>NC_064926.1:317525538-318775538 GCF_023897955.1 Schistocerca gregaria | reverse complement strand
AAAATTTCTTAGTTTCTAAATTTTTCAAACTATGACAGATTTTAACATATATGGCAACCACCTCCTCTTTCCATAGTGTCTCTACTTACATGTGCTGAAAGCATATATTCACTTACATTTACCTTTTCCATACCTGTGATTACATGATATTCAGACAGCCCCTTAGTTTCCAAATCTTCTAAACAAACAAGAAGCTCACCTACTTCATTTTTCAATCCCCTGATATTCTGATGAAATATACTAACATTATTTTTCACTGTGGTTTTACGAGAATCTCGTGACATGCTAACATTATTTTTTACTGTACTTTTATGAAAATCTACTGATGTTTTAACATCTCTAATAACTGCCAGCCTGAACTTCTCATTAAGCTAAATTTCATTCAAAGTTGAATCATTGGACACTGATCTTAGCCTAAGAAAGAGGTACTCCCATGAGTTTCAGTGTCCCACCCTTAAAGATTTTGCTATCATCCCAGCCAGTTTTGCTATTTACCCTGCTTTGCTCTTTACATTTGTACGACTGACTGAGTCATCCTCTTCAGCTGCTTCCAGAGGTCGAGCTACGTATCCTAACTGCTTGAGTGGGACATACCACCTATCGAACACGCCAAGCAAATAGTAAGAAACAAATTTAGAAGTAAGAATTGTTTTTAACACATGTGAAGCTACTCCAAAAATTCACATCTGCATCAATACACCACCGGGCAGTTCGAGGTGTCTGGCGCAAGATACATTGTGTTCTACTGTTACTTCTCCCCTTTCCCGTTAAAGTTTCAGACGGTGCGCTGGGAGATCAAATTTTTATAAGCTTCCGTGTAATCTCGAATCTCTATCAGTTTACCTTCATGTTCTTTTCGATAGATGCACGTAGGAAGAGGCAACACGTTGTTTGACTCCTCTAGGAACTCACACTGATGGAATTCTAACAATAAACCAAAACGTAACGCACAATGTCTCCCTTGTAGCATCTGCCTCTGCAGTTGGTTCAAATGGCTCTGAACACTATAGGACTTAACTGCTGTGGTCATCAGTCCCCTAGAAATAAGAACTACTTAAACCTAACTTAACTAAGGACATCACACACATCCATGCCCGAGGCAGGATTCGAACCTGCCACCGTAGCGGTCACGCGGCTCCAGACTGTAGCGCCTAGAACCGCTGCAGTTGGATGAAAATCTCGTTGATGCTTTTGCGATTATTAAACGAACCTGTGATGAAACACAATACTCATCTTTGGATATCCTCTATTTTCGCTATCAATCCTACGTCGTACGGGTCTCAGGCGGATAAGCAGTACTCAAGTATCGATCGAAAGCGCGTTTCGTAAGCAATCTTCTTCGTTGGTGGACTGCATATACCAAAGATTGTCCCAAGGAATCTCAGCCTGTCATCTGCCTTTCCTAAGATAAGTTTTATGTGGTTGTTCCACTTCAAGGCACTCCATACGCATACTCGCCCCTATTTAATGGCTGCGACTGTTTCAAGAGGTTTTTCGGCAATCACGTAATCGTACAATAACGGCTCTTTCCTCCTATTTGTACGCAACACAGCACATTTGTTTATGTTGAGGGTCGGGTGAAAATACCGGCACGAAGGGTCGTCTCTCTGCAGGTCTTCTTGCGTTTTGATATAATTTCCTAGCGCTGCGACATCTCTGTATATAACAGTGTCCTCCGAGAAGAACCACATGGAATTTACGACGTTTTCCAGTAGATTATTGTATACACTGTTGTCCAGAATTAAAGCGACAAACGGAAAGTTTGCAAGGTTGGTTTTATTTTGTAACAAAAGGATATAAACAGGTAATAGTAAAGTGGAAACACTGTAAAGAATACAGAATAGACAAAAATGTTCTTCGTTTTTTTCCAACTTAAGGGATTTGCACTGACATGATGGCAGCAATACACAGACCTGACAATGACGGGCCATGCTGCGAATGATGTCACTAGTCTCGTGTTGAGGCAGTAACGCCCATTCTTTCTGTAGAAACTGCTCACAATCTTGGAGAGTGGTTGGTGGATGCTGACTTGATGCAAACCATCTTCCTAGTGAATTCCAGGCATGCTACTCGTATATGGAATTCAAAATGGGAGAGCGAGCAGGCGACGCCATGCATGCAACATCTTCCGTTTCCAAGAAAAATAAACCACCCGTGCCATACGAGGTCGAGCATTATGGTCCACCAGTAAGAAGTCTGGGCCCACAGCACCTCGCAACAACCGAAAACGAGATCGCAAGATCTCGTCACGATACCGGAGAGCAGTTAAACCTTGCCGATTCACCCGTACAATTTTGTGAAGAGGGGTTCTAGAGGTAACTATTACACTATTAGGGATCCTCCACGATACCAGTCTCCTTTCACAATATTTGGGTCCCGAAATCGTGTTCCACATTCCCTCTATGTGCGAATCCCTCGAGAATCACTTTCCAGTCCATTGTTAGATTGTCCAAGTGGCATGTTGATGACTCCATGCTAGACGTTCCCGACTGTGAAGACGCGTAAGAGGAACACATACAAAGGGCCTCTGAAAGTAAAGGTTGTTCTACTGAAGCCTTCTGCAAACCCGTTTACCTCGATACAACACGTCCAGTAGATGCTGCGAGGTCATATGCCAGGTGCCGTGCAGTATTAAGTCGGTACTGTCCTGCCCTTACAACCACAAAACGGTCCTCTCTTCTGAAGTCACACGTGGTGGCCCTATCCTGGTCTTTGGGACACAGTTTCGGTCTCTATAAACTGCCGCCACATCCGAGGAACAAAGAACGATTCACATTAAGCCATGAGGCCAAATCAATTTGCGACTGTCCTCCTTCCTTTCTTTGTATGGCCTCCTACTGCAGAGAGTCTGGTAGGAATCTTCTCTGAGCCGTCTTGCACCGCCTGTAACTGTGTACACAGCGATTGTGGATTGTGCAACACTATCTGGTTTGCTAGGTGCCCTGACATAATCGTTGGCACGGTTGTCCGTTGACGTGAATGCCAACTTCCACGCAGAACACGATCGAACGGACATCTGGTTGACAGTTAGTATGATTACATCGTGAATTAGACATAGGGCGGGGAAACATCTTTAATTTTGGACTACAGTGTATATTGTGAACAGAAATGCTCTTATAATATTCTCTTGAGACATGCCAGAAGTTTTACGTCCAGTGATTTATGCTCGTTAAGAATTATATACTGAGTTCTAGTTGCTGGGAATTCCTCAATCCAATTACAAACATGAACTAATATTTTATACGCTGATATTTTGTTCATTAAGCGATAGTACGGCAATGTATCGAGTGTCTGTGTCAAAAACACGACATCACATGGGCGCTGGTATATACTGCCTTTAGGGTGTCTTGGAAGAGCATAGAGAGCCAGGTTAAACACGTTCATGATGTGGAATTCATACAATCATCATTAGAGATAAAGTTGGCGACAAAGTGATACATACTTAAAACAGTACTGAGATAAATTTTGTGCAGGCTGTTCCTTCTTAGAATGGTTGAGATCACGAAGCAACCCTTCTGTCCTTCCTTCCGTCACTTCCCTTACGCAGATCACATGATTTAGTGATGTACTTCTGTTTGTCCACTCTAAACTGTAATTTTTAATTTTCCTTTAGAGTAGGTCACTGCTATATCGTGTTCTGCGAATATTTTTGTTAATAACGGTCTGTTGACCTTTCCAACATCCCAACGCCACTACCACTACACCACCAGGTGACGTGTAACAATATGTAGTTTTTCTAATGGCAGTACCCAGGCAGTTGCCCGCCGGGCTAGCCGCGCGGTCTAACACACTGCTTCCCTAGCGGAAAGGCGTGCCGGTCCACGCCACGAATCCGCCCGGAGGATTAGTGTCGAGGTCCGGTGTCCTGGCCAGCCTGTGGATGGTTTTTAAGGTGGTTTTCTTTCTTCCTCGGTGAATGCGGGCTGGTTCCCCTTATTCCGCCTCAGTTACACTACGTCGGCGATTGCTGCGCAGGCACTGTCTCCACGTACACGTACACCATAATTCCTCAAACACGCAAACATTTGGGATTGCACTCGTCTGGTATGAGACATTCCCAGGGACGGGGAGGGGGGGGGGGGGGTCCACTGGCGCCCGAAACGCACAATAACCATGGATTCGGCGTGGGGCGGCGGTGGGGTGAGTGGACTGCTGTAGCCTGTTGTGGGGTTGTGAACCACTGAGGGCTATGGCAGGCGAAGCCTCTCTGTCGTTCTAGGTACCGGTTCAACCGCTAATACGCCCAGTCAGTGTCATATGTGACATCATATTCCTTGTGAAGTCTTCTTTTGTCTGGTAAGTCAACTGTTTTGACACTACGTTAATTGTAATGTTGTCCAGAAGTTTTGTTTGCACTTTTATAACAATTGGTGATGCTTTTGCCAGATATTCTGAGCAGAGGATATGCCCGAAACGCATAAATGAAAAATTCTCACTCTGTAGCGGAGTGTGCGCAAATATGAAACTTCCTGGTAGATTAAAACTCGATCTCGGGACCTTTGACTTTTGCAGACAAAATTTGTTTTCTCCTCAAAACTGTATTTGACAAAATAACGTTACAGAGATATATCGCAGTAACATATGAACAAAATAATCAGTTTATGAATTGTTATGCACATTTTAACGTATTCACACTCGAGTGTTATGTGTGCATAGGGAAAAGTGTGGTGTCACCGCCAGACATCACACTTGCTAGGTGGTAGGTTTTAAATCGGCCGCGGTCCGGTAGTATACGTCCGCGTGTCGCCACTATCAGTGATTGCAGACCGAGCGCCGCCACACGGCAGGTTTAGAGAGACTTCCGAGCACTCGCCCCAGTTGTACAGCCGACTTTGCTAGACGATAGTTAGGATAGCCTTCAGCTACGTTATTTGCTACGACCTAGCAAGGCGCCATATTCAGTTACCATTGATATTGTGAATCATGTACTGTCACGAGCGACGTTCATCTTTAAGGGATTAAAGTTAAGTATTCCACCAGCTACGTCCGTTTTTCTCAATTCTAATTCCCTTGTCATGTTCCAGACCTCACGCCAGCCTGCGTTAGCTAAAACGCGTGCATTTCGGCCTCCTTTAGTAACACGGTGTTGGGTCTCCTGCCAACCACAACAAAATGTTCCAAATTCGAGTAGAGTCCGGCACACAGTTTTAGCCTACCAGGAAGTTCCACATCAGCGCACACTCCACTGTAGAATGAAAATTAATACTGGAAACAGTTCCCAGACTATGGCTAGGCGTTGTCTCGACAGTATCCTTTCTTCCAGAAGTGCTAGTCCTGCAAGTTTCGCAAGAGATTTTTTGTAAAGTTTTGAAAGTAGGAGATGAGGTATTGGCGGAAGTAAAGCTGTGAGGACGGATCGTGCATCGTGCTTGGGTAGCTGAGTTGGTAAAGCCATTATCTGCTAAAGACAAAGGTCCTGTGTTCGAGACTCGGTCTAGCATACAGTTTTAACCTGACTCGAAATTTCAGCGGCCAAAAATCGGTGAAAAAGGCGTAATCAGTATTCACATAATGGTCACAGGCGTCCAGTGCGACTTTTTGTTAACACTTAAACTAGATTTAATTCAAATTATTCAGGACGTTCTCGAGTTATGAGTGTTCGTCATCAGTTTTTGACCTCTTCTCATGGGGAAGGAATGGTTTAACGTCCCGTCGACGTCGAGGTCATTAGAGACAGAGCAGAAACTCGGGTTGTCAAAGGTGGGAAAGGAAATCGGTCGTCCACTTTCAAAGGACCCATCCCTGCATTTGCCTGGATCGACTTAGGGAGATTGCGGAAACCTTATATCTGAGTGCCGGGACACGGGTCTGAACCGCCAAATGCGAGTCCTGCCGAATGCGAGTCCAGTGTGCTAACCACTGCGCCATCCCGTCCTGTAGGGGGTCCACTGGGTGTCGTTCCCTTACGGTAATCGTGTTCTAATACTGTGTCGTATACATACCATGTTAGGTTGAATTTAATTCAGAGCTATACCGGAAAACAAAAGCATAAACTCTCTCTCTCTCTCTCTCTCTCTCTCTCTCTCTCTCTCTCTCGCCTCGCCTCACCTCGACCGCGCCACGTCGCAATTTTCAATTCTGAGCGCTCAGTGAGTACGTAGAGTACCCCACGAAGTGTGAAGTGGTACTGAGGGGCTCCATCTCATTTCGTGCAGCCTACATAACGTAATTGCATGTGTTTCCTTCTTCATGAGACTGTTCGGCGGCACACTGCTGGTGGAACAACGACACTTCTCCAGCGTTTTCGATGGGAAATGTTTGACCACGCACCATACAGCCTGGACTTGGCTCCCTCTGATGTTCGCTTCTGCCCACATGAACTGCTGTCTGCGAGGACATAATTTTGGCTAACACAGCGAACTGCAGACCAGGGCAGGAAATTGACGGAAAGCACAGGTGGCTGCGTTCTATGACGGTGGTACCACGCTACGACAAATGTCTAAGTCAGGGAGGCGACTACTTAGAGAAGCAGTCGGGAGGTTGTAGCCAAATGTGGCAAATAAAACATTTTTGGTTTTAACTGTGATTCCCACTTCGCGACCGATCGGAGGGAAAAAAAGCAGTCGTACTTTCACTCCCTCTAAAACACTTTAGATAAGGCCAGATGTCTGCGAATTTCTGTGCAGAAACGTAGTTGCATGTGAATGTTTCTTTTCTTTTTTTAAATACAACGTATTGAACTTCCTACCAATTATTTTGGTTCTGAAGTTAATATGAGCAGTGTACTGTACCCGTCCTCTGCACTGCAGGTGACGGCTACCTGACAGACCCGGAAGTCCTGAGGACGTTCAACGAGAAGTTCGAGGTAGCCACGGCGCCGGACATCCATCTTCCAACGGAGGAGGAGCGGATAAACGCCACGTGGCTGCTGCACGACTTCTACTTTGGGGAAGGAGACATCACGCTAGACGATGCGCAGTCGCTTGTCGATGTGAGCAGACTCCAGCGAATCTTCTCTGCTCTTTGTTGCTCATCTTCTGTGCGACCTTGGTCTTCATTTCTTTCATACTAGACGCTGACGGCAGTTTCTACTCTTATTATCTTATTATACTCTTATTATATTAGATACAGGCTCCCAGGTAGATGCCATTTTCCTTGACTTCCGGAAGGCGTTCGATACAGTACCGCACTGTCGCCTGATATACGAAGTAAGAGCCTACGGAATATCAGACCAACTCTGTGACTAGATTGAACAGTTTTTAGCAAACAGAACACAGCAAGTTGTTCTCAATGGAGAGACGTCTACAGACGTTAAAGTAACTTCTGGCGTTCCACAGGGGAGTGTTATGGGACCATTGCTTTTCACAATATATATAAATGACCTAGGAGATAGTGTCGGAAGTTCCATGCGGTTTTTCGCGGATGATGCTGTAGTATACAGAGAAGTTGCATCATTAGAAAATTGCAGCGAAATGCAGGAAGATCAGCAGCGGATAGGCACTTGGTGCAGGGAGTGGCAGATGAGCCTTAACACAGACAAATGTAATGTAGTGCGAATACATAGAAAGAAGGATCCTTTATTGTATGATTACATGATAGCGGAATAAACACTGGTAGCAGTTACTTCTGTAAAATATCTGGGAGTATGCATACGGAACGATTTGAAGTGGAATAATAATATAAAATTAATTGTTGCTAAGGCGGGTGCCAGGTTGAGATTCATTAGGAGAGTCCTTAGAAAAAGTAGTCCATCAACAAAGGAGGTGGCTTCCAAAACACTCGTTCGACCTATACTTGAGTATTGCTCATCAGTATCGGATCTGTACTGGGTCGGGTTGACAGAGGAGATCGAGAAGATCCAAAGAAGAGCGGCGCGTTTCGTCACAGGGTTATTTGGTAAGCGTGATAGCGTTACGGAGATGTTTAGCAAACTCAAGTGGCAGTCTCTGCAAGAGAGACGCTCTGCATCGCGGAGTAGCTTGCTGTCCAGGTTTCGAGAAGATGCGTTACTGGATGAGGTATCGAATATATTGCTTCCCCCTACTTATACCCCCCGAGGAGATCAGGAACGTAAAATTAGAGAGATTCGAGCCCGCACGGAGGCTTTCCGGCAGTCGTTCTTCCCGCGAACCATACGCGACTGGAACAGGAAAGGGAGGTAATGACAGTGGCACGTAAAGTGCCCTCCGCCGCACACCGTTGGGTGGCTTGCGGAGTATAATTGTAGATGTTGATGTAGATAATCCCACAGATGATGCTCATATTACATGCTGTCTGGAGGATAGTATGATCAAGTACCGTATACAGGCTGACTTTTCAGTGTATACGGAAAGTCAAAGGGCGTACAGATAACGCTGAAATGAATGAAAACTTATGTGGCATTTTTCACGCAAACCGGATATAACTACTATGTTATCAGTGCTTTTCTGTAAAGACAAGTCAGGAAAACATGAAACTAACGCTAAAGCAAAATGTTTGCCTTATAAAGATTTCACCTAGCTTCTTCGATTAAAGGAAGTACTCTAGTCGCAAAATACACGAAACGATAAAGTAATGAAGTAAACGAAAGATAGTTTTGCATACATCGCATTTTCTCGAAGCTTTACTGGTCGCGCTGCTTGACGAGTTCTGTCGATTAAATGTGGCAGAGTTTTTTCCTCGCACTCGTATTTGGCATATTGTAAATACGAGTCAGGAAGCCTCTCGTGTGGCACGCTGTTACACTATTATTCTACACGTCTTGGACTAACCTTGCTTATTTGTGCAGCAACATAATTTTCAGCGTGGGACATCATATGGTGGAGCGATATTACTGAGTCTTTTATACTTTCCATTCCGGCCCTGCACATGGATGCACATTCTACTGAAAGCGCCCGCCCCTTATAGCTGAGTGGTAGCTGGCACGGTAGCTCAGCGTGTTCAGCCAGAGAGCTGGTTGGCCTCTGTAATAAAAACTGAGTCGAAAGTCAACAAACGAACTTAAACGGGTGTCATGCGACGTCCGCAACATACAACCACAACATTCAACAAAAAAAAGAAGAAAAGCGGTCAGCGCGACAGAATGTTAATCCTGAGGGCCCGGGTTCAATTCCCGGCTGGGTCAAAGATTTTCCCCGCTGAGGAACTGTGTGCTGCTTTGTCATAATCATCAACATTTCATCCCCATCGACATGCACATGGCGAACGGTCTACCCGACGGTTGGCTCTAGTCACACGACACTGTGCTGAAAGCAAACTGCAATTTTTCGTTATCTTGGTTACATGAGACTATGCTCACTTTGGGTGCACGACATGTCGCATTACCAACCAATTTGCAGTCCTGGTTGTCACTTGGTTGCTACACAGGCAGATACGAAGTGAAAAGGAAAGATAGGAAGAAAAATTAGAAAGAACAAAAAAGTCAGTACTATATGAAAATGACGCGCCAAAGTGTTCGAAATAATAAAAAGAAATATTTAAATGAATTCATTGAATAAAAATTGTAATAAAAGTCTTTTGATTAGATTTAGAAATAAAAGAAAAATTCGCCGCGTTTGTATAAAATCTAACCCACGATCTGTTACACATCAGGTATATGCGCTATTCACTACGCTACGCTACCACGTGGTTGGAAACTTTGGTGGTTACTTTCTTCCAATTACGACAAGTGAGAATATCAAGGCACGAGATAACCTAACATGCTACATTTTTTTTTACATTCTAGCAAGGACTAAACGACCAAGGAATAAACAACGAAAACTGTTCATCAGATTTACAAGTCCTTGACGCTAAAACGCACTACTCTCGTTTCTTTAGGCGTTACTTTGTGGCGAAATATTAATGTCGCCACAAAGTAGTATTTATGACTCTAGTGACTCAATCGCAACGATGAATTGCAGGCTTCAAAAATTCTTCTGTTAGTGTCATGCGAAACTGATCTGATGTAAGCCAATCCTGTGATTATAATAAATGTACATGTGATGCTGAGTATCGTTTTGTGCGAAAGGATCGAGTAGTGTTGGTTGTTGCTGTGGTTGAAACGTGTAAATTTCACTAGCATCTTTGTGGATGTTTTGTTTTAGGTGTGGTTTAGTTGTGTTTATCATGTGTGATGGAATAGGAAATAAAAGGACCAGATTTGGGAAAGAAAGCTGGTCAAACAAAGAATTGGAGGTGAACTGGCCAATAATTATTGTGGCAGTTTGGCAACGGTGAACAGTTTTGGTACTACCTTGAGCGTCCTAATAGGAGGAAACCAGCTCCAACGCATGAAATGTTAGCTATAAAGTAATTTTGATCGGACTGTAGTTGCTCTGATCACTATTACTGTATTCATCAAATGCACTTGGATCCCTACCAACGAAAATAGTTACTGGTATGAAATCTTCAGCTCGCTTGCAGCAACTATACAGCCTCATCACAGGTACAAATAAGGCTAGGCAACAGCTATGAAAAAAATAGATGGCAATGCAGATAGGCAACAACTTGCAATGATTTATCGAAATAATTTTTAAAATACTTAGCTGGAGTGTGAAAATTGCGCGTGTCAATATAGGTCAGTGTTCACTTGCACTGTTCTGTCTTTAACACTATCATAGTGCTAGATCCAGTGAACGGTGACTGACATCACTTGTATAACATCCACTTTGGATCCTCTTGGCGTCGATTGTAGAGGTGTCCCGAGAATCTCGCAGCACAGTCCTGTGTTGAGGTACGGCAGTACTGTGTCGAGGTTCTGACTACCAACGAGGCCACACAGCAATCGGGATTTCTAATTTTTTATATTTATGGTACGTGAAGTCCAGAACTGAGACTTGAGTTCCCCGAAGCATGGCGATGTAACTCTAACAAATTCTCTAGAAAATCGACTTGGAAGTCTCTGAGAGCATCTAACACACGAAAGTAAGATAGAGTTTTCGACTCTGTGGTGGAATCCTCGCCTGTTCCGTATGGTTTCTGGATCCGATTACGGACCAATGCAAATTTTGAAACAAAGGTGCATTTTTTATGAGCTTTTAGTAAGCATGATACACATAAATATCGAAAAAATCAGTAGCGCTCGAGACTGCTTATCACTCGAACGTTGGAACAAGCCTCGTTTTGGGATCATTACTTTTTCCGTTTTCTCTTCTGTTCAGTTCGAATGCCTAAGATTTTAAATATAAAATTCACTGAATATATGCTTATTAACACATATAATTGCCATTTTTATGAAAGATGCACATCTTTTTATTTCTAATTACGTGTCTCAAACAAAAATAAAATTTTCGTAACAAATACAAAAACTTAATTACCAATATTTTATAAAAGATTGTTAGTAAGGATTCTTTAAATTAAAAGAAACACTACAAATTAAATTGTTTTTCATCCTTACGTATTTTGCATTTCACAGCCAGGAATTGAACCAGGGCCACCTACGTGGCACGCGAGCATTCTACCACTCTCATTTAAGATACCGTATTAAAAACTCTCGGAAATCTTCAAAGTCGATTTTCTCGCAAATTTTTAGAGATGATTCGAATGGCCTTTGATGATTGATTATTGAGTTCTGAAGTATACGTGCCAGTCGGTGTGCCCGAGCGGTTCTAGGCGCTTCAGTCTGGAACCGCGCGACCGCTACGGTCGCAGGTTCGAATCCTGCCTCGGGCATGGATGTATGTGATGTCCTTAGGTTAGTTAGGTTTAAGTAGTTCTAAGTTCTAGGGGACTAATGACCTCAGAAGTAAAGTCCCATAGTGCTCAGAGCTATTTGAACCTTTTGAAGTCTACGTATCATAAATATTTTTATTTACAATGTGTTTAGTTATGGAGAACAGGTATAGTAACAACAACTAAAAAAATTCGAGAGCCCAATATAGAACCAAGAGATATATGTACTCCCAGTACAGAAAAAAATGGTTCAAATGACTCTGAGCACTATGGGACTTAACTTCTGAGGTCATCAGTCCCATAGAACTTAGAACTACTTAAACCTAACTAACCTAAGGACATCACACACATCCATGCCCGAGGCAGGATTCGAACCTGCGACCGTAGTGGTCCCGTGGTTCCAGACTGTAGCGCCTAGAACCGCTCGGCCACACCGACCGGCTCTCAGTACAGAAGTAGGTTTATATTAAGAGAGCAAAGAGCAAATATTGATCTTAAAATACTGAAACAGATAAAATTACTAACATTCAGGACAATTCCTAACTTAACAAACTTAGTACGTGAAAAGAAACAGATGTATAGTTGATTCTGGTCTCATCTTTTTCTGCTCATGTCCGTGGCAATGAAATGTGATTCTATATTTTATCAAATAACTAAATATAGGAAAAAATGCGAGAGATGGTCCTAATTATTACTATATGAGACATGGACTACTTTACGTGACCATCTTATAAAGAATGCCCATTGATTCCACGGAGGGAAACTGTCGTATCTTCTTACGTATTTGAATCTGCCGATGGGCAATTGACACGATGTCAAAACTAGCTATCTTTCTAACAGAGATTTCACCTCCCTCTAGCCGCGTGGTGACCGTCAAGCAAGTGTTGCCTGAAATCTAGAAATGCGGATACATTTATACTCTGCCAATCACTGTGGAGTGTGCCCACACGGCGAAAAGAGCAATTGTTCAATTGGCGGCTACATTAGAGAAAGAAGCGACTCCCTTAAATCTCTTCGGCGACGAGCGAAGACAATCACAGTAGACACGGATGGAGGGTTAGGTTCTGTGGGGTTGGGAAGGGAGAGGTAGGAGGAGCGGACGGTTGAGGAGGGGAGGGATTGAAAAGGGGAGAACGGGGCAAAGCGGGAAGAGAGCTGGGATTTACAATTTCTTACTTTCTCCTCTCCCACACCCAAAACATAATTCTCTGTCACTCCTACTTTTACTGTTCCTAGAATTTAATAATAGCAATGGTAATACATATAAAATGTTTTAATATAATGATAATAACTGGCTTACATTAGTATTTAGTATACTGGTGAGCAAAACTCAAGGATTAAAGCAACTTTCGCATGATGTTTCACTGTCAAGTAACCTAGGCCGATGTCGATGAAACTTGGACAATATGTAAAAGAATTCCTGCGGTCAGGTACAGAACGTTACTGAAAGAAATACGCAATGACACGAACAGAGTTGACACTTTTATTCAGAGACGATTATTACATTCATGTCAACGCTACTCATGATGGTCCCCTGAACAATATAAACGGCGCGCTATGGTTCTTAATATGGTGTATGGCCACTACGGAGGTTACTGGACCCAAGGGGGTTTTTGTGGTATATTTTTGAAGCAGCATCGCAATTTTGGCCGAGAGCAGCCCCAAGTACTAAGGAAAGCAGGTATCTTGTCTTCTTCTTCCTCTTCGCGGTTTCAAGCTTCTTGTATCTTCTTGAATGCTCCACTAACCTACACTTCACTGTACCAATTTTTGCGGAATGCTTCCTTCAGATGTTGCAGTTCGTCTGACAGGCTTTTTTCATCGCAGATGACGCCTGCTCTATATAGCAGGGTGGTCAGCACTGTCTACTATTGCACTGGATCGTGGTAGATTTTTCCTGGCACACGTCTATATGTGTCTTCTTCCTATTCAGCGTACTCGGAAATTCCTGTTACAAACTTCTGTGACTAGTAGAGGGCAGTGAGTAGATAACATTTTGAACAGAAAGCCATGTCTCGAAACGTACCCTTTCCGTGCTGCATCGTTTAAAACACGTTTCCTAGATGAGTATGCAGCAGGGTAGTCATGTTGGGAGGTAGGCATGATGGGAGGTGGTTTCGTCGGATCATCTGATGTCATTTGACGTGTATCTTACCTCTTTGACCCGCTTCGTGACTTATTCGCGTGGCTGTGAGTGCTAGATCGGCACGGTTGACTACACGTTTCCAGAATACACCGGCATGGTCCTTCTGAATGGCGAAGAAACAACGTCCGACTCCGTCGCATACCCTTTTCGCCCCAATTTCGCAACGAATTCGAGAAAGGGGGTCCTTTACCGTGAGCAGGCGTGACTGTGGTGCTCTAACGAGACACCACACATCCGAACTGTAAGAAGCCGTACTGTATCACGTCGAAGAGAATATGTCAACTAGTACACGAGCAATTTCTTTGACTACTAATGTGTGGAATTACAAAACAAGTGATATACTGGGTCACGCGTAATCAGTAACTTGTAAAGGAGATCGCCTTACCAAGGTGTTCTCAAACGGTTGTAGCACGGAAACGGTACGTTTCTGGACATGGGTTCCAATTCAAAATATTATCGCCTCACTCCCCTCTACAAGCGCTAGAAGTTTGTAACGGAAGTTATCGAACACCCTTTATAAATAATGGTCTAGCATACCATCTACCTCTTTTCGTATTAGCGTGCCCAGAAAAGAGAGATTACCGTTCTTCTCTATTTCCATAATGACAGCAACGTTTTGATGTACCCTGTTAAGATGGTCCATAAACTCATTCACTGCCTGTGTGCCATGCTCGCATACCACTAAAGTATAATCCACATAGCGGAAGAAGTCCTTGGGTTTCTGATGAAAGTTTTGAAGAGCCGCGTCCTCAAAAGAGTTCCATTTAGAGGTTCGAAATCTTATGGGACTAAATTGCTAAGGTCATCAGTCCCTAAGCATACACACTACTTAACCTAAATAATCCTAAGGACAAATACACACACCCATGCCCGAGGGAGGACTCGAACCTGCATGTTGAGGTTTGTGATCCCTGGAGCCAGTGGAGATCCCATGTCCACTTCATCTATCTGTTCATAAAATTCTCCATTGTACAGGAAGCAGGTGGTCGTCAGTGCATGTTCAAAGAGTATAACTATCAGCGGCTCCAAATGATGAGACAGGAGCGCCAAGAAGACCTAACGAGTAAGTCATCTTTTTGTAAACGCATGTCCTTAAGTAATAGGGCAATGCGGAAATTAAGTTCCGATTGATCGTGAAATGGAAAAAACTTTGAAAATCAGAAATATTTTATTTGCAACAGTTAGCTACAGCTTCCAGCCACTGTTCTACATAGTCAACACTCCGACTTAGACATTTGTCGTGGGGTTGTACCAACTTTCCAGAACCCTCGTCATAGAAGGCAGAAGCCTGTGCTTCCCACCAATTCTCTACGCTCATCGCCAGCTCGTTGTCTGTGCGAAAATGTTGTCTTCATAGCCAGTAGTTAATGTGAGCAGAGATGAAACACAGAAGGAGCCAATTACGGGCTGTAGTGCTTGTGATCAAACATTTTCATTGCCCCTGCAAATTGCGACCTTAGAATTGTCACAAAGTAGGAACCGTATGACAGTTGTGCAATGTGGGCTGCATAACATCAGGCTATATCTCTCACCAGGACTTCATACTTGGCGGGAGACACTATTTTCTACGCGTCTTTATGTGCTCACCATGCGCTCAGAAATGAAAAGAGCAAAGTGATGTAACCGGCAGGCATACTAGAGACACTGTCCAACACATCTGCCAAAGCTTTATTAGATTTTCACAGTGCTTTCCATTTATTGATCGATCGGAACTTAATTTCCGAATATCTCTCGTATTTTCACGAAATCAGCCAAGTTCTTAACGTTATGACTTCAATGTCAAAGAAAGGGTTTTAGAATGTCGCCGGATAATTCGTCAGTCTGTAATTGCTTGAATTCGTGGAATCGAGTATTAACCACAGGCCTTCTTTGTGGATTTTCAACAGCCCGTACAAGTGTCACTGGAGTCCAGCCGCTGCCATCTGGCTGAAAACCCGAGAGTTTCTCACCAATGTTGTCTTTGGTTTGAGTTTCATAGTAGCAATGCTTGCTGATGGCGACAGTGCACCTAATGGCGGTGTTAGGATGTAGAACAAGTTTGTCAATGTACGCCACTGATAAAAGTTACCTGACTCTTCAAGGTATTCAAAATTTCAAGACAAAGATGCCTCCAGCTACAAAGTTTCATCAACTCAGACAGTAGCGTGCCACCGATTCTCTTTTCCATCGGACCATCAAACTACACTTATGGGTCAGTCGAATACATAGAAGGTGCATTAGAGGTGAATGCGATCACCTAGAGTGCAAAATACGGAATTGTTCCGAGCGAATAGCTGGCGAGATGTCCTTGTGCGCCATTTAATATCAACCCTTCGAACTAAGAGTCATACTGTTGAGATAGGCCGTTACTTTGACGAAGTTGTAGAATTCAAAGTGGTACTGTATGCCGATGGATTACTGGTGCTGTACTTCGACAGGACATAAGCATATTTAAGACTTCTTTTACACTTCACAGATACAATACCAAGCCTAGCCTATTCAGAACCTCACGTTTCATAATTCCAAACACCCAAAACCTTCAGACTGTAATCATTACAGTTGAGCATTGGGTTTCGTTCGGAAGTATATAGACATGCGTTTGTGAAAGTCGCATTCATGGCATTGGGACGGTTCTCGTCGCGAAAACGCCGCGCGGTTTTCTGCATTTTAATCATTTTATGACAAATAAAATTACTTTAGTCATGAGTAACAGGATTTTAAGGGAGTATGGATGGTCTACCCCGCTAGTGTTAAATTTGCCAGTTTGATGATCCATTTTCTGAAGAAATACTTCGTGCAACTTAATGAAACTCTTGCAGGTTACTTATGCATTCTTCGTGCACTAACTCCTCTAGTTTGGCTGCAGTGTGTGTGTGACCCCGTGGTCTAGGGGTCAGCCGGCACGGTAGCTCAGCGTGTTCGGTCAGAGGGCTAGCTGCCCTCTGTAATAAAAAAACTGAGTTAATGGATCAACAACGAACTTCAATGGGCGTCAGGGGACGTCCGCCACGAACAATTGCAGCGAACTGAAACGAACAAAATGAGATTAAAAAGAAAGAAAAAAAAGGTAGGGTCTTTGATTCATAATCAAAAACGTCTTCGGTGCCGGGTTCGATCCCCGCCAGTGCCTAAATTTTGATAAATAATCAGCATTGGCGGCCAAAGACTTAGCCTCATTCCTGCCAACGGCCTTGTCAAAGAGGGCGGAGGAGCGGATAGAGATTCAGGGCACTCTCTTGTCCTAGGGGTAGGAAATTGCCCCTAAAGGCGGAAGAATCAGCAATGATCAACGACATGAGCATGCAGAAGGCAATGGAAACCACTGCATTAAAGACACGTAACGTGTATCCACAGGACATGTGGCCTGTAGTTGACGAAGTGTCATGCTGATCTCTCCATTGGCAAAAGATTCCGGAATAGTCCCCCATTCGGATCTCCGGGAGGGGACAGCCAAGGGGGAGGTTACCATGAGAAAAAGATTGAATAATCAACGAAAGGATAATGTTCTACGGGTCGGGGCGTGGAATGTCAGAAGCTTGAACGTGGTAGGGAAACTAGAAAATCTGAAAAGAGAAATGCAAAGGCTCAGTCTAGATATAGTAGGGGTCAGTGAAGTGAAGTGGAAGGAAGACAAGGATTTCTGGTCAGATGAGTATCGGTTAATATCAACAGCAGCAGAAAATGGTATAACATGTGTAGGATTCGTTATGAATAGGAAGGTGGGGCAGAGGGTCTGTTACTGTGAACAGTTCAGTGACCGGGTAGTTCTAATCAGAATCGAGAGCAGACCAACACCGACAACGATAGTTCAGGTATACATGCCGACGTCGCAAGCTGAAGATGAACAGATAGAGAAAGTGTATGAGGATACTGAAAGGGTAATGCAGTATGTAAAGGGGGACGAAAATCTAATAGTCATGGGCGACTGGAATGCAGTTGTAGGGGAAGGAGTAGAAGAAAAGGTTACAGGAGAATTTGGGCTTGGGACAGGGTATGAAAGAGGAGAAAGACTAATTGAGTTCTGTAACAAGTTTCAGCTAGTAATAGCGAATACTCTGTTCAAGAATCACAAGAGGAGGAGGTATACTTGGAAAAGGCCGGGAGATACGGGAAGATTTCAATTAGATTACATCATGGTCAGACAGAGATTCCGAAATCAGATACTGGATTGTAAGGCGTACCCAGGAGCAGATATAGACTCAGATCACAATATAGTAGTGATGAAGAGTATGCTGAAGTTCAAGACATTAGTCAGGAAGAATCAATATGCAAAGAAGTGGGATACGGAAGTTCTAAGGAATGACGAGATACGTTCCAAGTTCTCTAACGCTGTAGATACAGCAATAAGGAATAGCGCAGTAGGCAACACAGTTGAAGATGAGTGGACGTCTCTAAAAAGGTCCATCACAGAAGTTGGGAAGGAAAACATAGGTACAAAGAAGGTAGCTGCGAAGAAACCATGGGCAACAGAAGAAATACTTCAGTTGATTGATGAAAGGAGGAAGTACAAACATGTTCCGGGAAAATCAGGAATACAGAAATACAAGTCGCTGAGGAATGAAATAAATAGGAAGTGCAGGAAAGCTAAGACGAAATGGCTGCAGAAAAAATGTGAAGACATCGAAGAAGATATGATTGTCGGAAGGACAGACTCAGCATACAGGAAAGTCAAAACAACCTTTGGTGACATTAAAAGCAACGGTGGTAACATTAAGAGTGCAACGGGAATTCCACTGTTAAATGCAGAGGAGAGAGCAGATAGGTGGAAAGAATTCATTGAAAGCCTCTATGAGGGGGAAGATTTGTCTGATGTGATAGGAGAAGAAACAGGAGTCGATTTAGAAGAGATAGGGGATCCAGTATTAGAATCGGAATTTAAAAGAGCTTTGGAGGACTTACGGTCAAATAAGGCAGAAGGGATAGATAACATTCCATCAGAATTTCTAAAATCATTAGGGGAAGTGGCAACAAAACGACTATTCACGTTGGTGTGTAGAATATATGAGCCTGGCGACATACCATCTGACTTTCGGAAAAGCACCATCCACACAATTCCGAAGACGGCAAGAGCTGACAAGTGCGAGAATTATCGCACAATCAGCTTAACAGCTCATGCATCGAAGCTGCTTACAAGAATAATATACAGAAGAATGGAAAAGAAAATTGAGAATGCGCTAGGTGACGTTCAGTTTGGCTTTAGGAAAAGTAAAGGCACGAGAGAGGTAATTCTGACGTTACGGCTAATAATGGAAGCAAGGCTAAAGAAAAATCAAGACACGTTCATAGGATTTGTCGACCTGGAAAAAGCGTTCGACAATATAAAATGGTGCAAGCTGTTCAAGATTCTGAAAAAAGTAGGGGTAAGCTATAGGGAGAGACGGGTCATATACAATATGTACAACAACCAAGAGGGAATAATAAGAGTGGACGATCAAGAACGAAGTGCTCGTATTAAGAAGGGAGTAAGACAAGGCTGTAGCCTTTCGCCCCTACTCTTCAATCTGTACATCGAGGAAGCAATGATGGAAATAAAAGAAAGGTTCAGGAGAGGAATTAAAATACAAGGTGAAAGGATATCAATGATACGATTCGTTGATGACATTGCTATCCTGAGTGAAAGTGAAGAAGAATTAAATGATCTGCTGAACGGAATGAACAGTGTAATGAGTACACAGTATGGTTTGAGAGTAAATCGGAGAAAGACGAAGGTAATGTGAAGTAGTAGAAATGAGAACAGCGAGAAACTTAACATCAGGATTGATGGTCACGAAGTCAATGAAGTTAAAGAATTCTGCTACCTAGGCAGTAAAATAACCAATGACAGACGGAGCAAGGAGGACATCAAAAGCAGACTAGCTATATCAAAAAAGGCATTTCTGGCCAAGAGAAGTCTACTAATATCAAATACCGGCCTTAATTTGAGGAAGAAATTTCTGAGGATGTACGTCTGGAGTACAGCATTGTATGGTAGTGAAACATGGACTGTGGGAAAACCGTAACAGAAGAGAATCGAAGCGTTTGAGATGTGGTACTACAGACGAATGTTGAAAATTAGGTGGTCTGATAAGGTAAGGAATGAGGAGGTCCTACGCAGAATCGGAGAGGAAAGGAATATGTGGAAAACACTGATAAGGAGAAGGGACAGGATGATAGGACATCTGCTAAGACATGAGGGAATGACTTCCATGGTACTAGAGGGGGCTGTAGAGGGCAAAAACTGTAGAGGAGGACAGAGATTGGAATACGTCAAGCAATTAATTGAGGATGTAGGTTGCAAGTGCTACGCTGAGATGAAGAGGTTAGCACAGGAAAGGAATTCGTGGCCGGCCGCATCAAACCAGTCAGTAGACAGATGAAAAAAAAAAAAAAAGTGTTCTTGGAGTTAGGACAGATTTTTTTTTTCCTTTTGTGCCTTTTTTGTTGCATTTTCCTTAAATTTTTGTGCATTTTAATGGAAATATACAGGCGACCTCTACCATTCTAGTATCACAAGGCTATCATAAATTAACTGTATAAAACCAAGAGTTGTGCACCAGCGTATATAGCACGGCTATACATTAGTTAACAATCTGAGCCCTTAGATTTTCACAATAGTGTAGCTGTGTTACATAGGCTGGTGCGGATACTGGTTCTTTTACTCATTGTATTTTTTCTGGCTATATAAGCTCAGTCCTTAAGCTACCACAGAGGGCCTGATGATGGCATAATGGAACCCCGAAACCGGTTGGCTCTGGAATAAATCAGAGATGAAAATACAGCTGTTGGTTTATTTATTGCTGGTTATTCATCGATAAAGCAGTGGTGGAAATGAAAGAAAGTTTTAAGAATGGAGTTAAAATTCAAGATGAAAGGATATCAATGATGAGATTTGCTGCTGACATTGCTATTCCCAGTGAAAGTGAAGAAGAATTACATGATCTACTGAATAGAATGAACAGTCTAATGAGTACATGATATGGATTGAGAGTAAATCGCAGAAAGAGGAAAGTAATGAGGAGTAGCAGAAATTAGAATAGAGGAAAACTTAACATCAGAATTGATGTTCACGGAATAGCTGAAATTAAGGAATTCTGCTACGTAGGCAGCAAAATAATCGATGACCGAAGGCGCGAGGAGGACATCAAAAGCAGAGTAGCACTCGCAAAAGGGGCATTCCTGGCCAAGAGAAGTCTACTAGAATCAAACATAGGCCTTAATTTGAGGAAGGAAGTTCTGAGAATATACGTTTGGAGCACACTATTGTATGGTAGTGAAACATGGACTCTGGGAAAACCGGAACAGAAGAGAATAGTAGCATTTGAGATGTGGTGCTACAGACGAGTATTGAAAATTATGTGAGCTGATAAGGCAAGGAATGAGAAGGTTATGTATAGAATCGTCGACGAAAGGAATATCTGGAAAACAGACACGAAGAAGAGGGGACCGGGTGATAGCACATCTGTTAAAACGTCAGGGAATATTTTCCTTGGTACTATAGGGAGCTGTAGAGAGTAAAAACTGCAGTGGAAGAAAGCGATTGAAATGAGGACGTAGGTTGCAAATGGCAAGATGAAAAATTTGGCACAGGCGAGGAATTATGGCTGGCTGCACCAAACCAGTCACAACACTGACGGAAAAAAAAGTTTTAGGGACTGGTTCCTTACAAGAAGAGAAGAGAAAATGTCTAGTAAACTAGCACTCTAAAATAAATACCTTAAGAGCTATGAGCACTTGTTCATCTTCGAAACTCTGAAACAGATCTCTTGTACAGCAGGGAATTTGCTTCCCATATTTTGGAGTAGATAGTATGGCCCAAATTAAGAAAAAAATATACAGTAAACGTAGGGTCTACAATGTACGCTTTAGGAGTTATGAGCACTTCTTTATTTCACTAGTGTGGGACATATGTCTTGTATTGAACAATTGCTTATCGATCTTAAGGTATGCCTTTTAGAGCCCATGCCGGCCGTTGTGGCCGAGAGGTTCTAGGCGCTTTAGTCCGGAACAGCGCTGTTGCCACGGTCGCAGGTTCGAGTGCTGCCTCGGGAATGGATGTGTGTGCTGTCCTTAGTTTAGTTAGGTTTAAGTAGATCTAAGTGTAGGGGACTAACGACATCAGATGTTAAGTCCCATAGTGTTCAGAGCCATCAGAGCGATTAGAGTCCATAAAAATGTGTGTGAATTCCTACGGGACCAAATTACTGAGGTCATCGGTCCCTAGACTTACACGCTACTTAAACTAAGTTAAACTAAATTATGTTAAGAACAACACACTCATCCATGCCCGAGGGAGGACTCGAAACTCCGGTGGGAGGGCCACGCGCTCCGTGAAATGTGGCCTTGAACCACGCGGTCACTCTACACTGCTTTAGGGTCCATGTTAACAGATTTTTTTTCTTGTCATGGTGTAAGGAACCTGTCCCTAAAACTTGTCGGTGTTTTTATGTGGCACCCTAAGATCGGCTGTCATTCCATCGTCTCTCCTAGCAAGGACGGATGAAGTGAAATTTTATGGAAAGTAGTTGAAGGACAGTGAAAATACAAACAGGTGACAAAATGTTCGACCTTCCCTCATGATCACAAGTTGGATGTCGGAGGCTTACCCGCTCTGTACAGCAGGATAGGGGGCGACTTGCGGCAGATCTGACAATAGAGTACAAAGCTGGTGCATGGACAAGTACCTCGGAGCACATCGCTAAGCGCACGCTGTTGATCATGAGGCCCCGTAGCTGACAACCCGTATGTTGACTCAACGACATCGTCAGTACTATTGGATTGGGCTCGATCATTGAGATTGTACTGAGAATGAATGAAAATGTGTCACGTACTTCGACGAATCACCTTTATTGGTACACCAGATCGACGGTTGTGTCGAGAAACGACATCAGCCCGAGGGAACTGTACTGTGAACCACTTGCATCCCTTCACGACATATCTTTCCCTGCGACGATGGTATCTTCCAATAGTATAATTATTCGTGTTATATGCCGACAATCGTTCTACAGTGGTTGAGTAGCGTGGTAATGATGTTGATATCTTGGTCACTATACTCGCCTGACACGAATATAATAGAACACATCTGGGACGTTATCGGTCGCTAGCTCCGTAGACCAACACGCTATTAAGCTGTTCATCATAATGTTTTGGCTAGTCAGTGAAACGGTAACAGGGCTATGTGGAAAGAGAAAGATGGTCGGCGTGAGGAGCTCTAGAACCGAGACGCTGCAACACACTTCCAGTTGTAGCACCAGAACAGAATGTTTTGAAAATAATTGTACAAAATTCGCAACGATCAAAAAGTCGACTAAAGGATAAATCTCTTAATAATTTTTTTATATTAATTATTTATTTAACTAAAAAGTAAAAGATTTATAAAACGATAATCTGCGTGTTGGGTACAACCCGTTTCACTAATGGCACTTTGGCGAATCTGTTATTAACTTTGATTTTATGTAAAGTTAGTTTAATCGGTACTTAATAGAGGGCATAGGGACTTTCAAATTATGCCACAAAACGATTAATTTTTGTTTGAAGTCATCAAAGTCGGTTTCTGGAAGACGGTACGTTTGCCTTCCTCAAATAAACGTTAATTAATGGCTTTCCTTTAATTATTCAAGACGGCTGTAACATATCATGCTTATCATATTGGCCACTACACGCGAGCGAAGATGTACCTGTGTCGCTGAGACATGGCCAACGCCCGCTCAGGGTTTAGTACATGTAACTACATTGTCCAAACAGCAGCTCCCTGTACGACGTGTCGGCCAGAGAAATTCTCCAGTGGCGTGACTACAGCCTACTGGTAACGAGATAGAGCAGGCATATGGCTGGACCACAGAGTTAGTTCACAACATGTCTGAATTGATCGAAAGACATGTGGTTAGCATAATTATAATATTTTAGTAATGCGGTTGGATGAACACTCCACTACGAAATAATATTTTCCTCGTCCCCGTCATCATCTGACCAGAATCTTGTTTGGCAGATCTCGTACACTTTCGAGAGAGAAGTTTCTAGTAACCTGAGGTATCCCTGTAACGGCAAATCGATGCTGTCCTCAGCCTACATTGTAGTTGTCTTTAATTCATTTCCTCATTAAGAATATCTGTTGCAAATAGTACAGGTAAATAATTTTTCCCTTCAGCCTCTCTAGCGACACATGCAAAATGTTTGCACTGCCACCTGAATCGTCTATATACACAGTGGAGTTACCTGACATCAGGGTGACTATTTTTTCCGGAACACAGACTTTCCGGCTTGTATTTATCCTCACGGACTCCCAAAGTGTGTTGCAGAAACTACAACATCCAGCGTTTGATAAATAGGACGTAATAGGCGTTAAGGCATTGGTCATTGACGCCCACTTACTTTGGATAAAAGGGGGGCAAGGCATTCGCCTCGCTAAGAAAAGTATTACGGAAGGACAGTTCCACGCAACACCAATCGCTTATACGGATTTCATCTCCATGGTCAAGAAAGCTGATTATCACGACCGGAATTGTGAATGGCACACATTGCAGCACATACAACCGAATGTCTCTTCTCTGCCATGGTTCACCTCAGTTAAGCTTTGCAGACGTCATGTGACATCTCTCATCTGCATGAGGCTTGGGTACGGGCGTTACCCCGCCTACCTACAACGGCTGAAAATCTTAGCTTCTGAGCACTGTGATCAGGATATAACGGTGGCAATGGATCTGAATCAAATCGTACTGGTGTATACAAAGCACTCGGCCGCACAGGTGGCCTTGTATAAAAAATTGGTTACGAGCTGTTACCTCCTCACCTGTTCGATATATACACTGACAAACGAACTCAACAACAACAAAATAATTAATACAGAGTAACGAAAATACGAGAATACATTTGTCTAGGTAACGTATTTAAGCGAATAACTTTGCAAGATCACATGTCAACGTAAGCGGGAGACAGGCAACAGCAAATGTGAAATGATTGTACCTTAAAAATAGGAGTACAGCCAGAATGTTGAATGTGAGTGTGGAAAAATGCGTTCATTTTGTTGTACGGCTGTGGGATGGAATTACATGCCTATTCCACTTCCTCTGTTAATACAGGAATGGTTAATGCTGTTTGTGGATGACGCTGGAGTTGCGATCCGAAGATATCCCATAGGTGCTCGAGTGGAGATAGATCTGGTGATCGAGCAGCCCAAGGCAACGTGTTGATACTGTGTAGAGCATGTTGGGTTACAACAGCGGTATGTGGGCGAGTGTTATTCTGCTGGAAAACACACCCTGGAATGCCGTTGATGAATGACAGCACGACAGGTCGAATCACCAGATTGACGTAGAAATTTGCAATTAGGGTGCGTGTGAGAACGACGAGAGTGCTCCTGTTGTCATACGAGATCACACTGCAGACCGGAACTCCAGGGGGAGGTCCATTGTGTCTGGCAAACAGGTCCTCAACTGACCTCCTCCTAACCAACACACGGCCATCACTGGCACCGAGCCAATGCCAGCTGACCTCCACTCTACCATCCACACCAGTGAAGTCGCAAATGGTGTGGTTTGGGGTCGGAGGATAGCGCACCACAGGTCTCGGAGCTGTCCTTGACGTAATCGATTTGTAAGAGTTCGTTGTGTCACTGTGGTGCCAGGAGCTGCTCAAATTGCTGCTGCAGCTGCAGCACTATGCGCTAGAGCCGTAAGCCGAACTCGCTGATTTTCCGTGTTGGTAGTGCCACATGGCTGTCTGGAGCCCGATCTTCTTGCGACTGTACAGTCCCGTGACCACAGCTGCCATGAATTACATAAAGTGGCTACATTCCTGCCAAATTTTTCTGCAGTAGCGCACACGGACCATCCGGCTTCTCTATTACACTACCTGCAAAGTCAGTAAGGTGTTGATAATGACGTCTTTGTCGCCTTAAAGGCATTTTTGACCAACATAAACTCAGCCCGCCCAGTCTCAAAGGTAACTAACGCTCACGATCTTTACAGCGTTTATTTAAAATAAATCTGATTTGCATGCTCATAATTCCGCTATTAGCTCCAAACCGTCAGGATAGCGGAGAGCGCTAATGCGTTGCTTCCTTGACTCGGGTAGGTGGCCGGCTCCGGATCGAATCCTCCTGGAGGATAACAACGAGGGCCGGTATGCTGGCCAGCCTGGATGTGGTTTTTAGGCGGTTTCCCACATCCCGATAGGTGAATACCGGGCTGGTCCCCACGTTCCACCTCAGTTACACGACTCGCAGACATTTGAAAACGTTTGCACTATCATGGTTTACACTAGACACAGACAGCTAGGGTACGGTGATTCCGTCTGGCCACCCTTTGCAACCAACACCGCCACATTCGTAGTAACAAGGCCGACACCGCGTTGAAGCGGGACAAAGGCCCAAAGAAAATGATGATGAATGATTTGCGCTACTAGTTCCACTCTTATACGACTGGCGCGAAATTTGAATAGACATCGTCTTTCAGATGTAGAAACATGCCTACCAACTTTCATTATGTCGCGCAACTGTTTCTTGATGTTGCAATTTTTTCCGTCAGTGTGTAAGAATTATTTGCTCGCGAACTATTTAAAAGACGCCGATGCCCAACATTTGATCTATAACTTTTGTGGATCTTGTCCTGTAATGGGACCAGCTCGTTCTAAAAGTGGAACATCTTTTTGTGTTTTTACTTTGCGTTAAGAACTTATCGTTATAAACGACGTCGTTGTCCAGTTTTCGATTATAAGTTGATGTGGATGTCATTTCACACAGGAACCGTCCCGGTTCGAACCCTGGGTCGTACTTTTGCGGTTTTTTTTAAATTTATATGGTGAACTTATCATTGTACTTCACACTCTTATCCTTGTTCTATTGTGAAAATTGCACTAATGTTAACTTGGCATTATTGTAACTACTGACGGCTGTGGTGTTCGCCTTTGAGTGTTTTTATTTTACATTAAGAACTTACGTTTGTACATCGAACTTTTTTGTTGTTATACTGTGGAAATTGCAGTTATGTTAATATGGTACTCTTGTAACCACTGTTGGCTCTGTGATGTTTGCTGCCCAAAGCTAAAAATAAATAAATAAACGAAAACACTTTTGCGTGTTGCAGCTAGCGACTGACCAGCACTTCGCAGAGCCGACAGACTCTCTGGTGAGATACGTGTCACAGCTGTCCGACCAACCAGTATTCTACTACCTCTTCGACTACCGTGGCGCCAATGCAAGCGACGCCATTTACGGTAAACAGCTCATAATTCATTTTTTCCTACCATTTGTTTGTAGTTGGTAATGGACTTTTGAACAAATGTTAACCCACAAACGGCTGTGCGTTACAGCATTTCAGTGCGTGCAAGTGCTTGAATTTGCGCGCGGAACGATCTGATTGGCTGACTTAAATGCGTTAGAAACGAACTCGCTTTCATAACCTCTGTTGCTCTCTCTTTTTAATCAATTGGTATTACATAGAAATCATTAGTGCCGGATGTTGGAACATTACGGAATTAGAGAAAAAGCTTGCAATGGTTTCAGGTTTGCTCATTGCTCACTTACCTCAATTAAGTCCACAAATTCGCTCTCTCGTGGAGGGCAATGAGCAATACAACCAATTTAAAAAAAGCTGTAATAATTAAGGGGGTAGGACATCAAACGGGCCGACTTGGAGCAGGAGAGTCACCACAGGACATTTTAATTTCTACTGTCTATACTTTTACAAACAAATTTATAAAACTTGGTCACCATGACCAGGAAGGATTGAGGACTCAGACTCATCGCAGTGGAAGTTCAAAAACGTAGTAAAATACATTTTTTTCACGTGAAATTTCATCATTTTTTCACTTATTACTGGCTGCATTTGTTGCTATAGGTATACTTTTCTTCCTAAGTAAGAGAGATTCTTCGATGAATTTTTCATAGCATACAAACAGTAGTTACATGTGTATGAAACTCTAGAATTTTCCAAAGCTATTAAAAAACTGTGGAAAAGATTGAGATAATTACCTATAAAACTTGAGTTTTTTCTAAACGTGAAGTTTAAAATGTAACAGTTCATTCTTTTTTTCATAAATTAAATAATTTCTAGAGTTTCATACACCTGTAGCTATGGTTTGTACGTTGTGCCACAGTCATCGAAGAATCTCTCTTACTTAGGAAGAAAAGTGTAACTATAGCAACAAATTCAGCCAGTAGTAAGCATAAAAATGACGTAATTTCGCATGTAAAAAAAAGTGTTTTGTTACGGTTTTGAGTTTCCACTGCTATGAGTATGAATCACGAATCCTTCCTGGTCATGCTGTTAAAGTTTTATGAATTTATTTGTAAAAGTATAGACAGTAGAAATTAAAATGTCCTGTGGTGCCTCTCCTGCTCCAAGTCGGCCCGTTTGACGTCCTATCCCCTTTAAACGCAATGTGCGTCTCCCTAAACATATTTTATTCGTTAGTCCTTCTAGGTTTGTTCTACAAGTCAAATCTAGGTTGTCCAAATGAATGAGGACAGTTCTTTGCCAAAAAAACCGCACGGTATTTTCACATAGAAAAGTCAGAAGTACTGAGACAAAGCCAGGGCTAAACAGCAAGTACACCTTTCGAGCGCACTGTTATTGGAACGAATATTAGTATTTCTTTTTCTGTTCTCTCCATTGAACCTAAACATTGTTAGTAACAGACATCACACATATGAAACCAGCGACCTACCGAATAGAAATAGCAAAACAATCAGCCTGTTAACAGTTAAATATTCGCCTCGTATTCGTCTGTCACTGACCTAGTATCTCTAAGCAGAGGCTGATGCACCAGATGCAACATACAATGTCACTTATAATAAAAAGGGCAGTTTCGATTTGGCTAATAAAACTCTCAGAAAATTCGTAAAAATACGATATTAACGACCATGTCCTCTATCATACTTTTACTTGCCAGAATAAGTACTGAAACCTTACCAAAATTTTCAAAGCAGCGCAGGCTCATCTGTCCTCTTTGAAAAGTAGACTCTCGTATACGTAGGTACTTCTCCTGCCCGACCTGTCTTAAACCTTTAGATCATATTCGAAGTCCGCCAAATTACGGGCTCGATGGAACCCAAATGATATTCGAATATCTTTACGTGTTGCAGGACTAAAGCGAAGATATTACTTACTCAGTATGTATATAACAACTGTCTTACAAATTTCTGTAAGTGGTTGTTCTTTGGAGAGCGACAACGCCCAGTGGTGCAAAGAGTTGCAAGCAGAGGCAGTTGTTGAGGGGCTGTGGAAGGTGTAGGCTGCGTGAGCCAAGGGCGGTTGCGTAGCGAAGGATTTAGCTCTATGTTTAATAGTAGTGGCACACAGTTTGAATAATAGTGTGTTTATGTTTGTGCAGTGTGATAAAGGAAATAAATTAAAGTTTCCATCAGTTAGTACCACACCATTGCATTTAACAATGAACGAAGACTCGATATACACGTCAACTAAAACAAGATGAATGTAACATAGCCGGCCGCGGTGGTCTCACGGTTCTAGGCGCTCAGTCCGGAGCCGCGCGACTGCTACGGTCGCAGGTTCGAATCCTGCCTCGGGCATGGATGTGTGTGATGTCCTTAGGTTAGTTAGGTTTAAGTAGTTCTTAGTTCTAGGGGACTAATAACGACAGCAGTTGAGTCCCACAGTGCTCAGAGCCATTTGAACCATTTTTTGAATGTAACATAATAATCTCCAAGGAGACGGGAGCTTATAAACTGACCACTCGATTTTGACCCGTAAATGTTCGACGGGATTCATGTCGGGTGACCAGGGGGAGGGGGAGGGGGGCAAATCATTCGCATTCGCCCGACTAGTCCAAAATGCCCTTCAAAGTAATCGCGAACAATTGTGGGCCGGTGACATGGCGACTGTAATGGCAATCTGAAGTCAATGGATGGTTGCAAACTGTCTCGTAGGTAGCCGAACATATCCATTTCCAGTCAATGATCGGTTCATTTGGACCAGAGCACCCAGTCCATTAAATGTAAAGACAGCCCACACCATTATGGAGCCACCACCAACTTGCGCAGCGTCTTGTTGACAACTTTGGTCCACGGCTTCGTGAAGTCTGCGCCGCACTCGAATCCTCGCATCAGTTCTTACCAACTGAAATCGGGATTCATCTTACCAGGCCACTGTTTTACAGTCGTGTAGGGACAAGGAGAGGCGCTGAAGGTGATGTCGTGGTGTTAGCAAAGGCAATCGCCTAGCTCGTCTGCTGCAATAGCCTGCTGACGCCAAATTTCGCTGCAGTGTCCTAACGGATAGGTTCATCTCACGTTCAAATGGTTCAAATGGATCTGAGCACTATGGGACTTAACATCTATGGTCATCAGTCCCCTAGAACTTAGAACTACTTAAACCTAACTAACCAAAGGACATCACACAACACCCAGTCATCACGAGGCAGAGAAAATCCCTAACCCCGTGCCGGCCGCGGTGGTCTCGCGGTTCTAGGCGCTCAGTCCGGAGCCGCGCGACTGCTACGGTCGCAGGTTCGAATCCTGCCTCGGGCATGGATGTGTGTGATGTCCTTAGGTTAGTTAGGTTTAAATAGTTCTAAGTTCTAGGGGACTGATGACCACAGATGTTAAGTCCCATAGTGCCCAGAGCCATTTGAACCATTTCCAACCCTGACCCCGCCGGGAATCGAACCCGAGAACGTCCCACATTGATTTCTACGGTAGTTTCACGTAATGTTGCTTGGTTGTTAACACTGACAACTCTATGCAAACGCTGCCGCTTTCAGTCATAAAGTGAATCTGTCGGCCACTGCGTTTTCCGTGATGAGAGGTAATGCCTGCACTTTGGTGTTCTCGATACACTCTTGACACTGTGGATCTCGGAATGCTGAATTCCCTAAGTCTTTCCGAAATGGAATCTCCCAAGCGTCTAGCTCCAACTACCACTCCGTTCTCAAAGTCTGTTAATTCCCGTCGTGCGGCCATAACCATGTTGAAAACATTTTCATATGTATCGCGTGAGTATACCTTGTGCACGCAGTAATATCGAGATCTGTATGTGTACATATCGCTATTCCACGACTTCTGTCACCTCATTGTACGTGCTTAATTACTTACAATTTATGAAACTCTACCTGGATCTAGAAGAATGTTCGGAAATATCTTCGATGCCCTAAGTCTTATTTTGCTGTTACATCAATGTTTCGAACATCTGGCAATAATGTGTGTAGCTAGATTTTTAAGGGTATGTATACTGCTTCACACAAGTGCACCAGTAGACGATTCCGAGGACCACTCGGATAGCCACGCGAGGGTCATTAGGTTGCCTCCGGCGTTGGGGGAGAGGCGCTGGTCCCGCATCGAATCCATCCGGCTGATTAAGGACGGGGGTCGATGTTAGCCAGCCTGGATGTGGCTTTTAGTCGGCGTCTCACATTAGGCTTGCTGAATACTGGACTGGAACCCATATCCCGTCTCAGTTATACGGTTAGAAACATGTCGAAGACGTTCACCCTCTTAAATGTGACAACACTAGAAGCACGCAGACAGGGTACAGAAATTCTGTCCGGGGGAGGGGCTTACGGATAGCGATAGGAAGGACATCCGCTCACCACTGCCACTAATGTTGCCACATCAATATAAACATAACAAAACTGTGAAGATAGCGGATAATACCAGCAAAAATAAGGAACAACGAAAGAGGTTACTATTTCGTTGGCAGGACTGTAATTTTCATATTTTAAGTAAATCTATAATCCTCAGCTACTACATTGCTAGCCACTAAAACAAGAACAGTAAGTAACGAAATTTAACTTATCGTGTGTGTACTAGGAAGAGTATGTGTTTATATCTGTAGGTGATTTTGGGGGTCTAGAGTGTGTGAAAAATTAGGACAAAGCGTTACCACCTCTGGCAGCAAAACTGGCTCTAACCTGTCTGGGCATCGAATCAAACTGAGTTTGGGTAACAGGTACGGATGGACGGCCGATGTGGATGAGCGTTTCTAGGCGCTTCATTCTCGAACCGCGCGACCGCTACGGTCGCAGGTTCGAATCCTGCCTCGGGCATGGATGTGTGTGATGTCCTTAGGTTAGTTAGGTTTAAGTAGTTCTAAGTAGGGGACCGATGACCTCCGCTGTTAAGTCCCATAGTGCTCAGAGCCATTTGAATCATTTGAACAGATACTGGTACGCCATTCCACGCTGCTGCATCCGTATGCCATCGCTGATCAATCGTAGTGGCTGACGAATGACATTGTGCCAGTAACCCATGACCAGATGTTTTCAATGACACAGATACGGAGAACTCGCTGATCAGGGAAATACCACGGTATCGACGTAGTTCTACACAGTGCAGGCGACATACGAACCGATGTTGCCTTGTTCAAACACAACGTCATGGAGAACTGAAAGGTAGAGCACAACCAACGACCTTAATGTCAGAAATGTAAAGCTAGTTGTCCAAATTAGTGTGTGAGCGAACCAGAGGTAATCGTGTTGTGTACCCAGTGGCGCATCATACTCTCAGTCGATGACAAAGACGAATGCACGCTGGCAACATTTTTTCTCATCGGTGCGGGTATGTCTATCGTGATGCATTACGAAGAACTGGGACTCATCTGAGAATACGTGTAGTGTTGTGGGGTGCACCACTTTCGGGTGCCTCTCTCGGCTGATCTATACAGGGCTAAGAGAAGATGTAGGACTTGGAGATCGCCAAGCGATTCCTTATCAAGATTCAAGACAAACGTTTATCTAGTGCAATCAGAGCTGGTGCACTCTGAAAACACATGTATGAAAACTAGGAGCTGCCAACTGTCACATCGTGCAGCGCATCGGGCTGTACAAGCAAACTTGTGTTAGGTGCGCTACCTTACCAGCAGCCGTAGCTCACTGAGTAGACTGCTGCAACATTAAGAACACCTCCATCATGAAGCTACGGTACAAATCCTCGTCAGGTTCTTTTTTTAAATTCTTTTATATGTCTGTTCCCTCGCTCCCGTCGTTTATAAGCAGGACATCATTTTGTGACATGAGAATAACCTAGCACGTGACAATGGGATCTATTAAACTGAATGCATGTGTCTACTAACTGCACAGTGCACAACCATAACTGGTCCGATCATGTTCATGTAGGCGGCTTCCCAGTGGAGAACACAAACGAAAATACGTCCTTACGTTTTGGAGCTGGGTGCACCCGACAACCAAGCTGCTGCTCCCGCTCGCGTGTATGGTGCGTGGTACCATTAAAGACGCCATTCCGCAAAGAAAGTTTTTCGTCGTTTGGAGCAACGCCTTCGGGGAACTGGTAACCATCGTCTGCAAGTAATGGACAGAGGTCGTTCAAGGTGTAGACGTACTCCACAGAGGACACAGTTCTTGAACCCGTTCACCAATAACTTCGGCAAAGTACCCGTGAAATTGCAAGGCAATTCGAGGTATCTCAAAGACTGGTTGTTGAAGTGTTACACGAAGAAGAACTGAATCCATATCACTACACGTTAACTCAACGCCAGCGCCAAGAAAATCGCATACAGCGGGTACAGTTTTGTGAATGGTTTTTGCGCGAAGTGGAAGACAACGAATATTTTATAGGCCTCTAAATAACGTGATATGGACTGAAGAATTTAGCTTCACTCTTGAAAGTATTTTCAAACTTCACAACAGCCATTATTTTTCGGAACACAACCCATGTATCACTCAAATGGTTCAAATGGCTCTGAGCACTATGGGCCTTAACTTCTGAGGTTATCAGTCCCCTAGAACTTAGAACTACTTAAATCTAACTAACCTAATGACATCATACACATCCATGCCCGAGGCAGGATTCGAACCTGCGAACGTAGCGGTCGCGCGGTTCCAGACTGTAGCGCCCAGAACCGCTCGGCCACCCCGGCCGGCCCATGTATCTCCCATCACTGTGGCTTTCAAGCAGGCTTTGACACAACTTTGTGGGCTGGAATCGTGGGTGGAGTGCTTTCGGGTCCTTACCTATTGCTGGACAAGTTGAATGCTCCCCCTTATCGTACGTTTCTTTGCATCACTTTGCGCGACGCATTAGAAAACGCCCCAGTTCGTGTACGGTGAGAGGAACGGTTTCAGCATGACCGTGCGTGGCCACACCTGGAAGTAATATGGATAACTATTTAAATGAAGTGATTCTAGAGAAATCGATTGGTCACGGAGGTTCAACGTTTTTATTTCTGGGGGCAGGGAAAGGAATTAGTTTATAGTATTCCATCCATGGATGTACACGATCTCATGGCTAGCGTGCATGCCGCTTCGGCAGTGGTAGAAGCAGGTGTGTTGCGTAGGGTCCAGCAAAGTATGATCTAGCGAGTGGCGAAGTGTTTGCAAAAGAAAGGGAGTCGCTTTTACATATTCTATAAACAAAAGGTTGCTCGAACGTGTACGTACCGGCTCTATGAAGTAAACCTGGATATCAAACGTACAGAATGCGATTACTTGATCAGCACAATGTGCATTCTAGTGTAGCATAACTATTGTGTTTTTTGTACCTCAGTGGATACAGAAGATGTTGCTGTTGTTGTATTATTTTCTATTGGCTGTTTTCGTGTCGTGGATGAAACAAAGTGGTCGTTTACGTCTGCAAGAAGTGCATGTTACGTCTTAATGTTTAAATAAAGGTACTAGTAATAGAAATAAATACACAAATACCGCATTGTGGAGGTGTAAACTGAATACAATTTGACGCTTCAGCTAAAAAAAAAAAAAAAAAAAAACGTTAGGACCCTGCCAGAGCGTCGTTTCTTAAATCGCATTTTTATCAAACCTACTGGCAGGACTAGGTTTTGCTAGATACATTTATGTCTTCAATTGGGATGGGCAATCGAATGCCAACCGCCAACGGCGGCTTATTTCCTTCACTCTTTTTACACTGCTACAATGGTCACCTTGATCATATTCCATGGTATTCCATATATGTTGCACTGTCCGTGTGTATACTTGTCTTGCTCCAAACAAATCCATTTCCTGTCTCAAGCTAAATGGTGTGACTGTACGATCCTGCACAGTCCTCTTGGGTGCTAGTCACGTGGGCCTTTGATATCCTGTATGGCACTAGGTATGGTCCTTCTGGAGCCGTTAGTTCCATATCTGCATGATAGGATGGGACCCTGATCAACGCGAACGGCAATATTTTGCAGCCATTACCTGTACTCTCGACACATCGAATTCAGAAACAAAATGGTAGAGATTTTTCATTCTTATACGACGTATAACAGGATCTTCTGTCAACAATCAGCAATCAAATACGGTTTCTGAATGATAAAAAAACAGTGTAATCTTCCAATATGCACAGAAAGTAAGTGGTATTACAGTTGCCTGCTAGCTGCACTAGTGGTGAAATGCTGATCATCTGCATATCCAAATATGTAGTACACTATTTTCCAGTTATGTATCAATTTTAATGATCAGTTCTGTGTTAACTATCCTTGGTGTTGTGTATAACTTCACACAGTAGTAAGGAGAGGTGGGCTACCGAGTTGTGCGGCGGTTGTCGTCGTGGGAAGGTGGACAGGAGCATAAACGATTAGTGAGCAAGTAAGTCAGCAAACAGAAGACTTACTTAACTTGAATTTCACCAAGAGTACATAGACTCGTTGTAAATGATGCAACAAGAAATAGAGTCCAGCTTATAACGTCCACGCGGAAGAGGCTTCCTGCCTCCCTGTGCTACAGTTCGAACTATAGTGCCGACTAGGCAGCGTGTGCGAATCAACACGAAGTGAAGTGGCTCTGAACGCGATTTGGCTGAGCCGCTACTGTTGGCCCTCCTGCATTGCGGTGGCAGAGGGCGCTCGTGGTGGCAAGCTTCTGGAAGCGTGGCTCAATGGGTGCGCCCCACTGTGTCCGCTGGATCCTGCAGAACTGGTCAGTGTTGGATAGAAACTAGCAATTCTGTTGCCAACTTGATACATCAGTGAGTTGATATCGACACATGATATCACACATGGATCAAGGATAGGGACTCAAAGTTCAAATAAATTGATGATACAGTCTTCTGTTTAAATTGTGACTGGTTGCAATCTCCATTTCTATTTTTTAGCTCAGTGGTCAGGGTTCTATGTGTAGGATCCGGGTTCGATTCCTGATTGATGGGAGTACTGCAATGGGGTGCACTCGGCATCATGACGCCAATTGTAAAGCTACATAAGTGAGAAATAGCGGCTCCAAGATCTACGAAGCCGACACAGGCCGGAAGAGCAGAGTGCTGACTGCTGTCCTTCCACAAGGACACAGACGTCACGGACGACTCGGCGGTCGGACGATTGTGACTGATCCATTTGGACGAGACCATTGGGATTTCATTTTCTGAGCATGCTTCATGGTATCTTGTGAAGGTTTGCTCATAACGGCAGGTTATGATGCTTATTGCACCTGGTCGTCAATTTATTGTTGGATAACACATTGCCCTTCACCATTTTGGCGACAATGTAATTTCCTTATGATACATATACAAAACTGCGTGATTACTGTATCATGAGACATATAGCCGATAATTTGCGTCAGAATCCAGCATACATTTAGTTCTCCATGCAGTAGAAAACTGTCTTTTACATCTTCTTTAAACTATTGCATGTCTCTTTTATGAATGCTGTGACTAATTCAATTAGTAATTACCAGTGCAAGACCGAAGTGGAACTCATGACCACCTCATTTGGAGCAACAAGAAATGTACTATGTTGCAAAGTATTTAAAAACTAAGAGTATTTATTTTTCGCCTTTCAAAGTACCTAGCTCCTTCAAAAAAGTTTTAGACCTTCCATTGTATACTTGGTACCCCATTTCTTTCTTCCAAGGAATCATCTCATGGTGGTGTTATACACTGAAGAGTAAAAGAAACTGGTACACCTGCCTAATATCGTGTAGGGCCCCCGCGAGCAACAGCAGTTCCGCAACACGACATGGCATGGACTCGACAAATGTCTGAAGTAGTGCTGGAGGGAACTGACACCATGAATTCTACAGGGCTGTCCATAAATCAGTAAGAGTACGAAGGGGTGGAGATCTCTTCTGAAAAGCACGCTGCAAGGCCTTCCACATATGGACAATAATGTTCATGCCTGGGAAGTCTGGTGGCCAGCGAAAGTGTTTAAACTCAGACTAATGTTCCTGCAACCTCTCTGTAGCAATTATGGACGTGTGGAGTGTCGCATTGTCCTGCTGGAATTGCCAAAGTCCGCTGGAATGCACAATGGACATGAATGGATGCAGGTGATCAGACAGGATGGGTACGTATGTGTCACCTCTCAGAGTCGTATCTAGACGTATTAGAGCTCCCATATCACTCCAACTGCACACGCCCCACACCATTACAGAGCTTCCACCAGCTTGAACAGTCCCCTGATGACATGCAGGGTCCATGGATTCATGAGGTTGTCTCCATACCCGCACACGTCCATCTGATCGCTACAATTTGAAACGAGACTCGTCCGACCAGGCAACAAGTTTCCAGTCATCAACAGGCCACTGTCGGTGTTGATGGGCCCAGTCGAGGCGTAGTTTTATTTCATGCAGTCACCAAGGGTACACGAGTGGGCCTTTGGCTCCGAACGCCCGTATCGATGATGTTTCGTTGAATGGTTCGCACGCTGACACTTGCTGATGGCCCACAATTGAAATCTGCAAAAATCTGTGGAAGGGTTGCACTTCTGGCACATTGAACGAATCTCTTCAGTCGTCGTTGGTCTCGTTCTTATAATGTCAGAGATTTGACGTTTTACCGGATTCTTGATATTCACGGTACACTCACGAAGTGATGTACCGGAAAATCATCGCTTCATCGCTACCTCGGACATACTGTGTCCCATCGCCGGTGCGCCGACTATAATTTTCAAACTCACTTAAATCTTGTTAACCTGTCACTGTAGCAGCAGTAACCGATCTAACAACTGCGCCAGACACTTGTCTTATATAGGCGTTGCTGACTGCAGTGCCATCTTCTGCCTGTTTACATATCTTTGTATTTGAATATGCATGCCTCTATCACTATCTTTGGCGCTTCAGTCTATGTTATAATGAAACCTTGTGTGTCTGAACTGTTATTTTAGCTTTCATTTTAGTACAAATTTTGTGAGACATAATACACATTTTTTTGAGAGTGGATAGACTGACTTTCTGTGTATGAGTGCTTGTGTGTGTGTGTGTGTGTGTGTGTGTGTGTGTGTGTGTGTGTGTGTGTGTGTGTGTGTGTGACAGAGAGATAGAGAGAGAGAAAAAGAGAGATAGAGAGATAGAGAGAGAGAAAGAGAGAGAGAGAGAGAGACAGATAGATAGGGAAAGAGAGAGAGAGAGAGAGAGAGAGAGAGAGAGAGAGAGAGAGAGAGAGTGTAACAGAAACCAGTCTCATTCTCGTCATGAACTACTCAGCAATTTTTCTTGATACCACCTTCCATTTGCGTGTTATAGATGGCTCTAAATCCTGGATTCTCTTTTTAAATGGATCCAGCGATGAGCTATTACAATGTCATTTCATATAAATTAAAACAAAGTTTAAAGTGCTAAGATTTAGTTGCTTGGTAAGATATATAGAAAAGTCAGTGCTTCAAATTTCTTTTGCAGGTACTCCACACGCAGCAGAAATAGCGTTTATTTTCCACAGAAACGACAGTGCAATAGAATGGGAACCAGGGACAGTAGAAGGTGACCTTAGCCAAAGAATGGTGAACAGCTGGAGCAGTTTCATCAAATATGGGTACGTTTACACAAAAGACGAGAAAAAAAGCAAACCCAGAAAACCATGTCCACTAGTATGTAGCTGATAGCCTAGTATTGCTTTGCTGAACATTGCTACACATATTGAAGTTCAAACACTGTCAACTTACGTAATAGTTACCGAAATCTATCTATTTAATTCTAGTTTAATATTCACACCATATATTCTGAATTTTGTGATGAAAACGGTTTCCAAATAGTGCATTAAAAGTACTTGAGAAGGGACATGGCTATTCACAGATTAACGCGTGGAAGTGTTGCGGCAAGCTTCTAAAAGTTAATGGTTGATCAACAACTCGTGTAGCGTGTCTACTACTGCTAGCAGTTTGAAATGTCATCTATACTTTACAAAAACTGTTTCGCAGTTTCTTGAAATTTTCTAGTCTTTTCTTTATAGGGCTTTATGGCCATATAGTAAAACCGTCTTCATGCGTTCATAGAATGAAGGCTTTCACGACCGGATGACATAACCGCTGGTAATGTCTTCATCAGAAGTGTAATGATGTGTCGTCTCCTGTCGCAGTTGAATGGAGAAGGGCGTCACCTTCATTCTCTTAACGCAAAAGAAGCTCCTGGCAAATTTCAAGTCAGTGCGCTTTCATTTCAGGAGTCAGCATCAGGGGTACCCATCATGCGCAGAACTTCCGATAGCCAAGCAAAGCAATAACTAAACCACACGTTCTTGTGAAATGCCGATTGTGCTTGCAATTTCTCTCTGAGTGACACGACGATCGTCCTGAATCAATGTGTCAACATCTTGCTTGTGAAACTCGGTGGCTGCTGCCACAAGGCGTCCAACTCTTTGTTTGTCACGCAGGTCAGATGTTCCCGCCACAACATCTTTAAACTACGCACAGTATTCACATCAACACAATCACCATAAACTGCTTTCATTCTCTGACGAATCTCCTTTGGGGTGACACCTACTGCTGTCAAGAATTCAATGACTGCACGCTGCTTAAATCGCACAGACTGACCGTCTGCTCAAGGTTCCATACTTTACACTGTAACAACACAATCGTTCAATGCTAAGCCTTCCCGCCAACTGGAGCTGTAGAGAAGATGCTACGGAACAAGCCAGTACCTGCCGCATACCAATGCTGCCAACTGTTGAAGAGCTACGAATGTAGAAGCATTACTTTTCAGTCAACTCTCCGTAGACTATGTCGTCAAAATTTAATTTACAGTTCGTGTCACAGACACAGGTTTACTTCTCTATACGTGTTATACATGTAATGAATGAAAAAAAAGAACGATATATGAATGGAGAAGTACAATTTCGTAGTTTACACACTTCACCTGAAAGATATTATTTCTGATTACATTTCTGCAACTCTTTTCCTCTCAAAATTGAGTTTTGTTGAACGAATCTATGTGCTAATCAGTTTATGATAATGACACTAGTGTAATGTTTCAGAGATCCAAACTACGCTAACGACAGCGTCGTGTGGGAGCCTTTCAGTGTGTCGTCGACAAACTACTTGTACATCACGACGGACTACGAGCTGAGGCAGAACAAAGACCAGGAGCGCATGGACTTCTGGCACGAGAACATTCCTATGTAAAATGAAGACCTGATAGTTTTCAGCACTCAACGAGTTCGTCCGAAAGATCACTAACTGATGACTCTTATTTACAACACAATGGGAGATGCGATTGACAGATTTTCCAAATGTTACATTGTTTTCGAAGAGTGTCTCAGAATATATAACTTACTAAGAACGTACTGTGAATAAAAATTGAATTACTATGATATGGAATTATATTGTTTTTGTATTAGCTTCCTTTAGTAGTAAATTATGAGTTCTGTTTTCTGCTAATACTTTACTGTCATGCATGTGTCACAGAATGTTACCACCCCCACTGTTCTATACATTCGACATCAAAACTTGACTGAAAATCAATATAGATTTATGATTGAGTAACGTACAGGGTAAGCTATAACTGCGTTAGACAAAAAATTCTAAATTTTTGCGGATTCTTTTGGCGAAGAAATCGCTTTCGTCTGTGTAGTCTAACGCGATACAGATTCTGAACTGCATTACGTTGGCTAGTAGAGAAAGGAAAACAACGCACCTATTGCAGCAACTAGGCTAAAGGGACTGTGTTTAACTTAGGTGCAGCTTCCCCCCTACAGCTCAACGCCTAAGATGAAATTATAAGAAAAAACATGAAGAAACGAGTGATAAAATAGCAGTTTTAGACAGGATAAACATGTAGGTTCTTAAATTCTCAGACAAATTAACAGTTATAGCTGAATAAAATTAAATTTTCAGAAGGCTATAGGTTGCAAGTATAACAGATTTTCAAAAAATATGTAACATGAAAATATATTTTCGTTGGTAACTCACAGTCAGTTTCCGTACAGAACTCTTTATACTAAAACAGCATAAGACAGTAAGAAGAAACTACTGACACCAGACAACATTAATACTTACATCAAGAAACGACTTATAAAATAGTGTAATTAATTAGAAACATTGGACCTTGTTCACACATACGAGTTGTAGGAGTCCTCAGAAGAAGAGTCTGCATTACCTCTAACACAAATTTATTGATACGTTTTGGTGGTTACTCGGGATGATCCGTAACATAAACTGCAATTAGTAACACGGAACTAAGAGGTTGTCACAGACTATAACGTGAAGAAAGAATACACTGTGAAAATCAATGTTGACTTGAGAAAGAAAGATCAAGCAACAACAAAGGTCTCTTTACGTGACTCGTGTCTTGCCTAAAGACCTCTCCTCTCACCCATTTGTTTATAGGCCTATAGACAAACTGGAAATGACATGGCCAACGAAGACATATAGAACCAAAGGGGTAACGACTGCGTTTTACTGATTACTTATTCAAGGCAATCTGCGGATGCGAATATTACGTAAATATTTATTTCATGCCACAGATTTGACAACTATTTCAAACTGAATCTTCAGCTTCAACGAATCACTGAAAAAGTAAGGAAGCACAAGAGTGCATCGTGTCAGCGTAAGCCGTGATAACTTCCTTATAGCCGACTGAACTAAATCGTACCGCGCAAACACTACTGTTAACAGGATCCGTTGCTGATGTACAGAGCGGTAATTTTCTTATTTTGCAATAGGCTTACAGCCTTTAAAGGAATTAATAAACAAAAGGACCACAAAATCATTACACGTGTGAATCCTCCCAACCAGCTAAGCACAATCCAATTGAAGAATACAAAGAGGCGATAAAAATCATGGGATACCATTCAAAGTCACGTCGAACCTCCTTTTAGCCAGCGTACTGCAGCATCTTGGCGTGATACGGACTCAACAACTCGTTGAAAGTCCCTTGTAGAAATACTGAGCCAAGCTGCCTCTGTAGTTGCTCATAATTGTGAAAGTGTTGCCGGTGTAGGACTTTATGCACGAAATCACCTCTTAGTTATGTCCCATAATATCGGGAGATCTGGGAGGCCAAACCATTCTCTCGAATTGCCCACAGTATTCTTCAAACCAATCATGAACAACCATATCCTGGTGAGATGACTCAATGTCACCCATCAAAATTTCATCGTTGTTTGGGAACATGAAGTCCATGAATGGGTGCAACAGGTCTCTAAATATCAGAACATAACCATTTCCAGGCCATCTCGGTTGAGTTGGGCCAGAGCACTCAGTCCATTCCATGTAAACACAAACTACACCATTACGGAGTCACCACAGTCTTGCACAGTGTCTCTTTGACATCTTGGATCCATGGCTTCGTGGAGTCTGCGCAACACCCGAACACTACTATCAGCTCTTACCAACTGAAATCAGGACTCATCTGACTACGCCACGTCCTCCAGTCGCCTGGTGTCCAACCGATATGGTCACGAGCCCACGAGAGGCACTGCAGGCGATGCCGTGCTGTTAACAAAGGCACTCGCATCAGCCGTCTGCTGCCATAGTCCATGAACGCCAATTTCGCCGCTCTGTCCTAACGGATACGTTCGTCGTATGTCACACTGTTTTCACTCAGTGTAGCTTGTCTGTTAGCTCTGACTGTTTTATGCAAACGCCGCTGCTGTCGGTAGTTAAGCGAAGGCCGTCGGTCACTGAGTTATCTGTGGTGCGAGGTCATGCCTGAAATTTGGTATTCTCGCCACACTCTTGACGCTGTGGATCGCGAAAGTTTGAATTCCCTACTTTCGAAGTGAAAGGTCCCAAGGGTCTAGTTTACAACTACCATTCCGCGTTTCAAAGTCTATTGCCGTCGTTCGTTCATAATCACCTCGGAAATCTTTCCACACGACTCACCTGAGAACAAATGACAGCTCCGCTAATGCACTGCCATTTTATACCTTCTGTACGCGATACTACCGCCATCTGCACGTGTGAAAATCGCTATTCAATAACTTTTGTCACCTCATTGTAATACTGACATATTCAAAATTCCATGAGAATAGTCTGAGCTAAAAAGTGAGTAGGAACGTTAGTATACACGATCAACACTACGTTGTCGAGAAATGGGACGCTTTTTACTGTTTATCCATGATTTATGGTTAGTGCTGTTACCCGTGATACTCAATGCTGTCTGCGTTTGAAGTGAAACTTCAAGTTGTGCCCTCAGTGCGAGTTTGATTACATCCACATTTTTCATGTTGCTGGGTGGTAAGGGTCACGAAGAAAAGACTGCAGGTCTTTGAACGAATGTGTTTTGGAATACTGATGAATAATTCATAGATAGACAAATGAACAACTTTTTAATAAGACTGAAGAATAAACTAATGCTGGGCTGTAAGGTTGTGGGCAGGATAAATTTATAGACATTTCTCTTTTATAATACATAATATAGAAAAGTAATTGATAGAAGAGTGTGAGAGAAACTCTAACACTTCAGGCACATCTAAAATTGGTAAAATGTTCCGCATTGAAGAGATTTGTGGAAGCCTGTGATAAATAGAGGACTAAAATTGTTATCGACCAATCTGTGGTTTGAGATATGAAGAAAACCCAAAACAAAGAAACCTAGGCAGCCACAGTGCATGGAGATCTTCACCGATTAAAAACAGAAAGTAACGACAACTATAAAACCTATAGTACATGACATTTGGGAACTGTCTCAACTTCAAACGCACTTTCACACACATTACGCAATATCCTATAAAAGTAATTAAGGAAGTGCCTTTATAAACCAGTCTCAGCAGTTACGTTTAATTTAGTTGTTTGCAGATTCCATTAATCATATTTATAATGTATCATAACGAGGTGGAATTTTTCCGTTAGCAAATTTTCTCATTACGATCTGGCCACACATAATTGGGTTACATATTTCTCTCGGAGTACACTTAAACTGGTTAACAGCGTCTATCCAGGAACAGATCTGTAGACGAGAAGGAGAGTCAAAGGAATATTTGAGCTTTTTGGCGAAATTTGCTGCCTTATCCTCAAAAGAGACAGAGCGAGATTGCCTAATAGTGAGTGCACGGGGGACGACGGTTCAAATCCATGGTCAGCCATCAAGATTTAGGTTTCCCACAGTTTTCCTAAATCGCTCCAGGCAAATGTCAGAATGGTTCCTTTGAAACGACACGACCGACCATCATCCTTACAAATACACTCCTGGAAATGGAAAAAAGAACACATTGACACCGGTGTGTCAGACCCACCATACTTGCTCCGGACACTGCGAGAGGGCTGTACAAGCAATGATCACACGCACGGCACAGCGGACACACCAGGAACCGCGGTGTTGGCCGTCGAATGGCGCTAGCTGCACAGCATTTGTGCACCGCCGCCGTCAGTGTCAGCCAGTTTGCAGTGGCATACGGAGCTCCATCGCAGTCTTTAACACTGGTAGCATGCCGCGACAGCGTGGACGTGAACCGTATGTGCAGTTAACGGACTTTGAGCGAGGGCGTATAGTGGACATGCGGGAGGCCGGGTGGACGTACCGCCGAATTGCTCAACACGTGGGGCGTGAGGTCTCCACAGTACATCGATGTTGTCACCAGTGGTCGGCGGAAGGTGCACGTGCCCGTCGACCTGGGACCGGACCGCAGCGACGCATGGATGCACGCGACAGGCGTGAATGGAGGGACGAATGGAGACGTGTCGTCTTCAGCGATGAGAGTCGCTTCTGCCTTGGTGCCAATGATGGTCGTATGCGTGTTTGGCGCCGTGCAGGTGAGCGCCACAATCAGGACTGCATACGACCGAGGCACACAGGGCCAACACCCGGCGCCGGCCGCGGTGGTCTCGCGGTTCTAGGCGCGCAGTCAGGAACCGTGAGACTGCTACGGTCGCAGGTTCGAATCCTGCCTCGGGCATGGCTGTGTGTGATGTCCTTAGGATAGTTAGGTTTAAGTAGTTCTAAGTTCTAGGGGACTGATGACCACAGCAGTTGAGTCCCATAGTGCTCAGAGCCATTTGAACCATTTGAACCAACACCCGGCATCATGGTGTGGGGAGCGATCTCCTACACTGGCCATACACCTCTGGTGATCGTCGAGGGGACACTGAATAGTGCACGGTAAATCCAAACCGTCATCGAACCCATCGTTCTACCATTCCTAGACCGGCAAGGGAACTTGCTGTTCCAACAGGACAATGCACGTCCGCATGTATCCTGTGCCACCCAACGTGCTCTAGAAGGTGTAAGTCAACTACCCTGGCCAGCAAGATATCCGGATCTGTCCCCCATTGAGCCTGTTTGTGACTGGATGAAGCGTCGTCTCACGCGGTCTGCACGTCCAGCACGAACGCTGGTCCAACTGAAGCGCCAGGTGGAAATGGCATGGCAAGCCGTTCCACAGGACTACATCCAGCATCTCTACGATCGTCTCCATGGGAGAATAGCAGCCTGCATTGCTGCGAAAGGTGGATATACACTGTACTAGTGCCGACATTGTGCATGCTCTGTTGCCTGTGTCTATGTGCCTGTGGTTCTGTCAGTGTGATCATGTGATGTATCTGACCCCAGGAATGTGTCAATAAAGTTTCCCCTTCCTGGGACAATGAATTCACGGTGTTCTTATTTCAATTTCCTGGAGTGTATTCCTTCCTTTCTTATTTTCTTCAAGAGGCTGATAATGAGGGAAATCTTTGTCGCAAGTATTATGTTTGTAGCTGGTACTATTACTTTCAAATTATGATCAATGATTTTCCTCACAACGTATATTTGTGCAAAGTGTTGATACAGAATTACTTGGATCTGAATTATGGACTGCCCCAAAATATTGTTCAATTTACAAAAACCTTTTGTTTTTTTGTAGTAAAATCGACACCTGCTCACAGATTAAATGTTGTTGAACTACCGTAATTATGTGTCATATCTGTAATATGGGACTTCTGGTTTCGGTTCTTATGAATGTAATTTCACGTTTTTCCTTTCTGCCACACTCTGTTTTATAATTCATGATGTTACATCATATTTTTCTTCAAAATTAAGGGACATCTGGTGTCTACAATAAATTCAAACAACCGTTGCCCCAGCTTAAAAAAAGTCTCTATTGGAGGCGGAATTTATCCAGTTAGCTCATAAAAGATTGATCCTTTTTTTCAGTCAACAATCTTCTGACTGGTTTGATGCAGCCCACCACCAATTCCTCTCCTGTGTCAACTTCTTCATCTCTCAGAATAGCACTTGCAACCTATGTATCCTATTATTTGCTGGATGTGTTCAAATTTCTGCCTGCGTCTACAGTTTTTACCCTCTGCAATCTGTTACTGCGGAGATTATTCCCTGATGTCTTCACACATGTCCTATCATCCTATCATTTCTACTCGTCAGTGTTTTCCATAACGAGGTGGAATCCAAAATTTTCGGGACTGGTGCTGCCATCTGGAAAGTAGGAATAGTCAATCTTTGCACCGCTAGGTGGCGAGAGCTGCATATCTGATGAGTCAGTGAGCGGAGTGGCATTCAGCTGGGAGGACGTGTTGCGTGTCCACAGTGATTTCCGTAATACTCTGTGTTTGGTGTGTGGTGATTTTACGATGGATCCGTGAACAGAACAGCGCGTCTGTATCAAATTCTGTGCGAATCTCGGGAAAAGTGCTACAGGGATCCTTGAAATGATTCAACAAGTGTTTGAGGGACAGGGCACGAGTGGTATGCATGTGTTTGGGTGGCGTGCTCGGTTCAGGGCCGGCTGCACAGACGTCGAAGATGATGCTGACACTGGAAGGCCCATTAGTCTCACAACGCCGGACATTGTTGCCAAACTTCAACAATTGGTTTGTGTGGATCGACGTCGAACCACTTAAGACCTTGTAGATGAAGTGGGTATTGGTTATGGGACATGTCAAAGAGTGTTGACTGATGAATTGGGCATCCATCACGTCGCCGCAAAATTTGTGCCAAGGATCTTGACTGCCGATCAGGAGGCAAAGCGTGTTGAAGTGTGCATGGACCTTCGCCACACCGCATCTGATGATCCAACCTTCTTGTCACGGGTTATCACCGGCGATGAGGGTTGGATTTAAGGTTATGACGCAGAGACAAAGTAACAATCATCCCAGTGGAAGAGCTTGGGGTCTCCAAGACTCAAAAAAGCGAGACAGGCGAAGAGCGAAGTGAAGAGCATGATCATCGTTTTCTTTGATACCAAGGGAATGGTGCACAAAGAATACGTCCCACCCAACCGAACATTGAATTCCTTGTACTACTGTGACGTTTTGCGACGGCTCCGCGAAAACGTGCGGTGACGATGGCACCAACTTTGGCGTCAAGGAACTGGCTGCTGCATAACGACAACGCGCCCTGTCACATGTCCTTGCTCACCAGGACCTTTTTGGCAAAAAACAACATGGCGGTTGTACCCTACCCACTGTATTCGCCAGATTTGGCACCTTGTGACTTCGCGCTATTCCCAAAACTGAAACTCAAGTAGAAAGGCCATCGATTCGACACTCTAGAGAGGATTCAAGAGGCATCGCTGGTTGTGATAAAAACACCCTCAAATAACAGAACTTCCAGAAAACGTTTGACAAGTGCAGAAGCGCTGGGACCGGTGTGTACGTGCGGATGGGAACTACTTCGAGGGTGATACTGACCATTAGTCCAAAGGTAAGGTTTTCAACAGATGGCAGCACCAGTCCCGAAAATTTTGGATAGCACCTCGTATGCCTTTCCTCGCTGATTTTGTGGAGAACCTCCTCATTCCTTACCTTATTAGTCCACCTAACATTCGACATTCTTCCATAGCACTGTATCTCAAATATTTAGTTTCATTTATGTGCCAGTTTTACCACAATCCAATGCTGTGCTCCAAACATACAGCCTCAGAAATTTCTTCCTCAAATTAGATACGAGGGCTATCCACAAAGTACATTACGTTTTGGAATTAAAAATAAATGAAGTATTGGATTTTTTTTATTATATACAGATGAAAGCCACACTTAAATACTACTTTTCTACATAATTGCCATTTAAATTAAGGCACTTATCGTAGCGATGGACGAGCTCGGAAATTCCTTCGTCATAAAACTCGGCCGCCTGCGCCTCCAGCCTCCAGTCATCAAAACGTTGCATAGCCAACCACTTCTTCATTGCTGGGAATAAGTGGAAGTCGCTCGGTGCCGGGTCGGGACTGTACGGCGGATGAGGAAACAACTCCCACTTAAAAGATTCGAGAACTTTACGAGTGGCATTTGACGTGTGGGCCCGGGCGTTGTCGTGAATCGGCAAGATCTTTGAGCCCAACTTTCCCCTGCGCTTGTTTTGTATTGCTCTTCTGAGGTTGTGCAGAGTTTGGCAATAGCTTTGAGAGTTTATTGTAGTGCCTCTTTCCAGGAAATCCACAAAAATCACACTTTTACTGTCCCAAAAGACAGTCGCCGTCACCTTCCTTGCCGAGATTGTCTGCATGCATTTCTTGGCTTTTTGGGGGGAGTTTGTGTGCCCCCACTGCATTGACTCCAATTTTGTCTCGCAGTTCACATGCTTAACCCACGTTTCGTCACCAGTAACGATGCGATCGAGTAATGAGTCGCCATCTTTCTCGTAAGCGTCCAAAAACGTTAACGCTGCAGCCATTCGCTGATTTTTGTGAATCTGTGTCAAGATTTTTGGTGTCCATCTTGCACAAAACTTGTGGTAACCGAGCTTTTCGGTAATGATTTCGTGCAACAAACTTCGTGAAATTTGTGGAAACCCCATAGAGAGTTCCGTTATTGTGAAATTACGGTTTTCACGGTCCGCGGCACCGACTTTTTCGACAAGTTCGGCAGTCACTATGCTCGGTCTTCCACTTGGCTCTTCGTGGTGAATGTTAGTTCGGCCATTTAAAAATTTTATGACCCATTGACGCACTCCACCTTCAGTGATTTTGTGTCCCCATACACTTCACAAAGCTGCCCATAGATCTCTATCGGCGTACATTTTTTTGCACTCAGAAACCTTATTACATCACGCACTTCACACTTCGCGGCATTTTCAATTAACGCTGACATTTTAAACTGTCATAGTAACTCAGCGGAGTACAGCACGAACCTCTCACTACCACGGCAGGATGCTGACTGAGCGGCGGGGAATGCAATGACATCAAGGTGACCGCGCTTGCTCCGCCCCTAAAGGACACAGACGAAAACGTAATGTACTTTGTGGATAACCCTCGTAGATTCTATCACAACAAAAAAGACTGCTTGTTAGGCATCAGAATCAGAAAAAACTCACAATGGTAAGTAAAGCTGGATTCCATATATAGCAATCCTGCATTAAAACATTCACTCCAGGCACTGTACTTGTGCAGAGATACAGAAATCCAACGTATTACATTATGCTCATACATAAAGTAAGGTACTATTGTAAGGTTTCATTAAAGGGTGGAGGGTCATGTTTATATATATCAGAAAAGAAACACAGGTTTAAACCAGGCGTGACCTTACAACACTTAGTGACGTGAGACAGTTTGAAATATCAGGTACTGAAGTAAGAGATATTAGTATTTACAAATAATAATAATAATCGTTATTTGTGTGTACAGATAGTCGTACTATAGACAACTTTTTCAGTAAATTAAATGATGTTCTGTAGAAAGTTTTAATGTACAAGAACTAGATAATTTATCTGGAGACATAAACACAAATACCACGGATGAAACTAGTAGCATACTTATAAACATTCTACACATTTCTGTCACGCTGTAGTTGGTTAACAGTGCAACAAGAGTAACAAAAGCATCCATATCAGTAATCTATTGTATTATTACAAATGTAGACAGGAAACACTGCGTTGTGCATGTAAGAGGTCTTGGGCTCTCTTATCAGGTCTGACAATAAAAGTAAAAGCTGTGGTGGATAAGGTCACCAGCTAGCAGGACTACAAAAGACCTATGCGAAACAAAAATTCAAGATTTGCGAGGGTGTAGTTAAACCAAAGCCGGGAGTGTATACAGGAAACAGTGTACATACAGAATTCTCTAAGTTGTGTAGAATATTTTAACTAAAGTTTTCTTTCCCAAAATTATTCACATCAGTAGCAATGCCAAGTGAAAACAAATAAATAACAGCATGTGTAAGAAAGTCCTCCCAGACCACTGAATATCTCAGTTCCATAAGAAAATCGAGTAGTTAGTGACACAGTTCCTAAGCTGTTATTGAAAATATAAAAAATATTTACTGGGAGATGTTTGCCCCAAAAAAACCAGCAAGTAACAAAACAATGATTAATGGTGAAAATAAAAGCAAAGCATTCCTGGTAAGTTGTAAAACAAGAACGAGGTGATAGGAAAAGAATCACAAAAAATTACAGATAAAAGAAGGGGCAAGACGTTAAATGATGCATAGATACTAGAAAATTTTGTGAATGATTGTTTTCAGGTATAACAGAGAAAGCACAACAAAAATTATCTGAATGAAATATTGTTCCAGTAAAAAACTGTGCTGCAATTATATCGTTGTTCTTCCCACTGCAGTGTACGAAGTCAGGAAATAAGAAGGCAGCAGGCATAGATAAAGTGCCAGTGTACATAAAGAATGTGTGGACAGAATACAAGCTTCAGTGAATGATGTAACAAATGAAATTTTCAGCCCTGATAACTCTAGTATATGAAACCGGCATGAGTAGTGACTCAACTAAAGAAAGATGATGTAGAATATATGGAAAAGAACATTGCAATTACTTTTTGTCATCGCTCTAAAAATAGCGGAATCCGTTATGAAAGACGCTCTAGAGGATTGCTTGAATAAATTTAACATCCTCAGTGAAGCAAAGTTCGGTTTCTAGAGTAGTAGAAGTACTGAATCAGTCATAGTACAGTTTACAATGAGGTAGACAAAGATGAATACGTTGCAGATATATTTTTAAATCTTTGAAGAGCTCTTAGCAATTTTGACCATAAAATTCTGCTATAAACTAGAATAAACTGGGAACAAGAGGAATTTCCAAGGACTGATTTCGGCCACATGTGAAAAACAGTATATAAATGGCGGAGGTAAAACTGCTTCAAATGAAAGAAACTTTTTTGTGTAACGTTTATCACATTCCATCGATACTAATATACGAATCCCTCGGAACAGCATCGTTAGACCAACATTGTTTTTGATATATATCAATGACTTTCAAGACAGTGTTAGATTGGGGGGAAAATTCTCTTTTCTGCTGACAGCGACGTTGTTATCACAGATAAAACACCAAAAATACAAATAGAGAAAGCATCGGAAACTACAATGGCTGTATATAATTGGTCATCAAGCAATAACTGTTATCTTAAGAAGAACAACATTAATTTCAGCTTAAAAAGCTGGGGATTCTAATAGCGCTAAGAGAGTAGGTGTATCGATTGGTTATGCGCATCAAAAAGCAGATAATTCTATTGTAAACAGCAACATTTACAATTATGGTGTAAGTAGCAGACTCAACTTATATTTAGCGAAAGTAAATAAACAGAAAACGCAAAATAGCATTTTTGATAGCGAATAAAACTGTAGAATGAACTGCCTAAGGACGTTAAGGAGATATGTAAATCTAAATATCTCAAGCATGATTTAAAGCACAGAACGAAGTCCAAGCTTATTTAGATAAGGCAGAGTAGAGAGTGGTAAAAATTAACGTGGTTTAGTAGCAAAGGACTGTGATTCCACAGTATTCAGTCACAGTTAAATGGATCTCGCTGTGAGATCCTGTGCCCAAGATATGTGATAGATAATTCTAACCTCTTTCCATTTTTTGAGATCAACATCTCAGTAGTTGTGGTGATGTACTGACTCACCTTTTCCGGACGCATCAAGGAAACATTCCGAAGAAATCGATAAAATGGCAGAGGTATCGTAAAGATCTTATATATTTCTCCTCATTGTAACATGGAACGTTTATATCTAGAAAGAATATCATCTGACTTGAACAATAGAATTCGATGACTCAAACGTCTTACGATTAATTGAGTCACTGTGAAGGTTATTTACATGATGTGAGAGAAATATAGCACATGATTCGTTACTTCTGTCGATATGTAGCAAATTAATCTGGGAACATACTTTTCTGAATGGATTAGCTTACACATATAAATAACGGGAGAAGAATTTCTTTACCTTTTTGGTTTACTATTGCTTCGAGCATATAAGTTAACAAAGCTCCAAGCAGACACTATATATTACGGTTTGAAATATGTTTGACTTTAGTAGCTTTTTCCTAAATATTATTAAAATGCCTCTGCCTCTTGCAATGACGATTAATTTTATGTGGCCGAGGACCTGATTACAAAAACGTGTAATTCAACTAGCTCATGAATGCAAACTGAATGCAAACTGATCTTCGTCTCCGTAAGGAGGAAGACAGTTGAATATCTAAACAACAAGAACATACTGTCGCCTCACTGCAAGTCGTAGGAGATCATATCTCTACATTATATGGGAAAAGCTTGAAATTTACTATGCTGGAGGCTTAAAAATGAAACTGGGATGCCACATTGCTCCCAACATAGGTTGAAATTATAAAGTTCGAATCATTTCAGCCTACTTTCAAATCATAGAGATAGTGCTATTCTCTTATCCTTATTTCTCTGGCTCGATCGTAGTGCTCTCGGATATTGCCGTAATTTCATCTCTACATTTGACTGATAACGACAGTGTCGAGTTTGTAGTTATTTACATTTATTTATCTTCAACATCCTTTTTTAATTAGGCCTATTTGTCTTAGGGAGCTCCATCTTTCTTTTAAACGAAATAGCTGTTTCTTTGCGTCCGGATTAATCTGTCACTGAGAGCAAAAAAGAAGACAGTACGGTGCCTGTCTTTAAGAACAATTCATTTTGACTCACAAACGGCCGACTTCTTACACATTCATCTCCAAATACGAAAACAGGCTAAAGTGCTGTGACAACGGAAGTACCCAAGGACAAGCGGTAATAAAGCAGCCGAAGCAACCACAGTTTGCACTGTTAGGTATTAGGGAAAAAAAAGAAAAACAATGTAACTGGTGACAACGCGACTTCTGAAATTAAGTGCGAGGGACTGAAGCATATTTCGGCTTTAGCATTTACAAATTTTTAATATATTCACGTATTACAAATCTGCAGTATCTTATTGTATTGTATTTGGTTGTATAAATTTTATTTTGAAAGAGTCGTAACTTTTTGGGCAGTTGTAAGAGCTAAGGGAGAAATGTCATCTTGCCTTAGGATTGGGAGAAGATGACTTGAACCACGGGGCATGATAACAGTACTGATAAAAGTAGAATAAACATTTATTCTTATAATATATAAGGCAGAACACTGATTAACTAAACACTGATGCGTTCCTTATTGAATAGAATTTAACGAAAAGATTACTGCGCTGAAAATTAACTCTGGATGAAAGTTTTCATCATCAAAAAACCGAACAACTGGGAGTAGGAATCGCGCTATGATTTTACGTACAAACTTAATTATGTTCGTAGGTAATAATTATACTCATTATTTCTTGCGCCTCCATGATCTGGTACAAGTCTTTCTATTGGACGCCACTTCACCAACTTGCGTGTTTCTAATCTAGAATAGTTATCCTGCAGGGGAAAGGGGACCTACAATTTAACGTGGAATTAGAAAGACGTATTGTTTTTGGCGACTCATCACATTGTTGAGAGATGAAGACTACATTAAAATGAAGACCGAAAAATCCGTGGTCCTACCGAGATTCGAAACAGTAACGTTTCGGTTTCCAGGTACGGGATTTATTGATATACTTCCCAGCCATCTAAAAGTTTATATAACGGGACTAAGTAGAATAAAATATTTATTGACTGTGAAACACATTGTATGTTTAGGCATCTATAATAAAAAATGATCGAATGTCTGACCAGTTTTTCTACAAGAGTTTATGTGAAAGTCTTGAATATTAATAACGCATCAAGCAGTGCGCACACAAAGTGTATATGGCAGTTGTTTTACGCACATTGACGATAGCGGTTTCACTGTGCAGGTTTTTAGTGTCTCGCCGTTGACACGTTAGGGGCACCCGATTGAGTATGCTCCTTACATGTTAGAAGTATGAACTTTCACTACGTGGTTAGTCATCTTACCCCGCTCGTTACCTTATACCGCTCGGTACCTTCATTTGATCACGAGAGAAGCGAAGTCTATTTGTGTAAGACGATTTTTATTTCGTTTAGAAAGAAAAGAAATACATCAGGTGTCCTAGTATTTTGTTAGATCGCAGTATTACAGTGTATTTCTTTCCAATGTAATATGTCAGATCTCCTCAACAAATAACAACTTCTATAAAACGAAAAAAATGCATTCCTGTAATTATTCTCACTATTTTGTATGACTGTATTTTACTGTTACGTACACGTTGATGTCTTCAGGTATACGAGGTTTCCTCGACACTTTATTAATACTATATTTGCAATTTTAAATGGGAAATCACTGTCAGAGATAAAGAGAAACTTATTTGGAATGAACTGCATTTAGACTTTCCGTCTCTTCTTTTGTATACTTCATTTCGGCTGATATTCTAAAGGTCTCTTCTGAAGCTGTTTATTGTGACATCATTGAATGTTTTGTGTTTCTAGTTTAGACTGCAATTTTGAACTATCACATCGCCTATTGTGTGTAGCTGAGCTTCAGTATCTGAGACTGCTTTTTAAAGTGAACAGACGTAAACTTAATACTCACATACAAAAATGTGACTTGTAAGGTTCATCCACCCTGCACACTTCTTTCCCAGGTATATTGGCGACGTTACATTGAAAATATTAAGCAGTTTTCCTGTATGTGATTTCTGTCCAAACTCCTTAAAAGTTGATAACGAGAGCGCCACTCTATGCCGAACAGTGTCACATTAACTTTGAATCTCTTTAAAACTCCTGAAAATATTCCATAGGGAATGTGCGAAGTGTAATAACTGTAGGTTTGTTGCTAGCTAGTGTCCTTGCTCAATCGGATCGTGTGTGTAAATTTGAATATGGTTATTTTGTACATAAAAAGTAATGAATGTTCTTTCCTCAGCCAATATATTTTTATACAAATAGCCGATTTACATATGTTTATGTTCCATTATGAAATGTTTCGCTGATTATTTTATCGTTTGCCAAAAATTAATACAAGCTCGTGTGCTTGCATCTCTTTCCTTTCGTGAAGTGTGACTGAGCCATTAAAACGGTTACATTTTTTTCACAGACATAAAAATGGTTAAAATTGTCTTTAGGTTGTGATCAAAGAGATTTTTATGTATACGGTGACAGCCTTCTAAAGTATTTATCGTGCTGCTACCTGTTTTGACCGTAAGTCATCATCTTGCAGACTTTAGAAATTTACCTCTGCAGGATGAGACATATGGTCGAAACAGATAGCACCACAATACATATTTTAGCAGGTTGTCGTCTTATACATGTAAATGTCTTTGAAAGCTGTTATTTACCCCATTGTGCTTTTGCACTAGTAAGATGCTAATTTAGAGTTTTAAAAAGCTTACTTTCATATTAATTTTTTAATAGCCTACATCAGCCATAGGATGTTGACAGTATTCAATTTCCTTATTAATTTAAACAAACAATAAACTGATTTTCTGCACCATATATCTGGTGTACCTAGACTGGGGATCGAACTTCCATGTCTACGTAGGTACGAGAATTTAGAGACGATATGACATCATGAGTGTTTGCTCGAGTACTCTAAACTATGTGCTATTGTCGGCTAGCGATATTTGGATGCATACCAAATGAAGGAACAAGTGTGGGAGTTTACAAATTAAAGCTATCGAGCTCTGATACTTGACAAGCGTGTTACTGAAAGAGAAGACATGGGCTAGCTGAATAAAGCCAATTTATACAAATTGAATGTGATATATACAATTCCACTTGTCAAAGTTTCATCAGAGAATATACCTGGTAAACGTGGCACTGAAAATCGAAGTTATTCTTTCATTTCACATATCAAAGGCATTCAAGGTGTTTCTTAAAGATTTATCTGATTTCTAAGACTATATCCTATGAAATTTTCACTGACGAATTAGAATACAAAGTTTTCATTTTTCAATGGATTTCAGCTTTCACTTATATTTCACAGAAGTTTAAAGTGTCATCCAAGTGACTTAAGGCACATATATATATGACAGTCAACATCGTTGCATACTTTACCAAGTATGCCCGTAGTTACTGCATTCACGTTTGCTGCCTCGCAGCGTCGCAGTTGACATAAACTGAATTTCACGGCACTTTTTCCCCCTCCTATCCTGTCTGTCGTGACAGTAATGCTCTGTTGCTGTCAATTATCGGATATTTTGTTACGGAGATTCGAGTTTAAGCTTTAATTAGAAGCGAATGAATACGCCTATTGCAAAATGAGTTATACTTGTTGTAACAAGTGACAGTTGTACTGCACATGCTGGATTCAGCCAAAGTTTCGATATTACAGCGTATACGCACACATATCCTGTAAAAGAAAGTGATGTGGTACCAGCTGTCCATCACAATGGAAGCAGACAGATGGATATTAACAACAAAAGTCACCCATACAGTTGCAAGCCAGCACCCAGCATTATACTTTGAAATAGCTATGTAACCTCCTGTACATCGTCTGAACCCGAGCCAGAAAACCGCTTCATGGAAGAAATAACTGCTTCAGAAAACGGACTGGTTGCAGTTTTCTGTATTTGCTAATCTTGTTGTAATGCCAGGAGTGCTGAAAATACTGTTAGTGTTTCACGACTAATTAAGGAGACAAACATAAGCGCGAAATAATGAGCAGAGAATGTCAACAGGAAAACGGCCTACAGTAATGAGGACTGACCTTTCTCGACACAAAATTTAAAATGGTACGTATCTCAACAAGTATTTTCTTTCCGGACACACATTTTTACAGGACGTAGTTTATACACGTGTCGCTCTGTTTGTGTGTTCCAACACTTCTCGAAATTTGTCTTAATCACTTGCTCTGGATCTTAAAGGTGCATCCTTCTCTGAAGTCTTCGAGTAGATTCAGGTGACAAGTAACTGTGTAACTTCATATTTTTTGCAAGGAAACTATATTAATTACTACAATTAACTTTCATAAAAAATACTTGAATACTTAGTGAATGATCTTTGTATGAGAGAACGCAAATGTAGGACTAGGAATATGATAAAAAAAACTGGGCACTTCATTTAGCACGGACACGTACTACAAACGACAAATCACCACTGGAACCATCCACATCTAAAACATTAAATGAGAAACTGTGGGTCAGAACTTGAAATGAAACTCAGACTGACATTGTGATTAAATGTTTTCAAACTAAACGCACTAAAATTTATTTTGAAGTGTGCGGAACATAACAAAGAATATCACGGCATTCAGCTTTTTAAGAAGCTAGTATATCTCTCCAGAAATCCATTCGTTCCTTGAGGACGTCCTGACGTGTTGTAAACTCCAGTTGCATATCCAGATAGTTGGAAGCATTCGCCGTCAACGTTTCCCACACCACTGGACTTCCGGATGGTGCCGGATCACTGGAATACGAAAAACAGCCATGTGATAAATTGTACATACTCGTACCTGTGGGAGGTAAAACGTAAAATGACGCTGCTCTCCTTGAGCTTCGACATATGCACTTTTACGTGTGCCGAAACGGATACGAAATTATTTAAGTTACGGCACAATGCAATGATTAAAAATATCAGGCTTACCGCGAATGAGAGATTATTTGAGAGTACACTGGATGCTGTGTAATTATGGGAAGACACCTCGCATTGTGAAGTCGTGTTCTTGCCACAAGCAGCAATGGAAGTTCAATGTCAGTTGCATACACTAAGAATCGCTAGGTATTTAATAGCTTCCCCTTCTGGTGTTCGTGGCAACAATTTCTGACCATAGATTCAACGTTCAGGAGATTAGGCAACGAGCGTTATTTTTTTTATTAAGATCTATGGTACTAAGAATGCGATACCATCAAATCACGATGAGCTCTTACGAATGCATTGAAATATTAGTGTTATTGATAGCTATTCGCAGAAGGCTTCGGGAAGGCGACATGCAATTTAGCCGTACCACTTTCTTCCAGTCACGACAGAAAGATTTTTCAAATGGCTCTTAACATGAACACTGGACTAAGGTCGATGAGAAACGTTCTCCTATTGGGTGAGTCTGTTTCATTGACAAAGCTAGCGTGTTTTTATCTAGAGAGAAGTTTGTCAAACATCTATGAAAAGAATGTGTCGACCAGGCAGTGAACGTATGTTGCTGATTTGGTTCATGCCGAGAATGCAGAAGATTGCATCCTTGTACAAACGACCGGCATCACGGAAACACCTGAAGTCACTGTAGAAAACATTTTATTTCCAGGAAACTAGTCGTGGTTTAACAATGTAGCAAGTATAAGGAAGGTTTCTAGGGCGCAAATACATGATAGCTTTGAGATCTGTCATATACACATGTACCTATCATAAATTTACCAGCGATCTTCTAGTGCAAAATCGAGAGCCTATTATAGTGCTAAGTGTAGTGTCAATACGAAATCGTACCATTAACGTGGTCAGTTTACTGTACAGACATTTGAACTTGGTGGCTGCTGTATAGTGTGTAATACAATAGAAGCACGTATATGGAACAGACTTTGACACCAAAGAACCTCCCTCAAAGGTGATGTAGTAATAAACCATGACTTGCATATTTCTGCTTACCAGAGATTAGTTATCTGGAAATAAGTACTCAGTACAGTAGCACTTGGTGGTTCCACGATGCTGTTCTTTAAATATACTCAAGCTGTGCAAAACTGCATGCAGAAAACGTTTCTGTAAGCAGATCCAATTTCGACAACACAGCGTTCGTCTAGCAGGTGAGTATATTCAGCAACAAACACTTCAGCGCTAGAAATGATCAGCATGATCCCCGGCATTAATACCATAGGGCACGTTTGGAATGATCCCATGAGACATGTTGCTCCAATCGCCCTTGCCGGAGAGCAAGACGTTGCTCATTCGCATCTTACGGAAGTTGCTGGTACCATCATTGCTGTATTGGTACTCCCGTTAATCACACACCATATTAGAATTATTTCTGCTGTAGTAGACTGGCATACTATTATATACCTTTTAAAGCTTTTATGTACGAACACGTGGTCTTTGACGGAACTGGGCTCTCATATTGTATTCATAATGTGTCTTGACATAGTCCATCTTCATCGATCGATAAATAAATCATAGATTTGTCATTATTATTCAGAGTTTTTCCTTTTCATATAAAGCTGTATCGGTGCCACATTGTTTGAAAGAAGTCAACAAATACAGTCTCACTATGCATACATTGGACATATCTGGAGTTCCTATGATGAAATCATTCCACTCATCAGAGTATACTTGTAGGTTTCACTGAATCACAACGCTCTCAAGTGTACACACTTAATTTATGAAGCAACTGATAATGACCACTTTCTGAAATCAGCTAATAGTGTAGGAAAAAATATTAGTAAAAGGAGACATTGATTTTTAACTTTCTGAGTAATTCAATGTAGTGGAACGGCTATAACCATAAAAAAATGCAAAGCTTCATTGCTTGTAGAGTAGCGTTCAGTTAAATGCAGATGTCTGATCGCCAAATATTAATGCTTGTAATACATCCAGATTGTAAGATTTGCATTTTTCAGATACAGTAAATCAGAATATTAGTTCTGAAAATATAGATTAATCTATTGTGTGCCCTCCAGACCGTATTAACTGTTTCGATAATTTTTTTCTGCATTCATCGAGTCGTTGTATTCAGCTGCCCAAGTAAGATACATACAGCAATAGCTGTACAACTTCATTGTTCATCTGAAGTATTTTCTTTTCCATGTTTGGTCATAGATAATTTTAGTATTATTGTAATTGATTTTTAGGTCAACACCTTAAAGGTGCCCTTCCACATTGGTTGTTGACTTTTATTTGAACGAAAAGAAAACAGTATAATGTTGTCACTTACGCGAAGGTGGTATACGTGTGTTTCATTAACACAGTTTCCGCAGTTCAAAGACCTGAAAAGTTCCACTTGGACTGTTGAGAATAATTTGGGTCATAAAATTATGTTATTCCGTATCCTGTTTCCTCATATATATCTGAGTTTTCCATTAACCTGATGATGTTAAAATGAAGCATTTTATTGATGCATACATTCTTCAGCGTACAAACGTAAGCTGAACTAGTCTATTGTTTCTCATGGGCATCGTTCTTTATGGGGAGATGGTTGATAGATACAAAAGTTTTTGCCTCGCGAAGTACCATAATTACACAATTTTCCCAGTTTTCTAGAACAGTATTCCGTAAGGAATTCAGCAAGTTCTTCTTGTATTATTTCACTTTCCGAATGTCTATTTCAACACCAACATCTAATCATCACATGGCTATTTTCTTTATTGCCCATGTTTCAGTTTCATCTCTTAAACAACATGATGTTGCCAGCTACGTCATCTCCCATCTTAAGCAATGGAATGTGACGTTTAGCCAGCATTAGTTTCTGCTTGTTTAACCCATACCATTTCCTTATTTTCAGTTGTTTCTTTTTTGCAAATTGACACTGTTTTCTCTCGAATACTCTCAAACGTATTTACGCATAATTTAGATTAAACCAACACATTCTGTAACATTCTCTTTATCATTTGCTGGAAAGTCTCGCCTCTTTCATTGCTGCCTTGTTCCACTTGAGATTTTCGTTCATTTATTTTTCTTCATATCTGAAGTATCTTTCTTGTTTGCGTAAGAATCTTTGTTAAATAACGTCCTCTTTCAGCAATGTATATCTACATTTACTTTGACGCTTCATGTACTAAAACTCCCTTTCTAAATAAATTATCATAGTGTACATTTCTGACTTGGTGGTTGATGAGCTATTATTACCATATTTCGTGTGGCTAACATCATTTAAACTAAAAATAGTTTAGGGTCATCACATACTATAAATTTCTTTATTGTTTGCTAAAATATAGTCAGTTTTATTTTAATTTCATTTGGTTCTTATCATGGCCATTTACCACGTGTTTCCTCGTGGAAGAATGCGTTACCGGAAAATATGAAAATTATTGTATTACATAATCGTCATTTGTAACATATCCAAAGTTCCCCACTGAGGATACCTTATTTTTTGCCATAATTTCTCATTAAAATGCCATTTTTATTCGTAATGGGATTTACTGTTTTGTCTTTCTGCATCCAGATAAGAAAATTGTGTATTGCAGCAGTAATCAACGAAACCATCTGAATATGTTCAACATCTGCTGCGAGGAAATGTTGTGCGACTTAAACGATTTTATCTTGCAGCAAACCCGGTAAGTATATTTGCAGAATGCGAACATCTCGGTAAAAGACTCGAATGATTTCCATAAAATCTTTATTGTTTACTTTTAAAACGTATCGCGTCATTCTTTCCGAAATCTGTTCAATATGTATTGTTTGTGTCGTAAATCTAGCCAACACCGTATTTTCCTGCCTGCTGTGTGCCTCCGTAATGAAACATAAGTTCTAATTTTAATATCTTTGGTCTGTATTTATAGTAGGATTTTTGATTACTCCACTACATACCATTACCATTCGATTTTAATTATTCCTCTTCCAACTCTATTAACACATCTTTGGATCTATCAGTCATGCAAATTATTGTTTGTAAATGAAATTTGATTGTAACACTGTTATTTCTAAGGTACATGTTTTAATAGTGTTCACTGCAGACGTAACGGATCGTGCACCGCGGTCTGAATTCCTTCATCCACTGCTATGAATAGCGTGTCACCCAGACTGAAATGATGACGACCCAGGAACTTGCACACGTTATCAGGGCCTCCGATGGCCTAACCTAAACTACACCAGCCTGCCAGTGCGCGCTGTGTTTGCACAGACTAATACTAGATGTCGGCAGGTCGGCAGAGCTGTGCTTCTAAGTTACAGAGTCCATGATCACAATGCCGAATTCGCATGGAAATCAGTTTTGATGACACTAATGATATATTTATATCAGATATCAACATTTATCTGCAATTTGAGAAAGAATGAACTCTTCTTCTTTTCCTTATGCCTTTGGGCCGCATCTGCGTTGGATCGGCATGGCTACTAACGGATTTGTTTGGCATGGTTCATTTAAGGGGTAGCCGGATGCCCTTCCTGTCACCACCATCCCATTACTCATAACCCCCCCCTCCCCCCCCCCCCTCGTACGCGGAATGTATGTTTCCAACTGCGCATAGTGTTACTATGTGAAAGTGTGAAAGTTTTCTAAATGTTTGTGAATCGTGTAACTAAGGCAAGACTTCGGTACTAGCCTGGTATTCAGCTGGTCGGATGTAGGAAACCGCCTAAAAAACACATCCAGACTGACCGGCACACCAACGCTCGTCCTTAGTCTGTGTTGATGTTGTTGTCTTCAGTCCTGAGACTGGTTTGATGCAGCTCTCCATGCTACTCTATCCTGTGCAACCTTCTTTATCTCCCAGTACCTACTGCAACCTACATCCTTCTGAATCTGCTTAGTGTATTCATCTCTTGGTCTCACTCTTCGATTTTTACCCTCCACGCTGCCCTCCAATGCTAAATTGGTGATCCCTTGATGCCTCAGAACATGTTCTACCAACCGATCCCTTCTTCTGGTCAAGTTGTGCCACAAACTTCTCTTCTCCCCAATCCTATTCAATACCTCCTCATTAGTTATGTGATCTACCCATCTAATCTTCAGCATTCTTCTGTAGCACCACATTTCGAAAGCTTCTATTCTCTTCTTGTATAAACTATTTATCGTCCATGCTTCACTTCCATACATGGCTACACTCTATACAAATACTTTCAGAAATGACTTCCTGACACTTAAATCTATACTCGATGTTAACAAAATTCTCTTCTTCAGAAACGCTTTCCTTGCCATTGCCAGTCTACATTTTATATCCTCTCTACTTCGACCATCATCAGTTATTTTTCTCCCCAAATAGCAAAACTCCTTTACTACTTTAAGTGTCTCATTTCCTAATCTAATTCCTTCAGCATCACACGACTTAATTCGACTACATTCCATTATCCTTTTGTTGATGTTCATCTTATATCCTCCTTTCAAGACACTGTCCACTCCGTTCAACTGCTCGTCCAGGTCCTTTGCTGTCTCTGACAGAATTACAATGTCGTCGGCGAACCTCAAAGTTTTTATTTATTCTCCATGGATTTTAATTCCAACTCCGAATTTTTCTTTTGTTTCCTTTACTGTTTGCTCAGTATACAGATTGAATAACATCGGGGAGAGACTACAAACCTGTCTCACTCCCTTCCCAACCAATGCCTCCCTTTTACGTCCCTCGACTCTTATAGCTGCCATCTGGTTTCTGTACAAATTGTAAATAGCCTTTCGCTCCCTGTTTTTTACCCCTGCCACCTTCATAATTTGAAAGAGAGTATTCCAGCCAACATTATCGAAAGCTTTCTCTAAGTCTAGAAATGCTAGAAACTTAGGTTTGCCCTTCCTTAATCTAGCTTATAAGATAAGTCGTAGGGTCAGTATTGCCTCACTTGTTCCAACATTTCTACGGAATCCAAACTGATCTTCCCCAAAGTCGGCTTCTACTGGTTTTTCCATTCGTCTTTAAAGAATTCGCGTTAGTATTTTGCAGATGTGACTTATTAAAATGGTAGTTCGTAATTTTCAGATCTGTCAACACCTGCTTGCTTTGGGATTGGAATTATTATATTCTTCTTGAAGTCTGAGGGTATTTCGCCTGTTTCATACATCTTGCTCACCAAATGGTAGAGTTTTGTCAGGGCTGGCTCTCCCAAGGTTGTCAATAGTTCCAATGGAATGTTGTCTACTCTGGGGGTCTTGTTTAGACTCAGGTCTTTCAGTGCTCTGTCAAACTCTTCACGCAGTATCATATCTCCCATTTCACCTTCATCTACATCCTCTTCCAATTCCATAATATTGTCCTCAAGAACATCGCCCTTGTAAAGACCCTCAATATACTCCTTCCACCTTTCTGCTTTCCCTTCTTTGCTTAGAACTGGGTTTCCATCTGAGCTCTTGATATTCATGCAAGTGGTTCTCTTTTCTCCAAAGGTCTCTTTAATTTTCCTGTAAGCAGTATCTTTCCTACCCCTCGTGAGATAAGCCTCTACATCCTTACATTTGTCCTCTAGCCATCCCTGCTTACCCATTTTGCACTTCCTGTCGATCTCATTTTTGAGACGTTTGTATTCCTTTTTGTCTGCTTCAATTAGTGCAATTTATATTTTCTCCTTTCATCAATTAAATTCAGTATCTCTTCTGTTACCCAAGGATTTCTACTAGCCCTCGTCTTTTTACCTACTTGATCCTCTGCTGCCTTCACTACCTCATCTCTCAAAGCTACTCATTCATCTTCTACTGTATTTCTTTCCCCCATAAGTGATAATTGTTCCCTTATGCTGTCCCTGAAACTCTGTACAACCTTTGGTTTAGTCAGTTTATCCAGGTCCCATCTCCTTAAATTCCCACCTTTTTGCAGTTTCTTCAGTTTTAATCTACAGGTCATAACGAATAGATTGTGGTCAGAGTCCACATCTGCCCCTGGAAATGTCTTACAATTTAAAACCTGGTTCCTAAATCTCTGTCTTACTATAATATAATCTATCTGAAACCTGTCAGTATCTCCAGGCTTCTTCCATGTACACAACCTTCTTTCATGATTCTTGAACCAAGTGTTAGCTATGATTAAGTTGTGCTCTGTGCAAAATTCTACCAGGCGGCTTCCTCTTTCAGTTCTTAGCTCCAATCCATATTCACCTACTACGTTTCCTTCTCTCCCTTTTCCTACTGCCGAATTCCAGTCACCCATGACTATTAAATTTTCGTCACCCTTCACTATCTGAATAATTTCTTTTATTTCATCATACGTTTCTTCAATTTCTTCGCCATCTGCAGAGCTAGTTGGCATATAAACTTGTACTACTGTAGTTGGCGTGGGCTTCGTATCTATCTTGGCCACAGTAATGCGTTCACTATGCTGTTTGTAGTAGCTTACCCGCATTCCTATTTTCCTATTCATTATTAAACCTACTACTGCATTACCCCTATTTGATTTTGTGTTTATAACCCTGTAATCACCTGACCAGAAGTCTTGTTCCTCCTGCCACCGAACATCACCAATTCCCACTATATCTAACTTTAACCTATCCATTTCCCTATTTAAATTTACTAACCTACCTGCCCGATTAAGGGATCTGACAGTCCACGGTCCGATCCGTAGAACGCCAGTTTTCTTTCTCCTGATAACGACATCCTCTTGAGTGGTCCCCACCCGGAGATCCGAATGAGAGACTATTTTACCTCCGGAATATTTTACCCAAGAGGACGCCATCATCATTTAATCATACAGTAAAGCTTCATGCCCTCGGGAAAAATTACGGCCGTAGTTTCCCCTTGCTTTCAGTCGTTCGCAGTACCAGCACAGCTAGGTCATTTTGGTTAGTGTTACAAGGCGATCTCAGTCAATCATCCAGACTGTTGCCCTTGCAACTACTGAAAAGGCTGCTGCCCCTCTTCAGGAACCACACGTTTGTCTGGCTTCTCAACAGATACCCCTCCGTTGTGGTTGTACCTACGGTACGGCTATCTGTATCGCTGAGGCACGCAAGCCTCCCCACCAACGGCAAGGTTCATGGTTAGCCTGATGGCCGCATATTCGATACGGTGCTGGCGCAAATGACAGTCACCGGCCCTTTAACACGCATGGTTCTGTTGTGAATTAACACTGCTCGAATTTAGAATTTGGTTCTTAGATGACACAGAACGGCTTGTTACCAGGCATACGGCGTATGTGGCGCCTCAGTAGCCGAGGTCGCTAACGCATATTAGCCCTGCATCTTACTATTCACAGGTGTCGGATACGAATATTGAATTTATTGCCACAAATTTTAGATCTGTTATCTGGAAACTCTAAATAGGTTCAAAATGGTTCAAATGGCTCTGAACACTATGGTACTTAACATCGGAGGTCATCAGTCCCCTAGAACTACTTAAACATAACTAACCTAAGGACATCACACACATCCATTCCCGAGGCAGGATTCGAACCTGCGACCGTAGCAATCTCTAAATAGGTTGCACAGATTTAATAATCAGGATGAGAAAAAAAATGTTTTATATTATGTTTATAGTAGTAAGTCATTATTACAGCAACAAGTGGTAACATTAATGTAGAAATAAAACATAATATCGAAACTAAGAATCAATCTGAAAATCGCATTAAATTAAAGGAATTAATTCAGGTTCCCAGTGAATAAATTAACCCCGAATAACTGCAATTATATGTACTTCTAAACCTGTTGTTGCTACACTATTCTACATTGACCACATGGGTACGTACGTGCCTCGGCAGTTCTCAAGTCTATGAATACAGGTTCGGGTAGTGAGAACATTCTTACATTCTTTCCTGTCTTACAATGAAGGAGAGCTATTTTGATTTCAGAGCGTCCACTTGATTTTATAGACTGAAATTTAAGCAGTTCGATGTGCAATCATATTAACTATGAAACTTCCTGGCAGATTAAAACTATTTGCCGAACCGAAACCCGAAATCGGGATTTCTGCATTTCGCGGGCAAGTGCTCTACCAAGCGTGACTCAGGACCCGTCCTCACAGCTCCAATTCCAAACGTACCTCTTCCCCTACCTTCCAAACTTCACATAAGCTCTCCTGCAGATCTTGCAGAACTAGCGCTCCTGGAAGAAAGGATATTGCGGAGACATGGCTTAACCACAGCCTGGGGGATGTTTCCACAGTCAAATTTTCACTCTGCAGTGGAATTCTCCGCCATTTGTGGGCAAGTACCGTACCATCTGAGCATACTAAGGGACGGCTTCGGCTCTTCTCACAGCTTCAATTCCGCCGGTACCTCGTCTCCTACCTCATAAACTTCACAGAAACCCTCCTGCGGACCTTGCATGACTAGCACTCCTCGAAAGAAGGATATTGCGGGGGCAAGGCTTAAGATGGTAGAGCACTTGCTAGCGAAAGGCAAAGATCCCGAGTTCGAGTCTCGGTCCGGCACATAGTTTTAATCTGCCAGGAAGTTTCACATCAGCGCACACTCCGCTGCAGGGTGAAAATTTCATTCTGGATATTAACTTTGATCCACAAGTTTCAGTCACTTTGATTTGTTTGCAGATCGCAGTCTAATAGTCCGCAATCTCTCTCTTCCTGAAAAAGGGGACATTTGAAAAAGATATGACTAGTGGAATCTTCCTGTCCACATTCACTGATTGGTGTGTTACTACATGCCACTCGATGCAAATGTTTAGGGTATGGATCATGACCTGCCAGTAGGTGCACCATACCTCGAGTAAGAGCAGTTTGGAGCTGTTCCCGATGATTAGAAATATGCAGTGCTTCTAGTGCTCTAGTCAGACTGCCATTCATCTAACTTGCAGGCTCGTAAATGTCGTTTATCAGTAACATGAGCGATGTGACTTCGCACGCACGATCACATTGTCCACGCCCAAACCAATACAGCACTGCCCTGTAACGTACAACGACATCCATCGGACATATCCCGTGAATCACCAGCAACCCTTCGACCAGTATAGTGCGCAAGACGCCGGTGAGCCTCAGAATTACGCTCCACTGAAATGGGCGCAGTATTGTTTCGTAGCTTCCTTGTCGAAGGCGATGCCTCCAGATGCTGGCAGGGAAGCCCGTAACGGTGTAGAAGATAGCTTCGTGATGTAACCGCACCACAAGCAATTGTAATTTATAATCAGTAGTGTCATTACGGCAAGTCGTATGCATAATATTAGCCGATTTCTGAGTAACAGATTTTATATTTTCTAGAAAGTTTCTTTTCTCGTCTAGAAGAACACACACAAATAACTACAAATAGTGCTGCGTTTTACAGGGTTTCCGTCAAGCCACAAGGAAGGATTTCTGGCAAGAGAAATTCTTCCCTGAAGACGTCTGTGTGTGGTTTTATGAATACCAATAATCAGTTTGTTGTCCTTGCACCAATGCAGCATCTGAGCGAGCACATCATTCGTCTTTGCCTCAAGTCTCGTCCTGGAGTCTGCAGACACAACTACTAGAATGTCATATGCGTGAGCATAAACACGTTCAGTAGAGTCTGATTGTCTAACAGATATAGTAGGGTTCAATACTAAGATCCAAAAACAACGGACCACTTATGGAGCCTTGAGGACAGACCTTGGAAATCTTTTTGATTATATTGCTCTGACCCGCAATCCACTGGCTGCGACGTCCGCTACAATAATCTATAAAGCTCTTATGTAGACGTTGGAGTCACGGTTGAAGCGATTCCCACCTCCATTTTCTGCCGGATTGGGTGAAAAGTTATGGTGTACGTGTCTTCATCACCAAATTTCACGTCGATGTTCTGGGTTAAGTTCCAAAATTCACTGGAGTATCTTATGGAGAGAAGGCATGAGGGACTTGATGGTGATCTGCTTACGATAACGCCTCCAATGAAAGTGTTACTTTCGGCTACCGTCCTGGTACTGTCCGAGTCGTTAAGGTATGTGCCGAATTCACTTTTCAATCTCTCTCTTTTTCACGACAATCAACAACGCAAACTCCATACCATACAGCCGACCGTTGTGGCCGAGATGTTCTAGATGCTTCAGTCCGGAATCGCCCTGCTGCTACGGTCACAGGTTAGTTTCCTGCCTCTGGCATGGACGTGTGTGATGTCCTTAGGTTAGCTAGGTTTAAGTAGTTCTAAGTCTAGGGGACTGATGACCTCGGATGTTAAATCCCATAGTGCTTAGAGCCATTTGAACCATACCATACACACACCCATACCAAACGCAAATCGGGACCATTACCTTCAAAATACCTCACATGTAAGCCTTCCAAGTAGTCAAATTAGGAAAAACACAGGCTTGGAATATGCCCTGAGATACAAAGGTAAATAAAATTACCTGTTTGTATGTCAGCTCATCTCTCTAGAATGTGTCAAATACATAACTGATATCAACAGAGGGAACCAAAGATTTCAAATCAATAAAAGTTGTTAGTGAAGGCATTTGCTCTAAACATGGCTGCCAGAATGTCTTCTGAACTATCTGATCATTTCACTTGTTACTACTACATACGTTTCGTTTCCAGTGACTAAGCATCATTGTTATCGATTATTATGCGGTTACTGGTGTACAATTTGTGATATATTCAGGATAATATTTTAAATGCCACTAGTTAACATACTTTTCAAGTCATTATTGATTTAGGAAGCTTTTGCTCGGCAAAATTAAATAAGTAGAATTCTTACTGTCATGCCTTACCTGTATTTGGGGAAATTGGTCCACAGAGTTGTCAACAGGTCTGCCACCTGCCCGTCGTTGGAATTGGGGTCCGTGTCTGGTCCCGATGAATTGCTCGGAAACAGATACGGAGTTTCTCCTGCATGCTTCATACCTGCAAAACATTTGTACAACAAACACAGTTGGGAATATAATAGGTAGGTTTCCGTGGCCAGAGCCACTTGACATGAAAGGTTTCTCGTGTTGCGGTAGGGAGCATGTGCATGACAGTGTGGAACACGCTTGTGGTTTTACCGTACAAAATATCAATTCTTCATTTACTACTGACCACTACACTTCATTGTAAGAGAAATTTCACTACAGCTGGCTACAAAACAGTTCAACCTCCAGGTATGTTTAATCAACTCTGGCAATAAGAAAACAAATGTTTCGTCTTACAACTGACAGTAAAAAATATTTTTCTGTAATCTTTCATGAACGTTATAAAAAACCAAGACTTAACCATATGTATAGTACTAGTTGACAAACACAGTATTGCCCAAGTATTCATTCTGCCAATTTTCTATTAGAAAAGAAAGCAAAAGATGAACTGTGTTAGTAGTGTCCATTATAATTCCCTTTTGTGTTATGTGTAAGATTTTCATTGTGTTTTGGAAGGAATCGAAATCTTTATACACTCACGTACAGGCCCTGATAAAATATTAAACGACCAAACGGACCTAAAACATAAAAATATTCTAGATAACTTTACTGAAATCTTTCAGCTCGATTCGGGTTAGTTGTAATAAAACAAAGACAGTGATATATACACACTACAAAAACGTAACAAAGATTATAATACCACGCATGGCTAATTACAAATGAATAAACAAATTGTAACCATACAGCATCGCTGGATTAGTTGCAAATCACAATAATATGTACAAACGATAAAAGGCCTAGATTGCATCTGCGTACAACAGAAATTAACAGACATTAAGACAGATATTTAAAAACTTGGCTTTAGTTGGAAACTACCTACGCAACAGTAAGATTATAAGACGACTGCGCCACGTTGCAATGTAGAAGGAAGTACTAGCACACAGTAAAATAAAATTGTTATTAGTAATAATGTCACAATTTTAACAAAGCGTATTTAGTTGCAAATAACCTGAAGATGACGATTATGCCGAAACAGGCGTATTGCTAATCTAAAATGTCTAGCAACAATTATAGCATCATTCTGGAACATTACCACCTTTTATTTATATTGAAATGTTTCAGCGTCATATTCGTTTGCTTCGGAGGTTTTGAAAGACTCATGCTTTATATGCTCGTGTGTAGCATAGGCTAAACTAACTGGATGATAGTTGTTTAGGTTGAGTCTCTGTTATATTGCTTTATGAAATTCGAAGAAACAAAACTGACAACTATGTACTGAGCAATACGTCACACTAAAAAGAAAATGGTATATATTTAGACAACTAGCAGTTGTTGTTGTTGTTGTTGAGGTCTCCAGTCCAGAGAATGGTTTGATGCGGTTCTCCATGCTACTCTCTCCTGTGCAAGGTTCTTCATCTCCTAGTGCCTACTGCAACCTACATCCTTCTGTATCTGTTAAGTGTATTCATCTCTTGGTCTCCCTCTACGATTTTTACCCTCCACGCTGCCATCCAATACTAAATTGATGATCCCCTGATGCCTCAGAATATGCCCTGTCAACCGATTCCTTCTTCTAGTCAAGTTGTGCCACAAACTTCTCTTCTCTCCAATTTTATACAATACCTCCTCATTAGTTATGTGATCTACCCATATAATCTTAAGCACTCTTCTGTAGCACTACATTTCGAAAGCTTTTATTACCCAATAATTAAAGTTATTCTGGATTAGGGTTATTGTCACACATTGTAAAACTAAGACTGCAGACATGGAAGTACACCTTGCAATAAAGGGTTTATTAGAACTACGAAATTTTCGGTAATACTTTGGACGTTATTAATACCACACTAAATGTAATCATTACGCTTGTCAGGAACATAATATATTTACATTCAACAGTAACGTCTCATGACAAACACATACCATAATCCGTAGAGCCAGTTCCATTGTACTCGAAGAAATAGAAGTGAACAGGTAAGCTGTTCGAGTTGGCTACGGTCCTAGCGAAGGAGTCCGCTGATTGTATGAAGTACAAGTCTGAAAACAGCTGCAAATAAACAGTTACATTGTAGAACTACTTGGAAGATAGCAGATAATTGCATCAACACATACAAAGTAGCACTTGAGACGTCTGTCCTGATAATGTTGCGCAACAAGCATAAAAAAATTTTGCCATTTGAACCGTCTTACAACACCACTATAGGGGAAACACAGCTTATTGGGAGTGCTTAAGCCGCTTAATTGGCACTAGTAAGAAGAAGCGCCTCGAATTTCACCCGGTCATCCATGCTTATGTTTTCCGTGATATTTCAAAATGATTGAAAATGAATACTGCGATAATTCCTTTGAAAAGGACGCGATCGATTTTCTGACGGATCTGTACAGAATTCTTCCTTATGACCACCTCTGATGACGTTGTCGTTGACGGGTGGCAAAAGACTTATAATCGTCTCTTCGAAGGAAACGGTTACAGCAACTCCAGATGAATGAAATGCAGAGCTTCCACAATCACACTCACTGGGAAAGCAATGGACAACATGCGCTGATGTAAACAAGAAAGACAAAAAAATAAGCGCATTTTCGGCACATGAAGCACAGTCTAACCCTAACAGTTTTATAGCGTGTTTTCTTTACTAAGAATAGGAAACATAATGCTTTGTTTGACTTTCGCGGCTCCTCTAACTGTTTTCAAATGGTAAATATGAGTCTAGATTGATTCTGTGGTCGTTCGTCACCACCTGAGCTCGCTGAGAATGTTGTCATTCTTCAGCTGCCTTCACTTTCCGGTTCCTAGATTTATGTGTCAGCGTTGTTAATAAAACCCTTCATAGTTGTAAATTCATGCTCTTACAGTAAGTGAAATGAAAATTTTATTACAGTAAAAGAAATTAAGTTTGTAAGGTAGGACTAATCGTGCTTTCGCCAGGTCATTTTAACTTACTGTTCTGTTTTGACGAAAACAGTTTTCGTACCAGCCTTATCGCATTTTTGTAGCAAGTGTATGATTTCTAACTTCGTTAATGATGTGACAACTCTGGAGGCATCTATCGCAATATACATTTACCACTATTGTTTACCACACATATCCAACGACCACAAACTGTCCCACTAACATATATTCACAAAAACATACACCCAAGTTTTTAATTTTGGTCTTTAATAAGAAGGTAATCTTTTGGATTGAACCCAATGAATTATCTCGACACTCTCAGCAGTCTTTAAATTTTATAGTAGCAAACGCAGGCATGGTCTACCAAGGACATAGCGACCGTTGTAATAGTATAAAGATAAAACAGCCACTAGTGTTTGACTGTTTTACTGATCCGTACTTTTAATCCTGTTGTGTCCAGGTTAATCTGACGGTGCTCGCGTCAGAGAGTCGAAACCAGTTATAGCAAATTAAACAGTTTGTGACCTGTGGCTGTTTTATCTTAATCTTAGTTAGACAGTAGTCTGAAAATCCTGACTTCGGCAATAGATAAAATCATATCCTTAAAGGAGAAAAGGTGATGACAGTTGGAACACTGCTGAAGAATCTATTCAGGTGGAGGATGTAGTAATCAAGTGAGGACAAAAATGTAGGCAACATAAACTCCTCGTAATATGTAAGTGATGTCAAAGCCCTGATAAGGAGATAACTGTACTTAAATGCCTTTCCATAATTTTATGATTTCATTACGTTTTAGTGGCACTGTTTTATTGCTCTGACTATCATATCTTCAGCATATGCCGGTGTTTAGGAGAAGAGTGTAATAATTCGTTTTGTTTTATTTTCTGTTGGGATCAGCACCCTCTTCATTTCCATTACTAGATCCTGATTTGTTTATATGCATGATATGGAAGCATGGGTGTATATTTTTGAATGTTCGGAGTCCATCAAATAAGTCTCCTTCCCCCAACAGTATCCTCTCCAACCTTCCAGTTTACGCTCCTTTCCTCTCAGTTTGAGCTCTAGAGATGTTCAAGCGGATTGCGAGATTTCCCAGTTTTCTGTTTCACTCGACTGGCCAGCCTAGGGGCGTCATACCTTTCCGTTGAGAAAAAAACGAGGATGTTTCCTCAGCGGGCGGGCAGATGTTTTTCTGCAGACTCCGACGTGTGAGTGTGGTTGTTCCCTTGGAAAATGGCCTTAGTATAAAAGCCGGGTTGCGTTGTGTGAGTTATGGTGTTATGGAATTAGAAAGTATAAGCACTTCCATTTTCAGTTGCTGAACAATAATATTCCCGCTGAAAAACAATAGATTCGCGTGCAAATTAAGATTTTGTGTTTTTTTCTCGATTCTATCTGTCGATAACTTCCTCGTCTTGCCTCAGGTAGCTCGTGCTGTTAGTTTATCGGAGTGATAATTAAACGAAATGCTTAAAGGCGACGAAATTTTAGTAGCGCAGCGGACTTTGTATCTTTTATGAATGAACGCCCCACGGGTGTTTCATAGTAATCTTGTGTTCAGATTACTGTTTCTTGTTTCCATCATTATGATTCATGAGCGGGTTGTTCAGTATCTTTCTAGAAGCAAAACGTTTAGTAGAATCACGCCCATCTTTTGCGTGGTGCTGGAGACCACGTGTCGACAAATCTGTGTTTTATGATCAATAATTCCTTTTACCAGAGAGAACTCGATTCTAGAATCATAGTGAATATCCATATCAATAATGTCAAGCTCTTGTAATGAATTTTACTAGAGTTAATGAACTTAGCTCCTCGTCAGGGGACACCGCCTCAGCGCAGCCCGTGCTCTAGATCCGGAGGGCTATGCCGGCGTTAGCGTAGCTACCAGCAGGATCACCCATGCCGCACAGGCCAAAGGGGAGGAGTCAGACGAAGTTTGTCCCACAACGTCCTATCGATAACCTGTGTTCTGTCCTATCCTACCCTAAGCCCATCCTTTTTCCGCATCATTTTCAATTTCCTACAACATATGACAGGGTGGTCTCTAGAGGCGTGGTGAAGCCAGTCTCCCTAAGGGAGTAAACCCGATAGAGCTCCAGGCCCTCCAAGTTGGGGGTTGATCATGGGTCTAACAACCCTATATCGAAAAAAAAACCATATTGTTACGAAACTCGAAGATAGGAGCAGCTGGATTGATGATGCTGATGAAGGAAAAGGACACCGTAAACGGAAAATGATGTATACTTTGCAACTTGGAATGTAAGAACTTTGAACAAACCAGGGGCTCTACATGGACTCAAACAAGAGATGGAGAAATACCGCATAGGAGTAGCAGCAATTCAAGAAGTCAGATGGAAAAGAGTATCACAAGAAGTGGTAATTGCAGAATTGTGTATAGTGGAGGAGACAGTGGTATAGTAGGTGGTATTCGCTTTCTTGTAGACAATAAGTATAAAGCAGCAGTCATAAATTTTAATCCCATAAATGAAGGGATGTGTATTTTGAGAATGAAGGCCCACGTCTTCAACATCACTCTAGTATGTGTGTGTATGCACCCACAGAAGATGATGAGGATGAAGTGAAAGATTAGTTTTGTGGTCGAGTGGAACAGGAATTAGAATGCATACTAAGGAATGCTGTAAAGATTGTGATGGGTGACTTCAATGCAAAAGTGGGAAAAGAAGAAGCCTTGAGAGAAACAGTAGGAAATGAGAGCCTGGGTGAGGTGTTTAATAAAAATGGACAAAGACTTTGCCACGGGCAATGCAGTGGTAGTGAAGAATACATGGCGAAAGCCACATGGCGCTCGCCAGATGGCACTACTTTTGATCAAATTGACCATGTGGTATTCGACAGGGTACATGCGTCTGACAGCCTTGAAGTTGATAGCTACAGGGGGTATGACTGCGATTCGGATCATTATATGGTAAGAGTGAAATGCAGACAACGCCTAGCCGTCCATAGATCCAGAAGGAAGAGAAAAGCTCCGCGAAGATACAATGTTTCCAAATTCAAAGAGAAGGGAGTATCTGAAAAGTATGAAACAGAACTGCAGAAGAAGTGTGAGGTTAAACAAAGCCAAGCTCTGGAAAGCATCGAAGAGAAGTGGAATATGATTAAAGAAGTTCTACAAAAAACTACAGAAGAAGTTTTAGGTTTACAAGAAAGGGCAGGATGGTACGATGAAGACTGTAAAAAGCCAGTGGAAGAGAGAAATGAGGCAAGGAAGAAAATAATAAACAGGACAAGAAGGTCTAATACAGAAGAATTCATGAAGAAAAGCAAAGAAGGAAAGAGACAGATAGGATTTGCAGAAGAAAGAAACGAGAATTAGACAGGAGATGGATTAAGGAGCGAGGAGAAGAGTATAATGATCAAGAAGTAAGATAATTCTACAAGAGAGTTCAGGAACTGAAGAAAAGCCTCCAACCACGTACGGTATTCTAAAGAGATAAAGAAGGAAATTTTATAGGAGGAGAAGAACAGGTTCAAGACCAATGGGCCGAATATTTCAGTAAGCTGCTGAATGTCACTACAGAAAGAGAAATGCTGGAAGAAAATAAAACAGGCTGACCAACCGCTGAAGAATGCTAGTCAGGATGAAAGACCTGTGCCTATACCAACAATATAGGAAGTTAGGAGGGCAATCTAAAGCCTAAGGAATAATAAGGCTCCAGGTAACGACAACATTTCAGCAGAGATGATCACGGGTGGAGGTGAACATCTAACAAGATTGATACATCAACTGATAGTGGAAATATGGGAAATGGAAGAGATGCCAGACCAGTGGAACAAGGCCACTGTATGCCCGATTCATAAGAAATAGGACAAAGCAAACTGTGGAAATTATAGCGGTATTGCTTTAAGCAGCGTGTTATAGAAACACATTGACACCGGTGTGTCAGACCCACCATACTTGCTCGGACACTGCGAGAGGGCTGTACAAGCAATGATCACACGCACGGCACAGCGGACACACCAGGAACCGCGGTGTTGGCCGTCGAATGGCGCTAGCTGCGCAGCATTTGTGCACCGCCGCCGTCAGTGTCAGCCAGTTTGCCGTGGCATACGGAGCTCCATCGCACTCTTTAACGCTGGTAGCATGCCGCGACAGCGTGGATGTGAACCGTATGTGCAGTTGACGGACTTTGAGCGAGGGCGTATAGTGGGCATGCGGGAGGCCGGGTGGACGTACCCCCGAATTGCTCAACACGTGGAGCGTGAGGTCTCCACAGTACATCGATGTTGTCGCCAGTGGTCGGCGGAAGGTGCACGTGCCCGTCGACCTGGGACCGGACCGCAGCGACGCACGGATGCACGCCAAGACCGTAGGATCTTACGCAGTGCCGTAGGGGACCGCACCGCCACTTCCCAACAAATTAGGGACACTGTTGCTCCTGGGGTATCGGCGAGGACCATTCGCAACCGTCTCCATGAAGCTGGGCTACGGTCCCGCACACCGTTAGGCCGTCTTCCGCTCACGCCCCAACATCGTGCAGCCCGCCTCCAGTGGTGTCGCGACAGGCGTGAATGGAGGGACGAATGGAGACGTGTCGTCTTCAGCGATGAGAGTCGCTTCTGCCTTGGTGCCAATGATGGTCGTATGCGTGTTTGGCGCCGTGCAGGTGAGCGCCACAATCAGGACTGCATACGACTGAGGCACACAGGGCCAACACCGGCATCATGGTGTGGGGAGCGATCTCCTACACTGGCCGTACACCTCTGGTGATCGTCGAGGGGACACTGAATAGTGCACGGTACATCCAAACCGTCATCGAACCCATCGTTCTAAGCATTCCTAGACCGGCAAGGGAACTTGCTGTTCCAACAGGACAATGCACGTCCGCATGTATCCAGTGCCACCCAACGTGCTCTAGAAGGTGTAAGTCAACTACCCTGGCCAGCAAGATCTCCGGATCTGTCCTCCATTGAGCATGTTTGGGACTGCATGAAGCGTCGTCTCACGCGGTCTGCACGTCCAGCACGAACGCTGGTCCAACTGAGGCGCCAGGTGGAAATGGCATGACAAGCCGTTCCACACGACTACATCCAGCATCTCTACGATCGTCTCCATGGGAGAATAGCAGCCTGCATTGCTGCGAAAGGTGGATATACACTGTACTAGTGCCGACATTGTGCATGCTCTGTTGCCTGTGTCTATGTGCCTGTGGTTCTGTCAGTGTGATCATGTGATGTATCTGACCCCAGGAATGTGTCAATAAAGTTTCCCCTTCCTGGGACAATGAATTCACGGTGTTCTTATTTCAATTTCCACGAGTGTATATTAAGTTGAACAGAGGCAATTATGAAAGATGTGAGAAGTTACAATACCCAGGAGTGCTGATTACGGAGGAGAGCAGAATAAGAGAAGAAAAAAATCTAGGATTGCTGCAGGAAATAGAGCTTACTCGGTCCTGACCAAGATCCTTCAGTAACTTAGCCTGAGTAGAAAATCGAAAATGACTGTCTATCGAAAAGTCATAAGACCGGTGGCAATGTATGGCTCAGAAACATGGACAATGACTGCAGCAGAAGAAGAGCTCTTGAAAAGATTGGAGAGGAAAATATTAAGAGACAGTTTTGAGGCCATGTATGAGGCGGGGCAATGGAGGATAAGGACAAACAAAGAATTGGAAGAACTGTATAGAAATCCTGACTTGGTGACTGAAATTAAGTGTAACAGATTGAGATGGCTGGGCCAAGTAGAGCGAATGTCGGAGGATCGAGCTGCCATAAAGGTTTACACAGAAAATAAAGGTGGCAAAAGGAGACAAGGAAGACCCCGGAAACGATGGATGGAGGATATGGGAAATGGTTTGAGAAAGATTGGAGTCAGGAGATGGAGGAAACGAGCAGAAAATCATCAGAATTGGGGTGTAACCATCAGAGAGGCCAAGGCCCTACATGGGCTGTATCGCCAAGGAGTTAGTAAGTAACGAAATTAGCTGATTTAGTTGGTCTGATTCCATTATCTATTCTTAGTAGCCTCTCGTACTCTAAATAGAATGAACCCACACATGCATGGTGATACTTCCCTTGAACAGGTATTAACGGGATATCTTATCCCACCTACTATCGAGAAGTGTTCTTACTGGTCAATTTAATTAATTTATACAACATGGACGCCTTTTCATGTTTATAGAAAAACATAATAATCTAAGATTTACCCCTGATAAGGTTGTCCTTTATACTGAACTGAAATTTTATGTAATAAATAACTGATTTGTATGGGAATCAATCTTCAGTTTGATTCACCCCCACTGAAAGACTCTCCCACTGCAGAAGTATCCGAGAGATGCACTAAAATCCGATACATGTAATGAATCCCAATAGAATCGCTCGTCACCGTATGCAGTCACATTCGCTTCCATTACATGCTTTTGTCACGAAGATAAAATATACTAGGGATTAACCTTTTATTCTACTACGATTCACTATGACCCTTTTACATCCGGTGCTCACCGTTTCCACTTCAATGAGAATAAAGAAAAGTCAGACAGTTTGTTACTATGTCAGACCTGTTACGGCAATCGATCCCAATCCGTTTGGAGTGGTGAAGGAATGGACTTGTTAGAAGATGACAGACATTGAATGATTTCGTGGGTAATTATAAATAAGCAATAGCAAATATGGATAAGTTTATTACGTCACAATTTTGACTGGAGGAACTTGGGATTTTAAACAAGACTGTACCATTTTTAACTTAATTCTATCAACGAGATTTTAACAGTATCATTCGTTGGGAATATGCTTTTCCAAGTTAAAAAGTGATATAGATTAAATATTATACAAGAAAGATCATTCCTGTTTACAATCGTTTGTGTTAGATGTAGCAATGAGTTTGATGGTTATTGTCTACAACTAACACGGGACCGAGAAACTTCGATGGATTTTTGTTATTGTAATGACAAATGATGGTTGGTCCTTTTAAAAATATTCTGGGAATTTCTGACTCGGATAATGTTTTACTCATTTTGTAATAAAAATTCTTGAATACATGTTAAAAGCGGTGAGTTACACAGTAATTTTAGTCAGTCTTTGAGTTCCCTATGGAGACTCAGAATGATGAGAGTCCGTCATGTAATACTGGGATTATTATATTAGATATAAGATAGTAGAATTAAGGAAGCACAAGCTTTTTATTTTGTATTTTCTACGACACCATCAATAAACTCCATTTAATGATTATCGATTTAATGAGTACCTCCTATGTTACAATTCAAACCATTCCAAACAAGTTGATCCTCAGGTAGAGATACACACGCAACGCCTTTGAAACATTATCTCTTTTCTTTTCAGAAACCTAGAACCTCAACATGTTGTTGAGGATGTGGTTCTTCCAAGTGGGCAAACCAAGAATGCCTCTCAAATTGATTCCGGGACTGACGTAATCTCAGCACGACCTTAGAAGATTTGTCTGTTACAGTAGAGTGGCGAAAGGCATATACTTACATCAATAACGGCTTGCATGTCGTCCGTGGAGAAGCCCTCGTCCCCAAAGTAGAATTGCTCCAGCTGCTCCGCCGCACGATCCCGCTGTTCCTCCGTGGGCAGTGGCAGCTGGGAGCCGATCAGCATCGTGAAGTTCTCCTTCAAGTCCGCGATCTTTGCTTCGGTCACTAGAACGATCAAACAGCTCTGCAGTAGCAACAGGATTCTGCGCGCTACAAGTCCATAAAATGTGCGTCCAGCAGCTTCTACAGTACTATGGGTCAACAGTTTGTGCTTCCTGTGGCGTGCAGTTACATGTTTCTTTAAATTCCCGAACTATCAATGTTAGATTGACACGTTTGTCTGGTGGTCTATTGGGAGTTGGTAGAGCTCTGGTCTGTACTGGCTTCTAATTATTTTCGTTCATCTTTTTCCTTGTCTTTTCAATACTGCACGAAGATTCAGCACAGCCAAAGTACACAAACATCGACAGAATTAAAAAAAAAAAAAAAACTTTTTGTGTCTTGTCAAGGGGGAAGTCTCGTCAGAGAGGTCCACCGCATGAGCGTCTAGGGAGGTGATTTCAGTATTTCAGTGGTGATTTCCTGTTGCCTTTCACTGATGATGATGAAATGATAATGAGGACAACACAACACCCAGTCTCTGAGCGGAGAAAATCTCCGACCCAGCCGGGAATCAAACCCGGGCTCCGTGGCGTGACAGACCGCCACGCTGACGACTCAGCTATCGGGGCGGACATCAACAGGATAAGAAATGAAAAAATGTTATGATCTGCCCCACGACGGTCGTTAATGACTTTAAACTTTCCATGCTCCACTCTCCATTTTGGCATCTAACGCAGCTGTGACGACCAATACCCACATGGTTGAGTGTTAGCTTTGTTCAGGAGTGTGCAATAATCGAACTTTATTGTGAACCGAGTACTTTAACAGCTAGATACATATTCCTCAAGTCACTGTGCGGTGCAGGGCGGAGGGTCATTTCCGTTCCTGGTCCACTCGCAAATAGAGCGAGGGAATAACGACAGTCTTTAAGCCTTCTTATGACCTCTAATTTCTTTCGTCTTATCTTCGTGGCCCTTACGCGAAACGCACGTTGATGGTGGTAGAATCTATCTGTAGTCGGCCTCAAATACTGGTTCTCTGATTTCCGCAATAGTGCCTCGCGAAAAGAGCGTTGTTTCCGAAGCTTCTCCATGATTCTCGAGTGCTGATCGAACCTGCCTGTCAAAGATCTGACAGCACTCCTCTGAATTGCTTCGATATCTTCCTGTAATACGACCTTATGGAGATCCCACAAACTCGCTCAGTAGTCAAGATGGGTTGCACTAGCATTCTACGCGCCGTTTCCTTTATAGATGGGTACACTTTCCCAAAATTCTCCCAATAAATTGAAGTCGAGCATTCGTCTTCCCTTCTACCAACATCAGGTGCTTATTCGCTTTGCAAGGTTATGTATATAGAGGTTAAGAGCAGTCCTATTACACTTCCACTGATGAACACAAGCCGTCGAGGACAACGCAGTGGGTTGTTGTATTACTTAAAGAGGCTTCGAGCCACTCACGCATCTAGGAACCTATTCCAAATGCTCGGACCTTCGTCAGTGTCTGCAGTGAGGCACCGTGTCAAACGCTTTCCGGAAAACCTGGGAACATGGAATCTGCCTGTTGTTCTCCATCCTCCATATTGCTGCGCGGTGTGGGCTCCTTACCAGGTGGGATTGACGGAGGACATCGAAAGGGTGCAAAAAATGGCGGCTCGTTTTGTATTATCACGTAATAGGGGAGAGATTGTGGCAGATATGATACGCGAGTTGGGATGGAAGTCATTAAAGCAAAGACGTTTTTCGTCGCGGCGAGATCTATTTACGAAATTTCAGTCACCAACTTTCTCTTCCGAATGCGAAAATATTTTGTTGAGCCCAACCTACATAGGTAGGAATGATCATCAAAATAAAATAAGAGAAATCAGAGCTCGAACAGAAAGGTTTGGTGTTCGTTTTTCCCGCGCGCTGTTCGGGAGTGGAATGGTAGAGAGATAGTATGATTGTGGTTCGATGAACCCTCTGCCAAGCACTTAAATGTGAATTGCAGAGTAATTATGTAGATGTAGATGTAGAAATCATGCGAGAAAAGTGGCAAGCTGAGTTTCGCACCAGCGATGCTTTCTGAATCAGTGCTAATTTGCGGACAGAAGTTTTTATGTCTCAAGGAAATTTATTGTATTCTAACAAAGCGTTCAAGAATTCTGCAGCAAACCAAAGGATATTGGTCCGTGATTATGCGAGTGCGTTGTTTTACCTTTGTTATACATAGGAGTCACCTACCTTTTTTGTAGTCGCTCGCAACTTTTTTGTGGGCGAGAGATTAACGATAAACGCAAGCTACGTAAGGGGCTAATGCCGCATAATATTTTCTATGAAACCGAATTGGGGTTCCATCTGGACCTGAATCGAAACATGGCGACCTTCGCAGAAATCGTAATCAGAATAGTGTATAGATGTAACTATTACAAAAGTTGCATGTGAATCATACTTGATCCAAGTAGACGAAGTATAGCAGGGAATGCGCACAGACCATGTTACTTACAGGTGGGTACGACGGTGCCTTCTGCGGAAGTGACGCCCACAATTATGGGGACCTGGTTGTAGCTGCCGGTCCTGAGAATTTCTGCTGGAGGATCGACGATCACTGCCGAGTCCGATGGCGGTTCTACGACGGGTACGAACGCCAGCGATAGTGGACAGCGGTTCTCCTGTAAATTTTAATGGTACCAAAGATATCAGCTACCCGTTAATATAAACAAGAAATGATCGTCATAACTGACACAAGATATTACTTGAAGTACGAACTTCTTAAAATACAGTGTATGGTAACAGTCTACTTAGGGTAGTGTGTATCTACAAGACACTATGTTACAGCTGTAACAATATCTCGTTTCAGAATGACTAGTATTCACTGGATAGTATTTCCATTAATCTGCTTTCCGATTTCAAAAGATTTTTCCTGATTTGGTCAAGAGGTCAGGACCACTTGCTTCTATTTTGATTTGTCTGTGGCTTGTGATGTACATCAGTGACCTTCCGTTAGTATTGTTAAGAGATGATGATTTTATACTTTTCACAGATGATATTAGTGTTTTTACTTTACATTGAAAAACAACGAGAGCTAATAAAGAAAAACAGTAACGATAGCTAATCAAGAAAAACAGTAAATATCTTTTGATTCTGAGAAAACCATAGCTAATGTTGTAACAAAAACTGTGAAAAGTTATAAAGCAGTAGTAGATAATAGAGCAAATAATTGCATTTCTAGGATGAACGAAAAAATTATTTGTGTGAGATATAGGTGTGAAACTGTCAGACTCATTCGTCGAACAAAGGAATGAGAAAGTATGTGATTCACTTGAATAATGATAGTTGTGATCCAGCGTCGTTTACTCAAAATGCATTATCAGTTTCGACGCCAAAAAGCATCGAAATTGGTACCATGTTTTGAATAAATAATGTTGGATTACAATGCAAGTCTCCGTTTCAGTTATCATTGTACAAGTACTTCATGTCCGATTGTTGTACCACTGTCCTCGATGGATTACCGGTGAATGTGATATATCCCCTATTCTGTTTGATATTTGCATCGATGACGCTGGTTGAAGATGAAGTTTTAAATTAAACACTGGGATACACCTAAGCGATGCCACTTTAGAAGACCTTCTTTGCACTGACTGCCTTACACTGCTTTCAAGAAAAGAAAAGGTTTTGAAGATAAATTTTCACGAATTGAACAAAATGTATTACCAATATGATTGTTAAATTTCAGTACAGAAACCAAAACAATAGATTTTATTGGAAAGCACTTTGAGGAGCCTGCACCCTCACATAGGACATTATTTATAAGTGCAGTGTTTGCTTCCTATTTTTTTCATGTCATGGCTAGTCGGTATCAGGCTGAAATCCAGAGGAAGAATAGATGTCTATCTCTGGCACACGATTACAGATACGTTATTGCAGCTTTTAAATTGCGAGTAGTTGTGCAGTTGGTGTGTAAGGGCCGTGATTGGCAGTCCTTTGTAGAGCGTAGAAGTATTTTGTACACCATAGTCTTTGAGGATAGTCCTTGTTATCATTTTCCTGGGACTTATGGAGGCAAAATGCGTTAAAGATTAAGTACGTTGATAGAATGGAAAGAAATGCATTTGTTTACCGTAATTAAATACAAGTTTGGGAACAGGTACACCTCTCTCTCACTTTAACCACATTGTCAGTCAGATTAAGATTCATATTGTAGGTCATGATCTCGATGTTCCCCAGTACTACCTTTGGTTTACGACTTTTATGCAAGAGTAAATTGTGAGCAGAAAGTTCTTATAACAGTACCTGCAACATGTAGAGAATTTGTACCCGAGGGTCTATCATGGAGGTAGCAGAGAACAGGGAAGGAGAGATGGAATGGGGCCTTAAATTCTGAGAGCAGCGACACGGCTATGTGAGTGATTCTGGGAGGCAGCACTCAGTGGATCGTACCTTCATTGGGACTTCCGGACACAGCACGCTCGTCCATCTGCTTAGGGCTGGACAGGGGGGTGCTGGTTTGCAAAACATTTTACTTGGACCAGGCGGCAGTCCGTCGCGAAGACAGCAGTTGGCGGAAAGAGGATGAAAGAAGCCATTTAAGAGAGACTGCTGCGAACTGAGCCTTTGTGCAAATGGTGGGAAAGTCATAAAAATGTAAGCATGTTGGAAGCTGCGACGATACAGAGTGCCTGGCGTACGTGTTTAGTGAAGGCAAGACTGCAGCTCCCCCGACGGAAGCGGAAAAAACATACATTTCATGAGCATGACTGTCTGGGGAGCTTAACAGCCTTCTTTCAGAGTTCAAAGTGAAGGCTTGCTCCACTAGCATGGGAATCCCGATGCTGTGTTTGGATTGCCTACCAGGCCAACAGAACAGTCAACAGGGGAGCTTCGATGAGTCGAGGATACAAAATGAGATTTTCACTTTGCAGCGGAGTGTGCGCTGATATGAAACTTACTGGCAGATTAAAACTGTGTGCCGGTCCGAGACTCGAACTCGGGACCTTTGCCTTTCGCGGGCAAGTGCTCTGCCATCTGAGCTACCCAAGCACGACTCATGGCCTGTTCTCACAGTTCGAGTCTCGGTCCGGCACACAGTTTTAATCTGCCAGGAAGTTTCGAGTGGAGGATAGTTTGACTGATTTGGACAATCTGGGGACAGTTTCATTTTTGCTAATTAAGCGCCCGTACTGAGTCTTGGTGGACGGTGGTTGTGATTCTTTGCATTTTTGGTCTTCTGGTCCTTGCCTGGTGGAAAACTCCAGGTGTTTCCCTAGATGGTAAGACTTGCGGTCTGCATCTTGCGTTGCACTGAGAACCAGTGACAGTTTCCAACTGTGCTGACAGTGAAACTGTGTGTCATATTGGACATATCATGAGTCACGAGGGTGAACTTATTCGTCTTGAGTCAGCCATCTGACGTTTGACAATTCCAGCATGCACCGTTGTGCTTGTGAGCCTAACTTACACTCCTGGAAATTGAAATAAGAACACCGTGAATTCATTGTCCCAGGAAGGGGAAACTTTATTGACACATTCCTGGGGTCAGATACATCACATGATCACACTGACAGAACCACAGGCACATAGACACAGGCAACAGAGCATGCACAATGTCGGCACTAGTACAGTGTATATCCACCTTTCGCAGCAATGCAGGCTGCTATTCTCCCATGGAGACGATCGTAGAGATGCTGGATGTAGTCCTGTGGAACGGCTTGCCATGCCATTTCCACCTGGCGCCTCACTTGGACCAGCGTTCGTGCTGGACGTGCAGACCGCGTGAGACGACGCTTCATCCAGTCCCAAACATGCTCAATGGGGGACAGATCCGGAGATCTTGCAGGCCAGGGTAGTTGACTTACACCTTCTAGAGCACGTTGGGTGGCACTGGATATATGCGGACGTGCATTGTCCTGTTGGAACAGCAAGTTCCCTTGCCGGTCTAGGAATGCTTAGAACGATGGGTTCGATGACGGTTTGGATGTACCGTGCACTATTCAGTGTCCCCTCGACGATCACCAGAGGTGTACGGCCAGTGTAGGAGATCGCTCCCCACACCATGATGCCGGTGTTGGCCCTGTGTGCCTCAGTCGTATGCAGTCCTGATTGTGGCGCTCACCTGCACGGCGCCAAACACGCATACGACCATCATTGGCACCAAGGCAGAAGCGACTCTCATCGCTGAAGACGACACGTCTCCATTCGTCCCTCCATTCACGCCTGTCGCGACACCACAGGAGGCGGGCTGCACGATGTTGGGGCGTGAGCCGAAGACGGCCTAACGGTGTGCGGGACCGTTGCCCAGCTTCATGGAGACGGTTGCGAATGGTCCTCGCCGATACCCCAGGAGCAACAGTGTCCCTAATTTGTTGGGAAGTGGCGGTGCGGTCCCCTACGGCACTGCGTAGGATCCTACGGTCTTGGCGTGCATCCGTACGTCGCTGTGGTCCGGTCCCAGGTCGACGGGCACGTGCACCTTCCGCCGACCACTGGCGACAACATCGATGTACTGTGGAGACCTCACGCCCCACGTGTTGAGCAATTCGGCGGTACGTCCACCCGGCCTCCCGCATGCCCACTATACGCCCTCGCTCAAAGTCCGTCAACTGCACATACGGTTCACGTCCACGCTGTCGCGGCATGCTACTAGTGTTAAAGACTGCGATGGAGCTCCGTATGCCACGGCAAACTGGCTGGCACTGACGGCGGCGGTACACAAATGCTGCGCAGCTAGCGCCATTCGACGGCCAACACCGCGGTTCCTGGTGTGTCAGCTGTGCCGTGCGTGTGATCATTGCTTGTACAGCCCTCTCGCAGTGTCCGGAGCAAGTATGGTGGGTCTGACACACCGGTGTCAATGTGTTCTTTTTTCCATTTCCAGGAGTGTATTTGTAAAATTTTTGGTGAGATCTTATGGGACCAAACTGCTTAGGTCATCGGTCCCTATGCTTACACTCTGCTTAATCTAACGTAAACTAACTTACACTATGGACAACACACACGTCCATTCCCGAGGGAGGACTCAAACCTCCGACGGGGGGTTGGGGGGGGGGGGGGGGGCGCACTGACCGTGACAAGACGCTAACTGGTTTGGCCAGACCAGTGCACGGGTGCACCTCACACTGAAATCTGATGGGATTTCAGGCCTCTGATAGGAAAGTTCCCCGCGTTCTGATAACCAGAACGGCAGACGGCGTGTTTTGCAAATTTTCGTGGACGCGTCAGAACAATGCAGCTGGCACAGCGGGCCTTTCCTCGGCCACAGCGCACCGTTTTCTGTTGCCGCCTGCATCAAAGTGAAAGAGTAAGGTTGTTAAATGATAGTCACAGCTCTCTGTTCTCCAGTGAACCAAAGATTATGGTGTACTTGGTCGTACTTGATTCCATCTGAATAGAGTTGGGCCCCGCAGTGGAGTCATGTAAACAAAGCCAGATTGCATTGCAAAAGGAATTACTTCAGGAAAGAATTTGTATAGCTTACAGCCCAAAGTATGCTTTGTCAATCACACACCATTCCTTTTATGATGTGTGTTTTTCAGTTTTGTGTGAGAGTTATCAACTAGTTGTAGTTACAAAAGGATTGGTGAAACTTGTCATTACTTTGTAAACTTCAACGCACCACTGTAATCACATACACTACCTCCTACCTCAACTACTCACGGTTTTTATTTTATTGTGGTGGTACGTGGGTGCACCAGCAGCTTAAGATCAATGTTATCAAATTAATTAATTTGATTATTAATCAGAGTTCTGAAAGTGACCTCAGGCATAGACAACAAAAGCGCTATGGATGAATTCACCAATTTCATATATAAAAATTATGGGTGTAGCTCACGATTTGAATGTTCCTGAGAAGATAATACTTTTCTTTACGTTAAGATGTTAACATTTGGTATCACTCAGACTCGAATTTATGATTAATGTAAGTGACAGCTTGCAAGATTCTGTGTGAAAATACAGACAATATGGTTGGTTTGGCAGAAGAGTCAACACCGTATTACTGGTGGAGGCCGAAATGCACGCGTTTTAGATCACGCAAGCTTGCGTGAGGAGGGAAGGACTATACTGACGTGAGGTCTGGAACATGACAATGAATTAAAATTCAGAAAGCGGACGTAAGTAGTTTGATACTTAACTTTAATCCATTAATGATGAACGTCGCTCTTGACGGCACATGATTCACAATATTATCTGTTAGTAACTGAATATGGCGCTTTGCTAGGTCGTAGCAAATGACGTAGCTGAAGGCTATACTAAACTGTCGTCTCTGCAAATGAGAGCGTATGTAGACAGTGAATCATCGCTAGCAAAGTCAGCTGTACAACTGGGGCGACTGCTAGGGAGTCTCTCTAGACTAGACCTCCGTGTGGCGGCTCTCGGTCTGCAGTCACTGATAGTGGCGACACGCTGGTCCGACGTATACTAACGGACCGCGGCCGATTTAAAGGCTACCAACTAGCAAGTGTGGTGTCTGGCGGTGACACCACAAATACCTATAGCACTTAATAGAAAGTTGCATATGATACTTCGAGTAATAATCAATCACTATTTTTACTTTAAGTGTGTTCATCATTATCATTATCAAATGGAACCTTTTCTGAATCACTTTCCTGTTTAACCATCCAGAAGGAAACAAATGCGAGTAAATCTGAATGCCAACTGTGCCTCAAAGTGTGTTATATTATTACTGTCATATATGTTACTGTGTGAACTTCCAAAGATATAAATATTAACTCTTCTCAAAAAAATAACAAAGACTCTGTAATCAATTAATATGATCTGCGAATGTAATTGCGATCTCTGTATTTTTGCAAAAAGATTCCTTCTCTCACCTCTTCTTTATTTTTCCTAGTATAAGAAGACGTTTTGTGACGAGGCACGAAAACGTGTGAGTTTCATGTAATATTTAGCCTAAATATAATCAAATATAACTTAAAAGTGTTGTCAGTTTTTATATGCACCAGCTCCTATATTCATGAAGAGGTAAAATTAATTTCTTTATGCAAATTTTATAGGGGATCGTTGGTGCAGAGGTCAGCGCCATTGTTTTAAATCATAGCGGATCTGAGTCTTAATTAATATCTTAATATTCTCTAATTTTGACAAGTAAAAATAAATGTAAATTTCTCTTGATTAGCGGTTCTTCCTTTGCAACAATAAAAGTAATCAATACTTTCAATATTGAATCATGATATTTGAGTAAACTGACTTCAGTAAATTTTTTCGATCCTCACTTAACGAAATCGCGAGAATCTCTTTAGCCTTGCATTTTCACAAAAGTAAAAATAATTACTGTTGTGATTGGTAGGAGAGCCAACCGTATTGCTAAAGGAGGCCGAAATGCACGCGTTTTAGCTCACGCAGGCTGGCGTGAGGTCTGGAACATGACAAGGGAATTAGAATTGAGAAAAACGGACGTATCTGGTGGAATACTTAACTTTAATCCATAAATGGATAACGCCGCTCTTTATGGTACAAGATTCACAATATCAATAGAAACTGATCATGGCACCTTGCTAGGTCGTAGCAAATGACGTAGCTGAAGGCTACGCTAGCTATCGTCTCGGCAAATGAGAGCGTAGAAGTCAGTGAACCATCGCTAGCAAAGTCGGCTGTACAACTGGGGAGGTCTCTCTAGACCTGCCGTGTGGCGGCGCTCGGTTTACAATCACTGATAGTGGCGACACGCGGGTCCGACGTATACTACCGGACCGCGGCCGATTTAAAGGCTACCACCTAGCAAGTGTGGTGTCTGGCGGTGACACCACAATTACCAAAAACCAGTTTTAATAACAAATACAGTCACATATCTCTGGAATTTTGTTTGCATATTGGATCAGACGTTTAAAGCCATGAAATAAAAAAAAAAGGTCGTACGCTTAAGCCATCCGCATTATAGAGACTTTCATGCTGATACAGAGTTAGTAGCTCGTAAAACTATACTAAAAGAAAGCCGTGTGCCACCTGATCTTCACTTTTTTTCCATTTGTTATTTAGTATTACGATGTACGTCTTAATTTGCGTAGTAAGTACATTGTCATATGTTTGTGATAGGGTCTTTTAAAATAAACACCGAGTCGGGCAAATTAATTGCGAGAAGTACCACAACTGAGTCTCTGATGTAAATAATTTTCCAGTTGTGAAGCAGGCTTCATAACATTAACTTCAACTTTCCATAATATATAAAAACCAATACATAAAGAACCACCACAATACTTACCAGTAACGGTCCAAGCCCAATCAGTCCATTTATAAATTCTAAAATTACTTGAAGGATGTGCTGTAATGCGGCGGGTGATAAGGGAATAGCAGACCAAATGGGATAGCAGTACGCTACGTACAAAGGAAAGGAGCAGACTCGTTACACATGTAGACTGGTGACAACGACATTGCATCTAAACAATCCTGGATGCGGAGGTTGATCGCCTGCATGAATGTATGGGAGGCCTGGCCAGACAGTGTCCCATGAGCGAGGGTGCTTTGCCTGCGCTCGAGGGCAGCGGCGAGTGACGCTGAGGAACGAGGAGGAAAGGGAAAGTAAAGGCTGCAGCCGGAGGCCGCTGGAGCAAAGTATTGGCCTTGTCAGACACCAAGCGGTTGCCTGACCATACAGATTGCGATAAATTAGATTTTCGTTCTGCATTAGGAATACTGTGGCGTCTATACCGTTGTCGAAAAAAGAAAAAGTGGAGAAGCCACATCGTTCAATGCCGAAACGGAATTGCCTTACTTTTCATATCGTTTGAAGGCCATGCAAAGCGCTGAATAAGCCATCGCACTATTATGAGCTGGAAAAATACTCATTCGAACGTCATTATAACACCAGCCAGAAAGACGGTAAGATGGACTTATCTTCCAATGAGCGACAGTGAATGCTGAAGGTGGCCTTTAGGGAAAAACTGAGTTAATGGTAAGTCGAGTGGTGACAAGATCTTATACACGCAACATTACCGATTATTTGAATTGTATTAAGTGTCATAATACGAGGAGAGAATCATTTGGTAAGAGCTGTGGCAGACAACATTGATGCTATCAAACAAAACGTAATCCTCTGCAAAAGTCACTTCAAGTTCGTGACATACGACATTTCCCGTAGGTCAATGCACTCATTTGTGATGGAGACATGACGGATTACGTTTTAGTAACTGAAACATTTCATCATGAGCTCTCCAAGAGGTTCCAAGACATTGCACGAATGAAGAAGGATTTACCACATTATTCTCGCTTTTGTCAGGTAATGTACCTCATTACCTGCAACTTGAGCAGTATGTTCCATCCCACAATTTACAAGACTTTTATAAAATGTTATCCCAAGAGCACTATCCCCGACCGCACAGACAGTCCGCTAAACTTATTTCAGCATTTTATTCGCCACATGGGTCGCGAATATTTCTTTTTCTGTTATTAAATTGGCAAAATTCCACCAACGTTCAAGTTTAACATAATCTGCATAACTCCATATGTTTGACTGTATCACGAACCACAGCCCAACTTGTATTACAAATTCTGAACTTTAAATGTGTCTAAAAGTATAAACATCACATGTTAATGTTGAATGCCTGTGCGCAAACATTTTTGTAGTTCTGCTCACCGTTTTAGCACTTCGTACTTCTTCACTGAAGTAATAATAGTCGTTTCTTTGGCAAAAAATAAAAAGTTAAAACATCCTCCTTAGACAAGTACGCTACAGTTATCGACTTTTAGAAGTGGTTTCAGTGTGTTGCAAACACGTGTTCCAAAGTTTCCCGAGTGTGCAGCCTTTGACATAATTATGACGTCTCACTCACACCTACTAAGAACAGAGTAGTCATAGGGCAGCTGTGCTCGCAGAGTGCGAGCGCGCTCAGGAGCACAGATCTTAGCCAGGCCTCATGTACGGTGAGAGAACTTTAAAGTTTCAGCGCCACCTTCATTTTTCAAGCAATGCTGAACAGTAAAAACTATAGATCGTGAACTTTTATTTCGGTTATGTAAATTGCATGTGCGGTGTGCGTGTTTCGTACACTATGCTTGGCAAAATTTAGAAGAGTTACGTCACTCTTAATCAGGAGAAGCAAGGAAGGAAGATCTGTGTTTTACATCCCGTTGGCAGTGGGGTAATTAGAGACGGAGCACAAGCTCGGATTGGGAGAAAGGTGGTTGGGAATCGGGCACGCTCTTGTAAAGGAATCATTCTGACATTTGCATGAAGATTAGGAAAATCACTGTAAACCTAAAACTAGATGGGCAAACGCAGATATGATCAGGGTACTTTTGAGATGAATATCATTAATCAATCTGAGCTTGTGCCCAGAAGTCAACTGTGGAAGAAATTGAATGTGCAGATTTACAATTGAACACAACGCTGAATGACGAGATGCGGGAACGGGCAACACTCGTGGTCATAAGACAGCAAATGATAATGTTATAGTGCAATTGGTGCAAGAAATAAGCATAGGTACTCAAAAGTTAAACAATAATAATCAAGAGCTGAGATCAGATGTGAACAGAAATGAGATAATAGTAGTCAAGAACTGAAGGAAGAAACAACAGTTTTCTAGCACGAAATTCATAAAATGTTGCTCCAAAAAGTGATAGATATCCGTAATGACATGCAAATCAGTTCAACAAATTTAAAAAAAAGAGTGTAAGAAATTGCACAATGCACCACGATCTTAAGTGCAAGATAAAGATGCATTGTTACAGACAGAAGTTGATGTTACCAAAGTTTAGGCTCACATAAATTATGAAACAAACTCTTAGTAGACAAGGCAGAAATAATTCGTGGTCAAGATGACCGTGAACAAAATTAAAGTTCCATTTTAATCTGACAAGAAGTAGAGAAGATAATCCATATCGCGAACTTTTGCACGGACATTATTATTGATAACCTGATCTGAAGAAGAGAAATTTATTAACATGAGAAAAGAGAAATTTATTAACATTGATCTAAGATTTAAGTGTCAGGAAGTCATTTCTGAAAGTATTTGTATGGAGTGTAGCCATGTATGGAAGTGAAACATGGACGATAAATAGTTTGGACAAGAAGAGAATAGAAGCTTTCGAAATGTGGTGCTACAGAAGAATGCTGAAGATTAGATGGGTAGGTCACATAACTAATGAGGAAGTATTGAATCGGATTGGGGAGAAGAGGAACTTGTGGCACAACTTGACTAGAAGAAGTGATCGGTTGGTAGGACATGTTCTGAGACATCAAGGGATCACCAATGTAGTATTGGAGGGCAGCGTGTAGGGTAAAAATCGAAGAGGGAGACCAAGAGATGACTACACTAAGCACATTCAGAAGGATGTAGGTTGCAGTAGGTACTGGAAGATGAAGAAGCTTCCACGGGATAGAGTAGCATGGAGAGCTGCATCAAGCCAGTCTCAGGACTGAAGACCACAACAACAACAACAACCTGATCAAACAAAATTTAAGGAATTCGACCCACAAAAACGATTTCACTCAGTCGATTTCATGAAAATAATTTAGAGTCACGCTCGCAAGAATTCAGGATCAGGCAGAAAAAGTCGATCTTTGTGCTCTGCACATGAATGCAGGTGCTGGAACGTGGGAAGACTGTGTGACAAACATTGTACATATAATCACAGCCACTGGTCGGTGAAGGAGAGCTGTTACTGAGCAAGGCTCGTTGGGTACAATGGACTGGATTTGTGGTAATGATTGGCTGACAGCAATAGAATGTGTCCGCTGCTCGTGGTCTCGCCGTAGCGTTCTCGCTTCCCGAGCACGGGGTCCCGGGTTCGATTTCCGGCGGGGTCAGGGATTTTTCCTGCCTCGAGATGACGGGGTATTGTTGTGTCGTCTTCATCATCATCATTCATCCCCATTACGGTGGGAAGAAGGCAATGGCAAACCACCTCCACTAGGACCTTGCGCTGTAAAGAAGCAGGGGGCTTCATTTCCATTTCCAATTGAATGTAGAGCTGATTTCACAACAGGATGTTGAAGTACTTCTAATAAGAATGACGATTTTGGAAATTAATTTCATCAGCTTCTTCAAATAAGAATAAGAAGTTTCTGCAGATTTAACAAATTGATGATGGGATGAAAGCGCCAGTTTATAGGAAAGATAATGTGTCTACTACAAGAGAAGAAAAGAATCTTGAGGTCATATCAAAAACTCAGGAAATGATCGACGGTCTGAGTAAATTTCCCACGTCCAACAGGGAAGAATTATCGGAAACCATGGACTGATGTAATTTTAAATTAAGATACTGCCAAAATAAACATTCAAGATGAAATTGTATTCAGTACTATTAGACAGAGAATCTGTAGAAAAGGAAATTAAGTATATGATAGAGAATGATACAAGTGAGAGATCGGACAGTGAATGTTACAATACAATAAATTGCTGGTCAAAAAGAATAGTGGTTCAGTTAGACTAGCTTTACATTTCCTATTTATGAGTAATGTCATGCTACCTCAGCAAGATCGGCCAGAAAACTCAGAAGAACCTTTGCAACAATTTAATGGCACTTGTTATCTTAACAGATTAGGTATGACAAGTAGTTATTGCAGGCTGGAGTTGGAGGAGAAAAGACAAAACTTTATAAACGTTGATTACAGAAATGTAATAGCTTGTACAGAAACCAGGCGGCGTTTATGAATCCAAGGGAATGAAAAGGTAGCAATGCTTAAGCAGGGAGTGAGACAGAGTTGTAGTCTATTCCCGATGTTTTTCAGTCAGTACACTGAGCAAGCAGTAAAAGAAACCAAGGAGAAATTAGGAAAGGGAGTTACTAATTACCTCTTTTAGGGAGAAAAATAAAAAAACTTTGCGGTTTACCAGTGACATTTTAATTCTCTCAGAGATGGGAAAGGCCTTTCTAGAGCAGTTTCACGGAAAGGATAGTGTCTTGAAAAGATGTTATAAGATTAATATCTGCAAAAGTAAAAGAAAGGTAAAGGAATTTTTCTGTATTAAATAAGAAATGATGAATAGGAAAAGTGACACTAAGAGTAATCTCTGCTATTTGTTATTCGGGCAGCAAAATAATTGATGGTAGCCAAATTTCAGAGGATACGAAATAGAGACTGGCAACACCAAGAAAAACGCTCTGAAGAAGAAGACTTGTTGACATAAAGTTAAGTGTAAGGAAGTTTTTCTGAAGGTATTGGACTGCAGGAAACAAAATTAGTTCACCTTCTTAGAGATTTCTGATTCACTCAGGATTTATTGTAGCAACAGTCCATATGAAGTATATGAATTGATTACATTTAAAGATCAATAGCACAAACGGTTCTGAGTACCAGGTGCAACCCATGCTGAAACAGCCACATTGGTGTAGCCTCCACGGGCGGAAATACAAGCACTGACTCTGGCATCCAGTCGATCGTTCAGATGACGACTGCTCTCCTCGGATACATTTTGCCACGCCTGCTCGACCTGTGCGTAGTTGGTTGACGAGTCGCTCGAGTCACTTCTCGTCCCATCTGGTCGGTTGGAGACAAGTCTGGAGATCGTGCTCGCCACGGAAGTTGCTGCACGTCTTGCAGAGCACGTTGTATTTCACGGCCAGTGTGTGGGTGAACATTTTCTGTTGGGGCAACATATTACCTTCTTGTTGCAAGAAAGAGGAAAGAACGGGTCTAACAACTTTCCGCACTTACCGAGCGCTGGTTAGCGTCCCGCCCACCTCCCCCAGAAACACCAAAGATGAACGAGAGTTCTAGCTTATCGCACCCCCGGGCGTAAGGCCTGGGATGGGGCCATTGTATCTTGGACAATGAACTCTACGAGACAGCGCTCACTTGGTCTACGTTGTAGGCGCAAACGGCTATCGATTCCGCGCACTACTCGAGCTGTGGACGTCGATGCTGTGGCGTGAGTGGAAGACGGGCTACAAGTGTGCGTGTCTGTAGTCTCACTACTAACAAACGGGTCGCAACAGTTCGTGTTGACACGTATGGGCTCACAAGCCCTCTTATCTGCGCTGTGGTAGCTGTACGATCTGCCACTGGTGCCGTTGCAATACGACAATCGGCGCTGCTTGGACGTCCAGAATCTCGCCAACGGGTGTGACAATCTTCACGTGACCAGTGATACCAGCGTCATTGCACAACTGATGCAGCACGTCCAACTTGCGTGGCAGTTCACCGAAAGGATATTCTGCCACTCGGAAGATCACGATTCAGCCCTTTTCAAACTAGTTCAGTTGGCTATAGGAAGCACGAGTGCACCTCCGTGATATCGTTGCCTGCTTGCTTCACACTTTTGCAACACACTGAATCTTCTACCTGCGAGAATCCCCTTTTAAAGGGTAGACACATCTACATCTAAATCTACATCCATACTCCGCAAGCCACCTGACGGTGTGTGGTGGAGGGTACTTTGAGTACCTCTATCGGTTCTCCTATTCCAGTCTCGTATTGTTCGTGGAAAGAAGGATTGTCGGTATGCCTCTGTGTGGGCTCTCGGCGGGGTCAGGGATTTTCTCTGCCTCGTGATGGCTGGGTGTTGTGTGATGTCCTTAGGTTCGTTAGGTTTAAGTAGTTCTAAGTTCTAGCGGACTGATGACCATAGATGTTAAGTCCCATAGTGCTCAGAGCCATTTGAACCATTTTTTTGTGTGGGCTCTAATCTCTCTGATTTTATCCTCATGGACTCTTCGCGAGATATACGTAGGATGGAGCAATATACTGCTTGACTCCTCGGTGAAGTTATGTTCTCGAAACTTCAACAAAAGCCCGTACCGAGCAACTGAGCGTCTCTCCTGCAGTCTTCCACTGGACTTTATCTATCATCTCCGTAATGCTTTCGCGATTATTAAATGATCCTGCAACGAAGCGCGCTGCTCTCCACCAGATGGCGCCCTGTTATTATCTGTTGGCGGACGACGTTGAAACCATTATCAGTACGTATACCATCCACCTTCGGGGTGCACTCAGCCTCGTGATGCCAATTGAGGAGCTACTCGACCGAGTAGTAGCGGCTCCGGTCAGAGAAAACCATCATAACGACCGGGAGAGTGGAGTGCTGACCACACGCCCCTCCTATCCGCATCCTCCTCTGAGGATGACTCGGCGGTCGGAAGACGGAGTGCTTTTTTTTTTATACCATCTACCAGCCGGCATATACTGTCATGGGATCAAAATCGACGTCGTCTTTCCGAATATACCAATTTTTTCCGGCAGTGTATATGGACGGTATGTAATCTTGATAACAGAAACAAGCTTTTGAAAAGTAGTTCTACAGAAGAATGTTGAAAATTTGTTTGGTAGATTGAATACAGAATGAAGATATACTGAATCTAATTGGAAAAGCACGAAATGTATGGTTCAACTTGACTCAAAGAGGGGATCCGTTGACAGGACGTGGCCTGAGGTATCAAGGAATTGAGAATTTGGTAATCGAAGGGAGCAGGGAGGGGTGGAGGGGGGGGGGGGGGAACTGTAGAGGAAGGCCAAGGCTTGAGTACAGTACAATGTTCGAATGGATACAGGTTGCAGTAGCTATATGGAGTTGCAGGGGCTTGCACAGGATGGATTGGCGTGGAGAGCTGCATGGAACCAGTCTTTGGACTGAAGACAACAACGACAACAATGTGCTTTGAATATATGGTTCTAGCGTAATTTGCTCATTAAAGTTCATGGTTCACTTACGAGATCCGAGAGTGCGATTGAGGTGTCGTTAATGAGGTCTGAGTAGTTGGCAGCGCGAAAGAAGGCAGCCAACCGTACGTCGTCGTCAGTGTTGTTGTCGCCCTGTGCCTGGAAACCGAGCGCCTCCGCCATACGGTAAGCCTTCTCGCGAGGATTATCAGCCAGCGCCCAGGGGGTAGTCGCTACTCCACTCTGCATGATCACTTGGCTGAAGAGCCCTGTCGAGAAGTTCCAACGAAAATGGATGATTCACATATAATAACCACATGTTATAATCACAAACGGAATTTATCCTCTATTGTCCTGCATTGATTGTATGTAATATTCGTGAAAAGATTAAATTTTGTATCATGCTATTATTTCAGGACAGCTACCTGCGTTTTGCGAGCAACAAGTTTTGAGATCGGAGATTCACGAACAAAAGCTTGATAAGAAACAGTAAAAACCAATAAGACTGTTGACTAACACACTTAAAACAGAGTCTGATACCTCTGTGTCCGTATCTTATTAGTCAGTATCCAATGATCGTTCTACGTTTTTCCAAGGCATTTTAATTGGTATTTCGGTTGTTCTGGTGGGACAGGAATTGACTCCGGTTTGTAAATACAATTCTACATCTACATCTACATCCATACTCCGCAAGCCACTTGACGGTGTGTGGCGGATGGTACCTTGGGTACCTATATCGGGTCTCCCTTCTATTCCAGTCTCATATTGTTCGTGGAAAGAAGGATTGTCGGTATGCCTCTGTGTGGGCTCTAATCTCTCTGATTTTATCCTCAAGGTCTCTTCGCGAGATATACGTAAGAGGGAGAAACAATGGCTTACTAAGGGTATAAAAATATCTTGTAACAGGAAAAGGGAAATGTATCTGAGAGCAAGAAAGAGTAGTGACCCAGAAACTATCAAACATTATAAAAACTACTGTGTTATATTAAGAAAAGCTATTTAAAAAACCAGAAGTATGTGTATCACGTCTGAAATCAGCATCTCTGATAATAAAATTAAAACAATTTGGAATATTATTAAAAGAGAAACAGGTGAACCAAGAGCACAGGAAGACAGTTTTACCATCAAATTGAAGGAAAACTTTACGAACAAAAAGTCAGAAGTTGAAAATATTTTTAATAATCATTTTCTAAATGCTGTGGATATAGTAGGATACAGGTGTTCATTAGTAGATGCTAGGCTGTTAATGGAAGAGGCCATACATATGCAATTTGATACAATTGAAATCTCACCCACTTCTCCCTCTGAAATTAGGAAAATAATAAACTTGCTTAAAAGCAAAAACTCACATGGAATTGATGGCATTTCCAGCAAAATACTAAAAGCTTGTTCTCAACAGATAAGTAAGATTCTCAGCCACCTGTGTAATAGCTCTCTGGAACAGGGCATTTTCCCTGATAGACTGAAATATGCTATGATATTCCTTTGCATAAAAAGGGGGATAGATCTGATGTCAACAATTACCGTCCAATCTCCCTTCTAACAGCTTATTCCAAAATTTTTGAGAAAGTAATGTATTCAAGAGTAGCTTCACATATCTGTAAAAATGAAGTACTAACAAAATGTCAGTTTGGTTTCCAGAAAGGTTTTTCAACAGAAAATGCCATATATGCTTTCACCAATCAAATTTTGAATGATCCGAATAACCGAACACCACCCATTGGGATTTTTTGTGATCTCTCAAAGGCTTTTGATTGTGTAAATCATGAAATTCTGTTAGACAAGCTCAAATATTGTGGCATGAGTGGGACAGTGCACAAATGGTTCAATTCGTACCTAACTGGACGAGTGCAGAAAGTTGAAATAAGCAGTTCTCATAATATGCAAAGATCAGCACATTCCTCAAACTGGGGAACTACCAAGAATGGGGTTCGACTAGGGTCAGTCTTTGGTCCTTTGTTGTTCTTAATATATATTAATGACTTGCCATTCTATATTCATGAAGAGGCAAAGTTAGTTCTCTTTGCTGATGATACAAGTATAGTAATCACACCTGACAAACAAGAATTAACTGATGAAATTGTCATACTGTCTTTCAGAAAATTAGTAAGTGGCTCCTTATACACGGACTCTCACTGAATTTTGATAAGACACAGTATATACAGTTCCGTACAGTGAATGGTATGACGCCATTAATAAATATAGACCTTAATCAGAAGCATATAGCTAAGGTAGAATATTCCAAATTTTTAGGTGTGTCCATTGATGAGAGATTAAATTGGAAGAAACGCATTGATGATCTGCTGTAACGTTTGAGTTCAGCTACTTATGCAATAAGGGTCATTGCAAATTTTGGTGATAAACATCTTAGTAAATTAGCTTACTACGTCTGATTTCACTCATTGCTTTCATATGGCATCATATTTTGGGGTAATTCATCACTGAGGAATAAAGTATTTACTGCACAAAAGCTTGTAATCAGAATAATAGCTGGAGGCCACCCAAGATCATCCTGCAGACATTTATTTAAGGATCTAGGGTTATTCACAGTAGCTTCTCAGTATATATACTCTCTTATGAAATTTGTTATTAACAACGAATCCCAATTCAAAAGTAATAGCAGTGTGCATAACTACAATACTAGGAGAAAGGATGATCTTCACTATTCAAGATTAAATCTAACTTTGGCACAGAAAGGGGTGAATTATACTGCCACTAAAGTCTTTGGTCACTTACCAAATGGTATCAAAAGTGTGGCAGATAACCAACAAGTATTTAAGAAGGAATTAAAAGAATTTCTGAATGACAACTCCTTCTACTCCATAGAGGAATTTTTAGATATAAATTAAAAAAAACAACATACGAACAAAAGTTATAAAAAAATAAAAAAACACAAAAAATATAAAAGTTGTTATATTAACTTAAGTATGTTGTTAAATTAACTTAATTATGTCATTTATTGGGAAATTTGACTCGTTCCACATCATTACGAAATATCGTATTCATGATCCATGGAACTAGTATTAATCTAATCTAATCTAATCTACTGCTTGACTCCACGGTGAAGGTATGTCCTCGAAACTTCAACAAAAGCCCGTACCGGGCTACTGAGCATCTCTCCTGCAGAGTCTTCCACTGGAGTTTATCTATCAACTCCGTAACGCTTTCGCGATTACTAAATGATCCTGTAACGACGCGCACTGCCCTCCGTTGGATCTTCTCTATCTCTTCTATCAACCCTATCTGGTACGGATCCCACACTGCTGAGCAGTATTCAAGCAGTGGGCGAACAAGCGTACTGTAACCTACTTCCTTCGTTTTCGGATTGCATTTCCTTAGGATTTTACTAATGAATCTCAGTCTGGCATCTGCTTTGCCGACGATCAACTTTATATTATCATTCCATTTTAAATCACTCCTAATGGTTACTCCCAGATAATTTATGGAATTAACTGCTTCTAGTTGCTGTTCTGCTATATTGTAGCAAAATGGTAAGGGATCTTTCTTTCTATGTATTCGCAGCACATTACACTTGTCTACATTGAGATTCAATTGCCATTCCCTGCACCATGCGTCAATTCGCTGCTGAGCCTGCTGCATTTCAGTACAATTTTCCCTTGTTAGAACCTCTCGATATACCACAGCATCATAAGCAAAAAGCCTCAGTGAACTTCCGATGTCATCCAAAAGGTCATTTACGTATATTGTGAATAGCAACGGTCCTACAACACTCCCCTGCGACACCCCTGAAATCACTCTTACTTCGGAAGACTTCTCTCCATTGAGAATGACATGCTGCGTTATGTTACCTAGGGAGTCTTCAATCCAATCACACAATTGGTCTGATAGTCCATATGCTCTTACTTTGTTCATTAAACGACTGTGAGGAACAGTATCGAACGACGCCTTGCGGAAGTCAAGAAACACGTCATCTACCTGTGAACCCGTGTCTATGGCCCTCTGAGTCTCGTGGACGAATAGCGCGAGCTGGGTTTCACACGATCGTCTTTTCTAAACCCATGCTGATTCCTACAGAGTAGATTTCTAGTCTCCAGAAAAGCCATTACACTCGAACATAATACGTGTTCCAAAATTCTACAACTGACAGACGTTAGAGATATAGGTCTATAGTTCTGGACATTTGTCCGACGTCCCTTCTTGAAAACGGGGATGACCTGTGACCTTTACCAATCCTTTGGACCGCTACGCTCTTCTACAGACCTACGGTACACCATTGCAAGAAGGAGGCCAAGTTCCTTCGCATACTTTGTGTAAAATCGAACTGGTATCCCATCAGGTCCAGCGGCCTTTCCTCTTTTGAGAGATATTAGTTGTTTCTCTATCCCTCTGTCGTCTATTTCGATATTTACCATTTTGTCATCTGTGCGACAATCTAGAGAAGGAACTACAGTGCAGTCTTCCTCTGTGAAATAGCTTTGGAAAAAGGCATTTAGTATTTCGGCCTTTAGTCTGTCATCCTCTGTGACAGTACCATTTTCGTCACAGAGTGTCTGGACATTTTGTTTTGCTCCACCCACTGCTTTGACATAAGATCAAAATTAGTCGTATAAATACAATTACTTATATATTTGGAGACTGAGTGAAACGTAATAATGTGCAATTACCTGTTGCTTATTGGCATCACGGTAAGAAAACACAGAAACCAAACTATAATGGTCGATTCATGAAAGGCTGCCAGAAGAAAAGAAGAATTACTTAAGCATGTTTATTGCAGTAGGCCTTGTAACTTAGTGGAGACATACAGTTCAAGACGCTTTCGTCAGTTCAGTAGGATGTCATATGCATTGAGCAACTGATGATTTCACGCTCGCTGATTGCGAATTGAAGGCAAGGGGATGTAGACATGTAACACGTATAAGGAAAAAGGCCCAAAGACCGTATAGAGGCCCTCAAACATCAAGCAGGGTAGAGTTCTAGACAGAGAAGAGTTGCATCCAGCAGCGTCGTAAGAACAACGGCCTGCAGCAGATACTGTGTGATTGAGCATTACATTCAAGTAAGCTTGCACAGTAACAAAGACTTGTAAGGCTTGCCCGTACTTACCTTTGGACTATGGTCACTGATCTAATTCGTATATTTGTCTTCATGTACCTGCTTCTGTTTGTCACTTCCATGGAGAAGAGTGCAACTGACCCTAAGGTTTCGATTGAGAAAACAGGATCTGGCTGTTCCATGACCTGTGGTCTGTATTTCCATACGTTGCTACTCTGTATGCCCGAATCCTGAGAGAGTTATAGGCTATAGGCTATTGTTCTTATCACTGATTGGCCGCATTATCTATGTATTAGTGAATTTATAAAACTGTGTCTGTGCTCTTCTCCATGTTCATGGTAAACACACGAAGAAGTATTAAGGGCAGACCAGTAGGCCATCCCAGATTCTCATTTCCTTATCGTTCCCATCTGTACCTCCTTAGCCTGACATGGAACTCATTTTGTACTGTCTCAAATCACAGAGACCTGAAAAATCTCAACCTGACCCAACTGCTATCTCACTCCTGTACGCATCCGCTCGCTTGTCAGAGGTGGATGACCTCAAATCCCTCGTCATCTCTCATCAGAGTGTCAGCTTCTAAGTAAGTACGTTGCGACGTACGTAGTGTTACGACAAAGTGAAGAAATACAGTCACATTAAAAAAATGGAAACAGGTACTTAAAAAACGCCGCTCTTGGCGTATTGTATAAGCAGATGAGGATGCCACTGAATGGATACATGAAGCAAGATGGTAAGAAAAAATAAATTTTGTAAACTACATTCGCTGATTTTTACTACTTAGTCATTTAATTGTTATCCAAGGGTATCTTACAGATATATGTTGAGATACTGAAGTTGTAGAAATACAATCTGGGGTTAATGATTATGCATTTCATCTTTTTAATTAGGAGTTGTAGAAGTTCTCAGAAAACAAAAATTCGAACACTGTGGACTGCGACGAGGCTTTACTCCTGGAATGTTAACATAGAGAGAAGTTTCTTTCTGCAAATTCTGCTTGGAGAGGGGTCTGGATAGATGATTTGTATTGTTAAGAGACGCCGTTGGAGCAAGTTTGTAATTGTAAACTTATTGTCCGAGCTTTGGATGAGATTCAGTACTAATGTAATAATCAGTTTTTCCGAACTATGAGAATATAACACACATGTGTAAAAGGGAATTTCGACGTGTTACTGTTAATATTAATGATTCTGCGTACAATCGTACGTCGGCGGGTTTATGGATCGAATGAATCAGTGGACTTGTGGAACGAACTTGTACTTCTGAATTAGCCCTGTCTGGGAAAATATTCAAATTAGCTTTAACATACAGTACGACAGCTACGATCCATTAACCATTGACAGCACCACTCTTGAACAACTTGTGAACTTCCTTCCATCTATAAACTAATAAAGAGATTCAAAGAGTAGCTTGACTTAACTAAAAAAGCGACCTTTACTATAAGATATTGTTACACCTTGTGAGGAATGCACCTTTCGCATCCAGAGAGAACGCATAAGACAGTAGTCATAATAGTTAGCTCAATTAGTTACACTCAAATCTTATTATTAAGATTAAAAACTGATGATAATTAAGTCGTCATGTGCTTTGCTATTTAAGGAAATTCCAATACTTGAGTCAACATTACACGTTTCTCGTTGATTTATCTATTCAGTGATTCTGTCTGCTGATACGACAGGATTATGTATTGTGTGTACCTTCTGTATTGTATTCGTTGGCAACAATTGTACTACGTTTATGCTGCATGTTTTCAGATTGGTGGAGGATACAGGTCCCGACGGTATCGAATCAAGGTCCATCATAAACGAGCTTCATAATACAGTAGCAGAAAACAAAGTCAGTCGCACACACTAACTTTTGCTACCAGATCTCACCTGTATCAAGCTGTCAAAGAATAGTGATCCTTCTAGTTAATTTATTGGTGTTGGGCTGCTGCTGTGGACCGAAATCAAACTGGAGTCTCTAAATGGAAGATGAACAACACCAAATACTGTTTCAAGGAGGAAATACTATTTGTTTCTTGCTGAATACTGATGTAGATCCCAGATTTCTATACAGTCCAGGGTTCAATTAACATATGAAACACTGAGATTAATTTACAATACTTTTAATAGAAAACTTTAAAAATTTGTAAATAGCATTGGGAAAAATGGATGGAACTCTAAAGAGAATGATAGAGTCAAGGATTTCACATAAACGCCGACAGTCTGATGGAGAAGGTTATGACACTCGTTTGGTAACTCAAAAGCAAACACAATTGGAGTAGGGAAGTGATGAAAAGTTTTAATTCCGTCTAATGAGGTGATATATTTTCTTTCTGTACCTGGTTTAGAAGTCTTATAGTGCTGGAATTAATCCATTTGGTTTATACCCTTTATAACTTAAGGGGTGCTTCTCACCTCTGGTCGCTGGCGAAAGGAAGAGATGTGATGTGGAGGCGCCGCCAGCACTCTCACCAAAAATGGCGACCTTGCTAGGATCCCCACCGAAGGCGGCGATGTTGTTCTGCACCCACTGCAGTGCCAGCACCTGGTCCTTGAGGCCCGCATTGCCCGGGATGTCATCGTTCTGCAGGCTCATGAAACCTAACACATGCCAGCAACACATAAATCTCTCAAATATGAACTACTAGACATCAACTACCTTGTTTATCCAATATACAAGTTCCTTATCGTCTAGTTTCTGAATCTTTTGGTGTGAAAAACAAAAATAAAAAATCCAACATAGAAACAGAAAACTAGCCAGAGGAGTCTAGTTAGCGACATCTTCCAGATGACTATAGTTTCTTTGTCTGCTGTAGCCAGTCATGTGTATCAATTTCCTATAGGTGCAGGTTAAAGTTGTTGGATAGGACGTCACAGTGTCATACCCTGACATGTTAATCTTTAGAACATAATGCATATGGTTTTTGTTTCATTCAAAACATTAAACTTTTAAATGTATTTTCTGTTTTACATTAAAGACAGTGAACCACTTCACATAATGGAATATTTCGTCAGCACATCACCAGCAGTATGTTCCATTTGCCAACAGGTCATGCAAGGACATTACGATAGACAAAAATGACTGGGGGATTGAAAATTTATTAGAGATCTAAAACGTGTCAAATACTGGAAAATACTGCACACTCCAGATTGTTTTGGACCATGCTTAGAGCAGTTTATTCAGATGATAGCAGACTGTAACTAACGAAACGTTCTTTCATGTCAACATGGAAACTATTCTATAAACGCCAGTGTCACTTTTCTGTGACCTTAGAGTTGTGATTTTCTTCTCTGCAGTTTTTTGAAAAATCTCACATTTCGCGTTACGTCCTTACTGTGGAGGAAAGATTTATGTCCTCAGAGTCTTTCAGGCAATATGATTGAATAATATCTTCTCAGTTTTCAAGACACATCGTTTGCAATAAAATACTCGACCGTTCCATGACTGTCTCCGCATCGTCGTCAGGAGTAAAAATCACTAACTGCCGGGGCTGGCGTAGCTTCTACTTATATAGGTATGATTGCAGCATCTGGCACTAATCATTTAGGGCCGAAATGTCGCGTCGCGGAAGGTGACTCGGTTAGCTCTTAGCAACTCCTTCCCGCCATGGGGCTGGCACCACTTTTGAAACTCCTAAGAAGATGGATGCCAGACTTGATTATTATTTCGTTATTTCATTATGGTAGGTAAGGTGGGAAAATAGTGAAAAGTGATCTCCACAACATAAATATCAGGTATTGCTAAGACGTGCACGTCACATTGAGATAAATCCCTTTTCTTAGAGAACCTCTGATAATCTGCATATATTCTTCAATGCTATATAATACCTTTATCAGCCGACTGACGTAATGTGGATCTGACTGGGCTGTGGAGACCACTGTAACATTTTCTTTAGGCAAGATGTCTGGACAAAGCGAGCTGCGGATATCGTTTTTTGGTAGAGAGAGATGTTGGCGACTGGGCATGATTATTGGATTCTAAACGAATGAAAAAATGGCATTTATTTTTATTTCGATTAACAAAGTAATCTGGGATAATGATCTTAAGTTTCTGAGGCTTAAATCTTGCTGTTGTTCAACACATATCATGTACTGGGCTCTAGTCTGGAAAAGAGTCCACTCGTCCCAAGTATACCGTACTAGTAGAAACCAAGAACAAAAAATAAACACAATTAAAAGAAAAGGCAGTAATAGCCTATCTCTTACCCTTATAAAATATTAACGTCCCATTATAGTCATCAGTCTCAAGACCTCTACGGTGTAGCTCTTCACACACTAGCGTATCTCGAGCAAGTCTTTCCATATTCTTACATTTTTCTTCGTCGATGGACGAAGACGTATCGATGGCAACTTTCGTAGTTTAGCGGCCCCGTCAGAAGCGGAAGTAATTGCGGAACATAGCCGCCAGACAAGGAATTCACACGCCTGGGGAACTACGAAAATGCAGATGTAATCGCCAGCAGGAGAGATGGAAATAAATGCTCTTCGAGTAGCCATTTCAAGAAGGTCCACATGAGCTATGCTATGCCACCGTCTTCCTTCTACGACCACCACTGGACAGGTCAGTCTCCTCTGCTGGACTTGCCCAATGCCTTGCCTCGCCATGCTCTACTCCCACAGGAGTTCGCCAGCAGCGTTCGACTGCAGATGATAGACTCGGAAACATTTTCACCGGATAGATGCTCAACCGATGTCTGGGTCGTGTGGTGCCCTCTGTACTTTCTTACGTTATTATCAAGTGCCACTAACTGAATCCTGTGATAGTCACTGATCTCCTGAAATTTCGTCAGTTCCTTCCACTTCGTTTATTTTCTTACGTGTTTTCTTCTTTTTCAGGTGCAAGGACCCTGCGATTTCTATTGCATTAATATTTGACTAACAAATACTGTAATTGAAAGAATGGTTACGCATTGCTGTATGTTTCAGCACACATGTATGTGCCGCACCCTACATCCAGTTGAACCTCATTATTGTGTTCAAGTTCTGGCCGTATATTTTTTTTACATCCACAATTCCTTAACAATGCTTGATGCCTATGTATATGGCCTGTTTATTAATATCTCTCAATTCCATAGAACCAATCAATGTACCCATTGAATCTTCAGCATTCTTTTGTTCGCCTGTGTTCGACGTCAACGTGAAAACAATCACTCACTGACGGCAGGTGGCAGCACTAGCAGTGGAGGGTGAATGCAGCGTGTCGCGGTTTGGGGGGGGGGGGGGGGCACGGAAAACAGTGCAGTCGTTGTCGTAACACGGAAACGATGCGATTTATCTGAAATTCAAAAGGACATGATCACTGGCTTTCGGACCAATAGTTGGAAGCATTGCGGAAACAGTGAAGTTTGTAAACTGCCGTGGTTAAAGTATACCGTACATGGCAAAATGGTCGATCCAAAACTGGAGCCAAAGCAACTGTGGCGCACCACGGACCATAGATGAATGGAGTAAACGACGGCTGCAGAGATATGTACAGGCGAATAGACTTGCAACTGTTGAGCAACTAACCGTCCAGATGAACCAAGGGGCTACCAACAGTTTCCCCTCAACGACGATTCAGCGAACGTTGCTGCGTATGGGTTCGCCGCAGCTGGTGCCTGAATTTGTGCACCAACACTAACTACCGGTGATCGGTGACGAAGGCTGGAACTTGCACGCCAATGCCGCAAATGGATATCCTTTTCAGAAGTTTCACGTTTTATGTACCATCGGACAGATGGCCGTTGGCGTCTGTGGCATGAAACGACTGAAAGCAAACATCCTTCAACAATCGTCGGATGCGTCCAGGAGGGAGGATGGAGCGTTACGGTCGGGGGAATGTGATTGGACAGTGTATATAAAAAATCTTTCAGGAAGGACTTCGTAATAAGACTGCCTAAATTAGGAACTCCGATTATAAACTTCAATTTTTACCGGCGATTCCAGAGGAATTATCCGAATTCGGACAGAAAATTACCGTCCAATTGTACACTTCTTCTCACGAGCCAAAACATTATGACCGCTGGTCACAGCGAAACGGAATGAGTTCTGATGTGCTTGTAGACATGCGAAGCGATAAGGAAGTATATAAACAAAGCAGACACGAATGGGGAATCATTCTACAGACGATGCTGGCCGCAAATTGCGAAATCCAGTGATATATCGCGGTCGTTCACACGCGTATGTTGAAAGCACGATTAGGCGACGAGATATTGGACATGCACCCCATCGGAGAGCTTTGGGGTTGGGCCATCCCCTCCCCTTACAAGTGGTGATTTGTTGTAGATCGGCGGCCACTGTGGCCGAGCTGTTCTAGGCGCCTCAGTCCGGAACCGCGCGACCGCTAAGGTCACAGGTTCGAATCCTGCCTGGGGCATGGATGTGTGTGATGTCCATAGGTTAGGTTTAAGTAGTTCTAAGTTCTAGGCAACTGATGACCTCAGATGTTAAGTCCCATAGTGCTCAGGGCCATTTGAACTATTTTTGTTGTAGATCAGGCTACTGAGTACAATGCTGCTGCGGGCAATTAATTGGAGGGTAGTTTTCTTTCCGATTCCGGACAATTCCTCAGGAATTCCCACAAGAAATTTATGATCAGAGTCCCTAATTCAGGCAGTGTTATTACGAAGTATTTCCTGAAACATTTTTTTTATATACACTGTCGAGTCACATTTCCCAAACCGTAACGCTCCGACCTCCTTCCTGGATCCTTTTAATGATTGTAGCAGGATGTTTGCTCTGAGACGTTTCACGCCATACACGCCTCTTTCGCCAGACACCATTACGGTTCACTATGATGACCCAACGGCATTGTGCAGTGGGCATGAGATCAACGAGACTGGACCGTGGATGAATATAAGTATGTCAACTTGTCGGATAAACCATGTTTCTTGTTGCAGAAGGTCGGTAATCGTGTCTGGGTAGCCACCTTCCAGGCGAACAGCGGCTGGAAACGTACACCGCGCCACGGACGCAAGCTGGTGAGAGAAGTACGAGGATGAGTCAAATGAAAACTTTAAATATATTTTAAATATTATTTATTGTGCAGAAGTGGTACAAAGAGTACTCCAGCGCTTACAAAGTGCATAAATTCCTACAGGAAAAAAATTTTCGGTAGTCCGCAGAACCACTCACGCACTGCGTGGCATTCCTCTTCATCAGAACAGAACTTTTTTCCTCCCATTGCGTCTTTGAGTGGTCCAAACATTTAGAAATCACTTGGGGCAAGGTCTGGTGAGTATGGTGGATGAGGAAGAGACTCAAAATGCAGGTCTGTGATTGTTGCAACTGTTGTACGGGCAGTGTGGGGCCTTGCATTGCCATGTTGCAAAAGGACACCTGCTGACAGTAATCCACATCACGCTGATTTGATTGCAGGCCGCAGATGATTTTTAGGAGATCTGTATATGATGCAGTGGTGACAGTGGTCCCTTTAGGCATTTAATGCTCCAAAATGACGCCTTCTTCGTCCCAAAAGAGAGTCAGCATAACCTTCCCTGCTGATGGTTCTGTTCGAAACTTCTTTGGTTTTGGTGATGAGGAATGGCGCCATTCCTTACGCGCTCTCTTCGCTTCCGGTTGGTGGAAGTGAACCCAGGTTTCGTCCACAGTAACGATTCTTGCAAGAAAGCCATCACCTTCTCGTTCAAAGCGCCTAAGAAGTTCTTCACAAGCATCAACACGTCGTTCTCTCATTTCAGGAGTCAGCTGCCGTGGCACCCATCTTGCAGACACTTTGTGAAACTGGAGCACATCATGCACAATGTGGTGTGCTGACTCGTAACTAATCTGTAAACATGCTGCAATGTCATTCAGTGTCACTCGGCGGTTTTCCTTCACTATGGCTTCAACTGCTGCAATGATCTGTGAAGTCACAGCTAGTTGTGACTGACCTGGACGGGGAGCATCTTCCACTGAAGTCAGACCATTTGCGTACTTCCTACTCCATTCATAGACTTGCTGTTCAACAAACGTGCATCACTGTACTGAGCCTTCATTCGTCGATGAATTTCAATAGGTTTCACACCTTCACTAAGCAAAAACCGAATAACAGAACGCTGTTCTTCCCTGGTGCAAGTCGCAAATGGGGCGGCCATCTTTATACTGATACTCCGACGGTATGTATGCATCTGCACTATGTTGCCACCGACATGCCATTCTGCACGCTGTTTGTAACACGCTTACCAACTTACAGGCTAACGGCGCGGAATTTCGATTTATTAGTACAAATTTAAGGTTTACATTTGACTCACCCTCGTATTATGGTATGAGGAACATGCATCTACGCCTCCATGGAAGTGTGATGGTAATAATCGAAGACACCATGACAGCTCTGAACTATGTGAACATTATTATGTTCTACCTGCAGCCCTTCATACTTCATGTCTTCCCCGACAAGGATGGCCCATTCTAACAGGATAGCTGTCCGTGTCACCAGACCAAAATAATGCCACTGTGGTTTCAGGAACGTGATAGTTAATTAAAGGTCGTGTCTTGTCTACTACTTCCATTTCATACAGAGTCATTGCGTTCCAAGAGTTGATCAACATGCTGTTATGCAGGTGGTAAAAATGTACATCGGTGTATACAATGTGCGACTGGACCATGATGATCACTCACGTCTTGATAATGCGATGTTCTGAGTTTTCAAGCAGCTCTAACTTTTTCTGTGAGTTATATTACTTTCTTAAGTCAGTTTTACGCTTGTTTTCTTCTCTGTCTAATTTTGACTGCACTTCCTACCTGTCAAAACCTTATACGTACTATTTCTGTACAAAACTCCCGAGGAGTTTATCTGAACTCTATGTAGATCGTTTGTAACGTGTTGAATACGGAGTTGTTGCTTGTAAAAGTATCTTAAAATTTCGTGGGTAACTCTTTTTGCTGGGAGTTTGTGGATGCTCCCCTAAGACTTTAATGTTCTTTTTCCAATCTCAGCGGCGATGTCGAATAATTTTGCTATTGTTTCATTGAATTTTAGTTTGTATCCATCTGTTATCTCCCAGCATATATCCCACATCACCTCCTTGTAGGACCAACACGTTTTCGTTCGAAGGCTGTGCAGTCCAGAATCGGTATGCTGATCAGGCAAAATTGCCGTGAGGATTCTACATCTACATGGATACTTCGCAAATCACATTTAAGTGCCTGTCAGAGGGTTCATTGAACCACCTTCACAATTCTCTATTATTCCAATCTCGTATAGCGCGCGGAAAGAATGAACACCTATATCTTTCCGTACGAGGTCTGATTTCCCTTATTTTATCGCGGTGATCGTTCCTCCCTATGTAGGTCGGTATCAACAAAATATTTTAAGATTTGGAGGAGAAAGTTGGTGATTGAAATTTCGTGGGAAGATTCCGTTGCAACGAAAAACGTCTTTCTTTGAGTGATTTCCAGTCCAAATCCTGTATCATTTCTGTGACACTCTCTCCCATATTTCGCGATAATACAAAACGTGCCGCCTTTCTCTAAACTTTTCCGATGTACTCCATCAGTCCTATCTGGTAAGGATCCCACACCGCGCAGCAGTATTCTAAAAGAGGACGGACAAGTGTAGTGTAGGCGTTCTCTTTAGTAGGTCTGTTACATTTTCTAAGTGTCCTGCCAGTAAAACACAGTCTTTGGCTACCCTCCCCCACAACATTTTCTATGTGTTCCTTCCAATTGAAGTTGTTTGTAATTGTAATACCTAGGTATTTAGTTGAGTTTACGGCTTTTAGATTTGACTGATATATCGTGTAACTGAAGTTTAACGAGTTCCTTTTAGCACTCATATGGAGGACCTCACACTTTTCGTTATTTAGGATCAACTGCCACTTTTCGCACCATTCAGATATATTTTCTAAATCGTTTTGCAGTTTGTTTTGATCTTCTGATGACTTTATTAGTCGATAAACGACAAGGTCATCTGCAAACAACCGAAGACGGCTGCTCAGATTGTCTCCAAACTCCTTTATATAGATAAGGAACAGAAAAGGGCCTGTAACACTACCTCTGGGAAGGCCAGAAATCACTTCTGTTTTAATCGATGACTTTCCGTCAGTTTCTACGAACTTTGACCTCTCTGACAGGAAATCACAAATCCAGTCGCATAACTAAGACGATATTCCATAAGCACGCAATATCACTATGAGCCACCTGTGTGGTACAGTGTCAAAAGCCTTCCGGAAATCCAGGAATACAGAATCGATCTGAAATTCCTTGTCAATAGCACTCAAGACTTCGGGTGAATAACGAGCTAGTTGTGTTTCACAGGAACGACGTTTTCTGAACGCATGTTGACTGTGTGTCAATAGACCGTTTCCTTCGAGGTAATTCATAATGTTCGAACACAATATATGTTCTAAAATCCTGCTGCATATCGGCGTTAACGATATGGGCCTGTAATTTAGTAGATTACTCATACTACCTTTCTTGAATATTGGTGTGACCTGTGCAACTTTCCAGTCTTTGGGTACGGATCTTCCGTCGAGCGAACGGTTGTATGTGATTGTTAAGTATGGAGCTAATGCAGCAGCATACTCCGAAAGGAACCTAATTGGTATACAGTCTTTTGAGGCAATCATGCACCAAGTTGAAGACATTCCTGTTGGTAAAATACCGTGTCCAGATGAGTGAAGAGATCCGTAACTGCCTCCTGCACATACCTGTCCTCAGGAGTCGTCGACTCTACGAGGCCTTCATTTAGGGACTGAATGCGTGTTATTCGCATTGGCAGAGACAGGGAGTCTGGGGCGGGTGCGCGAGTGTCTCCCACTTGTCTTGGCGGAACTTCTGCTTCCCTCCCAGACCTTGTGTCGAATCGTGACCAGCACAAAACTTGGCACACCATTCCACCACGGTGGTTTTCGGGAGACATCTCCCCTACACAAATTCTTCATTCTCCAGTGGGATGTCTACCGGCGTTTGCCCTTCGGCAGCTAAGAATAATAACAGCACATTGCTCCCGTTTGAATGCATTTGGCAATAACGTCGTCATACAATTAAATATTTCCCTGAGTCTCTTTTTATTATCTACGATAATGATCGAAACAGACGAATCTGTGCTGCTGCCGGGACTCGAACCCGGTTCTTCTTGCTTGCTAGGCAGAAATTCTACCATTTTTTAATCTCTTTTTTGTTCTATGTATTGTTCGTTGAATTTGTTCGTGACGGACGTCCGATGACACTCGTTCATGTTGTTCGTTGATCCGTTTATTCATTTTTCTTTATTGCGGAGGGTAACTAAACCCTCTGACCGAACACGCTGAGCTACCATGCCGGCGTCAACATTGCTGCACGAACTACCTAAGGTGAGTGCCCTCCACAACACAAACTTCATTTTTCCCTTACATATTGTCACTACCACCAGGGCTCTCCGATGTTGGCAAGCAACCCAGCATTGGATGTAATGGTACGTCCTTGTACCATTGGTGATTTTATAGATTTTACAAATAAATGTTTCCCTGAGACATTTAAGTCTCTTTTTATTGTCTATATTTAATTATAAGATCTATAAGATTACCGATGGTACAAGGACGTCCCATTACGTCCAATGAGAGCCCTGGCAGTAGTGACAATGTGTAAGGGAAAAACGAATTGAAGTTTGATTTTGGGGAGGGCACTCAGCTTAGGTAGTTCGTGCAGCAGTCTTGACCATCATGCTGTGGCGGTGTAATGGTAGCATTTCGAGTCCCGGCCACAGCACAAATTTTAATTAATTTTGTCTGCTTCGATCATAATGTCGTCATAGTTCACATACCTGCATTTACCACACCCACGTCGAAGAGACAGAAATACGTACATGTCAGTGCTTATATACCCGCATCGGAGTCACATTACGTTGCATATGCGCCGCAACAACGTTCTCCCAACGGAAATATTTTCTTTGCCCCTCAAACATGAATATAAGATTTTTGCAGACACACAGGCCTTATGATTTGATAATTATGTTGTAGAATATGTTTTCTGTATGGTGTGCGTGAATTTCTATAGAGAAATTCTCTGTTCCATTTTTATTTCTTCCACAGTAGCTTCAAGGAACTCGCGTAGGTATATTAAGTACGGAACTCCTTCGAATCAACCATACTTTGAGGACAATTTTTGTATGTCGTGGTTACAGCACATGAACTGACTTCTTTTTTGGGAGGAAGTATGTAAGCCAAGCTTCTGAGAGTATTAATTATCCGAAAAACGTCATATTACAGCCTTAAGCTACTGGTAAAATTATTTATACAACCTCTTCAGCCGTCTGATCATCATCAAGTTCATAAAAGTTCTCGGAGCATCATGTGATATGCTGAAAGACTTAGCAGAAGGGTAGTGACTGTGCATGATTGCTGGCAGAGATGGTGATAAATCCATTAATAATAGACTGTCGCCATATCTTAATAGAAATTATGTCCAAAATCTATAAAAACTGTGCTACGGAGAGTACACATTCATAACAGGATTCCAATTTTAACATGAGTGTGTACACTCCATAGCAAAGTTCTTAATTTTTTTAAAAAATAGAGGTGGAGCCCGTCCACTCCCACACCGGCATGATGGCCAACTCTTAAGGTCTACTGCCATCTCTGAATAAGGGTTAGTTTTCACTTGAGTGAGATCTCGCAGGATGTAGGTACTGTGATGTTTGCGAACGTCTAGTTAAGGTTAACCATTAATACGCACTCATCTGGAGATAGATTGGGTCGAAGTCGAACGATGGGTAGCGGTTTGAAGGGCAGACGAAAAAAGACACTACTAGCTAGGGCATAACCACCTATGGCAAGCTAACACACACCAATAAGCGACAGACGTCGGCAAGCCCTTGCATATCAGCAACGGTGACAGATACTATTAGAGCCGACCAAAAGGCCACAGTAGGGAAACGGACGAGCTCGCCCACTGACGCACAAACAAACCGTCAATATCACCCTACACTGTGCATCCTATATATGACCTATCGGTCACAAAACGATTATAAACATAACTGTTGCAGGTTGCTGACGCTGATTGAAAGTTCAACACCAACACCCAGCGGCAGCCGCCGAGCAACAGCATCACACAAGGTATCGCCACGCATGATACTCACTACTAACAAAGCCTACTCTTGCATGACCCATCGCAGGCAGCAAGACATCCGCTACTGCTCTTACCACGCGAGCTAACTATCACAGAGGTATTTTTCCTTTGGCTCTTGCCTTGGCAAGATCAAGGACGTACTTTATATTGCGATACGGTGGCAGTTTATTGTCTATGTTTTTATGAACTGACAATAACGAGTTTATATTTCGTCTAACATGACGCTGTGAATAATTTTATAAACTTGATGATGGTCAGACGATAGGAACTAGTTGTTATTTTACCAACAGCTCAAGACGATAATATGATATTTTTCAAAAATATAAAAGTTGTTTGGCGCTTCCTCCTGAGAATACATTAATTATCTGTTTCATGCCAGTGGTCTCGACGCTTGCTAATATTATCAAACAGTGAAAGCACAGCATGATATACCATCATCCGTCATAAATACTCTTTTGAGTATCGATCGTAAGGTTTCGATTTGTCTCTTGCTGTGCTTATTTCGACATCGCACGATTCTGTGTTGCTTTAATCACCCTAAGCTATTTCCCTTAGGACCAGAACCTTCTCGATTTCTCGAAAATATTCGTAGCAAACGCATGTCCCGGCATAAATAAAATGATTTACTTACCAAGGGCACCGAGACGATATGCGATTGTGACCAGCACAACGTCCTTCTCCACGAAATAGTGTGGAGTACCATTGAAGGAAAAACCCGTTGTGAAGCCGCCACCGTGAATGTAGACCATGACGGGGAAAGGACCACTCCCCGTAGCCGGCACATACACGTTGAGGTAGAGGCAGTCTTCAGAGCCGTCGTAGTCGGTCTGGGGGCAGCCTCGCGCGAGGGTAAGCGCGTCTCGAACCCCGGACCACGAGGGAGCCGGCTGCGGGTCCTGCACACGTCAGCACATGCGTAAAGGTCGGATATCAAGACCAGTCGCTACTGCCACACATACATGCACGCGTCACCGTAAGACATATTGATCTGCACATTTAAACATTTATACACTTAAACATGGTTACTCCACACTGAAGGGAAAAACATCGCAGCAGCAAAAAGTAATTAATGTAGACTAATGAAATTTCGGGACTACATGTGTCTAGGTAACAATTTTAAGTTATTAACATTGCAAATCGCAGCTTAATGCAAGTGTGAGATAAGCCATTGCAAATGTGAAATGCTGGTACATTAATTACCGGTGTAAATGCTAAAATGCTGAATGCAAGCGCGGGTGCGTTGTGTTGTACAGGTGCCGAATGTCATTTTGTGGGTTGGGGTTTGATGCCTGGTGCACTTGCTCGGTCAATACAGGGACCGTTAATGCTGTTTGTGGTGGACGACGCTGGAGTTGTCGTCCGATGATGTCTCATATGTGCTAGATTGGAGGCAGATCCGGTGATTGAGCAGGCCAAGATAACGTGTCGGCACTCTGTAGAGCTTATTGGGCTGCAAAAGCAGTAGGTGAGCGAGCGATGTCCTGTTGGGAAACAGGCACCAGACAGCTATTAATGAATGGCATCACAACAGGTCACAACCAGACTGATTACAAATTTGCACTCAAGTTGCATGGAATAACCACGAAAATGTTCCTGTTGTCAAACAAAATCGCAATTCAGACCATAACTCCAAAGCAGCTATGACGCGGATTGTGGTTGTTGTTGTTGTGGTCTTCAGTCCTGAGACTGGTTTGATGCAGCTCTCCATGCTATTCTATCCTGTGTAAGCTTCTTCATCTCCCAGTACCTACTGCAACTACATCCTTCTGAATCTGCTTAGTGTATTCACCTCTTGGTCTCCCTATACGATTTTTACCCTCCACGCTGCCCTCCAATACTAAATTGGTGATTCCTTGATGCCTCAGAACATGTCCTACCAACCGATACCTTCTTCTGGTCAAGTTGTGTCACAAACTTCTCTTCTCCCCAATCCTATTCAGTACCTCCTCATTAGTTATGTGATCTACCCATCTATTCTTCAGCATTCTTCTGTAGCACCACATTTCGAAAGCTTCTATTCTCTTCCTGTCCAAACTATTTATCGGCCATGTTTCACTTCCATACATGGCTACACCCCATACAAATACTTTCAGAAATGACTTCCTCACACTTAAATCTATACTCGATGTTAACAAATTTCTCTTCTTCAGAAACGCTTTCCTTGCCATTGCCAGTCTACATTTTATATCCTCTTTACTTCGACCATCATCAGTTATTTTACTCCCCAAATAGCAAAACTCCTTTACTACTTTAAGCGTCTCATTTCCTAATATAATTCCCTCAGCATCACCCGACTTAATTCGACTGCATTCCATTATCCTCGTTTTGCTTTCGTTGGTGTTCATCTTATATCCTCCTTTCAAGACGCTATCCATTCCATTCAACTGCTCTTCCAAGTCCTTTGCCGTCTCTGACAGAATTACAATGTCATCGGCGAACCTCAAAGTTTTATTTCTTCTCCATGGATTTTGATACCTACTCCGAATTTTTCTTTTGTTTCCTTTACTGCTTGCTCAATATACAGATTGAATAACATCGGGGAGAGACTACAACCCTGTCTTACTCCCTTCCCAACGACTGCTTCCCTTTCATGTCCCTCGACTCTTATAACTGCCATCTGGTTTCTGCACAAATTATAAATAGCCTTTCGCTCCCTATATTTTACCCCTGCCACCTTTAGAATTTGAAAGATAGTACTCCAGTCAACATTGTCAAAAGCTTTCTCTAAGTCTACAAATGCTAGAAACGTAAGTTTGCCTTTCCTTAATCTTTCTTCTAAGATAAGGCGTAGGGTCAGTATTGCCTCACGTGTTCCAGTATTTCTTCGGAATCCAAACTGATCTTCCCGGAGGTCGGCTTCTACTAGTTTTTCCATTCGTCTGTAAAGAATTCGTGTTAGTATTTTGCAGCTGTGGCTCATTAAACTGATTGTTTGGTAATTTTCACATCTGTAAACACCTGCTTTCTTTGGGATTGGAATTATTATATTCTTCTTGAAGTCTGAGGTTATTTCGCCTGTTTCATACATCTTGCTTACCAGATGGTAGAGTTTTGTCAGGACTGGCTCTCCCAAGGCCGTCAGTAGTTCCAATGGAGTGTTGTCTACTCCGGGGACCTTGTTTCGACCCAGGTCTTTCAGTGTTCTGTCAAACTCTTCACGCAGTATCGTATCTCCCATTTCATCTTCATCTACATCTTCTTCCATTTCCATAATATTGGCCTCAAGTACATCGCGGATAGGACAGCCTTTTTGAGGCCACCCTGACTGCAGAGACGGAGGAGGTATGCAGCCAACTGCGGCAGTTGCGCTCGCAGATGGCGCACGACGTCTGTGGGGACGCCGCAGGCGAAGAGAATAAGCCAGCCGCCGCTCCCTTGACGGAGCAGCCGGCGGAAGGACGCACCGCGGCGGACACACTGGACACCGAAGAAGACGGAAGGCGCCGCAACAACGCCGAAGCCTATCGGCTCCGAGCAGCTCTGCTCTGACGAGTGGGCTACCAGGGCTGTCACACGGGAGAGACTCAGCCGCCGCGCTTGGTTTCGACGCACGCCCACCAGACACCGATGGATGACCTGTACCCTCCCCCGCGCGAAGCCACCACTGACAGCACGGCACTGGGCTCTCACAGCTCAAACTCTAGCACACAGTGCTGCAATACCGTGACGGACTGATCTCTTATGACCAACACATAGCATGAGATGGTATCCGATTGCATGGTACCCGCTTCTAACTTAACTCATCCTCGCATGACCTGTCGCTGTCCGCAAGACATCCACTACTGCTGTTACTACCCGACCTAACTATCGCAGAGGTTTTTTTCCCTTGGCGCTTGCCTTGACACTTTTTTTCCCTCTGACCCTCAAACCGCTTCCTTCGTTCGACTTTCGACCCAATCTGTCTCCAGATGAGCGCGTATTAATGGTTAGCCTTAAGGAGACGTACGCAAACATCGCAGTACCCACATCCTGCGACACCTCGCTTTAGTGAACACTAAACCTTATGCACAGATGGTAGTAGACCTTCTGAGTTGTCCATCATGCCGGTGTGGGCGTGGAGGGGCTCCACTTCTTAAAAACAAAATGCAGGTGTAGGTCGTGCGTTAGCACGCAGAGAGGTTGGTTTCAGGCCACCAGCTGGCGTCCTTCTAACCAACACACGGCTGTCACTGGCACTGAAGAAGAACCAGCTTTCTTCTGAAAACAAAACAGACCTCCACCCTGCCCTCCAATGAGCTCTAGCTTGACAGCACTGAAATCGCAAATGGCGATGGTTTCCGGTCAGTGGAATGCATGCCAGAGGGCGTCTGCCTCGGATTTGCCCTTGAAGTAACCGATTAGTCACCGTTCGTTGTGTCACTGTGATGCCAAATTGTGCTCAAATTGTTGTTGCAGATGCTGAAGGATGCTTCAGAGCCATACGCTGAACACGATGGTCTTCCTTACCTGCAATGCCACGTGAGCGTCCGGAGCCCAGTCTTCCTGTACCCTTACATTCTCGTGACTACCGCTGCCAGCAGTCATGTACAATAGCTACATTTCTGCCACGTCTTTCAGCAATATCTCAGAAGAAACATCCACCCTCTCGTAGCCCTATTACACGACCTAATTCATACTGAATGAGATGTTGAGACGGGCGTCTTTTGTCGCCTTAAAGGCGTTCTTGATTAACATCTGCTCAGAACGTCCAGTCTTAAAGATAACTTCTACCCACGACGTTTAGTGCGTGTATTTGAAGCAAACCTGATCCGCATGGTCATAGTGGCGCTACTAGAGCAACTCTTATGCGACTAGCACGAAATCTGAATAAACATCATCTTTCAGATGTAGAAAGATGCCCTCCAGCATTCTTTGATGTTGCACAACTCCTTCTTCAGGCAACGATATGATTCAGTTTTTTTTTTTTCATTTATACAGTGCTTTAGTCTGAACATATTGAGATCTCCATGTCCTCAGACCAGATCAGACACCTCACATTGCTGTGTTTGTGGTCTTCAGTCCTGAGACTGGTTTGATGCAGCTCTCCATGCTACTCTATCCTGTGCTAGCTTCTTCATCTCCCAGTACCTACTGCAGCCTACATCCTTCTGAATGTGCTTAGTGTAGTCATCTCTTGGTCTCCCTCTTCGATTTTTACCCTACACGCTGCCCTCCAATACTACATTGGTGATCCCTTGATGTCTCAGAACATGTCCTACCAATCGATCACTTCTTCTAGTCAAGTTGTGCCACAAGTTCCTCTTGTCCTCAATTCTATTCAATACCTCCTCATTATTTATATGATCTACCCATCTAATCTTCAGCATTCTTCTGTAGCACCACATTTCGAAAGCTTCTATTCTCTTCTTGTCTAAACTCTTTATCGTCCACGTTTCACTTCCACCTCACATTAGTTTGCAAAATTTTACACACCCCTATAAAGGACACTTGTCGCTTTGGAGCGCTATATACAGGGTTTTAGGGATATTAAAGCAGATATTTTCATTGATGACTGAAAACAGCATAGTGAACAACGTTATAACGGTATGTACTTCATCTGCAGACTAACAATTACAACTACTAGGAGTAGTATGTTTCTAGATAGGTTAGTATCTTACAGTAGTTGTGTCAAGAGAATTCATTAATGCTTACTAGGGCTGTTCGGGAAGTAAGCTCCAATCGGTCTCGAAATGGAAATGACAGTGAAAATCCGATGATGCTTTGCACAGACGTGTTGAGCAGTGTCTCTAGCAAGCCTGTCAATCGTTTCACCAATCTCTTTTTAGTTCTGAGCACACAGTGAACAGGTAAAGATGCCTAGACCAACAATCTCGCACTAAGTATGGGTCCTGCGGAGAGATTTCTCCTGATTTCATGCAACCCCACATAACGTAACTCTCATGCATTTCTTTCTTCATGAGAATTCTTCGCCGCACACTACAGCGGCAGTGAGAACGCCCCTGCAGAGTTTTAGGTGGAACGTGTTGTGATCAACCACCATGCAGCCCGGACTTGGCTCTCTGCTCACGTGAACCGCTGGCTATTAAAACGTTTTGGTGCAGACAACGAACTGCAGAGCAGCGAAGAGAAACCACAGGCAGCTGTTTTTTATGATAGAGTGTTAGAAAGTTGGCACAATGCTACGACAAATGACTAAGTTGGAGCGGCACCTATGTAAAGAAGTAGCTGGATGGTATAGCAAACTGCAGCAAATAAAACATTTTTGATTATCACTACGGTTTCCATTTCGTGATCGATCGGTCCTTAAATTCCGAACAGCTTTCAGTTTCGGCTAACGTTTCATCAAACTACTGCAGCAATTCGTTTCAATACATCACATATCTTGATTACTGGTCACCTGGCTGACAAAATAATACACACATCAAAGAAAGTTTTGCATCGTCCCGGTTCCCAGAACTCCTGAAGATAGACGTTGATGGGGGTATTGTACACAGACACAGTCCCTTTGACTGTTCAGAGATGTCACTAAACCCGTACAAAGACGTAAACCACCATGCCGTCATACACGAGCGGTGCCTATTAGACGGAGGTGGTCCGACAGCCTATCAGTTCCAGTCCTTCCACCAGGAAGGAGGTACAGGGTTCGTGTTGCCTGTAGGTCAACCATGGCTAGACGGTCAATATCGCGGCTCGATCGCGTCCGCATTGTTACTTTGTGGCAGGAAGGACTCTCAACAAGGGAAGTGTCCAAGCGTCTAGGAGTGAACCAAATGGCTCTGAGCACTACGCGACTTAACTTCTGAAGTCATCAGTCGCCTAGAACTTAGAACTAATTAAACCTAACTAACCTAAGGACATCATACACATCCATGCCTTAGGCAGGATTCGAACCTGCGATCGTAGCGGTCGCTCGGTTCCAGACTGTAGCGCCTAGAACCGGAGTGAACCAAAGCGATGTTGTTCGGACATGGAGGAGATACAGAGAGACAGAAGCTGTCGATGACATGTCTCTCTCAGGCCGTCCAAGAGCTACTGTCGCAGTGGATGACCGCTACCAAAGGATTATGGCTCAGAGGAACCCTGACAGTGACGCCACCGTATTGAATAATGCTTTTCGTGCAGCCACAGGACGTCGTGTCACGCAAAATGTGCACAATAGGCTGCATGATGCGCAATTTCACTCCCGACGTCTATGACGAGGTCCATCTACCAACCACGATACCATGCAGCGCGGTACAGATGGGCCCAACAACATGCCGAATGGACCGCTCAAGACTGGCATCACGTTATCTTCACTGAAGAGTGTCGCATATGCCTTCAACCACACAATCGTCGGAGACGTGTCTGGAGGCAACCCCGTCACGCTGAATGGCTTAGACACACCGTCCAGAGAGTGCCGCAAGGTGGAGGTTCCCTGCTGTTTTGCGGTGGCATTATGTGGGGCCGATGTACACCGCTGTTGGTCATGGAAGGCGCTGTAACGGGCTGTACGATACATGAATGCCATCCTCCGACCGACAGAGGAACCATAGCAGCAGCATAATGGCGAGGCATTCGTCTGCATGGATACAATTCGCTTCCCCATTGTGCGCATCTTGTGAATGACTTGCATCAGGACAACGATAACGCTCGACTAGAGTAGCCAGCATGTCCTCCAGACATGAGCCCTATCGAAAATGCCTAGGATAGATTAAAAAGGGCTGTTCATGGACGACGTGACCCGTCAACCACTCTGAGGGATCTGAGGGATCGCCGTTGAGGAGTGGGACAATCTGGACCAATAGTCCCTTGATGAGCTTGTGGATAGTATGCCACGACTAATACAGGCATGCATCAATGCAAGGGGACGTGCTACTCGGTATTGGAGGTACTGGTTCGTACCGAAATCTGGATCACCATTCCCGCAGGCCTCGCTCTATGGCTGCACAACGTGCAATGTGTGGTTTTCATGAGCAATAAAAACGGCGGAAATGATGTTTATGTTCACCTCTATTCCAATTTTCTGTACAGGTTCAGAAACTCTCGGAACCAAGGTGATGCAAAATTGTTTTTTTGTGTGTGTGTATTTGCGATATCTAATAGGCAAGGTTGTCCCCTAGCAATGGCGTTCTACGTACCAGCCAGTGATCACTTGGAATCAACATCGGAACGGAGATAGTGCCTTCCTTTGATTATGCTGACTACGTTTGCTTAGCAGTTAAATCCATAGCAAATCTGACGGAAATGGGGAACTTGAACGTCTTTAACACCTTCGTCGGTGCGAAGCTAAACAAGAGAAAGCCGACGATGCTCCATATAGGAGGAGGCATTGGTGATGCTACCCATCTCGATTGACGTGCAACGAGAGCACAGCACGGAGTTTACTGTGGCGCGGCACCAGATGTGATGGCGACAAAAAACATTACAGACATGTTGCACCACATCAGAGCCATAACATGAATTTATACTGACAGGGACTTGGATCTCCTGCAATGAGTGCACACAATCAGACTATCTACAGCTATGGAACATCACGAGGAGTACGCGTAAAACTATCACCAATCATACACCTAGCTTAATTAAGAACTTAACGTCATAATGGAGGGCATGCAGTATAATGCTACCAATAAACGAAATTATGTTACCAATAAGCTTTCGCCATAGTAAACACTACTACAACGAGTTTAGTTATCTACACACGAAAAGCTGACATCCATCCACCTTAGAACAACACGAGAATCTATACCTTTCTCACATTCAAAAATGGCAGCAAGCTAAATGGAACACCATCTGGAGAAATAACCATAATTCTGTATTACCGCCACGCGTCCGGTCTACATGGTATCTAATCACTAACGACAAAGTTATCACCAATGAGATGTTCCTCGTCATCCACTTGAACCCACACTAGTCTGTGCCACATGCTGTCATGTAGATACCTTAATTCACATGCTGATCACGGCACAGGATCCGCACAACGTCAGCATCAGTTAACCAGACCAGAAAAAGAAAACAGATAACCCCGCAGGAACCACAATGCCACCGGTTGGATTACACCGCTGCTTATATCACCAATACTTGAAGAGTACTGTGCTTATATGGAATATGAACATGCAAAGATAAGTGGACAAATAGATTATGTTGACACATATAGTAACATGTTGAAAATTATGATGCAGATGTGAATCAATTTCTTTTGAGTCAGTACCTAGTGCCAAATGAAATATCACAAACACATGAAAAAATCGCGGCTTGTCGTTCTCAGAACAGGGAGACACCACACTCAGGACACCAACATCTGGAAACTGACATACTACTCAAATTAAGATAAGATGTAGAAAAACTGCAAACTCAAACATTCAAGAAGAAGACATTTGAGACAGGCACCACGCTGAGATAGGAAAAAAAAGTTTCAGCACAAGGTAAAAAAGAATCTTTAAGTTACTATCAATATTATTTGTATCTTTTTCCATTATTTGGCATGGAGCCAGTTTTAGTTGTACAAGAAAACATTTTAAAATAAAAGATTTCGATTTACTTTCCTTTACGTGAAGAACAGGTAGTACTCACCATACTAAGATGGCAGTTTTCTTTTTACTTCTAAAGAGAAAAGTATAGCATAGTTGGTTGAGGCATTACGAATTTGGGATGGAAAAGGGGTGGCGTCCTTATGCATCCAATTTTTTTTCCACCTTCACATTTTCTAAAATCTTATGGAGTTTCCCACGAAATCTGTAGAGATAATTTTTGATGTTATAAGTGCGCTCTCTATCATGAGGGAGTTTGTTCCATTAGGTGAACATTTGTAAGCTGATGTCCCTCCGGGAGTAGACATGTATCTTTCCTTTTGTCTTACTACACGTCCGCGTTTATCGAAGTTTTTATTTCTGTACGTCACAGACATAACAACATGATTAGCATATAGTCAAAAAAGGAAATGTGCATTTTGTCATGTTACCTTCCATTCAGATGGCTGTTGCACGCAGCGACTGTTATATTGACTTGTAAATAATAGATTTCAGCTATCAGTCGTCCTTTTGAAATTTTATTGGCAGATCTAGATTTCAGCTAGAAACTAGCCATTCTCAATGCACTATCATTTTTTATCAATGCATGTAATGCCTGTTGGTCGGGCTTCATCCACAGTTCATTGAATACTAGTATTTCATTGATCAAAAATGATAGTGCATTGAGAATGGCTAGCTTCTAGCTGAAATATAGATCTGCCAATAAAATTTCGAAATGATGACTGATAGATGAAATCTATTATTTACAAATGTGCCTTTTAGTAGGGCTAACGTATGAATTCCACGCGCATCCATTTGCGTGAACAAATTATATCGTTTGCGAGCCACATAAATCCGACATCTCCGGCTTGAGGGCGCTAAGAGCGCAAAAACACGTTAATCAGCTCTTGGCCTTTTCCGACGGCGCCCGTTGTCCCGTGACGGGTATCCGTGTGCGTACACGTCAGCGTTAGCTGCCTCGTCCCGTGTGGCGACGGCATTAATCCCACAGAAATGTAGAGAGCTACTTGGAACAGGGGGTAGAGCGTAGTAACCGACCTTCTCGTTATTTGTTAGCTCAACAGGGTCTGATTAACAATCAATGTAAGTGGGATAGTTGAAGCAGCTTGTGAACTCTCTTCCTCGCCGAATTAGGGCCATCACAAAGACAAAGAGCTACGTTGACACGTATGGTAATATGTTGAAAATTTTTTGCAGGGTGTTTATATAAATTCTTTCCATTGTTAAGCTGTTTTACTTATTTTGTGATAACTGTAATATAATCAGGGCTTAAAGCATAATTTTATGTACTTATTTTCCTTCTCCTCTCTGTCAACCTCTTCTTCTCAGAATAGCACTTGCAACCTAAGTCCTCAATTATTTGCTGGATGTGATCCAATCTCTGTCTTTCTCTACAGTTTTTTCCCCCTACAGCTTCCTCTAGTTCCACGGATGTCATTCCCCGATGTCTTAATACATGTCCTATTATTCTGTCCCTTCTCCTTATCAGTGCTTTCCGAATTTGTGCAGAACCTCCTCACTCCTCACCTTATCAGTCCACCTAATTTTCAATATTCGTCTGTAGCACCACATCTTAGACGGTTCGATTCACTTCTGTTCCGGTTTTCCCCACAGTCTATGTTTCACTCTATAGATTGCTGTGCTCCAAACGTAGATTCTCAGAAATTTCTTCCTCGAATTCAGGCCAATGTTTGATACTAGTAGACGTCTCTTCGCCAGGAATGGCATTTTGGCACGTCCTTGTCTGCTTTTGACGTCCTTCTTGCTTTGTGATTCATTGGTTATTTTGTTCCAAGGTATCAGAATTCCTTGTGCTTCGTGACCATCAATCATGATGTTAAGTTTCTCGCTGTTCTCATTTCTGCCACTTCCCATTACTTTCGTCTATCTCCGATTTACTCTCATTCCATATTCTGTACTCATCAGACCATTCAGATCCTTAATCCCTCTTCACTTTCACTCATGATAGCAATGTCATCAGCAAATCGTATCATTGATATCTTTTCAACCTTAATTTCAATTCCACTACTGGATTCCGCAGAAATGTTGGAACACGTGAGGCAATACTGACCCTATGACTTATCTTAGAAAATAGATTAAGGAAAGGGAAACATACGTTTCTAGCATTTGTAGACTTCGAGAAAGCTTTCGACAATGCTGACGGGAATACTCTCTTTCAAATTATAAAGACGGCAGGGGTAAAATACAGGGAGCGAAAGGGTATTTACAATTTGTACAGAAACCAGATGGCAGTTATAAGAATCGAGGGGCATGAAAGGGAAGCAGCGGTAGGGAAGGGAGTGAGACAGGGTTGTAGCCTGTCCCCGATGTTATTCAATCTGTATATTGAGCAAGCAGCAAAGGAAACAAAATAAAAATTCGGAGTAGGTATTAAAATCCATGGAGAAGAAATAAAACTTTGAGGTTCGCCGATGACATTGTAATTCTGTCAGAGACAGCGAAGGACTTGGTAGAGCAGTTGAACGGAATGGATAGTGTCTTGAAAGGAGGATATAAGATGAACATCAACAAAAACAAAACAAGGATAATGGAATGTAGTCGAATTAAGTCGGGTGATGCTGAGGGAATTAAATTAGGAAATGAGACACTTAAAGTGGTAAAGGAGTTTTGCTATTTGGGGAGCAAAATAACTGATGATGGACGAAGTAGAGAGGATATAAAATGTAGACTGGCAATGGCAAGGAAAGCGTTTCTGAAGAAGAGAAATTTGTTAACATCGAGTATGGATTTAAGTGTCAGGAAGTCTTTTCTGAAAGTATTTGTATGGAGTGTAGCCATGTATGGAAGTGAAACATGGACGATAAATAGTTTGGACAGGAAGAGAATAGAAGCTTTTGAAATGTGGTGCTACAGAAGAATGATGAAGATTAGATGGGTAGATCACATAACTGATGAGGAGGTATTGAACACAATTGGGGAAAAGAGGAGTTTGTGGCACAACTTGACAAGAAGAAGGGACCGATTGGTAGGACATGTTCTGAGGCATCAAGGGATCACAAATTTAGCATTGGAGGGCAGCATGGAGGGTAATAATCGTAGAGGGAGACCAAGAGATGAATACACTAAGCGTATTCAGAAGGATGTAGGTTGCAGTAGGTACTGGGTGATGAAGAAGGTTGCACAGGATAGAGTAGCATGGAGAGGTACATCAAACCAGTCTCACTACTGAAGACAACAACAACAACTAAACCTTTCTTTTATTTCCATCATTGCTTCTCCGATGTACAGATTGAACAGTAGGGGCGAAAGTCTACATCCTTGTCGTACACCCTCTTTAATCCGATTGCTTCGGTCTTGGTCGTTCACTCCTATTATTCCCTCTCAGCTCTTATGCATATTACCCGTCTCTCCTTGTAGCTTACTCCGATTTTTCTCAGAATTTCGAACATCTTGCACCATTTTACACTGCCGAACTCTTTTTCCACGACGGAAAATACTTTCAACGAATCTTGACTTCACTTTAGTTTTGCTTCCATAATCAACCGGAACGTTAGAATTTCCTTTCTGGTGCATTTACCTTTCCAAAAGCCAAACTGATCGTCATCTAACACATCCTCAATTTTCTTTCCAATTCTTCTGTATGTTATTCTTGTAAGCAACTTGGATGCATGAGATATTAAGGTGCTTGTGTGATAATGCTCGCACTTGTCAGCCCCTACAGTCTTCCTGATTACGTGGATGAATTTTTGCGAAAGTCAGATGGTATGTCGCCAGACTCATACAGTCTACACACCAACGTGGATGGTAGTTTTGATGCCACTTCCCCTCAATGATTTTAGACATTCTGATGGAATGTTATCCATCCCTTCTGCCTCAAGTCCCTCAAAAGTCTTTTAAATTCTGATTCTAATACTGGATCCCCTATCTCTTCTAAATCGACTCCTGTTTCTTCTTATAACATATCAGACAAAACTTTCCCTTAATAGTGGTCTTCAATGTACTCTTTCTATCTATCCGTTCTCTCCTCTGCATTTAACAATGGAATTCCCGTTGCACTCTTAATGTTACCATCCTTGCTTTTAATTTCACCGAAGGTTGTTTTGACTTTCCTATATGCGGAGTCAATCCTTCCGACTTTCTTTTTCGATTTGTTCACGTTTTTCATGCAGCCATTACGACTTAGCTTCCCTGCACTTCATATTTATTTCATTCCTCAGCGTTTGTATTTCTGTATTCCAGATTTTCCCTGTACATTTTTGTACTTCCTTCTTTCATCGATAAACTGAAGTATTTCTTCTCTTCGCAGTTACCTCCGATGTACCCACGTTTTTCGTTGCAACTTCTGATTGCCCTTTTTACAGATGTTCAATCCTTCTCAACTATTCTGCCTACTGAACTATTCGTTACTGCTGTAACAATAACATTAGGGAATTTAAACGTATCTCGTTATCCTTAGTACTTCCGATTCCTACTTCTTTGTGTACTGATTCTTCCTGACTAATCTTTTAATCTTCAGACTAGTCTTCATCACTACTATATTGTAATCTGTGACTATGTCTGTTCCTGGGTACCCTTTACAAACCAAAATCTGATTTCGGAACCTCTGCCTGACCATAATGTTATCTAACTAAAACCTTCGCCTATTATCCGGCCTTACCCAGTATATCTCCTCCTCTTGTTATTCTTGAATAGTGTATTCGCTATTAATAGTTGAAATTTATTACAAAACCTAATTAGTCTTTCTCCTCTATCGCTCCTTGTTCCAAGCCCATATTCTCTTGTATCCGTTCCTTCTACTCCTTCCCCTACAACTGCATTCCAGTTCCACATGACTATTAGATTTTCATCTCCCTTTACGCATTGTATTATCCTTTCAGTATCTTCCTATACTTTCTCTATCGCTTCATCTTTAGCTTTAGGCGTAGGCATTTATGCCCTGAAATATTGTTGTCTGTGTTGGTTTGCTATCGGTTCTCATAAGAACAAACCTATCTTCCACCATTGGCGGCAGTTTCCCACCCCAGGACAAGAGAGTGCCCTGAAACTACGTCCACTCCTCCACCCTCTTTGGCAAGGTGACTTATTATGCCGGAATTCTTCGTCGGCCAATACTGATTATTAATCAAAATTTAAGCGGTGGCTGGTTTTGTATCCGATCATTAATCAAAGACTCTATCACCGTTTTTTTTCTTTTTTTCGGTGTTGTTTGTTGAGTTTGGTCTGGGCGGACGTAATATGACATCCGTTCAAGTTGATCTTTGATTACTTTACTCAGTTTTTATGAAAAAGGGCTGCACGCTGAGCTACCGTACCGATATACACTCCTGGAAATGGAAAAAAGAACACATTGACACCGGTGTGTCAGACCCACCATACTTGCTCCGGACACTGCGAGAGGGCTGTACAAGCAATGATCATACGCACGGCACAGCGGACACACCAGGAACCGCGGTGTTGGCCGTCGAATGGCGCTAGCTGCGCAGCATTTGTGCACCGCCGCCGTCAGTGTCAGCCAGTTTGCCGTGGCATACGGAGCTCCAACGCAGTCTTTAACACTGGTAGCATGCCGCGACAGCGTGGACGTGAACCGTATGTGCAGTTGACGGACTTTGAGCGAGGGCGTATAGTGGGCATGCGGGAGGCCCAGGTGGACGTACCGCCGAATTGCTCAACACGTGGGGCGTGAGGTCTCCACAGTACATCGATGTTGTCGCCAGTGGTCGGCGGAAGGTGCACGTGCCCGTCGACCTGGGACCGGACCGCAGCGACGCACGGATGCACACCAAGACCGTAGGATCCTACGCACTGCCGTAGGGGACCGCACCGCCACTTCGAAACTAATTAGGGACACGGTTGCTCCTGGGGTATCGGCGAGGACCATTCGCAACCGTCTCCATGAAGCTGGGCTACGGTCCCGCACACCGTTAGGCCGTCTTCCGCTCACGCCCCAACATCGTGCAGCCCGCCTCCAGTGGTGTCGCGACAGGCGTGAATGGAGGGACGAATGGAGACGTGTCGTCTTCAGCGATGAGAGTCGCTTCTGCCTTGGTGCCAATGATGGTCGTATGCGTGTTTGGCGCCGTGCACAATCAGAACTGCATACGACTGAGGCACACAGGGCCAACACCCGGGATCATGGTGTGGGGAGCGATCTCCTACACTGGCCGTACACCTCTGGTGATCGTCGAGGGGACACTGAATAGTGCACGGTACATCCAAATCGTCATCGAACCCATCGTTCTACCATTCCTAGACCGGCAAGGGAACTTGCTGTTCCTACAGGACAATGCACGTCCGCATGTATCCCGTGCCACCCAACGTGCTCTAGAAGGTGTAAGTCAACTACCCTGGCCAGCAAGATCTCCGGATCTGTCCCCTATTGAGCATGTTTGGGACTGGATGAAGCGACGTCTCACGCGGTCTGCACGTCCAGCACGAACGCTGGTCCAACTGAGGTGCCAGGTGGAAATGGCATGGCAAGCCGTTCCACAGGACTACATCCAGCATCTCTACGATCGTCTCCATGGGAGAATAGCAGCCTGCATTGCTGCGAAAGGTGGATATACACTGTACTAGTGCCGACATTGTGCATTCTCTGTTGCCTGTGTCTATGTGCCTGTGGTTCTGTCAGTGTGATCATGTGATGTATCTGACCCCAGGAATGTGTCAATAAAGTTTCCCCGTCCTGAGACAATGAATTCACGGTGTTATTATTTCAATTTCCAGGAGTGTAGTTACTCAGACCCCTAAAACATAGGTGAAGTATTTATACTCTTTATATTATACATTCTATACATTTCTGAAATGCTTTCTCAATATAGAGGATGAACCACACTGGTGACAAGTTACACTCCTTTGGTACTCCTGTATGTACGTAAGCCACTTGTGCTTCACCTCAGTTTACTGAAATGGCTGGTAGTAAGGAGAAAGGTAATGATTTTTCGCTAATGATGTTAGATTATAAGGTTATTTAAAATAATACTAACACATAGCTCTGTTCTTCCCTGTAGTCCTTTGTTGTAGTTGTTCGTCGACCCTACATAAGGGTCGCTGTAAAACGGTACGAGCCTTCATGTAGTTCACATGAACTGAAGCAGGTTACAGAAAGGATTATTTGTATAATCACTTAAATAAAATGATCAACGTGCTTACACTGTCTCTAAAATCAAAGAGAACTGGTCTGCTCCGGAAATGAGAAAACAAGTAAGATCATAGGCATATTTTTGGATCTTTCTAAGGCGTCTGATACAGTCGACCACAAGATTCTATTAAATAAATTAGAAGCATTAGGAATAAGAGGGGTAGCTAACGACTGGTTTAGATCATACCTAACAGATAGGGTACGAAGAGTAGAGGTAACACATACCTCAAATAGATCTAAACATTTAGTAAAACACTTATCAGAACCATAGTACACTAATATAGGGGTTCCACAAGGTAGCATATTAGGACCAATACTGTTTCTGATATACATCAATGACTTTCCCAGTAGTGTTACTCATGGTGAAAAAATCATCTTCACTGATGACAGCAATATTATAGTCACTGAGACAAAAAAGAGAACTCCTTGCTGAGAAAGCAAATGAAACTCTCAAGGAAGTTTATGATTGGTCAATAAGTAATAAAGTGACATTGAACATAAGGAAAACTAATGCCATGAATTTAAGTTTGAAGAGGAAACATGAAAATGTTAAATTAAAGATGGCACCTCTATAGACTGTGTAACAAATGCAAAATTTCTAGGAATGAATATTGATTCTCAGTTGGAGTGGTGTGAACTTGCAAACAGAATGTCATCAGCATGTTATGCCCTTAGGATCCTATTATCAGTGAGTAACATGCAGTGTCTTTTAGTTACATACGTATACTGAGTTCTTAGCTATGGAATTCGTTTTTGGGGAACAAAAGCACAAAATATGAAGATAATTTTCAAATTCCAGAAAAGAGCCATAAGGATAATAACTAAAAATACTAGTGGGGCTCAGTGTAAAGATCTTTTCAGAACACTGGGGATTTTAGCTGCTCCATGTGAATACATTTACCAGTCAGTTGTACACATCAAAAATAAAATTGGTAATTACAGCACAAACAGCTCTGTTCATGACCATGGAACAAAAGATAGACTCAACTTACATTTACCGAGAAAAAATAAACATAAAACTCAAAACAGCATTTTCTACCAAGGAATAAAACTGTACAGTAAATTACCAAAAGAGATTAAAGAAATTGCCAAAATACACTTACTTAAAAAGGCAACTAAAAAGTACCTGTTATGCAATACATTTTATACATTGAAGGATTACTTAGCTAAAACAGAGTAAGGGATTGTTAAAAAAATGTTATACAAATAAATAATAATAATAATAATAATAATAATGATTATAAAATACCCAACATTCCACATAACACCTTCACTTTATGTTTTTTCCTTCTTTTTTTCCTTTCTACAAATACTTACTCCAAGTTATGCATAGCACAACACTAACACCTCTTCCATCTTTCTGAGCTCAACATCTCACTCATTATGGATGGATGCTGACTCTGTTTTGCAGGATAGCAAATGGGGAAGTTGAGGTACAGAAAATGGTCCAGAGACCCTGTGTGTGTGTGTGTGTGTGTGTGTGTGTGTGTAGTGAGTGAAATGTTATAAAACAATGTGTGTGTAGTGTGTGCAGTGACTAATAGTGAGATGAACAATGTGGCATTACATTATTTAATAAGTTATTTGTAAAAGAAGTATTGTATTCCAGAAGTAAATCTAATGATTGTCTCTAACTAGAAGTCTGTAAATATATGTTTACACGAATTAGCTTATTTTAAATTGATCTAAATTTTTAGATACTTTGACATGTCCTATATCCTTGTAAAAAGAGATCTACGGATGAATAAAGCTACTACTACTACTACTACTACTACTACTACTACATGGAGCGTTCTCGACCAATTTCGGTTGTAAAAATTCAGAGTTTGTTGTGGAATATCGTGGAATATTACCACTTCAGTCCCTATAGTTTCATGAAGTACCGACAAGTGGCGGTGCTATAACTAGCCTTCGAAATGCCGTCTGTAACTGAAATGTGTTGCAAACAGAGTGCTGTCACTGAGTTCCTTTCGGCCGAAAATCACAGCACTGCAGATATTCGAAGGCGCTCGCTGCATGTTTACGATGGCCTGGGAGTGAACAGTGGGCGAGGAGTCTCTCATCACTGCAAGAAGGTCGGGAAGACCAGTCAGATGCCCCGCGTGCCGGCCAGTGACAACACCGACTCAGAGGAAGGCCTCGGCGCTTGTTGGTGACGTCACGTCAGCTAGCCACGGCGAACGCCAGGTCTGTTGCAGGCAGACACGCCTGGGCGTGCTTATCACTATAAAACTCTTATTTTTGGACAAAATGTTTGGTATTGTTTTGGATTCTGCAGTTTCATTCACATCAAAGATTTTCTTACTATCGTGAAGCTACAAATGAAGATCATAGTTCTGTATTACTGAATCCTGTCGAAACAAACGTAGATCAATATGAGAAGACGCTTTGCCCCATTGCAAGCTTCGGAAATTTTACATTCAAGTAACTATATTTACTTGATCCATTTTTTGCTATCGAAACTTACCCCAACCTCCTTACAATGAACTCGTTTCTTTTATTTATTTATTTTCGTTTGAGATCGTCACTGGAAATGTGAACTTATTTACATGTGTAAATATCCAACTGTAGCCAGTCATTAGATTACATGGTGGTGGTGGTTAGTGTTTAACGTCCCGTCGACAACGAGGTCATTAGAGACGGAGCGCAAGCTCGGATTAGGGAAGGATTGGGAAGGAAATCGGCCGTGCCCTTTCAAAGGAACCATCCCGGCATTTGCCTGAAACGATCTTGGGAAATCACGGAAAACCTAAATCAGGATGGCCGGAGACGGGATTGAACCGTCGTCCTCCCGAATGCGAGTCCAGTGTGCTAACCACTGCGCTATCTCGCTCGGTATTAGATTACAGTCGTTTTCAACGAAAGGAAATCTAAAGAGGAAACAAAATAGCTTCATACATCGACAACACTGCTGAGCTTAAACTTTTTTAAACATACACATTAGAAAAGATAAATATTCCCCTCTTGCAACTGAAAGGAGAAACTTTATAAGATAAAAAAAGTTATTTGATAAAACAAGTTTCTCTCTGTTGCCTCATCTGTCCCCCACCCCCTCCCCCAACGTGTACAATCACAAGATATTTCATTAACATTCAGTGCTCCTCACCCCATAGTCAACCAAGATACCTAAAGAAGAGCACCAATATGATCACAGTTTCCCAGTACAAACTCAGATTTACAAATAAAGTAAAGAAGCGCGAATTCTGTTGCTGCTGGGTCATGAAGTTGTTTTTGTATGTCAATCCTCAAAACAGGTGGAAATTTAAGTTCAGGAGTACACTATTTGTTAAGAAGTGTAATGAATTGCACAATTAATTGATTGCAGAAATCTCTCAGAACAATATATGTTGGTCAGCGTCCACCAATAGTTTCATATTTACCTGTGTTAGGGAGGGAGACACCACCATTATGAGTATGCCTGCAACAGACCTGGCGTTCGCCGTGCCTAGCTGACGTGACGTCACGAACAAGCGCCGAGGCCTTCCTCTGAGTCGGTGTTGCCAGTGCACACAGTTGTGACTCTTACAGCAAAGAAACGACTTTCAGCGTGTCCGTCGCCACAAAAATGCAAACGAACTTCTCTTTTCCATGACAACGCAAGGCCTCACACAATTCTGCGCACCCGAAAGAAGCTCACAAAACTTCATTGAACTGATGTTCTTCTTATACCCTACAGTCCAGATCTCGCACCTCCCGACTTCCATCTGGACCCGCAGAGAGGAGTACTTGGATTATGAGGAAGTTAATGATGCTGGGAGGTCTTTGACTTCTACCAGTGGAGTGGTAACATGCAGGCATACAGGTTCCTGTAAGGTGGGGTAAGGCAGTCGCAACGAACGGAAATTATGATGGATAATAGGGATTTGTATCCAGAAGAGTAGGGAATAATATGTTGATTGGGATCCTGAATAAAACCAATCTGCTTTCAGATGAAAATGTGTTGCGTTGCTGATTGAACGCCTGTATACAGAGTTGCCACAGTGTTTTAGAACTTCCACATCTAGTACTCACACGGAATCGGAGATCTCCCACAGGCGGCGTGGCGAACGGTATGCCCAGGAACTGGTTGTAGAGAGCGCCGTTCAGTGACGTGGCCACCACGCCCCTCAGGTCGCCGTTCTCTACAGTCACGATCACGTCGTCTCCCTGTAACAAGTGCTCTGCTCAACATTACGATGACTGGTGACGCGTCGAACGCGCGTGCTAAACCTGTCAACCAAACTTTAGAAATAAATACAATGAAACATCACTCTGTATGCGTCCCACGAGGTCACACCGACAACCATCAAGCCATTAGGAGTCTTTTCTTCCGTCTCCACTGGGTCGGCGAGTTAATCTATATTTGGCAATGTTAGTTATAGAGTGTGGCTGACTGTCCTTCCTGTTGTCACCCTTTACGCCTCGAGCCGGAAGTTGTATATCCCAACTGTATGCGCCCAGTGTTAGCAACGTTAAAGCCTAACAACGTTTACCGCAGTGTTTGCGAACAGTGCAACTGAAGTAGTCGTGAGTGTCAGCGCGGTATTCACCTAGCCGGATGCAGGAAACCGCCTGAACACCACATCCAGGGTGGCCAGAACACCGAACCTCGTCGTGAAGGGTGTAGACCGGGGCAGAAATTTTTATTGGCTTAAAATGTTCCTTAGAGAGTCTATATTTAAGACTAATTCATACCAAGTGTGCCGTAAATGTTAAAATATGTTAAAATCACGATTTACTACGTGGGTATCTGGTGTATCCTAGAGCTCGAACGTAACCGATGTAATACTATAATAGTTAACGACGGAATAGGGGTCCTGTTAGTTTAGGCTAGTATTACAGACGACATTAGTATCAAGTAAAATAGTATTTTCAACGAGATTTCTCTTCGTAACACGATACTTTTATGGTGAACGGTCTGAAAACACGTGCCTGTTTCTCGTCTGTCAATTCGCTTGTTCTTTTGTACGAAGTAAAACGTGAGTGCTAGAAAATGATAAAAAAACGTATTTACACTTATAGAATAGGTTCGAAAGGCAATCCCAGTCGTGCAAAAAACACTTCGATCGGTAAGCGGAAGCCATTTAATCGACATAATTTCATCAAAATGAGTCTTTCGATATCGGCGAGAGAGAGGCTAACTAAACGATGCTGCCACTGCGGATTATACGTTAATTCAGTTCACACATTAGAAAATACAGGTTGAAACTTTAAACGTTTGTTCTTTCCTAATAACGTTTTCAAGTTGGCGAGAGTTGTACCTCATTAAATATACAATCTATTGCTTTATAACTCTTTGTAAATTGTGAGTAGACGCTTTCTACACTGTAGTACGTACGATTTTTGCCATATATTTTAATTTCGATTTTTTGTGCACATTCTTATAACGACTTTAGTGTCGAAAACATTGACTTTCATCAAATTATGCAATAAGTTGCGGAGAATGGTCCAAGTTGCAATATTAATTTTCCTTACTGCTTGACGACTAATTTCGAGCATAAGCTCATCCACTAAGCTATGCAGTAGCATCCATTACGATAGACACATGCCTATTAACTGCAATTAAACATATTTTGTAAATTAGTGCATGGCTTAGTAGGTTGAATGAACTTCAATCTTGCATTAATTGACAAGACGTGATTAACTGGAATGAATAGACATGTGGCTGTTATAATAGATGTTACTGCTTAGCTTAGTGGGTGATTTGACAATGAGCTAGGGCTTGAAAATAGTAATTAAGTAATAAATAAAATTAATATTCCAATTTGAACGGTTCCCCTAAACAACAGTTGCTGACGTCATGCCTTCCAGAATCTTAGAAATTATTAAACTGACTTTTATTTCAGAGTGCTGCCACATTGTTAAAAACCAGTTTTAAAAAAATACCTACGTATCTGGTTATACAGCATCAACATGCTAGGTTGAAAATTGTGGCGTTCAGAGCTCCCACCAACCGCCTTCGCACTCCTTGAAGGCCCTTCGTTCACGTCGTGTAGTGTTCTTTGTGTGCAAACTTTTTACTTAATAAAATGCTTAATTCAATATTAAGGGTATACAACAAAGATCTTAAGTCAACGTTGTGATGTGTTTGTAGGTTTATAAAAAAATCATTAATGTTGGTTCCAAAATAGAACGGTCGCCTGGTCGCATCCCAGCTGTGCTAATATGATTTAAGATGTTTATTTAGTTTGTGTAAACCACTGCAGGAAACTCAGAGGACCGTTCATTAAAGCCTTCTTGTCATCCGGGCTACTAAGTAGAGAGCCAGTCCACATTTTCCCCAACAGCGCCAGTGAATACGCAAAATGGTTCAAATGGCTCTGAGCACTATGGGACTTAACATCTGAGATCATCAATCCCGTAGAAGTTAGAACTACGTACACCTAACTAACCTAAGGAAATCACACACATCCATGCCCGAGGCAGGATTCGAACCTGCGACCGCAGCAGTCGTGCGGTTCCAGATTAAAGCGCCTAGAACCGCTCGGTCACAGAGGCAGGCAGTGACGCACTAACTGAAAGTGTTAGAACTATGACAGTCCGTTTCGGACATACCATACCTCAGCAAGCAGTCTACCTTCCTACTGGTATCGCGCCTCCAGAATTAACAGAGGAGAATATGACACGAAGACGCAGACGTCTCACCAAAGGCATTACGATGCCCAAACATCCCACCACCGTCCCACGTCTCACATCGAGGAAGAGCTTCATCATTAGAATCACACCCCTGGAGGCCACACATATAGAACTTTGGAAGTAACCTACCCCAGAACATCAAATATTTGATACAAAAGGAAAAAAAGTGCTAAGTGAAGACCATTTACAATACGGAAATTAGGGAACACTCAATAGGGTGACTATAGTGAAATGGGAATATAATGACGAAGGCGATTATGGAAAAGTCTAGACTCCACAAAATTTTCCCTCGTGCTGAAATCTAGACGAGGTTGAGCTACAGCTTAGACTTATTCCATGAATGTTGTGGAACAACCCAAAATTAAGAGTTATTGCTCTACGGACTCGAAAAGTGAAGAAAGTGTGGTGTCACCGCCAGACACTGTAGAGAAAGACAGAGATTGGAACACATCCAGCAAATAATTGAGGACTTAGGTTTGCAAGTGCTATTCTGAGAGAGGAGAAGGAAAAAAGGTACATAAAATTATGCTTTAAGCCCTGATTATATTACAGTTATCACAAAATAAGTAAAACAGCATTACAATGGAAAGAATTTATATAAACACCCTGCAAAAAGAACAATTATCAACAAATTACCATACGTGTCAACATAGCTCTTTGTCTTTGTGTGGATAGGTAAAAGTGTGGTGTCACCGCCAGACACCACACTTGCTAGGTGGTAGCCTTTAAATCGGCCGCGGTCCGGTAGTATACGTCGGACCCGCGTGTCGCCACTATCAGTGATTGCAGACCGAGTGCCGCCACACGGCAGATCTAGAGAGACTTCCTAGCACTCGCCCCAGTTGTACAGCCGACTTTGCTAGGGATGCTTCACTGACTTCTACGCTCTCATTTGTCGAGACGATAGTTAGCATAGCCTTCAGCTACGTTATTTGCTACGACCTAGCAAGGCGCCAGTATCCGTACTATTGATATTGTGAATCATGTACCATAAAGAGCGACGTTCTCCATGAATGGATTAAAGTTAAGTATTCCACCAGCTACGCCCGTTTTTCTCAATTCTAATTCCCTTGTCATGTTCCAGACCTCACGCCAGCCTGCGTGAGCTAAAACGCGTGCATTTCGGCCTCCTTTAGGTATACGGGTTGGCTCTCCTGCCAACCACAACAGAAAGTATCTGAGATACTGCTTTGTCTTTTATAAATTTAATATCTAATAGAACTGGATAAGAGCTCAATAAAAATCATCAACAGTGCGGCCGAACACTTCCGATGTAAGAAGTCATCCTCTTTTTGCCGACAGTCTTTCCAAGTGGAAGGAGGAGCGGGCAGAGGTTCAGAGCATTTTTTTACCCTTGGGCTGTAAAATTGTCTCTGAAAGGCGGATGAATCAGCAATCACCGACGGGATGAAGATGCGGAAGGCTGTGGGGCGAATGCCTTAAATACAAATAAGGTGTATCCATCAATTGACCTGTAATTGAAAAAGTGTCATGAAGATATATCTAAGGCTAAAGGTCTCGTATTGGTCCTCCATTCGGATCTCTGGATGAGGACTACCATAATGGAGGTGACCATGACAAAAAGATGAACTAACAAAGGAAAGGCTAATTTTCTACATATCGAAGGGTCTGAAGGTGAAGTTGGAATACCTAAGGCTCATTATAGATGTAGCTGGAGTCAGTGAAGTGAAATGAAAAGAAGACATATATACCTGTTTCGACGAGCATGGGGTGATAGAGCATGGGGTAATATCAACAGCAACTGAAAATCTTAAAGCTTGAGAACGATTCGCTATGAAGGGAAAGGAAGAGTACTGAGTGAGTTACTTTGAACAGTTCAGTGATAGGATTGTTCTCATCAGAATCGACAGCAAACTGACACTGATAAGAATAGTCCATGTGTACATGCCGACGTTACAAGCAGAAGAGATAGAGAAATTATATCAGGCTATTGAGAAGGTAATTCAGTATGTAAAGGGCAATAATAATGGGGCATTGGAAAGCAGTTGTAAGGGAAGTAGCAAAGAAAGCTTTACAGGAGAATTTGTCCTCGGGAATAGGAACAAGGGAGGAGAAAGACTAATTGACTTCATCAATAAATTTAAGATAACAAGAGCAAATACATTCTTTGGGAATCACAACATGAGGGGCTATAATTGGAAAACGCCTGCAGACAGGGAAGATTTCATCTTCATTACATCATGGTCAAACAGAGTTTCCGAAATCCGATATTGGATTGTAAGACCTATGCAGTAGCAGATATAGACTCATACTTTGGTAGTGATGAAGAGTAGACTGCTGTACATGAGAGTCTTATGGAACTATCATTTGAAAGGACATGGGATATCGAAATAATGAGGAATGATAAGATGCTGTGCAAATACGTTAGAGATCAGGATACTGCAATAAGGAATACCACAGCAGGCACTACTGTTGAAGAGGAGAGAGCGTTTGTAAAAAGAGCAATCACAGACGTTGCAGAGGAAAACACAGTTATTGGGAAGGTAACAATGAAGAAACCACAGGGATCAAAAGAAATACTTTGATTGGTCGACTAAAGGAGAAAGTACAAACATATTTAGGGAAAGATAAATACAACAATATAAATCACTTGAGAATGACATGAACAGAAAGTGCAGAGAAGCCAGGACGTAATGGCTGAACGTGAAATGTGAAGAAATCGAAAACAAATTACTGCCGCAAGCACTGATTTTGCACAAAGAAAATTTCAGTTCAATTTTCTGTGAGATTAAAAGGAAGAGCGACAACATTCAGAGTGCAATCGTAGCTACCGATCAGGGAGTGCAGAGTTAGAAACTGTATTGAAGGGCCGGCCGAAGTGGCCATGCGGTTCTAGGCACTGCAGTCTGGAACCGCGAAACCGCTACGGTCGCAGGTTCGAATCCTGCCTCGGGCATGCGTGTGTGTGATGTCCTTAGGTTAGTTAGGTTTAACTAGTTCTCAGCTCGAGGGGACTAATGACCCCAGAAGTTGAGTCCCTTAGTGCTCAGAGCCATTTGAAACATTTTTTCGTATTGAAGGCATGTATGAGGACGAGGAATTCTCTGCTCTTGTGATAGAAGAAATTGAGGTCGATAGAAACGAGATAGGGGATAGAGTATTAGAGTCAGAATTTAAAAGAGCACTCGGAGACCTGAGATTAAATTAGGCAGAAGGGATATACGAGGTGCGACAATAAAGTAATGAGACTGATGTGAAAAAAAATGTTGCTTACTCTTTTAGTCAAGTTTAGTGTTGTCTCCTTCAAAATAGTTCCCTTCTGATTGCACACACTTTTTCGAGCGATACTGCCATTGATGGTAACATTTCTGAAACTCGTCCTCTTTAATATCCTCCAAGACCCTCGTCACAACTTTTTGGACATCTTGTGTTGTTTGAAAATGGTGTCCCTTGGCCACCGTTTTAACTCTTGGAAATAGAAAAAAGTCGCACGGAGCGATATCTGGTGAATAATGTGGCTGTGGTAGTACTGAAATTTGTTTTGAGGTTAAAAATTGCTGTATTGACAGAGCAGTATAGGTAGGCGCATTATAGTAATGTAGAATCCAATTTCAGCAATGTTGGCACAGACATGAAGAACTCTTTTACGAAGTCTTTCTACAATTTCTTTGTAGTAACATTGGTTAACTGTTTGTCCAGGAGGCACCCACTCTTTATGAACAAGTTGTACAAGTTGACATCCATCCGAGAGGTTGATGGTCGTCCACTGCGGTCTTCATCTTTAACATTTGTTCTGCCGTCACTAAACATTTTATCCCAACGAAAAACTTGAGCTCTTGACATAACCTCCTCTCCAAAAGCTTACCGTAAGTTGCCGTCGTGTTTTCATCAAATTTAATGCAAAAAGAAATGGCATACCATTGCACAATATTATGCGTTTCCATTTCTGTCATGAGAGACACAACACATGTTAACGTATTATAGCACAACTCACGACTGAGCAGTTGCATCGATGTGCTGCTTGGACTAGAAGCAGCTTGTAGACCAAAGTCAAAGATATTGTGCCTACGCAAGCCTGCAGGGTTGCCACATTTTGAAAAGAAAATCAGTCTCATTACTTTATTGTTGCACCTCGTATAATATCCCATCTAAATCTCTGAGTTTATTGAGGAAAGCGCAAACTATTTAAGTTTGTTTGAAGAATCTATGATACTGCCAACATACCGCCAGACTTACGGAGAAACTTACGTGCACAATTCCAAAGATATAAAGAGCTGATAAGTGCGACAACCATGTCACAATCAGAGTAAGAGCTCGTGCATCGAAATTGCTGACAAAAATAATATTCAGAAGGATGGAGGAAAAAGTTGAGGATGTGCTAGATGACTATCGTTTTGGATTTAGGATAGATAAAAGCACCAGAGTAGCAGTCTTGACGCTGCACTTGGTAATGCAAGCAAGACTAAAGAAAAACCAGGACAGATTCATAGGATTTGTCGACCTGGAAGAAGCATTCAGCAACGTAAAATGGTGCAAGATGTTTGAAATCCTAAGAAAAATAGGAGTAATGATTGGGAAAGACAGATAATATACATTACGAGTATGTACAAGGGTCAAGAGGTAACACTAAGACTCAGAAAGCAAGAGTAAAGTGCTCGGATTAAGAAGCGTGTAAGACGCGGACGCAATATTTCGGCCCTACTGCTCAATCTATACAGCGAAGAAGCAATGAAAGAAATAATAGGAAAGTTCGAGCGTGGGATAAAAACTCAGCATGAAAGGATATCAGTGATAAAATTCAGTGATGACATTCCTATCCTCAGTAAAGGTGAAGAAGAATTATAGGACTTGTTGAATGGAAAAAAATCCAGTGAGAACAGACAATAGTGTGAGAGTAAACCGAAGAAAGGCGAAAATAATGAGAAGTAACAGAAATGAGAGTAGCGAGAAACTTAACGTAAAAATTGGTGATTACAATGTAGAGGAAGTTAAGGAATTCTGCTACCTTGGACAATAGTGTGAGAGTAAACCGAAGAAAGGCGAAAATAATGAGAAGTAACAGAAATGAGAGTAGCGAGAAACTTAACGTAAAAATTGGTGATTACAATGTAGAGGAAGTTAAGGAATTCTGCTACCTTGGAAGCAAAATAGCGTATCACAGAAAAGCAGGGAGGTTATAAAAAGCAGACTAGCACTGGCAGAAAGGGCAGTCCTTGCCGAGATAAGTCTGTCAGTTTCAAACACAGGCATTAATCTGAGGAAGAAATATTTGAGAACGTACATCTGAAGAACAGCGTTGTATGCTAGTGAATTATGTACTGTGAAAAAACCTAAAAAATAGAGCATCGAAGCATTCTAGATGTGCGGCTACTGTGAGATCAGGAGGTTGTGGCACAGGAGAGAAAATCATTCCGGGCTGCATCAAAACAATTAAAAGACTGATGATTTAAAAAACGTGTAACAGTACATTATATTTTAAATCTGCAATGATAACACATTGATGTATTGTTAAATGCGATCTCGTAAGCAAAACAGTATTGCTCTGCCATCTATTGGCGACAGGCAGTATTACTGCGTCAGCTAATTTTAAGTGTAGGGACGTGTGTTGATTGTGATTTTTGTCACGAAATGTATGAGGAAATCAGGAACTACGAATGTGCACGCAGAAAGAAAAAAAGTGTAATTTAGCAAGTGAAACGATTTAGAAGGCTACTAAATCTTTTAGAGCGTATTCGTAACTTAACGGGAAGAGACTAGCGCTTAGGAGTTCGTTTCGGAGATTGCTTCCAAGTACACCACACTGAAACTTCATGTTAAAGCGTTATGTACGTTTTAAACGTAATAAATGTCTGCTCTGTATCAGCGCTAGAGCAACTTAAATAAAAATCTGAATTCATCTGTCAACCTGCTAGCAGATTAATTGTGAAAACGGAAACTGCTGACTTCAAGGGTTAACTTTACTTGATTCGTTGTCGATTAACGTACCTCCTGAACCAAGGAACGGCGCGGAACAGCCGCTACCCTCGCGGAGAAAGTGGCAGCAATCAGCAACAGCGTGATGGAAAACATGTCTATGTTTGGAAGAAGACATTCGTGCTGTCGATATATACCTACATGTCTCAGAGGAATTATCTTTCATCTGATTTAGGATAAGATAAACCGGGAAGTACCTTAGTTTCAAGTATCTTATATCTAGTTCGAGGAAAAATATCATCTCTTTCCTTGTAGAGTCAATATTTATTTATTTAATCTCATCTGATCAGGACCATCAGGACGTCTCTTACATCGACCAGGGTTTCAAACATAGAGTATGCCTTCATTTTAATTAAGTCCATTCCACATGAAAAGTCGTTAGCAGTGGATTTATAGGTTACATTAGCCTGGCGATGTGTGTTTATTTGCTATTTCATTGCTACTTTTTTTCGGTCAGGCCCCGTTCACCGTATGTGGTACTGGTTGACTCGGAGAACTAGTTTATACCTCATCCTCACAGAATCTCGCATACTACTTGATAAAATCGCTAGATTTTTTATATGACTGGTACAACTTTCTCGTACGCAGCCAAGGTGTAGCCCGATTTTCACATCTGTATGGTCCCTACTGACGTTAATTAATTGCATGAAGATTCGCTCTTAATTTTCCCTGTTCTTCGTAGCGTCTGAAGATGAGGTTGTGTTTACGATTTTCCCCACATACAGGATTTGCCAAGTACAACTGTAGCAGATTTAGTTATCACGAAAAACTTTGGCAACGGTTGTGGAGGTCCCGCAAACAGTAGATTATGCAATACCTTTATGCATCATAGTTATCCAACAACTAACAATTTTAATACGACAATTAGTATTAAAAATGCCGGCCGCTGTGCCCGAGCGGTTCTGGGCGCTTCAGTCTGTAACCGCGCGACTTCTATGGTCGCAGGTTCGAATCCTGCCATGGGCATGGATGTGTGTGATGTCCTTAGGTTAGTTAGGTTTAAGTATTTCTAAGTTCTAGGGGTCTGATGACCTCAGATGTTAAGTCCCATAGTATTTAGAGCCATTTGAACCATTAGTATTAAAATGATTTCAGTTTTTGAAGTAGCACTTTAGTGCTATGCAATAGCACTAACCGTCTGATTTTCAGAAATAGTTTATTAATAATGTATCTACAAGCTCTGAACATAATCAGATATAGTCACATAAAACATTACGCATCATTGTCTTCTGTAATCAGTATATTATATAAGTAATTAGCATTTCTTTCTTTTAGAGGCTGCAGCTACAGCGTCACCACCAGCAGCAGTTCGATCATCAATTCATCATCATCATCGTCATATTCTTCTTCATCTTCTTCCATGTCAGCACCTTCACTGCCATCACCTAGGCTGCTTCACTGCAGTGTTTGTTTGTGTCAATCCTTCTGATTTTTCTCTTTTCATCATCCGGTTTTTAATATCATGGTTCCCTTGCCCTTTTCCCCGTTTCACTGAACGATTGCTAAAAACTATCAATACCACAGGAGATTTTTGTTTTTATCATCAGTCTTGTAACTGCGTTGCGCCGGCCGTCAACGCCGAATGGTTCTAGGCGCTAAAGTCTGGAACCGCTCGACCGCTACGGTAGCAGGTTCGAATCCTGCCTCGGGCATGGATGTGTGTGATGTCCTTAGGTTAGTTAGGTTTAAGTAGTTCTAAGTTCTAGGGGACTGATGGCCTTAGAAGTTAAGTCCCATAGTGCTCAGAACCATCTGAACCATTTCTAACTGCGTTAATGGACCGGCACCAGTTCTTGTCCTGTTTCAATTTCTTCACCTCAAAGTAGCACTTGCACTCTACGTCCTCAAATATTTGTTGGATGTATTCCAATCTCTGTCTTCCTTTTTTATCCTCAACTGGTAGCCTGAAAGTTATTCCACGTGTCTTAAATGTCCTGACCCTTCTTCTTGTCAGTGCTTTCCATACGTTCCTCTTTGCGTCGATTCTGCTGAGAACCTCCTCATTCATTACGTTACCTGTCCATCTAATTGCCAACCTTCTTCTTTACCACCACATCTAAAACACTTCGATGATCTTCTGTTCCGGCTTTCCTTCAGCCCTTGATTCAGCATATAATGCTGTGCTCCACATGAAGATTCTCAGAATTTTTTCCTTTAAAAAAAAGGCAAATGGCTGATACCCAACAGACTTCTCTTGGACAGGAATGGCCTTTTGGTGTGTGCCTGTCTGCTCTTTGTGTGCTCCTTGCTTTGTCCATATTAATCTTGTTTCTTCTAATTCTCATTGCTTTCATGGCCGTCCCTAGTAGCTGAGTGGTCAGCGCGACAGAATGTCAATCCTAAGGGCCCCGGGTCGATTCCCGGATGATTCGGAGATTTTCTACGCTCAGAGACTGGGTGTTGTGTTGTCCTAATCATCATCATTTCATCCCTAATCGACGCGCAAGTCGCCGAAGTGGCGTCAACTCGAAAGACTTGCACCAGGCGAACGGTCTACCTGGTGGGACTCCCTAGTCACACGACTTTTACTTTACTTTCATCTTTCATCATTTATTCTCGGTCTATATCCTGTACCCATTTGACTGCTCATTTCATTCAACATAACTTGTAGTTCGTCTCCATCTTCACTGAAGATAATAATGTCACCATCTGATCTAATAACTGATATCCTTCAACCCAGAACTTCAATCCCGCTCTTGAAGTTTCTATTTCCGTGATCCCGTCTTCGAAGTATATAGTGAACTGAGAGTGCGAAAGACGGCATCCCGATCTCACGCCCTTTTTAATCGGTGCTCTTGGATCTACTTTTTCAATAATTTACTTCACTGTTTAATCTGAATGTAGAAATTAGAAACAAATCTGCTAAAAATGTGAAGTAGCAATGTTACTCTTATGTATATGAGGTCTGCCAAAATGTTGATTAGGAGCTGGAATTGAAATTTGAAGTATATCTACTAAGTCGCCAGTCTCACAGATTTTCCACACCGACCGCCAGCGTGAGTAATCGTTCTGTTGCCCCTTCCCCCAATGGTCTTAGAAATTCCAATGGAACGTTCTTTATCCCTCCTGCCGTATTTGATCTTCCAATGCTCTGTTAAATTCTAGTAGTGCATCCCCCGTCTCATTCCTATCGACCCCAACTTCTTCTTCTATCACATCAGCAGAGAATCCCTAGTCCTTATAGACGTCTTCAGTTTCGTCCTTCCATCTATCTGTTCCCTCCTCTGCGTTGAACAGTGAAATTCTCATTGGATTCTTAATGTTGCCGCTCTTCCATTTACTTTCACAGAGAGCTGAACTGACTTTTCTTTGTGCTAAATCAGTCCTTCCGACAATAATTTAGTTTTCGATTTTTCAGATTTTAGCTTCAGCCCTTTCGGCCTGGCGTCCATATGTTTCCTATTTATATTGTTCCTAACTGATTTATGTTGCTGTATTCCTCTCTTCCCCTGACCATTTCTGTACTTCTCTTTTTAGTCGACCAATTAAAGCATGCCGTTTCTTCCGCAAGGTTCTTGTGAGGTACCTTCCTTATACCTATGTTTGCCTTTTCGACATCTGTCATTGTTTCTTTACAGACGCCCTCTCCTGTTCAACAAGTGTCTACGGTGGTATTCCTTATCACAGTATCCAAATCTTTAGCGGGCTTCAAGAGCATCTAATCACTCTGCACAAGGGAAACTCCCTCAGATTTAGTTGTAAGATGGTCCAGTGGACAGCCCGCCAAAAGCTCAACACCAATCAAGCATGAAAATAGGAAGAAGGTGTACTGAACTGTGAAAACAGAAGCAAAATAGAAACAATGAGCGGTCCAAACACAAGATGTGCAACATCGAGCGAATTCGCAGAGCCAGTCGTCGTGGTTTTGCGGTCACGGTATTGGTTTATGAAGAGGCAGATGTGATCAAATCATATTTTTTTAATCACAAAATTATGAATTGTCTACCCGTCGACACAAGCACCACATGTTATGACTCCTGCATTCCCTTTTGGAAGTTTTGACTGTTTAATTCCTTTGTTGTAACATACACTACTGGCCATTAACATACTTTCAAACTGTACTTTTTACCGAAATAAATATTTAACATTTGGACATTATGTTTATTTTTTTCATTATTAACTATTTTCATTTGTACTCGAACTAGCTTTCCTTTTACCATAAACTTATTTAACATACACTACCGGCCATTAAAATTGCTACACCAAGAAGAAATGCAGATGATAAACAGGTATTCATTGAACAAATATGTTATGCTAGAACTGACATGTGATTACATTTTCATGCAATTTGGGTGCGTAGATCCTGAGAAATCAGTACCCAGAACAACCACCTCTAACCGTAATAACGCCCTTGATACGCCTGGGCATTGAGTCAAACAGAGCTTGCATGACGTGTACAGGTACAGCTGTACATGCAGCTTCAACACGATACCACAGTTCACCAAGAGTAGTGACTGGCGTATTGTGACGAACCAGTTGCTCAGCCACCATTGACCAGACGTTTCCAATTGTTGAGAGATCTGGAGAATGTGCTGGCCAGGGCAGCAGTCGAACATTTTCTGTACCGAGAAAGGCCCGTACTCGACATGCAACACGCGGTCGTGCATTATCCTGCTGAATTGTAGAGTTTCGCAGAGATCGAATGAAGGGTAGAGCCACGGTTCGTAATGCATCTGAAATGTAACGTCCACTGTTCAAAGTGCCGTTAATGCGAACAAGAGGTGACCGAGACGTGTAACCAATAGCACCCCATACCATCACGCCGGGTGATACGCCGGTATGGCGATGACGAATACACGCTTCCACTGTGCGTTCACCGCGATGTCGCCAAACACGGGATGCGACCATCATGATGCTGTAAACAGAACCTGGATTCATCCGAAAAAATGACGTTTTGTCATTCGTGCACACAGGTTCGTCATTGTGTACAACATCGCAGGCGCTCCTGTCTGTGATGCAGCGTCAAGGGTAATCGCAGCCATGGTCTCCGAGCTAATAGACCATTCTGCTGCAAACGTCGTCGAACTGTTCGAGCAGATGATTGTTGTCTTGCAAACGTCCTCATCTGTTGACTCAGGGATCGAGACGTGGCTGCACGATCCGTTACAGCCATAGGGATAAGATGCCTGTCATCTCGACTACTTGTGATACGAGGCACATGCTATCACACTAACATACAGAGACAAAAACACCTGTCATAGTTTTTAATTATGTTCTTTTATGTGAAGGTAATTTTATTGGATTGATTGAGTAACCCACAGCATTATCTCGACACTCTCTGCTGTCATTATATTTTATAGTAACAAACGCAGCCATGGCCTACCGAGGACATAGCGATCATTGTAAACAGTATTCAGGTAAAACAGCCACTGGTGTTTGCTTGTGGTACCGACCGGTACTTTTAATCCCGCTGCGTCCGGGGTACTCTGACGGTGCTCACGTCTGAGAAGCGAAACAAGTTATAGTAAAGCACATAGTTTGCGATCTGTAGTTGTTTTATCTGAGAATTAGTTACAGAGTAGTTTGAAAATCCTGACTTCGGCAATACATAAAATCAAATCCTTATAGGAGAAAAGACCATGAGAGTTGGAAAACTTGTGAAGAATCTGTTCAGGTAGAGGAAGTAGTAAAGCAGTGATGACAAAAATATAGGTAACAAACTCTTCGTAATATGTTGCTATGGCAAAGCCCTGGTAAGGAGATAACTGTACTTAAAGGCCTTTCCGTAATTTTATGATTTCAAGATTTGTTAGCAACATTTATTGCTCTGACTATCATATTTTCAACACATACCGGTGTTTAGGAGAAGAATGCAATGATTCGTTTTGTTTTATTTTCTATTGAGTTCAGCGGCCTCTTCCTTTTCCATTACCAGGTCTTGATTTCTTTATCTGCATGATATGGAAGCATGAGTGTGTATTTTCGAATGTGCGGAGTACATCAGTCGGATAAGTTTCTTGTCCCCCCCCCCCCACTCCCCCTCCCCTCTACAAAGGGAAGTAGCCACACTGACCTTCCGATTTAAACTCCTTTCTTCTCAGTTTAAGCTCCAGAGATATCCGCTAAAATGACGTGTAGGTAATTATCAACCTTCCCCGTCTTGCTGTTTTTCCAGTAAAAAAACATGCGGGGAGTAGAGAGCTTTTCTGGTTATCTGTCTTACTCGATTGGCTAGCCAAGAGGTGCCATACCTTTCCATTGAGAAAAAAGCGAGGCCGCTTCCACCACGGACGAGCGGAGTTCAGGGTGGAGATTTTAACTTGCCGGATATAGACTGGGAAACTCAAACGGTCATAAAGGATGGCATGGACAAAGAATTCGGTGAAATTTTTTTAAGTGCTTTATCTGAAAACTACCTTGGGCAGTTAAACAGAGAACCGACTCGTGGCGATAACATATTAGACCTTCTGGTGTCAAACAGACCCGAACTATTTGAAACAGTTAACGCAGAACAGGGAATCAGCGATCATAAAGCGGTAACTGCATCGATGATTTCAGCCGCAAATAGAAATATTAAAAAAGGTAGGAAGATTTATCTGTTTAGCAAAAGTGACAAAAAGCAGATTACAGAGTACCTGACGGCTCAACACAATAGTTTTGTCTCAAGTACAGATACTATTGACGATCAGTGGACAAAGTTCAAAATCATCGTACAATATGCGTTAGATGAGTATGTGGCAAGCAAGATCGCAAGAGATGGAAAAGAGCCACCGTGGTACAACAACCGAGTTAGAAAACTGCTGCGGAAGCAAAGGGAACTTCACAGCAAACATAAACATAGCCAAAGCCTTGCAGACAAACAAAAATTACACGAAGCGAAATGTAGTGTGAGGAGGGCTATGCGAGAGGCGTTCAATGAATTCGAAAGTAAAGTTCTATGTACTATCTTGGCAGAATATCCTAAGAAATTTTGGTCTTATGTCAAAGCGGTAGGTGGATAAAAACAAAATGTCCAGACACTCTGTGACCAAAATGGTACTGAAACAGAGGATGACAGACTAAAGGCCGAAATACTAAATGTCTTTTTCCAAAGCGGTTTCACAGAGGAAGACTGCACTGTAGTTCCTTCTCTAGATTGTCGTACAGATGACAAAATGGTAGATATCGAAACAGACGACAGAGGGATAGAGAAACAATTAAAATCGCTCAAAAGAGGAAAGGCCGCTGGATCTGATGGGATACCAGTTCGATTTTACACAGAGTACACGGAGGAACTTGCCCCCCTTCTTGCAGCGGTGTACCGTAGGTCTCTAGAAGAGCGTAGCATTCCAAAGGATTGGTAAAGGGCACAGGTCATCCCCGTTTTCAAGAAGGGACGTCGAACAGATGTGCAGAACTATAGACCTATATCTCTAACGTCAATCAGTTGCAGAATTTTGGAACACGTATTATGTTCGAGTATAATGACTTTTCTGGAGACTAGAAATCTACTCTGTAGGAATCAGCATGGGTTTCGAAAAAGACGGTCCTGTGAAACCCAGCTCACGCTATTCGTCCACGAGACTCAGAGGGCCATAGACACGAGTTCCCAGGTAGATGCCGTGTTTGTTGACTTCCGCAAGGCGTTCGATACAGTTCCCCACAGTCGTTTAATGTACAAAGTAAGAGCATATGGACTATCAGACCAATTGTGTTATTGGATTGAAGAGTTCCTAGATAACAGAACGCAGCATGTCATTCTCAATGGAGAGAAGTCTTCCGAAGTAAGAGTGGTTTCAGGTGTGCCGCAGGGGAGTGTCATAGGACCGTTGCTATTCACAATATACATAAATGAACTTGTGGATGACATCGGTAGTTCATTGAGGCTTTTTGCAGATGATGCTGTGGTGTATCGAGAGGTTGTAACAATGGAAAATTGTACTGAAATGCAGGAGGATCTGCAGCGAATTGACGCATGGTGCAGGGAATGGCAATTGAATCTCAATGTAGACAAGTGTAATGTGCTGCGAATACATAGAAAGATAGATCCCTTACCATTTAGCTAAAAAATAGCAGGTCAGCAAGTGGAAGCAGTTAATTCCATAAATTATCTGGGAGTATGCACTAGGAGTGATTTAAAATGGAATGATCATATAAAGTTGATCGTCAGAAAGCATATACCAGACTGAGATTCATGGGAAGAAGCCTAAGGAAATGCAATCCGAAAACAAAGGAAGTGGGTTACAGTACGCTTGTTCGCCCACTGCTTGAATACTGCTCAGCAGCGTGGGATCCGTACCAGATAGGGTTGATAGAAGAGATAGAGAAGATCCAACGGAGAGCAGTGCGCTTCGTTACCGGATCATTTAGTAATCGCGAAAGCGTTACGGAGATGATAGATAAACTCCAGTGGAAGACTCTGCAAGGGAGACGCTCAGTAGCTCGGTACGGGCTTTTGTTAAAGTTTCGAGGACATACATTCACCAAAGAGTCAAGCAGTATATTGCTCGCTCCTACGTATATCTCGCGAAGAGACCATGAGGATAAAATCAGAGAGATTAGAGCGCACACAGAAGCATACCGACAATCCTTCTTTCCACGAACAATACGACACTGGAATAGAAGGGAGAACCGATAGAGGTACTCAAAGTACCCTCCGCCACACACCGTCAGGTGGCTTGCGGAGTATGGATGTAGATGTAAATGTAGATGTAGACGCTGGTGTCTTGGATGGAGACTCTCTTCCTGCAGACTCCGTCGTGCGAATGTGGTTGTTCGCTTGGAAAATTGTATTAGTACTAGTCTGACTGTGTTGTGAGTTAGGGTGGTGTTAGATTTGAAAGTGTCAGCACTTTCAATTTCAGTTGCTGATGTATAATATTCCCGCTGAATACCAACAGATTCGTATGCAAAATAAGATATCGTGTTCATGTTTTGTTGTTCAAAAATGGTTCAAATGGCTCTGAGCACTATGGGACTTAATATCTATGGTCCTCAGTCCCCTAGAACTACTTAAACCTAACTAACCTAAGGACAACACACAACACCCAGCCATCACGAGGCAGAGAAAATCCCCGACCCGGCCGGGAATCGAACCCGGGAACCCGGTTTTGTTGTTCGCCTTATCTGTCGATAACTTTCGCGTTTCGCATCTTGCCTCAGTTAGCCAGTGCTTTTAGTTTAGCGGAGTGATAATCGAACAAAATTCTTAACGGAAGCGAAATTCTAGTAGTGGAGTGGACTTTGAATCTCTTATGAATGACCGCCCCAAACGTGTCTCATAGTCCTTGAGTTGCACTTGTTTATTGAGTTCTAATTATTATTTCTTCTATAGATCTCGCCTTAAGTGAACTTTTTCAGAAAACTAAAACTTTAACTTTTATTGAGGACGTGTTCTTCCAAGTGAGCAAACCAAATCGACTCAGATGCTTCAGTTTTGGAGGATTATATGGACTCCAGACTGACACCAACTCGGCACGACCTCAGAAGATTTCTCTGCTACAGTAGAGTGGTGAATGGCATATACTTACATCAATAACGGCTTGCATGTCGTCCGTGGGGAAACCCTCGTCCCCAAAGTAGAAGCGCTCCAGCTGTTGGGCCGCACGGGTCCGCTGTTCCTCCGTGGGCAGCGGCAGCTGGGAGCCGACCAGCGCCGTGAATTTCTCCTTCAAGTACGCGATCTTTGCTTCGGTCACTAGAACAATCAAAGAGCTCTGCAGTAGCAACCGGATTCTGTGCGCTACAAGTCCATAAAATGTGCGTCCAGCAGCCTCTACAGTACTATGGGTCAACAGTTTCTGCCTCCTGTGGCGTGCACTTACATGTTTCTTTAAATTCCTGATCTATCAATGTCGATTTGACACCTTAGCCCGGTGGTTCTGTTGCAAGTTTGTGGACATCTAGTATGTACTGGCATCTGATTATTTCCCTTCATCTTTTTCCTTGCCTTGTCAATACTACACGAAGATGTATCGCAGACAACGTAAGCAAACACCAGCAAGATAATAAATTACGAGTGTTATGAACTGCCCTACAGAGGTCATTAATGAATTTAGAACTTTCCGTGCTCCACTCTCGATATTGCCAACTGAAGCAGCTGTGACGACCAGTAGCCAAATGGATCAGAGTGAAGCTTTGTTCAGGAGTGTGCAGTAATAGAACTTTATTGTGAACCGAGTACTACTGTATCTACAGTTACAATACAATCTCCTGAACCTACTGTACGGTGCAGGGTGGAGGGTACCACGTACCGTTACTAGTCATTTCGTTTCCTGTTCCACTCGAAATTAGAGCGAGGGAAGAACGACTGTCTAGAAGCCTCCTTATGACCCCTAATTTCTCTTATCTTATCTTTGTCGCCCTTAAACGAAACGTACGTTGGAGGAGGTATAATCGATCTGCAGCCGGCCTCAAATGCAGTTCTTTATATTTCCGCAGTAGTGCCTTGGGAAAGAGCATCTTCTTCCCTCCAGGGTTTTCTATTTGAGTGTCTGAAGCATTTCCATGATTGTCGAGTGATGATCGTGCCTACTGGTCACAAATCTTGGTTCGATAATTTTCTTTATTCCGATCTGCTGGAGATGGCAAACACTCGCTTAATACTCAAAGATGTGTCGCACTAGCGCTATACACGCCATCTCCTTTGTAAATACTGTTGTGGGGTTGAGGGGGATCGAACCCGGGACTCAAGATGGAAGAGCTGAAGCTGGGACCCATAGCGCCGTATTTCGTCAGGAGCCTGAGCAAGTTAGCATCAAGGGGCAGTCCAGAGTGATATAGCGGTACTCAGTAGCATTTCTTTATTGAGCTAACTTACAGTATTCATTGGGTGCAGCATAGTGTCCGCATGCTGCCCGCATCACTGCCTCCGAGTCCGGCTGGCTCAGCAACTCCTGGTATGCCGACGCTGCTGCTGCTGTCATCAAGGCTGCTCAGCTGGAAGTCGGCCGCACTCTCCCCGGTCGCCGCCCACCGATGCGTCGCTTCTTGCGCCGCCTAGCTGCCCGCGATTCCAGGGACTGCCACAGTTCCTGGTCCTTGCAGCCCTCCGCTCTATTGGGCGTGCTCTGTCCGACCATGGGATAAAGGTGGATGTACTGGACACCCGTGGTCCTTGGGCCATTGCTGCGAGCCCGCGCCTTCCAGGATGCTGTGCCTCAACTTGCTGCTAGTGGAGCTTGCTGGATGGCAACACCCACTGCCATCTCTAGTGCTGTCGCAGCACTGCTGTGCCTCCCACAGAGTGTACGCCTCACCCGGACCCCAGTACGCCAGTTCAGAAGCGAACATGGCCCGTAGACTGGAGTGGAACCGAACCCCTCCTGGATCCACTGCAGACCTCTGTCACTGCCCTCTTTCATGCAGACAGTGAGATCTCCAAGTCCAAGGCTGCGGTTCCGTCCCACCCCAGTGTTGTGTCCCGACACAGGATATAGACCAAACAAGTACATAGAAAGAAAGTACAAGTTTATGCCGAACACTTATAACATTGCTGACAGACTGGCCCGTATACGGGTAGACCAGCACAGGTCCGTCCCGACGCTCGACTGACCTGGGCACACTCTGTCCCAAGCTAAAACTGCCTGTCTATTTATACTGGTTTTTCCCTTGCTTATGATGTAGTGTCAGGGAGAGACAGAAACTATGGCAGGGATAAATTCCCACACGTCAGCCACTTACAAATTGCCCTTTTGGCTCTGGCATAGTGCCCCACCTCATACATCGCAATAACTCAAAGCAACGCTGGAGTTTCTTGCCTCTTTGTTGCTCCACTCAGAACAAATTATGCTTGCAATGCCATGTTTACCTTGCCTGGCCTGCTGGCTGTCGTCTGTTACCACACTCTGCCCCAGATTTCATCGCCCAACCGCGCCTTCATTGAATGATAAAATTTCCCTTTCCATCGACTAGGACTCACACTAGCGCAGCAATGTACTATCCTTAATGAAGCCGAGGATTCTTCCTTACTACAAACATCATGTGCTCATTCCATTTCACATCGCTTTGCAACGTTACGCCTAGATACTTCGTCGATATGATTGTTAAGCAGCACAATGTTAATGCTGTGTTAGAACGTTATAGGATTGTTTATCCTGCTCATCGGCATTAGCTAACATTCTTCTACATTTAGAGCAAACTGCCATACATCACATCAACTAGAAATTCTGCCTAAGTCACCTTATCCTCCTACAGTCACTCAACAGCGACACCTTCCCGTAGACTGCAGTGTCATTGGTAAACAGCCATAAACTGCGTTCACCCTGTCCATTGACGATAACCTTGTATCTGATGAACCTCATATATCTCGGAACCTATTCCGTATGCTCTGACCTTCGTCAACAGTCTTCTGTGGGGCACCGTGTCAAACGCTTTCCAGAAATCTGGGGATATGGAATCTGCCTGTTGCTCTCCATCCTTGATTTGTAGGCTATCATGTGAGAAAAGGGCAAGCTGAGTTTCGCACGAGTTATGCTTTCTCAATCAGTGCTGACTTGTGGACAGGAGCTTTCTATGTCTCAAAGAACATTATTGTATCCAAACTCACAATGCGTTCATCAACTTTGCAGAAAACCGAAGGATATTGGTCTATGATTATGCGATTCCTTTGTTTTATCTTTGTTATACTCAGGAGCCACCTGAGTTTTTTTCCAGTCGCTCGGGAGATACTTGTGGGAGAGAGATTAACGATAAATGCAAGATAAGTAAGGAGCCAATGGCACAGAACATTTTCTGTGAAACAGAACTGGGATTCCGTCTGGACCTGAATCAAAACATGGTGACCTTCGCAGAACTCGTAATCAGAATACTGAAGAGGACAATTGAACCCTTTTCCCCCACAGTATAGTGTATAGGTGTAGATTCGTATTTTAGCTATTACAAATGTGGCATGTGAATCACATATGATCCAAGTAGACGAGTTAAAGCAGGGAATGAACACAGATCGTGTTACTTACAGGTGGGTACGATGGTGCCCTCTGCGGAAGTGACGCCCACGATTATGGGGACCTGGTTGTAGCTACCGTTCCTCAGAATATCTGCTGGAGGCCCGATGATCACCGCAGAGTCAGATGGCGGTTCCACGACGGGTGTGAATGCCAGCGATAGTGGACGGCGCTTCTCCTGTGAATTTTAGTGGTACCAAAGATATCAGCTACTCTGTAAATATAAATAAGAAATTATCGTCATAAGTGACACAAGATATCATCTGAAGTACAAACTTCCTAAAATAATGTGTGTGAAAAGAGTTTACATGGGGTAGTGTGTAACTACAAGAGACTAAGTTACAGCTATAACAATATCTCTTTTCAGAACGACCAGTATTCATTGGCTAGCATTTGCATGACTCTGTTCTCGGATTTCACAGGAATTTCCTGATTCTATATATTATTTGTAATATTATTTACAATATTATATATTATATTATTTTGGTTCGTCTGTTGCTTGTGATATATATCAATGACTTTTCAGTAGTATTGTTTAAAGATGACAATTTCATACTTTTCACAGATGATACAAGTGTATTACTATTTTTACTTTATATTAAAAAATAACCAAGACAAACAGTAAATAACTTAAATTTTGAGAAAAACTTTGACAACGTTGTAAGAAAAACTATGAAAAATGATGAAGTAGTAGTAGGTAATAGATTAGATAACAGAAATCAGAGTATGGACGAAAACATATTATTTGTGTTAGATCTAGGTGTAAAACTGACAAACGAATATGAGGAATAAATTTCAGTACAGAAAACGAAAGCGATGGCTTTCATAGGAAGGCACTGTGAGGAGCCTGATTCAACACATAGCACAATTGTATAGTGTTTATTTTGTATTTATTTCACGTCACGGCTAGACAGTATCAGCCTCAATGCCAATGGAAGAATAAATAATCGTCTGTGGCACACGAGTGTAGATTTGTTTCTTCATCTTTTAAACTGCGAGTAGTTTGTAGTCGGTATTCAAATGTCATAGCTGTCAGTAGTTCGTAGAGCGTGGAAGTATTTTGTACATAATAGTATTCGAGGAATGTGCTAGTTAGCATTTTCCTGATGCTCATGGAGACAAAAGTGTGTAAAAGATTAACGACGTTGGCAGAATGGAAAGAAATGTATTTGCTTACCGTAATTCAATATAAAGTTTCAGTATAAAAATTCGGGCAGTATCTGCGGCATTTAATAGAAAGTTGTATGTGATAATTTTAGTGTAATCTATCTTCGAATAATAAAGAATCACTATTTTTACTTCAAATATGTTTCATACTTATTAAACAGAACCTTTTGTGAAACATTTTGCTGTTTAACGAAGCAGAGGGAAACAAATACAAGTAAATCTGAGTGACGACATCCCATACCTACAAGTAACGGTCAGTATAACGAAATCCAAGCTGGAATCAATTAACACACAATTCTGCCGGTGGAACATCCGCAACTGAGCATTACAGCCGAGGTTGCAAATACCTCTTCAGTTGTAGGGTTCTTTTTGTTTTTCAGTAGTTAAAACACGACCGGCTTCGGGCTCTTACATGCCCATCATCAGGTCTTATAACTCTGCCCTGTGACCCATAGCGCTGCGGTGGACGAGCGCAGAACGCGGTGTATCACCAGCGAACACCTTACAACTGAGCCGGTCACTGTGGCTGAGCTGTTCTAGGCGCTTCAGTCCGGAACCGTGCTGCTGCTACGGTGGTAGTTTCGAATCCTGCCTCGGGCATGGATGTGTGTGATCTCCTTAGGTTGGTTAGGTTTAAGCAGTTATAGGTTCTAGGGGACCGATGACCTCAGATGTTAAGTCCCTTAGTGCTTATAGCCATCCGGACCATTTGAACCTTACAACTGCAGCGGTATTTGCAAACCTCTGCCAATGAGTCCAATTTAAACTCGAACATTAGTTGAAGGATAGCCTATAACGCTACAGATGATAAGGGAATAACAGACCAGACCGGGTAGTAGTGTGGTACGTGTAAAGGAAAGGAGCAGAAAATTAGAAATTTGTGGTAAGCTCTTATGGCACTAAACTGCTGATGTCATCGGTCCCTAGGCCTACATACTACTTAGTGTAACTTACGCTATGGACAACACACACACACCCATTCCTGAGGGAGGCCTCGAACGTCCGACGGGAGCAGCAGTACGGACCGTGACAAGGCGCCCTAGACTATCCCGCTCGGCGAAAGGAGCAGACACCTTACACGTGGAGAATGATGTCAACGCTGCATCTGAAAAGTCCTGGATGCGGAGCTCGACCGCCTGTATCAATGTTGGCAGCCCTGGCCAAACAGCTTCCGCGAGCTTCAGTGCTCTGCCTGCGCTCCTGCCTAGCGTTCCGAGCGCATTGCAGGTGGGGCGATAAAAAGAAGAAGTGGAGAAGCCACTTTGTTCTATGCCGAAAGGGCATTACCTTACTTTTCATATGTCTTCAAAAGCCATCACACGATTATGAGCTTGGGAAACACTTATTGGAACATCATTATGACACCAGCCAGAAAGACGGTACGACTTACTTGTGTACCGATGAGTAACAGTGAATTCGGGCTGAACTAAAGGCTGCCATTAGGGAAAACCGCGAGTTCATGGTAAGCAGAGTGGTGACAAAATCTTTTATAGCCGGCATTACCAATTATCTGACTTCATTAAGTGACTTAATTCGAGAGGAGTATCATTTGGTAAGAGATATGACTGACGAAATCGGTGCTATCAAATAAAAACTAATCCTGTGGAAAAACATGGTATGGAACATTTCCCATAACTGAAAGCATTCGTTTATGGACTAGTCATACTGACTACGTTTTAATAACTGAAACATTTCATCTTGAATTCTCCAAGAGATTCCAAGATATCGCACCGTTGAAGATGGACTTCGATTTCCAGAATGAGATTTTCTCTCTGCAGCGGAGTGTGCGCTGATATGAAACTTCCTGGCAGATTAAAACTGTGTGCCCGACCGAGACTCGAACTCGGGACCTTTGCCTTTCGCGGGCAAGTGCTCTACCAACTAAGCTACCGAAGTACGACTGACGCGCGATACCCACAGCTTTACTTCTGCCAGCTTCTTCTGGACTTCGATTTATTTGTCAGATAATTCTAGATTTAGGCTGATAATGCAAGTCATCACTTCCAACATGAGGTAGTAGACGTACCCAGCTCAATGACCTGTTTGTTCAATACCAAGGTCTTGCAAAACTTTTATACAATGTTATCTCAAGAACAATGTCCTCGACTGCACAAACAATCTGCTAAAGATATTTCAGCACTTGATTCTCCGTGTATACGTGAATATTTCTATATGAAATTGACAAAATCGCACCAACGTTTAAGTGTAACAGATTCTGATCTTCATGTTTTCGCGGCGTATAGACGTTTCCATAAAACTTCTGGCGTGAGGCCGCATAAATTCAGCTTCTTCTTCTAATATTTAGGCTGAATACCGTCCAGGCATCTTCAGAGTGAGCCGAGGTTACTGACGCTCCAGCTCTTGCTCCGCCCTTTTAAACCCGAGGACCGAACCACTGCGTATGAGGCCAAAGATACACAAGGCACCAGAGATGTTAATAGGCTGCAAAGAGGTGAAACATGTGCATGGAAATTAAATCTATGGCTGCGCAGTCGATCCGCACGGTGATACCGATGTGTCACGGAGGGCTGCACCCTGCCGACGCCTTGTGATTTAATTACAGAAATTGCCGGATTCCGTGATTTTTCCAAGTTGAAGCCGCTATCTCCATTAATTAAATTCGTCGCCAACCGAATTTCAATTGCTTCTTTTACTACCGAGTCCTAGAAAAATAAAGTAGAGACTAAAATTACGACATTATCGTACATCGGTGGCAATACAGTGCTCTCCCCCGCAGATTTATTAGACTTTAAGAGACGGGTGTACCTGCGGTGCTCTGTGCATTTCTCCTGACTGTACGTACCTAATAAATCTGCGGTGGCGGAGCACTGTATTGCCACTGGGCCCTCTATGTATGTTGATTTTTCAAGCAACGTTGAACAGGAAAAACTATAGCCTTCGTCTGTATAAATTGCATGTCAAGTGTGCGTCTTTCATTTACTATGGTTAGACAAACCGAGAACAGTGACGTCATTAATGAGGAGAGGCAAGGAAGGTAGATCAGTACTTTATGTCCTGTTGGCAAAGAGGCCATCAGAGACGGAGCACAAGCTACGATTGGGAAAGAAGAGTTAGGAAATTGGCACACCCTTGTAAAGGATTCATTCTGTCGAGTTTAGGGAAATTACTGAAAACCTAAACCTCGAGGGGCAGACACGGGTTTGATCAGGATACTGATAGCAGGAATGTCATTAACGAACGAGAACTAGTTACCAGAAGTCAAACTGTGAAAGAAATTGAATGTGTAAATTCGTATTTGAACGTAGACACTGAATCACGAGATGCGGGAAGAGGCAACATTTGTGTTCATAAAGTATCAAAGGAAAATATGATAATCCAATTGGTACAAGAAATAAGGATAGGTACTCAAAAGCTATATAGCAGCAATCAGGAGTTGAGATCAGATGTGAACAGAAGTCAAATGATAATCATCAAGAACTGCAGGCAGACATAAAACTTTTCAAGCATGAAATTCACAAAATTTTTGACCAAAAAGTGATAGCTATCCGTAATGACATGCATATCAGTTCAATAAATGTAAAAAAGAATGTAACAAATTGCGCAATGCTGCACTATCTGACTTCAAGTGTAAGATAAAGATGCATTTTGGCAGATAGATGTGAATGTTACCAAAATTCAGGATCACATAAATTATAAAACAAACTATAGTGGACTCTACAGAAGGAATAACGAAATAGCTCACTCATAAGATATCTGTGAACAAAAGAAACATTCCGTTATTAATCTGAGGAGAAGTAGAAACGCAAATGCAAGAAAATCATATCGTGGGTGGTTGCATGAACATTATCACCGATAACATGATCAGTCGAAGACAGTTCAGGAAATTCGACCCATATAAACAGTCACTCCCAGTAGATTTCATGAAACAATTTAGAGCTACGCTTACATGAATTCATGATAAATAAATTTTTATTTTCGACACATGACTGCATGTGCTGAAACGTGGGCAGACCGTGTGCCTGATCAATATACGAACTTCACAGACTTCGAAAATGTGTTCTATCATAGATACTGGTTACGAGAAAAACAGTGAAATATCAACGAAAAATTATCATCAGTTTATAACTACGAATGCCACGAATGACTAATGTGCAACTTGCTTCAAAACTTTTGGGACCGAAATAGCTATCCATATGACCCCATCAGCGACGGTAATTTGATTACTTTTTGATAAAACACTTGTCATGGTAAGTATGAAGACAGCAAGGTTTGCAAACGTTAAATGATTTCAGTGAGCTCTTATGACTTCCTGACCGTTAGAAAAGATTTACAGTACACGAGGTGTGCCGAAAGAGTGCACAATATTCTTAATGACGCGAAACACTAAGGCAAGACACAATAAAGCGTGGTGAAGAGGCCACCAACAGGTTGTGCAAGACATATTTCAGTATCTTTCGCCTCGAAAAGAAACACAAGAATTGGGCGTCAGTTAGCGACAAAACAAGTGTGAATTAAATGAAACAAAGGATGATGTTACTAGTCACTGTTTTTTTACCTCCACGACGCATTTCAAAGGTTTCAATCTCCATCATCTGGTGCATCTACCTGGTGATGAAGTGTTAAACCTTTGAAAAGCGTCGTGGAGATAAATAAACATTGACTGCTAACAGTAAACTTGTTGTTTCACTTAATGTCAATAACGTGAAACCTAAACTAAAATGTTCGCATTTAAAACGAGTTATCTTGATAAACTAAATACAGATTCGAGTGAGACTCGTTTCGATCATGCAGTGGGTTATCTCAAAAGATACAAATGTTGAAGTATGATACGGAAAACATCAAGGCTGAATATCTAAGGGAAGAAGTACAAACTACAAATTAAGCTCTAATTGCAGTGCCTGAAATTGGTGTACATGCCCGGAAAATTGCAGCCATTATATCCATGAATTTGTATGAAAAACTTCGTGAAACAGAAGTGATACCGTTACCTCCGGTATACATTATGCATATGATCACAGCAGCTGCTCAAGGGAACTCGTGCTGTTAGTTGACAAGCACTCATGAGATACAACGGAATGAATTTTGGGGTAATGATTGGCTGACGCCAATAAAATGTACAATTGATTTCAGAATAGGATGATTAAGCACTGCAATGAAGATGTTGGAAATAAATTTCATCAACTTCATCTTGTAGAATAAGAAGAAAAAGTTTCTGCACATTTAGGAGATTGATGATGGGATATAAGCGCCAGTTTATAGGAAAGAAAATGTTTCCACAACGAGAAAAGAAGAGAATCTGAGGGTCACACCTAAAATTCAGGAAAATATCGACGTTTTGAGTAACTTTTCCACAACCAATAGAGAAGAATTATCGGCAAACATGGACTGATGGAAGGACGTCAATTTTAAATTAAGGTACGGTCAAAAGAAACATTCAAGATGAAGTTGTATTCAGTACTACTAGCCAGAGAAGCTGTAGAAAAGAAAATTAAGTGTAAGATAGAGAATGATATAAGCGCGACATCGGGCAGTGAATCTTACAATCCAGTAAAAATGCTGATCAAAAAGAATAGCAACTCAGTTATACTAGTTTTACATTCCATAGTTATGAGCCATATCATGATACCTCAGCAAGATCAGCCAGAAAACTTAGAAGAGCTTTTGAAATAATTTAATGGCTCTTATTATCTTAATAGATAAGATATGACAAGTAGTTACTTCCAGATGGAGTTGGAGGAGAGAAGCCAAAAATTCACCTTATTCTTGTATAACGGATACTGCTGTCACTTCAGGCGTATGTCATTTGCTTGAAAAATTTCATCTGCTGCATTCGTTCGACCTTTGATTCTTGGAGAGCAGCCTTTGCAGAACGTGATACTTTTCGTAGATCACAGTTTGATTGCTTCCACTTGGTAACTTGGTGGGAAGAGTGCGTAGCTACACTCGATAAAATTATACGAGGTGCATTCAAGTTCTAAGGCCTCCGATTTTTTTCTAATTAACTACTCACCTGAAATCGATGAAACTGGCGTTACTTCTCGACGTAATCGCCCTGTAGACATACACATTTTTCACAACGCTGGCGCCATGATTCCATGGCAACGGCGAAGGCTTCTTTAGGAGTCTGTTTTGACCACTGGAAAATCGCTGAGGCAATAGCAGCTCGGCTGGTGAATGTGCGCCCACGAAGAGTGTCTTTCATTGCTGGAAAAAGCCAAAAGTCACAAGGAGCCAGGTCAGGTGAGCAGGGAGCATGAGGAATCACTTCAAAGTTGTTATCACGAAGAAACTGTTGCGTAACGTTAGCTCAATGTGCGGGTGCGTTGTCTTGGTGAAACAGCACACGCGCAGCCCTTCCCAGACGTTTTTGTTGCAGTGCAGGAAGGAATTTGTTCATTTTCGTAGGATGCACCTGTTACCGTAGTGCCCTTTGGAACGCAATGGGTAAGGATTACGCCCTCGCTGTCCCAGAACATGGACACCATCATTTTTTCAGCACTGGCCGTTACCCGAAATTTTTTTGGTGGCGGTGAATCTGTGTGCTTCCATTGAGCTGACTGGCGCTTTGTTTCTGGATTGAAAAATGGCATCCACGTCTCATACATTGTCACAACCGACGAAAAGAAAGCCCCATTCGTGTTGTCGTCGCGCGTCAACGTTTCTTGGCAACATGCCACATGGGCAGCCATGTGGTCGTCCATCAACATTCGTGGCACCCACCTGGATGACACTTTTCGCATTTTCAGGTCGTCATGCAGGATTGTGTGCACAGAACCTACAGAAATGCTAACTCTGGAGGCGATCTGTTCAATAGTCATTCCGCGATCCCGCAAAACAAATCTCTCCACTTTCTCGATCATGTCGTCAGACCGGCTTGTGCGAGCCTGAGGTTGTTTCGGTTTGTTGTCACACGACATTCTGCCTTCATTAAAATGTCGCACCCACGAACACACTTTCGACACATCTATAACTCCATCACCACATGTCTCCTTCAACTGTCGATGAATTTCAATTGGTTTCACACCACGCAAATTCAGAAAACGTATGATTGCAGGGTGTTCAAGTAAGGAAAACATCGCCATTATAAGTATTTAAAACATTTCTCATTCTCGCCGCTGGCGGTAAAATTCCATTTGCCGTATGGTGCTGCCATCTCTGGGACTTATTGACAATGAACGCGGCCTCATTTTAAAACATGAGCATGTTTCTATCTCTTTCCAGTCCAGAGAAAAAAAATCGGAGGCCTTAGAACTTGAATACCCCTCGTGACTACAATGAAATCAGGTGGAAAAACAATGGAATTCGCAAGAAAGAAGAGATAATGGAGTACAATGGAGGTTTCGTCTAGCAACATTTTATTTTTTGCATCTGGCCACAACAATATTCGGTAGCATCATCAATCACTTGATGGGTGCGTAGAAGACTCTGAATCGTTATCCACGAGTAAGTAACTTGGTGGCACATGTGCAACTTTCAATGGAGGTCATCGTATGGGGCTTCTTTGTGCAGACCAGTGTGGACTTTGGTAAGTGGTAAGAAGTCAGCAGTAACATGTAACGATGTTGTGCCCTTGCCTCAAGTAAGGATTGTGGAAAACATACAGTGTGGTCTGGCGGCAGACTAAGAGCCCGATATTAAAGAAAAAATTAATTATGTTATTTTATTTTTTAATGGTTATCATTAAGTACCCCCTCAGTATCTGAGAAGACACTGTGGGACGGCGCGTTAATGTGATAATGGTGGTGGTTAATTTGTTGTCTTCGTTCACACTCTTTCTCACACGAGCCTGGTAACTATTTTTGTGGTCAGCCAGAAGGAGGTGGAGAACATACTGATCTTTGTTTTCAGTCTGCAAAACCACATTCTGGTCCAGCCCATTGAAAGAAATGTTTCTATTCTCTTTCTACTTAGGGAGATCCGGATTATGGTTATAAATGAAGGTATAAAGTTCTAGTTCAAACATATATTGAACAAAGTATATTACGCACAACAATTTGAAAGTTACTATGTTCAATTGTTAGTAAATCTTTTTATGTTAAACAGCACTATTATCAGTTGATAGGTGACCTCTACATTACATTCCTACCAATTGTCCCTGACTACTTATGCTCAAAAAAATGTTCAAAATAAATGCTCGCCACAAAAGTGGAAATAATATTCACCACTTGCCATGCGGATTTGTAATTGTCACGGATGGCACACTAACAGTTACTTTAGGGAATATATAATAACATAGTTATGAATTAATTCAGAATCTTCTCAATTTTACATGTATTTAGGTAAGTTGTTTGAAAGCACAGAAAAAGTTTCAGCTCGTTTGAATAAAAACTTTACCTTCTAAAATTTTTATAGTGGGACTAACGGTATATCATTACCACTGAACGAAGGCTTTACTAGAACTAGTATTACATGTTATTACTATTATGTTTCTAAAATTTAGTATAGCTATATTATTCAGAAGGTTTCATCATGTGCTGTAACCAAAATTTTCTATCATTAAAATTACAGGTACTTAATCTACTACAAATGGATAAGTTTTAGTCACAAATCTGGTTTTCATTAAATTACTCTCTTAATATTCATTTTTAGGGTGAACTGAAACATAAAACAAATTTTTGCCTTTCTAAGTCCAATATTTAGCGCCACTTATTTTTCTTAAAAACGTGGATCCGAGTAGTAATTTTCATTCTTTTACTTTGAAACTTGCACCACTTATTTCTGACCTCCATAGGCACATTCTGACCGAATTCTGGCTTTCTCGTTTTATTATTTAGCGACACTTATTTTTTTTAAACTGCATTTTTACCGGAACTATTAGTTTAATTACATTAAGACTTGATATTTAAAACGTTTTTACAATAAAATATATGTTGACTAAGTTTTAAACGGAAATTTATACTTTTAATTTTATACTTAATTGAGGTGCAATACTCGTGCTCTAGCGCAGACGCCTTACGGTGACGTGCCGCTTCTAGCAGTTAACTGGGGGAAGTTCCGGCACACTCACTGGCCTCTTTATCTCACACACGATACAGCGCTTGTTTCACTTCAACACTGTTCACAAGAAACTCATGGGGAAACTACACTACTGGCCATTAAAATTGCTACACCACGAAGATGACGTGCTACAGACGCCAAATTTAATCGACAGCAAGAAGATGCTGTAATATGCAAATGATTAGCTTTTCAGAGCATTCTCACAAGGTTGGCGCCGGTAGCGACACCTACAACGTGCTCGACACGAGGAAAGTTTCCAACCGATTTCTCATACACAAACAGCAGTTGACTGGCGTTGCCTGGTGAAACGTTGTTGTGATGCCTCGTATAAGGAGGAGAAATGCGTACAACCATGTTTCCGACTTCGATAAAGGTCGGATTGTAACCTATCGCGATTGCTGTTTATTGTATCGCGACATTGCTGCTCGCGTTGGTCGAGATCCACTGACTGTTAGCAGAATATGGAATCGGTGGGTTCAGGAGGGTAATACGGAACGCCGTGCTGGATCCCAACGGCCTCGTATCACTAGCAGTCGAGATGAGAGGCATCTTATCCGCATGGCTGTAATGGATCGTACAGCCACGTCTCGATCCCTGAGTCAACAGATAGGGACGTTTGCAAGACAACAACCATCTGCACGGACAGTTCGACTACGTTTGCAGCAGCATGGACTATCAGCTCGCAGACCTAGGCTGCGGTTACCATTGACACTGCATCACTGACAGGAGTGCCTGCGATGGTGTACTCAACCACAAACCTGGATGCACGAATAGCAAAACGTCATTTTTTCGGATGAATCCAGTTACTGTTTAGTGCATCATGATGGTCGCATTCGTGTTTGGCGAAATCGCGGTGAATGAGAATTGGAAGCGCGTATTCGTCATCGCCATACTGGCGTATCACCCGACGTGATGGTGTGGGGAGCCATTGGTTACACGTCTCGGTCACCTCTTGTTCGCATTAACGGCACTTTGAACAGTGGACGTTACATTTCAGATGTGTTACGAACTGTGGCTCTACCCTTCATTCGATCCCTGGGAAACTATACATTTCAGCAGGATAATGCACGACCGCATGTTGCAGGTCGTGTGCGGGCCTTTCTCGATACAGAAAATGTTCGACTGGTGCCCTGGCCAGCTTAGTCTCCAGATCTCTCACCAACTGAAAACGTCTGGTCAATGGTGGCTGAGCAACTGTCTCGCCACAATACGTCAGTCACTACTCTTGATGAACTGTGGTATCGTGTTGAAGCTGCATGGGCAATTGTACCTGTACACGCCATCCAAGCTCTGTTTGACTCAATGTCCAGACGTATCAAGGCCGTTATTACGGCCAAAGGCGGTTGTTCTGGGTACTGATTTCTCAGTATCTATTCACCAAAATTGCGTGAATGTAAACACACGTCAGTTCTAGTATAATATATTTGTTCAATGAATAGCCGTTAATCATCTGCATTTCTTCTTGGTGTAGCAATTGTAATGGCCAGTATTGTATCTTAACAATCTTCTAATTGAAAAAGGACTGGAACTGCTCACCTTGATAAGAACTTCGTTGTGTATTGCTATGATGAATATACACATAACTAGTTCCTCGAGATCTTGTGGACAGTCGATTAGTAGCTCGAGGACAAAGTCAGTTCCCCGAATGGGAATTCCAGCGAGACACCGGCAGCAATGGTACTGGCAACGCACCGGCTGCCTCCTTGTGAATACCAGAGGCCCAGCAGCTGCACCAGAATGGCGGAGTGACTCAGCACTGTCTCCTGATCTGAGCTCTGACTCGGCGAGTTGTGAGGTGCAACACGATGCTTCATGCTCGAACGGCTGCTGCACATATGAAACGTATCATTGAGCATTTACCCGAAGTCCATTGACTAGACACTTGTCTACATTGAGATTCAATTGCCATTCCCTGCACCATGCGTCAATTCGTTGGAGATCCTCCTGCATTTCAGTACAATTTTCCATTGTTACAAGCTCTCGATATACCACAGCATCTTCCGCAAAGAGCCTCAGTGAACTTCCGATGTTATCCACAAGTTCATTTATGTATATTGAGAGTAGCAACGGTCCTGCGGCACACCTGAAATCACTCTTACTTCAGAAGACTTCTCTCCATTCAGAATGGCATGCTCCATTCTGTTATCTAGGAACTCTTCAATCCTATCACACAATTGGTCTGACAGTCCATATGCTCTTACTTTGTTCATTAAACGACTGTGGGGAACTGTATCGAACGCCTTGCGTAAGTCAAGAAACACGGCATCTACCTGGGAACTCGAGTCTATGGCCCTCTCAGTCTCGTGGACGAATAGGGCGAGCTGGGTTTCACACGATCGTCTTTTTCGAAACCCATGCTGATTCCTATAGAGTAGATTTCTAGTCTCCAGAAAAGCCATTATACTCGAACATAATACGTGTTCCAAAATTCTGCAACTGATTGACGTTAGAGATATAGGTCTAGAGTTCTGCACATCTGTTCGACGCCCCTTCTTGAAAACGGGGATGACCTGTGCCCTTTACCAATCCTTTGGAATGCTACGCTCTTCTAGAGACCCACGGTACACCGTTGCAAGAAGGGGGCAAAGTTCCTTCGCGTACTCTGTGTAAAATCGAACTGGTATCCCATCAGGTCCAGCGGACTTTCCTCTTTTGAGAGATTTTAATTGTTTCTCTTTCCCTCTGTCGTCTATTTCGATATCTACCATTCTGTAATCTGTGTGACAATCTAGAGAAGGAACTACAGTGCAGCCTTCCTCTGTGAAACAGCTTTGGAAAAAGGCATTTAGTATTTCGGCCTTTAGTCTGTCATCCTCTGTGTCAATACTATTTTCGTCACAGAGTGTCTGGGCATTTTGCTTTGCTCCACCCACCGCTTTGACATAAGATAATTTGTATATTACCTGATGAATGAGGGGCTGAAACATTATGACCACTCTGCAACTGAATGGCGCTGCAGGCGTATGACATGGTAAGAATAGTATATAATAGGAGTGGAGAGTAATAGAGAATAACTGTAGTGACGACATGTGCCAAAAATTGGGAAATCCAGTAATATTAGTGATTTTCGCAAAGGGCTGAACACTGTCTAAGACAAAGACATGAAGCACCAGAAACGAATTATATGAATGGGACGTAAATCAGTAGATGTGATGTACATGTACTGACAAGCACATGATTACAATTTTAGAACAGTTGGTTGATTTATTCATAAGAGGAAGCTACACAAATCGAGCTCTGGTTCTTGTGCAAGCAGTTATTCGGCGTGTATGGATAGACAGAGTATTTAGATGTCCGCCTGGGGGATATCGCGCCAAATTCTGTCCAACTGGCCAGCTAGATTGTCCAAATCCCGAGTTGGTTGGAGAGCCCTGCTAACAATGCTCTAAGAATTCTCAATTGGGGAAAAATCCGGCGACCTTGTTGGCCAAAGTAGGGTTCGGCAAGAATGAAGTCAAACAATAGGAACCCTCGCCGTGTGCCAACGGACATTATCTTGTTGAAATGAGGGCCCAGGATGGCTTACCACAAAGGGCAACGTAACAGGGCGTAGAATATCACTGAGGTACCACTGTGCTGTGAGGCTGTCGCAGATATACGAGTATCGTTCAATAAGTAATGCCCCACACTTTTTTAAAAGGCCATTAATATACATAGACAATCGTCCTTATTGGTGCTTCACATTTGACGTTCGTTCCGTGCACCAGTGAAGTTCCGAACCGTTCTGGCAGTTGGCAGAGCCGTAGTACGGCTTCAAAATGGCGTGTACACACAACAGCGTGCTGGTATTGAATTCTTGTATACAGAAAAAGAATGCGTGGTGAACATCCATAAACGTTTGTGTGCAGCATATGGCGATGCTGCAACTTATAGGAGTACTTTTGGGCGGTTGGTAAAGATAGTTCAGCCTCAGGAAATGCAGAAACAGACCTCCATGACGGAAACAGAGCTCCATGATAGGCCACGCTCGGGACGTCCTGTCACAGCCACTGCTCCAGACACGCTGAATCGTGCGGATGCCAACTCGACAATTGGCTCTAAGTTGTCGGTCAGCATTGGAAGTCCGTCTGCAATGATCGAGACTCTCGGATATTCAGAGAGGTGTTCACGATGTATTCCACGAATGCTCACAGCGGACCACAAGATCCATAGAAAGGCTATTTCATCTGAATTGTTGGAATGTTTTGAGACCGACGGAGATGCCTTTCTGTCACGGATCGTTACGGAAGGCGAAAGCTGTGTGCACCTCTTTACGCCGGAAACAGAAACGCAGTCCATGGAGTGGCATCATCCTCATTGACCACAAACGAAGAAATTCAAGACAACCCCCCCTGCCGGAAAATTCATGGTGACAGTCTTCTGGCACTGTGATGGCATCATTCTCCTGCATGTGATGCCAAGAGGTTCAATCATCAATTCAGAGGCATACGTGAAGATTGTAAATAAACTCAAGAACTGTTGCCGACGTGTTCGATCGACCAAGAATCCAACAGAGATCTTGCTTCAACACGATAATGCACGCCCACACACAAGTCTGAGAACCCGGAAACACATCGTCTAATTAGACTGGACATCACTGTCTCATCCAGCCTCCAGTCCAGACCTGGCAACCTTGACTTCCAACTCTTTGGGCCGCTTAAAGATTCTCTACAGTGAACACAGTTTGAAGATGACGAGAGTGTCAGTCATGCAGTGAAAACACTGCTACGCCTACAGGACAAGAGCTTTTACCAGCTGGGAATACATGATCTTCCACAACGTTGGCGTTCGGCCATAAACGTGATGGAGACTACGTAGAAAAATAGGACGTCACAGCCACTACGTAGCCCGTCTGTAAAAGCAGCCCTTGCCCCAGCTTTTAACGACGACCATTCGGAAAGCCTTTCTGCTGGAACATGGCGGGAGATCCCAGATAAAAAGCCCAGAGAAACCCAACTCAAATCATTGGTGACTCATTGCAGCCACCTGCGTTAAAACTTGCATGAAATAAAAAGCTGTTTATCTCAGTATTACATAGCAGATGTTAAACTCTGCCCTACAAAAGAAACGACGCCTGTGATAGGCTACAAAAACTGTAGTGGGTGGAGTTACAACAAGTACAAACGCCCTGATTGACCATAAAGAAAACGTGTGGCCACGAGCTGTGATATAGGCAAATTGCAGACAGAGTAATGGGCTGTTCTCTTGCACAAAATCGTCTAGTGTTTGAGCAAGGCGACTCACGCTGTGCTGAGGCAATTGTGAGAGTCATTATGTGAACACTTGTTCAAGGGCTCGTCTTAACGCGCAAGGAGTTAAACTGCAAAGTCTCCTAGTATGGAGAATCACACCAAGCACGGACAGTCAACGCTTGTGAGCGGTTTGAGGGCAACAACATACACGCTATTACAGCCAAATAGCATGTACTATGCCAGTTAACTTAGCTAGGGAATAACTAGGAGTCTTGGCTTCACCGGAGATGCAGGTAATGTATCCGACTGGTGTTTAACAGTCGAGATACAGGGTGTTTCAAAAATGACCGGTATATTTGAAACGGCAATAAAAACTAAACGAGCAGCGATAGAAATACACCGTTTGTAGCAATATACTTGGGACAACAGTACATTTTCAGGCGGCCAAACTTTCGAAATTACGGTAGTTACAATTTTCAACAACAGATGGCGCTGCAAGTGATGTGAAAGATATAGAAGACAACGCAGTCTGTGGGTGCGCCATTCTGTACGTCGTCTTTCTGCTGTAAGCGTGTGCAGTTCACAACGTGCAAGTGTGCTGTGGACAACATGGTTTATTCCTTAGAACAGAGGATTTTTCTGGTGTTGGAATTCCACCACATAGAACACAGTGTTGTTGCAACAAGACGAAGTTTTCAACGGAGGTTTAATGTAACCAAAGGACCGAAAAGCGATACAATAAAGGATCTGTTTGAAAAATTTCAATGGACTGAGAACGTGACGGATGAACGTGCTGGAAAGGTAGGCCGACTGCGTACGGCAACCACAGAGGGCAACGTGCAGCTAGTGCAGCAGGTGATCCAACAGCGGCCTCGGGTTTCCGTTCGCCGTGTCGCAGCTGCGGTCCAAATGACGCCAACAACCACGTATCGTCTCATGCGCCAGAGTTTACACCTCTATCCATACAAAATTCAAATGCGGCAACCCCTCAGCGCCGCTACCATTGCTGCACGAGAGACATTCACTAACGATATAGTGCACAGGATTTATGACGGCGATATGCATGTGGGCAGCATTTGGTTTACTGACGAAGCTTATTTTTACCTGGACGGCTTCGTCAATAAACAGAACTGGCGCATATGGGGAACCGAAAAGCCCCATGTTGCTGTCCCATAGTCCCTGCATCTTCAAAAAGTACTGGTCTGGGCCGCCATTTCTTCCAAAGGAATCATTGGGCCATTTTTCAGATCCGAAACGATTACTGCATCACGCTATCTGGACATTCTTCATAATTTGTGGCGGTACAAACTGCCTTAGACGACACTGCGAACACCTCGTGGCTTATGCAAGATGGTGCCCGGCCACATCGCACGGCAAACGTCTTTAATTTCCTGAATGAATATTTCGATGATCGTGTGATTGCTTTGGGCTATCCGAAACATACAGGAAGCGGCGTGGATTGGCCTCCCTATTCGCCAGACATGAAACCCTGTGACTTCTTTCTGTGGGGACACTTGAAAGACCAGGTGTACCGCCAGAATCCAGAAACAATTGAACAGCTGAAGCAGTACATCTCATCTGCATGTGAAGCCATTCCGCCAGACACGTTGTCAAAGGTTTCGGGTAATTTCATTCAGAGACTACGCCATATTATTGCTACGCATGGTGGATATGTGGAAAATATCGTACTATAGAGTTTCCCAGACCGCAGCGCCATCTGTTGTTGAGAATTTTAACTACTGTAATTTCGGAAGTTTGTCTGCCTGAAAATGTACTGTTGTCCCAAGCATATTGCAACAAACGGTGTACTTCTATCGCTCTTTACCGACATCCATCCAAATTTGGGTTTTCATTGTGAACTTACGCTTAAATGGTACCTCAGGCCTCAATTATATTTTATCTGTTTGTACTTTTATCGACCCACAGACATGGTCATCAACCATCTTACCATTAAAGAACCTTATAGTTTTAGGAATTTCACTTCAGAGTTGTGAAAACCCATTATCAATATTTTAGCATTCTGTACGTAATTTTGCTAACATTGCTATGTCATGAAGTCATACCTATAGTAAAAATAAACCTTAATATCGAAAATCTAAGATTTTCATTCTTTGAAACATATAGTTAACGTCTGAACCCATACACTTATTTCTGTTTGCGATATCGTTTCCTTTACAGGGATTGTAGTGGAACTGATAATGAGATCATTGTCTGATTACATCACTTCCCATACTGCTGCATTCTTGTGAACTCTGCATGTGTGAGATGGTATCTTCCTACCTTGCAGGCCGTAGGTTCAAAACCAAATTCCTAAAACACTCACAGAGCGTCCGGGCGCAACTGTAGCAGGAAGACAGATCAGAACCAGTCTCACAAATGTTAAAACTTCCCCAGAAGAAAATGTGCTCCAAACAGTACTCGACGAGCTTTTTGCCTCAAAACGACATGATTTCTACAGCTGTGGGATCCAAAACTTACCTCAGCGTTGGCAGACTGTTGTAAATAGCGAAGGAGAATATATTACTCAAGACTAAAGTCTCTGTTATGTGTAACTGTTGCGTTATTAAACATACGGGAAAACGCTACGAACTTATGGGTTATTATGTTGTCTGCAGCTGACAGAGTTTAATAACCTATTACCATATTGGGGCAAGCAAAAGCGTGTTTACTATGATTTTAAGGTGATATGTGCATGTGGTATGATTATCACATCATACATTTGTGTAAAAAGGTCTGCATGCTGATCTAAGAAAATGGAAATGTGGTCATTATGATGGCCGAGTCAACAAAGGAATGAGAGTAGGTTGACTTAATTAATGGGGAAATGGAAATGGAGAGGAGTGTTATTTATTTACCTCCCAACTCAAAAAGCATTTTAAAAACGTATATACTTGTTTAAGGCCAGTGGTCAATTAAAAAATAACTATGAGCAAACACGAACAGATAAAATGGTTAAAGAAGGGAGATTGTTCAGAAATGTAAATGTAATAGATACAGCTTTTTAATGAAGGCAATGGAAATGCAAAGTTGCTGTCGACAAAATAATTTTTTCATAGTAAGCTAACCCATATAATAATTGAGCCATGCATTGATAGAAGCTAGTTTAGATTCCTCCGCTTCATATACACTCTTGGAAATTGAAATAAGAACACCGTGAATTCATTGTCCCAGGAAAGGGAAACTTTATTGACACATTCCTGGGGTCAGATACATCACATGATCACACTGACAGAACCACAGGCACATAGACACAGACAACAGAGCATCCACAATGTCGGCACTAGTACAGTGTATATCCAGCTTTCGCAGCAATGCAGTCTGCTATTCTCCCATGGAGACGATCGTAGAGATGCTGGATATAGTCCTGTGGAACGGCTTGCCATGCCATTTCCACCTGGCGCCTCAGTTGGACCAGCGTTCGTGCTGGACGTGCAGACCGCGTGAGACGACGCTTCATCCAGTCCCAAACATGCTCAATGGGCGACAGATCCGGAGATCTTGCTGGCCAGGGTAGTTGACTTACACCTAATAGAGCACGTTGGGTGGCACGGGATACATGCGGACGTGCATTGTCCTGTTGGAACAGCAAGTTCCCTTGCCGGTCTAGGAATGGTAGAACGATGGGTTCGATGGCGGTTTGAATGTACCGTGCACTATTCAGTGTCCCCTCGACGATCACCAGAGGTGTACGGCCAGTGTAGGAGATCGCTCCCCACACCATGATGCCGGGTGTTGGCCCTGTGTGCCTCGCTCGTATGCAGTCCTGATTGTGGCGCTCACCTGTACGGCGCCAAACACGCATACGACCATCATTGGCACCAAGGCAGAAGCGACTCTCATCGCTGAAGACGACACGTCTCCATTCGTCCCTCCAATCACGCCTGTCGCGACACCACTGGAGGCGGGCTGCACGATGTTGGGGCGTGAGCGGAAGACGGCCTAACGGTGTGCGGGACCGTAGCCCAGCTTCATGGAGACGGTTGCGAATGGTCCTCGCCGATACCCCAGGAGCAGCAGTGTCCCTAATTTGCTGGGAAGTGGCGGTGCGGTCCCCTACGGCACTGCGTAGGATCCTACGGTCTTGGCGTGCATCCGTGCGTCGCTGCGGTCCGGTCCCAGGTCGACGGGAAAGTGCACCTTCCACCGACCACTGGCGACAACATCGATGTACTGTGGAGACCTCACGCCCCACGTGTTGAGCAATTCGGCGGTACGTCCACCCGGCCTCCCGCATGCCCACTATATGCCCTCGCTCAAAGTCCGTCAACTGCACATACGGTTCACGTCCACGCTGTCGCGGCATGCTACCAGTGTTAAAGACTGCGATGGAGCTCCGTATGCCACGGCAAACTGGCTGACACTGACGGCGGCGGTGCACAAATGCTGCGCAGCTAGCGCCATTCGACGGCCAACACCGCGGTTCCTGGTGTGTCCGCTGTGCCGTGCGTGTGATCATTGCTTGTACAGCCCTCTCGCAGTGTCCGGAGCAAGTATGGTGGGTCTGACACACCGGTGTCAATGTGTTCTTTTTTCCATTTCCAGGAGTGTATAATGGAACAACTATTATAGGAATAAGATAACGCAAATTAACCAAAAGAATACAAAGTATATATCGATCTGGACTTGTGTTAAACAAAAGCAAACAATTTCGTAAAGAACAGAGTTCGCGGATAAGGCTCTGCAATGAAAGAGAATTGATAGCGCATCGGTGCACCTCCGGCACATGGACGCACCACGGAGAGGGCGGACAGCTAGAAACCTAGCCGACAAAAGACAGAGGCGAGTGACTGCGCCAAATAGCAGTTACACCGAGAGGATAGATTCCACTGTGTCGTCACTGTGCAGCTTGGGCTAGCTTTTGCCAGTAAAATAGCAATACTTGCAGACTCTTCCCCCAAAAAACGGCACCGCAGCATATAATTCCAGCAGAAAAGCTACTATATTTACTATTTGGCTCCTCTACGAAAACACGGCCTATCTTCTCAACTTTGTTATGTGTTCGACGAATTCGCGCGCGGGCAGGTGGGCATTATCTTGCTAAAATGTAAGACTCGGATGGCTTTCCATGAAGGGCAAGAGTTCCTCCTGCTTTTCTTCGTGCTTGCTAGACCCTACCTTGGCATGGAAGGTCGCCAGATCTCTTAAGATACTGAAAACGTTTTGAGCATTTTGAGCAGGGCTACCATCCCTCTCGTGATTTAGACGATCTAACACACCAGTTGGAAGAATTTCGCACAATATCCCACAGGAGAACATCCGAAAAGTCTATCAGTCAATGTCAAGCCAAATACCAGTACCCAGAAGGACGAGAAGAAGACCAACACCTTACTGACTTGCTGAATTTATGAAACTATTTCTCTTGAAATTTTCTGAAATTGTTATCACTTGTTTCTCTGTACATGCACATCACATACACCGATTTCTGTCCCACTCGGATTATTCCCTCGTGCTACGTCGGTTTTATATATACAGAGTGTTTACTTTTTGAGAGCCCTTAGCTGTGAGAGTGACCTGTTGCTTATGAGTTCCGCCTGGTTTGACGGAAGCTGAAACACAGACTTATGCCAAATATAATATTTTAACAAGAGAAGAAAGTTAGACACTCTCCCGGAATAAAAAATTGTACACCCTTCTAGAAGTTTTAAATGCACTCAAGATTTATTGTTGCAACTGTCCATATGAATTAAATGAAATGATTACGTTTATCGATCAATGGCAGAAGCGGTGCTGTAGTACCAGGTATCCACCCATGTTGAAACACCCATGTTAGTTCGTGGTGTAGCCTCGATGAGCCGCAATGTGGGTGCTGACTCTGGCATCCAGTCAATCGCACACACGGCGAATACTGTCTTGGGATACGTATTCTACGCCTGCTCTACCTGTTCACGTAGCTGTGTAGGAGTTATTGGTTGGCGACAGGTACGAGTTACTTCTCGTTCCATCATGTCCCACACATGCTCGTTTGCCCCGGACCCCCGGACGTTGCTACACGTCTTTCAGAGCGCGTTTAGTTTCACGGGCAGTGTGTGGGCGAGCGTTATCCTGTTGGAACAATACATCGCCTTCCTGTTGCAAGTACGGCAAAAGCACGGATGTCAGAAATTCTGCATGTACTGAGCGTTGGTTAGTGTCTCTTCTAGATACACGAAACATGAACGAGGGTTGCAGCTTATCGCACTCTAGACCATAAGGTCTGAGGTGGGGCCAGTCTATCTTGGAAAAATGCACTCGAGAGAGCGTAGACCCGGTCTTCGTCACACGCGCAAACGACCATCACTTGCGTGTAGGTAGAAACTGCTTTCATCGCTGAAGACCTCAGCGCGTCGTCCGAACTGATTCTCCAGCGGCACCAGTCATGCCGTGCACGTTGAAGCTGGTGGCGTCAGTGGAAGGCGGGCTAGAGATGTGTGTGCCCATAGTTCCACTGCTAGTAACCGGTCCACAACAGGTCGTTTGGCACGTCAGGACCCACAAGCCCTCATATCTGTGCAGTGCTGTGGTAACTGTTGGATCTGCCAATGCTGCCCTTACAACACGATGATCCCGGTCAGCGTCTGTGCTGCGTGGATATCTAGATCCTCATCTACAGGTTCGAGAAAGTTCACGTGTCCACTGATACCAGCGTCGTCGCCAACTGACACAGCACGTCCAACTTGTGTGGTAATTCTCCGTAAGCACCGTCCCGCTACTCAGAGAGTCACAATTTGACCCCTTTCAAACTCGCTTAGTTGGCTATAGAAAGCACAGGTGCATCTCCATGGCATGGTTGCCTGCTTGCTTCACACGTTCGCACCACACTGAGCTTTCTGGCTTTGAGCATTCCCTATTGAAGGGTAAACACAGCCGCCACTCTGGTATAGTCATGAACTGTGCCACTACACTGTCTGTTGGTAGACGACATGGAAACCATTATCATTATATCTACTATCCCCCTGGTGCCATTTGACGACTCCGGATGAAAATCGACGTGATCTTTCCTGGTGTATTTTTTTCCCAACAGTATATGTTCCTAAAAGCTACGACGGTAATCCCAAAAATAAGGTCTGCTATTTTTTATAAGTACATAAATCTGTTTATTTCTACAATGGTTTACATTAGTTTACAGCTTGAACATTTAGCTACTTTGCGACATAATCACCATTTCTGTCGATGCCTTTTTGTAGACGCTGTGGCAGTTTTTGTATGCCCAGGTCATACCACCTCGCTGCCATGCTGTTCAGAAAGTTCACCTCGTCGTCGTAGCTGTATCGCTTTCCGGCCAAATGTTCTTTTAACCTAGGGAACAGGTGATAGTCACCACCACGTCAGGACTACAGGGGTGGGTGGGTGATTATGTTCCACTGAAACTGCTGCAGGAGAGCAGCGGTGTGCCGAGAGATTTTGGGCGAACGTTGTCATCGAGAATGTGTACGCCCTTGCTCAACATTCCTCTTCTCCGGTTCTAAATTGCCCGTTTGAGTTTTTTCAGAGTCTCACAATACCTGTCAGCGTTAATTGTGGTCCCAGCGATTCAGTTCTGACGACGAGGTGAAAGAAGAGGTTCATAACTTTCTGAACAGCATGGCGACGAGCTGGTATGACATGGGTGTACAAATACTGCCACAGCGTCTACAAAAATGCGTCGACAGAAATGGTGATTATGTCGAAAAATAGCTGTAAACTGATGTAAACCATTGTAGAAATAAACAGGTCTGAGTACTTATAAAAAAATAGGAGACCTTACTTTAGGTGTTATCCTCGTAGAAATTAGGCTACAATCAATTTGTTTCGCTGGGGACCACTTCAAGGAAAATGATAGCTTGTTTCTTCTGTTACAACAATTTTTTTGCCGCAACCATTTCTTTAAAATATTGAAGAACAATTAGTGGCAATGATAAGCAACAAATTTTTAACAGAAAGCCATCGGAAAAATCAGGAAAAACAACGTAAAACGTCGCATCAATGTTCATCATAACAATACGAACTGTCGCACAGCATGTCATGTCGAACAGTTAGATGATAGAGTGAAACAGAACGTTATTGTCTCATTGTACACAGTCAGCTCTTTAGTCTCCTAAGTACTTCTTCCTGCTTACCACATCAGATGAAGTACGCGAGGGAAGATATTTTCATAAACTCAAGATGCCGCTGAATCCTACCAAAAACAGTGGTTAGAGTTTTCAATACAGACCGAAAGTATTGTTTCATGATCCGCCCTCATGGCCCAGTTACTTCCCGACCGCGGCCGTAGGATGAAGTGTCTGCCAGCGCTCGGCTTACCGGGGGTAAACATCGCGAGTGAGGGAAGGTGCTTTTGCTGGGATCTGTAAGTACGTTCGGAAGCTCTGTAATGGAAATACGAGTCAGGAAACCCACTTTGAAATTTTCTTCCCTTTCGGATGCCAAACGCCTAAAGTAACTGAGAACGATTACGAAGATTTCAGGTCAGCCAATGGCGAAGTAATTCAGGTGAATCTTTCCTGAATGGCAATTCGTTGAGATTATTTCGAGTATACTACATAATCTGCCGTTTGAAACGGAACATTTTAAGGCAACATCTCACTTTAATAGGCCAAGTCAATGAAACGCACACAATAGAATGTCTAGGGCGCAGAAAACAGTGAAACCATTGTGATGTGTGAACAAAAGACCTGTGTAAAGTCTCCAAGGCCAAAAGAATCCCTCCCGTGCAAGGGGAAATCCCATTCCCAAGAAAATAATCAAATGAGTCATCGGGAACTAAGGGATAGAACACACTCATTGTTGCTCACAGTTAATCAGGGCGAGTCGTACACAGTTCTTCCGGTTTTGGAGATTAATGTCAGAATTAATACCCAAGAAAGGTATCAGGAGTATACAAATGTTTCAAAGACTTGCCAACTATATCCAAAAGTGAGTACCTCCAGGCGAATACATAAAAACTCTACAAGTTGGGGTATCAGCTGAATCCAGCGTAGTAGCAGATAACATCGTTCACACAAGGATATTCACAAACTCTCAGATAAGGTAAATAGATTTGTACTCGCAACAGATATACAGCGAAAGAATGCAATAAACTAGGAGGACCGCGAGAGAACAAATAAGCAAAAGAAATATAGAAGCTACAATGGAAATAAATTCGCATTAGGAAACTACTGAAAAATGGTAATACGGGTTGTCAAAGAAAGACGAACTAAGACATAGTGAGGGGGGGGGGGGGAGGGAACCAAACATGGCTGTAGCAATCACCTCACTGGAAAAAGTGATCATCAGTTACCGGACACATATTTGTTGTCCGAATATTTACAAGCCTCATTAACCAAACACCGCACACGTATTCTACATTTACATCTACGTGGATACTTTGCAAATTACACTTAACGGCCTGGTAGAGGTTTTATCGAACCACCTTCAATATAAGTCTCTGTTATTCCTCCTATATCTTTTTGTGCAAGCTCTGATTTCCCTTATTTTATTATGATGAATGTTTTTCCCTATGTAGGTTGGCGTCAACAAATAATTTGTCCATTCGGAAGAGAAAGCAGGTGATTGACGTATCGGGAAAAGATAACGCAGCAAAGAAAAAAGCCTTTGTTTTAATAATGTCCACCCCAAATGCTGTATCATGTAAGTAATACTCTCTCCCAATTTTTCGATAGTACAAAACGTGCTGATCGTCTTTGAATTTCCTCGACGTACTACGTCAATCCTATCTGGTAAGGATCCAACACCAGGCAACAGTTCAATAAAACGCAGTCTTTGCTTCGCCTTCGTCACAACATTTTCTATATGCCCTTTCCAATTTAGGTTGTTCGTAATTGTAGTTCCTAGGTATTTACTTGAACTGTCTTCAGATTTGACTGATTTACCATGTGACCGAAGTTTAAGGGATTCCTTTTAGCACTCGCGTGGATAACCTCACACATTTCATTATTTAGGATCAATTTCTAATTTTCGCACCAAACAGATATCTTTTCTAAATCGTTTCACAATTTGTTTTGATCTTCTGATGATTTTACTAGACTATAAACGATTGCATCATCTGCAAACAACGTAAGACGGTTGCTTAGATTGTCTTATAAATCGTTTATGTTGATAAAGAACAGCAGAGGAAGCGTAACACTTACCTAGGGGAACCAGAAATCATTTCCGTTTTACTCGATGTTTTTCCACCAGTTACTATGAACTATGACCTCTCTGACAGGTAACATAACTGAGACGGTATCCCATAAGCACGTAATATGACTACAAGCTGCTTGTGAGGTACAGTGTCAAAAGCTTTCTGGAAATGTCGAAATAAGGAATCTATTTGAGATCCCATGTCAATAGCATTCAACACTTCGTGTAGGTAAAGAGCTAGTTGTGTTTCACAATAACGATGTTTCCTACAACCTTGTTGACTGTATGTCAATAGATCGTTCTCTTCGGGGTAATTCATAATGTTCGAACACAATATATGTTCCAAAATCCTGTTGCATATCGACATTAATGACATGGGCCTGTAATTGAATATTGTGTGATCTGTGCGACATTCCAGCGAGCGGTTGTATATGACTGTTAAGTACATAGCTCTTGCATCAGCGTACCCTGAAAGGAATCTAATTGGTACACAGTGTGGACTTGAAGACTTGCTTTTATTAAGTGATTTCAGTTGCTTCACTACTCCGAGGATATCTACTTCTAAGTTATTTATGTTGGCAGCTGTTCTTGATTCGAATTTTGGAATATTTACTCCGTCGTCTTTGGTGAAGGAATTTCGGAAGGTTGTGTTTAGTAACTCTGCTTTAACAACACTGTCATTGCAGGCCTATTATTTCCATTGCTATCGCGCAGAGAACGCACAGACGGTGGTTGCTGCTAGCATTACGCGTTCTGAAAAAATGGAAGGTTACAAAATAGCAACATTCAACGTTAGCAGCATCCAGTCCACACTCAAGTTAAAGGCTTTACAAAACTATTTTCTCTCAGGTGACATAGACATAATTCCCTTACAAAAAGTCGTGTGGGCGCGGTGATTATAGTTACGATAGTACAATAGGAAGAAAAATCTTACTTGTGGAATATGATTCAAGGGCGTGTTACAGAAATCGACCGTATTTGTGGTTACAGCACGTTAAACCCAAATATATAAAAACTATTAAGCTATAAATCGGAGCAAAAGCAATGTGGAATAACACCACCAGTGAATACTGCTTCACGTACGTTTCCGACTGCACGCCGACCGCGAAAACTAGCAAAGAAATTCCTTACAGATCAAAGGGTCAGAGTTAAACTTAACCCCCCACACAGCAAAGTTTACAGAGGGTAAGTATTCGTAACATTGTCCAAGTAAACGAAGAGAGTACCCCCCTTTTCCAAATAATACGAGAAATATGCCAAGCAAAAATCAATTTGCGCTTAACCGACGAACAAGGGGTTTCCTACGAGACACGGGTGTACACTGAAGCACTGATATTAACATATTTTGTATAACTGTATGCGGAGACTACAACCAGTGCACAACAGGAAAGCGAGATCCATCAGTGAACGAATTAACTTTGATCTAAAAGACGGATAAACGCTTTAGCCTCTTTCATCAAACAAGAGATTAAGCGACACGATTATCTCAAAAAAATAAAGCGCTGGGAATAGATGCCCTACTCCTTGAGATCTACTCGAAATAAACTCGAAACAGAGATAAATTGATAAATATCTCTTGTTGGAATAGGGATGAAATCAAATAAAAAAAACAGAGGTAAATTAATAGAACCTGAAATGAAAATAAATTAATTAAATTCGAAACAAAGGCAAGATTGAACAATGATCGAATGAATTCGAAACGACCAACAAAACGTTAAACGAACGTTAGAAGTTAAACTAAACATAAACATTATCATAAATGTAGTTATCATCAATTTTGTCTTTCTAGTAATTTTCTTAAAAGTATATCTAATTTAACAACTGCTAATTCTATCTTATAAGGAACAGCGATAGGATTTTTATAGTTTTGTTTTATGATTTTCATAATTTGTTTTACCTTTCATTGTTTGTGTTGTTGTTGTGGTCTTCAGTCTAGAGACTGGTTTGATATTCTTTCCTGTGCAAGCTTCTTCATCTCCGAGTAAATACTGCAACCAACATCCATCTCAATCTGTTTAGTGTATTCATCTCTTTGTCTCCCTCTACGATGTTTACCCTCCACGCTGCCCTCAAATACTAAATTGGTGATCCCCTGATGCCTCAGAACATGTTCTACCACCTACCAACCAATCCCTTCTTGTAGTCAAGTTGTGCCAGAAATTTCTCTTCTCCCCAATTCTATTCCATACCTCCTCATTAGATATGTGTTCTACCGATCTAATCTCCAGAATTCTTCTGTAGCACCAAATTTCGAAAGCGTCTATTCTCTTCTTGTCTAAACTATTTATCGTCCATGTTTCACGTCCATAGATGACTTCACTCCATACAAATACTTTTTGAAAAGATTTCCTAACACTTTAATCTATACTCAATGTTAACAAACTTCTCTTCTTCAGAAACGCTTTTCTTCCCATTGCTAGTCTATATATTATATCCTTATACTTCGACAATCGTCAGTTTTGCTCCCCAAACAGCAGCATCTACTACTCTGTCTCATTTCCTAATCTGATTCCCTTAGCATCACCTGATTTAATTAGACTACATTCCATTATCCTCGTTTTACTTTTGTTGATGTTCACCTTATATTTTCCCTTCAAAACACTGTCCATTCCGTTCAACTACTCTTCTAGTTCCTTTGCTGTCTCTGGCAGAATTACAACGTCTTCGGCAAACCTCAAAGTTTTTATTTCTTCTCCATGAATTTTAATTCCTACTCCGAATTTTTCTTTTGTTTCCTTTACTGCTTGCTCAATATACATATTGAATAACATCGGGGATGGGCTAAAACCCTGTCTCACCCTCTTCCCAACCGCTGCTTCGCTTTCATGCCCCTCGATTCTTATACTGTCATCTCGTTCTTGTACAAACTGTAAATAGCCTTTCGCTCCCTGTATTTTACCCCTGCCACCTTCAGAATTTGAAAGCTTACTCCAAGTCAACAAATTCTAGAAACGTAGGTTTGCCTTTCCTTAACCTGTCTTCTAAGGTAAGTCGTACGGTCAGTGTTGCCTCACGTGTTCCAACATTTCTACGGAATCCGAACTGATCTTCCCCGAGGTCGGCTTCTACCAGTTTTTCCATTCGTCTGTAAAGAATTCGTTTAAGTATTTTGCAGCCTTGACTTAGTAAACTGATTGTCTGGTAATTTTCACACCTGTCAACATCTGTTTTCTTTGAGATTGGAATTATTATATTCTTCTTGAAGCCTGAGGGTATTTACCCTGTCTCATACATCTTGCTCACCAGATGGTAGAGTTTCGTCATAGCTGGCTCTCTTAAGACTATCAGTAGTTATAGTGGAATGCTATCCACTCCCGGAGCCTTGTTTCGACTTAGGTCTTTCAGTGAATCGTCATTTTCTTTATGCAGTGTCACATCTTCTATTTCATCTTCACTTACGTCCTCTTCCATTTCCATAACATTGCCCTCTAGTGCATCGCCCTTGTATAGACCCTCTATATACTTCTTCCACCTTTCTGCTTTCCCTTCTTTGCTTAGGACTGGTTTTCCATCTGAGCTCTTGATATTCATGCTAGTGGTTCTCTTTTCTCCAAAGGTCTCTTTAATTTTCCTGTAGGCAGTATCTATCTTACCCCAAGTGAGATATGCCTCTACTTCCTTACATTTTTCCTCTTTTCATCCCTGCTTAGCCATTTTGCACTTCCAGTCGATCTCATTTTTGAGACGTTTGTATCCCATTTTGCGTGCCTCATGTACTAAATTTTTATATTTTCTCCTTTCATCAATTAAATTCAATATCTCTTCCTTTACCCCAGAATTTATAATAGCCCTCGGATTTTTACCTACTTGATCTTCTGCTGATTTCACTATTTCATCTCTCAAAGCTACCCATTCTTCTTCTATTGTATTTATTTCCCCTGTTCCTGTTAATCGTTACCTAATGCTCTCTCTGAAACTCTATACAACCTCTGGTTCTTTCAGTTCATTCAGGTCCCATCTTCTTAAATTCCCACCTCTTTGCAGTTTCTTCAGTTTTGCTCTACAATTCATAACCAATAGATTGTGGTCAGAGTCCACATCTGTCCCTGGAAATGTCTTACAATTTTAAACCTGGTTCCTAAATCTGTTCTACCTTTATATAATGTATATTTAAATTTTCCGTTAGCAACCAAATCTATAGTTAGTTGTTTTTTGTTTTGTTTCCAAGTAGCTCCATTACAGAATATTTCTTTTTGTTTGTAGCGCATGTTTTATTTTCAGCTTCCACTTACAGAGAAGAAAAACATTATATTTGTGAAAAAGTTGCTAGAATTAGAGATACAAAGATATAATGATGATGATGAAGTCCCACACACATTGGCAGAGCGTAGGGAAACGATGAGGGAGACATGGACTGCTGTACGAGGCAAGGTCCTAGTGGAGATGGTTTTCCATTGCCCTCCTCCGACCGTAATGGGGATGAATGATGATGATGAAGACGAGAGAACAACACCCAGTCTTCTCGAGGCAGGCGAAACTCCCTGACCCCGCCTGAAATCGAACCCAGGACCTCGTGCTCGGGAAGCGAGAACGTTACCGCGAGACCACGAGCTGCGGACAAAAGATATAAAGGTCCTTAAAATTAAATGGTTTGAAAAATAGCTGAAACTGGGGTAGTCGAACGCAAAGTGAAGTGATTTTCGTACCTATATGAATTATTTTATAACTGGTGAACGTGATAAGGAAAAATATTCATTTTTATTAAGTTTTCTAAGTAATTTAATACAAAATATACCTTTTTAAAATGAAATTATGCGAGTTGGACCTAAGAATTGGGTTATAGTAGATCTTTTTGGTAGGTTCTGGCTACTTTAATGAACAAGTGAGTGGAACCAGCGAGTGAGCTAGCTGAGCCAGACCCCACCAAATAGATATAATTCTAGATCATTTTGAATAACCCTGTATTTATTCTAAAGCTGCAAGTTCCCAGATGCAATTAAGATGGAATTCACTTTCTTCCTTTCTTTATCTAACTGTTTCATTTTTTCTATTTCCTTTACTTCTATCCATAGTTGCAATTCCCTTTTTTGCATAAGGAGTAAATTTAGTTAACAAATTTTCGGCAGTTGATGTTTGTCTATTTAGGTAAGCTTGGGTCATAATCTCAAATTATATAAAACTGAACTGGACGAGAATAACTACTTCAGAATCACTAAGGACCTAGTCAATTCTGGTGTCACATATAAATACCAACCCATTGGTTTCCCACAGGTGGTAACGGCAATGCAAGTTTCCGTCAGACGCCGATAGTGCTTGTGTGGAATCCAGTGAACCCAGTGGAGCATGCCCGCTGAGCCACGCTACCAGCAGCTCTACATCATGAGCGCCCTCTGCCACTGAAATATAGTATTAGGATGGTCGGCGGCAGCCACACGGCCCATTCGCAACGATGCGCACCCCAGTCGCTGCAGAGTTACCACCGAGATGGAACCCAACTGCAGCCCTGTCACTGTCGCTCGTGCATTAGTTAAGAGAGGCTCACGCTGGGATGCTCTTGTTGCTATTGCACTAGCTAGACTTCATTGCTGTACGTTCATTTGTAAAGAATCTTCATATGCTTGGAGAAAGCTACAAGTTATATAAAGCTTCTTTTTACTTGTTCACTAATCATTTCAGTACCTGTCCACTTTTCTTAATATGACAGCTGTTGCATTACTCTAGCCCACTTCTCCTCACCATTGTGTACGAAGTAGAACACAACAGTAAAAAATAGATTAAATCAATGAAACGTAAATCTGTGGAATTTTCAGATTAGCTGGTGGTGATAACTGGATCCATTCAATGTTTCTAGACTGAAGTAAGAATTACCGTTTCTATGGCACACCGACAATTGTGAATAGAAATACGTTCATATGAAATATCGAGCTTCTTTTCAGGTGATACAGAACATTTCTTGATTGCAGAAGGTAATACGTTAACCTGGACTCGTTCGTGTAGTATAAGTCAAGACAGTCGTAATTGTTGGTGCGCGCCTAAAATGATGTGATAGAATTATTACTTTTAATGATCAATGAAATCCACTTCAGCTGTATTATTAGTCTATAAGTTTATGGTATTACGACCGGTTTCATATGTTGAACATCTCGTTGCCGACGTTTACTAAAGTATGACATAAATGGTCTTCCTGTCGCAGGTGACGTTAAAGACCAAATTGAAAAATAGTGATGACAAACATAATGATCAATGATCAGTGTTTTTGGCTTTGGTCTTTAACATTACCTACGACGGCCGCACCAATTATATCGTGACTATGCCACAGCTAGGCAACCTGAAGATGTTCAACGAACTAAACCTGTCGCAACACAATAAATATGTAATACAGATTATACATCTGAGGTGGTTTTCGTTAATCGTTAAAATTAATGTCAGCTGTCGAGATCAACATGATCAGAAATCATTATGGTTCTCGTTATGCAAGAGTTCCAAACGTTCAGGGTAACTATTAAGCAGGTGATAGAGGCGCCAAAACTGAATACTTTGACTTATTTCCAACATAAAGAAGGACAGGACCAGCAACTTGGAAAAATAATTTTTATAGTAATTCCGTTACAGTTGCTTTTTATTATGTTGGCGACTAAATTAGAACTACCAAGATCAATTTCAAGTCAGATCTGTTAAAGCAAAGTAGAAAACATTTATAACAACTCATAAAAATGAAATTTACAAAACATAAAAATACAGTTCTTAAAATTTCAGTAGTTGGTCAATGAACTTTAACGTGCTTGTACTAATAGTGCTTTGTTAGTCGACGGTCAAGCCACATGTGGGTAATATATGACACATAGTACAATAAAAAAGCGATGATGGTCATCAGTCGATGCGATATACATGTACAAACAAAAAATAATTACAATTTCAGAGTAACTGGATTATTTATTCAAGGCTAAGAACTTCACAAATTCAGCAAGTCAATAATGCATTGGTCCGCCTCACCTCTGGCCCTCTGGAAGAGATTCTGCTTGTCTTTGACAGAGAGTTGTTGCATGTCTTCTCAGGTATATTGTGCCAAATTCTGTCAAACTGGCGCGTTAGGTTGTCAAAAGACAGAGCTGATTGAGGGCCTTGCCCATACTGCTCCAAACTCTCTCGATTTTGCAGGGATCCGGCGATCTTGCTGGCCAAGCTAGGTTTTGGCAAGCACGAACAGAAGCTGTAGAAAAACTAGCCATGTACGGGCGGGCATTATCTTCCTGAAATGTAATCCTGGGATGGCTTGCCATGAAAGCCAACAGAACGGGCGTAGAATATCGTCGACGTACGACTGTGCTGTGGGGGTGAGGTGGATAACAACCAAAGGAGCCCAGCTATGGAAAGAAATGACACCCCAGACAATCACTCATGGGTCTCAGACCATATGACGGGCGACAATCAGATTAGTATCCCATTGCTGTCCAGGGCGTCTCACCTTCGGCCTGGAATCTCGCTGACTGGAGTACACTTGTCATCATTGATGAGTCTCGCTTCGAATTTAGCACCGAGACCAGCGAGGACGCATCTCGAGAGGCTCCAGACAGCAGTGGGATACTAATCTGATTGTCTCCTGCCATACGGTACGACAACAAGGAGTGATGGTATGGGACGCCATTACTTTTCATAGCAGGACCCCATTAGTTGTCATCCGGGGCACCCTTGCAGCACAGTCGTAAGTCGACGATATTATACACCCCATTTTGTTGCCCTTCATGGCAAGCTCGTGTTGGTGTTGTTGTAGACTTTCGTGCCAGACCGCTGAGTCATTGGGAGAGTCCTTAGAAAATGTAGTCCATCAACAAAGGAGGTGGCTTACAAAACACTCGTTCGAACTATACTTTAGTATTGCTCATCAGTGTGGGATCCGGACCACATCGGGTTGACGGAGGATATAGAGAAGATCCAAAGAAGAGCGGTACGTTTCGTCACAGGGTTATTTGGCAACCATGATAGCGTTACGGAGATGTTTTTGCATACTCAAGTGGCAGACTCTGCAAGAGAGGCGCTCTGGATCGCGGTGTAGCTTGCTCGCCAGGTTTCGAGAGGGTGCGTTTCTGGATGAGGTATCGAATATATTGCTTCCCCCTACTTATACCTCCCGAGGAGATCACGAATGTAAAATTAGAGAGATTCGAGCGCGCACGGAGGCTTTCAGACAGTCGTTCTTCCCGCGAACCATACGTTACTGGAACAGAAAAGGGAGGTAATGACAGTGGCACGTAAAGTGCCCTCCGCCACACACCGTTGGGTGGCTTGCGGAGTCCAAATGTAGATGTAGATGTATCGTTTAGTTGACATGGTTACGGTTGTTTCGTTTCTTCCTGTGTTGTCTGGCGCCACTTGGTTTCGCAAGCGTTGCCTGCTCATTTATGACAGCAGCGGCGGTTATGGATATGTAGTAACTATGTCCCTATCTTTGGGGCGACGTTGTTGTTCTTCCAGGTCGTGTCAGTGTGCAGTTCGGTAGGGGGACTCAGGAGAAGCGAAGTCTGCACAGTACGAGAACATGCCGGGACCGCAGGCGGCGCACATGGACTGCCGGATCGAGGGCCTGTGGTCACGACGGTGCACGACCTCGTCGTAAACCGGATCCTGCAAGCTTTATGTTGAGTGGATTTGGATTCAACTAGAGAAACCTCCATCACTGTGATATTTTGTAATTATCCAGTGATTTGGGTTCGTGTTGGTGCTCGTAGTGTTGCCGAGGCAAAGAACAGCGAGTGGAGTCCTTGGGGAAGGATGATCTGATTAGATTTCCTGGACTTCTAATTACTATTTATTGCGTTCAGTTTGTTACTATTTGTTAAGTTCAACCAGCGGTATTTTGCCTGCTGGTGACCGTTAACACCTCAGTTACCTGCCCTGGGGGTTAGTGTATGCAATGGCAGCATACGTTTCCTCTCCTTGCCGCTGCTGTCCAGTGAGGCGTGTAGTTTTGACAGCTTTCTTGATTGTAAGTTGGTTTGAGATTCTTATACTCTGGTGGAGATTCCTTTCTCGTTCCGGGTGCTCTAAGCACAGTATTCTATGGGCGGAGTCCAGACTGCCGGTTCCGGCTTTGGCGTATTTTTACATCTTTGCATATGATTTAATGGATGTCAGGTAGCCGCAGCAAGATTATCATTAGTCATTCGTTAGACTGCCACTACTCTGAGTTACCATGTTGTGAAGTATATCTTGGCTGCTTAGCTCATCGCTCGCGAAAGCGATGTTTGCCAGACCTAGTCAGGGGTCGATTGCTGATGCATCGTCTGTGACTGGCCCTTGTGTTTTATTATTGTATTTGCTGTTTTATTGTATGTTTCTAAATTTTTGTATAATTGCTATTCTTGGAGTTACAGCAGGGTCAATGGTTGTGCTACCAAGTTTACCATAATTTTTTCTCACCCGTTTGGTGGTCAGTTGCCTGTATTTTTAAATTAACCTTTGCTATTGCATTGCTGTTGTGCCGTATGTTTGTTAAAATTTTTTTTATATTGCTGTTCTTGGCGATAAGGGCCGTCAGCCATAACTGCGGTTACTTGCCTTAAAATTCCATATGGGTTCACATTGGTTTGTTTTTAAAACATTATTTGCTGTGTCTGCTCATTTGGTAAATTGTAACGCACTGAAAGCACTATTAATTACATAGTTGTTTATTTCTTCATTAATAACGTGTGATATCTTTATTTATTGCTGAGTCTGGAACAACAGTTTTAAAATAAATGTGTGTAATTGCAAAAGGGAACCAATAGTAACTGATTGTAACCGATTACCGGGTCTCAACACACAAGTGGTTTTAGATATCGCGATAGGAAATAATCAAGGAGATTCAGGTCAGGTGAGTGACAGGCCATGGAGTACGACTTTCCTTCTAATCCAGCGACCAGAAAATACCTCACTGGTACAGCGCCATCGTATTGTACTTGATGTCTCTGAATAGTACTGAGTAATGAATGTATCCGTCGTTGACTCATATCATGTTCTGATATGGAACAATGTAAATACGATACAACAGACCCACCTTATGGTGAAGTATTTAGACTCGTCCTCTTTGTTTCCTTGCGGGAAATAAAGAATGTGAATGTAAATAAATAGCACAGTACGTGTAAACATGTACGTATGTTAGTTGTAAATGAGCTGGAAATCAGTAATCTTAGACAAATCAGTAGACAAGTACTTCCATATCGCTTTAAACTGGCTATTTCGACCCCAGGTTCCCTACGTCAAATTGTTCAGTGGAGCATTCTCTATTTCCTGTTACATTTTTGATTGGTCTTACGGAAACACCCTGTATAGCGTGCCACAAATCTTACAAGAAAAATAGCAAATGTCAACTTTACACAATTCAATTACATTTTGTTATCACTAACAGTTAATTCGTTAAAATGGACGTTCAATTAACAAAAAATATATTCATATCCTCTTGCATAGACATATAACTGGTGCTGTCCCGTGAAAAATACGCTAGAAGTAAGGATGAGCTATGTCATCTAAATAATGAAGTACATCCATGTTGTACTCATGTTACCCTAAGCTGCCGCCATGTGGCAATATGTCATGTAAATTAACCAGTAACTAAGGCCACTATAAACATAAATTGAAAAACCGTAACAAAATTTTAAAACGGCAGCACATGCCGTGGCAAAGTGATATCCTATACTCCACCGTCATGTAACCAGCTCGAGTCGTGTGCATCAAGAGCACAGCAGACATGTAATGTTCACTCAGAATAATCATTCATGCAGTTAGAAAACTGTAATAAATTGATACATTGCGTGTGCTGTGATGGCACTGCATCATGCCATTGCATCTATTGCTGAACAAGGAACAAAACGGCAGAGCATCGCACGACTCAAAACTCGGTAGCCGCGACGCGCACTAGTGTATAACACGTCACTGAGACGTTACACAGCCGTCAGCTGACCTTATTGCACACAAAGGTGCTACCATGATACTCAGTTATCCAGGTGTGAACCTTACCGTGACAAATACATCAAAATATGTCATTTTGTATTCTAAAATTACAGCTACAGGCACACACCAAGCGCTGTTAACATGCCGGCACATGATATACCATCATAGGTTCGATATACAAACACGTCATGTTGTCAGTGGTGCCATGTAAGTGAGCTAACACCCATAAAATCATTACGGGACAGGGTGCTGACAGCAACATAGAATTATGTCACATTCGTATTCGGTGAACGTTAGTTGACAGACGCCTATGGTTACAGTATCCCAGTGTGACTGATCGACACTGGTAACTTAACAGGAAAATTATAATTTTATCATTTTTTACATAAATGCCTACTGAAAGCATTTGCAGAGCCTACATAAATTTTACAAACACTAATCAGAATGATAAAATTACAATTTCTCTATTATGTTGCCTATGTTGATTCGTGTCACACTACTGAGAAAGACTTTTATATCAAATTTATGAAAGAATCATAAATTATAGTTTTTTTCAATGAAGTGATGAATCTGACAAGTTAAATGAAAGTGCTATTTCAAATTATTTTGGCAAAATAAAAATTTATGAATCGATTTAAAAAAAAGATTTAATTCTGTGTATTTGCAGATTTATTATGTGACCTAGGCTTTGATATTTTTGGCGTTATTTTGCTGTTGCTGCTAATGGTGACGTACCGATTTTTTGCTTGTCATATTTCTGGTTTGCGTTTTGTTTATTAGAAAGAAATATAGTAAAACCTGCAGACGATCATCATTATAACGAAATAACATTTCTGTGTGAATACTGCATTACTTGTTGCAATTAGTGAAATACTTTTGATTTTGAGTGATTCAGTGCAAAAAAATTAATGTTAAAATATTTTTATAACCTCCTACATTTTCAGTTACGTTTCTACTCGTATACTGACCGCTATCATCCACATAAGTTTCAATAATTCTTACGTAATTGTTATTTCAATGCAACATAATAATTTTTGACCTTAAATGTGCCTAAGGCCGTTTTACTTAGTTGGACAAAGACTGATTCAATAAACTTGTTTCGCAATTATCAACAACTTTTTTTAACTTCCAAAAAATTAACCCACATCATTACACACCTTCGTTTCCGAAAATTATTAATGTAATACATTTCTTTACGATTTTACGATTAGTGATGAGTTATTCTATAGTCTGTCGGTATATATTCCTTGGAATTGATGTCTTATTGTGAAGATTGTAGCACATCAGATTATATGTTTCATTAAAACACTCGAAAGTGCAGGTAAGTTGTAAGTGTTGCCAGTGATAGGACTGAAATTATAAGTATCAGTTACACGTGGCCCCATAAATCGACAGGACATAATACAGCGGTGTTTTAAGCCTCTAAAACTTAGAAGTCAACATTTAATTTCAGTTCAGTTGTAGTTCTCTAAAAGTTTATTTTCAAACAGCAGGTGAAAGGAATGTCGCTAGCGGCGGGTTGGTTACTGCAAAAGCAAGCGAAAAGAACAGTAATGTTTAATGTTGAGCAAGCTAGTAACAGAGGGAGAAAAAATCAGGCAATTATTGAGGATGTAAATTGCGTGGCAATGAAACAAGAAAGCACAGATTTGGTTCACGAAAGTTAGGGAGGTACAGCCATAGACTGTACGCATGAGGTGTGCGACGCAATTATGATGTTTCAGTGAACAGTGAAATGGTCAAGATCTAAACCAATCATACAGGGGACTTGGAAAAATAAATAAACAGTAAAGTTGATTCTTTGCACAAATCAATGGGCTGCGAAGAGAATAGTAAAATACATTCTTTAGACAAGTCAGCTAACAGTAAATTGGACTGTAAACTTGGTACCAAAATTGCTTGATTGAACGAATGAATGAGAGAACTGAAAATTAGAATATAGTCTTTGACAGAATGGATGGACAATTAATGACAAGCTTGAGTTATATACTAAGGCTCAAGTAACTGTCTGTCGTAATCTTGAGAAAAAAATTGGATCACGGAATTAAAACGGCTAATGAAACACAAGAAACTGTAAGTAAAAAGTGCTGTATTGAGGTGGATCAGCTCTGTAAGTTTGTTGAAGAGATAGACTGTGCAAATTCAAACAAACACAGAAGATTTTGAAAGAATTAAAAGGTTGGCTACCACCTTGACATTAGAAAAAAAATGGCTCTGAGCACTATGGGACTTAACAGCTGTGGTCATCAGTCCCCTAGAACTTAGAACTACTTAAACCTAACTAACCTAAGGACACCACACACATCCATGCCCGAGGCAGGATTCGAACCTGCGACCGTAGCAGTCGCGCGCTTCCGGACTGACATTTGAAGGGGCGTACCTTAGCCAAGTGGGTACCGAACTACGGAAGTTCGACCTGAAAGGGAAAATCTACCCGCTGACATTTATGAATGCATGTACGAAATTAATTCCTCCAGCACCACCGTACCGACCTGGTAGATAAGAATACGTGAACTGTGTAGTAATGAAGAACTGTGTATTAAAGTAAATACTCCATAATACACAAACATAAGATATTTCAAGAATCTTTCAGAAATGACAAATAACAAGCAATTGCTGATGGTCGGGTTCCAACTGGCGCGGCTAATCACTACACCACACTGAATGCACCATAAAAATCCAATAAATTTGTCCAAGAACCTCCCGTCTCTAGTGTGATTGAATTTTATTATATTGAATTGTCTAATGGTACCATACCACATATATAAAACATAATCGACGAATGTGATTCCCTATTTAATTTTACCACTCAATGAGTGGTTCGGTAAGAAAACTTCCAAACTGTCCACGAAAATTTGAGATAGTACCCACTCACAATTCATCCCAGACTGTTTTTCTGAATGGTGTCTGGTAAAATGTCAACGCTCCCCGTTTTTTCTTGTTTTTTTTTTGTTAACACGATGAAGATATAATTATTCCAATAGCAGGGCGCTCATCTTTACATAAGCAATCATTATTTCAACCGTCTGGCTACGTAGTACAAAAATTTATCCCTTCTTTTACATGTACTCGTATACATAAATCCGTCTTCAGGGGAATTCGGTGCGACATTAAGCCATACCAAGTGACGAACAACAACTATGTTTTACAGGTTAGCGCCATCATTGTCTGACTGGCTTCATAATCATCACGAGAACGTAGCGTCCAGCGATGCTGGTACTTTTATACTCACCCCTACTTTGAGTGCTATTTTCACAGGGAATTTGATGGTAGTGTTAGAATAGTGAATAACGTTTGCGGTGCAGGTAGCCTTTCCCGATCATGCTATTTTTTTTCAAGCAAATGAAAAAAAAAATTGTTTGGAAATAAATAAATAATTTTTTAAGTGCTATTTCAATTTAATAATTTCTAAATCAAAAATTTCGAAATATGTGGCCTCACAAGATGGGTGAGAGGGACGGAGCTGTGACACACAAGTGAGACCACCTGTGACAAAGACAGAGATCAGCTCCAGTCACAATTATAAATAGTATTGGAAAGCCAAGGAATTTGTGGCAAAACTTGACCAAAAGAAAGGATCGGTTGGTAGCAGACGTTCTGAGACATCAAGGCATCATCAGTTTAGTACTGTAGGGAAGTGCAGGTGATAAAAAAAATTGTGGAGGGAGACAAAGAGATGACTACAGTAAGCAGATTCAGAAGGATGTAGGATGCAGTAGTTATTACAAGATGAAGAGGCTCGCACAAGATGGAGTAGCATGGAGAGCTGCATCGAACCAGCCTTCGGACTAAAGACCACAAAACAAAAACAACAGTTTATGGCTGGCCCCTAGTAGGGGGTAAAAATTAAACTGGCATCCACAGACCTGCTCATGCCTCAAGTGCATGCTCTACACATGAAAAAGCTACCAAAAGTTGGTTACAGGTCCAACTTTTTCCAATAGTATGGGCTGATGTCATTGCAGCTTCTCGCCGAAAACGGTCGCTTCCGAATAAGGAGATTTAGACACACGGACGATGTTGTTACCATTAATTCTGACACACTGACCAGCCGTTGTTCCCGTCCCCATCTGAAGTTCGAGATGGATACTGGTAAGACCTTAGTCGTTTCTGCTTAAAATAAGAGCAATCTCTGGAGCAGCTAGAATTCGTACAGCTCACTAGCTCATCGTACCCCGGAAGAGGAAGGACAGGCGCTGGGACACGGACTCGCACCAACGACATAGTGCCTTGGTCGCCATGACCAGGAATCATAAGCAAAGACATAAAAATTCGTGAGTAAAGCAAATAACTGCTTAATAATTAATTCGATGAATTTAAGCAAAATTTAATTGGACACTATACCGAATTATTGTCATGAAGCATGTACAAGGAGAACAGTAAAGATATTTTCTTACAGTTATTCAAGTGTTTATCGAAAATGGAAAAGCTCTAAGCCTTTGAAAATCCAAGTCCTCCTGTTTTTTTACGATCAAAAATATTACACCAATTATTAATATGCGAAAAAAATGAACTGGCTCGAAAATTATGCGTTCTTGAGTGTGGGTTTCGATGAAAAAGCGTATAGTATACCAGCTGAAACACTTATATTCAGATACTGTTGCCGTAAGAGTAACTGCCAACTTGGAACGTATTTTGATACACTGATGCCCTACGGGATAATTTTCTGAGATAATTTTTCAGTTATGCAGAAAGTATTCATTGTTGGGAGCCAGAGTGAATGACAGCAGCCGATGCAGATCCACGAGATGAAGCCTTCCGTGGCTACGCTGCACCATTTGACCAGGGCCGTGGCCGCGTCACCGGCACTCACGTGTGCCCCACATTGACGCGTTTTTATTGAAAGGTCATCTCTGAAATACTCAAAAATCTAAAATAAATCGTTGTTTTGGCCTTGCTGAAGCGGCTTTCTCCAGGACAAAGACTAACTGAGGAGTGCGTGCTTCAGTATGCCGCTTTTCTTTATTGTTATTTTATTCACTTAGCAACGTAGGAGCCGGGGGTGGGTTGCCAGCTGTACAATATCCCGCTCATTTACAGAAAGTAAATGGAGACAGTAAAAGTTATACTTACGGATGCAAAATTTAAGAAAAAACAAGAAATCTAATTGGAGATAATAAAAATAAACAGCGTTATTTTTTGTTTAAAGTTTAAAAAGGATCTAAATACTGACAGGTAAAGCTAAAAAGACAAAATTGACGTTTGAAAACTTTAAAAAGGACGGCAACCATTATTTAAAAGAAGCACAGCACTTTCATTATAAACCTGAAGGACCTGCGCTGGATGAAGTTGTGTAGGGATTAACTGTTGTGTGGTTGTGGGTGTTAATTTACAAGCTGCTGGGTGGTATCTGTAGGAGCAGGGTAGATGGATTGGGTGAAAATTTGGAAAGACAGAAAAAAGGGTGAGTTTGGTAGACGAGCAGCGCCGATATATCAGGAGAGGAAGGGGATGGAGTAAAATGAAGAGGGAGGAGAGAGTGGAGTCCTGATGTGGAGTACAAAAAGATGAGAAAAGCATAGCTGGTAGGGTGGGTAAATATCAGAGCTTTCATTGTATGGGAGAGGCAGGAGGTTGAAGCTTCGTTGGGATATGATATGGACTGTGTGATTGTGTAGAAATGGTGAGACGTGTTTACAAAGGTGCTGCAGCATACCGGGATGGCGATCAGAGGGAAACAATGGGGTTATTAGAATCGAGTTTTGTGGGCAGTATAGGAAATGCGGAGGTATTAGATGTGATTGAGGAGAGTTGGGAATTCAATAAGATGGCAGAGGATCCACGCGTAAGCGTATCTGCTGTTACTGAATGCACGGCAGCAGCGATCCGGTTCCGCAGAATGCTTAGCAGAGTCGAGACGTAAACAGCTTCCATCACATAAGCTGCCGCCTTCTGAAACCATCACTGCCAGCCTGCCAAAAACTTTGAAACTTCCTCTTTCCATTGGTATAAAGTTTGTTCATTTTGGATTACTTGAATACATACGAATGTTTGAAAATGGGTCCATCGTTTAGAATGAGTTGTAGACACTTGTGAGAAGCAACACTTGTGGGAAACTGGAAAGTGGCGATACTTGTGAGAAATCCGTGATACTGAGGGACCGGCACAGGGTGTGTCCCAAATGCTGCGCCACCACCTGCTCGGCCACTATCTGCCGCCGCTTGATGTGACTGAGTGATCGGCTTGTGCCGGCCCGGGCAGCTGCCGAGGGACATTCACACTCCTCCAGTGCAGTCAGCTTACATTATTTCAGATTTTGTTTGGACAAGGAAGAGTGGCCTTAGTCAAATTAGAAATCGGAGCTGATTTTGCCCCCACGATATCATGTCAACCATTAGTTGCAACACAGTTATGCGTAAGACCTTTTTCATTGAAATTTTTGTTCTGATTAATCTTACATATTTCGCTCAACCTCATACTTAACTACGTATTTTACAGAAACTATAGAAACCGAAAATGTTTTCCATCTTTCAACCTCTCACCCAAAATTTGATATTATAGGAGTGGCAACCTTTTACTATATATTAAGAGGAGCTAACTAAAGAACGTGGTTCTCAGTAGAAACTTTTTTCTTTAATTATTTCGAAATAAACCACAATTTTACCGTACCTCGCAGGGAAGTGTACTGAGGTCTAATGTGAGTCCTTATAGTAAGTAGCGTTAAGGAATGCAATTTATGTATTGAAACAAGATGTATTTATCGTCCACTCAAACAGACATTGTTTCTAAAATTCTCTACACAAAAATGCTGATTGTGATTGTTAGAAAAACTATGATTTTTCAAACTTCATTAGTGAATCTTTTACAATTTGCAAGAGACATTTAGCCGACTTTCATCCCCCGTTATATTTATTTACAATATTTACAGGATGATTATTTCTTTAGAATTTTTACAATTGCGTGAAGGGTGTGAACTGAACCCCTTTTCAATATTTACAAGTGTTGCCGTAGCTTCAGCCATTACCTTTTTATTGTAATTTCTGTGCATAGGCCACGCAAGTAAGAAATGATTTTATGTTGCCGTCAACTTGGAGTTTTGTAAGGGCCTTAGAAACTATCTCATTGTCTTAATTGCGGACTTCTTTCTTATTTTCCCACCAAGATTTAAAACTGGTCTCTCAAATTGGTGCCCATGATATTCTGCGTCCTCTCTGAGAATTTTTACTAAGGAGCAAAATTTTGGATGAACCTAAAAATTAATGTATTTGTCCTCCGATTCCATCCTTCTGAAACATTGTTGGTGCGGTGATGCCTTCCTGCGGAGTTCCATATATCCCTTGGCATGTCTTCATTATCCAGCCATTGTTCAACAAAATAGTCGTAAAAATCCTGCAGTTTTTCATCATCTGGCATGCTCTCCTGAATGCATAGTCACCCATCATCTAACATGTCCAGAGGAATGTGAGCCAAAGCGGAACACAATATTATGTGAAAACGAATTTCTTCGTTTTCCTTATAGGCAGCAACAAGGCCACATTTCTGCAGTTGCCTCCAAAAGCACAGATTGAAATTGTAGTTTCAGCCATTAATCTTTCCATCAGGAAACAAATGTGTTAGTGATTGGATGATTGGAGCTTCAAAATCCATCATGATAGCTGTAGGATTCCAGCCAGGTACGTTGCTCTTACCAGCTGTGAAAAAGCGATCGTACGTTTCACGCTTTTTATTGGGTAGGAAGGCGCACACGGTTGGAACTGTGTTTGTTTCCTCCTCAGAACTACAAATATCGGCATGAACAGTAAATAACTGTCCAAACTGCTTGCTGGAGGTTTTGAACGTTCCATAGACAAAGAACGAATTGAGGTCTGTCAAACAGGATTTTCCCCTTTCGCTGGCGATCACCAATATCCTATCATATGGTCCTCTGTCGTCATCTGCAAGTAAAAATTTGCTCCCATCATTCATTAGCAAATGATGTTCTTGCAGAAATATTCCTGCAGCATCGGTCGGATCTTGTGTAGATGCCATGCTTTTTTGCCTGATGCGTTGCAGCGATCGTTTTGCACTCCTGTGTGACGGCAGTGATGTGACGATGTCGTATCCTTGATTGAACAGCGGCCCTACTTCTTCGGCGTAAACATAAGAAATTGAAGTGTCCGTTTCTTTTGCAGTCCTTTTGGCGTTTGCCACGTGTTTTCACACTTCATTGGCCTCGAAGTCCGGAATACATGTATGGCTGCCTTCGCCTAAAACTAAGTTGTTTCTAGTAGATAGTCTTCCTTTGCACTTCTTGTTTACGTTTACACACCGACAATAAGTGTACCTTCATTGTTGGCATATTCCACTATATAATGGTAAACGTTATAAATCACTAGAGGCTTCCCTTTCGTTGTCGTGGTGAATTCCATCTTTACAACAGGGTACTGAACCGCGGTGCGCTACCTGTTTGGTGTCCACAGCTGTACTGAACTGCTGTGCGCTTCTTGTTTGGTGACCCTGTTCGGCCGGGTCTCCTCACAAATATCGCTCCTCACAACTGTCTCACCCCCGTTTAGAATAACTCTGTGACATTGGAACATGAGGGAGGGATATGTGTGTTAAAGGATTTGCTGCTACCTGGTAATCCGCTACGAATTAGCGAGAAGCTTCTGGAAGGTGGGGTTTTCCTGCTGCTAACTGCGGCGAAGCGACGTCAGTTGTGCGTGCAGCGTTTGTTTAGCTGGTCGCGGCACTGTCAGGGGAGGCCGCTGCCCTGCAATCACACGGGGCCCGTCGTATCGTGATTGCTGTCAGCCGGGGAGCCGGAAGCCTGTAGCAGTCTTCCTGTCGATATTGACAGACCGCTTCATGATTCAGTTGCCTCTCTTATTTTGCGTGTGCGCTTCCACGGCTGTCTTGTAGATATCCATACTTAAGAGACTGAACACAATGGCAATGGTGCTCCGGTAGTGCGGATCTGTTGTGCTGCCAGAACTGAACATAGGGTTCAGGTTTTGTTACGCAGATGCCAAAAGCCTATCTAGTTTCCCCAACGTAGGCGACACAGCACTTACACTCTATCTCGTATACTCCTTTACCGTGGAAGCTTGTATGCATCTTAGAGGACCCTACCAAATCCAGGATGCTGGGGCCACTCCGGAAAACTGGTTTGATTTTTGCTCGGCAAATCACCTTGCATTTTTTATTAGTGACGAAGGAAAATAAGAGCACGACTGGGAGCTGTTCTTTTATTTCTTTTTCTGTGTCTGCCCTTATGCTGAACTTATGGACCGCGATTATTCGTCATGTACAATTTTGTCCAAATTTATGGTATATGCATGGCTTGGCCAGAAATGGAAATGAAGGAAGTGGAGCTCCAGATAGACAAACATTTACAAAAAGCAGTGTCGGGCGAGCCAAAAGCCTATTGATTAGCAAAGCCCCACGCAGCGGTTAGAGCCACGTAAAGCGTACGAAACGTTAAATGGAGGGTCGTGAGGTCGAGTGTCTATGCGGAAACGTTTTTATTCTGTTTTATTTTTAGTTTCTGCGTTCCTTGCTCTGTAAATAAACCGAAATGATTCTCAGTATGTTGAATTTATTCATACTTTCATGAAAGGTATGAAAATGAAAGCTGAACGAAAATTTGGGATTGCAAATAAATTTCCGGGAACAGATCGTAAGGCGCACACGAGAACTTCGTATATAAAATTAGATAAATCTGTTATTTTGCTCTTGATGATTTACACGTTAGGGGGTATATTCATCGTAAAAACGCAGTAAGCGGTAATTTTCTTGTCATATTGTACACGTTATGAAGCCGCACTTTTACAATTACATCGTGATTTTAAAATTTCTGTACATAAACAGGCTTGGTTTACATTCATAAAAGTTTCTGTAAATTCACAGCGTAGCAGCAAAACACGCGCAACGCATCATTTCACAAAACATAGCCAATGGAACACATTTTGATGCAGTTTTCTCGGGTTGTGATTTCTTTTTCTCTCTCGATGACATCAGAGCCGTTTCGAAGCTTTTTGTCAAACAGTTTGCCTGCCAATAAAAATAGACATCGCAGAGGGGCTCACCAGCGGGTCCACTTTGGTGGGTGGGGAATCAGTTTAATACGGCATCACGACAGTCGTCCATCTTGAAAAATCTCGTCGTATGACTGTGAATTTGTCTCCTGCATTTAACGGTTCGTCACATAATTCAAATAATATCTCTACAGGTTTTCCAGATTTTGATAAAAGAATGGCAACGTTCCTATATTTTGCCAACTCTTCGTTTGACTTTTATTTTCATGCATTTTATGATAATACGAATATTAATGAATACAATGTATTAAGCATTATTTAGGTTTATTTGCAGTGTAAATAACATAAAAACCGAAAATAAAAAAATGAAAACACTTTTACGCATAGCCACGCGACATCAAGACCGATGATGGCAGAGGGGCTCGCACATGAGGAATGTCATGGGAGCTGGTAGGCTCTTGTGTGGAGTTGAAGTCCTCATCCTCAAACAGCGGCGATTCAATAGAGAAGGTATAGCTCTTCGTGGAACCGGGTAGTGAGTATACATTTAGGGTGTGGATGCCGAACAGTCTGAGAGAAATACCTCTGGCATTAGGAAGGTAGACTATAACTTCACTGGGGAGACATGCGCGGAGAGGACGGCCACTTATCGACACATGGATGAAGATTCATGGCTCGCAAGCAAGTTTCGCATACTTTACGATGCACTCGTCTAGCCTCCTCGACCTTATCTATCTCCAACGTTCCCTTGCTGGCGATAATCCACTTGCCGAAGTTTGGCCTCTGGCTTTCTCCATCAATGAGGCCTGCATCTGTAGTGTCGACCTCGTGCATCAATTTGTGTGGTGTAGTCGTGGCCTGTGGAAATTATATGTTTCCCACCTGGCAGTCCCTGACTGCTAACGTATCGTTGAGGACGCATGGGACCTCTTTCATCGACGTTGCCTCTCCTAAACATCTATCCTAGCCTGGGGACTATCCTTTGCCAAACCGACTCTATGCAGGGTACTGATTGGATACGGCAAGCACAACAAGGCTTGCATGCGAGCACCATGGACTTTCGTTACGCAATCCTATGTGACTGCATCTCGATGACATTCTCTCCCATCCGTTAGGTGACAGTGCGCCATGCTAAGCACAGATCACTTCACTCAAACATTGACGCTTGGGAGGGCCCTTGTCAGGTCTCGCACTCATGTCCATATGACTCAAAAAACGCCATCGATGTACCATCTCCTCGCAGAACGCCGGCATTGTCGTCAAGCTCTCACACGCAGCTTCACAGATGCAGAAGGCTGAGGAAGTTGTAGCACTCACCGTAAACACCGTAATGCAGAACGTGGCTCAAGAACTTTAGAAAGATGTGACCATGGATGAAGTCCTAGACGTTACCAAGGCAGGAGCCTCCAATAAGTTCCCTGCACCTGACGGTCTCCCCCCTCGAATTTTACAAGTGTTTTAGCTATACGTTGGTACCTACTTGGACGTCCCTCTGTCGTGAACTGATGTGGCCAATAATGACAATACGAGCCACATTCCTTGATGGGTCATTATCCCAGTCCCCAAATTGCATAGGCGATTCCGCATCTGTGATTACCGGCTCAGCACTCTACTCAACAACGACATGAAAATTTTCACCCATTTGTGGGAATCAATAATGGAGACAGCAGCATGATACATCACGTCCCTTGATTAGACATCTCTGGGTGGTGATAACAATATTCATATAGCCCTTTACCATTACAGGGACATGATCACATTCGCCAGGTCGCGACATCTGCCATGTGCATTGGCACCGCTTAACTTCAGTCAAGAATTTGGCTGTGTTTATCACATCTTTTTGAAGATGGTCCTTCAGGACACGGATATACTGGCTCATGTAGTTCAGTGGCGATGCGCCTCTTCAGCAGTAAGACTTCAAAAATAATGTAGAATGGCCGCTTCACCACGCTTAGCGATTGAGCTCTCTGTCCGACACGGTTGCCCACTTTCCACGATACTGTATGCTTTGGCGTTAGGATCCCTACTCCAGGGGCTTCGTCAACGCCTGGTATGCTTGTCATTGCAGTAGGCCTGTCATTGCACGGACACCGCTGATGTTCTATGGTCTATAATGATGATTCTGTTCTCTATCTGCTCGGTGAAGATCTCGTCCATGCGGCTCTGATACGGGCGGTGACATATGGTATGGCATCGGACAGTTATCTTAACGTTTAGAAATAGCATGTTCTGTTAATTGGTGAGGGCCTACTTGAAAGATATGCCGATCCTCTGTGACCACCACCGTATGCTGCTTGGGCATTGCTTTTACGAAGATCTTCGTCCTTCGGGGGCGACAAACACCAGATGCCTCCTCCAAACAATAAGGGCTGGCCTCATTGATCATTGGCTTAGATCCTTCGACATTGTACAGCGTGCGTGCTACATAAATGTCTATCGCGCCGCTCACTAACCTGACATGGTCCTTACTACACTCGCCCGTTGTATGTTGACGGTGATATGATCCTTTACCTGTATCAGCATGTTGTTCAAAGTTCAAAATGTCTCCCTTGCCCTCCCACGGGAGCGTGGTGTTAGTGGCTCACGCCACTCGTTCGTCAGTCATGGCACTTTTGTTTAGCTTCCATCTGAAAGTCTGGTGTCATTGCCCAATGACTTCCAGAGGACTGCTTTTACATGAATATGTCTCGGTCTTCATTCAGCCCTAGTCATGTTATCAGACCTTCCACAACCCTTTTATCACTTCTAGCATTTGTTTGCAGAGTTAAGCAGCATCGTCCAGTCCTTACTACTTTCACAACTACTCCGAACAAAGACTGTCTACAAGCTATACAAGTGCAACGGCCCCCAAATCCCATCAAACACAAGTTTCCCGAGATCCTATGGTGTCGTGTATGGAAAACATCACATGCAGGCTTTGTCGACACCAGAATCCAATCAGCTTGGTATATCACTGTCAGTGACAGAAAGGTCAACCAGTCTCGTTTGCACCCACATGCACCTCACTGACACACCCTTATGTTTTCCCTGTGGTGTGGACGACACAGAAGCCCACTGATTTTCATGTGGTCTGTCGTATGGCATTTGGAGCCTCTCTTAGCGTATCTTGCTTTCCTTACCCGACAGACACCTGCTCAGATCGCTTTCAAAAAGTTTTTATTCCCAAGCGTGATTTATTACCCTGCAACGAAAACTAATGCATTGAATTGTATACGTGGTAATTCGGTGCTCTACCTTTTTGGCGCCAAAGAGAAATTGGAACTTGGTTATTGGACGCACCATACTGATCAACACTGTGCACTAATTCGCAACCCCAGATACAAGCAGTGCTTTTCAAATTTTCTAAGGAGCACCTTTCATGATCCGCCTTCGAACTGTAACATCCAAGTCATGAGATGCTCATACTTATTTTGCCGACATGATGCTCTGAACGAAATACAAACTAAATCACTACAAAAAATTTTAGAAGACTCGTTTGGATTTACCACTATACAAAGGCGCGCAAGGCTCCCTTAATTCTGGTAAATAAAAAATTAAAAAATTACATAAAATAAAATAATTCCCTACACCACACCTTTAATTTTCATCGATCCCTTGTATATTCTCTTCCCCTACAGTCTTCCTTTGCTACCCACTCTTAGTAATAGGTTAGTTATTTTGGAATAGGCATATTTAGGTGCCAATGCCTGAAGAGGTGCAGTTCTTTTTTATATATCTTCTGACTGGTTTGATGTGGCCCACTATGAATCCCTCCCTTGTGCCAATCTCTTCATATCAGCGTAGTTCTTGCACCCTACATCCAAAATTATTTGTCGGATGTATTCAAATCTCTGTCTCCCCAACAATTTATACCCTCTATAGCTCCCTACACTATTGTAAGATCTTTTTCCCTCCCAGCTTTCCCTCTTGCATAGAAAGGTGGTATACTCTGTGTACCCAAGTTGAATGTTGAGAAGAGTTTCAGTTAACACACGAACACCACTTATATTTCTCAAACTGGGGAAGTATTAATACCGGTTTAAAGTTCTCCTTCGACTTAACTGCATCGTCAGTCAGAGATAAAGGATCACTGTGGCCGCTGTGCAGAAATACTGCTTTCAGACTTTACTGCAATCTAATAACAAGCGCCATTCAGTTACAATTAACACATGCACAAGAGTGTCCATGATGGTTTCGATGTAATAAAAACCATGTTAACTTCCTTGGAGAAATATTGAGAAAAAAAACAGCATGGTGGTAAGGAAAAGACTTTCATATCGCCAAGAAAGAGATTCAGTTATTTTAATCGTGAAGCTGGCTCAGACTATGGCATGGAAAAATTGAAATCACAACAAGATCTTTTAGACCCACTGAAACAAAACGTACAGTTCATTTGATTCCTAGTGGCCTTGAAATGCTGGACCGGCATGCCTCTCTCCTTTGCAGTCTCCTACGTGGTCGCCGCTGTATTCATCTTCACTCACAGTCACATTCTGAGGAAGAATGTTACCCGTAATTTTTCACTGTGATATAGGAGTTATAGCAGAAGCTAAATTAGGACATTGCTCAGTGTTCTCTGTTTTTTACGAGAAAAAATAAAATGCTATAGTGTGGTCACTTAGTTCTCTGTTACAGTAGTGAATAGTAAGGGACTGAAAATCAGAAAAAATTATTAAAATTCATTCACCTTGCCACGAGCAAAGTGCGGCCACGCCAGAGGCATAGACAGAACCAGGAAATACACTCCTGGAAATTGAAATAAGAACACCGTGAATTCATTGTCCCAGGAACGGGAAACTTTATTGACATATTCCTGGGGTCAGATACATCACATGATCACACTGACAGAACCACAGGCAACTAGACACAGGCAACAGAGCATGCACAATGTCGGCACTAGTACAGTGTATATCCACCTTTCGCAGCAATGCAGGCTGCTATTCTCCCATGGAGACGATCGTAGAGATGCTGGATGTAGTCCTGTGGAACGGCTTGCTACGCCATTTCCACCTGGCGCCTCAGTTGGACCAGCGTTCGTGCTGGACGTGCAGACCGCGTGAGACGACGCTTCATCCAGTCCCAAACATGCTCAATGGGGGACAGATCCGGAGATCTTGCTGGCCAGGGTAGTTGACTTACACCTTCTAGAGCACGTTGGGTGGCACGGGATACATGCGGACGTGCAGTGTCCTGTTGGAACAGCAAGTTCCCTTGCCGGTCTAGGAATGGTAGAACGATGGGTTCGATGACGGTTTGGATGTACTGTGCACTATTCAGTGTCCTCTCGACGATCACCAGAGGTGTACGGCCAGTGTAGGAGATCGCTCCCCACACCATGATGCCGGGTGTTGGCCCTGTGTGCCTCGGTCGTATGCAGTCCTGATTGTGGCGCTCACCTGCACGGCGCCAAACACGCATACGACCATCATTGGCACCAAGGCAGAAGCGACTCTCATCGCTGAAGACGACACGTCTCCATTCGTCCCTCCATTCACGCCTGTCGCGACACCACTGGAGGCGGGCTGCACGATGTTGGGGCGTGAGCGGAAGACGACCTAACGGTGTGCGGGACCGTAGCCCAGCTTCATGGAGACGGTTGCGAATGGTCCTCGCCGATACCCCAGGAGCAACAGTGTCCCTAATTTGCTGGGAAGTGGCGGTGCGGTCCCCTACGGCACTGCGTAGGATCCTACGGTCTTGGCGTGCAACCGTGCGTCGCTGCGGTCCGGTCCCAGGTCGACGGGCACGTGCACCTTCCGCCGACCACTGGCGACAACATCGATGTACTGTGGAGACCTCACGCCCCACGTGTTGAGCAATTCGGGGGTACGTCCACCCGGCCTCCCGCATGCCCACTAAACGCCCTCGCTCAAAGTCCGTCAACTGCACATACGGTTCACGTCCACGCTGTCGCGGCATGCTACCAGTGTTAAAGACTGCGATGGAGCTCCGTATGCCACGGCAAACTGGCTGACACTGACGGTGGCGGTGCACAAATGCTGCACAGCTAGCGCCATTCGACGGCCAACGCCGCGGTTCCTGGTGTGTCCGCTGTGCCGTGCGTGTGATCATTACTTGTACAGCCCTCTCGCAGTGTCCGGAGCAAGTATGGTGGGTCTGACACACCGGTGTCAATGTGTTCTTTTTTCCATTTCCAGGAGTGTAAGTGGTATGCGGGAAACGGATCAGAACTCAGCACATTACATCACCGCTCCGACAGAGAGAGAGAGAGAGAGAGAGAGAGAGAGAGAGAGAATGAGCTGAGCAGAAAAAGCATGGGACAGAAAACCAACGGAAACGTGACATGCATATTCGTTAGTCCGTAACAGATGTCGAAAAAACGCATATCTTTTTCACAAGGACAAATGTCAAAGAACCTACAAAGTAGTTAAGAGCCTGTTACGCCAATACAGCAGAATGACACATGCAGTCATTACGAACCGTTTAGTTAGGTCACTTTAAACACTCGAGTTCTCCAAGTCAGAAGTAGTTGATCATTTGGATCAATGGCGTCCGTAGTAATGATACACGATTCCATGATTGCGATACTGTAGCGAATCTATGTCCTAGATACTCCAGAACAGTCTACGAACCAGCCGGAGATGTACCTGAGTTGACGGTCTTCTCCTGATGAACTTCTTACTGTTCGCTGCCTACCATTGGATGGAAAAGCTGACTGCCTTCTGACAGGACCACATCGCGGAGTGCTGACTGCACCGAACTTCAGTGCGGAAACTGGCAGCAGGGCCTCATGAGTCCCACGTTTCTCTTCAACACCTGGGCACTAGGATTGAGGTCGACCGACCACTCGACTTCTAGCAGCGCCACGTCACGGATGAGTCATCACGAGTCAACAGAGAATTCGGAATGGGACTGAGCACATTTCAGCACCTAGTAAGAGACCATTCGTGCTGGACTATAGCCGCGCCGGCAGCGCATCGCGGCACGAGGTCACTCACTTTTCGCCTAGGTCTGCAGACGAGGAGCTTGACTCGGCAGCTGTTAGCGGAAATACTTCACGCGGCTGTAAACATGGTTAATACATAATTGAACTCTGACAGTGTTTAACTAGCGTCAGAGGCGCTTCGACTGCTATCCTCACTTCATGCAGACGGGGATGCACTCGGGCCTCTGTGTCTTTCCAAAACACCGTAACAGCAATCGATATGTGTTGTGAATATTGGTCTTGACCGCCCTGTCAAAAATGTAGTTCATAACGAACTGCATATGTAGGACCCTAATTGTTACAATGGTGTCCACCCTCAAAACACGAAATAAATTTCCTTTGAACAGTACGGTAAAGTACCGAAACTCTTCGTGAATACCAAAAAGAAATAATAGTATTAATTTTCTAGATTTGTGATAGAAATTCAAAACAACAGGCACATTTTGAGATATACAAAGAAAGACAACTTCCAGGAACACAGTCCCTTCCGAACACATCACCCACATGTACGCAGGGAAGCTCCATAAAAATGGATGGTATACAGAACAAACAAAACCACGTTGAACAAAGAGGGCAGGGATAGAGAATTAGACATCATTAAGCGAATTTCAGTGGGTAATGTTTCCCCAAGTCAATGATAGACAGAATGCAAAAACAAATAACAAAAGAGAAAGAAATTCCTAGCTCTTTAGAAGGAATCAATAACACAATCGAATGTATGACCGGCATACCTTACGTAGGTAACATTTCTCAGACAATAGTAAACCTGTTGAGGTCACATAAAGTAGAAATAGCTTTCTCCACGAACAACAAACTACAACATACATTACTCTACACCGGGAACAATAAAAAAGATAAATTCTCAGACGCAGGAATATACAAAACCACACGTAAAACTAGCTCAAGCTACATAAGTCTAAATGGAAGCAACTTTCAGATTAAATGTACGTTCACACGCCACCTATTACATTCGTAACCAATTTACAAAATCAGCAATAGCAACAGACATAAAATACACTGGACACCCGTTCAAAAACATAGAGGCAGATGTTAACATACTCCACTATTTACAAAAATGGCATACAATGGATGTAATTGAATAGCTGAAAATTTTTGTAACCACAAAAAGCAATGAGAAAGACTTCTGAGTGATGAGAACGAATCAGTTAAATTTTTTTAGTGCTTCTCCTGCATATAATGACTAATAATTTCCAGAAATTTGTAAATTTCCTCATAGATTTTAGTCAACGCCTGCACAAATTAGAAACATAATCGAGAATTCAATAGTCAATAATGGCACAATTAAATTTAAAAAGGAAAACTAAAAGTGGGCTTACATGGGCATGTTTACGTGCGCCAAATGCCTTAGACATGCTCCAGTGATCATTCACACCGGCATGAAGATTTTCAGTCCGAGCAAGGCCAGTTTAGCTTTTCAACATTGCGATAACTGAATCAATATGAGCGGGCTCTCGATTCTTGGATTTAATTGCAATTTAGAAGGTTGTAGAACGCTTGAAGAGGGAAAACAGGACACACAGATTTTGGCTTAGAAAGTGGACTGCCAGGAGAAACTAGTTGAAAGGGTCTAGAATGGTAATTAGTGAGTTGAGGAATGAGGACAAAGCTTCCTACGAAAACCACTTTCGAATGAACAGATGTAGTTCTGAACACTTATTGAGACTCGTAGGCACTTCTATTCAGAGAAAAGATTCCCTAACGTGAGATGCTATTCCTGCCCTTCTAAAGTTGCAAGCTGCCTTAACGTATCTTGCATCACAGGGTTCATTTGCTTCATCGCAATATACTTTCCTCATCCCTAAGTTTACAATGTCCAAGCTCATACCCGAAGTTCTGTATGCAATCTATGAGGCATTAAAAGAGCCTCTGAAAGTAAATTATTCTTAACCTTGTTGTTCTCTATCATATGCGCATTTCGTAAATTTCGGAGTTCGGATTTTAGTCAATTTTCATCAATATGTAGTACGTATTTCCTCAGTCTGTTTACAGTGTGTCTTATTGCTTTTTTCCTTCATATTTCTGTCTTTATGAGTATCAAGAGTAATGTTCCACAGACACGGTGTTCTTCGTAGAATTACAGATGTTGCCAGTGTACTGTAACGGCCACTTTTTGTCACTGCCATTGTATTTCAGACATCGGAAACAAAATAAAATCTGGACTATGTCAACTATCGAACGGATAAAAGAAGACTGTATGCTATTTGACAAGAAGAATAATCTAGTGAAAACGATAAAAATTAGTGGGGGAAGCCAACGAGTGCAAGTAAGTAGATCCTGCTTCAACTTTCATCTCTACGTGTGCGATTTTGGGTGATTTCGCTCACGTATTTACTTGCGTAGGTCAAAGTGCACCAACGACAAGTGCCCGTGTAAGCCCCGCTTTATGTTTATAACGTAAACCACAGGGAATGTAACACCTTTGGATATATACAAACACTTTATGAAACAATACTATTGTAACATCTCTGTAGCATGTTTTGATGACAAAAACAACCAGCGTAAGTGGTGATTTGCGTATGTGTGATAGTCTGTTACATGGAAGAGGGACAGTATTTTTAAGTACACAAACAAAAATGTTGTCTCTAACATTGGCAGATGAAAACATCTCTAGCTTTATTTTTCCCGATTTTACATTTGAAGTATAACTTCAAAAACACAAATACACAGCAAAAGAGCAGAAAATCACACATTCAAACATCACAAAAAATATTTATGTAAACAAATGCCCTTGAAAACGAGAATAAATACTCGAAAAGCATTGCGCTAGGCATGAAAAAATAAGTAACTTGTGCAGTTTTTCATTATTTAAATCATGAATGACACAGTTATGATTGAAAAGAGTATACTGGGGCGCACTTGCATGTGCACCAGAATAAGGTAATGAAATTAATAAATTAAAATGAAACTGGTATACCATAAACGATGAAAGTCTCTGATAGGCTCGATAATGCGGATCGCTGACTGTCCGCGACGGCAGAGCCAAGGATCTCTGGTCTGAGATTATTATGGTGCTGGAGTAAGAGAGCGCTTGGCGCTCAGTTGTAGGTAGTTGTCTGTGAGGCAAAGACGACGGACTAGGCAGTTTTTGTGGTGTGCTGTGAGAAGCCACCAAGAGTTAAATTAATTAAGGTATGTCAATACTGTTGAAGATAGAAACAGAAGTCTTCATGTAACCAAGGTAAAGATCTTAAATAATTATGATTTCTGTTTTTGCCAGCGCGTTAGTATAGATGAGTTGGCTGATAATTTGTAATTGTTGAGTAACCCCAGAATGTAATGAAGGTAGATAATACTTGCTGTTTAGATCTCATTGTTTGTGAATCAATGTAACTTCAGTTGTCAGATGTTTTTGAAAAGACAAACTTCACTTGCAGTATAATTTGGCTAAAAATCTGAGTTTTAGTAATTCCCTGTCCAGGTCATATTTTTTTAAAGAAGTTGAATTTTCTTAAATGTTCTCGTTTATCAGCCAAATGAATTTCATGTGCATTTCAAGTATTACAGCCAGAATTGAACTTCGCTGAGCTTGTAGCTAGCATATTTATATTTTTGTTATGAGAGACCAGAATATATCGCGTTACTCCGTTGCTCCTTTAGCGGTAAGATAATTTAATTTATTTGTTATGTGCACAGGGACAAAGTTATTAGTTTTGAACAGGGCCTTAAGATTCAGTGCTGAAGGGGCTGAATGTATTTTGACGTGACTGTATTTCTTTATTGGTATTGGCAGTTACATTACCCAATCGTTTCTTATTAAGCAGCACAGTGTAAGTACGCCACTTGCAGTTACAATATGCTACACGATAACTCGAGTTTTGTATCCATTCCATGGTTCATACATTCATTCAACGTAATCTTAAAAAGTGTATTATTTGATTTACTAAAAGAACGATACACGATGAAGGAAATAAAAATATAAAGAAGTACTTTTCCTGTCCACTAGCAGCTACTGTTTGCGAGGTATTGTGTGTTAATATAGCTAGCCATGATGCGTGGGAAACATGGTTCCTGATTCTGTGAGAGAATATTTCTTTCTTCCAGGAATGTCACAATTTTTGAGCTCTCTGAAGGTAGCGATGCTGTTCGGTTCAGTCCGAAGAGTGGTTTAAGGCGGCTATCTTGTGCAAACCTCTTCATCTCTGTGTAACTAATGCAACAGACTCTCATCAGAAACTGTTTACTGCCGTCAATCATTAGTCTTCCTCTATAACTTGCACGTCCGACATATTTCGCCATTATAGAACTGACGAGCCAGTAATCTCACAGGATGTGTCATTTCAACCGATATCCTTCTTTTAGTCAAGTTAAACGTTAAATTTCTCTTCTCCCCATCTAATTACTTATCCGATTGACGCAGCTAATATTCAACATTCCTCTGCAGCACCGCATTTAAGCTTCTGCTCACTTCTTATTTCCGCTATTCAGCGTCCACATTCCACTTCCATATAATGCTGCACTCCTATTAACATCTCCAGAAAAGGCGTCTTGGCATTTAAACTTATTTTAGGTTTCAACGAATTCCTTTTTTGCAGAAAAATTTTTCTTGTTGTTTTCTGTCTGGATTATATATATATTCCAAAACTTCAGCCATTGTCACTTCCTTTGCTGTCCAAACAGCACAACTCGTCTACTAATTTTAACGTTCCTAATGGTAGCCTTATTTAACATTCCGTTGCCCTTTTTTACGTTTAATATTCATCGTATAAACTATTTTCAAGACATAATTCATTCCTTTCAGCTGCCATTCCAAATCTTTTGCTGTCAAATTGTAATGACATAGGTAAACCTCGAAGTTTCATTTCTGCTACCAGGCCTTAAATCGTCTTTCCAAATTTCTGCTTGATGTCCAAATTCTTCAATGTATAGATCGTATAACATCGTGGATAGACAGCAAGATTCCCGTTTCAACTAATGCTTCTCTTTCATGTTCTCTGACTATAATAAATATATTCTGGTTTCTGTAAAAGTTGTAATTAACCTTTTGTTCGCTGCATTTTATTATTGCTACCTTTGGATTTCAGAGAGTGTATTAATGTCAGTAATTTCGTTCCCTGTATCAACAAAAAATGTCATAAACATAGGTGACAGTGTATTTACGGCTTCTCCAAACGATGCCGGTACCGACCTTGACATATTGAAGTGAGTGCGGACTCTAACAAAAGGAAATGAACAACGAGTATAGGCAAAGGAGATGCAATTCCTGAGAGGATAGCTAGGTACACACTATTCCTATATCCTGGATTTATTTCTCCATAATGGAACACACACTATCACTCAGGAGAAGGAATGCTGACGTCAGAGGACTAGGAGTGGAAGGTTTAAATAAGCAAATTAAGGAATACAGGAATAAATGGAACATTTTACAATAAATGAAAGACAACAGAAGGCCAAATTTAATGATGAATTGCTACGCAGTGGGCAGAGGATCCGTAGAAAGACCGAGGAAAAGGTGAAAAGAGCAATAATTTCAACTAACAGGGTGTACGACACAAATGCCTGAGAAAAGTAAAAAGCAGAAGGAAACGGTAGAGCAGCAAATGCAGCAAAATGGTCAAACGTTGTATCTCAGACAAGAGACAAATTGTGTGAATAGGGAAGAGACGTTTATTAATGTGTCAAGTGTTATCCAAGTGGGAACTTATTACATATAAGGTTCCAACAAGGTTCCATCTTAGAGCCCTTACTTTCTTGTGCATATCAGTGACCTTTCATCTGTAACATTACCAGATGACAAGTTTATTTTGTTTGATACAAACGTAGTAATAAATAGCAAATGAAGTATAGTCTTAGAAAGATCGATTAATGAATTTTTCATGGACATTAATATATATTTCCCAGCTAATTCTTCACCACCAAACTTTGAAATAACACACTACATGCATTTATAACTTGCAAAAGGTTACCCCCCAGTATAAGCCTGAAATATAATTATGAAAAGATATAAGTTGACTATGTTAAATTCCTGGGATTACTGCCTGATAATAAATTCAACTGGGACGAGCATTAAACAGAACTGCTGAAGCGCCTATACAAATCATTATTTGCAATGTGAATGTTGTCAGACATAGGTGATAAAAATAGAAATAAACTGAATATATGCTTATTTTCATTCTGTAATGTCATAGGGAATTATTTGCTGGAGTAACTCACCAAGACAAGCTCAAATTTTCCGAGTCATAAAAGGTGAAAAAATAATTATTTGGGAACATCCTGAAGACGTCTGTTTAAGGAATTAGGGATACTAATTATTGGCTCCCAAAATATTTATTCTTCAATGAAATTTGTCATTAAAATCTCCCTTTCAAACAAGCAACGCAGTTCATGTAATCAATACTAGAAAAAGAATAATTTTCACAAAGATTTAATCAGCTACTTCGGACACAATTGTGTCCATGATTCAACAACACACCTTAAATAAATTGCCAGCACCCATAAAAAGTGTAACAACTAATACATTTGAGTTTAAGAGGAAGCTACGGATTTTTTGGTGCTCAACTTCTATTTCGTTGGTAAATTTCTTAGTAGACCAAGCTAATGTGGATATGTTATTAATAATATCAATAAAAAGCACTCAACATTCCATTCAAATTATCACAGCAATTATAACAATTAACTAACCCTATACTGATGAGGTGTTTCCAAAAGTCCGATCACTGTACGAAGGCGATTTATTCACAACTACAGGTTTGACGTTGTATAGACGCATCTTCAAATTTATCTGTCAAGAATGCAAATCACTGTTTGAAATTTTATGAAATGATAGAAATACAGAACCGTAGATAATGCTGCAGCCGTTCAAGAAATAAGTACTTTCAATGGTTATAGTGTAGATGGACAATTACGGGGTCCTAGCATTCGGGAAATTATCGACTTTAAGAGTCAGATCACATTGGTGGGTTGTCTGATAAAGCTGAGTACACCCAGAAGATGTGTCTCAAAAGAGTACCAAGCATGACTGCTGAATGAGCCAGAACTAGAAAAGAGCGAAAAAAAATGAATTGCACATTAGCGTGATCGTCGATAAAATGCCTAAAATTGACTAACGTCTATGTAAAGTACTATATGTACACTGGAAGATATCATCGAACAATTAATACTGCAGCCTGGAACTGAAACGTCGAGAATGGAAGAAATATGTAAAACAGCTTAACAGATAACATCCAGTAGCATTCATTACATGATATTTCTGGTAATTTGAAATGTTATTTAGTTATGAGTGTTTTTTTACTCTTATTCATAATGTCTCTGATCTGTGGTTGCCCTCCCCATACAGTTGTTTCTAATAGCAAACAGTGTGGGTATAAGTAAAATCTGACTTCTGAACAAATACAGCGCAGTAATGCAGTCATCTAGGATGTTTAAATTTTTTTCTCTCTTTTTCCATTTGATGATGCATGGCTACAATAGCCTACGAATTATGATGTTCACCTCAGTGTACTGAAGATTTACATGTGTTGTGACAAGTGAGAATATATTTAAGATTTTTGACATATTTCACATACATGAGGATCTTTTCATTTGGGATCTGTGGAAGCTATATTAAAATATTTGGTTTCCTTTGTAAATATTTATTGTGTATTCTTGTTTCCTAACATGTTCTACGTCTTGGAGGAAGCCCGCACTATGAATCTATTGGAATGAAGATTATACCTAAGCCAATCTTAGCGCCAGGATTACCTCGACTTCCTTTATTTCTCCGCAGTCCAAACTGAACTTCCCTAAGGTCGGCTTCAATCACTGTCTCCATTGTTCTATAAATTAGTGCTGTCAGTATTTCCAACCATGATTTGTTAAGTTGATAGTTCTGTAATATTCACACTTGTCAGCACTTACCCTCTTTGGTACAAGAATTTTTGCATCCTTCTTCTCTTCTCCATTGAAAGCTTGATCCTCTATCAATTCGGTCATAGTGTATTCTTAAAGTGTAGCCGTTTTCAAGGTGACAGCCTGCAGTGTTTTTAGATGGCGCCCCTGATCCTGTGTAGCGCCTGCTGCCAACCGTGAGCGCGATCTGATAATCCTCCGAATAGAAATTAAGTTGCACCTGACGAACATCGCACTACATTTTTCTCCCCATCACCAATAAGGTCGCCTTTTCTGCATGCTCTATAGCCTCCAAAAACAAGACCATCAGTATGCTTAAAATTTCTTGTGCACACACAGCTTTAGAGGTGTTTACTCCACATTCCTGCAAAATGCTACGAACAAACGCAGAGACTCTTATTGTTAACGAAGTCCCACTACACCCCTCTGGAACAGAATTTTGTATTGTATGAAGATCACTGTACATTACGTTGAAGCAAGTAATAAACTAAAAGAAACTGAGTATGATCGCTCGATATTGCACCAAAATACAGATGGCCTTCGTTGAAGCAACGGATGTGTAACGGAATAATAATGCACTCTCTGTTTGGTTAAAGAAATCCCGCCAGAGGAGAATATAATTGATGATGTGCGTGTGGTATCCACCTACAGCATTTCATTTAGTTGCATTTGCCGTAAACGTCATCTGATAGTAACCAAGAGAACTGACCCTGGACAAAAAAAAGTGAAGTTGGAAATTCATTATCAATTTACTGGAAATGTTTATTACGTGAGGAGTAAAATTAAGCAACATTCTGAATTTCGTTTTCATTAAGTACTAGTAGACCACTATGGAAATATTTCGTCGGGATAAGAAACATTTTTCCCTCAGTAGGATGTAATTCCACTACATATATTCGTTGAGAAAGTGATGGAAATGTAACTTCATCAAAATTAATTATATGTGCAGAAAACGAGTGCAAACACTACTATATATTTTAATAAAAATATCGGTTGTAGGTTTATCGATTTAATAGTTATTTCACGTTAAAAATAGAAACGTAATGATGTTGTTCGATTGTTTACATTTTATTTCTTATTATCCTGTAGTGTGATCAGTGGTCTGCCTCTATAGTGGAAGAGTCTGATATTAAGTAAATGCTACTCGAACCATTAACTTCTAATGAAAAAAAATGCTGTTCCTTGTTAACAAAAAGTCGAATGAAGCTAGATTGGACACAATGCAAAGACGCAGTCAATTACTGGTGAAAAGTGGACTTTCAAGTGACGTTTTTCTCTTTATCCTTTTCCCCAGCATTTGTAGTATTGAATCCTTCACCCGTGGGAAGGCATATGTAAAGGTAACATAAGACTGAGCATGGTATTTAAGAACGGTGAACCTGTGTTTTCATTTGCAAAATACTACGCAGCTTTTTAGCAGGAAGTAGGAATTACGCAAAATATAATGATTCAGTGCACGCATTTAATCTATATATGTATTATAAAACAACGTGCGTGCCGCTTAAACTCAGAAACGAGTCACGGTTTATCCAAGGGAGTAGTTATACGGTGTGATAGCTTTCTATCCCCGATCCTTGGAGAAGGTTCCCGTTGTAACAAGAAGAGCGTGCTTTTGAAGATAAAAGGGCTGGGAAGTTCGCCCGCTAGAAATTTCTACAACATTCCAGAACATTAGAGAGCATTCCAAAACACACCATAATGTTCAAGAATGTTCTATGATGATCGGGCATGTGCTGGAATGTTCGGTAATAATATGGAACATTCTGAAAGATTTCTCAATGTTCGGCTATATCTGGGAACATCACAGATCATTGTGGAACATTCCAGAAAACTCTCAAATGTTGTGGAATTGTCTGCAACGTTGTGGACTATTCGAAGCCTTTTTGGTGTGTTGGTGGGACTACACATTGGTAGAGGAGTACAAAGCAAGACCCGTCGTGGGTTCACGTGAGTTTCTTATCAGTTACGAAGGGAGGAACAAAAAAAAAAGTGCAGTGAGTAGTCAAAGTGACATAGTGACTGAATATAAATCAAAAATGAAATCTGAGAGATGTGTAAAGCGTACTTAGTGTATTTGTTGTTAAAAAGTTGATTGAAATGTATTTTAGACAAAGTCCAAATGCAAAAGAGGAGACGATCTTGCCAATTCTGAAACACAACAGTGAAAAAAACGAACATCGAAGGAACGAGGCAGATGAAGAGCACAAAGCACGTTTAGCTTCCCAACGAACGAGAAGGAGCTCCGGGAGAACCAGATAATCGAAGAACAACGAAATGAATGAACTGCAGGATCAAGAATTGCGATACAATCTTATGATAAAAGAAAGCGAACTCAAACCACCCATGAAAATAACACGCTACAAGAAAGACAAGTGAAGACAAGCGGACAGTACAACCTAACAAATGAATCATTCCACTACGACCAGACGAAAGAATATAACAAACACGTCCCAATCGGAAAAATAGATAACACCTGCAAGTTTTTCAGCGCAAAAACACCACGAATCTGTTGCATGAATGGAGAAATTCGATTATTACCACTGGAAGAACCTAGACACGAATTTTTACATTACATGAACGGGGAAACTCCAGAATCAAAACACTTTCTTTAAAATATAAAAGCATACAATGCCTGCCTCCGAATGACTTCTTTCGGTGTCACTTTGATCTACACTAACAGAGACGAAATCGATTATATTTTTTCCATCTAAGGACAAACCTATCACAATATACGATCATTACTACCACTACCCAGCGAATGCCATAAACTTTTGCAAGTGCATTTAATCGAAAATGGAGAAACAGAAATTGATCAACAATGCACAAATACCATGGATCTGAGACGAGAAGTAGTCCAAGATGTACAGAGGATCTTCCACAAATACTGTCAACTGATTCACATATTCAAAACAGCACTAGACCGAATGATTTCTAATGACTGTGAAGTTATAATTCGAGCCGATAAAAGACCACCTGGACAACACGATTTAATGCACCTCAAATGGACGAAGTCGCCATCGTATTTGTGGACAATGAAAACACAAGGCGTGACATAATCGTACAACGAAGAAGAGAAGGATTTTAACGATTGCAGGGACACACCTTTCATATGATGCCCTCCAATATGCAATAGTATTTCTGCACGGAGGAGACGGATATCATTTTAATATGAAACAAATGCAACCTGAAACAGGCGTACAAACAAACAAACAGAATCACTTCCAAGAAATGCTACGCTCACCGCTTATTGATCAGAGGCAATAAAACATACAATTACATTCTCAACACCCGCCGTTTGTTCCAACAATTCCTGGTATAGACGTATGCAACAATAGAAGCGCAACTGATGCTTTACATAAGACTGAATCAGAAGAAACTACCCACGGAAGAATACAGCCACCTTCGAGACGCAATCAGAAACGGCAGAAACATCTACGACATTGAAACAATGGTAATCTTACCCTCATCACATACAGGAAGTCCCAGACATACGCACGAATACACTCACGATGCCGTGACATACACAATAAAACATGGACGACCCGACCTTTTCATCACATTAAGATGCAACTAGTCGTGACCAGAAATCAAAGAACAACTAAAATGTGGACAAGCCCCCATGCATCGACATGAAATAATAACACAAGTTTTAAGACAAGAAAAATGAGATTTATTGAAGTCATCACAAAATACCACATCTTTGGAACAATTAGGTGCTGGATGCACACAACTAGATGACAAAAACGAGGTCTGCCTCTCTCACACAATCTCATATGGCCTCACGACAGAACTTATTCCACGGACGTCGACTAAATCACCCAAACTGAATTTCTCAAATTACAAGACGATGTGGAAGAGAGTATCATATGTTAGTGAAAAACAAGGTTCGTGATCATGCAGGCCATTGAACCCCTATTTGCCATGTATTATGATGAAAAAAAACCTAAAATCATATTTGGACGACACACAAATCGGAGTTGGTGGCCATCCCATATACAAAAGATGTCACCCAAAAACGATGGCTTCACAGCAAAAACACGAATAAGAGACAGCGAAGCGAACTGGAACTGGGTAGTACCACATAAGACACTACTTTTCAAAATTTCCAAGCACACATGGACGTAGATTAGACTTATGCAATTCAGTGAAATCGATCTAATATGTCTGTCAGTGTGTGAACAAAGGCAGTGACATGGTAGTATTTGAAATAGCCAAAGACAGCGAACAACAAAACCTTGTATACCAAATGGGAAGAGACACCAACAGTAACGAAGCAGTGTGGCGAATCTTAGGTTTTTCCACACATGAGTACGAATCAACTGTGCAACGTCTAGTAGTACATTTGGAGAATGGACAGGGGCAGGGAGTCCACTTCACAAAAAGACACCGTCAGACAAACTGCAAGCGAATCACCTCAGAAACAACAGAACAGCTTTTTACCAACTGTGCCAAACGGATCCATTCAGGAATCGTGAAAACTGGTGCACTAGGCCGAGTATACACCGTACATTCGAACAACACCGAATGTTTCTATCTCCGGGTGTTGCTACACGAAGTACTAGGACCAACAAGTTTCGCAGATCTCAACACTGTTGACGGTTACCCATGACAGATGTACAGAGAAGGAAGCCATCGCTTAAGACTACTGGTAGACGACAACCTCTGGGAATTAACACTACAAGAAGCCTCACTCACAGCTTCAGCTGATAAAATGAGAGACTTATTCGCAATAATTCTAACAACATGTAATTCATCGAAACGAAAACAGCTATGTCACTTCTTCGAAGAGGGTATGAGAGGTAACTTATACAGTACCAGATCCGACAATCTCATCCTGAACTCACCATCGAATTCAACGACTACATCTTCAATGAGACATTAATTCGCCCAGAAGATTAAAGTTAACAATAAACAACCAGACCTTAGCACAACTTGCAATGCAAGCACCATGAAAAGATGCTATTAGCGTGCTAAACTTCAAAATTACAAGGGAAAACAGCTACAATACCAACGAACTACTTCAATACGTTGACCACAACAAACTACTCCTCAACGACAATCAATAGGAAATTTACATTATCAGTGGTCCGACAACAAAACTGGCGGAATTCTTTACTTGGACGCGCCAGGCGGCACGGCAAAACGTTTCTAAAGTTATTGCTGCCACCATTGCAGCCACACTTACGGAAGTGGAGCGAACTCCCCCTTCCGCCCTACGACTACCATTGAATATAGCCAAAGAACAGCTTCCGCTATGTAAAAATCTCAAGAGCGTCTGGATGGGGTGAACTTCTAAAGCAAGATAAAATTATGTTCTGAGACGAATGCACTGTGCCACATTAAGAATCACTCAAAGCCATGGACAGGACCTTTCAAGACGTGTGAGGAAACTCTGAAGTAATGGGAGCAATTTTACTCACACGCTCAGGAGATTTTCGGCAAACACTTCCAGCTATACCCAAGTCAACATCAACAAACGAGATCAATACATGCTTTAAAAAAAATCACATCTCTGGCCACACACACAAGTACTGCGACTAACAAAAAATATGTGAGCTGAACTATCGAAAAACGAAACAATAGTACATTTTGCTCAACTTTCACAAATAGGCGAAGGCACGTATCCTACTGACCAGTCGACCAGCGTCATTAAACTCAACAGTGATTTCTGCAACATAGCAACTACGCATGGACCAAATTTATCCAAACATTGTTAACAACTATACCAATCCGGACTGGCTATTTGAAAGAGCAATTTTGCCAACCAAAAAAGTATTGTCGATGATATCAATTAAAATATTCAAAAGAAAATTCCCGGTAAAAAGAGGACACGATGTTAAACGTTGAAGAAAGTGTGAACTTCCCTACAGAATTTCTAGACACTCTGGAAGTACCAGGAATGCCATTACACTGCCTTCGATTGAAAATAGGATCTCCGGTTATACAACTTAGAAATCTAAATTCACCAGTACTATCTAATGGAACAAGGCTGACAGTCAAACAGCTATCGAATAACATCATCGAAGCCGAGCTTACAACTGAAAAGTACAAATGACACACACAATTTATCCCCAGAATACCACTGGTCACTAATGTACTGCTATTCCAATCTGAAAGACTGCTGTTTCCAATGAAATTAGCGTACAATTTTACAATTATCAAAGCACAAGTACAAACTTTAAAGTTCCGGTGTCAACCTCAAAGACTCCTGCTTCTCTCATGATCAACTATGCGTAGCTTGCTCTCGAATAGGAAATTCTAAAAATTTGTACCTATATAACCCGGATAACAAAATAAAAATGTTGTTTATAAGTAAGTATAGTAAATAGTTGGAATATGTTTTCAATATTTTCTTTATCTCTTGTTCTTCGAAGTTTATTCTTTTATTCCAGCCAGCACAAAGTCTCATGCCAACTCCCGGAGCGAAGCCCTGTACCCCAACTAGTGTTTTATAAGTAATCAACAAATCGTATATTACTTTCATGTCTAAGAAATGATGACATTATACATGTCTGAGCCATCGCGTGTACTGTTTCCCTCCGATTTCAGTGACGAGAAGCATATGGTTTCTCTCCTAATTATTCTGTGACTCTTAATTTAATATTTAAAATCAGCATAAAGTATACCAATACTGATGAGGGAGGCAGAAGTGCGTGTCATTACATTTCAGTGGATACGGTGTTCCATAATGGAGTCGAAGTAAGACATCAGAGATTTAAGTTACCCAAGCTAATTGTCAAAAAAGAATACTTTACACGGAATGTAGTGTGGAGCAACAACGTGAGCCCAAAACTGATCCATCAGAGAATAGTATCATATAGACAGTTAACAGGATGTGGTTGCACTGCGACACAGTAAAGTAGTTACTTAAATGCGTTCTGTTATTATGATGTAAAACGTGTTAGTCAGTTTACGAATCTAATTCACTTTCTCAGGGAAAAGTAAGGCAATATACTGACAATTAACATAATATTTTACATTAATCTTAAGGTGCCTCATTTTTTCTTATTACATTAGTAGCTAACGACATTAACTTATTTAAATGGAATAACGCGGTATATGCAGTAAACACAAGAGATCTTGTCTGTGCTAGAATGGCATTTTATGCATTGTTCACAATAGTCTGCTGCATCCTGAAACAGATAGTTCGGATAGGCTTGCATAGTGGCTGAACACTGTTAATGATTAACAGACAGTTTTCAATCCCAAGTTGATGACAGTTCTTTGATATGAACACAAGTTTAAATATTTTTAAATAATGTCCTTTTGAGAGAACTGTACTCTGCTAGTCTAATTCTCAATTACTCCTATTGCACACTATTTTACGTAGCAGTTTTGGTGTTTTTTTGAAATCAGATCACTAAAATCAGTGTAAATTATCAAAAACTTTTCATGTTAAAAGTTATTATGCTACTTCACGTGATCTAGAGATCTCCCATACCCTCATAAGTGGAAATTATTAAAAAAAGTTCAAAACCATTGACTTGTTAAAAAGAAAATTAGTTGTAATTTAAAATGTTGCGTAACGAGTCTAGAAATAACATTTTGATTGGGAAACATTAATTATTTTAGAGGTCTGCGGGGATAACAGGAATGAGATCAACAACTGCAGGTCTTCTGTCCGCATCCGTGGATATTAAAATTTTGTAAAACGATTTCCCACCTCCGCGCAGATCTCAAGTTATTTGAATTATTCACTGTCCGTGAGTGCATCTACCTGTGGTTGCGAAGCCTGCTTTACTTCCCGCTACTGCGTCCTTCTACGCAGAGTCGCGGAAAGCGAGGGGGCTGCCCTGCTTCCCGTTATTTTACATGTGACAATTTAGAGTGATTACGTTGAAAGTCCGCCTTATTTGCTACAGAACACACGGAATTTCAAATGCCCTCTGTACTGAAACAAGAAGCTATTTTGTTTCCTTTCACAAATAATGACAGAGAACGGTATAACGATGCAGCTGTCGAAAAAATACATATCTACCATGTTGGAAGACTTTCTTAATAAAATATATCCGTTTGATATGAAATACTCTTCCGGGTTGTAAAAATAACATTTTCAGGTGAAAAGTTCAACATTTTCAGGTGAAAAGTTCATGATCGACGTGGTGGCGACATCTTAGCGAACAATACATTCTTCTACGTAGTCAAGGAGAATGGCTGCTGGCTGCTACTAGTTAAAGTGTGATCTCAAATAACTTATTTAAATGACAAGAAAACACCACGTGAACCGCATGTAGGGATGGTATTGATCTGACACACGCTGAATTAATATGTTATAGGTGTTTGGGTCCCGAGTAGAGTTGTTAATATACAATCATTCTAATTCCATTTATACAGCCCTCGTTTTGTGCGACGTTTTTGCAGTAAAATAAAATATATCGCAAAAATAATTTTCGGTGAAACACTTTTTTAGATTTTATTTTAATATCTGAAGACACATGAAAAAAAAGGAAAAAGAATATAGCTTAGGAAATTTCAAAATACTTTCGAGAGATGGAACTGTGTCATGCTCAAGATATACATAAGCGTATTAGTGATTAGGAGAAGAAAGGACGAGGAAGAATTGAGGTAATAAACGAGTAATGCTAAGGGACGGGGGACGGGGGAAGGGGGGAATGTGTGGGGAAAGGAAGAGGAAATGGATACTATTCACCGGTTTCGAGGGAGTGATATTTTTGATAGAGTGAAATTCCAATCGACATTGGAAAACAAAACGAAAGCTCAGATTCAAGCTTTGCATGAAGAAACTATGGTCTGGGGATCGCTATATAAGGTCAGTTATTAAGTCAAAGAGCATTTCATTGTATTACTTAATTCATCAGAGATATCATAAATAGTTAGGCGAAAATCAAGGAGGCAAAAATTATATGTGATTCCTTTTGTAAGTACCGTGTGTGCTTTAATTCGTTTTTAGATAAAAGAAACATATGTGGCACTAGGTGTGCTCTGGTTGAGTCATAGCGGGAGGAACTGTTAGGAAGTAGAGATGTGAGCTACTACTACACAGTTGTCATACGGATAATACAGGCAAACTAGAATCAACCTAAGTTTGTACACTGTGCAACTAATATACACAAGTAGAGCCAAGAATGAAACCAATCCGATATTTGCAGTACTGTGGTTAAAAGTGCAATGTACGCAATAATGCGATCGCTGTGTACTAAATACACGTAGGTCTATCGTTAGCAAAGGAGAATGAAATTCGATAAAGAGTACAAAACTATTTGTAGGTAAATGAATTCGAAAATAGTGGATTTTCCTTTACTGAACTTGTGGGAATAGACACTGTTTATCCGTGACACACTCTCTCTCTCCTGCTTCATGAGGAAACAAAAGGAGCTGCCCTTGTTTGAACTTTTTTTGACGTCCTCCGTCAATCCTAAATGGTAAGGATCCTATAGCACTCAGAAAAACCGCAGAAGACGTCAGACAAGCGTAGTGTATGCAGTATCTTTAGAAGATCTGGTGAATCTTCTAAGTTTTCTGTCAATAAAATGCAGTCTTTGGTTCGTCTTCCTAATGACATCATCTATGTGTTGGTTAGAATTCAGTTTGCTCGTAATTGTAATCTCTAGGTATTCAGTCGAATCGGCAGCCGTTGGATTTTTTGTGGTTTATCGTATAACCAAAACTTACAGGATTCACTTTAGTACTCATGTGGATGATCTCACATTTTTCATTATTTAGAACGAATTGCCACTTTTAGCACTATACAGATGTTGTTGTTGTTGTTGTGGTCTTCAGTCCTGAGACTGGTTTGATGCAGCTCTCCATACTACTCTATCCGGTGCAAGCTTCTTCATCTCCCAGTACCTACTGCAACCTACATCCTTCTGAATCTGCTTAGTGTATTCATCTCTTGGTCTCCCTCTACGATTTTTACCCTCCACGCTGCCCTCCAATACTAAATTGGTGATCCCTTGATGACTCAGAACATGTCCTACCAACCGATTCCTTCTTCTGGTCAAGTTGTGCCACAAACTTCTCTTCTCCCCAATCCTATTCAATACTTCCTCATTAGTTATGTGATCTACCCATCTGATCTCCAGCATTCTTCTGTAGCATCACATTTCGAAAGCTTCTATTCTCTTCTTGTCCAAACTATTTATCGTCCATGTTTCACTTCCATACATGGCTACACTTCATACAAATACTTTCAGAAATGACTTCCACACACTTAAATCAATGCTCGATGTTAACAAATTTCTCTTCTTCAGAAACGCTTTCCTTGCCATTGCCAGTATACATTTTATATCCTCTCTACTTCGACCATCATCAGTTATTTTGCTCCCCAAATAGCAAAACACCTTTACTACTTTAAGTGTCTCATTTCCTAATCTAATTCCCTCAGCATCACCCGACTTAATTCGACTACATTCCGTTATCCTTGTTTTGCTTTTGTTGATGTTCATCTTATATCCTCCTTTCAAGACACTGTCTATTCCATTCAACTGCTCTTCCAAGTCCTTTGCTGTCTCTGACAGAATTACAATGTCATCGGCGAACCTCAAAGTTTTTATTTCTCCTCCATGGATTTTAATACCTACTCCAAATTTTTCTTTTGTTTCCTTTACTGCTTGCTCAATATACAGATTGAATAACATCGGGGATAGGCTACAACCCTATCTCACTCCCTTCCCAACCACTGCCTCCCTTTCATGCCCCTCAACTCTTATAACTGCCATCTGGTTTCTGTACAAATTGTAAATAGCCTTTCGCTCCCTGTATTTTACCCCTGCCAGCTTTAGAATTTGAAAGAGAGTATTCCAGTCAACATTGTCAAAAGCTTTCTCTAAGTCTACAAATGCTAGAAACGTAGGTTTGCCTCTCCTTAATCTTTCTTCCAAGATAAGTCGTAAGGTCAGTATTGCCTCACGTGTTCCAGTATTTCTACGGAATCCAAACTGATCTTTCCCGAGGTCGGCTTCTACTAGTTTTTCCATTAGTCTGTAAAGAATTCGTGTTAGTATTTTGCAGCTGTGGCTTATTAAACAGATTGTTCAGTAATTTTCACATCTGTCAACACCCGCTTTCTTTGGGATTGGAATTATTATACTCTTCTTGAAGTCTGAGGGTATTTCGGCTGTTTCATACATCTTGCTCACCAGATGGTAGAGTTTTCTCAGGACTGGCTCTCCCAAGGCCGTCAGTAGTTCCAATGGAATGTTGTCTACTCCGGGGGCCTTGTTTCGACTCAGTTCTTTCAGTGCTCTGTCAAATTCTTCACGCAGTATCGTATCTCCCATTTCAATCTTCATCTACATCCTCTTCCATTTCCATAATATTGTCCTCAAGTACACTGCCCTTGTATAGACCCTCTATATACTCCTTCCACCTTTCTGCGTTCCCTTCTTTGCTTAGAACTGGGTTTCCATCTGAGCTCTTGATGTTCATACAAGTGGTTCTCTTATCTCGAAAGGTCTCTTTAATTTTCCTGTAATTATACAGATATCTTGTCTAAATCATTTTGCAATTGGTTTTGACCTGATGACGGTGTCTCAAGACGGTAAATTACAGCAACATCTACAAAAAAAACTAAAAGGGCTCCTCAGATTGCCTCCTAAATTGTTTATATCGCTTAGGAACAGCAGTGCGCCTATAACAATGACTTAGGAAACGCCAGATATCGTATGTGTTTTACTTGATAACTATCCATCGGTTACGACGAAATTTGACCTTTCGGGCAGGAAATGGCGAAGCCAATCTACCACTGAGAAAATGTCCATCGGCACAAAATCTGATTTGAAGCCACTTGCGAGGATTGGTATCGAAAGACTTCTTGAAATCTATAAGTATGGAATCAATTGGAGATACCCCATTGGTAACACTCTTTACTTCGTGAGAATAAAGAGGTTGTTTTGTTTCACAACAATGGGACTTTATGAATCAGTGCTGACAGTATGTGAATAGATCGTTTTCTTCGAGGTAATTCGTAATATCCGAACACAGTAAGTGTTCCAGAACCCTACTGAAACTTCACGTCAGTAATATGGGTCTGCAATCCAGCAAATTAAACCTAATTCCTTGGAATGACTGCACAGATTTCCAGTCTTTAGGTAGGGATCTTTCGTCGAGCGAGCGCTTGCTATGTATGCATCTATTGTACTAGAATACTCTGAAAGGAATATAATTGGTGCACCCTAAGGTGACATAAGTCGTGGGATAGCGATGTGCACATATACAGATGGTGGCAGTAACGCTTACACGAGATATAAAAGGGCAGTAAATTCGCTGAGTTGTCATTAACTGTGCTCAGGTGGTTAACGTAAAAAGGTTTTCGACGTAATTATGGTCGCACGACGGGAATTAACAGAGTTTCAAAGCGGAACGGTAGTTGGAACTAGGCGCATGCGACATGCCATTTCGAAAATCGTTAGGGAATTCAATATTCCGAGGTCCACAGTGCCAAAAATGCTCGGAGAATACCAAATTTCGCCGGCCGCGGTGGTCTCGCGGTTCTAGGCGCGCAGTCCGGAACCGTGCGACTGCTACGGTCGCAGGTTCGAATCCTGCCTCGGGCATGGATGTGTGTGATGTCCTTAGGTTAGTTAGGTTTAAGTAGTTCTAAGTTCTAGGGGACTAATGACCACAGCAGTTGAGTCCCATAGTGCTCAGAGCCATTTGAATACCAAATTTCACCAAGGACAATGCAGTGGCCAACGGCCTTTGCTTAACGACCGAGAGCAGCAGCGTTTGCGTAGATTTCTCTCTGCTAACAGACAAGCAACACCACGTGAAATAACGGCAGAAATCAGTGTGGAACGTTCGACGAATGTTTCCGTTAGGACAGTGCGGCGAAATGTGGCATAAATGGGCTATGGCAGCAGACGACCGACGCGAGTGCCTTTGCTAACAGCAAGACATCACCTGCAGCGTCTTTCCTTGGCTCGTGACCATATCGGTTGGATCCTAGATGACAGGAAAACCGTGGCCATATCAGATGAATCCTGATTTCATGTGGTGAAAGCTGATGGCAGGGTTCGAGTGTGGCGCAGACCCCACGAAGCCATGGACCCCAAGACTGTGCAAGCTGATGAAGGCTTCATAATGGTGTGAGCTGTATTTACATGGAATGGACTGTGTCCTTTGGTCCAACTGAATCGATCATTGACTGGAAATCGCTATCTTCGTCTACTTGGAGACCATTTGCACCCAAACATTGATGGTACTTTTATGGATGATGATGCACCATGTCACCAGGCGACAATTGTTGACGATTAGTTTGAAGAATATTCTGGACAATCCGAGCAAACGATTTGGCTTCCCAGATCGCCCTAATTGAATCCCACCTAACGCTTTTGTGACACAATCGAGAGGTCAGTTCATGCTCAAAATCCTGTACTGGCAACACTTTCGCAGTCGTGGATGGATACAGAGGCAAAATGGCTCAATATTTCTTTAGGAGACTTCCAACAACTTGTCGAGTTCATAATATATCGCTTGGTTGGTTGGTTTCAAAGAGGGGGGAAGGGACAAAACTGCTAGGTCATCGGTCCCTTGTTCCGAATAAAACAATGCCACAAGGGTGAGAATAAAACAAGCAAGACTGACAATACAAAATGGAGAGAAAGGAAAATCCACAAAAATGATGGACAGGCAACGAACACTTAAATGGAAAAAAAGGGAGAAGAAAACCACAGAAACGCATTCCGTCTCCAAAAGCCGAAAAACCTGGCGGCGTAAAAACGAACACAGGTCAGTTGTTGGAATGCGGATCTCCATATGCGGTTTCTGTGTAGCCTGTTTGGCCAGTCTAAGTTCGTTGCCTGGGATTCCGACGTGACCTGTGGTCCACACAAACACCACTGAACTACCGAACCGTTACATGGCATAAATGGACTCCTGGATGGTCGCTACCAAAGGATGGCGAGGGTAGCACTGGTCGTTAGCTTGTAGGCTGCTCAAACAGTCAGTACACAGAAGAAACGACTCCCAAGGGCATGAACGGATGTGCTCAAGAGCACGACATATAGCCACCAGGTCTGCAGTGAAACTACTGCAGCCATTAGGCAAGGAATGCTGTTCAATATGTCCCCCATGGACATAAGCGAAGTCGACTTGACCATCAGCCACCAAGCCGTCGGTGTAAACCACTTCATGGCCTCGGTAAATGTCAAGAATCGAGATGAACTGATAGTGGAGAGCCGCGGGTTGAACTGAGTCCTTTGGGCCATGTGAAAGGTCCACCCAAAGCCGCGGCCTAGGTGTACACCATAGAGGTGAACGCGATTGGACCTCGAGTATAGGTGTAAAGGCAAGGACTCCAGTTCAGATAGAAGGGATCGGACGCAAACTGCAATTGTAAGCCCTCACCTGGGTCGCCTATGTGGGAGATGATCCGCTGTAGGTGGGAAAAGGAGACGGTGATTCGGATGCGCAGGAGAACTACGAACGTGTGCAATGTAACTGGCCAGCAGTTGTTCAGGTCTAACCTGCAATGGAGGGACTCCAGCCCCACAAGGAGGTGACAGTGGTGCCCTGGGTTGAGAAAGCGTAACGCTGAGGACGCCGCCGAACCATAAACCAGACTCCTATAGTCAAGGCGGGATTGAACAAAGGGTTCTGTATAGCTGCAGCAGCGTAGAACGATCTGCACCCCAGTTAGTGTTGCTCAGGCATTGGAGGGCATTGAGGCGCTGCTAGCACTTCCGCTTAATTTGAAGAAGGTGAGGAAGCCAAGTCAATGGGGCGTCGGAAACCTGTCCTAAAAATGGATATGTCTCCATTACAGTGAGGGGATCGTCAGTAAGGTAAAGTTTTGCTTCTGGATGAACGGTAGGACACCGACAGAAGTACATAACACACGAATTTACGGTCGAAAACTGAAAGCCGTGGGATAGAGCCCATGACTGCGCCTTGTGGATGGCCCCCTGAAGGCGCAGCTCAGAAACACCAGTATTGGTGGAGCAGTACGAAATACAGAAGTCGTCTGCATACAGAGAGGGTGAGACGGACGGCCCTACAGCTGCTGCTAGACCTTTAATGGCCACTAAAAATATACACTCAATACAGATCCCTGCAGTACCCCATTCTCCTGGCTTTGGGAGAGGGGGGGAGGGGGTGGGAACTATGGGAGGCACCAACTTGGACAGGGAAAGTGCGAAGCGACAGGAAATTCTGGATAAAAATCGAAAAATCGAGAGCGGACCTCGGATATCGCACTCGTCGTAAATCAGTGGGTCGATAGCTGTCCACATCAAGCGAGTTTTTGCCGAGTTTGAGCACTGCTATGATGGTGCTCTCCCGCCAGTGCGATAGAAAAACGACATAGCACCAGATCCGGTTGAAGATCACGAGGAGATGTCGCTTGTAGTCAGACAAGAGATGTTTAATCATCTGACTGTGGATCCGATCGGACCCAGGACCTGTGTCGGGGCAAGGTGCAAGGGCACTGAGTAGCTCCTACTCTGTAAATGGGGCGTTATAGGGTTCACTGTGGCGTGTTGTGAACGAGAGGACTTTCCCTTCCATCCGGCCTTTGAGAGTGTGAAAGTCTGGGGGGTAATTCTCCGATGCAGAGGCGAGAGCGTAATGTTCAGTAATTCGCGTTTGTGTCGGTAGATAACACGCCATTTATGTTAACACCGGAAAACCTGTAGAGGCCTGGTACCCGAAAACTCGTTTAATCTTTGCCCAGACTTTGGGAGGTGACGTATGGCTCTCAATGGTGGACATGTGCCTCTCCCAACACTTCTCTTTCCGCGTCTTGATAAGCCGGCGAAAGCGGGCACAGAGCCGTTTAAAGGCTATGAGGTGTTCCAGGGAAAGGTGCCGCTTATGCCACTGTAGAGCTCGCCTAAGCTCCTTAATTGTCTCAGTGACTTCCTGCGACCACCAAGGGACTGTCTTTCGCTGGGTTCACCCTAAAGAACGAGGGATCGCGTTTTCCACGGCAGAAACTATCGTTGCAGTTACCTGCTCAACCACCACATCAATGTAACTATGTTGGTGAGATTCAGCAGAGGTGAAGGCTTCCCAGTCTACCTTGTTTAAAGCCCATCTGGACAGGTATTCGTGGGCCTGAGACTGGGGCAGTGACATGAAGATGGGGAGGTGGTCACTACCACACAGGTCGTTATGGGCTCTCCAATGTATAGATGGGAGAAGGCCAGGACTGCGAACTGAGAGGTCAATGGTCGAATATGTGCCATGTGCCACACTGAAATGTGTGGCGGCCCCAGTATTTAAGATGCAGAGGTCGAGTTGTGACAGTAATGTTTCGACATCTCTACTTCGGCCAGTAAGAACCGTGCCACCCCACAATTGGTGATGAGCGTTAAAATCTCCCAGAATTAGGAAAGGTTTAGGGAGTTGATCAATCAGTGCAGCCAATGCATTCAGGGGTACCGCACCATCTGAAAGAAGATAGATGTTGCAGACATTTATTTGCTGCGTTGTTCTTAGCCTAATAGCCACAGCTTCAATATGAGTTTAAAGGGGCACAAGTTTACTGCATACTGAGTTCAGGACATAGACATAAACTCCCCTGACACTCTGTTGCAGTTGCGATGGTTCCAGTAATATCATTATAGCCACAGAGGGCAGGAGTCCGCATTGCCAGGAACCAGGTTCCCTGGAGGGCAATGCAGAAAGCAGGTGTAAAGCTTAACAGTTGCCATAGATCAGCCAGGTGGTGGAAAAAACCGCCGCATATCCAATGGAGGGCATGAAGCGTGCCAGGAGGCAGGTTATACCTCAGGGTTACCTGCTGCCTCAGACTGAGTTTTTGTAACCATTTCTATGGTGGATGAGGCATCAGTGAGATCCAGGTCCACAGGGGACGCTAAGCACTGCATCCTCAGGTAGGGAGTGGTGGTGTTGGGGCCACCAGAGAGTCCTGTTTATTAGCAGACTTCTTCTTAGTTTGCTTGCTCTCTCGCTTCTCTTTAGGGGCTTGCTGGGAAGATTTCTCCAAAGCAGCTTCAGGCACGGAGGAAGACTGAAGCTCTCGTCCAGCAGCTTTTGGCTCCTTGAGCCACTGGCGAGTGTCTGCCATGGCATTAGTGGAGACATCGAGAGAGAGGGCCTGAAGGGACCCCTTCCACATGAGAAGCTCCAGAGGGGAGAGGGGACCGACGTCTCCTGCGTTTGGGGGCGGGGGCTTGATTCCAAAGTAGGTGCTTTGGGAGCAAAAGAGGAAGATTTGCCCCCTACCACCGAGGGGGCGGACGTATTCCGGTGGCTTAGAGGGCCCACTGTTCGTGGTACAGAGTGAGGACCACTGGCACTTGAGATGGCGATGGTGATGTAGCTGTAGCGTGTGTCGACATCATACGAATAGGGTGTAATATTTCGAATTTACATTTAGCCTATTTGTAAGTCAACTGGACCAGGGTCTTGTACTCCATGATTTTTGCTCCTTTTGGAGTACTGGGTAGTCTGGCGAGCAGGGGGAGTGGTGCTCTCCACAGCTGATGCAAGTGGGAGGTGGCGCACGTGGAGTATCTGGGTGCAGTGGACGTCTGCAGTGGCACTGGAAGTACAGCAGGAAGACATGTGCCCAATCTTCCAGAACTTAAAGCGCCGTGTAAGGGGAGGTATGTATGATTTAAGGTCACAGCGGTAAACAATCACCTTGACCTTTTCAGGCAATGAGTCACCCTCAAAGGCCAAGATGAAGGCACTGGCAGCAACCATTTTTTCTTTGGGTCCCCTGTAAAAGCGCTGGATGAAATGAACACCCCACCGTTCTAACTTGGCGCGGAGCTCGTCGTCAGGCTGCAAGAGGAGGTCATGATGGAAAATAAACCACTGGACCATGCTGAGGCTCTTATGGGGAGTGACGGAAACAGGAATATCACCCAGCTTGTCACAGGTGAGTAACGCTCAGGATTGGGATGGGAATGCTGTCTGAATCAAGACTGCGCCGTTTCGCATCTTGGACTGCACTGTCACTTCTCCAAACTTATCCTCAATGTGTTCAACGAAAAACTGAGGCTTCGTAGGTAGTAAAGAGTCCCCATAGGTTTTGCTACAGACTAAAAACCGAGTCTAATATGGCTGCACGTACCAAATCAATATTTGGTCAACAGCTTGATGGATACAATCATTCTGAGGGTTTCATTTCTAACAATTTGAAAATATTACATGCTGTGCCAAAAGGATTAAGAAGGATTACTACTAAATACTTTAGAAGAAACTGAAATCTTTTCACTTCACAAAAGTAATCCGTTATCTGTTTTAAACGAACAACTTCCATTGAAAGACAAACATTTCTTTGAGCTTTTCGATGATCTGCTTTAGAACGTTCACTCTTCTGTCCTTCGTTTTTAAAATTATTGAGACTTTTAGGAAATGTTTTATCCTTACTTTGTAATTTTATTTCACCAAACATACTTTGTAATTTTATTTCACCAAACATTATTTTATGACTGACTATCTATTTTTAGAATGTTTGCTTATATGATTTTAAGCTGTATATTGCTAATTCACATCCCTTTATTTTTGACACAACAGCTCATAGTATTATAATTCTAAATTCCTTCCATTTTCATTACTTTTATTTCTTTAGACTGGCATGCAACATAAGTAATAGCAATGCCTTTTTAAAAATTGTCACATGTAATTAAAAAAAATTGGAAGCTACATACGAAGTTCATAGACAATATTTTATAACTATGCACAACCACTGTGCCCTCTCGATTTTTTTTCTTAGTCTTGATCTGTAAGAATGTAATCTATGTAAATGAAAGTCTCTTATTACACCAGTAAATCGTATCTATGCAGCATGTACGATACATTACAGCTAAAGATTATTGCAGCCTACTCATTGAAAATCGTTTCAATAAAGACATGGTGTGTTCAGTAGTACATCATCTGACGTGACAGTCTTTACCATTCCACTTTCGCAAGAACTTCATTAGAAAGAAGTCTGCCGCCACATCTTTGCCCTGGTGTTTATCCTCACCATGGCAACCACTAGATTGCCTATCGACTTTACAACAATTTCAGTGGAAGGAAGCCTGCTGCCTCATCTTTGGAAAGGCGTCCAACTTCACCATGGCAACCAGTGGTTCAAAATGGTTCACTAAGAGGCCTTGAGAGGGCAACCCATGTACTGTCAAAACGAAGTTTATTTATCCTACATATTTAAATATTTTAACGCTTATTAATTGACAATAGCTGTTAAATAAGCTAAATTTTAGTGTGTGTTTTTTTTTATTTCTTGACAGTGTTCTTTTAACTAAGAAATTTTACATTCGACCTATAACCTATTGGTTAGTAATGACATCACTCCGTCAGAAGTGGGCGGAGCCTCCATTATATATAATAAGACGTGCACTAGTTTCTCCAGTAGTGATCTCCAGCAGAAGGAAGTTCTTACTCATTGGTAATTCATCGTTTTATAGCTTTGTAACTTTATGTATTTTCTTTAAAGTATGTAGCCCTCTAATTAAAGCTTTGTACACGACTCGTAGGTCTGAAGATGACCACAGTAGTGGTCGAAACCGGTCACCGTAATAAATAAATTGTAATCAAGACTGTTTTTGATAGTAAATAGTGAATTTGGCTCCCCCTGTTCTATAGCTCTACGTTCCTCCTATAGCGTAGCGAGGGAGGGAAACGATTTAGGGTCATACCTGTCGACATTGTATTCTATCTTGCCCTTCTTAGAGACTGCTGGTGCCGTACGGTCACCAGCAAGAGATGACTTAGTAGGCTTCATTGTATGCCATTTGCCCTGATACCACCCACTCCGATCAGGGTCTCTCCTCACGGGCGCCACTCAGCCACAGCAAAGGCCAACTGGTATGATGAAATTTGTCGGAAGTCCTGATGTCCCAGGAACACAGGCATCTACTCCTTGCCATACGTGGGGAGTGTACAGCTCAGGTATCAGCAGTGTCTGTGTTGTCAGGGTGCTACCACCAAATGGGTACATGACGGCTCCACCACAACGGACTGGCTACCATGCTGGATATTGGGTGCAGAGATATCCAGTAATGTCATAGGAGCGAAAGAGAACAGGAGACAACACGAAGAAGATGACATACACCGGAGAGTGTCCTCGCCCAAATACACTCCTGGAAATGGAAAAAAGAACACATTGACACCGGTGTGTCAGACCCACCAACTTGCTCCGGACACTGCGAGAGGGCTGTACAAGCAATGATCACATGCACGGCACAGCGGACACACCAGGAACCGCGATGTTGGCCGTCGAATGGCGCTATCTGCGCAGCATTTGTGCACCGCCGCCGTCAGTGTCAGCCAGTTTGCCGTGGCATACAGAGCTCCATCGCAGTCTTTAACACTGGTAGCATGCCGCGACAGCGTGGACGTGAACCGTATGTGCAGTTGACGGACTTTGAGCGAGGGCGTATAGTGGGCATGCGGGAGGCCGGGTAGACGTACCACCGAATTGCTCAACACGTGGAGCGTGAGGTCTCCACAGTATATCGATGTTGTCGCCAGTGGTCGGCGGACCGCAGCGACGCACGGATGCATGCCAAGACCGTAGGATCCTACGCAGTGCCGTCGGGGACCGCACCGCCACTTCCCAGCAAATTAGGGACACTGTTGCTCCTGGGGTATCGGCGAGGACCATTCGCAACCGTCTCCATGAAGCTGGGCTACGGTCCCGCACACCGTTAGGCCGTCTTCCGCTCACTCCCCAACATCGTGCAGCCCGCCTCCAGCGGTGTCGCGACAGGCGTGAATGGAGGGACGAATGGAGACGTGTCGTCTTCAGCGATGAGAGTCGCTTCTGCCTTGGTGCCAATGATGGTCGTATGCGTGTTTGGCGCCGTGCAGGTGAGCGCCACAATCAGGACTGCATACGACCGAGGCACACAGGGCCAACACCCGGCATCATGGTGTGGGGAGCGATCTCCTACACTGGCCGTACACCTCTGGTGATCGTCGAGGGGACACTGAATAGTGCACGGTACATCCAAACCGTCATCGAACACATCGTTCTACCATTCCTAGACCGGCAAGGGAACTTGCTGTTCCAAGAGGACAATGCACGTCCGCATGTATCCCGTGCCACCCAACGTGCTCTAGAAAGTGTAAGTCAACTACCCTGGCCAGCAAGATCTCCGGATCTGTCCCCAATTGAGCATGTTTGGGACTGGATGAAGCGTCGTCTCACGCGGTCTGTGCGTCCAGCACGAAAGCTGGTCCAACTCAGGCTCCAGGTGGAAATGGCATGGCAAGCCGTTCCACAGGACTACATCCAGCATCTCTACGATCGTCTCCATGGGAGAATAGCAGCCTGCATTGCTGCGAAAGGTGGATATACACTGTACTAGTGCCGACATTGTGCATGCTCTGTTGTCTGTGTCTATGTGCCTGTGGTTCTGTCAGTGTGATCATGTGATGTATCTGACCCCAGGAATGTGTCAATAAAGTTTCCCCTTCCTGGGACAATGAATTCACGGTGTTCTTATTTCAATTTCCAGGAGTGTATTTGAATCGCAAGTGGAGATGCAGAGCCATGACAAGAGATTCAGAAGATCAAATCTAAGGGTACTCGTGCACCAAGTAAGGCGTCCTTTCCCATATGGCCGCACTTCCGTAGAATTTTCAAACTGGCAGGTCAAAGCATATAGTGGGACCTGAACTCATAGGGCAGAAAAGTGTGAGATTCCTTTTAGTCGCCTCTTACGACAGGCAGGAATACCTGGGTCCTATTTTTAATCCCCGGACCCGCAGGGGGGCATGCTACATCGACTAATTGCACTACGCTGGGAAAAGAGAGATCCGACACGATAATAGGAGATATCCCATGACTTTTGCCATATCAGAATACAATCTGGACAGTAAGAATTGCCTTCAAAACACAAGAGAAATCTACTTTTAAGTTACTCTTTGTAGCAACTGTTCTTGATTCGAATTCTGAACTACTGACTTCGTTTTGTTTGGTGAAGAAACTTCGGAAAACAGCAGGAGTAAGTCCTCTTTAGTGGCACTGTCGTCGGTAACATTACTATTTTATAGCGCAGTGAAAATAATGGCTGTGCCTTGCCGATGGTGTTCTTTATATTAGACCAGAATATCTTTGGATTTTCTGCCAGATTTCGAGACAGTTTAGTTGTGGAAACTATTAAAAACATCTCGCACTGAAGTTGTCACTAAATTAAGAACATCAACCACGTTCAAACTTTTGACATACCATACTCTGGACCATAGAATGCCAACCTTTCATTAGTTGTTCAGTTTTTTTTTTATCATGATTGTCTCTTCCTCGACAGTCCCTTCCGGAGATACCAGACGTCTTCGTCCGCCATTGCTAACGGTTTTTGTTCTTAACGTAAGCAGTAGCTAGACTCGGACCCAGACCACAAGACATTTTTATTACTAGTCAGACACCCTACTCTTAGACCACGGGTTCCATCTCACCTGTTCTTGTTGTTGCGGTCTTCGGTCCAAAGACAAGTTGATCCTCTGCTACCTTCACCATTTCATCTCTCACAGCTACCCATTCTTCTTCTATTGTTTTTCTTTCCCCTGTTCGTGTCAATCGTTCTCTAACGCTCCCTATGAAACCCTCTGCAACCTCTGTTTCTTTCGGTTTATCCAGATCCCATCTCCATAAATTCGTTACGTAGTGTAATATCTCCCTTCTCATCTTCCACTACGTCGTCTTCCATTTCCATATATTGCCCGCAACTACACCTCCCTTATATAGCCCCTCTATACAGGGTGTTTCAGAACGGGTGGTCAATATTCAGGGATATGACAGAAATGACCATTCGAAATAAAAAAGTAAAGTAAACATGGGGTCTAACACGGATACCTTCAGAGCTATGAGCAATTACTGATCTTCGATACTGTGAAACAGATCTCTTCTACTGCAAGCTCCTTGTTTTCCATATTTTGGGACGTGGTAGTATGGACCAAAACAAGGAGTAAGGCGACTGAAAATGTCCTTCAAAAGTTATGAGCACTTGTTGATTAGAAGTGTTGTGTTCAAAGTAGCGAAGATGAGGAAGTGCTCATAGCTCTTACGGTATGCGTCTTAGAGCAGATGTTTACTGGGAATTTTTTTCTTGTTTTGGTCCATACTAACACTTCCCAAAATATGGAAAACAAAGAGCTTACAGTAAAAGAGATTTGTTTCACAGTGCCATAGATCAAGACTTGCTCATAGCTCTTAAGGGATGCGTTTTACAGTCCCTGTTTACTTGACTCTTTTTTTTCGAATGTTCATTCCTGTCACATCCCTGAATATTGACAAACACTTCTGAAACACCCTGTGTACTCTTGTTATCGAAATTTTTAAGTATACTGAGTTGATTCGACGATATCATAATAAAAGTTTCCCTGGCAAATAATGGCCGCACAGTGCTTAACGGAAGCCGAAACGCAGTGTTTACCTTGGTGCTCGTGTATTCCCAACTCATCTATAAACTATTAAGAAAGATTCAGAGCCCCACGCTCTAGAATAAACGTTGCGTCTCTAATCGTTAAAGTAACGCCTACTGAAAACTGGCTAAAGCCGAGATAAGTTCCGTCGAAATTTTGTAAAGGACCTAAATGAATTCAGAAGTGATAGATTAAATACAATTGGTGGGGGTGTGTCCGTTGCTGTTAGTATCAGTCTACATTGTAGGGAAACTGATGTCATAAGTAAATAATTGGTTGTTCTTATCGACCCCGTGACTTATTATAATCTTGCCGAAAGGTTCAAAGAAAACTTGAGTCTCACTTGAATTAGGTACCCCACTCATACAATTATAACTTTCATCTACCCTCGATAGGTGGGTGAACATACATGTTAGTCAGTGGTAGCTGTAAAATATCGTTCGAAATTGTACAAAATGCTGTCTCTGAAAATTATTTTGCGCAATTATCTCAAGGGCCTACTCAAAGTCTGAACGAATGTGAAAACATACTTGACCTCTTAGCAACAAGTAATACTGCGCAAACAGGGAGCGTCATGAGTGATATAAGGATTAGTGGCGACGAGGTTGTTGTAGAGAGAGAGAGAGAGAGAAAGAATATAGTAATATCTAAAGGCACCGAAAATAAACCCAAGATATATCTATTCAGAAAAACAGATAAAAATCGCTTGCCGCCTTCCTAAGAAACAATATCCACTTCTTCCACACTGCTGTAGCTGTGTAGGGGTAACCAGATGTAGCTTAAATACAAAGAAACAGAATCACAGCAATTGATAGACTAGTAGCAAATAAATTAGTAAGAGACAGAACTGACCCTCCATGCCACACAAAACAGATCGGAACGCTGTTGCATAAGCAACGAATAAAGTATGCCAGATTTAAAAGAAAGCAAAGCCACCAATATGGCGATGTTTTGAGGAATTATTTGTGTGATTGGGAAATGCAAAGGCTCAACCAGGGTGTCGAGGGGGGAGGGGGGAGCGGGAGTGGTTAGCGAAATGAAATGGGAAGATAAGACATTCTGATACCAAAAATTGCACTAGGAGAAAGGTATTGCGGGCGTAATATTCGTTATGAATGAGAAGATAGGACAGACCTTGAGGTACTGTGAGAATTCAATGATAGAACTGTTATAGTTACAATCGTCACGTAACCAACACCAGATATGTATGCCAACTTCACAATGAGAAGATGGAGAGTATAAGAGGATAATGGCCGCGTAATTCAGTACTTAAACGGAGATAATAATCTAATAATTATGGGGTACTGCAAGGCTGAAGTTGGGAAAGGAGATAAAGAGGTTATGGGCTCCTTAGTAGGAAAGAGGAAGTAAGTTAGTTCTGCGATAAATTTCATCTTATGCAGCGAAAAACGTGTTGAAGAATCGCAAGAAGTGGAGATGTACTTCGAAAGCCCCAGAGACAATAGAATATTCCAGCTCGATTACCCTCATAGATAGGTAGAAATTCCAAATCAGATACTGGAGTGTACGGGGCATCCAGGCGTTGATACAGATTAAATTTAGTAATGATGAAGGTAACTGAAGTTGACGAAAAACTTTCTTAAGAATAGATATGGCCAGAAGTGTCATCCTAAAGTACTGAGGAATGATTAGATACTATGAAGTTCTCTAAGGCTGTAGGTTTTGCGACAGTGAATACCACAGTAGACAGCTCAATTGACGAGAAATAGACATCTCCAAAAATGTAAATCTCGGAAATTGGACTGAACATATTGGTGGGAGGGAGTGGCTGTGAAAAATCCTTGGGTAACGGAAGAAAGGCTTTAATTAATAGCCGAAAGTAGGGAGTACAAAAATGTTCAGGGAAAGAGAGGAATAAAAGGTTACAAGTCAGTTAGGAATGAAGTGAACAGGAATTGCAGGGACGCCAAGGTGAAATGTTTGCAGGAAAAAGGTGAAGATATAGAAAAAGTAATTGTGCTTTGAGGGACTGACTCATCAAACGTTACGAATATTTAGGCGGATGACCGCTGGTAGACAAAGTGCAGCAGCCGATCCAAAGGCAGCGACAACTGCTGGCGAGCCCAGGTGCGGCCACAAAGGCTTCGCCGGAAATGAGGAAAATTCCGTTTGGACAGCGCGTCAATCGCTTAGGGCCGTTATGCTTACACCAATGGCGTTCTATGAGACAAACTGAAAGTGGCTTCTTATAGCTCTTCGAGAGTCTATGATAATTAACATCAACTACTAAAGCAAATCTGAATACATCGCCGATCTCAGATAAATGAAGCAGATCCATTGATACAACAACATTTCAGTATTGTTAAAACTACAGGAGTTAATACTTCACGGCGAATAAAAGTCTACACAATGAACCCCAGAATAAACAACTTTTAATCGCTTCATGTGGTTCAATAAACAATATCTCAGAAGACAGCATTGCACTAAGGCTCTCATCCCTGAATGCTACGTATCTGAATCTTCCTTATTAATTGATTTATGAACGCTTTCATATCTTCCTCATTACGCAAATGTTTTGCAGAACATCGTATTCTCCACATTTACGCATCAAACGAACACAGCATCAGTAACTCATATTTTGTCATACTTGCGTTTTAATAAAAGTGGTCAACTGCCTGTCAATCACATGTGTTAGCGGATATCACACTTCAAAAAAAGAACCGAAAGACGCTTCTCTCAAGAAGACATAAATAATATTTAACGGCAACTCGTTGTCATTTAACGCGAGCGCACTTTCTCAAGAATACTGGCCTATTTATTTATGGACAAACCTGTATTTATATTTATTGTGAATGTTCTGAGTGTAATCGCATGTTACTACATTTATTTATTTGCATATTGTTATAATGTATTAATTTAGTCCATGAAGTGGTCAAGGCAAGTCAAATCATGTCTAGAACGATGTATTTTTGGTAGGGATGGTCTTTCAGTCAACGAAAAAGCGGTTAGTGGCGAAAAACCACGGGAGTCAAGAACAGACTGCAACTTTTCAAGTGAAGCTCAGCTAAGCGATTCTGAACACTTTAGGTCTAGTGCTGGAAGGAGACAAACCTGCTGTAGTAAAGAGGGATATTAGATCATGGAGCTGTTTGATTCTTGTCAGTGGACGGCCACTACCCTACTTTAACTTCTGAGGGGACTTTATGTTTCGACAGGTCTGAATGTGTTCCATAATAGGACTCTTAATTTTGCCACTTCATGTACAGAACTGAGGACAGACAGAATATGAGTTACTACTCATTGTATCACGTGTGTTAATTTGTGAGTCATCATGTTCAACTCTGAACTATTTGGAGCTGATGAATCTTTCGTGTATTGTAATCACGAAATTAGCTTAGTTTTACACGAATCTGTGATGAGTATTTAGTTTGAGGATTTTGCTGCCATTGACGTATCACTGCCAATGTATCTTTACTGCAGTTGATAAGGGTATTTTCTGTCAGAATTTTAACTGAATATCATAGGACCACTTCCTGTTTGTTGCAGACGTCCTTTCTCAAATAAATGTTATTCAGTATAATTCTCTGTCGTTTACACAAATTACGGATGTTGGAACAGGACCCTTGATATTATATTAATCATTCATCTTTTATTTTGTATTTCTGTGTAGTTTATTGATTTGCAATTCTACCCAACACATAGACTATTTGACTGTATGATCACAGCTACACGTAATTATTTGCAGTGAATTGGCTGTGGGCCATGAAAGTAGACGTGCACGGCTCGACCCTATGACTACATTTGTAAACAGAGTCGTCCATAGCCTAATTACCTAAGGTATAAGCAATATCAGGCAAAGTCGCAACTCGTTTGCTCTTAGGAGGTACTGCCTGGAACAGGATCTGCTTAGCATTAATAGTTAGGTACCGTCGAAAATGGAGTTTTCTCGTCCGGGCTCTGAATCTAACCCCTATAGAATTTCAGTTACAATTCTAACACTTTACAATATTCTGTGATCCAGGTCCAAACCTGTTGCTTAATAGGTAGTTTGCGTGGGGGCTTCGAGCATAAGATTTTGCAGCAGCTCAAAAATGGTTCAAATGGCTCTGAGCACTATGGGACTTAACATCTATGGTCATCAGTCCCCTAGAACTTAGAACTACTTAAACCTAACTAACCTAAGGTCAACACACAACACCCAGTCATCGCGAGGCAGAAAAAAACCCTGACCCCGCCGGGATTAAACAATCATCCAATGAGTGTGGTTCAGATAATGTGAGTGGGCTAGGTTGTCCAAAATCTGTACGTGGTAGTGTTGATAAAGACGACATTAGTAACACAGATATTCCGAAATCGGAGAAGGAAGTTGTAATTATGGACAATTCAGTGGCATGGTTAAGGGAAATGCTGACAAATTTGAGCTATAAAATACGGGTATTGGGTACAGAGATGGGTTCAATAAAAACGGAGATAGGTTCAGTAGGGACAAGTGTAGCAGAAAGTGCAGTTGCTGCGGCGAAGAAAATTAAATCTGATATAGAAGTGAGGATAGATTTATAATGAGAAGTGTAAGGGTAGACGTAGGAAATATTTCTGAGAAGGTAGGCCTAGTTGACACCAGAGTCGACACAGTGTGAAGATATTTCGGGGGCAATTTGGAAAATATACAGGACAAACAGGGCAGCGAAGTGCAAATTTGTGTGCAGAGGCAAAATGTGCTCGAGGACGTGACCAATAAGTCTGTTAACAGTTTCGCATGTAGAGTCGCAAAATATGAAAAGGAGGTGCTTTGAAATAGAAAACACTTTGAATCACGATCAAATAAAGAAAGCCGGCCGTAGTAGCCGAGCGGTTCTAGGCGCTTCAGTCTGGAACCGCACCACCGCTACGGTCTCAGGTTCGAATCCTGCCTCGGGCATGGATGTGTGTGATGTCCTTAGGTTAGTTAGGTTTAAGTAGTTCTAAGTTCTAGGGGACTGATAACCTCAGAAGTTAAGTCCTATAGTGCTCAGAGCCATTTGAAATAAAGAAACTGTGCAACATAAACAACAGTTTATAAACTTGAGGTTAGAATTAGATTTTTTAGCTGCGAATCAGGCTACTACTGCGACCGGTGTTTCATGCGTTAATTCAGGAATGAGAATGTGTTTTGCGAATGATGGAAGATACTGTCCAGTTGATTTTCTTGCTTCGTGTAGAGACGATTTCGTGAGAGGAATGTCGCAAGACGCAAAAACTAAGGTCACTAAAAGGCATCATGAGGGCAATGCACAATCATGGGCAAGTTTAATGAGAGCTTCATTTCGTACCTATGAAGTGTTTAAGAGTTTTTTCCTGAACAAATGCAGGATGAAGTGCAGCAAAAGCTATTTGAGAATGAGTTTCTAACGGACCAACTTTCAGACACGGAAGTGTGTCGATGTGGTATTTGTGTGAGCGTGAACGGGCTAAGTTGACACATATAAATCGTCCGCTGGGAGTGTTGACTGAGATCACGACGTTCAAGATAGACTTACCGGAATTGGGATCTTGTCCACAGTCCGACATATTCCATTGACGAGTTTTTAGATTTTATTGAGAAGCTTGAAGAGGCGTTGAAATTCAAAGAGCATTATGAGAACAGTAGGCAGCAAAATAAGTACCAGAATGGTAATTATAATAATATCCAAAATAGTTATCATTGTAATACCAATTTCCAAAGGGAAAGTGAAGTGGAAATGGAAACTTTAATAACGGAAATCAAAACCGGGAACAAAGATTTCAGGAGCAAGAGTCTCATGAAATGTAATACGAGAAAAAGAGATCGGGAAACTAGAGATCTCCACATATCAGGTCCAGAGGTGGCGAAATAAAACGGTGTTAAACAGGACACGTTATTTTAAGAATTCTGTGGGTGTCGAAATATTCGGCAAATGAGCCATAAACGTTGCTGATAGAGGTTATGAGAAATAAAGTTAAAAAGGGGAATAATTTTTAGCAGCACAAAAATAAAGAGAACGCAATAAATATTGTAAAATGTGTTGAGAGATTCGATGGTGGTATGGGGCTGGAGAATTTATTTGGTGAAAGGGAAATGAATGATGGAGTGAATGTATGTTTGCTGAAGGAATATATATTTGCTGAAAGATCTGTCATCAAAAGAGAGGCAGAGGTGGATCTGAATTTGATGGAGGTGAAATTCAAACGAATTCTAATGAGGCACTAGTCAATAGGAACAATTATAGTGATGTAGCTGAAAATAATAAAGATGACTTTTTATCAGAGAAATTAGGTGTAGCTATCTCTGAAGGCGGTGAAGCAGTAGTCTCGTCAGCTGGAATGGAATTTTGTAGTGTATTGACGGAAGTATGTGAAGGTATCCGTGCAGGGGGTGTAGCAATAGTTTCGTCAGCGGGTGACGAATTTTGTTGTTTCTGCGGATGTGGGTGGTTTATTGTTAATGGAAGCTGAAGATGGTGTTTTAGGTGCTGAAGTTGCGAAGTTTGAAGCAATTGATTTACATATCTCAGAAGAAGGAATTTGTGCATTTATTTCTATTAATGGAAGAGAACCGATGGCTCTTAATGAAAGCATGAATTCTGAGCAGGTGTGGAAGGAAGTATGTGAAAGTAAAGTGTTAGATGGTAGATCAGAATCCAAAGTGTCAGAAGAATCTAACAGAGAAGAAAATGTAGAGGAGAAAGGGCTAGATCCGTGTTTGCCTGAATTCATGTCTACTGCGAATTCTAATCTGGAACGATGTAGCAGCTGCAGTCTATTTGGTGTATCGTCGGAGGTTGACGGAGTAATTGGTGGTGAATTCTACAATGTATCTGCGGATGTAATGGATGTCGTAAGAAAAGAAGCTTATGAGTTATCGATGGATGTTAATGGAGTTAATTGTGATGAAATTTGTAGTGTTTCGGTGGAAATAAGTGATTTGTTTGAGAGAAATGAAGCTTTAAAATGTGTGATAAATTGTGAGAATGTTGCAACTACTGATATCGTTACTCCAGAGAAAGGCTCTAAGCACTATGGGACTTAACATCTGAGGTCATCAGTCCCCTAGACTTAGAAACTACTTAAACATAACTAACCTAAGCATCACACACATCCATGCCCGAGGCAGGATTCGAACCTGCGATCGTAGCAGCAGCGCGGTTCCAGACTAAAGCGCCTAGAACCACTCGGCTACAACGGCCGGCCAAAGGAAGGGATCAGTATATTTGACGTTTACGAGGATGACGAACCGAGGGATGCTGAGGGTGATTTAAATCTTACAGATGAGCTGGAGAATCTAGGATTGCGTAAAGAGATTGAGAGTTGTTCTGAAGTTATAATGTGCACCATAAATACGGAAGCAAAAGGAAGGGACGTTGAAAATGTTCTTTTGAGGGAACAGTGTTTAGAGGGCTTTAAATAAATAAACGTGCGGCCTGTAAGTGAAATAAACGATGCTTATGAAGAAATAAAGTGTGTGTTTCACGAAACCAAGAAATGGTGTTCCAGCGGTTTTGCCTCTGAACATAAGAGTTCGTTCGTGAACAAGGAAAGATCTGAGCAGTTCAGAAAAAGCAAATAAAATAAGATTCAAAAGATACTCAACTCGTCGGGATAATGTAAGCGGCAACGGTGGCAGAGGTGCAACTTGTAAATGAAAATGTGGTATGTATTAAAATAAGTGTCTAAACAAGTGTAATTTAATATGTTTTTTTTATTGTGGGGTATAATTCTGTCTTGTGCAAGCGGTAATCTGGTAAATTAAAGATGTAAGTGATAATATATGGAGGCAAAACTTCGTGCAAGGAGGGAGCTACACGGCTATTGGTGCTCAGAGGTCAGCAGAACATAATTAATTTCGTTATTTTTGAAAGAGAAAAGTATAAATTTTAGTGTACATAAGATTTGGGGAGAAATTTCAAGCCATTATATAAACGTGTAAATTGATTGTGGGGGTAGAACATGTGTTTAGCTGTAACGTAAAGGCTAAGTTTTGGGGGTTTATTTCGTTGAGTAATTTTGTAATATATGTTACTTTGGAGAGATTCTTAATAGATTAATGTAAGTAAATATTGGAGATAACTTCATATAAAGCCCATTAAAATAATTCTGTGGTTTAGTTCTTATTTATGCTAATAACACATTGATGAATTATGAACCAATTATCCTCAGAGTTAAAATGACAGCTAAATGAGCGATTTCTGCACAGTGAGATATTAGTTTAAGATTTCTAATTATACGTAGTAAAATTTTAGACACATCATAAAATGTTAGTTGATTTATAGTGACGAACAAACCTCATAGCGTGAAAGACGTGCTTTTCTAGTGGGAACATGGACAAAATGTTTGAGGTTTCGAGCTTAATGAAATGTATTTTGGACAAGCTATAAGTCAGTTTTTTCTTGCTATCATGTTTGTGAATGTATCATTTCCACTGGGGAGAGGGTTCACTAACTGATTTATGGACATTAGGGAAGTCAGATGGTTTTTGGTAACTGAACCACAGTCGTTTGTCGATGGTTATAGTCCTTCAGCACTGTCGGTGACTGTAGATTCACGCATGTTCATCGCAGTATTTACCCAAGGGTGTCATGAATTTCTGAAGTGGCGTCTGGACTGCGAACCATCTAACCTTCGATGCCAGAACAACGATTGTATGCAGTGTTTGTGATGGTGAGACGCTGAAATGTGGACAAAGCAAAAAAGTGCTGTCAGCTGAGCGCAAAAGCTTTAAGAACTTTCGAAAAACCGAGGTGTTTCGAAAGCTACATAAACGTTACGTATTTATTTGGGTAGTTCATTAGTGTGCCACAATTTTTATATTTTGTTTTAGATTTAGTAAATGCATACTGATAATATGTTACGGCGTATCCTATGAGATAAATGCTGTTTCGTACACCACTGCAAACATGCTTTGTTCTGACAAGCGAGCAGGGTATTCTATTTATTATGTTAAGTAAGTATGTCAAATTTGGAGCGATTAAATGTGCCAAATTAGCGAGCTGATGTGCCACATTAAATTGAGGTGTGTAACGTTACCCTTTTTTAGGCGAGTACTAGGAAGAGATGAATTTGCTTGTACGGCTGACCGATGGTAGACAGTTCCAGGGCTGTCGAAACGCCGCAGTCGGTGGAGAGGCAGCGACAATTGCTGGCGAGCCCAGGTGCGAGCACAAAGGCTTCGCCGGAAATGCCGAAAATTCCGTTTGGACGGCGCGTCGATCGCTTAGGAGGGCCGGATATGCTTACAGCAATAGCGGGCTATGAGACAAACTGAAAGATGACTTCTTACAGCTCTTTGAGAGTCTATAATAATTAACATCAACTACTTGGGCAAATATGAATACATCGGCCGTCTCAGACAAATGAGGTGCAGCTCCTGACACAACAGTTTTTATCTTTAAAACTACAGAAGTTAATACTTCACAATGAATAAATATTTACACAATGAACCCATGAATTAACAGCTTTTAATCGTTTCATGTGATTTCAACAAGCAATATCTCACATGGTAGCATTGCACTGTGGCTCTCATCCCTGAATGCTACACATCAGTATGTGTTTCACTAACTGATTTGTGATGTCTCTTATATATTTCTGATTATGCAAAATTTTTGTTAGAACATCATATTCTCCACATTTACACACCAAATGAACACAACATCAGTACCTCATATTTTGACGAACTAGTGTTTTAATAAAATGAGCAGTTTACTATTGTCAGTAACTTTATTTAAATGTTGATCCCAAATGCTATTAATGCTCTGGTCAATCGCTTGTGTTAGCGGATACCATAATTCAAAAGATAACCAAAAGACACTTCTGCTAAGAAGGCATAAATAATTTTTTAAAATAATATTTGATGACAACTCGTTGTCATTATGACATGAGCGCACTTGCACAAAAATACTGGCTTATTTATTTATGGACAAACCTGTATTTATATTTATTATATATGCTCTGAGTATAACCAAATGTTATAAGATTTCTTTGTTTATATGTTGTTCTAATATATTAGTTCATCCCGGGAAAGATGTATTTTTGGTGACGACTGCCTTGACGCAATGGAAAAGTAGATAGTAGCGGAACACTTCGGGAATAAAATGCAGGTTGGGGCTTTTCGAGTGAAAAGCTCAAGCGAACGATTCTGGGCACTATGTCAAGTGCTGGAAGGAGGCGGACGCGTCTCTAGTAACGTGGGGTGTTTGATCAGGGAGGTGTTTTATTCTTGCCTGTGAACAGCCGTTATCACACTTTAACTTCTGAAGGACTTTATATTTCGAGAGGTCTGAATGTGCTCCTTAGTAAGACTCCAACTTTTGCTCCTTGATGTATGAAACTGAGAACAGGATATGAGTTACTATTCTTCGTATCTTTTGTGTTAATTTGAACTCTGAACTATTTTGAGCCGATAAATCTTTTGTGTATTGTGATCACGAAATGGAGTTAGTCTTCGCGACTATTCGCTGACTGATTAGTTTAGGAATCTGGTTACCATTCTCGTATCACTATCAACGTAACTTTTACTGCAGTTTGATGACTGTATTTTCAGTCAGCATTTTAACTGAACATCACAGGATCACTTCCTGTTTGATTCAGATGTCATTTCTTAAATAAATGTTGTTCAATATTAGTCTCTGTCCTTTGTATCAATTGCGGTTATTAGGACAGAACCCGTGTTATTAATCGTTTAACTTATATTTTATATCTGTGTATTTTATTAATTTTAGCCAATGCATAGACTATTTGACTGTACGATCACAGCTACATATTATTTGAAGCGAGTTATCTGTGGGACATGGAAGCAGAGGTGCGCGGCTCGATCTACGACTACATCGACCATTTTTAAACAGATACGTACTTAGCCCAAGTACCTAAGGTATGTGCAACATCAGCCAAAGTCGAAACTGATTTGTCTTTGAGTGAAGCTCTTTGGAACAGCATCTACTCACCAGTAATTGTTAGCTACCATCGCACTCAGCATCCAGAAAAATCAAAACACCCTTGGAGCTTCCGCCCTTGCTTTTAATTTAATTTAACCTGGATATGTAAAAACAGAAGCGGAGCAGATGCTTTATGTAAAAATGAATCAGAAGAAAGTGCGAACTAAATAATACACCTACTTTCGAGACGAAGTTATAAATGACAGAAACATTGACGACATTGGAACAATGTTAATCTCACCCTCATCACACACCTGCACGAATACACACAATATGCCGTGACCTGCATAAGAAAACATGGACGACCCGACCTCTTCATGACAATAACATGCAGCTAGTCGTGGCCAGAAATCAAAGAACAACTAAGATACGGGGCAAGCCCCCATGCATCGACACGATGTAATAGCCCGAGTTTTGCGACAAAAACAAATTGGATTTATTGAATCAATCACAGTATACCACATCTTTGGAACCGTTAGATGCTGGATGTGCACAAGTAGGCCTAATTGGCAAAAAAGAGGACTGCCTCACTCACATGATGTCATATGGCTACATGACAGAACTCATCCCTCGGATGTCGACAAAATCATCCCATGCTGAGTTTCCCGATCCACAAGAAGATGCGGAACTGTACGACATAGTAGTGAAAAACGTGATTCATGAACCATGCGAGCCATTAAACCCGAATTCACCATGTATACACCGTACATCCAAACAAGGGCCGTAACGTGGCAGTATTTAAGATAGTCACAGACAGCGAACAACGAAACAGAAACGACCGGATGCTCATGTACCAAATGGGCGGATGCATCGGCAGTAACGAAGCAGCATGGTGGATTTTCGGTTCCCCTATACACGAATGCAAACCAGTTCTGCAACATCTAGCAGTACATATGGAGAATGGACAGAGAATTTACTTCTCAAAATACTCCGCCAGAAAAAACTGCAATCGAACCACCTCAAGACACCTCATTAACAGCTTTTTATCGACTGTGCCAAACTGATCAATACGTGAAAACATTACTATACGGCGACTTACAAGTGTAACACAACTAGAAGAAGCTTTCAACGACGAAAACAATTCAAGTAGAATATCCTGCACGAATCACGAAAACTGGAGCACTAGACCGAGTATACACCGTACATGCGAACAACACTTTATGTTTCTATCTCCGGATGTTGGTACACGAAATGAGGAGACCAACAAGTTTCACAGCTCTGAAGACTGTTGACGGTTACCTATGGCATACGTACACCGAAGGATACTAATGCTTAGGACTACTGGCGAGCGACAAGCACTGGGCATTAACACTACAGGAAGCCTCACTCACAGCCTCAGATGAACAAATAGGAGACTTACTCGCTATAATTCTAACATATGACCCTTCGAATCCAAAACAGCTATGGGACTCCTTCAAATAGAATATGAGTGATGACATACTGTAACAAATCCGACAAGCTCACCCTGAATTGACCATCGACTTAGAGGGTGTCCTCTTCAATGAAACACTCTTTCACCTAGAAGACAAATGTTTAGCGATAAACAGCCAGACTTCAGTACAACTTGAAATGCAGGCACAACGAAATGTGCTGTCAGTGTGGTAAACTTGGAAATCACAAAGGAAGAAAGCTAAAACGTCAACGAACTACTTCAACACATTGATCACAACAAACCACTCCTCATTGGCTATCAAAAGGAAATTTACAACGTTATCATCGACCGGATGGACTGAAACGCTTGGACGCATCAAGCGGCACTTGGAAAATATTTCTAATATATTTATTGGCGGTGAAAATACGTGTTAAACAACACCTCGCACTTGCACTGGGATATACGGCATTGCAGCCACACTTACGTAAGGAGGACAAATTGCCCGTTCCTGTATGCAAAATCTCAAGATGGTCTGAATGGGATGAAATTCTAAGGCAAGCTAAAATTATCTCTTGAGACGAATCCACAGTGGCACATGAAAAAATCATTCGAAGCCATGCATAAAACATTACAAGACTTGCGAGGAAACTCTGAAGTGATAGGAGGACAGCCACTACAGCCATTTCCAGTTATCGCTAAGTCAACACGAGCAGACGATATCAATCTATGCTTAAAAAAATAACATCTCTTGTCTCAAATACAAAAGTTGCGTCAAACAAAAAATATGAGAGTTTAAGAATAGAAAGACTACACAACAGCACGTTTTGCTCAATAAAGACACATATCCTACTTACCAGACGACCGGCCCCATGAAACTCAATAGTGATTTCTGTAACATGGCCGCTGCTGAAAACAAACTCATCGACCAAATTTATACAAACATTGTTGACAACTATATCAACCCGGACTGGATATTTTAAAGAGAAATTTTAGCAACTACAAGTAATATTGTCGACGATATGAATCTAAATATTCAAAACAAAATTCCCGATGAAGAACGATTATACAAATCGATTGACACAAAGGTAAACATTGAAGAAAGTGTAACTTCCCTGCAGAAGTACGAAGTACGAGATACGCCATTACACTGCCTTTCATTTAAAATTGGATCTCGGATCATATGACCCAGAAAGCTCAACTCACCAAAACTGTGTAATGGAACAAGGATGATCGTCAAGTAGCTATCGAATAACATCATAGAAGACTAACTTATGACTAAAGTACGAAGGACACACACTATTTACCCCCAGAATACAACTGATCTCTGCTGAACGGTCATTTCAATTTAAAAGACTGAAGATTGCAATAAAATTTGCCTACAGTCTGAAGTTAACAAAGCGCAACAACAAGCTTAAAATATTGCGGCTTCAGCCTCCAAGACTCCTGCTTCTCTCATGCTCAGCAGTATGTAGCTTGCTCTCTAATAGGAAATTCGAAAAATTTATACATACTTATACCCCGAATAACAAAATGAAAGATGTTTATGAACAGGTATTGCAAATAGCTAGAATATGTTTTCAATCATTTTTATCTCTTATATTTTAGTAAGCGTTGTAAATAGTTAGAAGGTGTTTTTAGTAATTTTTTCCCTGTTATACTTTAAATTTTATTTTTTTACTCTAACTACACAGAATCTCATATCAACTACCTGAGCGAAGCTGGGTACTCCAGCTAGTATATAATACGTAGAAGAACCAAGATCCAAGAATGAGACTGGATTATCAAGAACGAAGTGCTCGGATTATAAGGATGTTGGAACAGGACACCGTCTTTACGCCCTGCTGTTCAATCGAAGAAGCAATGACGGAAATAAAAGAAAGTTTATAATGAGAATCACTCATTACATCACGCTCTTCAGTGTAAGTAAAGAAGAATTATTGCACCAGTTGAATGGAATGAACAGTGTAATGTGTAAAGATTACAGGTTAAGTGTAAACCGAACCAAGCAAAAGTAATGAAGAGTATCAGAACTGCGATTGGCAATAAACTTAACATGAGAGTTGGTGACCAGGAAATAGACGAAGTTAAGTAATCATGCTACCTTGGAAAGTAACACATTGTGGACGCATAAATACATAAAAAGCATGCTAGCTTAAGTGAAGAGGCATTCCTGTCCAAAAAAAGTCTTTTAGTAAAAACGTATGCCCTACGTCTGGAGCAAAGCATGTTATGATAGTGAATCATGGACTGTGGGAGAACAAAAAAGAAAAAAATGAGAAAGAAAAAGAATCGAAGCGGTTGGCATCTTTTGTTACAGAAAGGTGGTCAAATATGGTGGACTAATAAGACGAGAAATTAAGAGTTTCTCTGTAGAATTGACGAAGAAAGGAACATAGGGAAAACAGGATAATGAGGCTTGTCTTAAGATATCAGGGAGTAACTTCATGGTACTAGAGGGAGCTGCAGAGAGAAAAAAAAGTATGAGAAGAAGTATGTCCAAGAAATAATTGACGACACAGGGCGAAGAGTTTGGCACAAGAGGGACCTCATCAAATCACGTCGCAGTCTAAAGAAATAAAAAAAATAATGCATATAGTTCTAGGAGAACATTTACTCCGCAAGCAATGCCAACCAGCTGCTGTGTCTTTCTCTGTCAATGGCGTTGTTTCGAAGCAGAATTTCTGCAAACCACTTTCTCAGCAGTTGTCAGCTTTGTAGGCTTGTGAGTCACTATTTCTCGGTCAAGTAGCTCGTCAGATGACATCACAGGGCTGAGTGCACACCATTCTAGGGAACGTACACCATATGGCAGTCACTCTCTTTTCGTAAAGTGGACAACCATATTTAACAGTAACAATACTGATGTTGTAAGAAGATGGTTTCTCGACTTTCTACGGTCTGTTTTCGAGACTTTATTTAAACAGGAAGTGGCAGTAAAGATGGAATAGTGTTTTTTGTTCCATCCTGTGGCCAACAGTACTGGGGTTGTTCCACTCCAAGCTCAGCCTGAATTGTTGCCAGTTCTCCCTACTGTCAGAATATTTATTTTTCCGAACCACCTCACCCTCTTCTCCTCCTCGCCCGCTCCACCTCACCATTCTACTTCCTCCATTCCTGTAGGACAATTGCCTTATATGTAACGGGCAGGAAATTAAAAAGTTAGACATGGGAATTGTCCTGTTGGTTGAGGATACGGGTGCAGTCTGCATGGTTGCCAGATTTTACCAAAATGGCGGAAGTATGATGTCACATAACATTTAAGATACTGGAAAGTCAAGTGGTCATCAAGATGGTGGCTGGACGAAAGATTGCACCCCATATCTCGTCAAGCACATTAGTGCTAGACAAAAATGTCAGGAAATTCAAAATATCCTAATTATTCTAAGTACAAAAATCTAACAGCCCACTTATGCAATGATATTTTACTTGTTAAAACAATTACTGATGTGTAATGGGGTGCACTTTGGCAGGCAGTCAGTTTTTTCTGTGCACAGTCATAATCACTGCAAACGATGAAAATTGATTGCGGTTTTGCATTAATGTGTCGCCTTGCTGCACAAGAATGTAACATAGACGTGAAGGTGCAATGTGTCACTTTAACAAATATTTACTTCTAAATTTCGTTCCTAAGTAGTCGTTTTGGGAAAGAGAGTAACAGTATGTGTACAAAATGCACACACACACACACACACACAGGTTGCTTATTGCAATGTGGCTATATGATTACAGATCACGATTAACTTGGATCTTCTGTTAAAATAAAATTGTCTGTATTCATATTCATCAGTATTAAAACATGTGGCATTACTGTTGTAATTTATTTACCTTATAGCAGTGAAAAATACTCATGGTTTACACACTGGCGCTAATACTGATAAAATTATGCTTTGTAATTGACTAGTTGTGGCTAACCTGTAAAGAACCCTTATGAATACAGATTTCCACTGGATAATGACAGATGCTCCGTAAGACTGGTTGGAGATCATGTGGTTGTCTATAAGAAGAAGACATCAGCACCAGAAGAGTGTAGTGGATTGCAAGAAGAACAGCAGAGGGTTGGTGATCAGTACAGGAACATGGAGTAGGACATGAATGCAAGTAAATTTAGCATATTGCACATAAATAGGTACAATAAACTACGGCTATAGTCTTGAGTCTCCCACCATATCCAGCCCTCAATGTACCAAATTCCTATTTCGATTCTGACTTTTATAAAGACAGGAAGGAATGTTTATGAAGTAGATTGCCGGTAACTTTCCGTTCAGTTAGTACTGATGAATATAAATGGCAACAATGTTTCTGTTTGTGAAAAAACAATTACTTTAAAATTCTTCAGAGCTGAAGAGTAACAGCTTTAAGGTAATTTATGGACATTAATGGAAACATTTGTCCTGAGGATGAGAGAAATAAAGAACACACCGACCCAGTAATTCGTCTCATGCATTCTGTCTTAGTGCCAGACAAAAGGACCCTACACAGAAGATGCACTAACTAATTCAAATTTTTCAACTGCAAAATGTTTACCACATATAACAGAATTTGTAGATATTAAACTGGAGCATAACTATGTGTTAGAATCAGACTGAGGGCAGATGGATAAGATCCAGTTTTAAATAAGAATTTAGAGCCACATGCTAGATTTTCTTTACTGTTAGCACCTATTTTACTTTCTTTGTGGCTGTAATTTCTAACTAATTCTTAGAGTAGCTTGTGAAACACATTCCGTCCAGCAATCCGGAAACTTGTGTCTAAACTGCAAAACATATATACAGCCTGAGACTGAATTTTATGCCCTTCCACTTAATTAGTACTGAACACACGACCCCTGTGATCAAAAACACATTCGCCAGAAGAACTTTGCAACGAGCGCTAATAACTCATTTAACTGGAAAATGAAATCTGCAAAGGATATAAATAGTGATGAAATTCTGCAGGCATCTCGGAATGTTACAAGAACTCGAGAGCTGCTTACCACGGTCTCTTAGCTCTGCTAGCTGTATCTCAAGCAAGCGAAATACTTGTATACCCGCTTACGTGCAACACACTTACAGACTTTTCACTACCAAAAACGTAATCACGCTTATTAAGTCTGAATCCATGACTCTGATGTATAGGGTATTTCCAATGGAATCAGATATAGAGTGTGCCCTATTAATAAACGCACTAAATTTGTTGGTGGGATAAGAAATAACAACTTTCACAAATGAATATTGAACTTCATTCTCAAGTGAAACTTTTTATTTAGTCTCTACAAGAATATTTATATTATTTAAAGGAATCACTTAGAGTCACGTTCTAAATTTAGGCTGTTTACAAAAAGGGTCGCATATTACTGCAAAGGTAGTTAGTACTAGTCAAAAATAGAAGAAAACTGACGATAATGATCTGTCCTGAAACCAATACCTGTTGAGATGTGGTGTGGGCAGGATTTACAACAGATGATATCGTAAATACTCAGGTCTGGGTAGAAACAAATCCTATAACAATCATGGATGTGAGACAATAGGATCCCTTCAGCTACCTAAGTATGACTCACAACACGTCCTCACCAATCATGAGTCATGCTTGGGTAACTCAGACGCTACAACACTTGTCCGTGAAAGGCAAAGTTTCCGAGTTCGACTCTCGGTCTGGCACACAGTTTTAACCTACCAGGAAGTTTCATATCATTGCACACTCTGCTGCAGGGTGAGAATTTCATTCTTAAATGAAACATAAATGTGGCCTGCTCAACTGATGCGTCTTCACAAGCTCAATCTACTGAGGGCATTAACTCTTATGGATTATTTACCTTATAAGTCACAAAGCTTTTAGTGGGAGCCAAAGTAACTTTTAGTTATCATACATTAACAGTTAGTAATTTATATAATTGTAATACGGCCACGTATGGTTACATCTGACAATTCCCATACTGTTTTCATTTGCTGTACATCTGTGGAGGATACTATGAGTTGATATTATTAGACGATAAAAAGTTAAAAAAAGGCATTATTTCAATAAAGAAAATGTGTCTATGTGTGACACTCAGGGAAAGCAGCTGGACTCCAGAGCGATCATCCCGTGCTTCAGTGATAAATATCGCATTAAGCATTCAGCAGTTATTAATTTGCAGTGACTACTGTAATTATACTTCTTGACTGTGTTGAACTAAGTTCCACAGTTTTTATGACAGTAATAATATGAAGCTCTTAATAAAAGCGCCTTAATCCAATAAGTACACTGATATGTTTGGATTTATCGAACTGTGAAACAACGATTTACAGAGTTACGACGTATTGCAATATGGCCGTCTTTCTCACTGTAGCAAAAGCCGCCGTTGTCCCACACAAGTACTCTGGACCAGACTGGACGTCCTCCGCTCGCTGCCTGCTATTAGAGGAAAACCCTTCCATTATCCACTGACTGCCGGTCCTTTATCGATATGTGCGGTCTACCTTGAAAGCTCCATCGCTACTATCTCTTGCATCTGGTCCTTGCAACTGGAACCAACTCTGATGATACATTTTTAAAAATATTTCAACTTCCAACCAACCGATGTAGAAGACTTAGCCTCGCACAGAACAAGTATTTTGATGATATATTTTTCTGTTGTATTGGGAATGTATTGTATGCAGCTGTAACGACCTCTGAAAATTAGTTTTTCATCAACAGTAACAAATTCTACAAGATTGTTACTATTCATAAGTTCCTTACAAATGCATCCAGAAAGTTTCTAATAGCTGCTAACGTATCTGCTTTACGTCTCATAACCCTAGGTTTTCATCATAAAATATAATACAGCTAAGTAGCAATAAAAATCAATTAATTCTTGCTGGATCTCAGAACAATCATTTCTGTTCCATTGTTTGACCCAAGTTCCAATGCATTTATGTTGTTTCCACCTTTGAGGCGAATCAGATCCGCCTGCTGATGCCTGCAGTTTCTAAGTCCCTTATCAGCGGCGTTACGTAACCAAGGTCGTTAGTTCCCTATATAAGCGGGCAGTGCACGCCAGCGGAATCATTCCGCTGTGAGCTCTATCTGCAACAGCATTGAAGCACTATGACTCGTCGACGTGTTTATCGTCGCCATCGAATGCCACTCTACAAACACATAATAAGTCTCAAAAATAAACTTGGTACTAATAACACTGCACAAAGTGTCATGCTAAATGGACCTATCTGTCCACTTAGCACTCCTATCTACAATAATTTTCGTCTTGCCTTTTTATGTGAACGTATACATTCGTAAAAAGCACAATTTCATCTGTCATCAATACTTATGACTTTATGTAATGATTAAGTTTCTTCTATAATGCCTTATGCTACAATTTTCGCCCTGGATAGATACTGATAATATTTTTTGCTGCTACACCAGATGTATTTTTGTGCACATCAGTTTTATCCATTTTGTTTGTTTGTTCCTACGAATTAATATATCGACTCCATTATTAAAGAAAGTTAATCTTTTGTTGTGGTTGGCAGGAGAGCCAACCGTGTTTTTCTAAAGGAGGCCGAAATGCACGCGTTTTAGCTCACGCAGGCTGGCGTGAGGTCTGGAACATGACAAGGGAATTAGAATTGAGAAAAACGGACGTAGCTAGTGGAATACTTAACTTTAATCCATTAATGACGAACGTCGCTCTTTATGGTACATGATTCACAATATCAATAGTACGGATACTGGCGCCTTGCTAGGTCGTAGCAAATAACTTAGCTGAAGGCTATGCTAAACTGTCGTCTCTGCAAATGTGAGCGTATGTAGATAGTGTATCATCGCTAGCAAAGTCGGCTGTACAACTGGGGCGACTGCTAGGGAGTCTCTCTAGACTAGACCTCCGTGTGGCGGCGCTCGGTCAGTCACTGATAGTGGCGACACGCGGGTCCGGCGTATACTAACGGACAGCGGCCTATTTAAAGGCTACCACCTAGCAAGTGTGGTGTCTGGCGGTGACACCCCATCTTTCGTCACACTAGATTTCAGAATTGCTATCATGTATTTGTAAATAATGACTAGAAAGGTATCAACAATTAGATGGCTATAAGGTTGACATTTTTCCAGTAGAGGGAAAAAGATGACTTTAGTGTATAAACTACGTCACTGGGCCCACTCTCAGGTTAATACAATGATGAAGTAGTTTTGGATAAACTGTCCCGTATCATCAACTCTTCTTCAGGTTTGGAACTGAAGCTAATGGATATGTCTGTAGCAGAAGAACATAAAAAAAAATTATTTTGGTTTTAGGTAGCATTTTTCCACGTTTTTGGGCAGTGGGTTTGTGTACTTCATGGCTTGGAGTACCATATGGATTTGTATCCTGTTAAGACCACAACTTAAAATTCACATTCACACTTAAACACAAGCCTCCAGAGAAGTATACCTATTTCCTGGTGTGAGAGTAACTTTTGTTCGGAATACATGTAAAAAGCAGAGTGCCGACCCACAAAATTACAGTCATATTTACTATTTGATTTCACAGTAATCCAGAGGATAGACATTGTCTTAAGAGCGTTACATACACAGGGGTGGCTTGTTGCTCAAATTCGCTCATACTCAAAATCAACTGAACAATTGTTTATTAGACGTTTGCACTTATTATACTGTATTATAATGAGATATCATTTACACTTTTAGATATTATACTTAGCGATATTATACGTGATAAAAACACTGTATACAAAAAAATACGTAAATAAATCAAGGAAGTATGTAAAATACTTGTAAATAGATTGATATATCATCATTTGAATGTATATAAACAAAGAATAAAGTAATGATTTCAAAACATTTTAAAAATTCTTATACAATATCACTTGTGTCGCTGTATGAGAAAGATTTAAGTACAAGTTTGTAAAACCCCGTTGTTGGTGTGATATTTTAACTATGGAAAGCATAAGACTACCATGTTCAACATAAATGACAATTATTTTCACATGAAAAAAATGCACAGTAAAATATTATGAGGTTACATTTAACATGATTCAAGAAAATTATTAATAAAACTGTCTGGTGTTTTTACCATTTAATGTACTCTATAGATATTGGTACTTTGAGCACTATGGCTAGCACCCTTGAGCAGAGAGATGCAAACTAATGTCTACATTCTTATTTTAATACTAGATGTGGTTAATGTACATGGTGTGCAGATATGTGTTTAAATTTGTGGTCAAACCGATAACGGGCACCACATGGAAATCCATCTACCCTCAGGTTTTCCATTGATACCTAGTGGAATCCTGTCTAATACTTTGGTAATTAATATGCTTACTGGCATACTGTCAGACAAACTACTGCACTTGCAACATGCACATTAATTTTTCTTTAGTCTCTTCATTAATAATAGTTCCTCGTCATTTTCATAACTACTTCTATCTCTTTGTTCCTAGATTTCAGAATGATTCAAGAAAAATTCTTAATAAAACTGTCTGGTGTTTTTACCATTTAATGTATCATATAGATCTTTGCACTTTGGGCAATATGACTGGCACCTGTGAGCAGAGAGGTGCGAACTAATTCATGGACAGTTACCAGAAACAAACAACAGAAACATATGTAACACATGGTAGGTAAGGCAAAAAGAATGGAAAACACACTGTAAAGATGTTCCATTCGAAAACTATATTTATTGTTTATACATCTCTGTGCCTGTGAACTTGAAAACATTACCTTTCAAATTAAATTATACCGCACTTATTTTTGCCTCTATGTGCTGTGCTTCTTCTTTCCCATTACATTTATAATTACCAATTTCGACTTCCTCAGATGGCAGTTGTACTCCTTGTGAAAAGTGTAATAAGATGACACAAAATGTCTTACTCCTTAAGTTCATCAAACTCTCAGACATGCAAATGAAGAGGTGTCTATGTACTCCAAATTATCCCTCTTAGTTACCCTTGCTTCTTGCTAGTGACACTCTTTAAAAAAATGTTGGCCAGCACTCCATCAAGACTGGAAAATCAACAAAGCTCGATGCTTCCACACTATTGGCAGTTGTGGGAGTGCACCCTGTAATTGGCACCTAATAAAATCTCCGACATGCAAGACATTATAACCCAGCAAAATCATCCAATAGCTCGTGCGGTGCTTTGTTCCTTGTCGTCGTCCATACTGCTGCAATGGTACCAAGTTTCATGTGAAGTCATCCAAGGTTTAATTTATCAAAATTCTTCTTCAGTTCGAACATGTGTTAGTTTACATTTCTACACTTGTGGGATTTAGAATTTGGTGTATGACCTCAAACTCTCTTTATTCTATAAACCACTTCTGTTGGGAAATGTGTTTCCATCTTTTTGATTTTCAGCCCTCAATAGTCTCGATCTCCATGAGATTGTTCTGAAAAATTCTCCTAACTCAGTACAATAGAGAACTGAGCAGACCTGGTGAAGACAATTCCAAAAGGCAATGCATTGAGGTCATCCTCCCAGGAAACACAAACATAGATGGTGTAACGCAACTCGTAATCAGGCAGATGAACGAAGAGTTAAGGTATGGAAGAACTTTAGCAGCAACAGAATAGCAGAAATGTGGCAGGTTTTTCACAAATTCCAAGATATTAGAGCAGTGAATAGGGGAAATATAGTGGGTTATCGGCCTCCAAATATCTGCTTGAGAAGAACAAATAGATCTCTAGAAACAAATGCTAAAGAAAATTGCAATATTCTTAAATGATAAACTCCTCAACTGTGAGAAGCCAAAAGTAAATTATAGTTCAAGAAAACGTTACTAAACCCAGACTCGAAGCCGCCTACATAGGTAGATGAAGCTACAAAACAACTGAAGAGCAACAGAGATCCAGGGGAAGCTCGAGTTATTGCCGGGATCTGGAAACTCACAGACCAAAATATTACAAGGAAAACTCATAAAATTCTGTTGGGAATTTGAAGTACACAGAAAATTCCATAGGAATCTAAATGCACACTGATTCATGCACTCCACAAAAAGGGAGACAGAACAGACCCTAATAATTACAGAGGGATCTCTTTATTACTGGTCACTTTCAAAATTCTGCCCACGGTGTTATTGAACCGAATGGAACTACAAATGGATACAAAGATAGGTGAATACCATGCAGGGTTCAGAAAGGGAAGATCCTGTGCTGAATAAATTTGGAATCCGAAAACACTCTTGAAGGTCGAACAGGCGAACAACACTGTAGTTACGTTCGTGGACTTTAAGAAGGCTTATGACTACACTGACAGGGAGCCTCTCTTTGACACACTAGACGAATATAAAATAGACCGAAAAACTAGGCCATTGATACAACAGACGCTCACAGACACCACATCCAAAATAAAATGTATGGGAGAAATCTCAGAGATTCATACAGGGATCAGACAAGGAGATGGTCTCTCATCACTTGTATGCAACATAGTCCTGGATAAAATTACCAAGCAGGGGGAAAAAAGTAAAAGGAAATCAGATAGGAAGAACTCGTGCAAAGAAGACAATCATAAAATGCCTAGCATTTGCAGATGACTTAGCAATACTCAGCCACAACACAGAAGAAACTCAAGAAACCCTGGAATATTTACATGACGTCTCTGCTAAAACTGGGTTGCAGATATCATAGAGAAAACACAATATGTGGAAAGAAAGAAAAACAATGCACAAGTCATGCACTCAAAATACGGATGGTATAACAGAGTGGAGAAATTCAAGTATCTTGCAGAATACATACAAATAGGAGGATCAAACATGGCATCCAACACAGAACGAACAGAAAAACTTCAGAAAGCGTACAAACTTACATGGACTCACTGCAATAAAAGAAACATCTCAAGACAGGTGAAACTCAGGCACAACAATACGGTTGTTCTACCAGAAGCCCTCTATGCATCAGAAACGACCACAATCGGGGCATCAGGCATCACAGAGACAGGAAAGATAGAACGTAAAATCCTTCGAAAAATTTTTGGGGCAGTTCATAGAGATGGTATATGGATGAATACGCCAACCAAAGAACTATACGAACATACAGACAGACTCACAGATAATCAGGAAACGTCGATTAACATTCCTTAGGCACATACACAGAATGAACAATACCGCACTCACAAAGAGGATTTTTGATGTAGTCAGCAGCTCAATCAAAAAAAAAAAAAAAAAAAAAAAAAAAAAAAAAAAAAAAAAAAAAAAAAAAAAAAACTGGTTTCATAAAATAGAAGAAGACCTAAAACAAGTAGGAATGAATAAAGAGATGATGGATTAAAGAGCCAAATTGAGAAATAAAATTACGAACATGAAATCTGAAGTAAAATAAAGGAAGAGACCAGGGAAAATATGAACAGAAAGCAAGTTCCGATCGGTTGCGAATTGGAAACCACTGTGCAAATCCTGTAAAGCTTTGCACAGATGTGTTGGGCATTGTCTCTAGTATACCCGTTCATCGTGTCGCGTCGCCATTTTCAGTTTTTAGTAAACAGTGAGCATGTAATGATGCGGAGGGAATAGCATCTCCTGCCAAATATGAGAACCTGGTTAGAGATTTCGTCTGTGTCACGCAGCCCACATAACACAACTGTCGAACAGTTCCTTCTTCATGCCAGTTCTCGGCTGTACACTGCAGGGGCAATGAAGACGTTCTTACAGCGTTTCCGATGAGAAGTGTTTGATCACCCACAATACAGTCCGTAACTGGCTCCCCCTGTATCTCATCTCTGCTCACAAGAACCGCTGGCTATGAAGACAAATTTTTTCCACAGACAACGAGCTGCAGACCAGTGCAGATAACTGGCCGAGAGCACAAGCGGCTGCTTTCTATGACGAGGATATTGGAAAGTTGATGCAACACTACGACAAAACTCGAAGTTGGAGCGGCGACATAGTAGATAAGTAGGTGGAAGGTGTACCTAACTGATGCAAATAAAAGGTTTCTGGTTTTCACTGTGGTTTCCACTTCGCGACCGATCGGAACTTACTTTCTGGACAACCCTCGTATGTACTCCTGCCTCCAGTATTTATTGTATATGCTTATCTCTTAACTTTAATAGATCGCCCCATAAATCCTCATCGTCACTGTTCAGTGCTATAATTTTTTGCCCTCTGTTTCAGTCATCAGAACACCTGCAATCCCAATATCCATAAAATCTTTCTTTTCCATTCACACATTTGTATTCATCTTCACATGAATCATCACCTTCTTCTTCTTCCAGTAGATCTAATACTGCATCTATCCATTCTTTCGCATGTGAAATGTTTAGCCAGTCTCTTCTAAAGCATTCCATTCTAAATATAGGTAATTTTCTTCCTCTTCTTCAAAGCCACTGGACCATACATGTTCACACTCATTATCATCAGCATCTTTGCAATCTTCTGCTGAACATGACATTAATTCTGTCATTGCCTCTGCCAGTGTAACATTTGACCTCCCTTCTTCTTGGTCTAACTCCTCCTCAATTACGGCCATTAATCGCTCGACCTCATTTTCTGGTAGCTTTCTTCTTTCACCAGTGAGTACAGTGTTTACTAGCCAGAATATCCAAATTGTCCCTACAGACTAATTTAATATCTTTATCGTCCAGATATACCAATGCATATCTTTGTTTTAAGTACAGTAGTACATTGTAGAACTTCTAGAAGTCGAGTCACAGAACCACCTTCACAGTCAGATTCTAAGTAATTAGTATGTTAGCAATTATAGTGTGTGGCAGACTCGAAATCGATCCTAATCTGCTCCTTTACTTCCATGTATTTTCCTTTTACTGCACTGCACAGTTTCATCCCTTGCATTTTGAACGTGACACAGCACACCATCTTCCTTGGCATGTATGATGGAGATTGAGCGAGGCATTATTTGGAAAAGTGATGCTCGTTGTAAGCGAATAACATGTCAGTACACCAATGAACTCTACACACTCTGCCTCAACAATAATTTTACCCAGAAGGTGGCCATTTCTGAGAACTGAGATACCTAAAGAACTTTAGTAGTGTTCAGCCTAGAAGCGACAACCACGAGGAGAGGGCTATGAGGCGATATCATTCGGCAAGTTTGGGTAGCGGCGTGGATCGTTGTCAGGACGTTAAACTTCAGCAACACATGAAAACCCCGTGAATAGTCAAACATTTTATTCGTATTCAAACTAATAATAGCTGTGGCGAGTGTAGGTCTTCATCACGGTCAGTCTGACCGCAGGATGTAAGTCTACCTCCTTGCACATGGCGCCTTCCCACTGTTGAGGCACATTCTGCTCACTCTGGGTACAGCATACTTGTGTCCTGTTTAGCAGCTGTTCAAGACCACAGAATTGCAGCTGGACAACCTACTATGCTAGTGTGGGCATCCTGGGTCTGCAACCCTTCACTCACAAGGGCAAGTTCCACTTCCGAAGTCGAGCATCCCCTGCAAGATTTACAAAGAACTTACACATCTCCATATGCTATTCTACACACATGCCAAAGGGAGGCAAGGTCTCCGTGAAGGAGCGCCACGAGTCTTTTTGGTTTGAATACAAATAAAATGTTTGACTATTCACGTGGTTTTGATGTGTTACTGAAGGTTAACATCCTGGCCACAATCCACGCCGCTATCCAACCTTGCAAGCGTGGAGGCCATCCACCCCATGCCAGGTGAGATGAAGCTCGGCTCGTCATACATCCTAACATGTGCTTTAATTAATTTGCAAAGAGTCATAGAAAATCTAACTCGGGTTTAGTGTGGACGGTATGGATTTCTACACGTTTTCTTCCTTAAACGATGCACCGTCTTGCTCAGTATATCTTGGGCGGGTGGACAGAAGCATGATTTCGAAAAGTGACGCTTTTTATAAGCGAGTGATATGTCAAAGCAACAGTAAAGTCTATTCTCTCTCTCCCAACAATATCGTGGCCTATTACGGGGCCTGTTTCTGGAAACTGAGATATCTAAAGTACTTCTGTACGCCGCAGAACCCCGTATTTCAGGGAGATAATACAAGGTCATGCATACGTAAAATATTTGGCTCGTTTCCGTACTTAGAGAGCTTTGTTCGTACCTGTAGTTTACCAACATTCATACAAAACACAGTGACACACTGCTGAATAATATAACTTGTACATCGAATCTGATGCTGTATGAGCCATGTGTAATTGGCTACTACGTGTGTGCTACATATGACCAACACAGATCTGCAAGAGAATTGACAAAGTTTCTGATTGTTGCGCACCGTGTCTGTAGACAATGAAATGCTCTTAGTCCTTGTCCATTAACTTATATTTAATGTCAATAGAAATAATCGAGACAGTAAGTGATTCATGGCTCCCGGCTATATCCAGTCTTCTCACACTCATTGACCTATAGATAAGTAACAACTCCGATGACGTTAATCGTAAGGTGTAGTGCTCAGATACGATGAGATATATGGCAACGAAAACACTTACACTCTCAGGAAAAACCATAATGTCATGTAAATTTGCACAACATTTCCATTTATTGGAACTGATAAATGTTCCAAGAGGAGGGATCGCCATTCATTACTATTCTGCTGCTTTAAAGGCACAAACCTTGTATTTCTACTCCATTGATTCACTTACTGCCCACAGTACCACCTTAGCAAAAAGAAGCCATCTAAAATAATGTGTTTCCATTTAACGGCGTTGCTTGCTACTGAGTTTTCAGTGTGTCCACCTACACATCAAAGAAATAGCTAAAAGCAGTCTGCTGTCACAATCTTATGTATTTACAATTTCAATTTCAAATCAGATGTATGGAAACGTCAAAACTTGTAGGATAAAAACTCCAGTCACAGTAGTTAAACATCATTGCATTCTGAATTCAAATTCATGCGATTCGCGCAGATTTAAAACTTATGCATAACAGATTTTGGAAACCATAACGAAAAATATTACTATCGTGGCACATAAAAAGTTGAATATGTCCCAGGCAGAGTTAGGGTATAAAAGAAGGGAACTTGCTTCTAAAACTATCTGGCAGCTTCATATATATTTAAATCAAAACGTCTTTACATATTCGGGCCTTAGTATTAGTACCCATGTCATGTAGTCTTATATAATGCATCCTGTCAAGTAAAGTAACATGATACAAGATGTCACGTCGTGTAACAAGACACGTACCAGCATATTATCGAGCATGGCATTTGTTATGTCGCGCAATATGTCAGGATGCATCACTAAAATTTAGGATGCATGCATCCCCACTCTCTGATACTTCTTATTAGAGCTGAATCCCAACTCACTGACACTTCCAATTGTAGAGGCATGCCACTCAAAAGAAGCATATTAAATTGTATCTGTTTGTTCTCATACCCCTCACCTGATATGTACCAGTAGTGGGTTTGGGTGAGAAATGATCTCGGAGAAGAAATCTACCACGCCCACCCAAAAATCAAGAAACTGTTTTAGGGGTAGCATCCCCCAAAGAACAAATCCATCCCCAGAAATTTTATCCCCCCAGAAAAACTTTTTTCGCTATTACATGTATGCTCTTCAGCCTGTTTTGTGCTATAATAGGAGCACTTAACATTCTGGTTACCAAATTTCTACCGAAAAATGTTGCAACAACCAATCCGAATTAAGTACGGATATTATTGGCTGAAACAATGTATACACGACGAAATACCGTCACATTTTCATTCCTATACGAAAACTGACTAACTTGTTTTGTCCTACAATAAATTTTCCATGAGACAGTATAGGAGTTTTTAAGAGTTTCTTGCATTTTATGTACAACTGTAGATCGCTATGTCGAGGTAACGGGTAAAGCTTTCACAAAACAACAGAACGACCATTAATTAAATGTATCTGTCTACCTTCTTACAAAATTTGAAACGACTCGCACGAATCTGAAAACTGAATTAGCGCACATAAGAAAACTCACCAAAAACATGTTTTCTGCGCGTAAAATTCGAATGAAGTAAGATTTATGAAAGTGAATTTTCAATTTTGTCGTAAGAATGCTTTTTTAATGTATTTGATTCACTTCAAACGTTTCCGCGCATTCAAGCCACCCCGGCCGGCGATTATATGCTTAAAAGGAAACATGTAACGCATTAACAAAATTGCAGTCAGACGTTTGAATCTCTTTCATGCGAGTACATGGGAGTTACATTCTTTAGAAAATCGGGTGTTCGGTGGTCGATTAATAATACAATAATAATTTCCGCTGTATCTGAAAACAGGTCCGTATCGACGACTTTCGAAGCAAATGTTACGAAGCGAACAGCATACTATGGAAGTCTGGAATGGTGTACCTCGCAAAAGGCAATTTCTCGCAGTGCCACACAACGCTCCACGCTTTCAACGGTTTAACAACACAGAAATTGGAATACAGATGACTAGAACGTGTAAAGTTGTCCAGCCTCTTTTCAATTGCTGCACCGCTTCGACTACGACACAACTCGAAGGACTTAAGTTCCGGCCAGATGTGGTACTATGACGTTCTCGTGTTTGTTGCCGGGCCTTAAGGTCAGTCATTACAATGAACATATTTCGACAGCGTAACTTGGCGTAATCTTCGGGTGATACATGAAGAATGCGTTACGTCGCACCTGATTTATATACATTCTCTCAAAATATGGTAGAAAACCCAAAGAAATTCTGGTCGTAGGTAAGTACACCAGTGGGAAAAAACAGTCAATACCATCACTGCGCGATAGCGATGGAAATGTTACCGATGATGGTGCCACCAAAGCAGAGTTACTAAATACAGTTCTCCGTAATTCCTTCACGAAAGAAGATGAAGTAAATATTTAAGAATTAGAAACTAGAACAGAAGTTAGCATGAGTGACATAAAAGTAGATGTCTTAGGTGTTGCGACACAACTCAAATCACTTAAAAAAGGCAAGTCTTTCGGTCCAGATGGTATACCAATCAGGTTCCTTTCAGAGTATGCAGACACAATGGCGCCTTTCTTAGCGATCATATACAACCGCTCACTTGACGAAAGGACTAGAAAGAAGCACAGTTCTCACCAATATTCAAGAAAGGAAATAGGAGTAACCCACTGAATTACAGACCCGTATCACTGACGTCAATTTGCAATAGGATTTTGGAGCATGTACTGTTCTCGAACATTATGAATCACCTTGAAGAAAATGACTTACTTGTGCAGCACAGCTAGCTGTTTATTCCCTGAAGCAATGAGTGTTGTCGACAAGGGATCTCAGATAGATTCCATATTCCCAAATTTCCAGAAGGCTATTGATACCGTTTTTCACAAGCGACTATTATTAATCAAGTTGCGTGCATATGGAGTATCGTCTCAGTTGTTTGACTGGATTCGTGATTTCCTTTCAGAGATGTCACAGTTCGTAGTGATAGACGGAAAATCATCAAGTAGAACAGAAGTAATATCTGGCGTTCTGCATGGTAGAGTCATAGGCCCTCTGTTGTTCCTGATTTACATAAATTATCTAGGTGATAATCTGAGCAGCCCCCTTAGATTGTTTGCAGATGATGCTGTAATTTACTGTCTAGTAAAATCATCAGACGATCAATTCCAATTACAAAATGATCTAGAGAGAATTTCTGTATGGTGCGAAAAGTGGCAATTGGGACTAAACAAAGAAAAGTGTGAGATCATCCACATGGATACTAAAGGAAATTCGATAAATTTTGGCTATATGATAAATCGCACAAATCTAAGGGCTGTCAGTTCGACAAAATTCCACGGAATTACAATTACGAGCAACTTAAATTTGAAAGACCACCTAAACATTCATGGTGGTGTCTGTTTGTTCTATATCGTGTCTCCCTACCACTTTCGCGCAACGACGCTCTGAGCGTGTTTTTTAGGGAGTTGACTAGTTTGAATCTGGGACCTGTTGCTGGTAAGGAGACGCCAGACCACACATGACATGTAGAATTCAGAAGAGTTCAGTGCGACTAGCGATGATATAACCAAATACTAAATGATCTCAGCGTCAGCTCCACTGCACTCCCTGTAAAAGAATCTTAATACTAACTAAATATAGTGGAAAGGGTTCAAGGCTTTCCTATTTTTAGTTAGCTGGTAAAATAAAGTCTAAAAAGCAGTTAAGTTTAAAATTGGAAATTTTATTCTACTCACAAAACATCGTTTATAAATTGCACTATTGATGAAAGGAACTGTTTTAATACAGGATGGTAAAAACCAACTGCGTTCAACAAAAATGTGAACGAATATTCCCTGAATGGGTTTCCAAGTTCTACAATCGATCGAAGGATGACCTATGCCATATCACATCTATAATCTAGGTTTAATTTAAGTTTCACAAAAGAGAAAACTATCAAAATGGACTACAGTGACCCTCAATTATCTTTAATAACTTATCTAACTTGTCGTAAATTACAGTGGCTGTTGTGACTTCTCAATAACTATATAACTGAAGAATCATCGCGTTTCAGATTTTTCTTCAAGTGGCAAATGTGAACACCATGAGTTTTAATTAACGATCGACACTAGTGTTACGCAAAAAAGGAGGTGTAACAGATGAGACTTCTGCAGTTCTGAGTGAAGCCTTATGCGCTCAAAAATGCGGCATCACCTGCGTTCATTACCTTGTCGGTGTTTAGGCAGCGTCAGGGCGGCAGCGGGCAGCACAGCTCCGCTCACCTCGCCATCTCGGAAGCAACTCTCTCCTTACTACAGTTTACCGAAGTTGGTTTAATAAAAAACTATCTGGCTGTGTTTTCATCTGACCAATCAGGGTCTCAATATTAACCTTACGTTCCGCCTACAAAAATTCTGTCTATCCAATGAGAAACGTTATACTTTTCGTGGTGGGACAATGTTTTTAAAGTTTGCAACGTAACAGAGAAGCGAAAAACTCCCACGCTAAAACCTGCAACTGGTGTGGTCCTTTTAGCGTTATCGGAAGATCTATACTGTTCTTGTGGAGGGCTCTATCTTTTAACATGGGCTGGGGAGTGGTCCTAATGTAACAGACACGCGAAAAGGCTCACGCTAAAACTTGCGGGTGGTAGTGGCCCTTTTTGTGTTATCGTAAGATCTATACTGTTCTTCTGGAGGGCTCTAGCTTTTAACATGGACTGGGGGGTGGTCCTTGTAGTGACAGAGACGCGAAAAAGTCTCACGCTAAAACGTGCAGGTGGTGTGGCCCTAGTGGTTAGCTGGCGACGTGGGTGTCCAGTCGGTCCCTTATCGTAGGGCCTTCTAGCTTAACATGGTTCTGCTCTCGGCTTCTGTTCTCGTTTCTCCCCTCAGAACTGCGTCGGTCTCTCGGTGGGAAGGTACGACATGCATTTAGGCATTCTTGTGTTAGTCTGTGGTATTCCATTTGCTCACTCGTTACTCGTATTACTTTGGTTAATTTAATGTCACGATTTATTCGGAGCTATGTGACATACTACTGGATTTGCTTATCATGTCAGGGTTTTCATGGAAGGTGTTGGATTTGCCTGACACCTTACATATGACCACCCTTCGAACTTAATTTTTGCACTGAAGTTAGGCAATGATTGAATCGTTGTGTAAGTCAGTCAAAAATTATTCCGGTGTCTAAATTTTGTTGCCTACTGTTCAGCCACGTTATTGTATTCTATGCTTGTTTGTATTACTAATATATATTTTTATATTCTTCCACATTATAAGTAAAAATGACAAGAGAAGAATATTTTTATACTATTATTAATTTTTAATTATTTTCTTTCTTTATTTAAGTGTGAAGTTTGTTCTTTAAGAAGTTTGTTATCGAAAGTTAGGAGGCTTTCACATTTATTTTCTTAGAAATATTGTTTTTATAAATGTAGTAATTAAGTAAAATCTATTCCTAACACATGTTCTAAATATCATGTACAAGTAAAATGTTTTTGTTTCTAGACACTCATTTCAACATTATTACACTAACAAATAAGAAATATTTCCAAAAATTGCTTTGACAAAGAATTATACATACACAAGTATTGAGATATTATCCTAACAAATGGTACAAATGTTAAAAAAATTGTTTTGACAAAGAAATGTACATACACACATTTTGAGGTATTATCCTAATAAATGGTACAAATGTTAAAGAAAGGGAAAACATCCAACAAGATAATTTTTTATTCTTTGTTTTTATAAGGAGAAAATAACTAAAATATAGTTATTCTTTTATTTTCATGAGGGGAAAATAAGTGGTATATAGTTTCTTTATATACTGCCCATTTGAGAACTAAAGACTTATTTTTATCGATAGTCTATTTTTTATTTAAGTCCATAGTCAATGACTGTTACTTTGTAGTTTATTAGCTGTCTGGTGTGCTTAACTTATTTAGTTTTTCACACGTTTCTTTTGCACAATTTCTACATCACATAATTTGATTTCACACATTCACACAATCCTATGAATGTTGAAGGATGAGGTTGGCGAATGTTTTTGCACGAAGGTGATGGACTTGAGCGAGATGGATGTGGGCAAGTATTTGATGTACAGCTTCGTTCGTCGTTCCTTGTTGGCTTTGCAAGTGTGTGTCGCCGTTGTGGAGGTCCCATAATGGAATGGAGCTGTGAGTGCAGAATCTCGTGGTTTACTGGCTTTGTATGTGTGAAAGTCATCGTTATGTGTCGCTGAAAGCGGTCGTTTTTCGCTGTAATTCTTCGCAGACGACTAGTTTACAATAGGATAGGGATTTGGGAAGGTACATCGTCTATTCTTCACCCATCATCTTCTTTCTTGGTCTTGATCTTGCGAATCTTCAGCTTCTGTTCTTCCTGCTTTTTCTCTGCTTCTTACATGCTTCTTGGTTCTTCTCTGGGCAGGATATGGAAATATTTATTGATAACTAGTCGCTTTGAAGTTCTCTTAGTAACAGTTTGATAAATTGTTTGGGTGTGTCATTTTTACATTGTGGAAGTTTTCTTCAGTTTCGTGCATCAGCGTGCTGTTTAATAGCAGTAGTGTGCTGGAATATTGCTGCGCGGTGTGGGATCCTTATCAGGTAGGACTGACGGAGGACATCGAAAAAGTGCAAAGAAGGGCAGCCCGTTTCGTGTTATCGTGCAATAGGGGTGAGAGTGTCACTGATATGATATGCAAGTTGGGGTGGCAGTCACTGAAACAAAGGCGGTTTTCTTTGCGGTGAGATCTATTTACGAAATTTCAGTCACCAACTTTCTCTCCCGAATGCTAAAATTTGGGGAGAAATGATCATCATAATAAAATAAGGGAAATCTGAGTTCGAACGGAAAGATTTGAGTGTTCCTTCTTACCACGCGCCATTCGAGAGTGGAATGGTAGCGTAGTAGTATGAAAATGGTTCGATGAACCCTCTGCCAGGCACTTAAGTGTGAATTGCAGAATAATTATGTAGATGTAGATTTTATGGCTTGCCACACCTTTCTTCAAAATTTGGTAGTATGCCACGTTGGCTAGAGTGGTTGCTAGACGGAAATTCCGTTCGCTCAATGCTTCTGACGCCCAAGTCGGGCGTGGAACTCGCTCTCGGCTGATGTGTCACCAGCTGGCTGAGCGCTGGATTCCACGCTTTACTGAGAGTGAAGCCACTGCCTCTACTGATCAAGCTGTCGGCCCTCGGTGTTGCAATAGTCTCCCATAGCACACAGTCTCCGAACGATGAGGTCTGTCTTAGCACTTCAGTATTTTCATATTCCGCTGAATTCCGTATCGCTATGCGGTGTTCCGCAACCACAGATTTCGTTCATTGTTTGAGTTCTCTGTGTCTCCTGTGGTCTTATCACCGTTCTTCGTATGTCTGTACAGTGTGCCTGATTAAAGCCGCCGGCTGGAGTGGCCGTGCGGTTCTGGGCGCTTCTGTCTGGAACCGGGCGGCTGCTACGGTCGCAGGTTCGAATCCTGCCTCGGGCATGGATGTGTGTGATGTCCTTACGTTAGTTAGGTTTAATTAGTTCTAAGTTCTAGGCGACTGATGACCTCAGAAGTTATGTCGCATAGTGCTCAGAGCCATTTGAACTATTTGATTAATGCCCCTTCACCTTTGCGTGGAATACAGTAGACACACGGTTTATGGAACCGCAAGTCATTATACACCATGCTCGCGTTTCCAGAGGCGAACAGAAGACATTTCATATTACGTCTAGCCAAGATTCTGCCGACTTTGTCGGCACAAGGAAGATACACCATTGTATTATACTCCTCGTCGTGTTCTATTTGCTGAGCCTGGTGATTCTGCCTGAAAGCACTTCGGATATGTCTCCCGCCGTATCCGTTCTTCTTGACTATGTCCTTAAGGTGGTTGAGCTCCACTTATTTACTTTTTTCCTCTGCTGTTGCACAAGTGCTGTGCACCAGTGTAAGTAGCACACCCCATCAATTTGAAGAATGACGGCAACTGGAGGCGTGGAGATATAAATCACAGAGAACGGTTTACCTGCGCATACTGTACCCCATAGTTCTATTCAATTTTGGCTTGACTAGGACGTTCAAATATTGGAGTCCGCATACTCCACAGAGCTATGTTTAATTTGATGCTGCGATGGAAAGATTTCAGTTGTTGTAGAAAGTCATTGAAGTTTGTCAGTCCGGTGCGGCTACAGCGCGAATGGTCATCGACATATCTAAAAAAAGCATGTGAGCTCCAGTGAAGCTTTCTTCAGCACTTTCCGTTCGGAATAATCCATGGACATGTTTGCCATAACTGGTGACAGAGAGCACTCCAAAGCGACGAAAGCCGTCTTTTCATAATAGCACGCTGGTACGCTGTCGAAATACCATATTTTGTAAACCATTGCACCTGGCTGGTCACTCGAGAACAGTACAGACAAAAACCAATACGTTTATTTCAGGACTGGCGATGACCTCTTTTCTTCTACGTCTTTATGATAATACAGTCTCTCCCATAATCCTAGGTGACAAGAGTCGTATTCATCCAACAATTCACATATTTATGGTTTGACAAATACTAGGGCACCCTAATGCACCATGATGTCCCTGGGGAATCTCTCGATCGTAATCCAGTAGAAAACGTCTCAGGCTGTTTGGCACATCGAATGAAACTTAGCAGTTCACATCCCAAACAATATGGTAGCTCCACGCGATCTGATCATCAGCGAGTGACTCGAGCTGGACATGGCAAACCTGAAGAAGCTTGTGGACTTCCGCCCTCGCCAAATTATTGAAGCTGGAGGCAACATTACACGATATCTGAGTAATGTCAATGATGGAGATCTCTACCCGTTTTCCATCTGATAGGCTTGGACTAGGAATGGTAATGAGAATGAAGGTGATGCCATAGTTATTGTACTTATTGAAACTACCGATGCAGTAAAAAAAAATGGTTAAAATGACTCTGAGCACTATGGGACTTAACAGCTGAGGTCATCAGTCCCCTAGAACTTAGAACTACTTAAACGTAACTAACCTAAGGAAATCACATACATCCATGCCCGAGGCAGGATTCGAACCTGCGACCGTAGCGGTCGCGCGGTTCCAGACTGAAGCACCTAGAACCGCTCGGCCACTGCGGCCGGCACCGATGCAGTAGTTGGAAGTAATTAGGAGCACACTCTTTTCCACGAAGTAGACTGCCGCCTTGATGGTCCCGGTGCTATCACTGAAGCCACCGCCGTAGGTGTTGAAAATTACAGGTAATGGGAAGCTGCCGTTGTCTCGGACTGACTCGTACTCGTTGATGTGGAGGTTATCCTCAGAGACGTCATCAGACCGCGGGCAACTGGGGCCGAAGTTCAGGGCGTCCCAGAGCACACATAAGTTGGCTTCCAGCAGAGGAGCCTACGCATACCATCCATTTTCAGCAAACGGAAGGGATGGTGACGTTTAACACAAATTAAAAAATGTTCGATCTTTGACATTACATTTCCGAAGATAACTCTTAGCATTGACAGCTGCCTTGTGCCATCTACATAGACACTATCTTTTTTTTTTTATTTCGACAGGTAAGTGCATTACAACAGAAATGCCCATGTGTGTGTGTGTGTGTGTGTGTGTGTGTGTGTGTGTGTGTGTGAAAATTGCGCAGGTCGCACCAGTGTTTAGGAAGGATAGTAGGAGCAATCCATCGAACTACAGACTTATATCATTGACGTCGGTTTTCTGTAGGGTTTTAGAGCATATACTGTATTCAAACATTATGAATCACCTCGAAGGGAACGATCTATTGATACGTAATCAGCATGGTTTCAGAAAACGTCCTTCTTGTGCAACGCAGCTAGCTCTTTATTCGCACGAAGCAATGGCCGCTATCGACAAGGGATCTCAAGTTGATTCCGTATTTCTATATTTCAAGAAAGATTTTGACACCGTTTCTCACAAGCAACTTCTAATCAAGCTGCGGGCCTATTGGGCATCGTCTAGTTGTGCGACTGGATTCGTGATTTCCTGTCAGGAAGGTCGCAGTTCGTAGTAATAGACGCAAATCATCGAGTAAAACTGAAGTGATATCAGGTGTTCCCCAGGGAAGCGTCCTGGGACCTCTGCTGTTCCTGATCTATATAAATGACCTGGGTGAGAATCTGAGCAGTTCTCTTAGGTTGTCCGCAGATGATGCTGTAATTGACCGTCTAGTAAGGTCATCCAAAGACCAGTATCAGTTGCAAAGCGATTTAGAAATGATTGATGTCTGGTGTGGCAGGTGGCAGTTGACGCTAAATAACGAAAAGTGTTAGGTGATCCACATGAGTTCCAAAAGAAATCCGTTGGAATTCGATTACTCGATAAATAGTACAATTCTCAAGGTTGTCAATTCAACTACCTGGAAGTTAAAATTACGAAGAACTTCAGTTGGGAAGACCACATTGATAATATTGTGGGGAAGGCGAGCCAAAGGTTGTGTTTCATTGGCAGGACACTTAAAAGACGCAACAAGTCCACTAAAGAGACAGCTTACACTACACTCGTTCGTTCTATGTTAGAATATTGCTGCGCGGTGTGGGATCCTTACCAGGTGGGATTGACAGAGGACATCGAAAGGGTGTAAAAAAGGGCAGCTCGTTTTGTATTATCACGTAATAGGGGAGAGAGTGTGGCAGATATGATACGCGAGTTGGGATGGAAGTCATTAAAGCAAAGACGTTTCTCGTCGCGGCGAGATCTATTTACGAAATTTCAGTCACCAACTTTCTCTTCCGAATGCGAAAATATTTTGTTGAGCCCAACCTACATAGGTAGGAATGATCATCAAAATAAAATAAGAGAAATCAGAGCTCGAACAGAAAGGTTTAGGTGTTTGTTTTTCCCGCGCGGGAATGGAATGGTAGAGAGATAGTATGATTGTGGTTCGATAAACCCTCTGCCAAGCAGTTATATGTGAATTGCAGAGTAATCATGTAGATGTAGATGTAGTATGTCATTTACTTGTAGTCGTATGAAAAGGCGAATCATGGTAGAACTTATATAAAGATAGTTTTACATCACATTTAATTTTTCCGCGTCAGCTGTTATAACAACTCAGGCAGACTGGCGTCATCAAATACTGCCATAAAAGCGAGGGAAGTGTCGCACTTTGATAAACATTATGATCTCCGAAAGGACTTTTCGACAGAACGGTCAACAGAAAATTTATCAATGGAAATCCATAAGCAAAATATCTCCTTTACAAGCATATTAATCAGTACTTTCTGTATATCTGAAACACTAGTCCGAAGTCCTTCTTATTTAGATACACAGGGTGTCTCAAGAGCAGTGGTCGATAATGAGAGATTTGATAGAAAACCATATCTGAAGCAAGAAACTTCATGTATACATATTCTCTATTCTGAATGGTTTCCGAGATAAAAGACATTTAATGTACATTTCCTTCACCGCTGGTAGCGCGTGTGTATATGTCTAATTGTTGGATTGGCCATGGTAGTACAGTTTACTAACAACTAAGGCTACCAGACCAAAGGTCATTAGATTTTTGATAAGCGCAGATATAGGGCAAAATTGGAAAAAGTTTCGAATTTGTTTATTGCATAATTTATTAGGTTCTTTAAGAATAACACGCTTAAGTTTCGGAATAGAATTCTGGCTAGAAATATGTTTATAGACGTTTGTTTCCGCGTCTGAGCCTGCCATGCCCTCTCTTTCAACGCTACCATCCACACCTTCTCTATGCTAGAAATTTTTTGAGCGTTACTTTTTCGTGCACACAACAGAAACGAACTGCAGATGAGTCCAGAAGGCTGTGAGAAAGATTACCTTTACTTTGTTTACAACGTTTTTTTTTAATAGCACGTGCTATGCATATTCAAAAAGTAAAGAAATGTCGAATTTCATGTTAAAAGGTACAGTAAATTTAAGTAACAGTATTGCAGATGCTGCTCCTAAGTGTGAAGAACAATTTTCGACGAAGCCATTGAGATCATCGAAGAAGAAAATTAGTGAAGGAATTGATGATGCTGTGTACACTGCCAAAGACGAGTATTCCAGTGGATTTAGATTAATTGACTTAGAAATGCTTGCCCATATGTTTAATGTTTCATGTGCATGTGGTAAATATGGACAAAAGGGCCATAGACTATACGATGAAGGTGACAAAATTAGGATTGTAAGTAACAGACATATTTTGTGTAAAGTTTGTAAATATGTTGTTCCGTTCAAGACTTCTGCTCTACGTGGGAATATGCATGAGGCGAATGCAAGATTGTGTTAGGCCATGAAATGCTTAGATGTAGGCAGAGAAGCACAAATTTGTTTTGTGGGTTGATGAACATGCCTGCTCCAGTGACTAGATTCAGGGATTACAACAGAACACTTCTCAGTGCTCTTGAAGTTGAGTGGAAGGAGGACATGAAAGCAACTGTAGAGGAAGCTGTAGATATTAACTATGAAGAGGAAGAATGACACCAGATAGTGAAGACAGGTCTGTGTGTCTCTTGTGACAGACCTTGGAAGAAGAGGGAGGGGCCATGCATCATTTCGTGGTGCATCATCTATCATTAGTGTGCATACAGGGAAAATCTCAAAATTACAGGTAAAGAGCAAATATTGTTCTCAGTGGGACACAAGAAAGAACAATGATGGCAGTGAAGGAGAAAGATGGCAGCAGGAACACAAGAAAGCGTGCAGCAAGAATTATCAGGGATCAAGCGATGGGGTGGAAGCAGCTCGGATGAAACTCATATTCCAAACGTCAGTTGAACAATTTGGTGTTAGGTATGTGAAGTAGCTAGGTGATGAAGAGTCCAGTGTTTTTAAGACTCTTTTAGATAGAAATCCTTATGACTCATAAACTAAAATCGAATAAATAGAATGTATGGGCATGTTCAAAAGCGAATGGAAAATCGACTTCTGAGATTGAAGAAATAAATGAAAGGGAGAAATTAGAAGACAGAAAGCCACTGGGAGGTGTTAACAAACTGACAGGCAAGGAACTTCACACTTTCCAAATATATTATGTGAAAGCTATCAGGTATAACGTACATAGTGTGAAAACAATGCAGCAAGTCGTGTTTCTTTCACAAACTTCCTACAGGTGATAACCGTCAACATTCCCTAAGTGACACATCATGATGCAAATATCTCCATGCAGAAGCCTGTGGAAAGTCATACATACACAAACATGGTTTACCACTTGCTGTTTTAAATGCTACAAAACCAACTTTCAGGTACTTAGCCAATCCTCAACTGCTGAAAAATGTGTACATGGGAAAACACAGAAAACAAATGAGAGCTCCTATGACCTTATATAGATGTGTTGCCCTAAAATAGTATTTGTGTCCTCAGATGTTGTGAAAATAGCTACATGTGATGCCTGTCTAGTGTTCAATAGTGGAAATGTAGGTAGGATTAAGTGCCTGCAGGGACTAGGCTTCCATGCAGGTGCATTCACACGGAGGCAGGGGAAGAGATTACTACAGGAAGACGAGGAAGGGAATACATATTATGGATATGGACAGCATTAGTCACTACAGGTATAGCAATATTGTCAAAAATTGAAATAAAAATTTTGATTGCAAACTGCTCTGAACTGAATTTTTTGAGCTATAATGTATGTTTCCTCAGGAACAATAAAAGCATAGCTCTTAAGAATTACTTACTGAATAATCGTGTGCAGCACTTTTCCGTTATATTTTCGCTGAAAAATGTTCCCCTTTGAAATTTGAGAAAAATAGAGCTGTCCCGGGTAACAGGAAACTGAAAAATTGATTTCATGGCAACTATGACCCTAAACAAAAATCTGTTCCACAATTTTTATTAGCCCCTTATGCAGATGTAAACTGTGAAATTCCAGTTTAATTGATTCATTAGTTTACGGGAAAAAGTACATTATAGAAACAATGGTAATTAAAACACAAATCCTTATAAAATGTATGTCGATGCGCATTTTCATACAAAAATTGTACAGATTATCAACCATTAAGTTGTACATAATAGTCTCAAGGTTTACTATTTTAGCTGCAATATATATGTTTAATTACAAGAATGCATTTTGTCCTACGTCTGTCGATGGGGTAAGATGATGCCTGACGCGTAAAAAAGAAATGTGAATAGCGTGATGATCAGCTTGGTCATATCATGGACGCTGCTGCTCTCATCAGGGAACGTGCAGAGGCACCAAGACATGCAACAAAACAGAAGTGCACGGATGAACTGAAGATGACTATGGGATATTCGAACATTTTGTGTGAATTCTGAAATAGTAATTTTGCGATGTGTCATGGACGACAATGTTTAGAAGGGAATGGGCTAAAAATACGTGTTTTTCAATTGATACTTTGTAAAACGTATGTTGTAACGTTTGGTGACTGTTTCCCCTGTGTACATCTGGAAACCTGACAATGTATTGCATAACAGAGAAAATAAATAACAACCTATATTACGTGCTTCAAATAATCTTTTCTGTCATGTCTCTGAATACCGTCCATTTCTTCCCTGACAATTGTAAAAAAAAAGAAAAAAGAAAAAAAAAGAAAGAGAGAGAGAGACAGAGAGAGAGAGAGAGAGAGGGAGAGAAAGTGAGCGAGTCCATATGATCACGTGTATACTTCTTTGATATGGTGCTATTTTGTGCAAATTGATAACAATGGTACAGCCTGTAACGAGAAGAAGCAGTAATAACCCGTAGAAAATCTGCTGCCACACTGAACAAGTAAGAGAAAAGCTCATACATTTAAACAACGTTCCAAAATTGGAGAGAATCGCTGAAGAACCGCAGCGTTTGCCAAAATGAAAATTTTACATTTCATTTCCCAATCACTTACTGCATTACGCGTTGAATAACGAAAGCCAGAACTTAAAGTGCACAAATAATACGTAAGTTGCGAAAGGACGAATAATCTGGTAAATACTGAAACACCACCACTAACATCATCATCATTTAAGACTGATTATGCCTTTCAGCGTTCAGTCTGGAGCAAGGCCCCTTATAAAATTCCTCCATGATCCCCTATTCAGTGCTAACATTGGTGCCTCTTCTGATGTTAAACCTATTACTTCAAAATCATTCTTAACCGAATCCAGGTACCTTCTCCTTGGTCTGCCCCGACTCCTCCTACCCTCTACTGCTGAACCCATGAGTCTCTTGGGTAACCTTGCTTCTCCCATGCGTGTAACATGACCCCACCATCTAAGCCTGTTCGCCCTGACTGCTACATCTATAGAGTTCATTCCCAGTTATTCTTTAATTCCCTCATTGTGGACACCCTCCTGCCATTGTTCCCATCTACTTGTACCTGCAATCATCCTAGCTACTTTCATATCCGTAACCTCAACCTTGTTGATAAGATAACCTGAACCCACCCGTCTTTCGCTCCCATACAACAAAGTTGGTCGAAATATTGAACGGTGCACAGATAACTTAGTCTTGGTACTGATTTCCTTCTTGCAGAAGAGAGTAGATCGTAGCTGAGCGCTCACTGCATTATGTTTGCTAACCTCGCTTCCACTTCTTTCGCTATGTTGCTATCCTGTGAGAATATGCATCCTACGTACTTGAAACCGTCCACCTGTTCTAACTTTGTTCCTCCTATTTGGCACTCAATCCGTTTATATTTCTTTCCCACTAACATTACTTTCGTTTTGGAGATACTAATCTTCATACCATAGTCCTTACATTTCTGATCTAGCTCTGAAATATTACTTTGCAAAGTTTCAATCGATTCTGACATCACAACTAAGTCATCCGCATATGCAAGACTACCTATTCTGTGTTCACATATCTTAATCTCACCCAGATAGTCTTTTGTTTTCAACATATGATCCATAAATAATATGAACAACAGTGGAGACAGGTTGCAGCCTTGTCTTACCCCTGAAACTACTCTGAACCATGAACTCAATTTACCGTCAACTCTAACTGCTGCCTGACTATCCATGTAAAGACCTTTAATTGCTTGCAGAAGTTTGCCTCCTATTCCATACTCTCGTAGAACAGACAATAACTTCCTCCTGGGAACCCGGTCATATGCTTTTTCTGGATATATAAAGCATAGATACAATTCGCTGTTCCATTCATAACACTTCTCCATTATTTGCCGTAAGCTAAAGATCTGGTCCTGACAACCTCTAAGAGGCCTAAACCCACACTGATTTTCATCCAATTGGTCCTCAACTAATACTCGCACTTTCCTTTCAACAATAACTGAGAAGATTTCACCCACAAAGCTGATTAAAGAGATACCTCTGTAGTTGTTACAATCCTTTCTGTTTCCATCTTTAAAGATTGGTGTGGTTACTGCTTTTGTCCAGTCTGATGGAACCTGTCCACGGCACCCAGGTCATTTCAATTATCTTGTGTAGCCATTTAAGACCTGACATTCCACTGTATTTGATGAGTTCCGACTTAATTTCATCCACCCCAGCAGCTTAATTGCACTGCAATCTATTGACCATTTTCTCCACTTCCTCAAATGTGATCCTATTTCCATCATCATTCCTATCCCATTATACCTCGAAATCTGAAACATTACTGATCGTATTTTCACCTACATTGAGCAACTCTTCAAAATATTCCCTCCATCTGCCCAAGGCATCCACAGGATTCACCAGCAGTTTTCCTGACCTGTCCAAAATAATTGTCATTTCCTTCTTACCTCCCTTTCGAAGACTGCTAATTACACTACAGAATGGTTTTCCAGCAGCTTGACCCATAGTCACCAACCAGTTTCCAAAGTCTTCCCAAGATTTCTTCTTGGATGCTGCAGTTATCTGTTTGGCTTTGTTTCTTTCTTCAACATAACTTTCTCTGTCTACCTGAGTTCTAGTATGTAGCCATTTTTGACACGCCTTCTTTTTCCTTTTACAGGCTGTCTTGACTGTGTCATTCCTCCAAGCTGTTTGTTTCATCATACTTTTACACACTAATGTTCCAAGACATTCTTTAGCCACTTCTAGTACTGTGTCCCTGTACCATTCCTTTTCCAGTGACTGTAGTTGACTACATTCAACTAACTGGTACCTTTCTGAGATCGCTGTTATGTTCTTGTGCCTGATTTCCTTATCCTGAAGTTTCTCCGCTCTTATCCTCCTACATATGGACCTGACCTCCTGAACTTTCGACCTTACAATCCCAATTTCACTGCAGATTAAATAATGATCAGTGTCATCAAAGAATCCCCTGAATACACGTGTGTCCCTAACAGCCTTCTTGAATTCCTGATCTGTTATTATATAGTCAATGACAGATCTGGTTCCCCTGCCTTCCCAAGTATATCGGTGAATGTTCTTATGTTTAAAAAAGGAGTTTGTGATTGCTAAGCCCGTACTGGCACAGAAATCCAAGAGTTGTTTCCCGTTCCTATTGGCCTCCATATCCACTCCAAATTTACCCATAACTTTTTCATACCCTTCTTTTCGATTTCCAATCCTGGCGTTAAAATCACCCATGATTAGAACACTGTCCTTGTCCTTTACTCAAACAACTACATCACTGAGTGCCTCATAAAAAGTATCCATCTTATCTTGATCTGTCGCTTCGCAATGCGAATATACTGACACAATCCTAACTTTCTTGCTAGACACTGTCAAATCTATCCATATCAGTCGTTCGTTTACATACCTTATTGCAACTACGCTGGGTTCCACTTCTTTCCTGATGTAAAGCCCTACACCCCATTGTGCTATTCCTGCTCTGACTCCTGACAGGTTGACCTTGTATTCTCCCACTTCCTCTCCTTGCTCACCACTTACCCAAATGTCACTAACAGCTAAAATGTCCAGCCCCATCTTACTTGCAGCCTCTGCCAGCTCTACCTTCTTCCCAGAGTAGCCCCCATTAATATTGATAGCTCCCCATCTCATTACCATTTGTTTGCCAAGTCGTATCTTAGGAGTCCCTGGTTTGTCAGTTAGAGGTGGGACTCTGTCACCTCCAAAGGTTCGAGGCATTTTGCTCTGATTGTTGCCAGCATCATATTTAAAGTACCAGGGAAGCAGGTTGCTAGCCTTACTTGCCCCGAGTCCCATTGTGTTTTACCCCTAACGGCTGAGGGACTAACCGGTGGATTTGGTAGTCTTTGCCGTATGAGCACAAAGGTGACCACGACTCAGAATATGTCCGAGATGCCCAGCCTTATTCCAAAGTAACGGGTATCCCGACTGTCGGGACCACTTACTTGGCCACTCATATGTTGCCCGTGGTTCATGAACTAGGACATGACTTCAGGAACCCACACCAAGAACCACTATAAGGGAATGAAACCCTATGAAGGAAATTTAGGCCGAATGATCTATGCACTGACGCCCACACCGTGGAACTCACCTCCAGTCAGTGGGTGGCCAACGGGATGCCGATGAACTGCTTGTAGGGTGTCCCATTGAGCGAAGTCAGTACCTAACCTCGAACTACTCCATTCTCAGTTAGTAGCGACTGAACATTGTAACGGGTAAGTATTCTAACTCTAACAAGAGTTATGATCAGTAGCTGTGTGAGAGGTTGAGCGGCGGAAATTTCAAAACCTAGTTCAAAACGAGACAGGAATGGTACGGAAACCAAGCTCTAAATGTCTTTAATTTCTCTCAGGACTATGGAGTGAACTTTTATCAGTAGGCAAGTAAAGACAGTGACAGTGTTTATGAATTTTGTGCGACTTGTCGTGAAGTTCAGGTGTAGCAATCAGAGGCCAGACAAAGGTTACTTGTGTCAGATTACATATGAGATATCTATTTCTTATCTATTGGCACTCCATACACACTAACGTTTTTCAGAATTTCAGCATAAAAAGCAGATATGTGACGCAATCAATTTTATCCTGCATATTATGCATACAAAAAAATAATAATGTCGCTATGAAATGTGTCACATTCAACGTTCTGCTAATAATAGTCCAATACAATTTTCACTAATGTAGTAGCAATTCACTTCTGTATTTTAAAACAACTGCTTCCAAATTCAGTTAATTTTTAATATGTAAGTGTACTTTTGTAAACAACCGTTTTTAATTGTTTAGATACTGTATGAACGATGTGATGCCAGTGTCACATATCAGCATCTGATGTTAATTCAGTTTCTGAGGCATTCTCATAGTTACTTCAGTGAGCATACTGGAGTAGTGTGCTTAAAGAGGCAGTCTTGCATTCATAATGCTGCAATGGCGCGTCGCCGAAACGTCTCTATGACCTATTTTGTCGGCAGAAGGCCGTCTGTGGTTCTCAGGAATGCCTCCTTTTGGATAGGGCAGTTTTGAGGAATTCAGGAAGTGTCCCTTTCAGTGGCCATTGAATGCTGGGCAGGTCCCTGAGTCCCCTGCCACTGAACAATGAGGTCACCCGACACCCCAGAGATCAATTTAGAACAACACAATCCCCAGTCCCTGAGCGGAGAAAATTTCCGACCTAACCGGTTATCGAACCTGGGCACTTACGGTTAACGTTCTGTCGTGCTGACCACTCAGCTACAGGGGGGCGGACACCACCCACTACATATGTAGAAATTAACATATGATGACTAGACTAGTTTCAGTTGTCTGTGCAACCACCCTCAAACCGTGCCCATATGAGAGGGAAGCTGAACAAAAACTAAATGTACTAGTAAATAACTATGTCATACAGTATATTGCACCTCTGCATATTACAATCATTACTGGCACATGCACTATTTGTTCAACTTGCGTCTCATATGAGCATGTTCTGAGGATAGTTGCACTGAAACCAATGTAGTCGCATTTTATTTTCTATATACGTGCGTGATCTGGACAATTAAAGCATACTGATGATTATATGAGAAAGATTTATAACAAGTAAATAAAGATAATGGACAGGAATGTGTGCCAATTAGAATAGTAATGGACAGAAAAAGTTTTTTACTTTACCTTACTATGGTATTTTTATTACTAAAATTGCTCTGATCTTCAGAAAAAAAATTAGGTATGCGCTCCTCATTTTCAGTTGAAGACAGGTTCCATAAATTACTAATTAATAATATATACAAATTTAATTTTTTGCAGGAGTCAGTTGTTTACGGATTACAGTGTGTCGACTGTAACGCTGTTTGTGTGGGACACACATGGAGAAAATTCGAAATAGGTAACATAAGCGTGTTGCGCTGGATAGGAGGGATGTTGCCAATTGATCAAACTTGGGGCTGAGTGGAGAGGGAAGAAGATATCAGGGGGTGAGTGTGAACAGGGCGACAACTTTTGTAGAGGATATCGCCGTGTTTAAGGAAAAGGAAGGGCTGTTGGTAGGGGACGATGTCATAGAGGATTCTAATGGCGGAAATGGCAGAGCACATGGTATTCAAGGATTTAAAGGTCTTCGTAGAATTTAGGAGGGGCAGAGATCCAGGAAACTGTGCTGTAACAAAGGATGGGGCTGATCAAGGATTTGTAGGTATGAAGGATGGCGAAAAGATTACATCCCAATGTCGAGCCAGACAGGAGTTTCAGGAGGCAGAGTCTACTGCTGACTTTGCATTGGATGGTAAGGAGATGGAGAGTCCAGGTGAGGTGACATTCAAGGATAAGACCCAGGTGTTTCAAGATGGGGAGTATTTGAATAGAGTGGTCATAGATGGTGAGGTAGAAATCATGGAGCCAGAAGAAGGCTATGGTTCATCCTATAATGTTTGCCTGGGTTTTGGAAGGACGATTCGAAGGAAACACTGGTTGCAGCAAATGGCAAAGTGGTTTAAATGGGTTTGGAAGGAGTGATGGGACAATTGAAGAGTAGAACAGAGGGCAAGAAAGGCAGTATCATCGACATATTGAAGGTGATGGATGGATGGGGGTGGTTTTGACATCTTAGTAGTCTACCGGAGAAACAGGGGAGGAGAAGGGACAGAGCTCTGGGACACACATATGTTATGTTAGAAGATACTGAAGTTGGTATTATGAGTGGTGACATAGGAAAGACGGTGAGAGAGGAAGGAGGCAGTGAGATGGATGAAGTTGATAGGAAGGGTGTAAGTCTGGTGCTTGCAAAGGAGCCTGGGATGCCAAACATGATCATAGAGGTTCTGGAGGTCAAGGGAAACAAAAATACCACAGCGACGGAAGTTATGTTGGAGGGAGATGAGATGGGTAAGGTTAAGGAACTGGTCGTCGGTTGAGAAGGAGGGCCAGAAACCACACGCGGTAAGAGGGACCAATTGGTGCTTTTGTTCTTTGTAGGTCCCCTAACTCTGACTTCAGACATTTCTGCTCAAGCTAGAAAGGATTCTTGATTTACTTTATAGGCAGTACCAGAAATTAGTTAACTGTGGTGAGCTCAATATTAATTTTATATATGACTGTGCCAGAAATAGTATGCTGGTAGATCTCCTAAATTCGTATGATCTGATGCAGAATGTTTATTTTTTTCAACTAGGGTGCAGGTGAACAGTAGCACAGCCTAGAAAATATTTTTATTCATTTTTCATTACTAGATGGGCATTCAGTTAGTAAAAGGGGAAATGGCCTTTCAGACCCTAATGTACAAATTTTAACACTAACAGGCTTTTGTACTAAAAAAAACTGTTACATACAATTACAAACTATGTAGGAAAATAAATCCAACGGCAGTAGAGAGTTCTTTATACTTCGTCAAGGAACAAAAGTGGCAGGATGTTTATAGTGCCGATGACATAGATGACAAATATAAAGTTTTCCTTAAAACATTTCTCACGCTCTTTGAGAGTTACTTTCATCTGAACGTTCTAACGGGGTACAAGCAGCAAAAGGCAGCTTGGGTGGCTGACCAGTGGAAAAAGGATATCATGTAGAACGAAGTGGAAATTACATCAAAATGTTGGAAGTAGTCACAATCAAGCTACAGCAGCCCGTTACAATCTGTACTGTAAAGTGCTTAAACATTTTATTAAGATGGCAAAGAGTATGTGGTACGCAAATAGAATAGCTAATTCACAGGATAAAATTAAAACCATATGGTCAATTGTGAAGGAAGTGTCTGGTCAGCAGCACAAGGCGGACAATATAAAGTCAGTTAGTGGCAAAAATATGTCTGTTACTGATAAATCAGATATATGTACAGTATTTAAGAATCATTTTTTGAGCATTGCTGGTGAATTAAATAAAAATTTTGTTTCTACAGGGAGTCATATAACTCTATTGGCAAATGCCATTCCGAGATTGAAGTTTGAAATATTCTTCTGTGAGACAGACAAGGGGGAGATTGAGTCAATAATTAAATCGTTGAAGACTAAGGAGTCTCATGGATATGATGGAGTGCCTAGCAGAATATTAAAGTACTGTGTTGCACATGTTAGCCCTGTATTTAACCATATTTCTAATTTTTCCTTTAGAGACTGTCAGTTTCCTGAATGATTAAAGTACTCAATAATAAGGGCGCTTCATAGAAAGGGAGAAAGGGATAACCAATTTTAGACCTATTTCTATGCCATCAGTGTTAAAATTATTGAAAAAGCTGTGTATGTAAGGATAATTGATCATTTTTTATCACAAACTTTGATATCAAATGTACAGTTCGGCTTTAGAAGTCGTTTAACAACTGAAATTGCTATATTTTCTTTTCTCTGTGAGGTACTGTATGGGTTGAACAAAAGGTTTCGAACGCTAGGCGTTTTTATTTAAATAAGGCCTCTGATTGTGCTGATCACAAAATATTGCTCCAGAAGTTGGACAATTGCGGAATATGGGGAGTAGCTCACAATCGGTTCACCTCCTACTTTAGCAACAGACAGCAGAAGGTCATTATTCACAGTGTTCAGAATGCCTGTGGTGTGGGGTCTGAGTGCGGTACAATCAAATGGGGGAGGGGGTGCCCAGCGATTAGTGTTTGGGCCACTCCTGTTCCTGATTTATATAAACGATATGGGTAACTCTAGCATTATGGGCAACTCTAAAATATTTCTGTTTTTACTTGGTAGTAAAGAAAGAAGTTCAGTTTCCAACACACAATTCGACAAAAACCGACGTCTTAATTTCACAGAATTGGCATAAGATTGATGAAACTGAATGGTTCAAATTTATAGGTGTTCAGATAGATAGTAAACTGTCGTGGAAAAACCCACGTTCAGGGTCTTGTTCAAACACTTAATGCTGTCATTTTTACTATTGGAATGGTATCTGAAGTGAGTGATTGTTCGACACGAAAATTAATCTAGTTTACTTGTTTTCATTCGCTTATGTGTATGGTGTTATATTTTGGGGTAACTCTTCCCATTTCAAATGAATATTTTTGTCTCAGAAACGGGCGGTTCGGACAATAAGTGGAGTAAATTCGCAAATCTTTTGTCGACCCCTGTTTAGTAGTCTGCGTATTTTGACATTGGCCCCCCAATATATGTAGTCTTTACTGTCATTTCTTGTTAACAATATCAGCTTATTCCTAAGAATAAGTAACTCAGTTACAGTTACAGAAATCAGACCTGCATTTGGATCGGACTTCTTTAACTCTTGTGCAGAAAGGTGTGCAGTATACTGCTGCATCCATTTTCAATAAGCTACCACTAGAATTACAAAGTCTTAGCAATAATCCACGCGCTTTCAAATTGAAACTAAAGAGTTTCCTCATGGGTCCCTCTTTCTATTCTGTCGAGGAGTTCCTTGAAACAGTAAGCTGATTCTTGTGTTGCATTGTTGATTTCGTTTACTTAAACTTTACTTTTCTTCGGTTCATAAGTATTTTATTTTCATCTGTTATTACTTTTACGCTGTAATTTCAGTTACTTACACGTTCCATGGCCTTGGAGATTCGCTTCTCAATATAGTCCTACAGAACTTCACGTGTAAATAAATAAACAAATAAAATGGCTACTGCAAGAGAGGATGGACTCTACGACCTTACTGAACACGGAGGTGAGGCTTATGGGGCGATAGGAGGAAGTGTTGGAAGGGGGCTTGTTAGTTTAAGGGACAAAAGGATGTGGGAAGTCTTCCATAGATCAGGGTAAAGGCCAGTGGAGAGGATAGTGTTATACAAGGTGGTAAGAGTGGCGAGGAAGGAGAGAGGGTATTCCTTGAGCTGACAGTAGGTGATGGAATCATGATCAAGGGTGGTGTTGCATTTGGAGCAGAGTTTAATGGCCAGCTACGGTGGCCGAGCGGTTCTAGGCGCTTCTGTCCAGAACCGCGCGACTGCTACGCTCGCAGGTTCGAATCCGGCCACGGGCATGGATTAGTGTGATGTCCTTAGGTTAGCTAGGTTTATGTAGTTCTAAGTTCTAGGGAACTGATGACCTCGGATGTTAAGTCCCATAGTGCTCAGAGCCATTTGAACCATGTTTTTGATTAAGTTCTGAAGGCGGTAACTGGTCCAAGTACTAGAAGCTCAGAGCAAGTACCGGGAAAGTGTTATTGGTGCAGTCAAGGACCTCAGGGAAGAGGAAATAATCAAAGTGAGGATCATTGAGTACGGAGAAGACTTCGGAGAGGTGGGAAGCAAAATGGTTAGCTTTACTGAGGTTGTCAGGTAAGGGGCACTTGTCATGGAGGATGGGGTAATGCAGGGCGGGATGGCTACCACTAAGGCGGTAGAAGGAGTTGACAGGGAGGGTGACATTGACTCGTGTGCATATATGGCGTCAGTCCCAGCGTTTCTTTGCTGTCAGAAGGTTTCGAAGTCTCAGTGTTTCTTTGTTATCAAAAGGTTTCGAACATGTCTCTGTAATTGACGGTGGTACAAAAGTGTGTCGCAGTCAGAGTGTGGTGGAAGGAATAGTAGAGCCGGTGGGATTCACAGAGAAAGAGTACAGTCTGTGGAAGAAGGTTAGGACTGTGGAAGTGGGTAAGTTTGGTGGGAATGTGGGCCACCACAGCATCAGAGACTGCGTCCTGGAGGAAGGACAAGGCGTGAGTGATGTCATCAGTATCGTGGAAGGGGAGGGGATGGCTTCCAAAGACCTGAGTGGTGATGGATTCCTAGCAGGCATTCCAGTCAGCATGCTGGTAGTCTTGAATGACCTTGTGAGGGGCGACAGGGTGAGGAGCGAGGAAGGGCGATGGGCAAAGGAGATGGTGAGAAGCACACTGAGGTGGTCACTTCCAGTGGGATTGAGGACTTCCATGGTGTCTGCAGCTCGTGGTCTAGTGGCTAGAGTGGCTGCCTCTGGATCACGGGGTCCAGGGTTCGATTCCCAACTGGGATGGGTGTAACCTCCCCACAAAATAAAATAATATAACCTCCCAACAAAATAAAATAATATGAATAATATTTTCATTTAGCGTAACTACCCAACAGTGAAAATATAATACAATGTGACAAACCTATAACCTTTCAATAACTGACAGTCAATTTAACCTGGTAAATTTTGGACGTCAGCAGTGCTGCGTCATGGCCCTGATACATCATTCTGAATAAGCTGAAAAATCTTACCTTAATTAGATCGCCGGATAACGCGTGTATATCTGCTCCTATAAGAAATTTTGCTGGCGCAGCTAAGTGCAATGCTGGCCGATAGATTTGTCTTATATAAAAGGAAAGAACTTATTTTTCTTTTCAATAATCGGGATGGCAAAGGTTTGGAGAAATTAGTGGATTCTTTAAATTGAGATGAATGTCATAAGTTACTTTTTATGAGAAAGATTATTATTAACAGATTTTTTTTAAAACATTTACATGGGACTTGATGTAACAATACTACATATGCGCGAGGCTGCTTTTACCTTATCCTACAATGCTCAGGCTCTGTCATCGCTGCACACGACCGGCCCAGCCAACACGATCCACCAGACAGGACTGCTCGCTAGCAACAACATACTCCTACTGCAGTCAATACTGTTCTTTGGTCTCAGATTCTCTTCTAGCTTACATATCGCAGGCAGCGCGTGAGCAATACATCGAAATTACATCAGCTCGAGTGTGCTAGCAACAAACTCTTTAATCATGGACCTCTTACATGGGGACTTTCTCTACCTGGAGACTGGGTGTTTGTGTTGTCATAATCTCATCATCATAGCGAGATTGGGAATGGAAAGATTGGGAACTTGTATGGGCGCTGATGAGCACGCTGTTGAGCACCCCCAAATCAATGTCATCATCATCATAATCATAATCATCATTATCATCCATTTCAATGGTGATACACTCAAGCAGTTTGGGGTATGTGAGAACAACATTGAGGGTTTCAGAATGAGATTTTCACTCTGCAGCGGAGTGTGAGCTGATATGAAACTTCCTGGCAGATTAAAACTGTGTGCCCGACCAACTGAGCTACCGAAGCACGACTGACGCCCGGTCCTCACAGCTTTACTTCTGCCAGTACCTCGTCTCCTACCTACCAAACTTGCCCGCGAAAGGCAAAGGTCCAGAGTTCGAGTCTCGGTCGGGCACACAGTTTTAATCTGCCAGGAAGTTTCAACATTGAGGGTTGTGTTACTTTCAAGACAGGAATGCTGAGGGAGGGAGACAAGGTAGCCTTGGAGGGTGGAAAGGAACCGATGCCAGCACTGGCGGGTGGCAGGGTCATGGCTGTGGCAATCACATAGGTGAAGAAGTTGCAGCCAATTTGGGAGAGGAATTCATAGGGTATGGGAACAGCAGGACAGACATGTATGGTGGCACAGTTGATGGTGCGGGTGAGGGTAGGGATAAAAATGGTGAGAATCAGATGTTTGGTAGGATCATTAAGAAGGGGCGGTGCCAGACGGTGATAAGCTTAAGGAGGCCAAAAGTGATAGGTGTGGGAATCATCAGTACGGTAAAGGACATAGGGAGAGGTGTGGACAATATGGTAAGGATGGAGGAAGGTTACATTGAGGATGAAAGCGTCAACCTGATGCTGGGACAGGATACGCAAGAACAGGGCTTACTGGCAGGGAACGAGCAGCTATTTGGATAAGGAAGGTGATATTGCCGTCGTGCCAGGAAGGAGAGAGAGGAAGGAGTGGGTGGGCGAGAAAGGCTTAGACGAGGGTGTAAAGGCAGGTAAAGATGAAGAATAGATGGCGTAGGTGTTCAGGTGGAAAACAGAGCAGGCAGTCAGGGAGATCTGCTTGAGAATGCGTGGACACTAGAAGGTGTGGATATTTTGAAGGACAATGGCAAGGAACCAGATGATGTCTTCGGCTGTGGTCGATGAGCGGAGGGAATTGTTGGGGTAGAGGGGTTGATCACAGTGATGAATGGGGACGGTGAGCTCTGGTTTGGTTGGGGCGTGGGATTGCCTTACATATAGAGGTATAGGTGGTGTAGACTTCATTACATCTATTACAGGAAGGATAAGGGACAAGTTTGGGACAGTGTTTGAGGAAATGAGAGGCTTTGCAGTGTGGACAGGTGAGAGATTTTTACAGGCAGAGGTAAGGTGATCGTTATAGACCAGGAACTTTTGGCACTGGTAGGACTGGTGAGGAGAGCGGAGAGGGTCAACAGGTTGGTGGCGCTTATAAATAAGGGCTCCCTGCGTGAGTGGGTGGTCGGTGGAGGGGGATTTGGTGAAGAAAAGCACAAGGAAAGTGCGTCCGGAGTCATTGTAGATGCGGTAGGCGTTTAGTTGCGCCAACACGTTCGCTTCCGTGACTGTAGGACTGAACTTCGTGATCATAGCGCTGAGGAATATGATGCATGTCTTTGCATTACTGATCTTAGTTAGTTGGCTGTGTAAACTACAAGGCTCACTGTACGTTGGATCGGCAGTTGCTCCAAGAATTTAAAATTATTGTGGTCGGGTAAAGTGAAGATATTTGTTGGAAGTAATCATCATAGTACATGTTGCACCACGTAGAAAATGTTGTGTTAATGTGATATGAGCCTACAAGGTTAGAATAATTTAGTATGAACGAGAATTTTATATATTTTCTGCTTCTGTAGTTTTTGAGGGTGGTTACAAACAGGGCCACATTTATGTTAAGATCCTCATGTCTGACGGTTCTTGTGTACTTTTGGTACTGAAGATGATCACACAGTGACTGAAATCGATCTGTAAAATAAAGGATTTCAATATTTACAATCGATGCTGCCATTTATCGAAAATATATTGAGAACAATATGGACGTGGTGCACACGGTTACCATTGGACACATCAAGTATATTTAAAGGTTATCTACGCGGCAAGAAACATCGCTTTCCAGAGGTTTTCATCAGAGGTGTGATGAAACGATTGTAATCAAGCACCAGCCTCGTCATGCTCACTATTTCTAGGTAAAAGGCTGACTGGAAGTTGCTCGTTATCGACGCACTTGCTCGGTGCATGAGAACCAAAGGCATTTATAGACGCAGATTTATTTTTACTCGCTTTTGAGCTTGTCGCAGTTATCGACACGTTATCACAGCCCTCGTGGAAGATGAGATTAGCAATAAATGTCATCTGTACCATGCTGCTGGCGATTGCTTGGAGACAAATGCAGCCACATCGTCCTTCCATAATGACGGTTGAACGATATAAACTAGTGATAATGCACTCAGCTGAGAATGAATAATAAACACATGACAAGGATTTGAAAATATTTTTATTATCTTAATTTTACTCTCAATGGTTTAATATAGTATTTCAGTGAGTAGTGTGACAAGGGTCTTTTTCACCTGATGTTTTACGTATATCTTATATGTTATTTTATTGCATGCCGTCCTCTTGTATGACATACTGCTGTTATAAAGACGTTGTGGCTCTGTCTCACGTTACAACAGACATATGTACTCGAAAAGGAAATGGCTGGATAATGAACTCAAACTACGCAGTACTCGCTTGAACTTACAAAATTGCGACCTCTATTATTATAAGATTGTGTTAAAATATTTTACCTTCATAAGAAACGTTGTGTTGAGTAGAGCTTATTTTTCAAATTACATTGTTAACAGAAGGGCATTTTATTCCTAACTATGAAGGTGCTTCAGAGTTTATTTTACGTATGATAAGCGAACATATAACTAATGGAAACGACATAAATGCTTTTAAAAATACCTTTTACCATTAACACACGTTGTTTTCTTGCTAAGAAGATGCTAGAAAATTAGATGAAGTAGATTGCTTACACCAGTTCCATTCATATAAATGATACTACGTGTTTCTGAAATTTCATCGAGACAAACTTATCGTATTACTGTGAGTCATATGATTTACTGTTTCTGTAATATGATACTACTAACTTTAAATGATTTTAATTTAACTTTCTCGGTGAAAATGATGTCTAAGTGCCGGTATAGGGTCGAAATCAGTGGGATTTGTCGTAAATCGTAAATGGTTTCACGTTGAAAGGAACTGAGTCATAAGAACAATGCTAAATCCAGTGAAGCAACGTTTCAGAATTCAAAACAGATTTATAATGGACCAGAAAAGGGGCATCAGTACCCCTTGTTCGAAATTGGAGCAAGGTAAGAAGAAACTGCATACGTCCATGACAGAGAAATTATAATGGAAAGTAGCAGTTGGGGCAATGGGGAGAAGCGAAGATTGGTTTCGAGATACCACCAAGGATAAAGACTCCCAGTTTTATATGGCATTGAGGACAATTATGGAGCAATTAACACGTAATCATTGGCGATGCTACAGTCCTTCTTCGATGAGGATATAACAGCATCAATTACATCGGTCGATTTTTGGCACCCATTTGGCATTGAAATTTCAAGGATTCAAAATATTCAATTATTCACTCGAAAATTTTTACTAGCTCGAGCGATAGCTTCTCATTAAATAATTGAGAAGTGTAGGTATCATCGTGTGACCTCGTGGAGCTGCATAATTACCTTCTTATACTAAGCCACATATGCTACATAGGGACTGCTGTAAATTTTCGGTAACTAGTTAGGCTTAGGTAAAAATACTTAACTAATAAGTACACCAACTAAAAATGATTGTCGTCTAGGTTTAGCGGAAGACTATTATCTCAAAAAAACAATTAATTCAAACTATAACTTCTCATGACAGAACTATTACCCTAGTATCACCTGTTACCTTAATGGAGCCATGTTCGATAACTGCTCATTGTCCCATCCTCCTAACTTTGCGATCGTGCGTAGGTTGTCCACGAACGTCAAAATATCTTCTCCTGACTTACGCAAGAAAGAAAGAGCTAATGTGGCTGTTTTAGCGTCTATGATGGGTAGAGAAACACTAGGAGAGGATTCTTCCCTTCTCATCTTCCACAACCTGTGTAGTTCGTTATGCAATTGTAAACTGTCTGCTCGCTTTTGAACGGCTTGATCAAGTAAGTGTGGGATCCATTCCTGAGCAGACATCTCACCACCTTTATTACCAGATACCCTCTTGCTCAGAATGTATTTCTACCTGAAGCCAAACGGGAAACCATTACAATCATAATAACGTGAAGCGAAGAGAGAGGGAAAAAACGACCCTAAAAGCGAACCCAACGATTACAATCGGCAGTCAACTGTACCATTATAATGAATACTGTTGCTGGCCCAGCCATTGGAGGTCTTTATCTTTCATGTTTCCGACGCTGGACTTAAAATGTAGCCCTCACTAGTTCTTCTGAAACAATGTATCGGAGTCGACGGTGCTTGGTAACGTCGACCACTTTGGAGGGAGAGTGGGGTCAGAAGCAGACATAGCAGGGCGACCACTATGAGCCTCTCACTGTAAGCGGGCAAGATATCCAATGGGAGCAGGATCAAAGCCACTGAGGTTGGAACTGATTCACTTCTTTGGTTCAGCGTGCATCGGAGACAGGATGCTCACGCCCAGCAGACCAGAGTGAAAGTCGAACCCATGGTCCTTGGAAGCGGTGGCTCCCAGCATCCTGGTCGCAGGTGTAAACAGTGCAATGGAGCCCAGAACGGTGGGGGCTTGGTAGGCAGTCACACGGTGCGGCTGACTCTCAGTCAGTAATGCAGGTGCGACAACTATATGATGTTGCTGGCCTACATGGTGAAGGTTTGTGACGAAGACAGTGTAATCGAGGGATCCAACTCCAGCCCCTGATGTCTCGCTGTCAGGCCGGGTGACGAAAATACTGAGCAGGTCGGCAGCTAGAAGGGTAGAAATTTCACCCTCGGCCCTTCGGAGCTGATGCTGGATCTTACGGCAGCCAACCCTGAAGTATGACGAGCGATCGTGACTGCACCAGTGGATGGTGGTAGAGCGAGAATGCTTCTCTGGACCACAACATTCGCCGGCTTGAAGCGCTTCGCTTGCTGGGCGGTCAGTGCTCACACATTCCAGGCCCTGGCGTGTCGACATGCAGTTGTCCCAGGCGTCACCTGCATCCACTGTTGCAACGTTACAGGAGCGATGATATACCGACAACGGTCATGAAGGTGAAGCCTTAGCCAGGTCTGCAATCAGCTCGGTTACTGGAGCGGTCAGTTGCTCCAGCCAGCGGCTCAACGTTTATTCCCTCTTTAAAGAACTTTTACCCCAAATTACTTGCTGCTGTTGAACCTGTAACTGTCTGAACTATGACTGTATACTTTATATACTGTTCATACTGCACACAGTTTTCGGATACCTGTTTACAACAAGCACTATTTCACTTTATTGTTTGTACAGGCAGGCAACTTTCCTGGGCTTGCAGGTACTGATGAATCAGTTGTTATATATACACTGATCAAATTACTAAATAATTACAGATTCTCCTTTGGGTTTTCCCAGTTTTCTTGTCACCTATAATGATAAAGACATAAGAATAGGCAGAAGTTCTTAATTTCAGGAGTCGACACTGATACTCTCTGCGATACTGCCTGTATCAGAATATTAGTTCCAATGAAATGCGAAAACTCTGAATTGTTATCGGTTGGTGCAGGAAGGAGAGAAGTTATCAGTCCAAAATTTTGTTTAGCTATTTTAGCTTTTCACTGGGCAGTATCTAGAAAGAAGTATAATCGGGTAAGTAAAGCAGTGAATACGTCAGCATCTTCCTCACATCTGCTACGGACTACCTCGCGTATGGAAGGGCATATGAAACTTCAGATGGACATCGCACGCGTTGCTGTCTTACCTTTACCTTTATTTTTTTAGTACCTCATCTCGTTCGAGGTAGATGCTGGCAACTGAGACGGAGTTCCGGGGCGTTTTTGGTGGACGGACCCAATCCACTTGCACCATGGTAGCATGCATCATTAGCCGTAGCATCAAACAGACTGTGGACGTCTCGGTCACCTAATGAGGTCGCTGACACAGTGTAATACATTTGTTTTAACCTTAAGGACTGGTTAGCATCCTCCATTGTCCATTGTGTAATTCAGGTAGCCTGTTTTCCTCGTTTTACGAACTCTCTTGCCTCTCCAGGGCTTTTATATTTGTCTTCCATACTCGAGCCTTATTTTTTTTTAAAGACCCATACACGTTGCACCAGTACTCATTCGGTTCAATTAAATAGTCCGCGTGACGAGATTAGGCGTTCTGTTTCGAATATAGGCTCCATATTGTCTTAGGGGCTAGCATTAGATGCTTCTATGCCCAGCGGCCAATCTCGCTGCAAAAATAATACTAACCTGTGATCCTTTGGTCAATGGTTATGGAAGTCTAAGCACGTAACATGAATGCAAAATACAAGATGCATTAAGATAAATGTTAATCAAAATCGTAAAAACGATTAAGGTATCGTGGGTAATTGATGTAGCCAGCATCAAAACGTTTATATTGCAATGATGTGATAGTTCATTGGAACAGTTAAAAAATCACAGACAAATTAAAATGGTGGTTCCACAAATATTGTTTAGCCATGAAACAAAATTACAAAAATTAACAAATGCAGTAATATTTGTATGATTGAGTATCTAAAATTGTAGCAGGTTCCCCAGTTATTATCTAAATATCAATGGTCACAGAAAATGTTACATTTCTTCTCTTATACATAAAATACTATCCAGCTCATAAGTAATTAAAGCTCACTTTGGCGTCCAATGTATCAGAATCAGCGTAATCATGAGTAGATTCCCGCAATGTATTTAATAATTATTCCAGATTTTAAGCCGAAAATAGTCAAAGTTCAACAGTTCCATTAAGTGCAATGATTCTAAGTTCCTCTATGTGCCGGTATTCAAGTCAACGCTCACCTCACCTCTTCTATGCCTGGGAAAAACCACCACTTATCTGTCGTAGGTCACTTTCTCGCCAGCCTCGTGGTGGCTGCTGAAGATGTCACACCTGCCTGCCCTCGCCTCAGCCCCTCAGACAAATCTTACAATTCCAAGATCCCAAAATCCTGAATATCTCATCAGCAGAGGCGTTATGTTAAACACGGACGGCTGACATCCTCCCCAAGGGGTAGTTCACAGAACTCGAAAGGAGAACGCCTTTTCTGCAGATATACTACATTATATGGCGACCGTCCTGCACTATCATGCACCTTTTTATCGTTTGCTGCTACTTCATAAGATGGCAAAGCCTCCCATTCCGTTTGGTTAGCCGCGCGGAGTGGCCTCGCAGTTTGAGGCGCCATTTCACGGACTGCGCGGTCTCTCCCGCCGGAGGTTCGAGACCTCCCTCGGGCATGGGTGTGTCTGTTATTCTTAGCATAAGTTAGTTTAAGTAGTGTATAAGTCTAGGGACCGATGACCTTAGCAGTTTTGTCCCTTAGGAATTCGCACAGATTTGAACATTTTCCGCTTGGTTACTGTTGACACAGAAAAATGAATACTTTCAAATGTTCAAATGTGTGTGAAATCTTATGGGACTTAACTGCTAAGGTCATCAGTCCCTAAGCTTACACACTACTTAACCTAAATTATCCTAAGGACAAAGACACACACCCATGCCCGAGGGAGGACTCGAACCTCCGCCGGGAGCAGCCGCACAGTCCCCGACTGCAGCGTCTAAGACCGCTCGGCTAATTCCGCGCGGCATATGAATACTTTGTGATGATCTTGTGCGCTAACGCTGTTCTTGCACTAGGTTGTAGATGCAGTGCTGTCTGTAACTTCTGAATTCGTAGTAATCGCCGTAATTAATATTTATTCCCTGATCTGTTAGCAAAGTTTCAGGTATTCGAAATACGGAAATCCAATGGTTAACCCCAACTTGAGTCACGGTTTCTGCTCACTGATTTGGCAGATGGGCCGGCCGTGGTGACCGTGCGGTTCTGGCGCTGCAGTCCGGAACCGCGGGACAGCTACAGTCGCAGGTTCGAATCCTGCCTCGGGCATGGGTGTGTGTGATGTCCTTAGGTTAGTTAGGTTTAAGTAGTTCTAAGTTCTAGGGGACTTATGACCTAAGATGTTGAGTCCCATAGTGCTCAGAGCCATTTGAACCATTTGGTAGATGAATCGTAAATATATAGTGTGAGAAGTGATCAATGAAGGATAAAAGTACCGATTTCCCATTGGTATTTGCGCGATGGGTCCAGGAATGTCCAACGGTTTGTTGGCCTCTGTTAGTCTCTGCACTGGAGCCTGCTGATAGGGGAACCTGCCGATAGACAAGCACCGTCCTTTTTGTGTAGGGTACACAGTTCTTCACAGTTCTTCTCCTTGTCCAACATGCGCATTCGCCACCTGTAGTTCTCTGCGATACATCCCTTGCCCTACGAAGATAGAGTCGTGGACCTGCCTCAGTATCTCTTCGCATTAACTTGTTGGTATGGCTAAACGTCTTGCATTCTTGGTCTGTCTATGTAGTATCCCATCGTGAGTACAGAACTGTGTTTGCGTTGAGAACTGCTGAAAGTTTAGGCCTTATCCCTGCGGCTCTGGCCATTCATCCGTAAAAATGGTAAAACAGTGTACTGTGTACAACTTCCGATTCACGCCATAGGCGTTATCGTGAGATTTTTGTAGGCCACACAAATTCATTAAGACGTAACATCTACAGGGTCAGGCAGCTAGTCAGGTCCTCCAAGCTCATAAGCCATTTTAATGCTGAATGCAAACGAAGAGGGGCACAACGACGACGTGGCCAGCTGTTACCGCAGTGCTGGCAACCAAAACCAAGAACTTTTGCAGACAAGGGTTGATGTACTGTTCTTTGTTTTGTGTTGTTCTTGTTGCTGCACATTACAGGCCTTTTCACTCTTTTGAAGGTATCTTAACGGAAACAAGGGTAATTTGAAAACAAGGTGAGTAAATGATAATTACATTATTATCAAAACACTTATACAATATCCCTGAAGAACCACAGAAATTTTTCTCTTCCTTAAAACGTACTGTTACCAGGTTTCGCTTTTCACAATGTCTCACTATTACGATCGAGGTACTAATTTGTTTTTACAACGAATTCTTCATTTCAACCGGATCTGTTAAGATGTTTCATGTACAAGTGTTCTATTCGTCATGCGCCAGTGCAGAACTATATCTAAGGCACTCTGTAACTCAAGTAACAGCGCACTAACTTAAGATTCCTACTGGATCTCGTGAACGAGCAGAGCAATTTGCGTCTAAAATGATCCATGAGTAATTTATGTACTTTTCAAAGCAACAGTCCTTTCGCCTTAACGGTTTTAGGATAATTACGAAAACCGTAAATGATGGTGACGTGATAGAGATTTGTACCCCAGTCCTCACAATCCACAGTCCGGCTTACTCTGTGTCTGGCAATGATGGAATATGAATAGCGTTATACTTCGCTTGAGTGGAACCGAAAAGTGTTATGGGAGAAAAATGATCTGCCTGTGTTTTAATCGTTCCGGCAACACTGACGACTTAGCACCTTAAGTTATGTTGTCTCAGCGTACTTCACAGATACAGTTGTAGGCAGCCTGCTATCAGGCTTGGCTCTTGGCGGTTACAAGGCCATACAATGATGTCCTCAGCGCATCAGTTTACATAAACGTGGCAGAAAATGATGAAGGTTCTTTCGAGTACTGGTACAAGTCAAGAAAACTACATACACTGAATTTTTGAGATATAATTTGAGCTAAAATTGAGAAATTTAGTTTATTCTATCATTTATTTGGAATTTCAGTTTCGTATTACACATATAGGCACCTCTTCACGTGTAAAATGAGACCTTACATAATGTTTCATCTTGAATTAAAATTCATGCTTTGCCTTTGGATTTAAATTTTAGGTGCAACACCTATATAACACAAGCATAAAAATGAAAACTTCTTCGGAATAGAGAATCTGTAGTAATAACTACTCATTTACCAGAAAAATTCCCATGTGTGAAGACCGAAGTGAACGTATGAGACCTTGATGCTGATGCCACTACTCATGTGGCTGTATTGGAACTACTTCTGAACAGCACGAAGTCTGATGTATGGAGCAGGTCACAATCAAAGCTAGGAGCAGTGATTAAAAACTCTCAGACTACAAAATATCCTTGGAAGCTATCATACGTGATCTGGAATACAAATGTAAAAAGAAAATGTACTAGTATAATCGAATCTTCGATGAGGTGTTATAGAACATTACAGTAATTCGTGATTTTCACATATCGACATGACCTACGTTCACAGGTATATGATTGTAATAACTTTCACAATTGTGCGTTAATCATACAGCCAATCAATGAGCCTATAACAGGCATTACAGTTCCAATGCACACTACTCTTGTATCGAATAATAATTCTAGACCTCTATTTTGTGGCCAACAGGATGAAGATCGCATGTTATCACATCGTAAGCCGATTATTACCTCATTTTTTAATACACACATCAAAAAAAGTTTTGCATCACCTCGGTTCCGAGAGTTCCGGAACCTGTACAGTAAATTGGAATGGAAATCAACATAAACACCATTTCCGCCCTTTTTATTGCTCTTGAAAACACACATTGTATCTTCTAACACCATCCAGCTGGACCTTTAGAGGTGGTGGTCCAGATTGCTGTACACAGTGGTACCTCTAGCACACAGTAGCACGTCCTCTTGCATTGATGCATGCCTGTATTTATCGACGCATACTATCCACAAGTTCTTAAGACACTGTTGGTCCAGACTGTCCAACTCCTCAACTGCGATTCACAGTCGTTGGTGGGTCACGTCCTCCATAAACAGCCCTCTTCAATCTATGCCAGACATGTTCGTCAGAGTTCATGTCTGGAGAACATGCTGGCCATTCTAGGCGAGCGATATCGTTATTCTGAAGGAAGTCATGCACTAGATGTGCAAGATGAGGGCGCGAATTGTAGTCCATGAAAACGAATGCCTTGCCAACATGCTGTTGATACGGTTGCACTATCGGTCGGAAGATGGCATTCACATATCATACAGCCGTTACAGCGCCTTCCATGACCATCAGCAGCGTACGCCAGGACCATACAATGCCACTCCAAAACAGCAGGGGACCTCCAGCTTGCTGCACTCGCTGGACAGTGTGTCTAAGGCCTTAAGCCTGACCGGGTTGCCTCCAAACACGTCTCCGACGGTTGTCTGGTTGGAGGCATATGCAACAGTCATCGGTGAAGAGAACATGATGCCAATCCTGAGAGGTCCATTCGACATGTTATTGGGCCCATCTGTACTGCCCTGTATGGCGTCGTGGTTGCAAAGATGGACGTCGGAAGTGAAGTTGCGTATCATGCAGTTTGAGTCGTAACACGACGTCCTGCGGTTGCACGAAAAGCATTATTCAACATGGTGGCTTTGCTGTCAGGGTTCCTCTGAGTCACAATCCGTAGGTAGCGGTCAATCCACTGCAGTAGGAGCCCTTGAGCGGCCTGAGCAAGGCGTGTGATCGACAGTCCCTGTCCCTCTGTACCCCTCCATGTCCGAACAACATCGCTTTGGTTAACTCCGAGACGCCTGGACACTTGCCTTGTTGAGCGACCTTCCTCGCTCAAAGTTACAATGCGGACGCGATCGAACCGCGGTATTGACCGTTTAGGCATGGTTGAGCTACAGACAACACGAGCCGTGTACGCCCTTACTGGTGGAATGACTGGCACTGATCGGCTGTCGGACCCCCTCCGTCTAATAGGAACTGCTCATGCATGGTTGTTTACACCTTAGTGCGGGTTTAGTGACTTCTCTGAACAGTCAAAGGGACTTTGAAACTTTTTTGATGTGTGTAGATCACTTTCTTCCATGTTTGACCGTTCCATACAATTGATTTTCAACTAACTTCCCAATGAGATGGAGACTAAATATTAAACGCAGATCAGAACTGCATGACAATGTAGTATTAACTCGCTTACTTGTCTGGTGTGTGGTGGAGTACACTTCATGTAATAGTACTTTTTGCATCCTCTCGTTCACCAGAAGAACGATTCCTAGTAACCTCGGCGTGTTCTAAAACATCTAATTTTTATCTTAACAGCCTTTTCGCATTATGTACGTAGGGGGAAGCAATATACTGGTTTTGTCAGCTCAATGAAAACTGAAATAAATCTAAAATTGTCATGTCTCTTTTATAATATCGTCAAAATGTTTGAAATCGATTAAAAACTTCTGCACTACCCAGAGTAAAGCGAAGAAAACAATTATTTACAACGAAATGAATTTTTAACATGGCACATTTTTACATTGACCTAAAAATGTATAATAATTTCTAGTAAACGCTTACAGATTCCTAACCATATACTGACAGTCTTCAAAATTTGTTGTCTCAAATTCGTAATAGCTATGAAAAAGAATTAAGATTTTTCTTTCTTTTTATTGTTCATTTTTTGACAAATAATCTGTTTAAACTATTGATCAAAGTCCCAAGACACCAGCAAGAAATCATTAATAAATACAATATTGCCAGATAATAAGGTCAGACATTTCTTAACTAAAACAATTTTGCCTAGGAATAATTAAAAGAATATCCCTCCCAAAAGTTTCAGAACAAATCCCAACTTATGGCCTTTAATAGGGTTTAAAAAAAATTTAAATTAATTTCATATTAACTAGACTAGCCTTTGAAAGAACCATCTGCAGCTGCGATTACTACTTGCCAGATCACGAGTCCAAATATTCAGTTTTCAGAACAGACTAAATATAAAAGTTAAGTGCCAAAAGTTATGAACCAGCAAGATTTTCTTTGGCATGTGTGGACAGAATGTAATATGAAAGTTATGGCAAAATAATCAGAAAAACATCTCAAACATTGACCACTAGAGAAAATAAGCATAAAGTTTCCGAATATTAGCACAATAAATAAAGGCTGAAATAATCGATTTAGAAAATCAGAAGATTAATCATAAATCGAGTATAACTCATTTCAGGAGAGACATAAAATATCTGGAGGAAAACATTAACATAGGAGCTTGTAAATAAGAGCGTAGGCTTAAGAAATAGCGCGAATAGCTCCACTAAGGTAATGTAGGGCAGCGAAAACTAATCCTGGAGAACACCATGCCAGTGCATAATGACAAAAGGTCCCCACAGTCAAGCGCAACCTCAGCAACAGGCCCGAAACTTGTAAAACGAAGAGCCGTTAAACACCACTCAGGTGAAACACGAGCTAATGTATGCAAGTTACACTGTATGGCATAAATCCTTCAAATCTGCCATAATAAACAAACAGTAACCTTACTCAAAATTGCACAGAGCACAAGCGTTTAATAACAAAACAGTAAAATGATGGCGTAATAAACGTCTGTCACAAAACAACTAACTGAATAGGGTGAAATCATTACTCTGAGAAAGTTACTTCAGATCGAAAAACAGTCAATAAGTCATCTAGGCTGTCATACCTGTTTGAGCCAAACTGAAATTTCTACGAGTAACAGAAACTATGAGGTCGTACTTAAATGATAACACTTACAAGTAAGGCTCTCTATTATGGCACATAGGCAGAACGATGTAAAACTCAATTAAAACAGCATATGTTAATTGGAGAAATTTCCTTAAAATAATTAAAAGATTAAATTATAAATCCAAGAAAACATCCCAGGGCGTTAAAACAATCACTTAATAAATAGATTTACTTCAGAGATTATGAGTAATCTAATAACACTAGTTTCATTGAACACTAGAGTAACAACAAACGACCTGGCGGCTCACAGGAAAATAGCATGTTACACGTGCGGAACAAGCACTAACCATTAAATGGATCAAGCTTAAACACATCACTTGTAGTTAACAGCAAATACAATAGGTGAAAAATTTTTGAGAGCTCCATACAGCGAGAGTCATAGAGGCCGACATATCACAACGCGATGTTTTCCAACCGTTGCCACATCAAGAAGTCGTTATTCCATAATTTCAGCTCAAAGCAAAACATCAACATCCAAAAGCACAAAGCATGGATATAAAGGAAAACAATTCAGATCAAGCACACTGAAGAGGGTGGTGAAAACATCGATGCAGTCACTAACAGTACACCCGTAACTAATCGGCCTCCTCACAAATACAGCCAACGGCCGACACAGCAGGCGGGTCTACGGCCGTGTAGCTCCGTCGCCAGGTACCCATACACTTCCCAGTTCCACACGCCCCGGATTGCTTTCAAGAATCCGCTAGCAATAGCACACAGGAAGCTAAGGGTAATTCATGCACGCCTAATATAGGTGTGTGTGTGTGTGTGTGTGTGTGTGTGTGTGTGTGTGTATCTTGACGAAAAAATGAAGACGAACCTGCGACCAGAATCATCATCCAACGACAGAGCGCCTGTATTTGTATGTACAGACAGGTTTTTTCACAATTCAAGTTACACACTTCTAGAGTTTCTGAAAGTGAATTAGTAGATCAAGTTTTACCCACGAACCCCAGTCGGAATACGTCATTCAGCGACGCTGCAGACCTTAAAAATTATAGGCGTCGGTGTCTGTAAATGTATGTATGTACAGGGTGATACCGTGATGATGTTACAGACTTTCGGGGATGATGTAGACTGATAAATATATCAATGTGAATAGTTCGGAAACGAATAAGTTGAAAATTATAAGCGAAATCCGTTCAGATACCTTTGACAGTGGAACACATGTACTGGTACTGTTGTTGTTAAACATGTAGGGTAGGCAGCTTTCAGAGGTGGTATTGTAGACGAAGCCAAGAAAAAATGTCCAGTGAACATGGTCTCCTATATGCATACCCTAAGAGCTATGCGCCGAGTACACATCCACCGCGGCGCTCTGGGGCTACAGCACAGCTACGACACCTGAAGATGGGCTTATAACAGCTCGAAACGCCGTGCGGTTCTAGGCGCTACAGTCTGGAACCGAGCGACCGCTACGGTCGCAGGTTCGAATACTGCCTCGGGCATGCATGTGTCTGATGTCCTTAGGTTAGTTAGGTTTAATTAGTTCTAAGTTCTAGGGGACTGATGAGCTCAAAAACTAAGTCGCATAGTGCTCAGAGCCATTTGAACCATTTGAACCAGCCCGAAACCGGTAGTGGGATAGGAAACGAAATTTGCAGCTGAAGCGGTATTTTCAACCAGTGGTATTTTTTCTTGTCTTGTTCCGTACTACCAGCTCTGAAAGTTGCTTGTCGTACATGCCTAGAAATAACTGTACCGGCAGCAGCATTCCACTGTCAGAGGTATCATAGTTACTTTCGTTTGTAGGTTTCGATTCGTTCGTTTCCCTTACCTCAAATTGACGCAGTTATCCATTTCAATCATTCTCGAAAGTTTGTAACATCAATAGGGAATCATCCAATATGCACATAAATTTACAGGCGCCGGCATCTATAACTTTGACGCTCCTCTGCGTCGTTCGGTAACGTTTGCGGACATGGGTTCCTATATAAAACTTGATCTATTAAGTCCTGTACAACCTCTAGAAGTGAGTAACATGAATTGTGAAAAGCACTCTATACAGTGTGATTCTATGATTACGTCACAAAAATCAGAGATGATGGAGTACGATACATTTATCAATTTGAGGAAAGGGCCCCAAGAACGAGTCGAAAGTTACACTACGTGATCAAAAGTATCAGGACACCTGGCTGAATATGACTTACAAGTTCGTGGCACCCTCCATCGGTAATGCTGGAATTCAACAACGTGTTGGCCCACACTTAGCCTTAGTGACAGCTGCCACTCTTGCAGGCATACGTTCAATCAGGTGCTGGGTGGTTTCTTGGGGAATGGCAGCCCATTCTTCACAGAGTACTGCACTGAGGAGAGGTATCGATATCGGTCGGTGAGGCCTGGCACGAAGTCGGCGTTTGGCATTTGGCGGCGTGATCTGTGGCTTATGAGCAGCCACTCGACTTGAAAGCCAAGTTTTCTCACCTTCCGCCTAACTCTCATAGTACTTGCACTGGATCTTGATGTAATTTGGAATTCCTGTCTAAAGGTCTGGATAGATGTCTCCCTATTAGACATTACGACCCTCTTCAACTGTCGACAGTCTCTGTCAGTCAACAGACGAGGGCGGCCTGTACTCTTTTGTGCTGCACGTGTCCCTTCACGTTTCCACTTCACTATCACGTCGGGAACAGTGGATCTTGGGACGTTTAGGAGTGTGGAAATCTCGCGTACAGACGTATGACACAAGTAACATCCAATCACCTGACCACGTTTGAAGTCCGTGAGTTCCGTGGGGCGCCCTATTCTGCTCTCTCACGATGTATAATGACTATTGAGGTCGCTGATATGGAGTACCTGTCTGTAGGTAGCAGCATAATGCATATAATACGAAAAACCTGTGTTTCTTGGAGTGTCCGGATACTTTTCGTCACATAGTGTATAAGCGAAAATCGTTCTGATACCTCTGACAATGGACTACATGTGCCACTATTCCTGTAGGGTAGGAAACATTCAGTGGCGGTAGCATGCGCCAAAACAAGAAAAAACATGGAGTAAACATGGGATCTAAAATGAATATCTGCATTAGTCCAATGTGTGATTATTATTGCATGTGTTACGCGGTGCATAGCTTTATCATATTTTGCAGCGAGATAATTTACTGGCGATAAGATACAGACATTATTTATGACGCAGAGTGTTTCTTGGAACCAGTCGAGGGATACTTGAACTACAGTTAATTGTCGCCTTTCTTTCATTACAGATCAAATGATAAATAGCTCCTCTCCGATCTGTGGGTATATATATTGCCAGGGCGGTTCCTGCTGTTCTGAGCCAAACATGCGTTCTGTTCCGTTGCTGCTAGTCGCTGCTGCCTCCTCCACGAAGGTAGCGGCTGTCCCACGCCTTCCCATCGTTCAAGAGGTACGGTAATCGACATCGAAGGAAGCAAAGTTAAAATTGTACGTAGCTAATTGATAAGAGACATGGCGGCAGTTTAGACTGTTACCTTACTCTCCGAATGCAAAGAGCAGTAAATACACTCCTGGAAATTGAAATAAGAACACCGTGAATTCATTGTCCCAGGAAGGGGAAACTTTATTGACACACTCCTGGGGTCAGATACATCACATGATCACACTGACAGAACCACAGGCACATAGACACAGGCAACAGAGCATGCACAATGTCGGCACTAGTACAATGTATATCCACCTTTCGCAGCAATGCAGGCTGCTATTCTCCCATGGAGACGATCGTAGAGATGCTGGATGTAGTCCTGTGGAACGGCTTGCCATGCCATTTCCACCTGGCGCCTCAGTTGGACCAGCGTTCGTGCTGGACGTGCAGACCGCGTGAGACGACGCTTCATCCAGTCCCAAACATGCTCAATGGGGGACAGATCCGGAGATCTTGCTGGCCAGGGTAGTTGACTTACACCTTCTAGAGCACGTTGGGTGGCACGGGATACATGCGGACGTGCATTGTCCTGTTGGAACAGCAAGTTCCCTTGCCGGTCTAGGAATGGTAGAACGATGGGTTCGATGACGGTTTGGATGTACCGTGCACTATTCAGTGTCCCCTCGACGATCACCAGAGGTGTACGGCCAGTGTAGGAGATCGCTCCCCACACCATGATGCCGGGAGTTGGCCCTGTGTGCCTCGGTCGTATGCAGTCCTGATTGTGGCGCTCAGCTGCACGGCGCCAAACACGCATACGACCATCATTGGCACCAAGGCAGAAGCGACTCTCATCGCTGAAGACGACACGTCTCCATTCGTCCCTCCATTCACGCCTGTCGCGACAGCACTGGAGGCGGGCTGCGCGATGTTGGGGCGTGAGCGGAAGACGGCCTAACGGTGTGCGGGACCGTAGCCCAGCTTCATGGAGACGGTTGCGAATGGTCCTCGCCGATACCCCAGGAGCAACAGTGTTCCTAATTTGCTGGGAAGTGGCGGTGCGGTCCCCTACGGCACTGCGTAGGAGCCTACGGTCTTGGCGTGCATCCGTGCGTCGCTGCGGTCCGGTCCCACGTCGACGGGCACGTGCACCTTCCGCCGACCACTGGCGACAACATCGATGTACTGTGGAGACCGCACGCCCCACGTGTTGAGCAATTCGGCGGTACGTCCACCCGGCCTCCAGCATGCCCACTATACGCCCTCGCTCAAAGTCCGTCAACTGCACATACGGTTCACTTCCACGCTGTCGCGGCATGCTACCAGTGTTAAAGACTGCGATGGAGCTCCGTATGCCACGGCAAACTGGCTGACACTGACGGCGGCGGTGCACAAATGCTGCGCAGCTAGCGCCATTCGACGGCCAAAACCGCGGTTCCTGGTGTGTCCGCTGTGCCGTGTGTGTGATCATTGCTTGTACAGCCCTCTCGCAGTGTCCGGAGCAAGTATGGTGGGTCTGACACAGCGGTGTCAATGTGTTCTTTTTTCCATTTCCGGGAGTGTAGTTTCCAGATATTACGCAGCTTTTGTAGAATTATCCATTGATGAAATCAGTCTTCTGGTCTACAGATTCGTATAGATTTGGGATTTATAGGACTCTATATTTGTCTGCAATCTCAAATGATGTTGTCATTGTAATTCCGTTTCACCATGGTGTTCCTTACAATCCTCAATCTATTGAGCTATCGCAGGGCGTACGTCCATGCCTTCAGCTGAGTTGTCAGCGCGTCTGACAGACACGCAGCAGATTCGACTTTGATTCTCGGCTAGGTCGGAGATGTTCTTCACACGAGGACTGGCTGTTGTGTTGTCATCATCATCATTTCATCATCACCGACGCGCAAGTCGTCCAATATGGTGTCAAATCAGAAGTTTTAAGGTAGAACTTGCCCATGAGGGAACTCTCGGTCAATAATACCAGACGATAACTTCATCTCATTTCACCAGGCGTATGGAAAATGGCGAAAGTCGGCCCTTGTTTTTCCTTAGGGGACAAATTCTGTATTCCAGCAACATCGAATATGTGTCAGGATTGTATATCATGGGCGTGGTTCTTAGCGTGAAACTCTTTCTTGACTTTACGTAAGGAGCTTTGAAGTGGTGGCTGTGCGTGAGTTCCGTAGGGTTCGACATTTGGCTCTTCCACCCCTCTCAGAGGGATATCTTTCAACATTTAAAATAAAAACGTCAGTAATGTGATAATGTCATTGAAGTAAGTTTCAAACAGGTTGTCACAGTTCTTTCAGTTTCATTGAGTGCGAGAATGACATGCTTTTTGTGGGCTTATGGTTATTTAGTAACTAAGAAAATCTTTCTAGGTGTCTCCTGAAGTGGTTGGGAGAAACAAAATATTATTTTACATGAGACATGAAGTCTGCTCCTCTCGAAAGGCAGAATGCACTTTGTCTACGCTATATCCATAGCCACACATTTCTCCCTTCTCTGAACAGTTAGTTCCCTAAAATTTCATTAAAGTAACATAACGTTCCCTTCCTGAGGGATAACTTTCCCTATCTCAGAGACTTTTCTATTTTTTTATAGGTGGTGTACCGAATCAAGTAAGTGCCTCTTGAATTGCCTTTCTTCCCTCCACTGGGATTTTAATAATGATAGTGGTAGAAACTGTCACCGATAGTGGGATATGAAATGATGCCGGTTATTTATTGGGTTAAATTTTTGACCTCTCCCCACAACTGATGCTGATTGAATATCGTTGACGCATTCTTCAAAAGCGTAATGTCTGTGTGTGTGTGTAGATGGTAATTTGAGAACTTGTTATAGGGAGATGACGTATTCGTGACTGTAGAAAACGGTGCCTTGAGGGGTGTAGTGGCTACATCACTGAATGGCGCTCTCTACAACCAGTTCCGAGGCATACCCTATGCCACGCCGCCTCTGGGAGACCTCCGATTCCGTGTGAGTACTAAAAATGAAAGTCTTAAACCATGTCATCATCCTGTACAATAATACACGATGCATGCACTTGTAATAACTTTATTTAACTAATAACATAACCTAGTCCGAACCCGTATGACACGCAGGGAGCTCATACTGTCTTAGGAACATTTTACCTTAAGCTTGAATCTGAGAATGGCAAGTACCTGTAGCGGGGAGATCAATTCCACTTGTAATAACTATTTAAAACAATGTCATACCACTATTTAAAAATTTAGGATGGTCATCTTATTGCTATGTGAATATGCACATATGAATGTGTAACAAAAATGTAAAATGACTTGTTCCATATCATTGCGATTAGTTGTACAAATTATCCATGAAACATAAAACTAACAACCACCTTTCTTTCCTTGAGGTTGTTTGAGATTATTTTGGTACATATATACTGTAACGCCTTATCCAACAATCGGGTACCCTCTAACATTCGCTGTGCATAATACGATAATACGCAATGATAATACGCATCGTAGCTTGTTAAGTGGAGTTCACAATTTTGTATTTTTATAATATTTATTAGTTTTCCATTATTTGCTGGCATGTCATACATTACTACAGTTATAAAACTCATTGCTTTTTTTCTAAAAATTAAGATGTTGCTTTCAGAGATCCTTTCCCTGGAGAGCTTATAACACTAGTCTACCGTGACATAAGCTAATGTTACCCTCTGGGAGGCGTTTGACTTTTGACCGTGCTTGTGTCTAATGGATGAAGGTACCGGACTATAATTTTGAGTAGAGTGTTGTTAACAGAAAAAAACACAGGCTTTAACTTTGGGGTTCATGAAAGTAGTAAAATTCATATACGAATGAAACATCGAACGTTTGCCAGCCCCAGTTGGTCGACAGTGCAACGCACTTTCAATCTGTGTATCACTATAACGACTTTGCGCTATCGACCAACCTTACTTTGGGTGACTGATGATAATTCTAAGTCGACACCTAAACCTACTCCCATTTTACCCTACGTAGGAAACACTTCTAACAAGAACGGTCGTATTTTACGGAAATACGTTGTGAAATGTGTTTCCGTCCTCCATCTAAAATTAGAGCGCTTTTAAGTTCTGTTAAGTATGATCTTGGTCTGCGTAAAGCGGGTGTATATCACATTCCTTGTAACTGCGGCATGGCAGATGTTGGTCAAACAATCAGGACCGTGGAGGACCGATGTACTGAGCATAAACGGCTCACACGATTAGAGCAGCCAAGTAGATCTGCTATTGCCGAACATTGCTTGGATACTGCTCACCCCATGTTTTGTAATAACACCGAGATATTGGCATGCACGTCCAGTTATTGGGACAGTGTTATTAAGGAGGCAGTTGAGATTAAATTAGCGAGCAACCTCGTTAACAGGGATGGAGGTTTTTGTTTAAACTCGGCTTGGAATACGGCTCTCTCCCTTGTCAAAAAACAGAGGGAAAGAGTCAATGCTACCTCACCTGCGAGTTCCTAGTCTCACTGTCGATATCTCTGAGTTTGGTCATCTTTGGTTGCACTAGTGTTTAGTATGTGTGTGTGCGTGTGTGTGTGTGTGTGTGTGTGTGTGTGTGTGCGTGTGTGTTACCTTTCCTACATCAGTCCGAGAACCGAGGTTTTAAATTTGCATGTAAGTCGCCTGTCCGTTTGAATTGAAAATGGCGGGGTGTTCTCACGCCGAAATATCGGCGGTCGCTGAAAGTGTTACCTGACTGAATTCCCGGAAGTTATTTATAAAGCAAACCTGATATTCATCCTCATAGTGGCACTATTGACACCACTCTCATGCGACTGGCGCGAAATTTTGTGCGACCGGTCGGGCTGCATAGGAATGTGCATGTGGTGTGGATGACGAAATAAAATACAATCTCTCTCATCAACTCGCCGAAAATCAAAGTTCTAAATGGTTCACATGTTCATTATCAGCTCGGAGCCCACACGTGTTGTTGCACGCAAAACATTCATTACATAGCACAATCACTTCAATGGATGCTCGCCAATTCACATACGTCGTAATGTACCCAGTGTTCCACAAAAGTATTTAAAATAAATGCGTGCTGGATTTACTATGCAAAAACCATGTACACAGTCACGTATTTTTTCAAGTTTCACAAATTCGAGTTTATTTTTAATAAGAAGATAGAAAAATCGAAAGTCACACTTCACAATAAATTAATTTGAGAGCCTGACTGAATTTCTTAAGATCTTGGAAGTGGTTTAGTAAACTACTGTTAATTGCGTGAATTATTTTTAGAAAACCATTAAGGTACCACCGTATCTCAACTATAAATTCCACAACGGCTACATGCTGAAGCCTAACAAGTGCCCCTTGTTCACACACAAACCGAAAAAACACCAAGTCCTTCAAAAGCCAAAAATTTCTATGTCCAAAAGTAGGAACTCTGAATAACTCACACACGCGAACTAGCAGCTATTTCACAGCTCATCAGATAAAACTTACTCCTAACACAAACTAATATAGTCTGACCGTCTCCAGTGGCGACCGATGCTGGACTCCAACTAAAACGCCGCTCTTCACTCAGAAAACATCGGTCAAGAGCCTCTGGAGGCAGTTAAAACACTATATATGAAAGTTGCCGAAATGATTTTATACAAATATGATGCATCAAATCATATCGAATTTTTCCGATGTATATTAGTTACCAGTTCGTTGAATGTAGATAATTACAGTCATTGGGAAAGGAATGGACAAGGTACAGGGAAACAGTACTAGAAGTGGCTAAAGATTGTCTTGGAACAGTAGTGTGTAAAAGTAGGATGAAGCAAACAGTTTGGTGGAATGACACAGTCAAGGCAGCCTGTAAAAGGAAAAAGAAAGCGTATCAAAAATGGCTATATACTAGAACTCAGGTAGACAGAGAAAGTTATGTTGAAGAAAGAAACAAAGCCAAACAGATAATTGCCGCATCCAAGAAGAAATCTTGGGAAGACTTTGGAAGCGGGTTGGAGACTATGGGTCAAGCTGCTGGAAAACCATTCTGGAGTGTAATTAGCAGTTTTCGAAAGGGAGGTAAGAAGGAAATGCAAAGTATTTTGGACAGGTCAGGAAAACTGCTGGTGAATCCTGTAGATGCCTTGGGCAGATGGAGGGAATATTTTGAAGAGTTGCTTAATGTAGGTGAAAATACGATCAGTAATGTTTCAGATTTCGAGGTAGAATGGGATAGGAATGATGATGGAAATAGGATCACATTTGAGGAAGTGGAGAAAATGGTCAATAGATTGCAGTGCAATTAAGCAACTGGGGTGGATGAAATTAAGTCGGAACTCATCAAATACAGTGGAATGTCAGGTCTTAAATGGCTACACAGGATAATTGAAATGGCCTAGGTGTCGGGACAGGTTCCATCAGACTGGACAAAAGCAGTAATCACACCAATCTTTAAACATGGGAACAGAAAAGATTGTAACAACTACAGAGGTATCTCTTTAATCAGCTTTGTGGGTGAAATCTTCTCAGGTATTGTTGAAAGGAAAGTGCGAGTATTAGTTGAGGACCAATTGGATGAAAATCAGTGTGGGTTTAGGCCTCTTACAGGTTGTCAGGACCAGATCTTTAGCTTACGGCAAATAATGGAGAAGTGTTATGAGTGGAACAGGGAACTGTATCTATGCTTTATAGACCTAGAAAAGGCATATGACCGGGTTCCTAGGAGGAAGTTATTGTCTGTTCTGCGAGATTGTGGAATAGGAGGCAAACTTCTGCAAGCAATTAAAGGTCTTTACATGGATAGTCAGGCAGCAGTTAGAGTTGACCGTAAATTGAGTTCATGGTTCAGAGTAATTTCAGGGGTAAGGCAAGGCTGCAACCTGTCTCCACTGTTGTTCATATTATTTATGGATCATATGTTGAAAACAATAGACTGGCTGGGTGAGATTAAGATATGTGAACACAGAATAGGTAGTCTTGCATATGCGGATGACTTAGTTGTGATGTCAGAATCGATTGAAAGTTTGCAAAGTAATATTTCAGAGCTAGATCAGAAATGTAAGGACTATGGTATGAAGATTAGCATCTCCAAAACGAAAGTAATGTTAGTGGGAAAGAAATATAAACGGATTGAGTGCCAAAGGGGAGGAACTAAGTTAGAACAGGTGGACGGTTTCAAGTACTTAGGATGCATATTCTCACAGGATGGCACCATAGTGAAAGAACTGGAAGCGAGGTGTAGCAAAGCTAATGCAGTGAGCGCTCACCTACGATCTACTCTCTTCTGCAAGAAGGAAGTCAGTACCAAGACTTAGCTTTCTGTGCACCGTTCAATCTTTCGACCAACTTTGTTGTATGGGAGCGAAAGCTAGGTGGATTCAGGTTACCTTATCAATAAGGTTGAGGTTATGGATATGAAAGTAGCTAGGATGATTGCAGGTACTAGTAGAGGGGAACAATGGCAGGAGGGTGTCCACAATGAGGAAATCAAAGAAAACTGGGAATGAACTCTATAGATGTAGCAGTCAGGGCGAAGAGGCTTAGATTGAGGGGTCATGTTACACGCATGGGAGAAGCAAGGTTACCCAAGAGACTCATGGGTTCAGCAGTAGAGGGTAGGAGAAGTCGGGGCAGACCAAGGAGAAGGTACCTGGATTCGGTTAAGAATGATTTTGAAGTAATAGGTTTAACATCAGAAGAGGCACCAATGTTAGCACAGAATAGGGGATCATGGAGGAATTTTATAAGGGGGCTATGCTCCAGAATGAACGCTGAAAGGCATAATCAGTCTTAAATGATGATGATGATGATGATATTATGCTGTTATCCGTTTTCTTTTACCTGACATAATTTGTTTATAAAAAACGATTTATATACTTTTCCTCTGTTTCCGGATTTATTAGTGTATCAAATGGTTCAAATGGCTCTGAGCACTATGGGACTCAACTGCTGAAGTCATAAGTCCCCTAGAACTTAGAACTACTTAAACCTAACTAACCTAAGGACATCACGCACATCCATGCCCGAAGCAGTATTCGAACCTGCGACCGTAGCAGTCGCGCGGCTCCGGACTGAGCGCCTAGAACCGCTAGACCACCGCGACCGGCCGTTAGTGTATCACGAAACAGTTTAAATTATACATTAAATAATCTGTTATATATGTCAAGTTTACTGTATCGCCGCTAGTTTTAATGTTTCTCTATTATTTGGTAAGAAAAGCTGCTTTTAATTGCGCGAAATCCACTTTTGAGCTTCTCACTTAAATGTGTTAATAATTTCAGTGAATCGACTATGACAGTCCGATACAGTTCTACGTGATGTGTCCATAGACACCTCGTTTGTCGCAATTGCATAATGCGTTGCCGAGACATTCACTTTTACATTTCTGGAATTATTTATAACATTTAACTTGCCATAACTTATAAACTAATGCGGATATCGAAGGTGAATTTTCACACGCGTAATTTTCCACTTCAAATGAGGCTATTGGTTCATCAGTGATAGACATGGCTCAGTCTTTATTAATTCTGGGGTGAGCTTTAATTTTGCACTCGACGTGAAACACGGTCATGAGATACGAGGAGTCATTGTGCTGCCCAACGGACGGGTTTTCGGGGTCACGGGGTCGCCCTAGCGGCGAGTGGAAGTGCCGAGATAACCCGATGGTGTGAAACTGGCCCTCCACGTGCTCCTGACAAGCTACTTTCAGTTGTCAACACGGATTTGGCCCGATCCGAACAGCCGGCGGTGCGTCTGCGGCCGCATGTCTCTGACTGAATAAAGTCTCTCTTCCCTTTAAAATACACTGTCGTGTTAAAATAGTCACCAACTTTCAGATGTAGAAACACGTCTGCCAACTTTCGTCTATGTCGCATAACTTCTTCTTGGTGTTATTTTTTTCTGTCAGTGTCCTAAGCAGGTGGTTGTACCGTTTTACTTCACCACTATCGCTAGAAAATAAATATATCTTTACCGTAATCTGTAAGCTGTGTGATCTGATTCTAGCGACGGCCTGGGGTCCACAATTCAGCGCTTAAAAAATCAAGTGAATAAACGTTGAACGTTTTCTTGCTTTTCGATATTTTAGTCAATTAATACTGCAATTTTTGCAGAAACACGTCTTCCATTAGAGAGACACTGGTAATTTGAGCCACTCCTTGCCTCGTGTGTTGACGTCCGCAGGCCCCGCAGCCTGCGACCTCCTGGTCCGGAGTTCGAGACGCGCTGTCCTTCGCGGAGCAGTGTCCCCAGCGATCGGCTCTCGGCTTGCTACCCGCTGCCGGAGCCGAAGACTGCCTCTACCTCAATGTGTACGCGCCGGCTACGGGGAGCGGTCCTTTCCCCGTCATGGTTTACATCCATGGCGGTGCCTTCGCAGTTGGGTCGTCTTCCAGCGGCACTCCAGACTATTTTGTAGAGAAGGGCGTTGTGTTGGTGACAACCACCTATCGCCTCGGTGCCCTTGGTAAGTTAATCCTTTCGTTTAGGCTTTTATGGGGTGCAGTCACGATTTAGGCGTTAAATAAAAAAAATCAGATAAATCCAAAAGTGTTTTATGGTATTTACATAAATCAGTTAGCGATTTATTATCTGGTTTGATGCCGAAGCAAATCACATCGCCCTCAGATTTTAAATAGTTCAATCTATTTGTAGTCAGTATTGCAATCAAAATTGTACAGAATTCTATTGGAACTTGGAATACTAAAGAAGTATGTTAGTCTTATAGAAGCGAGTTTGAAAAACACAAAAGGTTGACTACGCATGGGGAAATTGGAGACAGAAGGATTTGTAACAAAGAACGGACTTAAGCAGGGAGATGCCCTGTCTCCACTACTTTTTAATTTAGTCCTAAAATATATTGTACGAATGGCAGCAGATAATTCAGAAGGTGTGGAGTTAAATAGAAATATTAAGATATTAGGGTATGCAGATCATCTGAACATCATAAACGATAGGAAAGAATCTGTAACAACAAATGCGAATCGGTTAATCAAGGCTAGTGAAGATATAGGTCTAAGGATAAGTGAAGGCAAAACTAAATACCTGGTTACTACTAGAATTCCAAAAGCAGTAGATCAGAAAATGTTAAGAGTTGGAGCCATGCAGTTTGAAAAAGTGAACACATTTAAATATCTAGGCAGAGGCATCACTTCGAGAAATGAGATTGAATCCGAACTGAAGAAGAGATTACGGGCTTGAAATGCGTTCTTCTTCTCACTGAATAGATTACTTTCATCACGGAATATTGTCTAGGAACTTAAAGATTAGAATATAGAAAACTATTATTCTACCAGTTTTGCTGTATGAGTGTGAGACTTGGTATCTCACTGTGCAAAATGAAAAGACGTTTCGAGTATTTGAAAACAAAATTTCGAGGAAAATTTTCGGAGCAAAAGGGGACGACATTAGCGGAGAGTGGCGAAAACTGCATAACGAAGAGGTTCGCGAACTCTATTCAAGCCCTGACATAATCAGTATTATTAAATCACGTACGCTGCGATGGGCGGGTCACGCAGCTCGAATGGATGAGGGCAGGGCAGCGCGCAGAGCACTTGTGGGGCACTTAGAGGGTAAACGTCCTGTGGGGAGACCGAGGCGTAGATGCGAGGACAATAAGAAGGCTGATTTGAGGTACCTACTTATTGAAGGGGAATGGAAGGAAGTAGTCCAAGACAGGAACAGATGGCGAAAGTACGTTGCTGCGATAATGGACTCTCGAGTCCGGTATGACCAGTGAGAATGAATGAATGACTGAACAATCTGTTTGTAAAAGAAAAGCTATTACTGAAACTTCCTGGCAGATTAAAACTGTGTGCCCGACCGAGACTCGAACTCGGGACCTTTGCCTTTCGCGGGCAAGTGCTCTACCAACTTTTTTTTTTTTTTTGGCAAGCGCTCTACCAACTTTTTTTTCTTTTTATTTATTTTTTTTCCTTTCGCGCTCTACCATTTTTTTTTAAATAAGAAAATTTATTAAAACCTCTTGTGCATGAAAATAAGAGACCACGTTCTTCATAAAATAACACAATACCCTTTGAAAATGGAAAACATAAGAGGTAGCTATATTTCCGCAAAGGCCTTCTATTTTTTTTTTGTTAACATAAAGGAGTATACAGTCTCACCATCAGCAGCAAACTCTTTTTTTTTTAGTCTTTTTTGTTTTTGTTCTGGGGGAGCACAGGAGAAAGAAAAAACAAATAGGCTGCAGATAGAGAGCTATGTGTGAAAGGGATAAACATGTATAAGGAGAAAAAAACAGAAGAGGAGGAGAAAAGAGAAGTGAAATAAAATAGGAATACTTTCCGCGCCATGCTCCACTTTGGCGCGCCATCAGAACAAAATGCATTCTATCATTGACCATTGAAGGGGAACGTGGGATCGTCCAGTCTTGGCTGGAAATGTTCGTTGAGATTCCAGCTTTGAGGCGGGTTGGTGAAAATACTCTGTAAATAGTTCGCGAAAGTGGCCCGATTGTGTCGATGTCGGCGAAGGGTGTGGTGACGTACTTGGAGGCGTGTCCAGAAGTCCGCCGGATCGGCGATGTCGTCCCGGAAGAGGTAGTTGACAGCCATGCCACTGATCCATGTGACGGCGTGCCACTTAGCCGGTGGAAAGTATGTCGTGTCAGGATATATCATCATAGTAGGAGGAACATGATGTGGTGGTACTCGGAGGTAGAATGCCACAATCTTCTGTACGAGGGTCCAGACAGCTGCTGCTGGCCCACACTCAAAACGATGTAAATCTGTATCTTCGACATTGCATTTGAGGCACAGGGGTGAGTCCACCAGTGCGATACGATGCAGTTTCTGTCTTGTAGTATACTTGCCGTTGACGAGAAGGTACCACATAGAGGTGGTGTCAGTGGTGTGATATGGTTGGTGGATCGTTTTCCAAACTGTAGGCCATGAAACCTGAAGTTGACGTGTTTCGGCGGGGCTGCGTGGTGGAGACTTTCGGAGAAGGCGGTAGATGTCACGGGTGGTCGTCTTCCTGGTCCTGGGGAGCTCGGTGCATATGTAGCTGTACTCCAAAAAGAAACGGCCGATATGTGACATCGGAGGTGGGATGTGCGCCAAAGACGTCGGTGGGCGTCTCGAAACAGGTGCGAGCTCGGTGGTCAACATTCCAGTAAAACTAGCATTTTGGCTTTTCCATAACCGGAGCACAGTATTGGTGTAAAGTGCCGTAGTCCTGGCTCTCACATTAACCAGGTTGAGGCCACCATCCCGCTTCGGTAAGGTGAGAGCTTCATACTGGACTTTGAATATGTGTCCAGAACAAATGAAATAGCCGAAAGCCGCCTGTAATCTGGCCGCCATTGTCGCAGTGATGGGCAGAATCTGCGCTATATGGGGTATCCGGGTTGCCAGATGGTTATTGACGAAGGTGACTCTCTGGCACATATTCAGCGGGCGTAGAATGTGATTTTGTATGTTGGCCCGGATGCGTTGCAGCAGCGCCCGATAATTGATCGCCGAGGTGCGGCGAATGTCTCGCGTGTACACCAAACCGAGACAGCGAAGAGTGTCCACCAGTTGAAATGGGACGACGCTGTCTGCGGGAAGGCCGCGGCCGATCTTCATGGCGCATGATTTTGCCACATTGATAGCGCTCCCTGCCCCTTCACTGTAACGGGTAATCCACTGCATCGCAGCTTGTACGTCGGCCGCTGAACGTACGACGAGGGCCAAGTCGTCCGCGTAAGCTCGGCAGCGGAACATATGATCCCGGAGTGGAATACCTGTCAAACGTCGCCGTAATCCGCAAATGAGTGGTTCCATCGCAATGGCATAAAGCACCGTCGACAAGGGGCAACCCTGCCGTACTGAGCGTTCAATCCGTATAGGTTCTGTAAGTCTGCCGTTGACGAGAAGTCTGGACGTTGCTCCACGAAGGAGCCGCATAACAACTTGCGTGAACGTCGGGGGAATTGCCATTCGGTTCATCACTGCGTTCAGGAATACATGATTGACGCGGTCAAACGCTTGTTTGAAGTCGATGGAGATTAAAGCGCCTGGCAGCCTCGAGTGTGTTGCCACAGCGATCACATCTCGATATTCACTGAGGGCTGTCTGTATATTACGATCGCCGCCTAAAGATGTTTGTTCGTGGGAAACAATGTCTCGTAAGACATGTTTGAGTCGCACTGCTAGAAGGCGTGTGAAAATCTTAAAGTCGGAATTGAGTAACGTGATCGGCCGATAACTGTCGAGTCGTGTTCCTCCTGCGGGTTTCGGGACTGGTACAAGTAAGCCTTCCATGAACATTGGTGGCGGGTTCGCCGCGCCGGACAAAAGTTCCCAGTACATGTCCCTCCATCGTGACATCATCAAATCTTGGAAGGTTCTGTAAAATTCGAGAGGTAAACCATCCGGGCCGGGAGATCGATTCAGAGACCCTTTAGCCACAGCGCCTTGGACGTCGTCGTTGGTCACTTCAGAAGTCAGGAGGGTTGCAGCTGCTGCGTTTAGAGTACCAAGTGTCTCCTGGGTAACCTCAGCAATGGCTTCTGCACCGGCAGGTACCTCTTGATATAAAAGCCTATAGTGCGTTGTGAATGCATCCGCAATGGTAGCTTGCGAAGTCAGCCGGCGTCCATCAGGTAAGTCTAAAGTTGTCATTAAAGCCTGTCGGCGTCGACGAACATTTTGAATAATATGATGCATAGAAGGTTCTTCACCGTTAATCCTATCTTGGCTGCGTGCTCGTACAATAGCTCCCTCTAGACGACATCTGGTCAAGGTTAAAATCTTCGCCTTAATGCGTTGAGCTTCTTTTAGACGATCCGGGGATGGAGGTTGATCCATGAGTTCACGTAGAGCGCTATAGTAGAAATCAGTTGTATGGTGATTCCACCTGGCTTTGGCTCTGCCAAAGTGTGTCAATGTGCGTCGGATGGCCGGTTTGGCGCACAGCAACCACCACTGCAGTGTGGTCTCGTAACGCGTAATTCGTTGAACACAGGTGTGCCACGTGTCGGTGACCTGTTGTCGACATTCAGGGTCCCGCAGTAGTGCTACATTGAGTTTCCAAGGTCCTGCACTGCGCCATATAGATTGTCAACGTAGGTTCATGGTACAGATGTAGATGTCATGATCCGAGAAGGCAGACGGCCAACGTTCCGCGTCGAGGAGAACTGATTTTAGAGCGTTAGAGATGTATATTCTGTCAAGTCGGCTGGCGGAGTGGCTCGTAATGTGTGTATACCCCGGGCGGTCGCCGTGTACCACTCGCCAAGTGTCGAGGAGACGAAGGCGGCGGACGAGGAAGCGAAGTTCCGGACATGTGGTGAAATGGGGGTATTGGTCTGTGCGCTCGAGAACGCAGTTGAAATCTCCACCTACGATGAGATGATCGTATCGGCCGAGGAATAAAGGTGTGATATCTTCTGCGTAGAACTGGGAGCGATCCCTCCGTTTATCAGTGCCCGAGGGGCGTACAGATTAATGATTTTGAGTCCGTCAACTGTGATGGCCACCCCTCGCGCTGTTGGGAGGTATGCGACATCGGAAACTGCAATCCCTTCTCGGAGGAGGATGGCTGCGCCTGTGTGTTCCATAGCTGCAGGGGCGGCGTACGTCTCATATCCATAACACCCAGCCCAAGTTGCTGTCCTCAGTTCTTGTAACAGGGCGATGTCGATTTCCGCTGCTCTTAGCGTGTCACGGAGCAGTTGAAGTTTAGCGTGGGAGCCGATATTATTAGTATTGATAGTAGCTATTCGGTACGCCTGATGGGAGATTCGTGCTGCCGATAGGGTCGTGGCTGGTGAAGATTGTTGTGGTGGATGCTGGAAGTCCATAGAAGTCGCAGTAGTCGCCGTAGAAACTTCCCCCATTTTAGTGTTGGTCTAACGGAGGAACAGATCTCATTTCCGCATCAGATGGAGGTGGGAAATCCGTGTCATCCGCCCATGAAAAATGTCCGACAGGTTTGACATCGGCGAGAGGTGGCAGCGCCGGCCGAGTCGGCTCAGTTGTGTCGGTGACAACAGGCGTGCTATGTTCCATGGCTTCAGGGCGCGGGGCTTGCGCACGCTCTCTGTTGGACGGTTCACCGTCTTTTGGATGACGCGTCTCCGTGGCAGAGGAGAAAGTGTTATCGTGTTCTCCGTCAGAGTGATGTGCCATCTCTTCGTCCTGCGGAGGGGGCTCAATGGTTGATTCTGATGTCTTGCGGCGTTTTTTTCGTCGTTTGGGCGACTTCTGCTTTCGGCAATGAGTTTCGGTGTCTGAGGAAGGAAGAGATTCACGTCGTTCGGGTACAAAAGCCGCGGGTGCTATGATGCGGTCGTCATTCCCCAGAACACTCTCACTGGCATCCTTGTGATCTTCTAGCATGGGTGTGTCCGGCTGTTGGACATGTTCACGGGCGGCATCGTCGGTGTCAAGGTGCTGGGACGCCTCCGAGTGTATCGGACCAGAGAGACGCTCATGAACGGCGTCTTGTGTGGGCTGGACGTGCAGTGTCGCCGCATAGGTGACTGGAAGGGTGGTCGTGGTTCTGTCGGTGTTCGTATCGTCGGGCCTTACTTGTGTGATGCGGCGTTGCAGGCATTCATTACGGACGTGGCCTTCTTTGCCACAACCGGAACATGTTCGAGGTTGTCCGTCGTAAATGACCACCGCGCGGCAGCCGCCGATAGAAATGTACGATGGAACATGCCGTTTGAGATCGATTCGGACTTGTCTCACACCATTAAGCACCGGATACGTCGTAAACTGTGCCCATGTCTCGGCTACGTGGCTCTGGACTTTTCCGAACGGGCTTAGCGCCGCGATGACTTCATCTTCATTTACCTCGAAAGGCAGTTCGAATACACGGATCGTCCGAAGGCCAAGTCCTGCATGGTCGACATCCACAGGCCCGACGTTTCCGTCGGAGTGCCGAAATTTTAGTCCATGTCGCGTCCTTTGAATAATCTCATTGCAGGCAGCGTCAGAAGTCATCTTAACATAAACGACGCTCCTAATGATCGATAGGTGTATGCCGATGAGTTCGTCACGGGGGATCTTCACGTCTTCGCGTAGGAAGCGTTCGACGGCCAGTGCGTATTCATTTGAGAAGGTGAACTTAAGAGTGTTCTTCCTGTAAGAGTTGGCCATTAGAGCGTGTTCGACTGAGAATCGCTGTGACGACGATGTAAACAAAACACTCCGCGGGCGCAGCGGCGTGGACGGCCGAGCGCGGTGCGCACTGCTGCCCTGCCGAACGCAGACTACCAACTGAGCTACCGAAGCACGACTCACGACCGGTACTCACAGCTTTACTTCTGCCAATATCCGTCTCCTACCTTCCAAACTTTACAGAAGCTCTTCTGCGAAACATGCAGAACTAGCACTCCTGAAAGAAAGTTTGGAAGGTAGGAGACGGATACTGGCAGAAGTAAAGCTGTGAGTACCGGTCGTCAGTCGTGCTTCGCTAGTTCAGTTGGTAGAGCACTTGAACGCGAAAGGCAAAGGTCCCGAGTTCGAGTCTCGCTCGGGCACACAGTTTTAATCTGCCATGAAGTTTCATATCAGTGCACACTCCGCTGCAGAGTGAAAATCTCATTCTGGAAAGCTATTACTGTTTCGAGGAACGCAATTATTGGGATATTACCGAACCGTCAGTTTGATAAGCCATGGCGGTAAAATCCAGACACAAACTTTTTTACACAAGAATGGAGTTATTGTCAATATCTGCCCTCTTGGAAGATCAGTATGGATCCTGGAAAAATGTAAGGAAACGCGAAACAGTACTGACGGATTTCCCTAGAATAAAAGTGAAAGGCAAACCTACATTTATAGCATAGATTTAGCAAAAGATTCGGCAACTGTTGACTGGAACGTATCTTTGAAACTGCGAAGGCAGCAGCGATAAAATACAGGGAGAGAAATGTTACCTGCCATTTATGTAGAAGTAAAACTGCAGTTATCAGAGTCGGAGGACATGAAAGAGAATCAATCGTTGATAATGCAGGGAGCCAGGGTTTTGACCAGTTCTCGCTGTTATGCAGTCTGTACATTGAATAAGAGGTAAAGGAAACCGAGGAGGGATTCGGAAAGGAATTTAACCCCAGACAGAATGAATTACAGCTTTTGCATTTACCGACTGCATTGTGGTTCTATCAGAAACGGCAAAGCCTTTAAGAATCGTTGAGAGGAAGGGATTCTTGAAAAGAGATTGTAAGATGAATATCAACAAAGGTAACAAAAAGGGATTGAATGTACTCGTGTTAAATCAGGCGACGCTGAAGGACTTAGATTACAGTGAGTTTTACTATTTGGGCAGCAAAATAATTGACTCAGGCCAAGGTAGAGACTGCATAAGATGCAGAATGGTAGTAGAAAGAAACTCGTACCAGAAAGAGAAATTTGTTAACATCAAATGTAAGTTTAAGTATATGGAACAATTTTATGAAGGTATTTAGATGTATTGTTGTCTTCTGCGTAAGTGAAACGTGGACTATCGACAGTTCAGACAAGAAGAGAACGTAAGGTTTTAACATTTGGTTTTACTAAAAAATTCTGAACATTAGATGTGTGATCGAGTAACTAGTACGGAGTTAGAGGACAGAATTGGGAACAAAAGCAGTTTATAGCCTTAACTGCCTAGAAGATGAGCTCGGTTGGTACGGTGCAGCCTGGGCCTGACGATGAATTATCAGTTTGGTAATGGAAGGAAGCACGAGGGGTAAAGATTGTAGAAGGAACCTAAGGCTTGACTGAAGTAAACAGGTTGAACTAGATGTAGGTTGCCATTCTTATGCAGGGAGAAAGAAAATTCCACACCATAAACTAGTCTCGACAGTGCATCAAACCGGTGTTTGGACTGAAGACCACAACAAAACAAAACCACTTACACTGGAGGTCACACTATGCTGTCACCGTTTGGTAAGAAAACTACATTTCTCCGTATACTTCGGATGTACTTGTACCCTGACGTAGCCTACTCACTCGTACCTAGACTTCGGGGTGCACCAGCCTACACCGGAACTTATCAGTGAAAGCAATATTTCCTCATTTTCGATCGTCCAGTGGCGGTGTCTGCTCTAGTGGCGAACTCTGTGCTCCGTGGCTTGTGGCGATCAGAGGCACACGTGAGGGCATAGAGGCTCCAGTATCCCTTAGCGAGGAGACAGCCCTAGTTTGAACGTTTGATCACCAGTTTTTGGTTTCCATCACTGAACTGACAGGTGATCCGCTGTACTTGGCCTGATCCGAGGCTCTTACAGATCGCGGCAGCCACCAGCGGTAATCGTGAAAATCTTGTTGCCAGTGACAGCCAGTGGCAGCACTCTCTTTTACTCCGAAATGACACGCCCTGGGCACAGTGGCCATCGAAAAATACAGTGTCTGCGTGACGTCCAAGGGGGAGTGAACCGTGTACCGGGCATGGAAGGCCAGGTCGCGATAAAGCAAGCTGACGTCACACGTTCGAGTCACGGTGACTACCGATTAAGTTGTGATGTACGCACAGAACTCTTACTTTTCTGTGGAGAAATTGTCTCTCTATGTCTCTGTCTCACTCACTCACTCCAACAACACAGCTATGTCTAATTCAGTTGCTCATGAGAGCGTGCAGTTAAATTACGCTTCTGTAGCTTACATGTATGACACATAACTTAACTGACATGAGATAACCGCAGTGTACTCCTATCTATAAGAGGGGTAAAATACGAGATGCATTCAAGTTCTAAGGCCTCCGATTTTTTTTCTAATTAACTACTCACCTGAAATCGATGAAACTGGCGTTACTTCTCGACGTAATCGCCCTGCAGACGTACACATTTTTCACAACGCTGACGCCATGATTCCATGGCAGCGGCGAAGGCTTCTTTAGGAGTCTGTTTTGACCACTGGAAAATCGCTGAGGCAATAGCAGCACGGCTAGTGAATGTGTGGCCACTGAGAGTGTCTTTGATTGTTGGAAAAAGCCAAAAGTCACTAGGAGCCAGGTCAGGTGAGTAGGGAGAATGAGGAATCACTTCAAAATTGTTATCACGAAGAAACTGTTGCGTAACGTTAGCTCGATGTGCGGGTGCGTTGTCTTGGTGAAACAGCACACGCGCAGCCCTTCCCGGACGTTTTTGATCAGTGCAGGAAAGAATTTGTTCTTCAAAACATTTTGTAGGAAGCACCTGTTACCGTAGTGCCCTTTGGATCACAATGGGTAAGGATTACGCCCTCGCTGTCCGAGAACATGGACACCATCATTTTTTCAGCACTGGTGGTTACCCGAAATTTTTTTGGTGGCGGTGAATTTGTGTGCTTCCATTGAGCTGACTGGCGCTTTGTTTCTGGATTGAAAAATGGCATCCACGTCTCATCCATTGTCACAACCGACGAAAAGAAAGTCCCATTCATGCTGTCGTTGCGCGTCAACATTGCTTGGCAACATGCCACACGGGCAGGCATGTGGTCGTCCGTCAGCATTCGTGGCACCCACCTGGATGACAATTTTCGCATTTTCAGGTCGTCATGCAGGATTGTATGCACAGAACCCACAGAAATGCCAACTCTGGAGGCGATCTGTTCAACAGCCATTCGGCGATCTCCCAAAACAATTCTCTCCACTTTCTTGATCATGTCGTCAGGCCGGCTTGTGCGAGCCCGAGGTTGTTTCGGTATGTTGTCACACGATGTTCTTCTTCCATTAAACTGTCGCACCCACGAACGCACTTTCGACACATCCATAACTCCATCACCACATGTCTCCTTCAACTGTCGATGAATTTCAGTTGGTTTCACACCAGGCAAATTCAGAAAACGAATGATTGCACGGTGTTCAAGTAAGGAAAACGTCGCCATTTTAAGTATTTAAAACAGTTCTCAACCTCACCTCTGGTGGCAAAATTCCATCTGCCGTACGGTGCTGCCATCTCTGGGACGTATTGACAATGAACGACGCCTCATTTTAAAACAATGCGCATCTTTCTATCTCTTTCAAGTCCGGAGAAAAAAAATCGGAGGTCTTAGAACTTGAATGCACCTCATATGAACGCATCTGTAAAGTTGAACATTACCGTTAACGTTCGTCTTTAGTGGCATATATTCTGAGCTCCAGTAGACTGTTGTGCCAACATGAAAGCCAGTTCAGGACAATAAATCAACACTTATTAGGATCATTTAACGTTGGTTGACTGTTGGACCATTTGCGGATTTGCATGAGATATGGCTTCAATGCAAAAACTGAAAACAATGGTGGAATAAAACAAAGAACTTAGTATCAACAGGAGCTGATATTCATTAATTAACTAATTACGAGATATCATTCATGTGAAAACCTCACAAGTAATGCCTCAGAAGGCTGAACCTATATGCCTAAAGGTCACATGAGGTGATGTCCTGAAGTCTCCACACCAGAAATTGCTAAATTGTGCCGGCTGGGGTGGCAAGCAGTTCTAGGCCCTACAGTCTGGAACAGCGCGACCGCTACGGTCGCAGGTTCGAATCCTGCCTCGGGCATGGATGTGTATGCTGTCCTTAGGTTAGTTAGGTTTAAGTAGTTCTAAGTTCTAGGGGACTGCTGACCTCAGAAGTTCAGTACCATAGTGCTCAGAGCGATTTGATTTTTGCTAAATTGTCAGCCTCTGTATCAGCAAATTTCTCTATTACGATTGGCTATAATCTTATCATGATTTATTAATAGTATACGTCAGAAGGCATATCGACGTCTCCTTACCGTGATAGAGATCTATTCGAAATACCTAGCCTCAGTAATATGGCTGATTTGTACTGCATATTATATTGCGTCACAATGGCACACATTTTCTCAGAGTCTCTCAAAAGATATATTTACTGTGTTATTAATTACCTATAATTAAGAGTAACAGTTACTTAAATTCATTGTAGTGCATTTGTGAAGAACAAGAAACAACATAATATGGTTCAAATGGCTCTGAGCACTATGGGACTTAACTTCTGAGGTCATCAGTCCCCTAGAACGTAGAACTACTTAAACCTAACTAGCCTAAGGACATCACACACATCCATGCCAGAGGCAGTATTCGAACCTGCGACCGCCTAGGTCGCGCGGTTCCAGGCTGTAGCGCCTACAACCGCTCGGGCACTCCGGCGGGCAACAACATAATAACCACAGAGCACAAATGCTGGCAACGTCATGTTACATAACCGTATTTCACACAGTAGCGTAACGTCATATCCGGCAGAATGCACCAAAAAAGATGAAAAAAATACGTTTGCTCATGAGCGTCAAAAATATACAGGCTTCAAGTACATTTTCATCACCATTTAAATCTAATTACATAGCACAGTAATAGGAATGAACAATACAGACTACGCAAATGCAATGTAGATGCACAACACTGTTTTCAGATTCAAGTAAAAGCTGCTACGAGCAATACTGTGTGCGAAATAGTATGGAGATACGTCTATGTTACTACACTCTTCAGTTCAACAGTTTCAGTTCTTAGAATGGCCCATATACCTAATTATGAGGGTCCTTCAATAAGAAATGCTCCACTTTATTTTATGAGAATATGCTTTATTGTTAAGAGTCAGAATTTGATCAGAATATACATGAACATGTCTGGTCCGTGTACTAATTTTCTACGTAGTCTCCATCACGTTCAATGGCCGTAAGCCAACGTTGTGGAAGCGCATGTTTTCCCTGCTGGTAAAAGCTCTTGTCCTGTACGCGTAGCCATGTTTTCACTGGACGACTGACACTCTCGTCATCTTCAAAGCATGTTCCCCGTAGGTAATCTTTAAGCGGCGGTTGGCACGAGTAATGGCATCCGGATGATTCAGAACGTCTGGAGCAGTGGCTGTGGCAGGACGTCCCGAGCGTGGCTGATCGTGGAGCTCTGTTTCTGCATTTCCTGAGGCTGTAATTTTTCTTAGCTATCGCCCAACTGTACTATCAACTGCAGCATCGCCATACACTGCACACAAATGTTTGTGGATGTTCACAACGGTTTCTTTTTCTGCACACTAGAAATCAATAACAGCATGCTGCTTGTAGAGTGGGTCTTATGTAGACCCCATTTTGACGCTGTACTACGGCTCTGCCATCTGCCAGAACAGTTTCAAACTTCACCGGCGCACAGAAAAAAAACTTCAAATGTGAAGGACGTATGTCTATGTGCATTAATGACTTTTTTTTTAATGTGGGGCACTACTTATTGAACGACCCTCGTACTATCCCGTACTGTGGAACTGGCGGCAAGCAGAGTTAAAACAGCGTCCGCTGAACTGCAACGTTAATTTTTAATTGTCTCTCTTTGAAATTCAGTGCTGAGGGTAGCCCTATTTGTAGCTTCAGCACAAAAGTAGTTAAAATGGCTCTAAGCACTATGGGACTTAACATCTGAGGTCATTAGTCCCCTATACTTAGAACTGCTTAGCCTAACTAATCTAAGGACATCACACACATCCATGCCCGAGGCAGGATTCGAACCTGCGACCCTAGCAGCCACGTGGTTCCGGACTGAAGCGTCTAGAACCGTTCGACCACAGTGGCCGGCTGCTTTAGCACACCACCGACCTTTGCTCTCCTCATTCGTGTCTTGCACTTATTGCTTCTCTCGTATACAATTAGTATTTCGAAACTTTGACAATGCCTATTTGAATCTTATCCAAAATTTGCGATGTTCAAAAATTTTCAGATAGAAAATAAATGTTTGGTTTTAAATTTTCATGTCATTCTATCAGCATGTATTCAAGATTGGGATACGAAGTTAACATTTCATTATAAAAAGTTGTAGATCACGTATTTCATAAGTTATGCGAATAGCCAGTAGATGGTACTACAGGCTTGGACGGCAATAGAGAGCTTATATGAAGAGGAATACTTACAACCACAAGGCGGCCTTATTTCACCCAAGATCCTTTGTTAAGCAAAGACTCTTCAACTGTCCGCTTACTCACAGTGAACATTGCTCAATTAACCGAAAACAAATGCGAAACAAATGTGACAACAATTTATCCGCGGACCCTCAGCGGTAGTAACCAAATGGAAACGAAGCGTGATAAAGTGGATTGTAATAAAAATGAAAATGCAACTACAAATCCAAAAGGATTATTTTGCGTATGTATGTTATAGCTCCTTTGTTCACTGCAAATGCTCACTGTTTTCCGTTTTCCTCATTCCGTGGAAATACAATACCTTGACTTCTACGAGTTTCTGCACACGTAAAAGCAGCACAATATGGCATTCTGCAGAACGAATGAGAAATGTTTAAACAGATACCATACAAATGTTACCGTGTTTACTTCAGAAAGGTAGTGGCTTCGCGCAGAATACTTCCTTACATGGACTTCGATGACACCGTTCTCCGAAGGAGACATCACGGACTGTTCTGTCCTTCTAGATTTTCTTCATAATTATAGTACAATTTGAACGTCAGTACCTAGACATAAATTTTCTAAACCAAAGTACAAATATTGTAATCTCGGATTTACTGGCTTAGTTCTAGTTAGTAGCAACACTTTTACTTTCATTTAAATTCCACGTTTGTTAAAAATGGAAGTGTTAATTAGCATATACTTCATCATAATTTTTAATAAAAATAGCAGCTGTTATTTTTAATTACGACAACGGCCTTGCCGCAGTGGATACACCGGTTCCCGTGAGATCACCGAAGTTATGGGCTGTCGGGCGAGGTTGGCACTTGGATGGGTGACCATCCAGGGCGCCTTGCGCTGTTGCCATTTTCGGGGTGCACTCAGCCTCGTGATGCCAATTGAGGAGCTACTCGACCGAATAGTAGCGGCTTCAGTCAAGAATACCATCATAACGGCCGAGAGAGCGGTGTGCTGACCCCACAGCCCTCCTATCCGCATCCTCCTCCGAGGATGACACGGCGGTCGGATGGTCCCGGTAGGCCACTCGTGGCCTGACGACGCAGTGCTATTTTCAATTACCGTTCATATGAGAATGTGAGTTTTCACGTTAGATTATAGCTTGATACTAGAGTGCGAAACGTCGAATACAAGAGAAGAAATACTTTTTTGTTTCTTAAGATTTTTCAGTATTATTGATGTACATCTTTATTATTTTTCTTTTAATTTATAGCAAGGTATTAATAAGATATTTCGTTTGTCTGTAACAAATTCTTAGGAGCATAAATGAAACAGATATAGCTATTTCTAAAACAAAATTATGGGCCTATATTTGCCATTTGATAATGTATATAGAAATTGATTAAAAGTAAAATACGTGATCTGAACCAGATACTTCACAGTCACATGACGTTGACACTAAATATTCAACTACCGGTGTTATGTTCGTATTTTTAAAATATTTTAAGCATCACAGGCGGTTTTTAGACTTCTTTTAGGGTTGCGGCATTCTGCTTTTGGAAACTCATCACCGAGCAGTAACTTTCAAACGTTTCTACAGCTGTAGCCTGTCTCTGAAGACGCTTTTGTGTGCGAAACATGACTCAGGGCGACTGCAAGGGAACCTTGTAACGATCTGCAGCATTGCCTCGAGCGTGGCTGCTTACAATCGATCTACCCCAAAAGTTTTCACGCGTCCTTATGCTATCCATACACCATATCGGAGCATAACGATACACCCGAATCTTTGTCACCAGCAACCACGACAAAAAAAAAACTCTCTTTGTTACTACCGAGTCATGATTCTGTGTCCAGGTGATGAAAGGTAACGCAAACACTTCCGAGAGATAGCAAATAGCAAGCATGTCAAAACAGACTCCTTTTACCCTGAAGAACGTGACACAGTTGTAAAAGGCAGAATTATAGAGAATCTAAGAATGTATATGAACGAGCAGAGGCCAAGAAACTCTAATCTCCCTGTGATATGCACGTTTCAGCATACACCGACATTTTTGCTGTGAAGATAAATTTTAAACAAACCGTTTGATTTTTATCTATTCCCAGAGACGATTTATTCATATGCCACATGTAGGCAACGCGTTTTTTCTTTTCTTTCTGGAAATTCGATGCTAACTCTGAGCTTTGGTGGGTCCCTTACTGTGTTACTGTGTCCAGTGTGTTTGAACAATGCACACTGTCTGAGAAAAAGAAGTGAAAGACCTGGAAGACATGTCAATACAATTTCGTACATTTGCACTTCCTCGGCGGGCAGTGAAACGATAAGAGTTGCATGTGAATGAGCAGACAAGTGACAGACAGAATGGCCACAAAGTACTTTACTGTTGTTCGTGTTTAGTGTCGTTGCGTGGTCTGTTAGGTCCCTGGTCTTGTGTCGGTGCAATTTTTCAACAGTATAACACTCCTCCAAATATAAAACGTGACTCTAAGAACTGATTGCGTGATGCAGATGTACTCATGTGGCCAGCAAGTTCCACACCTCTGTCCCAAAAACCACATGTGTGGGACCAGGTCAGATGTCGACTCAGTCGCAGTGTCCGTACTCAGGATATGAAGGATGAATTGCAACAGTTGGGGGCCATTTGATCTCTGCAAAAGATACAAAGGTTTTACGATACACTTTCTAACCCAATCAGTGCATGGGTAAAGGCCAGAGGGAATACAACGCCATACTGCCAAGTTCTTCCTAAATTTCATACAGTTTTGTAATCACTGAAATAACACTATATTCTCTCCCGATTTGAGAGGTTTCATTTCGTTTCTTCCTCTCTTTCAGTGTACTTCATTTTTTTTTTTTGTCAGGCAGTGTATTTAAAAAAATGATGGTTCAGTTCATCAGTTTTTTCTCAGATATACGAACGAAACTTCTATGGTTATCTGTAGAATCCTATATATTTTGATATCACACATCGATAACACCACATGGACGCTCTACAGTTGATAAGGGAATTGCAAGTTTCTATTAGACACCGACGACGGTCTCGTGGGATATCCGGGATCCAATGGTGCATACCCGCTGAGCCATGACTCCAGCAGCTCTAGATTACGAGCCCCCTCTGCTGTAGAAATACAAGACGACCAACAGCGGCCACTCAATCCATTTGCACTTTAAGCCTCATGTTTACAACACCATCGTTCATGATAATACAGCGAGCCTCATCCTAGTTGCTATTGTTTGAGCTGACTCTGATTCTTGCTGCATTAGACTTAACAAGCCTTCATTCACTTGGAGAAATCCATCATCTGTTTGCTGTGTTAACTTGTTCGCTAATTATTTCTGCTCCTGCCAGCTTTCCTACGATGACAGTCGCCCCACCACTCTGTAGCCCACCTCCCCTTGCCATTGTGTGCTATGTCATACACAACATACACTCATGCTCGTAAATTAAGGATAATTGCAGAATGTGGTGTTACACAGCGTGGCACTACACAAAACTAGCGCCACTAGCATAGGCCATAGGGAACACACATGACACAGATCTGTAGGTACATAGTAATGGTGATAAGTTGAGAAAACCGTCCCGAAACACATGTGCTACAAAACGCCACACTGTTTCCTGCGTATGTACCCCGACATCAACATGGGATATGAGCACCATTCACACGTACACAAGCCGTACAACGGGTTGGCATACTCTGGATCAGGTGGTCGAGCAGCTGCTGGGGTATAGCCTCCCATTCTTGCACCAGTGCCTGTCGGAGCTCCTGAAGTGTCATAGGGGTTCAAAGACATGCAGCGATACGTCGACCGAGACCATCCAAGACGTGCTCGGTGGGGTTTAGGTCTGGAGAATGGGCAGGCCACTCCATTCGCCTTATATCCTCTGATTCAAGGTACACCTCCACGATGGGAGATCGGTGGGGCCGTGCGTTATCATCCATCAGGAGGAAGATGGGAGCCACAGACCCCCTGAAAAGGTGGACATGCTGTTGCAAAATGACTTCCCGATACACCTGACCTATGTCTCTGACGTAGATCTGTTGTAGAATTTTAGAACATGTATTTTGCTCGAGTATAATGTCGTTCTTGGAAACCCAGAATCTACTCTGTAGGAATCAACATGGATTCCGGAAACAGCGATCGTGTGAGACCCAACTCGCTTTATTTGTTCATGAGACCCAGAAATTATTAGATACAGCCTCCCAGGTAGATGCTATTTTCCTAGAATTCCGGAAGGCGTTCGATACAGTTCCGCACTGTCGCCTGATAAACAAAGTAAGAGCCTACGGAATATCAGACCAGGTGTGTGGCTGGATTGAAGAGTTTTTAACAACAGAACACAGCATGTTGTTATCAATGGAGAGACGTCTACAGACGTCAAAGCAACCTCTGGCGTGCCTCAGGGGAGTGTTATGGGACCATTGCTTTTCACTATATATATATATATATATATGACCTAGTAGATAGTGTCGGAAGTTCCATGCGGCTTTTTGCGGATGATGGTGTAGTATACAGAGAAGTTGCAGCATTAGAAAATTGTAGCGAAATGCAGGAAGATATGCAGCGGATAGGCACTTAGTGCAGGGAGTGGCAACTGAACCTTAACATAGACAAATATAATGTATTGCGAATACATAGAAAGATCCTTTATTGTATGATTATATGATAGCGGAACAAACACTGGTAGCAGTTACTTCTGTAAAATATCTGGGAGTATGCGTGCGGAACGATTTGAAGTGGAATGATCATATGAAATTAATTGTTGGTAAGGCGGGTTCCAGGTTGAGATTCATTGAGAGAGTCCTTAGAAAATGTAGTCCATCAACAAAGGAGGTGGCTTACAAAACACTCGTTCGACCTATACTTGAGTATTGCTCATCAGTGTGGGATCCGTACCAGATCGGGTTGACGGATGAGATAGAGAAGATCCAAAGAAGAGCGCCGCGTTTCGTCACAGGCTTATTTGGTAACCGCGATAGCGTTACGGAGATGTCTAACAAACTCAAGTGGCAGAGTCTGCAAGAGAGGCGCTCTGCACTGCGGTGTAGCTTGCTCGCCAGGTTTCGGGAGCGTGCGTTTCTGGATGAGGTATCGAATATATTGCTTCCTCCTACTTATACCTCCCGAGGAGATCACGAATGTAAAATTAGAGAGATTAGAGCGCGCACGGAGGCTTTTAGACAGTCGTTCTTCCCGCGACCCATACGAGACTGGAACAGAAAAGGGAGGTAATGACAGTGGCACGTAAAGTGCCTTCCGCCATACACCGCTGGGTGGCTTGCGGAGTATAAATGTAGATGTCGATGTAGACCTGTTACAGTTCCTCTGTCAAAGACATGCATGGATGTACGTGTACCAGTCATAGTCCCACCCCATACCATTAAACCACGACCTCCATACAGGTCCCTTTCGAGGACATTAAGGGGTTCGTATATGGTTCCTGGTTCACGCCAGTTGGAAAACCCGGCGAGAATCACTGTAGAGATTATACCTGGACTTGTTCGTGAACATAACCTGGGACCACTGTTCCAATGACCATGTACTGTGTTCTTGACACCAGGCTTTATGGGCTCTCCTTTGACCAGGGGTCAGTGGAATACATCTTGCAGGTCTCCGGGCGATTAAACCATGTCTGTTCAGTCGTCTGTAGACTGTGTGTCCGGAGACATCTATTCCAGTGGTTGCGGTAAGGTCCCGTGGTTGCCATAATCTTGTGGCACACGGAGTGCCTGTGCTACGACCTGCTGTGTTTGACCAGCCTCCAGTCGCCCTAGTATTCTACTCCTCATAATGTCACCAGTATGTGTTATTTGAGTCATTTTCAACACACAGTCGCCATTACCACTTTTTCACTGTAATCTGACTTGCACCAACACACCTCTGCGTATGTGGACTGCTGCCAGCGCCACTGTGCGACGACTCAGGTCAGATGCATCGAATGGTCATATCCTTAATTTATGAACATGAGTGTAATTATGTTAGTCACTTTGTTGCATAGCGAAAAAATTAGAAACTGAATGTTAAGGCGTTTGTATGGAGGATAAACGAGATCGATTACGACTGATGGTCTATATGTTTACAGAAATCGTATTTGGTAATTTTGTGTCGTCATGTGGCAGGTTTCCTGAGCCTGCAGAACACTGACATCCCAGGCAACGCGGGCCTCAAAGACCAGGTGCTGTTTTTGCAGTGGGTGCAGAGGAATATCGCGGCCTTCGGCGGGGACCCCAGCACTGGCGTCATCTTCGGGGAGAGCGCGGGTGGCGCCTCCACGTCACACCTCTTCCTCTCGCCGGCGACTGGGGGTGAGCACTCATAAACTGTCAAGAGCAAAAGCTGTATGTATTCATTCAGGAACTATAACACTACTAAAGAAAATAAGGAAAGCAGATATATTAGCACAACTGAGAAATTAACGCACAGCTTTCAGGGTTTTTTTTTTTTTTTTCAGCCCCTTCGGAACATTACATTAATACTGTTCTAGATGTACTGACGTCACCTCTTACGAAATACATAAAACAATTAAATACTAAAGTAGCAGACCTTCGGTCATGTTGCAGCAACTTTCTTTGGGCAAAGACGAGCTATCAATGGATGCTTAAATATATAGCATTTTTGAACGTTTCATAACACCACTGATGTCACATTTTTTAAATTTTATTGGGCCTGAAATACTACTGGTCTGTGGTAGGAGAGAGTGATGGGGTGTATGGCAAACTATTCATGGATAACACAGTTTGCTACTAATTGGTAGCCAACTAGGAATCAGCGAGGGGCGTCCGCGGTGTGGGGGGGGGGGGGGGGGGGGAGGGAGAGGTGACGGCGGGTGGCATGCGGTGTTCTTCTCCAAGAATTAGTTACGAAGAAAAGAACTGCAAGCATTGTGTCCCTTTTCCGTTGGGACTGCTTGTGTGAAATTTCAGACTTCAATGTTATCTAGTGGAGAGTTGTGGCATTACGATGCTTGAGTTTCAACAACAGCCATGTAGAAGCTCTTCTAGCTTCATTGCAGCAGGCATACTGCCACTAATCGAATAGTACGTGTCTAACATCTGTCGGAAAACGACAATGGAGCACTGAGCCAGCATCAAGTTTTTTGGGCCCTCCATTCTTTGTGGGCGAGAATTCAACGAATTTGACCCTAATACTGAGATTGAGCCTCCTGGTTGCACCTCCACGACAACGCTCTGGACCACAAAGTCATTTTCTGTACCTGGCTTCCTCTGGAACTTGTAGAACTTATTGTTTTATGTCGTTTCCGTTGCCTTTCAGTTCTTGTTTGCTACTATTTTTTGCACTGATGCGGTGGGTTCGGGGGTCGGCGTGTGTAAAATATGAGCCGCCTGATGGTGGGATTTAGCGTACAAGTAGTGCTTCTTGGGGGTGGTTTACCTGCAGGCGTTGGGTCCCTATTTGCCGTTGCAAATTCTATGGATTTTGAGGGGCCGAACAGCACGGTTACTTTCTTGTTCTAGCGTGAACTGCATTGTTTTTATGCAGTCTGTTTATATGCTGATGGAATCCCGATTCTCCATAGCCAACCGACGAATGCATCCAGGTTTATTTATTTATTTACTCGTCAAGTTTCCTAGGACCAAATTAAGGAGCAAATCTCCAAAGTCATGGAACGTGTCAGTACAGGAAACATAATCGTAATCACAGATAAAAATAAATGTTCATGAACCTTAAAAAAGTCAGTCCATAATTTTAAGTAAACGCTATCAGCAATACAACAAAAATCAGCTTCATTTTTCAAGGAACTCCTCGAAAGAATAAAAGGCGTGACCCATGAGGAAACTCTTCAGTTTAGATTTGAGAGCGCGTGGATTTCTGCTAAGATTTTTGAATTTGAATGGCAGCTTATTGAAAATGGGTGCAGGTGTATACTGCACACCTTTTTGCACAAGAGTTAAGGAAGTCAGATCCAAATGCAGATTTGATTTCTACCGAGTTTAACCGAGTGAAAGCTGCTTGTTCTTGGGAATAAACTAATATTGGTAACAAGAAACGACAATAAGGAATGTATGTATTGAGAGGCCCATGTTAAAATTCCCAGACTCGTGAACAGAGGTCGAAAAGAAGTTTGTGAACTGACACCACTTATTGCCCGAACCGCCCGTTTCTGAGCCAAAAATATCCTTTTAGAATGGGAAGAGTTACCCCAAAATATAATACCATACGACAATAGCGAATGAAAATAAGCAAAGGAGACTAATTTTCGTGTTGAACCATCACTCACTTCTGATACCCTTCGAATAGTAAAAATGGCGGTATTACGTCTTTGAACAAGATCCTGAACGTGGGCTTTCCACGACAGCTTACTATCTACCTGAACACCTAGAAATCGAACTGTTTAGTTTCACTTATCGTATGTCCGTTCTGTGAAATTAAAACGTCAGCGTTTATTGAATTATGTGTTAGGAACTGTAAAAACTGAGTCTTACTGTGATTTAGCGTTAGGTTATTTTCTACAAGCCATGAACTTAGGTCATGTACTGCACTATTTGAAACCGAACCAATGTTGCACACAACATCCTTTACTACCAAGCTAGTGTCATCAGCAAACAGAAATATTTTAGAGTTACCCTTAATACTAGAAGGTAAATCATTTATATAAATAAGGAACAGGAGTGGCCCCAACGCTGATCCCTGGGGCACCCCTCACTTGACAGTACCTCACTCAGACCCCACATCACAACCGTTATCAACATTGTCAATAATGACCTTTTGCTGCCTGTTGCTAAAGTAAGAGGTGAACCACTTGTGAGCTACTCCCCGTATTGCGTAATGGTCCAACTTCTGGAGCAGTACTTTGTGATCTACACAATTAAATGCCTTAGTTAAATCAAGAAATATGCCAAGCGTTTGAAACATTTTGTTTAACCCATCCAGTACCTCACAGAGAATATAGCATTTTCCGTTGTTAAACGACTTCTAAAGCCGAACTGTACCTTTGATAGCAAATCATGTGATATAAAATGATCAATTATCCTTACATACATAGCCTTTTCAATAACTTTTGCAAACACTGATGGCATAGAAATAGGTCTAAAATTATCTACATTATCCCTTTCTCCCTTTTTATAAAGCGGCTTTACTACTGAGTACTTTAATCGCTCAGGAAACTGACCATTCCTAAAGGAAAAATTACAAATATGGCTAAATACATGACAACCATGTGCAGCACAGTACTTTCATATTCTGCTAGATACTCCATCATAACCATGAGAGATCTTATCCTTATCCTTATTGACTCAGTCTCCCTCTTGTCTGTATCACAGAGAAGTATTTCAGACATGAATCTCGGAAAGGCATTTGCCAAGAAAGTTATATGATTTCCTGTAGAAACTAAACTTTTATTTAATTCACCAGCAATGCTCAGAAAATGATTGTTAAATACTGTACATATACCTGATTTATCGGTAGCAGAACTATTTTTTACTGTGAATTGACTTTATATCGTCAACCTTGTGCTGCTGACCAGGCACTTTCTTCAAAACTGACCATATAGTTTTAATTTTATTCTGTGAATTAGCTATTCTATTTCCATACCACATACACTTTGCCCTTCTAAAAACATTTTAAGCACCTTAAAATACTGTTTGTAATGTAGCTTGATTGTGACTACTTCTAACATCTTGATGTAATTCCCACTTTGTTCTACATGATATCCTTATCCCTCTAGTCAGCCACCCGAGCTGCCCATTATTGCTAGTACCCCTTTTAGAAGTTCTAATTGAAAGCAACTCTCAAATAGCATGAGAAATTTGTTAAGGAAAGAATTGTGTTTATCACCTATGTTATCAGCACTATAAATATCCTGCCACTCTTGTTCCGTGACAAGGTTTAAAAAACTCTATATTGCTGTTGGATGAACTTTCCTACATAGTTTGTAATCAAATATGACATTGTTTTGAGTACAAAAGCCTTTTAGTGTTAAAATTTGTGCATCATGGTCTGAAAGGCCATTTACGCTTTAACTAACAGAATGACCATCTAGTAATGAAAAATGAATAAAAATATTGTATATGGGTGTGCTACTGTTCTCCTGAACGCTAGTTGGAAAAGACACAGTTTGCATCAGATCATATGAATTTAGGAGATATACCAACATTGTTTTCCTTGCAGCATCATATACAAAATTTGTGTTGAAGTTACCACATATAACTACTTTCTGGTACTTCCTACAAAGTGAATCAAGAACCCTCTCTAGCTTGAGCAGAAATGCTCTGAAGTCGGAGTTAGGGGACCTATAAACAACAACAATTAGAAATTTAGTTTCACTAAATTCAGCTACCGCTGCACAACATTCAAATATCTGCTCAGAGCAGTGTCGTGATATATCTATGGACTCAAATGGAATACTGTTTTTCACGTACAGAGCCACTCCCCCACCTCGCAAAAATGATGTCCGTCAACCTCAATGCATTTGGCGATACGTGTAACGATATTCCTCTCAACAGCGAGTAGCTCGCCTTCCATAAAATTCGCACAGGGATTGACTATGCGCTGACGCAAGATGTCAGACGTTGTTGGTGGATCACAATAGCAAATATCCTTCAACTTTCCCCACAGAAAAAAATCCGGGGACGTCATATCCGGTGAACGTGCGGGGCATGGTATGGTGCTTCGACGACCAATCCACTTGTCGTGAAATATGCTATTCAACACCGCTTCAAACGCACGCGAGCTATGTGCCGACATCCATCATGTTGCAAGTACATCGCCATTCTGTCATGCAGTGAAAGATCCTGTAGTAACATCGGTAGAACATTACGTAGGATATTAGCATGCATTGAACCATTTAGATTGCCATCGATAAAATGGGGGCTATTTATCCATCCTCCCATAATGCCTCACCATTCATAAACCAGCCAAGGTCGCTGATGTTCCACTTTTCGCAGCCATCGTGAATTTTCCGTTGCCCAATAGTACATATTATGCCGGTTTACGTTACCGATGTTGGGGAATGACGCTTCGTCACTAAATAGATCGCGTGCAAAACATCTGTCATTCTCCCGTAATTTCTCTTGTGCCCAGTGGCAGAACTGTACACGACGTTCAAAGTCGTCGCCATTCAATTCCTGTTGCATAGAAATATGGTACGGTGCAATCGATATTGATGTAGCATTCTCAACACCGACGTTTTTGAGATTCCAGATTCTCGCGCAATTTGTCTGCTACTGATGTGCGGATTAGCCCCGACAGCAGTTAAAACACCTACTTGGGCGTCATCATTTGTTGTAGGTCGTGGTTGACGTTTCACATGTGGCTGAACACTTCCTGTTTCCTTAAATAACGTAATTATCCGGCAGACGGTTCAGACACTTAGATGATGTCGTCCAGGATACCGAGCAGCATACATAGCACACGCCCTTTGGGCATTTTTATCACAATAGCCATACATCAATAGGATATCAACCTTTTTCGCAACTGGTAGACGCTCCATTTTAACACGGGTAATGTATCACGAATGAATTACCGTCCGCACTGGCGGAATGTTACGTGATACCACGTGACTATTACAGCGCCATCTATCACAAAGCGAAAAAAGTGGTCCAACTAAAACATTCATATTTCTTTACGTACTACACGAATATGTAACAAAAAATGGGAGTTGCTATTTAGAAAAACGCAGATGATATCCGTTTGACCTATGGCAGCGCTATGTAGCGGGCGAACCATAGCGCCATCTGGTTTCCCCCTTCAAGCTAGACTAGTTTCGTTCTTGGTAGTTTTTTCGTTTGATGCTTATTTGATGAGATATTTGGCCCGATCACTATCAGTGCACCACCCTGTAGATGATACTTCCTATTGACGGAAGAGTTGTGAAGCACTGCAGTTAATTCATTAGCTTCTCCTGTAATACGTTTCCTTTGTTTCCTTCTGCTGGTCTGTACGCTTCCATCAGGCACAAAGGCGCTCACAGCCTTGTACAAGAACGAACGAGAGAGAGATTTTTCTGGAAACCTTTCAGCCTGATTTCCGTAAATCAGTATCATTTCAATTTTTCCATTTTTGGTAGCAACATTCATAGTCCACTTGCACGACTTTTCTCCAAATGATAGGTAGGTGTGCAGGTAACAAATACTGCGGAAGTATTATAATGCTTAGAACCGCGCTGCCGGCCGCGGTGGTCTAGCGGTTCTAGGCGCGCAGTCCGGAACCGCGCGACTGCTACGGTCGCAGGTTCGAATCCTGCCTCGGGCATGGATGTGTGTGATGTCCTTAGGTTACGTAGGTTTAAGTAGTTCTAAGTTCTAGGGGACTGATGACCACAGTAGTATAGTCCCATAGTGCTCAGAGCCAGAACCGCGCTCTGCTCCAGTCTGCATTACACGCGAGTTTCTGTCGTAGTGAACTGCCTGTATTGATAACGTCGTAGTTCGCCGCATGGACACGGTGGAGCGCCGCTTAATCACGTGTTCGATATCTCGGAGGAATACAATGTTGCGAATGCGGTTTTAAATCAGAAGCTGCGAAATATTGGCCTTTCCTGCCCTCGCCGTATGGAGGTAGGGTCCCACGTGCCACTGGATATTCAAGGGGCATTGAGTAGCTTATCCTAAATTACGATTGTGTACCCATATCTATTACTCTGTTTACATCTGTCCGACACAAACAAGTCGGGATTATAACGTTTTTTGATCTGACGAGTAGTTTTCGAAGTGTTTCAAAGTCTTCAATTAAAATAAACGTCCTGTACATCCAGAAGGACTTTAAGAACAGCACGCAATGTTATCTACTTAGATATATCATTGTAAACATCTACATCATACTCCGCGAATCATCTAACGGTGCGTAGCGGAGGGTACTTCTGGTGCCATTAACTGATCCCCCATCAATGCTCCACTTGCAAGAGGGGCTTTGGAACAATGACTGTCAGTAAGCCGCTGAATTAGCCGTAATTTCTCGAATTTTCTCGAGTTGGTCATTTCGCGAGAAGTACGTGGAAGGAAGTAATATGTTGTCCGGCTCTTGCGGGAAGGTGCTCTCTTGAAATTTCAATAGTAAACCTTTCCGAGATGAACAACGGATATCGCGTAACGTCTGCCACTGAAGTTTGGTGAACATCTATGTAATGCTCTAGGGCCGATTGCATGATACTGTGACGAAACGCGCCTCTCTTCGTTGGGTCTCTGCTACCTCTTCTATCAGCCCTACCTGGTAAGGATCCCACATTGACGAACAGTACTGAAGAATCGGTCATACAAGCGTCTTATAAGCACTTCCCTCGTGGATGAGTTAAATTTCCTTACGATTCTTCCTATGAATCCCAGTCTGGCATCTGCGTTTCCTACTACTTGTTTTATGGTGTCATTCTACTTAACTTAGTTATAAATAGTTACTCCTCAATGTTTTACAGTAACTGCTGTTTCCAGCTGTTTGTCAGCAATAGCGTAGTTATCCATATTTATCGTCTACTAGAGTCTTCAAAATATCAAAACGAATCGCTAACTGATTTGCATAAGATCTCTGCCATGTGCGAAAAGTGGTAATTGACATAAAAAAAATTGAGGTCCTCCACATGGGTACTAAAAGTTTCTCTTTGCAGCACTATTACTCAAAAAGTTGTCGGTTTAAATATATGTAAGTTAAAATGAACAGTCGAGATCGCACAAATATTTGTTTACTTATCGGTTTCGGCTTATGTAAAAGCCATCTTCCGAATTTTTGGACGCTCTATGGTTGGTGCTGGGGGCTCCTCGGTTTTCTCGTGATATCGCGATCGTACAGTTCTGAAGATGGCTTTTACATAAGCTGAAACCGGTAAGTAAAAAAATATTATTGCGACCTCGACTGTTCATTTTAACTTAAACAAAGCATCAGGTAGCTGCTCTCCATAGAATATGCTGTCTAAATTTATGGATTTCAATATATACCTAGAGATTACAATTACGAGCAACTGAGGTTGGAACCATCACACTGAAAATGTTATGTGCAAGGGGAACGAAGGTCTACGTTTTGCTGGCGCAACACTTAGAAGATGTAACAGGTCCAGCACAGAGACTGCCTACACCACCCTTGTTCGTCCTCTTTTGGGCTATTGATGCACAGAATGGGTCCTTACATCGAAAAAGTTCATGAAACGTCAGCCCATTTTGCATTCTGAAAAATGGGGGACAGTGTGTCACAGATATGATACGCGGCTTGAGGTGACGATCATTTACACAAACACGTCTTTAGTGCCGTCAAGAATGTTCCACAAAATTCCAATCACTCAATATCTCCTCCAGAAGTGACAATATTTTGTTGGTTCCCGCTTACAAGAGGAGAAATTACCATCGTATTAAACTGAGAGAAAGTAGAGCTCATTCAAAAAGGTTTAGGTGTTCAGTTCTCCCAAGTGCAAATAGAGAGCATAACAGCCGAGAAATAATCTGCACATGGTTCTATGAATACTCTGCCAAGTATTTAAGTACGAGTGACAGAGCAGCCATTAGATATAGATTTAGATTCTCATTTCCGTAGGCTAACTGCGTTTCTCCTCTCTTTTATCCACAATTGTTGGTTCATGAGCGTATCTGTATCTTCTCTTCTCGTACTCGCCAGTCCATGATTTTCCCTTTGAAGACACACCTGAAAGCTCGCTCCAAGGACATATTAACCCTATGAAACATTCTGATGTACGCTAAGCAAACAGATGTTCAGCTATTCTCGCGACTTCTCTGTATTCGTGTTTTGTGAATATGAGAGCCGAATCTGATTGTAATAAATAAAACTGCACAATAGGTACCTGTGTTAATAATTTTATTCCAGAACTTTTTTAGGCTTATGATGATAAATAAAAATTTTATAACGTAACACAAGAGTTGGATTAAAGCAGTGGGACGGTCAAATACGTGATTGCAAAATACTACTATTCGCAGTGAGTCAACTGGAAGCTGCCGTTTAGTTGAATATTCTAGAAAAATTCACAGATTATTCAAATGATAGAGACTATACAATCCATTGCCTTTCACAGTTTCTTACTCTTTTACGTCAAAGAGCGTCCAGGTTGTTTTCACTGAAACCAGTCTCGAGCGCGTCACACTGAACAAATGCGATGTTAATTCACCACTACCATAAATCACTTTCATAACATTCACTCTATAATCTTCACAGTATTACTTTTGCTTGTATCGTGCTGAGGCAATTGAAAAATAATCAATTACTTTAAGACTTTTCTAGCCATATACTACAATGTTGCATATCTTCACAGTGTTCTTGTGCTTCGGCTCTCTTGAACGCCTCCTGCCGCAAAGCACACAACCGTCCTGACTCGAGCTGTGTCACGCCCTTCGTAAATGAGTAACCTATCCAAACCACGTGTCGGCGGTACAATCTGAGGATACTATCTCTCGAAATGAAACGAGCTCTTATATTGGGTGAAAAAGGCTTCACGTGTGGCCGTCTTAGATGTTCTCGTATGCGCGGGTATTGGGACCACGGAATCATTTCGCGTCTAGTTATTCTGGTTTAGGATTTAAATAATTGCCCTAGATCATATATAGTGATATTGAAGGGTGGGGTTTAAAGTACTTTCTTATTTCAATTGATGTGAAAGCTTACTACTCGCAAAAGGTAGATATTTGAGCTGAAAAACTGCCTCGATACTATTTTCATTTTAAAGTGTTATCTCATGTGGTCAGTCTGTAACATGTTATGTAAATTGAAGAGTGAGGAGGGTGAAAGGAAAGGAAGTGGAAGGAAATAATCTGGTCAGGGCTTTGCGCGGAATGAGCGGCAACTAGTAAAAGCACATGTTAGACCAGGGCTCGAACCCTGGGTCTCCTACTTCCTAGGCAGCTGCGTTAAGCAGTGCGCTACACAGACACAGTATTTGTCATAAATGCTCCGACTACCTCGGCACGCTACCCGGCCGAATCTCACTCCCAACCTGCCCCACCTACTGCAGTCCCCGGTGTGGCCTCCATGATCGCTAGTTTCAGATCTCGCAGGAAGTCGAACGTAATTGTGCATCCGAACTGAAAGTGAAGGATTCCTGCTCATCGAGGCGAATCAGTTACATGAATGCGTGGTGTCAGTTGTTTTGGACGTGTTCGAAAGAACAGACACCACCATCCATTCGTACAATCTGGAAGAGTGTCGTTCACGAAATGTCGGCATGTGTGTGAAAATAATGACTTGGTACTTTCTTTTCTTTTTACGAATGTGCTGTACATCAGTATATCACTGTAGAGAAATAATTGTATTCGGAATTCGGACATTGTGGGAGCGGTGTAGCTCTAATGTTAAAGGTTAACTTTCTCGGCAGGTCTCTTCAGCGGGGTGATCATGGAGAGTGGGGTGGCGACGACCCCCTGGGCACTGACAGAGAAACCCCGCGAGAGGGCGTACCGGATGGCGGAGGCGCTCGGCTTCCAGGCGCAGGGCGATAACCACAATGACGACGACGACGCGCGGCTGGCTGCCTTCCTTCGCGCCGCCAACTACTCAGACCTCGCCGGTGACGCCAATATCGCTCTCTCTGATTTCGTAAGTGCGCCGATTGTTAGTGCAAAACATATTTTCTGTGAAATTTTATCAGGTAATTACAGCTGAAATATCGCTTCAGGCAAAAACAAATTCCTGACATACACAATGTCGGAAAGAATGCCATAATCGTCGCATAAATTCGGAAGAAAATAGTACTTGTAGCGTGGAGATTTGAGCTGTATGAAGTTTTAGCCACGCCCTTCCCTGAATTTCCCAGAAGTAGGCAGTCGTGTAATGATCAGTCCTAACAGTATCTGCGAGCATAGTATTCAGAGTGACGTGTGTCTGCTGCGTTGCCCGTGTTTGGTAACATGGTCACAATTTCTCGAACCGTCCGTCGAGGACGGGGCTATTGGCGTTGACGTCATTATTCGGCAGCTCCACCTGCACCTGCGCGATCTCCATATTTCCTACGTTTAAATCGATTTCTACAGCTACGGAAACCACAAATGAGATTAGCTGAACCCGCACTTCATACGGCTCTGTTTTAGCTGACAAAGTGTTTGAAGATGTTCTGCCTGGAATCTCATTGACTGGAGTAGGATTGTCATCGGCGATCAGTCCCGCATCGAACTAAGCTCCGATCTACAGCGCCAGTTGGACACAATATGACACGATATCCCTCGGGAGGACATCCAACAACACTGTCAATCATTGCCAGGCCGAGTAACTACTTTCTTGCGGGCCACAGGTGGACCAACGCATTATTGACTTAGTCAGATCGTGAAGACTCTTCTCTTGAATGTATCATCCAATTTTTTCTGAAATTATAACAATTTGTTCATCTGTTCACGTACCTCAGTATTTGTATATCATATATACCTATTTACGTCCCATCAGAATAATTCCTTTGTTGTGTGTCGTTAGCGTGTATAAGACATTCGTTAGTGTTAAAAGATAAGCAGAATGCCCAAAATCAGACAGTTTTTTTCCTCTTTGGTCCTGTCGTAGTCTGAATTTTTTTTATTGCATCTCATATTTTGCATGTAACATGCCTAACCTACCTAACTAAAACGTATAAATGAAATGAAAGAGTAACTGGAATTATTGGAATACTTTCCTGGATATCGTCAACCATTTGTGAGCACTAAAAGTGATAATCAAAAGCAAGCTTATTCTGCAAAGACTCTAATAGGAAATTCCTGTGGTCTGTGGAATACAATGTGGAATTACATCTGAAGTGTATTAATGTGTACATGACTATTTACGCCTAACGATCCTGCTAAGAATTGATTGGATTATATTACATTTGTTAAATATAAAAATTACAAATGAATACAGTATTTGAAATCAGTATCAAATGACAGGATTAAATGTATCACTTAAAGGTTTTTAATTATAGTAAATCTATATCTTAATTGTTTTAATTTCCACAGTACGTTAATTAATTGCAAAACTGATTTAGTAGCTCTTTGGAAAAAATATTCATAGACAGTTAACCTCTTTCTATAAAGAATCTAAGCTTGATCAAAAAAATATTAAAATCATTGTATTAATAACAGCCTCAGAGTCAATTCCCTGGGTGACAGTTATTACTTTGAACCGGATAGAACAGTTACAGGTAGACATTTACACGAACGTTTTGGTGAATCTCATTAACAGGTGCTGTGCAGGTCGTGTGTTGCAAGAATCGACTGTTGGGCAACATCCATACTGCTCATGGAGAAACGCAGTCTCTGTAACTGATGGCTGCATGCATGTTAGTGACCAGGTCAGACTACACAAAGCGTCTACCAGCAATGACTCCATCTGTCATAACCGTTTTTTCTAGTTTGGGAAACTGCAGCTCCTTACAAAAACACTTCATGAAAAATTTAACCTTTTTTATTCTATTGCAGCCGATGTCAGACATATATATCCATTTTAAAATGATATCTGAATAAGACACTGCAACTGGTTGTGGTACGATAAAAGATGTGCATTTGAGGCTAAATTTGACATGTCATGTTGACTCCTGTTGCTTATACGCATTACTAAAATCTTGAACGACTTTCGATCAGCCGTCCATATGCGTCACATTACGTATAGTAGCAAAATATCCCCCAGCAGAAGACTTTCGAAATTTATCTCTAAATTCTCTGCCTTATATGTTATGGGATGGCTCAGATTCATCGACCTGCCGCATTTTCTCATACCAAAACTGGTAATTTTTAAGTCTCAATTTCATGCGCCCTGTAACTAATATGTCAGAAAAGACCGCGAACAGAATCACTGTCTGGGACGGGGAGGGGGGAGGGGGAGGGAGAGGGATGGTATGATTTCTTGTTCGGTTCGTATTTGAGATAGATAGTGGACTAATTTAGCCCGGACCAGCGACTGTTTGTACAGCCATTAGAACATTTGTCTCACTGTAGCTGTGTTCAGTATATTAAGCAAGGTTTGAACGGCGAACAGGAACTGACGCCCAAGTAAATTTTGTAAATTAGTTAATTCATTTCGTAAAAGATTTTAGTTGTTCTGAAATTAATGCTCAGCTAATGCCACCATTTGTATGTGTACCGTGTGTTCAAAAACCATGTTTTTATGGGATGTTTTTTAAGCCCGTCGTCTCCACACATCAAATTTACACGAATCGGTTCAAATTATGCACGGAGGCAGATAAATAGATCAAGTCAAACGAACTTTTATCATCCAACAATCGTTAACCGTTGTCAAGAAACGATGATTAAATGTCGAGCTAAATGTAGCCCACTTCTTCTCGGTAGCTTTTTAAGTGCGCCACTTCTATATCTTAAACATATACGAATCGGATCAAACTTGACACAAAGGTAGATAAATGAAGAACGGCAAAACGAAATTTTTTGTCCAGTAATCTTTATCCGTTCTCGACATACAATGGTTTCAATTCGAGCTAAACATATCACGCAAGATACGTTCTTACGAGAATTGAATGTACGGAAACGGTTAAAAGTGAATCAAATAAATAAAAAGACATTGTTGTTGTTGTGGTCTTCAGTCCTGAGACTGGTTTGATGCAACTCTCCATGCTACTCTATCCTGTGCAAGTTTCTTCATCTCCCAGTACCTACTGCAACCTACATCCTTCTGAATGTGCCTAGTGTATTCATCTCTTGGCCTCCCTCTATGATTTTTCCCTCCACGCAGCCTTCCAATACTAAATTTGTAATCCTTTGATGCCTCAGATCATGTCCTACCAGTCGATCCCTTCTTCTAGTTAAGTTATGCCACAAATTCTTCTTCTAGCCAATTCTATTCCAATACCTCCTCATTGGTTATGTGACCTACCCATCTAATCTTCAGCATTCTTCTGTAGCACCACATTTCGAAAGCTTCTATTCTTTTCTTGTCCAAACTATTTATCGTCCATGTTTCACTTCCATACATGGCTACACTCCACACAAATACATTCAGAAACGACTTCCTGACACTTAAAGCTATACTCGATGTTAACAAATTTCTAATCTTCAGAAACGCTTTCCTCGCCATTGCCAGTCTACGTTTTATATCCTCTCTACTTCGACCATCATCAGTTACTTTGCTCCCCAAATAGCAAAACTCCTTTACTACTTTAAGTGTCTCATTTCCTACTCTAATTCCCTCAGCATCACCCGACTTAATTCGACTACATCCCATTATCCTCGTTTTGCTTTTGTTGATGTTCATCTTATATCCTCCTTTCAATACACTGGCCATTCCGTTCAACTGCTCTTCCAATTCCTTTGCTGTCTCTGACATAATTACAATGTCATCGACAAACCTCAAAGTTTTTATTTCTTCTCCATGGATTCTAATACCTACTCCGAATTTTTCTGTTGTTTCCTTTACAGCTTTCTCAATATACTGATTGAATAATTATTGCGATAAAATTGAAAAGTCACTTTCCAAATTCTAGCTTCATTCGAATTTTAAGTGTAAAAAACATATTTTTTGTGATTTTATTTACGCGCGCCAACAAGTTTTCCTGAGAGGTTTTTTAAACACGTCGCTTCATTGTTTCAAACTTGTATGAATTGTTTCAAATCCTGTAAGAAGGCGGACAGATACATGTAATCAACGGTCGTCCTATTATTTTCTGAAAGCTTTAACCGTTGCACAAGATTGAAAGACAATAGGAAACCTAAAACGAATCAGTCATAGCCAGGGTCAACAAAAACCTACATCGATAGCAAGGTATGGCGGGCTAATGTAAAAATTATGACAGAGCGACAGTTGGGATCCAAAATGAAAAACTTTGACATTTTCGCACCTTTTTACGAGTTTAACACTACTTCCCCAAGACAGTGAGCTATCTTAGCTGCCCGGTTTTAGCACACCTGAATCTTGCAATTTATAGGCTAAAGTCTCTGATCATGTGCCCAGAAATCTAGAACATTGCCCAGCCATAAGTAATCAATACATAATAACGTATAGCTGAAGAGCATAAATGTGATAGCTTAAAAAAGTTTTCTGGGGGAATAAAATTTCTGGGCGTGTATTTGTTCATTTTTTTTATTTATGTGTGGGGGAGAGTTGATTTTTTTCCCTGAGGGGACAATCTCTGCCCCATAGAAACCCCCTATTACATATATGATGAGCGGTGTAAAAACAAAAAGACACGAATTTCTGTGCTGCTAGAGAGTGCGATACATCTATAACAGGAACTATGCGGGAGTGGATGTGCTTCTGTAGTAGGAAGTATCGCAGAGTGGGGAAGCATGCATCCTTAGATTTAAGACACCATGTGCCCTATTGCATGACATGACAAATACTATGGTGGATGACATGATGTCATGTGCCATGTCAGATGACGTAACATCATTTGTACTGGACATGATGCTTTGTGTTACATGACAAGGGTGTTAATACTAACAAGGAACAAAGTGCGTATATGTCAAAGTGTTTTGATTTAAATGTCTCAGAACCTGCCAGATATGTCCAAATGCTAGTGTAATATTAGTAATTTTCGCCTAACACATATTAATATACGCTCAATAGTACACGCCTCATGGTCTAAAGTTATCGAACAATTGTAAAGTAAAAGAAATGAACCATCGAATAGCAGCGACAGCTACAGAATCTATTATTCTTATATTTCCCGTTCTTGCGCGGTGCTTGTATATCTCTATGTACATGTATCGTTTAATAATATAAAAAAGAATTGTGTTTTTTCAAGACAAATGCGGCATTGGGCGCCTCACATTTTACTGTTCGTATACATCTATTGTAATTTAATATGAAAATGTAGGTAAAATTAAAAAAAGGTGTGTTAAAGATAAGTGTGCTTATTTTAGTAAATTAATCTTGATGATTTCCATCTCCTTATTTACTTGAATGATAATTATTTAGTGTTAGTTCATCACCAGAAACTAAGATCACGCTGATGGGCCGAACACAGCATGAGGCAGAAGGAACATTATCGTTTTCCTATTATTTCTGAACCAACTCTTCTTTTAATTGTGTAGGGTTGCATTTCTTTTAAAGTCAATAAATCTTCTGGTCCCTTAGTGTAGTTCCAGGTATGACTACATCGCGACTAAAAAAAAAAAAATGCACAGAAATGATAACGTTTCTTCCGAACGATCTCAAATACATCAATATGCTGCTCTTATTCAGGTATTATTATTATAGTGTAATCACTCCCTGATTCTGTAGCCAAGTGACCCAACAAAATATTCATTTTTCGACATTTAAAAAAAAACAATTCTTTTTCTTTTTGTACCCCAAGAGCAACGCTACACTAGTTCGCTTCTTTTACATCCCTAACTCTTCCCACGAATTATTCACCTTTTTTTCCTATGATGGAGGTATTTTTCATTCTGTGCTTGGTTATTAAGTATCTCACAACTCTATGTCATGTTGCGGCCTATATCTTATTGTCCTCACGCTGTATATTTCCACTGACCCTGCAGATGAACAATACGGTACCACGCTTCCCTTTCCACCACACAATGGCGCTAAGAGTGTAGGGGAGCGTCCGGAACATCACAGTCTGCCGACCAGCTTTCTCTCTTTTTCAAGCTTGCCTCGCGCACACAGAGCTGTAACCTAGTTCTCATAGTACTGTAACATCCTGTATAACCTTTCGTCTTTCCATTTTAATTTAGGAAAATTGCGTCCAAGTGATAATTTGTGTATAGTTACGGTGAATATTATTTGAAGACACGAATCGCTAACATATGTTGTACTATCATTAACTCTGGTTTCACTGTGCAGGAGAAGCGCTGCCCAGGGCAGATAACTTTCGCGCCAGTCGTGGAGCCAGCATCAGACTCTGCAGTGATCACCGAGCCTCCAGTTGACACCATCAGGGCCGGCAGCTACAACCAGGTGCCCATCATACTGGGCGTCACTTCCGGAGAAGGAGTTATCGGACTCTTCAGTACGTAACAAAATCTGACTCCACTTCCGTCACTTTCAATCATGTGACTCACTTGCAACTTTTGTTGTGGGTACAGTTTGAACATCGTTCTATTTGCCCTTTTTGGTATGCAGGTAAATTCAACGTCATGTGGGTCAGGTTCTCTATGCCTTAGAATGTGTGAATACAGCACATTATAGTACAAACCTTATTCACTCGTTCATATTACGCCAAGCATATTAGCCGTTGAAACTGCGCTTTAGCTCGAATATAAATAAACCTGGTTCGTCAGATGACAGTGGACGTGGGCGATGCGGCTGGCTGGGATGCCACGTACTCACGCAATAATACTATGACTGATCTTGGCCTGCAGTTGAAAAAAAACATACATTTCCAAAACTGTTGTCAGAGTCTTCTTCAGCAGTGGGTCGTGGTAGTAAGACCATTAGATTTAGCCATCGTGATGAGTATACGTCAATACCGTCTTGGCAGTAAGACAAGTGGATTTAGTCATCGTCCACTAACGGATGCCCTACAGTAATATAGTGATTGATTTTCACTGACGTCTGTTGGGTGGCTAGAACTGATATAGAATTTAACGAAATGATAAGGTACTCGGTGAATTTTTCACAAAACGTTCATTTCCCAACATATTTTTTTTCACTTCCTTTGTCCACTACCATCGTCATCCCGCTCTTATGGTGTACTTCGCTTTACAATATCCCTTTTTAGTGGCAGTTCATCTGCCAGAAATCACATTTTATTTTTCTTTGAGACATGCCACTAATTTGAATTTTATGGGTTTAGAAAACTGACATTGCTTCCTGTGTTTTGAAGGCATCTTTAGGAGTCTTGTCAAGTAAAATCGAATCTTAACCGTGATTGACTGCTTCCATGAAGAAAGGTGGGTTAAAATGTCCAAACCATAGCCCACACGCCACTATTGAAAAGCATCGCCGTTCATATTATTGCACTCATCGGTTTATGAACTATCAAATAACATTTCAAAAAGTACGTATATCTTTAAGAGAAACTTCACTGTCTCCGTATGTAAAAACGCAATTTCGAGTATTAACCTACAGCAAAATATGCGCGCATTTGCGTGCTGTATTTAACGCTTTATTTCATCTCAAACCGAACACGAAACGCTGTGGGTGTTGTGGCTTCTATTGTAGCTGAAAGTGATGTGATAAATAGTGTATGGGTTTGACATAGCGGGCGACGACCAATTTAAGCGTGACACACCGTAATGTATCGCAGCTATATGTGGCCTTTACAATAGCACCACTGCAATAAAACGATCAATGGACGTCTATTTTACCTGCTTTCATGTTTAAATGATTAACACTCCAGTAGTCAGGAGTAACGCCATCGACATTTTGCTGTAAGAATAAATAACGCAGCAAATTTCTATATCTACTACGTCTGCATGACTACTCTGCAATTCACAGGTAAGTGCATGGCAGAAGATCCATTTTCACAGTGTTTCTCTATAGTCTCTCTCTCAAACAGCACGCAAGATAAACCAACATTTAAATCATAACGAGTAAGCTCTGATTTATCTTATTTTGTTACGATACTCATTCCTCCCTATAAGAAGTGCGTGAACAAAATATTTTCGCATTCGGAGAAGAAAATTGGAGACTTTCGCGGAAAGATCTCGCCGCAACAAAAACCGACTTTTGTTTAAATGACTGCTATTGGAACTCGAGTATCATATCCATGGAACCCTTTCCCCTATCTCGCGAGCCGCCCTTCTTTGAAGTTTTTCGATGTTCTCCACCAATCCTACCTCATAAGGACATTATGCCTCACAGCAATACTCGAGCAGAGGACGGACAATAGTACTGCAGGCAGTCTCTTTAGCTGATCTGTTGCATGTTCTAAGTGTTATAAAATTATAAAACGTAATCTTTGATCCGTTTTTCTTACAACATTATCTGTGTGGTTGTTCGAATTTACGCTGCTCGTAATTGTTATCTCCAGTTATTTAGTTAAATTGACAGACTTCAGAACTACTTAAACCTAACTAACCAAAGGACGCCACACACATCCATGCCCGAGGCAGGATTCGAACCTGCGACCGTAGCAGCAGCGCGGTTCCGGACTGAAGCGCCTAGAACCGCTCGGCCACATCGGTCGGCCAGCCAGGTGCGATCTTGACTTCAAGGGCTTTAGTCCCTAACATAAATAAAAACAGATCGCGTATCTCCTCGCTGACAATGTCAAGAAACTTACGAAACACAATTCTCGCTTTTCCCAGGCGACATCTTCAAAACCATTGATCACTGCCGTCAAGCAGAGGCAGTATTTTTCGACTTTCGAAAGTTGTATGACTTTGTAACACTAATGCTAATTAATGAAAATGCTGTTATATGGGTTATCAAATTTAATTTCTGACTGGACTGAGCATTTCTTGGTAGGAAGATCATCGACAGATGTAGAAGTAAATTCAGGTGTGTTGTGGTACATTTGCTGTTCATTATGTCTAGTAATGACTTGGTAGATAATTTTAATACTAACATCAAATTTTTTGCAGCCAGGTACTAATTGACAGGTGGAGCAAAGATCGGAAACTTTCTATAAACACTTTGGAGTCTAATTTTTTTTTCATTTCGTGAAAGTCAGAAATCTACTTCCCTATGATTACAACATCGATGACGGACAAATGTAATAAGTAAAGCAATACAATTACAATTTCTGGGCGTATGAAGTACAATGATCGCACAGATTCAGACATAGGCAAAGCAGGTCCATTGAAAGGAAATTTCAGTCGATATACAAAATGCTCAAAATGCACTGAGCACTATGGGACTTAACTTATAAGTTCATCAGTCCCCTAGAACTTAGAACTACTTAAACCTAACTAACCTAAGGACATCACACACATCCATGCCCGATGCAGGATTCGAACCTTAGACCGTAGTGGTCTCGCGATTCCAGACTGTAGCGCCTAGAACCGCTCGGCCACCACAGTCAGCTACAAAATGCTCATCCCAGACAAGCAGATATACTGCACCCATACCAACCATGGAAGTCCCTTCCGCTTTGCCCTTGTCAGAGCATTGCAGCATATGGATTTATATGCAGAAGCGCCAGTGGACCATAAGGGCTGTACGTAGCAGCATATTGGAGTGTAGTTGCATGCCTCGGGCCGGCGGCTTGTCCTTAAATCACAATTATTTATCAAGGGAATCTATACCCCGCAATCGGTAAACGTCACGCTCTGTATCAGAGGATAACTCCTCTGAGTTTGTAAACTGTCAAAAGAACACTTTCTCCAACACGACGTGTAACACTAGGTCCAGTCTGTTAGACATTGCATCTCGTACGAGGAAGATATGTGTTGGCTATTTCAGAAACCTGTGAAAATTGAATGATCTTGCTGGGTCATATTTAAAGACTGAATCCCAGTAATAAAGTCGTATCTGTTCGTGATGTGCAAGATTTTCTGTTACCATTTTATATACACTCTTTCAACAAATACTGGGTCACAAAGGCAAACGAGCCCTGAAGGAACTCAACCTGTCTCCATCTACCTCCCAGCAGAGGCATCCTTCCGCTCACGGCATCCTACCTCTAACAAAGGAATCGCAATCACTGCGAACATTAAAAAAAACCGAGAGGAGTTACAATAACATTCAAATAATCTAAAATTACTTCCTTTCCGAACAAAAACATACTCTGGTCTCTCCTTTCTTCTCTCTCTCTCTCTCTCTCTCTCTCACACACACACACACACACACACTCTCTCTCTCTCTCTCTCTCTCTCTCTCTCTCTCTCTCTCTCTCTCTCTTTCTCTCTGTCTTACTCTCATAAATGGCACTCATAACAAATCTACACGAAAAATGTATTACTTAATAAGTAATAACTTATTCACTAAACAGAACATCATATTTCAATTTAATCAAGCGTTTTATTATTTCTGTCCATACAATACACCCATTCGGGTTTCACCCTACTGCCGTCTTCACTTCGTACTATCGTATAGTATAATAGCATTACCTATTGTACGGCTATACCAATGTCCAAAAGTTGGACACAGTCTTAAGTCTAAACCATCGGAAGAAATTTCGGTACAAATGGTATAAATATGTCTGAACAAGTATTGCTAATAAAGATGTGCACTAAAAGTAAGCGTCGTTAGTCAAGTTGGATGGGGACATAATACAACAAATGTGAGAACACATGGGTGCCTATACAACACCGTCGAGATATCGTTGGGGTAAATTGTATTTTAGACAAGGAGGTGCTGCCAATGTACGCTGCTGGTGTTCGAAAGTGCAACACCAGGAGCTACAACAAGTAACGAAATTTTCCTTATTGTAGTGCAGTAGAGTAGGAAGATTACATGATTTTATTCTAAGGGTTAGGCCACAGAGCTGAACGGTCTTACACAGCTGGGCATCGACTCGAACTGAGCTTGAATGACGGTTGTGGATACGTCAGTCCATGCTGCATGAACTCTTAATTAACCTCCTGTATCGTAGTAGATCAGGAAAACACGAGCAACATGTGGTCTTGCTTTATCTTGTTCAAAGGTAACATCATCCGAAAATACGGCACACCCACCGACCTTAATACGACATAAATGTAATACCTTCACAGCAGGTGCTGAGCTCCTAAGTCCGAATAAGAGCGAATACGACTCACGCACTGAGAGTTCCATATATATATATATATATATATATATATGACTCCATGAAACTCTCAGTTGCCTGTCTCTCCGAGTGTTAAGAATCCTTTTTGTCAGGAACAGGTGGAGACATTTAGACATTTAGTTGAAATTTATGTCACGTACTATGGTCTACAGTCTCTTGACGGTGTTAGAAATTTGACCTTGTCAGTCGTTGCAATCAAAGATATGGCTATTCATGTTACATATTTCGATACTCGTAAACCCATCAAAACCTATAGTGTATGTCCCGTTGCCCTAGAATAAAGAAATTTACCAAGTAGCGGAGATTCACGATAAAAGTAAGGAAAAAATCCGAAAACTCTTAAATTGTAATTACAGCACAAACTTTTTTGTCATTTGTTTTCCGACTGTCTGTCTGTCCATCTGTTAAGACCCCTTTCTCTCAACATTTGGTAGACCTACAACTTGCCTTTATCGATATTGATAAGTGCCAAAAACCGTCGAGATCCTTTAAGTGAGAGTTCCATGTTTGGCTCTGAACTCGCGGGTCGACATTTTTCAAATGCTAATCATTTCTGCACAACATACTAATGTACATGTCCTGTGAGTGTCAACGTTCTATCTCTCTTTGTGTTTAGCGACATCGCGGAACGATAAACCAGTCCCGATGGACTACGAGTCTGCCGTTGTTGAATTTCGACGAGAGCTGGCAGACTTTTCTCTATTTTTCACAAGACGTAATACGATTTTCTCACAAAGAACCAACGCCGAACTGCAATTTCTGAATTAGAAAGCCGCCTCGCAACCTTACCTTAGATTCAGTTGCGGTGAAATGTTTTTCATTTGGTACCCAAGAAGCTAATATACGATTTACAAGTTTGACGTTCGTTGCATGCCATCATCACGGTGTTGCCATTTTAATGGCTAGAAGTGTAATTAATTACCAAGAAACATGGACCTAAAAGTTTGACCATCGAAATTTTTCAGTCATCATAACATTAAACGGTGTGAGTATAGGCGTATCCTACCATAAGAATTTTAATGAACAAGTCTGCTTCTCACTGTATGCAGATGAGAGATTAATTGCAAACGTCAGCTGATGATAAGTACTACATACTAGCGTGTCCTAAAACAGACGTGAAATCGTGGAGCACGTTTCATTAACCAGCAGAAGGCCCTAGGTGCACCTTACCTGTAATTGTAGCGGTGTCATTCTCGCAGAAGCTGGGTGTTACTGGAGAGCCGTTTGTGTGTTCAGCGTCTCCATTGGTGACAAAGCGGGGCAAGCCGACATGAAGGACAACTTCACGACGCTGATCGGCTCCCAGCTGCCGCTGCCCACGGAGGAGCAGCGGACTCGTGCGGCGGAACAGCTGGAGCGCTTCTACTTCGGGGACGAGGGCTTCTCCATGGACCAGACGCAGGCAGTGGTTGATGTAATTATAACACATTCTCTTACGACTGAGGACACTTGCCAGGTCGTGCAGAATTGGCTACAGTCTGTTTCTCCTGTATAAGGGGCGATCAAAAAGTTTCCGTTTGAGGGCGTTGCTGCAGCGTATATGCAACGTAGCGCGACTTTAGTGTGGGTGTATAAGCACCAATATGTAGGCAAGGAATCTGTGTTACACTCACGTTCTCCGACGGCCGAGCGGCAAATTCGGAAATTGAGCAATGGGAATGTTATTACTGAATGCATCCAAACAAAACCAACAAGCTGTTATTGTTGCCTTGCCTGCCTGAAGCACAAACACTGGTAGACATCTATCGGAGAACGAAGAGTCAGGGTTCTTAAGCTTCTCCCAGAGGCTTGGACGACATCCTCTATGACCTCTCGCCGCGAGGAGATCATTTTAACTAGGCATCGTATTGGACACTGTCTTTTTAGCCATCGTCATTTGTTAAATGGCGCTCGCCCACCACCTCGTACACACTGCGCTCAACTTTTCACGGTCCGTCATTTCCTGACGGAATGCCCTTTTTTGGCCGCTTACCTTCTCGTTTGCGCCTGCCGTGTGAGTTATCGGTCGTTTCAGCGGACGACGCATAGGCTGTCGACAGCATTTTACTTTTTATCCGTCGTAGCAACATGACGAAAACCATTTAATATTTGGTTCTGGACCTCCATTTTTGCATGGCGTATTTAATAGACCTTTCTCCACGTCCCTGTTTATAGCTGTCTTCCCTTCCGTCGATTGGGATTGACGTGTAGTCGTTTTTAACTCCTCTCTTTGTCTTTGTGTTCTACAGTTTTGACATGGACGCGTATGACCCTAATCTTTTTGGCGCCCTAAAACAAAAACAACAACACGTTTGTCGAAAACAACCGCTGTGGAATGATGCGCCGGATTCTGTGCTACAGCTACATCTACATCTACATCGATGCTCCACTCCCCACCTTACGACCCGTAGCGAAGGTACCCCTTACATCTATTCGTTTCCTTTCTCCTCTCCGTCTATTTTTTTTTTTTTTTCCTAACCTCTTCACTCTTCATCTCAGAGTAGCACTTGCAACCTACGTCCTCATTTATTTGCTGGATGTATTCCAGTCTCTGTCTTACTCTACAGTTTTTGCCCTCTGCAGCTCCTTCTAGTACCATGGAAGTCATTCTCTCATGTCTTACCGGATGTCCTATTACCCTGTCCCTGCTCATGATCAGTGTTTCCTTCATGTTCCTTTCCTCTCCGATTCTGCGCAGAACCTTCTCATTCTTTACCTGATCGGTCTAAGTAATTTTCAACATTCGCCTTTACTAGCACATCTCAAATGCTTCGATTTTCTTCTGTTCCGCGTTTCCCTAAGTCCATATTTCACTAACATACAGTGTTGTACTCCAGATGTACATTCTCAGAAACTTCTTCCTCAAATTAAGGCCGATAGACTTCTCTTAGCCAGGGATGCCCTTTTTGCCATTGCTGGTCTACTTTTGATGTCCTCCTTCCTCCGTCCGTCTTAGGCTACTTTACTGTCCTTAACTTCATCTAATTCGTGAGCATCAATCCTGATGTTAAGTTTCTAGCTGTTCTCATTTCTACTACTTCTCATTACCTACGTCTTTCTTCGATTTAATCTCAGTTCACACTCTGAACTCATTACACTGTTCATTCCGGTCAGCAGATCATGTAGTTCTTCTTCACTTTCACTCAAGATCGCAGTGTCATCAGCGAATCGTATAACTGAATTTTAATTCCGCTCCTGAACCTTTCTTTCATTTCCATCGTTGCTTCCTCGATGCACAGATTGAACAGTAGGGGCGAAAGGCTACATTCTTGTCTTCACCTTTTTTAATACGAGCACTTCGTTTTTGGTCGTCCACTCTTATTATTCCCTCTTGGCTTTTTCACAAATTGTATATGACTTGTCTCTCCCTGTAGCTTACCCCTACTTTTTCAGAATTTCCAACATTTGCATTATTTGATACTGTCGAACGCTTTTTCTAGGTATACAAATCCTATGAACATGTCTTGATTTTTGTTTAGTCTTGCTTCCATTATTAACCGCAATGTCAGAATTGCCTCTCTCGTGCTTTTACCTTTCCCAAAACCAAACAGATCGTCTTCTAGCGCATCCTCAATTTTCTTTTCCATTCTTCTGTATATTTTTCTTGTAAGCAAGATGGATGCGTGAGCTATTAAGCTTACTGTGCGGTAATTGTCAGCCCTTACAGTCTTAATGATTATGTGGATGATATTTTTCTGAAAGTCAGATGGTATGTCGTCAGAGTCATACATTCTACACACCTACGTGAATAGTCATTTTGCTGCCACTTCCCCCAATGATTTTAGAAATTCTGACGGAATGTTATCTATCCCTTCTGCCTTATTTGATATTAAGTCCTCCAAAGCTCTTTTAAATTCTGATTCTAATACTGGATCCCCTCCCTCTTCTAAATCGCCCCCTGTTTCTACTTCTATCACATCAGACAAATCTTCCCCTTCATAGAGGCTTTCAATATATTCTTTCCATCTTTCCGCTCTCTCATGTGCATTTAACAGTGGAATCCCCGTTGCACTCTTAATGTTATCACCCTTGCTTTTAATATCACCGACGGTTGTTTTGACTTTCCTGTATGCTGAGTCTGCCCTTCCGACACTCATTTCTTTTTCCATGTCTTCACATTTTTCCTGAGCCATTTCGTCATAGCTTCCCTGCATTTCTGATTTATATCATTTCTCAGTGTGTTGTATTGCTGTATCCCTCAGTTTCCCGGAACATTTTTGTACTTCCTCCTTCCTTCGATCAATAAAGTATTTCTTCTGTTACCCATGGTTTCTTCGCAGTTACATTCTTTGTACCTATGTTTTCCTTCCCAACTTCTGTGATGGCCCATTTTAGAGATGTCCATTCCTCTTCAACTGTAATGTCTACTGAGTTGTTCCTTACTGTTGCATCTATAACCTTAGAGAGTTTCATCTGTATCTCGTCATTCCTTAGTATTTCCGTATGCCACTTCTTTGCGTATTGATTCTTCCTGAGTAATGTTTTAAACTTCAGCCTACTCTTTATCACTACTATATTGTGATCTGAGTCTATATCTGCTCCTGGCTGCACCATACAATCCAATATCTAATTTCTGAAACTCTGTCTGTCCATGACGTAATCTATCTGAAATCTCCCCCTATCACCCGGCCTTTTCCAAGTATACCTCCTCCTCTTGTGATTCTTGAACAGAGTATTCGCTATTACTAGCCGAAACTTGTTGCAGAACTCAATTAGACTTTTTCCTCTCTCAATCCTTGTCCCAATTCCATATTCTCCTGTAACCATTTCTTCTTCTCCTTCCCTTACGACTGCATTCCAGTTCCCCATAACTATTAGATTTTCATCCCCCTTCACATACTGTATTACCCTTTCGATATCCTCATACACTTCCTCTATCTCTTCATCTTCAACTTGCGACGTAAATTATATAGGGCGATAAAGGCAGTTACGAAGCACGGAATCAACGCTCAACACACGAAATGATACCGCACTGGTTGTATGGTCTAAGCGAATTGGTTATCCGAGGGAGTAAACTGCTGGATCGTTAATATTCCTATGGTGTATCTACCTACTACATGATCTATTACATCAGAAATGTGAAGCAAACCAATCAGATGTGTAGCTTCTAGGACTACCATAATTCGGATAGCACAATTGCAATCGGAAAACCGTTGTTTCTCTAACGCCGTTATCACAAGTGAAAACACATGCCCAAATTTTATAAATTAGTTTCAAGACACGACAAAGTTAGTCCTCTGAAGCACTGTTCTGTTTTATAAACTTCACTGATATCTATATATTTCTACAAATTAAAGTCTGTTCTTATAAATTCACTATTTGCAGCTGTTATCCGACATGTTCTTCATTCATCCAGCGGACTCATTCGCTCGGGCGGTGGTGAACTCCAGCAGTGTACATGTTCACTTCTATTACTTTGACTACAATGGCACCGGCTCCTCGGATTACGGTAAGCGTTCGCCATTAGGCATTTCTTTTGTCTAAAAATGAATGTCCCTGAAAAGAGTGATCGCAAACTTAAATATAATGGTAATAACGTCCATGAAATTGTCTAATAATTCATAGTTTATCCACTAAGTTTTTATTTCATGGAGTGTCTTCTTCTACGCACTCTTAGTTTCATTGTTGACTAAACTCAATTACAGAATAATGTTTCCAGAATGAGATTTTCACTCTGCAGCGGAGTGTGCGCTGATATGAAACTTCCTGGCAGATTAAAACTGTGCGCCCGACCGAGACTCGAACTCGAGACCTTTGCCTTTGCGGGCAAGTGCTCTACCATTCTTCGGTAGCTCAGATGGTAGAGCACATGCCCACGAAAGGCAAAGGTCCCGAATTCGAGTCTCGGTCGGGCACACAGTTTTAATCTGCCAGGAAGTTCCACAGAATAATGTTGTTTGTCTGTTTCTTAACACTACTAAGTTAATAAATCTCTCGCACATTTCTAGAAATATGGTTTATTACGCGGTGTATATATACGAGGGTCAGTCAAAAAGTAATGCCTCCTATTTTTTTTTTCTACGTTTAATTGTCAGGAAATTTAAATGCAATTACATAGGTTGAAAACCACAACATTGAGGATCATTTTGTCATTTTTCAATGTAATCTCCGCCCATCTCTACAGTTTTGGTCCATCTTTGAACAAGGGCATGTATCCCAGCACGGTAAAAATCACAGCTCTGCTTCCTAAGCCATTGACGCACGGATGTTTTGACGGCCTCCTCATCTTCAAAATGAATCCCACGATGAGCTTCTTTTAGTGGCCCGAACAGATGGAAGTCTGATGGTGCCAGGTCAGGGCTGTATGGGGGATGAGGCAAAACTTCCCATCCAATTTTGACAATCTCGTCAGAGGTGTGACGACTGGTGTGTGGTCTTGCATTGTCATGCAAAAGAAGAACATCTGCCATTGATTTTGTTGGGCGAACTCGCTGAAGACGTGCTTTAAGTTTTTTGAGGGTTGTGACGTATTGAACAGAATTTATTGTGCATCCCTGCTCCAAAAAATCAACCAGAATCACACCCTCTGTATCCCAGAAAACTGTTGCCATAACTTTCTCTGCCGATCGCACAGTTTTGAATTTTTTCTTCCTCGGCGAGCTTGTGTGACGCCACTCCATTGACTGCCTCTTTGATTCGGGTTCAAAAAAATGCACCCATGTTTCGTCCCCGGTCACAGTTTTTTTCAGAAACTCATCTCCCTCCAAACGGAAGCGCTGCAAGTGTTGGGAGGCTATTGTTTTCCTTGCCTCTTTATTCTGATCGGTTAACATTCTTGGAACCCACCGTGCACAAACTTTTGAGTACCCCAATTGTTTAATAATCGTGATCACACTGCCTTTACTAAGAGAAATAATGGGACACACTTCATCTGCAGTCACCCGACGGTCACCACGAATGATGTCATCAACTTGCTGAATGTTGTGTGGAGTCACTGCACTCACCGGCCTGCCGCTCCGCTTTTCGTCAGTCAACGGTGTTTGCCCTTCAGCTTCCTTACAACGACGAACCCATCGTCTAACAGTGCTGACATCCACTGTCACAACACCATACACCTTCTTCAGTCTTTCATGAATGCGTATGGGCGTTTCACCTTCTGCATTCAAGAATTCAATCACACAACGCTGTCTCAAACGAACATCGATGTCGGCCATCTTACAAACTTCTGCTGTGCTGCCGCCTGTTGACACAGAAAGTTACTACTGCAGTGGATTGCAGAAGAAGGTTTGAGGAATGGCGCCAAATTCAAATTTTTCACTTAACTTAATTTTTTTAAGTAGAAAAAAATGGGAGGCATTACTTTTTGACCGACCCTCGTATGTCAATATTGTTTCGTCATCACTCATAAATGAAGGCAGCTCAGATTTAACACACATCTGTTAGCCAACTACCGTACGATACAGGTGTTATGATTTATATCTCTTCGCTTCTCGTAGGTCAGTAGAACGGTGTAGCTTACGAACCGTGGCTACGAAGGAAGAACATCTTCCTTTCTTTAATCGACAACAGGTAGCACAAAATCAGGAGAGTGATAAATTCACCAATCTAACAGTAACAGCACGTTGGACTGGAATGTTTCGTGTGAAGATGATTTCTTCACAAAACGTTCGCACAAAATTCAAAGAAATAAATTGTTCACTTATGGTAATATCTAGATACCCTCAGTGTCAAAATACGTTATTAGTGCATCGTTTATCAATGTGAATACAGTTAAGAAAATTCGTTACTCCTGCTTGCGTTATCACAGCTGAACCCATTGATACATGTGACTTATCTCAAAGGCAATATCTAAATAAAAGCATGAAACTTCCTGACAGAATAAACGCATACTGACCTCAGATTCGCTGACTTCCCCTGGCACTGTGTTAAAAGTTCACTAAACTGTAAACGTCCTATTTTCCTTCTTCGGGTAACCTTTAATCAATTCTCCGTGAGCTACGTAACAGTAAGAGTTGTTGATTTGAAGAACGCTGTATGAAATTGCTGTGAATAGTTCGTAGATTGCGGGTGCAGACACAACAGAGCAACACTTTTTTTCGTCTGTTTCTAAAAGATTAAGGAAAAGTCAATCAGGTATATGTTCATCAAATCCTAAACGAAGTACTTCTTTCATATTTTCGAGGGTGGAAGCTTTTTGTGAACGAGTTCTTAATAATTCTGCGTTTACACAGGCTAGTTTTGAGATATCATAACATCTCCACCAGGACAAAGTGGGCTATAATTGGACAAGTTGTTGGGGCGATCATTACTTTAAGGTACCAGTCTGATTTAAGCTGCCACAAGTTAAAGTAGTTATCGAATGGTCAGAGTATGTAGGGTGATTCACGATGATACGCAAATATTTTAATATGTTATTCTACTAGTAAAACTAAAGAAAAAAGTTCATTTGAATAAAGGTCCTCAAATGTTTAGTTACTGAGTTATGGCTAATAAAAGATTTTGCCTGAAATTTAACGACTTCGCTAATATGAAGCAATCACATAAATGTACGTGTTTAAAGTAAAGAACGATTTCCATTTATTTTGTTGTTACTGATCTGGTGAATCTAATAAAAATGGTTCAAATGGCTATAGGCACTATAGGACTTAACATCTGAAGGCATCAGTCCCCTAGACTACTTAAACCTAACTGAGGACATCACACACATCCATGCCCCAGGCAGGATTCGAACCTGCGACCGTAGCACCAGCGCAGTTCCGGACTGGAGCGTCCTAAACCGCTCGGCCACAACGGCCGGCAGTCTAAAAAACATGTCCCAGACGTGCATCTACAGTAGTTTTCTAGAACATCCAGAGAAACAAAGATGTAGATCGTAAAATTTTTAATTTGTCAACTACTTGGACCAACTTGTTTTTTTAAATTCCAGAAAATTGCACAAAATTTTCAACAGAAGTTGTAGAGAATTTAATTTTGGAAAAATGATGATAATAACGTTAACTGAAACTGTGTGAATGTGTCAGATAATTTACTTTTATTAATGCCATAGCACACGTGAATTCATGTTAAACCGGAAAAAACAAAGCTCAGTATTAAGAAAGTTGTACAGTGTACATACAGCTTCACAATATATTCAGAATAAATGTTCAAAAACGTCTCATCCGAGTTCAACGCATTTAACTGCACGTGTATGAACAGATTATGTTGCTCGTGTCAGTTTCACAAGGTTGTTCTTACTTGCGTCTATTGCATTAATAATGCGAGCAAGTAATGCCTCACGTGTATTGACTTTGTCTTCATGAACTATGTCTTTCATCCATCCCCATATACAAAAATCCATTGGTGTTAAATAGGGCAATCTGGGTGACCACAGACGTGTAGCATCACGACTAATCCGTTTGTGGGGAAAATGTTCATTTAAATGTGTAGTAACGGCCTTGGTGAAGTGTGGTGGCGCCTCGTCATGTTGAAAATGCATTTGCTATCGCGAAGCAAGTGGAACATCTTCGAAGAAGCGGAGCATTTCTTCTTGAAGGAATTTTAAGTACGTTTCACCAGTTATACGTCCTGGGAAAATGAATGGTCCAATAAAGTGCGTGTTGACTATACTCCACCACACGTTTGTGGTAAATCACTGCTGGAAATTGCGTTGCACTGTTGCGTGTGGGTTTGCCTCAGACCATACGTGCTCGTTATGTCCCCCCATGAACCATGGACCTTGCCGTTGGTGGGGAGGCTTGCGTGCCTCAGCGATACAGATGGCCGTACCGTTGGTGCAACCATAACAGAGGGGTATCTGTTGACATGTCAGACAAACGTGTGGTTCCTGAAGAGGGGCAGCAGCCTTTTCAGTAGTTGCAGGGGCAACAGTCTGGATGATTTACTGATCTGGCCTTGTAACACTAACCAAAACGGCCTTGCTGTGCTGGTACTGCGAACGGCTGAAAGCAAGGGGAAACTATAGCCGTAATTTCTCCTGAGGGCATGCAGCTTTTTCCATGGTTAACTGATGATGGCGTCCTCTCGGGTAAAATATTCCGGGGGTAAAATAGTCGCCCATTCGGATCTCCGAGCCCGGACTACTCAAGAGGACGTCATTATCAGGAGAAAGAAAACTGGCGTTCTACGGATCGGAGCGTGGAATGTGAGATCCCTTAACCGGGCAGGTAGGTTAGAAAATTTAAAAAGGGAAATGGATAGCTTAACGTTAGATATAGTGGGAATTAGTGAAGTTCAGGGGCAGGAGGAACAAGACTTTTGGTCAGGTGAATACAGGGTTATAAATACAAAACCAAATAGGAGTAATGCAGGAGTAGGTTTAATAATGATTTAAAAAATAGGGGTGCGGGTAAGCTACTACAAATAGCATAGTGAACGCATTATTGTGGCCAAGATAGAAACAAAGCCCACGCCTACTACAGTAGTACAAGTTTATATGGCTACTATCAGTGAAAATAATATAGAAATTGATTAAATGTATGATGAGATAAAAGAAATTATTCAGGTAGTGAAGGGAGACGAAAATTTAATAGTCATGGGTAACTGGAATTCGAAAGAAGGAAAAGGAAACATAGTAGGTGAATACGGATTGGGGGTAAGAAATGAAAGTGTAAGCCATCTGGTAGAATTTTCCACAGAGCATAACTTAATCATAGCTAATACTTGGTTCAAGAATCATAAAAGAAGGTAGTATACATGGAAGAATCCTGGATATACTAGAAGGTATCAGATAGATTATATAATGATGAGACAGAGATTTAGGAACCAGGTTTTAAATTGTAAGACATTTCCAGGGGCAGTTGTGGACTCTGACCACAATCTATTGGTTATGAACTGTAGATTAAAACTGAAGAAACTGCAAAAATTTGGGAATTTAAGGAGATGGGAACTCGATAAACTGACTGAACCAGAGGTTGTACAGAGTTTCAGGGAGAGCATAAGGAAACAATTGACAGGAATGGGGGAAAGAAATACAGCAGAAGAAGAATGGGTTGCTCTGAGGGATGAAGTAGTGAAGGCAGCAGAGGATCAAGTAGGTAAAAATACGAGGGCTAGTACAAACCCTTGGGTAACTGAAGAAATATTGAATTTAATTGATGAAATGAGATAATATAAAAATGCAGTAAATGAAGCAGGCTAAAAGGAATACAAACGTCACAAAAATGAGATCGACAGGAAGTGCAAAACGGCTAAGCAGAGATGGATAGACGACAAATGTAAGGATGTAGAGGCCTATCTCAGTAAAGGTAAGATAGATACTGCCAACAGGAAAATTAAAGAGACCTTTGGAGAAAAGAGAACCACTTGCATAAATATCAAGAGCTCAGATGGAAACCCAGTTATAAGCAAAGAAGGGAAAGCAGAAAAGTGGAAGGAGTATATAGAGGGTCTATACAAGGGCGATGTACTTAAGGACTATACTATGGAAATGGAAGAGGATGTAGATGAAGATGAAACGTGAGATACGAAACTGCGTGAAGAGTTTGACAGAGCACTGAAAGACCTGAGTCGAAACAAAGTCCCGGGAGTAGACAACATTCCATTAGAACTACTGACGGCCTTGGGAGAGCCAGTCCTGACAAAACTGTACCATCTTGTGAGTAAGATGTATGAGACAGGCGAAATACCCTCAGACTTCAAGAAGAATATAATAATCCCAATCCCAAAGAAAGCAGGTGTTGACAGATGTGAAAATTACCGAACTATCAGTTTAATAAGTCACAGCTGCAAAATACTAACACGAATTCTTTACAGACGAATGGAAAAACTGGCAGAAGTCGACCTCGGGGAAGATCAGTTTGGATTCCGTAGAAGTATTGAAATACGTGATGCAATACTGACGTTACGACTTATCTTAGAAGAAAGATTAAGGAAAGGCGAACCTACGTTTCTAGCATTTGTAGACTTAGAGAAAACTTTTGACAATGTTGACTGGAATACTCTCTCTCAAATTCTAAAGGTGGCAGGGGTAAAATACAGGGAGCGAAAGGCTATTTACAATTTGTACAGAAACCAGATGGCAGTTACAAGAGTCGAAGGGCATGAAAGGGTAGCAGTGGTTGAGATGGGAGTGAGACAGGGTTGTAGCCTCTCCCCGATGCTATTCAAACTGTATATTGAGCAAGCAGTAAAGGAAACAAAAGAAAAATTCGGAGTAGGTATTAAAATTCATGGAGAAGAAATAAAAACTTTGAGGGTTGCCGATGACATTGTAATTCTGTCAGAGACACCAAAGGACTTGGCAGAGTAGTTGAACGGAATGAACAGTGTTTTGAAAGATGAACATCAACAAAAGCAAAACGAGGATAATGGAATGTAGTCGAATTAAGTCAAGTGATGCTGATCGAATTAGAGTAGGAAATGAGACACTTAAAGTAGTAAAGGAGTTTTGCTATTTGGAGAGCAAAATAACTGATGGTGGGCGAAGTAGAGAGGATATAATATGTAGACTGGCAATGGCAAGGAAGCGTTTGTGAAGAAGAGAAATTTGTTACAATCGAATATAGATTTATGTGTCAGGAAGTCGTTTCTGAAAGTATTTGTATGGAATGTAGCCATGTATAGAAGTGAAATGTGGAGGATAAACAGTTTAAACAAGCTCACATAGCTAATGAGGAGGTATTGAATAGAATTGGGGAGGAGTTTGTGGCATAACTTGAAAAGAAGAAGGGACCGGTTTGTAGTACATGTTCTGAGGCATCAGGGGATCACAAATTTAGCATTGGACGGCAGCGTGGAGGGTAAAAATCGTAGAGGGAGACCAAGAGATGAACACACTGAGCAGATTCAGAAGGATGTAAGTTGCAGTAAGTACTGGGAGATGAAGAAGCTTGCACAGGGTAAGGTAGCATGGAGAGCTGCATCAAACCAGTCTCAGGACTGAAGACAACAACAACAACAACATTGAAATTGTTTATACCATTTCGGGTAAACTGTGCCTCATCACTAAATAAAATGTATTTGTGTGACCGCCATTAGTAGCTGAAAGTTGGTCAACTCCAGTTGTTTATGGTAAGGATACAGATTATTTTACTTCAGTGTACGCCATACGTTAGTGTGTGAAATGCCTAATCGTTGTACTGGTACCCGGGCTACGTTGAACAGCATCCACAATGTTCTCAACATCGTCTTTACGTATCGGGCGCTCATACTGATTATGAACGCTTGATAGAGAACATGTCCCCATAACAATACTCCGATAATGGTTCATGCATTCGGAATCCTCCGAGTTGGATAACGTACACGATATTCGTTAACTGCATCCGTAGCATTATCATCACATTTGCCATAAATAAACATCAAATCAACGTACTCCTCTGTCGTAAATTTGAAAGGCATCCCTATTTCATAAATAGTACACACTACAATACAACAGTTACTATGTGATTTCACTTATATACACCGTTGTTACTTTCTTTCACTAAACAATACCGAAAACTAACTCATTTCAAGGTTAGGTAACGACTGAAACAACTCACTAACGATTGCCAACAATGACATTCTCAATGGAAATTAAACAAATTTATTTGTATGATAATCTTTGCTTCTCTGGATATTCTGGAAAACTACTGGAGATATACATCTTGAACATGTTTTGTTAGATTCACCAGACCAACAAGAACGTAAATGGAAATCGTACTTTACTTTCACCACGCACTGTTTTGCGATGGCATCATATTAGGGAAGTTGCTAAATTTCAGGCAAAATCTTTTTATAAGCCGTAACTCGGTAACTAAAAATTTGCGGACCTATGTTTATACGAATATTTTTCCTGCAGTTTTACTTGCAGAATAACATATTAAAATATTCGCATATCTCTGCGAATCACCCTGTATATTCTTGTGCATCTACATTTATATTCAGCAAGCCACCTTACAGAGTGTGTCGGAGGGTATTTTGTATATCGGTGTCCCTCCCTTCTTTCTCTGTTCCAGTCGCGTATTGTTCGCGGGAAGAACGATTGCTGGAAAGCCTCCACGTGGATTCCAATCTCTCTAATTTTATCTTTTCAAACGTACGTAGGAGGAGGCAATATATTGGCTGATTCTTCTAGAATTTTAACTGTAGACCATATCCTGGTACATAACGCCTTTCTTACAGCGTGTGCCACAACTGTTTCGCTTTCGTGCGTACTGAATGAACTTGTAACTCTTCTTTGAGTGTTCCCTATTTCCTGCCTCATTGCTGACCTTAGACTGATGAGCAGTATTGGTCGGACGTGTGTTTTGTAAGCTATTTTCTATGTTGATGGACTGCAATTCCTGAGAATTCTTCCAATGGCAGTCTGTCATCTGCCTTAAGAGCGATTAATTTTATATCGTCGACACATTTCAAATCACTCTGTACGCATACTCCAAGATATTTTATCGGAGTAACTGGTTCCAGTGACTGTTCTACAGTCATCCAATCATACAACGAAGGTTGTTTCTGTCTATGTATTCACAATATGATATATTTGCTTACATTGCAAGTCGGTTGCAACTGCACGATGCGTCGTTCCTCTACAGGTCTTCGGGCGTCTCGCTACCATTTTCTAGCGTTGCAAACTCTCCGTATACAACAGCATCAGCCACGAAAGCCTCATGGATCTTCCGACGCTATGTAGCAGGGAATTTATGTTTATTATGAAAAGTAATGGTCGCAAGGCACTTCCTCGTGGCACGAGCGAAGTTACTATTACGTCTTACGACATCTTGTTGTGGTTGGGGGCGTCCAGTTTGATGAAAGTCTCACTGCCCTGAAAAAGCACACACACACACACACACACACACACAGTGAAAGTAACACAGAACAGTGAATAGGAAGATATGTTACACAACTTTGGTCACGCTGGTTGCAGCACTTCTGTAATGCAGGTTTAGCCTATCTGTCCTGCGTTGCCTACAGTTCGATGAACACATACTAAATAATTCCCTATGAACTGAAGTCGAAGAAAACTAATCTTCTGTCTTGATTTACTGCTCAGAGAACAGTTCCAAACTAACAGTTCTTAGTTAAATCTCTATGCAGGTGTTCTCTATCCATACACGAAAATACTATTCACCGTTCTGTTATTCCTGAAGGCTAACCACTGTTCTTTTATCTGCCGCTGTTTCTATCTCGCTCGATGACTTGATGACGTGAAGACAGGACGACTGTTCTGCAACAACTTCCTAGCGGAATCGGACTAACCTTTTGCAACTGACAACTTCTGCTCGTGCAGGTTACCTCAGCGTGCGCTGCCGTTCCAAGCCTTGATTCTCGCGGCCAGCGTGACTTGTTTGCGCGCAGCGTCGTTCCCGCTGCGCATGGACGTCCACGGTACTTCTGGTACCACCTGTCGCAAACTCTTCTTGTGCGGTCTATCAATACATCACACTTCTCTCTGTTTTCCAGATAATCTTCAGTCCAGCCACACTATTGGTGTGATATTCCGTGTACCCGTAATTTTTTCGTTAGATGGCAGTGTGGAACTGTACTGAACTTCTTCCGGAAGTCAAGCAACACGGCATATGTTGGAGCCTCTGTATCTAGTGTTTTCTGGGTCTAGTGTACGAACAGAGCGATCTGAGTTTCAAAAGATCGCTGTTTTCGGAACCGATGTTGATTGCAACAGAGAAGATTTCTGGTTCCGATCTCGCAGTACGAGAGCGTAAAACATGTTTCTAAATTTTACTACAGACAGGCGTCAGAGATACAGGACTATAGCTTTCTGCGTCTGTTCGACGATCCTTCCTGAAAACGGATAAACTTATTTTTTTCACTCATTAAGAATGCTCCCCTAAAGATCTGCAGTACACAGCTGCTAGATGAATGCCAAATTCTTTCGCATACTGTGTGTAGAATCGAACTGGTGCAGTGTACTTTCCTATGTTGATACGATAACAGTTGCTTAGAAATCCTTATGTCACCTATTACAATGTCAGTCATTTTTCAGTTCGTGTGACATATTAAAGGAGGAACTACAGTGCGATCCTCCTCTGTGAAACCATTTTTGAGAAAGACTTATTTCAGTTTTTTCTGCCATCCTCTCTTTCAGAGCCATTATGGTCAGAGTGACTGAACAGATAGCTTCGATCCTCTTTCTGTTTTAACATAGCACCGAAACTTCTTACGATTACTTATTCTTGCCGCCATCCTTGTTACATCGCGTTCAGATTCTGTACGTTTCTTTTTAAAGACTGTTGATTTTTTTCATGGCAATGAATGTGCAGTTGTCACTCGTGTCCAGTGTACCTCACCAGTAGACGTTCCGATCTAAATGTAAAATTTTGTTATCATTTATTGCTAGTTCAAGGCATCTTTTAAGCTAAGTGTCCGATACTTCTCGCACTTGTCGGCTATTGCTATCTTCGGGATTGTGTGGATGATATTTCTCCGGAAATCTGATGGTATATTGGTAGGCTCATACGCTCTATACATTAATGTAAATAGTAGTTTTGTTACAATTGCCCGCAATGATTTTAGAAATTCTGATGGAATTTTCTCTATCCCCTCTGCCTTATTTGATCTTGAGTCTGTTAATGCTCTTTTAAATTCTAATACTTGATCACCTACATCTTCTATAACGTTTCCCGTTTCTTCTTTTGTCACGTCATCGGACAAGCCTTTCCCCTATACACGCCTTATTTGTACTCTTCCCATCTATTCGCTCTCTCCTCTGCATTTAACAGTGGAATTCCATTTTTATTGTTAATGTTACCGCCCTTCCAGATATATTGAGAGAGCGTGATTACAGATAAGTTCGTGCAACTTGTAAATATCACGTTCACATTTCCCTTTTAGTGCTGCATACTGTTGTTGACTTTAAAATGTCATTCGACGATCAAACCGTCCCCATTTTTCCTTGCAATGCTAAGAAAAGAAAAAAAAACAATACACTGAAAGTATGTCTACTAGCGCTCATCTACTTTAATCTATTTACAGGTATGATACATGCTGGTGAAACAACGTTTCTGTTTGCGGGTGGCTTATTTAAACCAGACACAGACCCTAATTCCGACGATGGGAAAGTGTCAAATCAGTTGACAACACTGTGGACAAATCTCTCAAAATACGGGTAAGTACGTCATTAAAACTTGTGCTTAGCTGTAGCAGCCAATTACAGCTTGAAAAAAGTGTTGATCAGACGCACTTGAAATGTTACCACCAACAAATTGATATACGCTGCATGAAAAAGAGGTTAAGCACCACGAATACAAGTCAGATGTCAATGTAACTTCGTACACGTGCACACTTTTGGCGGGTGGGTGAATGATTACAGCTGCAGTTCTCTGTGACAGGTAGAACTGCCACCAGAGAACGTTATTATTGACATGTTTGGTGTTGTTACCAGCCCTCGTAAAGCACACAAGTGGCGTTAACGGTGTCGGTTGTTAAATAGTCACTGTGAGGGAAACGGAGATACCGCATACTGGTGCGAGAAAGCGTTATCAGCATCTGACAGAGTCTGAAAGAGGCCTCATGGTGGGTCATCATTTTTTGCCTGGTCATATCATGCACTATCCGAGTACGCGCCATTCGGATGTGCCAGTGGACGCATGTGCGCCTGCCGTCCGAGTGTAAATAATGGCCGGCCGGGGTGGCCGAGCGGTTCTAGGCACTACAGTCTGCAACCGCGAGACCACTACGGTCGCAGGTTCGAATCCTGCCTTGGTCATGGATGTGTGTAGTGTCCTTAGGTTAGTTAGGTTTAAGTAGTTCTAAGTTCTAGGGGACTGATGACCTCAGCAGTTAAGTCCAATAGTGCTCAGAGCCATTTGAACCATTTTTAAATAATGGAGTCCCTGAACCATTCCGTGTCATTCTGGACCATTTGTCGGAGTCCAGCTGCAGGATATCAAAGAGCATTTAAGACAATTATGATACCCTTCTCTGCACAGTCAGTGCAAAACACCTGGACCATGGAGGGAGAATCGTTATGCTGAGAAGTGGCCTCATAGAGACGAGTTCTTTTTAAATGTGACTCGATTTAGTAATCACCGCAACAACGCCAAAGACCCTCTCAGTATAAAAGGATTGAGGAAGTTCTCTGCAGAACCGGTGAAAGAAAGGAACATATGGAATACACTGACAAAAAGAGGCGACAGGTTGACAGAACATGTCTTAAGACATCAGGGAATAACCATCATGGACTAGATTGAGATGTAGACAGTAAACGCAGTTTAGGAAGACATATATTAGAATACATCCAGCAAGTAATTGAGGACATAAGGTACATGATGAGGTTAGAGCGGTGCGCATGCAACCCGTCGGAAGACTGATGACCCAAAGAAAGTTCTCTTGGACTGTAAAATTCCATATCGTTTCTTCTTTCTCCTCTGGCGCCTTCACATTTGTCAGGCAGAATAATTTTTGTACTTGCATATGTATGCCACTTTGGCAGGACTCGGTTAAATCTCCTGAACGTGGAACTGGTGGTCTGAAACAGTTTATAAAGAACGAGAAGTAAAACATTTAACCATCGAATGACTTCTGACGGACTGCTCATCGAATGAATATGACACTTTATTGTGTGTCTGTCCCAGCTTTCTGCACTACCACCGCCCTCCTCTCAGGCATCACTTAGCTGCCACGTGCAGACAACACTTACCAATAGCAGCGCCGTTCACTGGTATGTAGCACTACCGAGACATCCACGCATCATCTTTGATGTCAACGTCTTTATTCGTTCGAGCCTTGGAAGATTTTGTCATTTCTACCAAATCTGATTTATTTATTTAATTATTTTTCTCAAACACCAACCAAATTGAGTCATTTCCCAAATGCTTAAAAATTAATTTTTATGTTTCCATTCACTATTATCAGCGTTATTGTAGTAGATGCGCACAGTGTATCACAAGGCCGTTAATTTTGTCTTCCAGGGATCCTGCGCCTTCTGGAAATCCAATGGCCTGGGAAAGGTTGACGGCCAGTGCTGCCAACTATCTTGATATGAAACTGGAATTTGTGACACGTCAAGACATGCTCAAGGAACGGATGGATTTCTGGAGAGAAATACTAAATTTGCAATGAGTTACATGCCGTAATATTTCGTGTCATGTACTGTTCAACGCAAAATAAAAGTGGCTTCTGTTTAATATGTCATGACAACATCAGTAGCCTACCGTGCGCAACATACTGCGTCTGCTCGCCATACTTCCGCCAAGTGGTCGACGGAATGTTTGTTGTCATCATTTCTGGATTTGGTCTTTAACATTGCATGCGACAGCCGTACCATTTACATCATGACTTAGGCACAATTCGCCAACCTGAAGATGTTCTACGAACAAAACTAGTAGTAATACAATAAATGTGTAGTAATACAGCTGCGGCTGTTGTCATTAACCAGTAACATTAGTATTAGTTCAGCTGTGGTGCCCAACTTGACGAAGACTATTGCATTTCATATTCTGTAACACAATTTCTGTAAAGAACGGTTAAAATGGTGCTGCTACTGTCAGTAACTTGTTACTCGTAATCCTACAGTATGTGATAAGTACATTGTGTCCTCAGAGTCTTTCAAAGTGTTATGCTTCAATAAAATCTTACCGGTTTACAAGCCGCGCCACTTGGAATAAAACACTCGAGCTTTCGATACCTGCTTCCGCCACCGTCATCGGGACTTAAAATCGCTGACGGCTGGGGCTGGCACGGTTTTCTGCTCAGGTAGGTGGGGCGGCAGCACCTGGACCTTTTCAGAGGGAGCTGAAGTGAAGTGACGCATGTGACGGGTGTCGGGCAGCAAATAACAGCTCCGTCCCACTGCGGGATCGAGTAACGTCCACATTGATTTCTGTCGTTAAGTGAAGGCCGTCGGCGACTGCGTTGTCCGTGGTGAGAGGAATGCCTGAAATTTCATATTTTCGGCTCACTTTTAACACTGTGGATATCGGAATATTGATTTCCTTAACGATTTCTGAAACGGAATGCCCCACGCGTCTAGTTCCAACTATCATTCCGCGTTCAAAGTCTGTCAATTGCCGTCGTGCGGCCATAACCACGTAGGAAACCTTTTCACATGAACTACCAGGGTACAAATGACAGGTCCGCCAAATGCATTGCCCTTTAATCCTTATGTAAGCGATATTTATTCCGTTTGTAAGTGTGCATATCACTATCTCCTGACCTTTCTCACCTCAGCGTACGACTTCAGAACAGCGTAGCAGAATGAATACAAAGCTTACGGGCGTAAAATCCTCAATCTCGTCTTGCTAGATGCAAAAAATTTCTCCTAAACAACAGAGCCTTAAAAAGTTTCGTCTACTTTGCCATGGGAAAACAAAAGTTTCCGGTAGTCTTTAGGTAGTCAATGAAATAGGCTCAGTAGCTGCCAATGAACTTTGACATACGGTCAAGAATTGTAATCAAGACAGGAAATGGTGGAGTCAATGTGGTGTTCCCACGCTCTCTCATCTGCAGATAGTAAGGAACTTGGAAAGATATGTGTCACAGAGTGTAGTACTCGAGATATGGCGACATTTATAATTACAAAAGCTATTGCGATACAGTGACCGTAGGATAGGCAATGATACGTCCACAGAAAATTAGGTGCATTGCTTCGCCTGAGTGGAACTGAAAAGTGTTACGGGAAAACAATGATCTGCCTGTGTTTTAATCGTTCCCGCAATACTGACGACTTAGCAACTTAATTTATGCTGTCTCAGCGTACTTCACAGATACAGTTGTAGGCAGCCTGCTATCAGGCTTGGCTCTTGGCGGTTACAAAACCATTCAATGATGTCCTCAGCGCATCCGTTTACATAAGCGTGACAGAAAATAACCCATGCTCTTTCGAGTTCTGGTACAAATCAGGAAAACTACATAGACTGAATTCTTGATACATAATTTGAGCATAAATTTGAGAAATTTAATTTATTCTATCATTCATTTGGAATTTCAATTTCGTATTATACACATAGGCACCTCCTCACATGTAAGATGAGACTTTACATAATGTCTGATCTTCAATTAAAATTCATGCTTTGCCTTTGGATTTAAATTTTAGGCGCAACACCTATATAACACAAGCATAAAAAATATTTCTTCGGAATAGAGATTCTGTAGTAATAATTACTCATTTTCCGAAAAAATTCCCATGTGTGAAGATCGAAGTGACCTTATGAGACCCATGTGGTTCTATTGGAACTACCTCTCAGCAGCACAATGTCTGATATAAACAGCAGGTCACAATCGATGCCAGGAGCAGTGATTAAAAGCTCTCAGTTTACAAAATAGCCTTGGAAGCTATCACATCTGATCTGGAATATAAATGTATAAAGATGTACTATTACAATCGAATCTTCGATGAGGTGTTATACAAGATTACAGTAATTCGTGATTTGTGCATATCGACATGACCTACGTTCCCACGTATATGATTGTAACAACTTTCTCAATTGTGCCTTAATCATACAGCCGATGAATGAGCCTATAACCGGTGTTACAGTTCCAATGCACACTTCTCTGAGTTTTGTTATGGTATACAATAGGAATTCTAAACCTCTATTTCGTGGCCAACAGGATGAAATTCTCATGTTAGCACATTGTAAGGCGATTATTACCGCATTTTTAAAACGCTCTTTTAAAAAAATTTGCATCACCTTGGTTCCGAGAGTTCCGGAACCTGTACAGAAAATTGGAATGCAGATCAGCATGAACACCATTTCCGCCCTTTTTATTGCTCATGAAAACACATATTGGTTGTTGTACCACCATCCAAAGAGACCTTCAGAGGTGGTGGTCCAGATTGCTGTACGCAGTGGTACGTCTAATACATAGTAGCAAGTCCTCTTGCATTGATGCATGCCTGTATTCGTCGTGGCATACTATCCACAAGTTCTTCAAGACACTGTTGATCCAGATTGTCCTACTCTTCAACGCCGAATCGGCTTAGATCCCTCACAGTGGTTGGTGGGTCATGTCGTCCATAAACAGCCCTTTTCAATCTACCCCAGACATGTTCGACAGAGTTCATGTCTGGAGAACATGCTGGCCATTCTAGGCGAGCGATGTCGTTATCCTGAAGGAAGTCATTCACAAGATGTGCAAGATGGGGGCGCGAATTGTCATCCATGAAGACGAATGCCTCTCCAACATGCTGCTGATATGGTTGCACTATCGGTCGGAAGATGGCATTCACATATCATACAGCCGTCACAGCGCCTTCCATGACCATCAGCGCCGTACGCCAGGACCATATAATGCCACCTCAAGACAGCAGGGGACCTATAGCTTGCTGCACACTCTAGACAGTGTGTCTAATGCCTTCAGCCTCACCGGGTTGCCTCCAAACACGTCTCCGACGATAGTCTGGTTGAAGGCTTATGCGACACTCATCGGTGAAGTGAACATCTCTACCGCGCTGTCAGGCCAATGAAAACTGAAATAAACCTGAAATTTACATGTTTATTTTATAATATCATCAAAATGTTTGAAATTGATTAAAAACTTCCGCACGACCCAGAATATTTACATAAAAATGAATTTTTAACATACCACATTTTTACTTTGACCTAAAAAATGTAAAGCAATTTCTAGGAAACGCTTACAGTTTCCTAAACATATACTGTCATTGTTCAAAATTTATTATCTTAAATTAGTAATAGCAATGAAAGAGAATTAAGATTTTCTTTGACATGCATGGACAGAATATAACATGGAAGTTATGGCAAAATAAGTAGAGAAACATCTCAAACATTGACCACTAGAGAAAATAAGCATAAAGTTTCCAAACATTAGCACAATAAGAACAGGCTAAAATGTTCCACTTAGAAAATCTGAAGATAAATCGTAAATCTCATAATACGAGCATTACTCATTTCAGGAGAGACGTAAAATATTTAGATGAAAACATTAACATAAGAGCTTGTAAAGAGTGTAGGCTAAACAAACTTAAGAAATAGCGCGAATAGCTCCACTAGGATAATGTAGGGAAACCAAAAACAATCCTGGAAATCACCATGTCAGTACATAATAACAACAGGTACCTACAGCCAAGCGCTACCTCAACAACAGGCCCAAAACTCTTAAGCCGTTAACCACCACTCAGGTGAAACATGAGCTAATATATGCAAGTTAAGAAAAAGTAATTCGACCACTCCCTTAGAACTGTATGGCATAAATCCTTCAAATCTGCCATAATAAGCAGACAGTAACGTTACTCAAAATTACACAGAGCAAAACCGTTTAACAAAAAAACAGTAAAATGATGGCGTAATAAACGTCTGTCACAAAACATGTAACTGAATAGGGTGAAATCATTAATTTCAGAAAGTTACTGCAGATCGAAAAACAGTCAATAAGTCATCTAGGCTACACAGCCATACTTGCTTGCGCCAAACTGAAATTTCTGCGAGAAACAGATACTATGAAGTCGTACTTAAATGATAAAACTTTCAAGTAAGGCTCTCTTCTATGGCACATAGGCAGAACGATGTAAAACACAATTTGAACAGCATACTTTAATTCGACAAATTTCCTTCAAATAATTAAAAGATTAAATAATAAATCCAAGAAAACATCCCAGGGCGTACCACTTAATAACGAGATTTACTACGGAGCCTATGAGCTTTTTAACAGCACTTGTTACCAGACTTCATTAAACACTAGAGTAACAGCAAACGACCTGACAGCTCACAGGAAAATAACACTGTTTTGAAAGCCACCAGATTTAAAGCACCAGAGAGCTTGTGGCGTAAACAAGTAAGAGTAAGAACTTCAAGTAACTCCTATAATGGCAAGCAAGAAGTCGGCGTTCCAAATATCCCAAAGCTGTTCTATAGGTTTGAGGTCAGGACCCTGCGCCGGGGCGGCCGATGTGGCCGAGCGGTTCTAGGCGCTTCAGTCTGGAACCGCGCGACCGCTAAGGTCACAGGTTCGAATCCTGCTTCGGGCATGGATGTGTGTGATGTCCTTAGGTTAGTTAGCTTTAAGTAGTTCTAAGTTCTAGGGGACTGATGACCTCAGCAGTCAAGTCCCATAGGCTTCGGAGCCATTTGAACTCTGCGCAGGCCAGTCCAATTTGACAATTCAGAAGCTTCCTTTACCAGACTACAGATTAGCTGGCTGTTTCTAAAGGAGTTCCTTGCGGGTTGGGGGAGTGGCTATATACATAAAAAACAGTATTCCATTTGAGTCCACAGATCTATCACGAAATTTCACTGCACAGATATTTGGAAGTTGTGCAGCAGTAGTTGAATTTAGTGAAACTAAACTTCTAATTGTTGTTGTTTATAGGTCCCTTAACTCCGACTTCCGAACATTTCTGCTCAAGCTAGAGAGGGTTCTTGATTCACTTTTGTAGGATGTACCAGAAACTAGTTATATTTGGTGACTTCAGTATAAATTTTGTGTATGATGGCGCAAGAAAAAGGATGTTGGTAAATCTCCTACATTCATATGATCTGATGCAGACTGTGTTTTTCCCAACTAGGATGCAGGGGAACAGTAGCGCAGTCATAGACAATATTTTTATTCATTCTCTATTACTAGATGGGCATTCTGGCCTTTCAGACCATGATGCACAAAGTTTAACACTAAAAGGCTTTTGTACTCAAACCAATGTCATATTTAATTACAAACTATGTATGAAAGTTAATCCAACAGCAATAGAGTTTTTTAAACCTTGTCAAGGGACAAGAGTGGCAGGATGTTTATAGTGCCTATAACATAGATCATAAATACAATGCTTTCCTTAACACATTTCTCGTGCACTTTGAGAGTTGCTTTCCATTAGAACGTTGTAAACAGGGTACTAGCAGTAATGGGCAGCCCAGGTGGCTGATTAGTGGGATAAAGGATATCATATAGAACAAAGCGGGAATAATATCAAAGTGTTGGAAGTAGTCACAATCAACCTACAGTAGCCCACTACAAACAGTATTGTAAGGTGCTTAAAAATGTTTTTAGGAAGGCAAAAACTATGTGGTATGCAAATAGAATAACTAATTCACATGATAAAATTAAAACCATATGGTCAGTTGTGAAGGAAGTGTCTGGTCAGCAGCACAAAGTCGACGATGTAAAGTCAGTTTGCAGTAAAAATATTTCTGTTACCGATAAATCAGCATTTAAGAATCATTTTCTGGGCATTGCTGGTGAATCAAATAAAAATTTAGTTTCTACAGGAAAGCATATAACTTTCTTGGCAAATGCCTTTCCGAGATTGAAGTCTGAAATACTCCTCTGTGATACAGACAAGAGGGAGATTGAGTCAATAATTAAATCACTGTACACTAAGGACTCGCATGGTTATGATGGAGTGTTCAAATTGTTCAAATGACTGAGCATTATGGGACTTAACTTCTGAGGTCATCACTCCCCTAGAACTTAGAACTACTTAAAAGTAACCAACTTAAGGACATCACACACATCCATGTCCGAGGCATATGATGGAGTGTCTAGCAGAATATTAAAGTACTGTGCTGTACATGTTAGCTCTGCATTTAGCCATATTTGTAATTTTTCCTTTAGGAATGGTCAGTTTCCTGAGCGATTAAAGTACTCAGTAGTAAAGCCGCTTTATAAAAAGGGAGAAAGGGATAATTTCTGTGCCATCAGTGTTTGCGAAAGTTACTGAAAAGGCTATGTATGTAAGGGTAATTGATCATTTTATATCACAAGATTTGCTATCAAACGTACAGTTAGGCTTTAGAAGTCGTTTAACAACTGAAATTGCTATATTTTCTTTTCTCCGTGACGTACTGGATGGGTTATACAAAAGGTTTCGGACGCTAGGCGTATTTTTTTATTTAACTAAGGCCTTTGATTGTGTTGATCACAAAATATTCCTCGAGAAGTTGGACCATTACAGAATACGGGGAGTAGCTCACAATTTAGCAGCAGGCAGCAAAATGTCATTATTCATAATGTTGATAACAGCTGTTATCTGGGGTCTGAGTGTGGTACTGTCTAGTGGAGGGTGCTTCAGGGATCAGTGTTGGGGCCACTCCTGTTCCTTATTTATATATATGATTTACCTTCTAGTATTAAGGGTGACTCTAAAATTTTTCTGTTTGCTGATGACAATAGCTTCGTAGTAAAGGATGTTGTGTGCAACATTGGCTCGGTTTCAAACACTGCAGTACATGAGTTCAGTTCATGGTTTGTAGAAAATAAACTAACGCTAAATCACAGTAAGACTCAGTTTTTACAGGTTCTAACACACAATTCAACAAAATCTGACGTTTTAATTTCACAGAATGGGCATACGATTAGTGAAACTGAACAGTTCAAATTTGTAGGTGTTCACATAGATAGTAAGCTGTCGTGGGAAGCCCTTGTTCAGGATCTTGTTCAAAGACATAATACTGACATTTTTACTATTTGAGTGGCATCAGATGTGAGTGATCGTTCGACACGAAAATTAGTCTACTTTACTTATTTTCATTCGATTATGTCGTATGGTATTACATTTTGGGGTAACTCTTCCCATTCTAAAAGGATATTTTTGGCTCAGAAACGGGCGATCCGGGCAATAAGTGGTGTGAGTTCGCAAACGTCTTGTCGACCTCTGTTCACGAGTCTGGGTATTTTGACATTAGCCTCTCAATATATATACAATCCTTAGTGTCGTTTCTTGTCACCAAAATTAGTTTATTCCCAAGAATAAGCAGCTTTCACACGGTTAATACTCAGCAGAAATCATAGCTGCTTTTGGATTGGACTTCCTTAACTCTAGTGCAAAAGGTGTACAGTATACTGCTGCATCCATTTTCAATGCGCTGCCACTCGATTTCATAAAACTTAACAGTAATCCAAGCGCTTTCATACCGAAATTGAAGATGGGTCACTCCATCTATTCTGTCGAGGACTTCCTTGAAAAATTAAGCTGATACTTATGTTCTTATGTTGTGATTTCATGTACTGACACGTTCCATGACCTTGGAGATTTGGTCCTGTGGAACTTGACGTGTAAATAACTAAATAAAACAGGGATGTTAGTGTAGTGCAACCATTCCTCCACAGGTCGTGCATTCTGAACAGGTGTTCGATCTTGTTGAAAGTTGCAATCGCCATCCCCGAATTGCTCTTTAACAGTGTGAAGCAAGAAGGTGCTTAAAACATCAATGAAGGCTTGTACTGTAATAATGCCACGCAAACCAACAAGGGGTGCAAGCCCCCTCCACGAAAAACACGACCACACCATAACACCACCGCCTCCGAATTTTACTGTTGGCACTACACACGCTGGCAGATGACGTTCACCGGGACTTCGCCATACCCACATCCTGCCATCGGATCGCCACATTGTGTACCGTGATTCGTCACTCCACACAGCGTTTTTCCACCGTTCAACCGTCCAATGTTTATGCACCTTACACCTAGCGAGGCGTCGTTTGGTATTTACCGGCGTGATGTGTGGCTTATGAGCAGCTGCTCGACCTCGAAATCCAAGTTATCTCACCTTCCGCCTAACTCTCATAGTACTTGCAGTGGATCCTGATGCAGTTTGAAATTCTTGTGTGATGGTCTGGATAGATGCCTTCCTATTACACATTATGACCCTGTTCAACTGTCAACAGTCTCTGTCAGTCAATAGTCGAGGTCGGTCTGTACGCTTTTGTGCTGTACGTGTCCCTTCACGTTTCCACTTAACTATCACATCGGAAACAGTGGACCTAGGGACGTTTAGGAGGGTGGAAATCTCGCGTAAAGACGTATGACACAAGTGACACCCAGTCGCCCGACCACGTTCGAAGCCCGAGAGTTCCGTGGGGCGCCCTATTCTGGTCTCTCACGCTGTCTAATGACTACTGAGGTCGCTGATATGGAGTACCTGTCAGTAGGTGGCAGAAAAATGCACATAATATGAGAAACCTGTGTTTTTGGAAGTGTCCGGATTTCTTTTCATCACATAGTATATAAGTGAAAATCGTTCTTATGTCTCTGACAATGGAACACATGTGTCAGTATTCCTGTAGGGTAGGAAACTTTCAGTGGCTGTAGCGTGGACTACAATAAGAAGAAACGTTCAGTAAACATGGACTCTAAAATGAATATCTGTATTAGTCCCATGTGTGATTATTACTGCATGTGTTACGCGGCGCACAGATGTATCATATTTTGCAGCGCGATCCTTTACTGGCGATAAGATACAGACATTATTTATGACGCAGAGTGTTTCTTGGAACCAGTCGAGGGATACTTGAACTATAGTTAATTATCGCCTTTCTTTCATTACAGATCAAATGATAAGAAAACTCCGCTCCGATCTGTGGGTATATATATTGCCACGACGGTTGCTGCCTATCAGAGCCAAACATGCGTTCTGTTGCGTTGCTGCTAGTCGCTGCTGCCTTCTCCACGAAGGTAGCGGCTGTCCCACGCCTTCCCATCGTTCAAGAGGTACGGTAACGGACATCGAAGGAAGGAAAGTTAAAATTGTAGGTAGCGAATTGATGAGAGACATAGCTGCTGTTCAGACTGTTTCCTTACTCTCCGAATGCACTAAATAGTTTCCAGATATTACGCAGCTTTTGTAGAATTATCCAATGATGAAACCAGTCCTCTGGTTTACAGATTCGTATAGATTTGGGATTTATAGGACTCTATATTTGTCTGCAGTCGCAGATGATGTCATTGCTCGTATTTCCGTTTCACCATGGTGGTCCTGCAATCCTCAACCTATCGAGCGTACGTCGGCCTTTTCAGCTGAGTTGTCAGAGTGTCCGACAGACACGCAGTGGACTCGGCTTCGATTCCCGGCTAGGTCGGAGATGTTCTTTACACGAGGACTGGCTGTTGTGTTGTCATCATCTTGATTTCATGATTACCGACACGCAAGTCGCCCAATATGGTGTCAAATCAGAAGATTTAACGCAGAACTTGCCCATGAGGGAACTCTCGGTCAATAATACCAGACGATTACTTCATCTCATTTCACCAGGCGTATGGAAAATGGCGAAAGTCGGCCCTTTTTTTACTTAGGTGACAAATTCTGTATTCCAGCAACTTCGAATATGTGTCAGGATTGTATATCATGGGCGTTATTCTTAGCGTGAAACTCTTTGTTGGCTTTGCACAGGGAGCTTTGAAGTGGTGGCTGTGCGTGAGTTCCGTAGGGTTCGACATCTGGCTCTTCCACCTCTCCCAGAGGGGGATGTTTCAACATTTAAAAGAAAAACGTCAGTAATATGGTAATGTCATTGAAGTAAGTTTCAAACAGGTTGTCACAGTTCTTTCAGTTTCATTGAGTGCGAGAATGACATGCTTTTGTGGGAATATGCTTTCGAAAATATTTTTTCATTTTCATTCAGCCGCAGCAAAACTTTGGTTCACTGCAGTTATCTGCAAATTAACTGGTTTAACTCCCTACTTAGCAGTTCCGAAGATAACAACGCCTTATTAATTAACTAAGAAAACCGTTCTAGGTGTCTCCTGAAGTGGTTGGGAGCAACAAAAAATTATTTTATATGAGACATGAAGTGTGCTCCTCTCGAAGTGCAGAATGCACTTTGTGTACGCTATATCCATAGCCACACATTACTCCCTTCTCTGAACAGTTAGTTCCCTAAAATTTCATTAAAGTAACATAACGTTCCCTTTCTGAGGGATAAAGATCCCTTCCTCAGAGACTTTTCTATTTTTTTTATAGGTGGTGTACAGAATCAAGTAAATGCCTCTTGAATTTCCTTTCTTACCTCCCCAGGGATTTTATTGATGATAGTGGTAGAAATTGTCACCGGCAGTGGGACATGAATTGATGCCGATTAATTATTAAATTTTTAACCTCTTCCCACAACTGATGCTTTCTTCAAATGCGTAATGTCTGTGTGTGTGTGTGTGTGTGTGTGTGTGTGTGTGTGTGTGTGTGTGTGTGTGTGTGTAGATGTTAATTTGAGAACTTGTTATAGGGAGATGACGTATTCGTGACTGTAGAAAACGGTGCCTTGAGGGGTGTAGTGGCTACATCACTGAATGGCGCTCTCTACAACCAGTTCCGAGGCATACCCTATGCCACGCCGCCTCTGGGAGACCTCCGATTCCGTGTGAGTACTAAAAATGAAAGCCTTAAACCATGTTACCATCCTGTACAATAATGCACGATGCATGCACCTGTAATAACTTTATTTAACTAATAACGTAACCTGGTCCAAACCCGTACGACACGCAGGGTGCTCATACTGTCTGAGGAACATTTTACCTTAAGCTTGAATCTGAGAATGGCAAATATCTCTAGCGGGGAGATCAATTCCACTTGTAATAACTATTTAAAACAATGTCATACCACTATTTAGAAACTTTAAAATGGCTATCTTATTACTATATGAATATGCACATATGAATGTGTAACAAAAATGTAAAATGACTTGTTCCATACCATTGCGATTAGTTGTACAAATTATCCATGAAACATAAAACTAACAACCACCTTTCTTTCCTTGAGGTTGTTTGAGGTTATTTTGGTACATATATACTGTAACGCCTTATCCAACAATCGGGTACCCTCTAACATTCTCTGTGCATAATACGATAATCGCGGTGATAATACGCATCGTAGCTTGCTAAGTGGAGGTCACAATTTTGTATTTTTATAATATTTATTAGTTTTCCATTATTTGCTGGCATGTCATACATTACTACAGTTATAAAACTCATTGCTTTTTTCTAAAAATTAAGATGTTACTTTCAGAGATCCTTTTCCTGGAGAGCTCATAACACTAGCCTACCGTGACATAAGCTAATGTTACCCTCTGGGAGGCGTTTGAGTTTTGACCGTGCTTGTGTCTAATGGATGAAGGTACCGGACTATAATTTTGAGTAGAGTGTTGTTAACAGAAAAAAAAACACAGGCTTTAACTTTGGGGTTCATGAAAGTAGTAAAATTCATATACGAATGAAACATCGAACGTTCGCCAGCCCCAGTTGGTCGACAGTGCAACGCACGTTCAATCTGTGTATCACTATAACGACTTTGCGCTATCGACCAACCTTACTTTGGGTGACTGATGATAATTCTAAGTCGACACCTAAACCTACTGCCATTTTACCCTACGTAGGAAACACTTCTAACAAGAACGGTCGTATTTTACGGAAATACGTTGTGAAATGTGTTTCCGTCCTCCATCTAAAATTAGAGCGCTTTTAAGTTCTGTTAAGGATGATCTTGGTCTGCGTAAAGCGGGTGTATATCACATTCCTTGTAACTGCGGCATGGCAGATGTTGGTCAAACAATCAGGACCGTGGAGGACCGATGTACTGAGCATAAACGGCTCACACGATTAGAGCAGCCAAGTAGATCTGCTATTGCCGAACATTGCTTGGATACTGGTCACCCCACGCTATATATTAACACCTAGATATTGGCATGCACGTCCAGCTATTGGGACAGTGTTATTAAGGAGGCAGTTGAGATTAAATTAGCGAGCAACCTCGTTAACAGGGATGGAGGTTTTTGTTTAAACTCGGCTTGGAATACGGCTCTCTCCCTTGTCAAAAAACAGAGGGAAAGAGTCAATGCTACCTCACCTGCGAGTTCCTAGTCTCACTGGCGATATCTCTGAGTTTGGTCATCTTTGGTTGCACTAGTGTTCAGTGTGTGTGTGTGTGTGTGTGTGTGTGTGTGTGTGTGTGTGTGTGTGTGTGTGCGTGTGTGTTATCTTTCCTACATCAGTCCGAGAACCGAGGTTTTAAATTTGCATGTAAGTCGCCTGTCCGTTTGAATTGAAAATGGCGGGGTGTTCTCACGCCGAAATTTCGGCGGTCGCTGAAAGTATTACCTGACTGAATTCCCGGAAGTTATTTATAAGGCAAACCTGATATTCATCCTCATAGTGGCACTATTGGCACCACTCTTATGCGACTGGCGTGAAATTTAGTGCGACCGGTCGGGCAGCATAGGAATGTGCATGTGGTGTGGATGACGAAATAAAATACTATCTCTCTCATCAACTCCCCGAAAATCAAAGTTCTAAATGGTTCACATGTTCATTATCAGCTCGGAGCCACCACGTGCTGTTGCACGCTAAACATTTACTCATTCATTACATAGCACAATCACTTCAACGGGCGCTCGGAAATGTGGATGGACTTACAAGTATTTCGCCAATTCACATACGTCGTAATGTACCCAATGTTCCACAAAAGTATTTAAAATAAATGCATGCTGGATTTGCTATGCAAGAACCATGTACACACTCACGTATTTTTTCAAGATTCACAAATTCGAGTTTATTTTTAATAAGAAGATGGATAAATCGAAAGTCACACTTCACAATAAATTAATTTGTGAGCCTGACTGAATTTCTTAAGATCTTGGAAGTGGTTTAGTAAACTACTATTAATTGCGTGAATTATCTTTAGAAAATCATTAAGGTTCCACCGTATCTCAACTGTAAATTCCACAACGGCTACATACTGAAGCCTAACAAGTGCCCCTTGTTCACACACAAACCGAAAAAACACCACGTCCCTCAGAAGCCAAAAATTTCTATGTCCGAAAGTAGGAACTCTGAATAACTCACACACGCGAACTAGCAGCTGTTTCACAGCTCATCAGATAAAAGTTTCTCCTAACACAGACTAATACAGTCTGACCGTCTCCAGTGGCGACCGATGCTGGACTCCAACCAAAGCGAAGCTGTTCACCCAGGAAACATCGGTCAAGCGCCACTGGAGGCAGTTAAAACACTAACTATTAAAGTTGACGAAACTCTTAATTTAACCTTTTATACAAATATGATGCATCAAACCACATCGAATTTTTCCGAGATACATTATGCTGTTATTAGTTTTGTTTTATCTGCCATAATTTGATTATAAACAGCCATTTCTATAGTTCTCCTCTGTTTCCGGATTTATAAGTGTAACTATTACATTTCAGGAATTATTTATTACATTTAACTTGCTTTAACTTATAAACTAATGCGGATATCGAAGGTGCATTTTCACACGCGTAATTTTCCACTTCAAATGAGTGGCTCATCATTGATAGATATGGTCAATCTACATTAATTCTGGGGTAAGATTTAATTTTGCACTCGATGCGAAACACAGTCATGAGAAACAAGGAGCCATTGTGCTGCCCGACGGACGGGTTTTCCGGGTCACGGGGTCGCCCTAGCGGCCAGTGGAAGTGTCGAGAAAGTCTCTCTTCCCTTAATGATACACTATCGTGTTAAAATAGACACCAACTTTCAGAGGCAGAAACAAGCCTACCATCTTTCATCCATCTCGCATAATTTCTTCTTGGTGTTGTTTTTTTTCTGTCAGTGTCCTAAACGGGTGGTCGTACCGTTTTGGCTCATCTCTATGTCTTACTTCGCCACTACCGCTTGAAAATAAATATGTTTTCACAGTAATCTGTAAGCTGTGTGACCTGATTTTACCGAAGACCGGGAGTACGCAATCCAACGTTTGAAGAAAATCAAATGAATAAACCTTGAACTTTTTCTTGCTTTATGATATTTTAGCCGATTAGTACTGCAGTTTCTACAAAAAATACATCGTCCATTGACGAGAAACTGGTCATGTCACACAGCTCCCCGTAACTCGTGTGTTGACGTCCGCAGCCCCCGCAGCCTGCGACTTCCTGGTCCGGAGTTCGAGACGCGCTGTCCTTCGCGGAGAAGTGTGCCCAGCCATCGGCTCTCGGCTTGCGACCCGCTGTCGGCTCCGAAGACTGCCTCTACCTCAATGTGTATGCGCCGGCCACGGGGAACGGTCCTTTCCCCGTCATGGTTTACATCCATGGCGGTGCCTTCGTAGCTGGGTCGTCTTCCAGCGGCACTCCAGACTATTTTGTGGAAAAGGGCGTTGTAATGGTGACAACCACCTATCGTCTCGGTGCCCTTGGTGAGTTAATCCTCTGGTTTACGCTTTTATGGGGTCCAGCCACGATTTAGTCGTTAACTAAAAAAAATTCAGATAAATGCGAAAGTTTTTGCAGTATTAACAGAAGGCAGTTGACGTTTTATAGCCTGGCTTGATGTAAATCATATCGCTATCAAAATTTAAATATTACGATTACTTGTAAAAAAACTCTGCCAATCTTAATTTTTTTCACTGTCCTCATGGAAGATCAGTTTGGATTCTGTCCGCCCCCGGTAGCTGAGTAGTCAGCGCGACAGCATGTCAATCCTAAGGGCCCGGGTTCGATCCCCGGCTGGGTCGGAGGTTTTCTCCGCTCAGGGACTGGGTGTTGTGTAGTCCTAACCATTATCATTTCATCCCCATTGACGCGCAAGTCGCCGAAGGGACGTCAAATCGAAAGACTGCAGCAATTGAACCGTCTGCCCGACGGGGGACCCTAGTCACACGACATTTTAGTTTGCATTCTGGAAAAATGTGGGGAAACGCGAGGCAGTACTGACAGATTTTCTTAGAATACAGGTGAAAGGCAAACCTAAGCTTATAGCAAAGATTTAGCAAAAGATTCGGCAACTGTTGTCTGGAATACATCCTTTGAAACTGCGAAGGCAGCAGTGATAAGATACTTACAACGTTTAAGTTTACCGAGTGCATTGTGATTTTATCACAAACGGCAAAAGAGTTGGAGAATAGTTGACAGGAACGAATTCTTGAAAAGAGATTGTAAGATGAATATCAACAAAGGTAAAGAACGGGGTTGTGGAATGAAGTCGTAGCAAATTAGGTGATTGCTGGAGGAATTAGATTAGGAAGTGGCACTAAACTTTGTCAACGAGTTTTGCTATTTAGGCAGCAAAATAATTAACTTTAGCCGAGGTGGAGACGTCATAAAATGTAGACTGGCAGTTGGAAGAAAATCTCATCAGAAACAGAAATTTGTTAATATCTAATGTAAGTTTAAGTATTTGGAACAATTATGTAAATATTTTTGATGTATAGTAAGTATTTGTAAGTGAAACACTGACGATCGACATCTAAATCAAGAAGAGAATGGAAGTTTTTAACACTCGATTCTACTACAAAATGCCGAAGCTTAGATGTATGACCGAATAACTAGAGAGGAGTTAGCGGTTAGAAATGAGAACAAAAGCAGTTCAAATTCAAATGTGTGTGAAATCTTATGGGACTTGAATTGCTAAGGTCATCAGTCCCTAAGCTTACACACTATTTAACCTAAATTATCCTAATGACAAACACACACAACTATGCCCGAGGGAGGACCCGAACCGCCCCCGGGACCAGCCGCAGAGTCCATGACTGCAGCGACCCAGATCTCTCGGCTAACCCCGGGCGGCACAAAAGCAGTTTGTAGCCTTAACTGACTATAAGATGCGCTAGGTAGATACCGTATGTCCTGAGGCATCAAAAACCATCAATCTGTTAATGGAAGCAGTACGAGAGATAAAGACTGTAGAAGGAACCTAAGACTTGACTGCAATAAACAGGCTGAAATACATGTAGGTTCCGGCTGTTGTGGCCGAGCGGTACTAAGCGCTTCAGTCTGGAACCGCGCGACCGCTACGGTCGCAGGTTCGAATCCTGCCTCGGACATGGATGTGTGTGTTGTCCTTAGGTTAGTTAGGTTTTATTAGTTCTAAGTTCTAGGCGACTGATGACCATAGATGTTAAGTCCCATAGCGCTCAGAGCCATTTGAACATGTAGGTGTCAATTGTTATGTAGGGAGAAAAGAAGTTTCACACGAAACACTAGCGTCGAGATCTGCATCAAACCGATATTTGGACTGAAGTCCAAAACAAACAAAACATTTACACTGGAGGTCGCGCTATGCTATCACCGTTTCGTAAGGAAACTGCATTTCTCCGTATAGTTCGGATGTATTTGTACTCTGACGTAACCTACTCACTGGTACCTAGACTTCATCGTACACCAGCCTAAACTGGAACTTATCGCTCAAAGCAACCATCTCCTAATCTTAGATCGTCCAATGGCGGTGTCTGCTCTAGTGGCGAAATCTGTGCTCCGTGGCTTGTGGCGATCAGAGGCACAAGTGAGGGCATAGTGGCTCCAGTATCCCTTAGCGAGGAGACAGACCTAGTTTGAACGGTTGCTCACCAGTTTTTGGTTCTCATTACTGAACTGACTGGTGATCCGCTGTACTCGGCCTGACTAGAGACCCTTAAAGTTCCCGGCAGTCATCAGCGAACCTCGTGAACAGCTCGTTGCCAGTGACAGCCAGTGGCAGCACTCTCTTTTACTCCGAACTGACCCAACCTGGGCACAGTGGCCAGTGAAAAATACATTGTCTGCATGACTTCCAAGTTGGAGTGAACCATGCACCGGGCATTGAGGGCCAGGTTCCGATAAAGCAACGTGACGCCACGCGTTTATCCTACCCTACACTCGTGAGCCACGGTGACTTCCGATTAAGTTGTGATGTACATACAGAACTATTACGTGTCCTGTGGAGGAAGTCTCTCTCTCGCCCCCCCCCCCCCTCTTTCTCTTTCTCTCCCCTCTCTCTCGTTCTTGCTCTCTCTTTCTCTCTCTCTCTCTCTCTCTCTCTCTCTCTCTGACTCACTCACACACTCACTCCAACAACACAGCTATGTGTAATTCAGTTGCTCATGAGAACGTCCTACTGAAATACACTTCTATAGCTTACATTTACTACAGAGAAATCAAACGAAATGAGATAATCGAAGAGTACTCCTATTTATAACAGAGATAAAATAAGAACGCAGCTGTGAAGTTGAACATTATTCTTAACGTTCGTCTTTAGTAAGATATATTCTGATCTCCAGTAGACTGTTACACCAAAATGGAAGCCAGTTCATGACAATAGATCAACACTTGGTTCACTATAGCACCATTTACGGATTTGAATAAGAGAATTGCTTTAATATAAAAAATAAAACATGAAACCAATAATGGATTAAAACAAAGAACTTAGTATCAACTGGAGCGGTTATTCATTAATTAACTAGTTAGGAGATATCATTCATGTGAAAACCTCACAGGCAAGGCAGAACCTGTAAACCTAAAGGTCACACCAGAAACAACTAAATTTTCAGCGCCTCTATCAGCAAATTTATTTGTTATGATTGGCTGTAATCTGATTAGGATTTATTCACAGTATACGTAAGAATGCACGTCGAAGACTACTTGCCGTGATACAAGCCTATTCAAAATACCGAGTCTTACTAGTATGGCTAATATTTACTGCATATTATACTGCGTTCCAATGACACACATTTTTTCAGAGTCGCTCTAAAGATATGTTTACTATGTTATCGACTACCTACAGTTAAGTGCAACAGGTTCTGAAATTCATTGTAGTGCATTTGTGAAGAACAAGAGAAAATAATAAATGGTTCAAATGGCTCTGAGCACTATGGGACTTAACTTCTGAGATCATCAGTCCCCTAAAACTTAGAACTACTTAAACCTAAGGACATCACACACATCCATGCCCAAGGCAGGATTCGAACCTGCGACCGTAGTGGTCGTGCGGTTCCAGACTGTAGCGCAAGACAATATAATAACCACAGAAAACAAACATGCACAGTTACATGAACGAATTTCACATAGTGGCATAACGTCATTTCATGCGGAATGCAGCAAACAAGATGAAAAAAAGAAATATATGTACTTATGAGTGTCAGAATATACAGGCTTCAAGTATACTTTCATAAACCCATAGATCTAAGTACATAGCACAATAATCGGAATGAACGATACAGACTACTTAAATGCAATGTAGATACACAGCACTTCTCAAATTCAAGTAAAAGCTGCTACGAGCGATATTCTTTGCGAAATAGTATGCATATACGTCTATGTTACTTCAATCTTTAGTTCAACAGTTTCGGTACTAATAATAGCCCATATATCTAATAATTATCCTGCACAGACGAACTGGCGGCTGACAGAGTTAAAATAACGTGCCCTGAACTGCAACGTTAGTTTCGGAAGCCGTTCGTTATATTCTCCGATTATCTCTATTTGAAATTTTGTGTTGAAAGTAGCCCTATTCGTAACTACAGCACACCGGTGACACCAGTCGTATTTTGCGTTCGTTGTTTCTCTCGCAAACAATTGGTATTTGAAACTTCGACAATGCCTATTTGAATCTTAGGCAAAATTTTCAATGTTTACAATATTTTTTAGATTGAAAACAAACGTTGGCTTCACATTTTCATGACATTCTGTCAGAATGTATTCGAGATCTGGATAAGAACTTAAACATTACATTGTAAAATGTTGTAGATCACAAACTTCATTCAGTTATACGAATAGCCAGTAGATAGTACTACATGCTGGTCAGGAATAGAGAGCCTGTATCATGAAACCCGATGATCGAAATCAAGAAAATTAAAAGAAATGCAGTGCGTCAAAAAAAAAAAAAAAAAAAAAAACAGTACATTGTCCCACCTGGTAGTGCCAGTGATTTTACAAGAAAACACTGAAAGATTCACCTGGCACTTTGGGAGTCACTGTGGGTGGTATAAAAAAGCAAACATTTATCATGACAGGCGTCCCTCATAGGGGTCAGGCAATAAATTGTTCTTACATAAAACAGATCCAAAAGGCTGGACAGCGTCCACGGAAAGATAGGTTAGTGGAATGTAAATGCATTATTTTGCGTATGTGTGCTATATCTCCTTTCTTCACTGCAAATGTTCACTGTTTTTTTCCCTCATTCCGTGGAAATACAAGCCTACTAAATCCACTTTGACGTTTATTTGCACACGCGAAAGCAGCACAATGTGGCAATGTTTCTACTGCAGAATGAACGACAAACGGTAAAACACATATCAAACCAGAGTTACCATGCTTACTTCAGAACGGTACTTTCTTTCCGCCGAATATTTCCTTACATTGACTTCGATGACACCGTTCTCAGAGGGAGAGATCACGGACTGTTCTGTCCTCCTACATTTTCTTCGTAATTATAGCATTTGAATGTCAGTACTTAGACAACAATTTCCTAAACCAGTAATCACGGATTCACTGGTTTAGTTCCAGTTAGTAGCAACTTTACTTCCATTTACATTCCATGTTTATTAAAAATGGAAGTGTTATGATTATGAAGTCTTCGCGACGGAGTCCTTGCATAAAAAGTTCGCGGTTTACTTGCCGCGTCAAATTTGGATAACATCCCAAGCTTTCGATCACTACCTCCGTCCTCAGGGGTAAAACTGACTGTCGTGGACCGGTGAGGCTTCCGCTTTTAAAAGCAGTAGACGGCTTCTCATTGGCTGGGTGACGTCACGGTGAAAACGGCGCGTACCAAGGTGGCGGCCTCTATATCCATTTTCTTTGCGCGCTTTATCCAGCGTTGCTTGCAGCGCCATCCATCTCAACAGGCGGAGCACTGCGAGGAATGTAAGAAGTCTCCCTCTGCGCTCTTTCTCTATCAATTGCGCGCTTCCATGCATTGCTGAGTGCATAACCAGAGTCTCTGTTGAAATTATTTTCACAGAGTCTAAATTCAACTTCTTCCCTGATGACAGAGTCCCAATAGTTTGAAGCGTGATCAAGTAGTCTTGTTTCATCGATAAAATCCTATGTTTATTTAACAAACTGTGCTCAGCAAACCGCAGATTTTTCTAGATACCTGTTTTTCAGGTGACGCTGATGTTCCACACAGAGATCGGCAACAGTTCCTATAGACTGACCCACATAATTTTTGCCACATTCGCAAGGAATGCTGTAAATTCTCGGCACTCTCAGGCCAAGATTATCTTTCACGGGTCCCAGCATCTCCTTAATCTTCCTGTGTGGCCGGAAGACTGGTCCGATTCCCTGCCAGTTCAGGACTCTGCTGATCTTGCGGGGCGTTGCACCGCAGAATGGTAGCCGCGCGATGTGTTGGTCCTCTTTATCTGTTCGATCAGCGTCCTTCCTAGGTTTCTTCGCCAGAGTAGATCTGATATCACGATCGGAATATCCATTTTTTCTGAATACCATCGTCATATAGTTAATCTCGGAGCCGAGATGATCCTTGTCCGAAATAGTCCTTGCTCTGTGTACCAAGGTATTCAGCATAGCTGCTTCTGAGCTGGGTGGTGAAAACTACGCGCGTTTAGATATAAATCTGTATGCGTTTTCTGTACACTGAATGTCCAAGACGTCCATCTGATTTTCGCTCCACCAGCACATCTAAGAAGGGTAACTTCCCATCCTTCTCCACCTCCACAGTAAATCATATGTTCTGATGTATACCATTCAAATGATCAAGAAACTGCTGCAGTGCCTCATTGCAATGTGGCCAGATTAAAAATGTATGGTCAACATACCTGAAGAAGCAGGATGGACGTAAGGGAGCACTGTTCAATGCTCGTTCTTCGAAATCCTCCATGAAGAAGTTAGCTATGGATGGTGACAGTGGCGAACCCATGGCTGTTCCGTCAGTCATTTCATAATATTTTCCACCATACAAAAAATAGGTGGTCGTCAAAGTGTGTCGAAATAACTTCAGTAGTTCAGGAGAGAAATTAGCAGCCAACATTTTAACGTATCTTCCACCGGTACCTTTGTAAACAAAGAGACCACATCTAGGCTGATCATGATGTCATTTGGACCTATCCTCATCTGCTTTATGATGTCAACAAACATTTTTGAGTTATTAATATGATGGCTACAGTGGCCGACTATAGGTGCTAATAATTTGGTTAAGTATTTTGCCTAGCGATATGTAGGAGACCCAATAGCACTAACAATAGGTCTCAACGGGACCCCATCCTTATGGAATTTGGGTAGACCATATAACCTGGTGGCCTTACCGCTATTGGTCGTAGATTCTTGACTAATTCTTCTGGGAGGCCAGAGTTCTTCATTATCTCCCCTGTCTTCCTGCTAAGTGCTGCTGTGGGATCCCGTTTAAGAATCTGGTACGTGGCATCTTCCAATAATAGGGCCACTTTCTTATGATAATCGGTAGCATTGAGGATAACTGTGGCATTACATTTGTCGGCTGGTGGTACAACTAACTCTTCATCCTTCCCGAACGATTTTAATGCCAGTGTCTCCACTCTGCTTACATTGTACCCAGGAGGCTTGGCTGTTGCTAAAATCCGACTAGTTGCAAGCCTTACCTCATCTGCTGCCTCTTCAGGAAGGTGCCGAACCGCTTGTTCTACTCCACTGATAATCTCGGCCACTGGTAGCTTTTGTGGAGCCGGAGAAAAGTTCAGTCCCTTACTGAGAACTGAGATGGTGGCGTCATCAATTTCCTTGTCGGAGAAGTTGATAACAGTGCGATGTGCGACGCTGGACCCAGAAATTCCTTTTCCCCGGTTTAGGTGCACAAATTTATCAGCCTGTTTTGCTGTAGTCTTGCTTAAATTAGCACGCTGATGTGAAGCCAAGGTCATGTCTACCGATTCCCAGTCCCAAGGTGACAAAACTGCAGACAAAAACAGATGGCAACTATATAAGGAGCGAGTGTTGGCATCCAGTTCATACCTCGTATGGTATATCTTCTCCCTGACGATCGCAAGACTTGTCTTCCGCGCCGGCCTGAGTGGCCGTACGGTTCTAGGCGCTAGAGTCTGGAGCCGAGGGACCACTGCGGTCGCAGGTTCGAATCCTGTCTCGAGCATGGATGTGTGTGATGTCCTTAGGTTAGTTAGGTTTAATTAGTTCTAAGTTCTAGGCGACTGATGACCTCAGAAGTTAAGTCGCATAGAGCTCAGAGCCATAGAACTTGTCTTGCGCAAGATTCTATCACTGCAGCAGTTCGGATGTGATGTTTGACATCTGCTAAATTTGGTACAACCTCCTTGTCACGACAGCGTCGTAGAAAAGCCAGATTACACAGCAGCTGTGACTGTTTCAAGCGTAGCTTCTCCAGCCGACAAACGCTGCGCGCTTCATCCTCCCCATAGAGGAATCTAATACGATTACGAAGTCTTTCGCGACGGAGTCCTTTCATAAAAAGTTCTCGGTTTATTTGCGACGTCAAATTTGGATAACATTCCAAGCTTTCCATGACTACCTCCGTCATCTTCGTCAGGGGTAAAACTGACTGTCGTGGACCGGTGAGGCTGACGGACCCAATGGCGCATAGCCGCTGAGCCATGTCCCCAGCAGGGCAGTCACTCAACCTTCATCGCTATATCACCATCGTTCATCCTAGTACAGCGAGCCTCATTCTAGGTGCTACTGTATGAGCTAACTAATACTTTCTGCATTAATCGTAACAAGTCTTCATTCGCTTGGAGAAGTACATCTTCTGTTTGCTGTTTTAATGTACGCTAATTATTTTTGCTCCAGCCAGCTTTTCTACGACGACAGTCACCACACCACTCTGTAGCCCACCTCTCCTTACCGTTGCGTGTGAAGTCATACACAACGTACACTACTGGCCATTAAAATTTGCTTCACCAAGAAGAAATGCAGATGATAAACGAGTATTCATTGGACAAATATGTTATACTAGAACTGACATGTGATTACATTTTCAGGCAATTTTGGTGCATTGATCCTGAGAAATCAGTACCCAGAACAACCACCTCTGGCCGTAATAACGGCCTTGATACGCCTGGGCATTAAGTCAAACAGGGCTTGGATGGCGTGTACAGGTACAGCTGCCCGTGCAGCTTCAACACGATACCACAGTTCATCAAGAGTAGTGACTGACGTATTGGGATGAGCCAGTTGCTCGGCCACCATTGACCAGACGTTTTCAGTTGGTGAGAGATCTGGAGAATGTGCTGACCAGGGCAGCAGTCGAACGTTGTCTGTATCCAGAAAGGCCTGTACAGGACCTGCAACATGCGGTCGTGCATTATCCTGCTCAAATGTAGGGTTTCGCAGGGATCGGATGAAGGGTAGAACCACGCGTCGTAACACATCTGAAATGTAACGTCCACTGTTCAAAGTGCCGTCAATGCGAACAAGAGGTGACCGAGACGTGTAACCAATGGTACCCCATACCATCACGCCAGTATGGCGATGACTAATACACGCTTCCAATGTGCGTTCACCGCGATGTCGCCAAACACGGATGCGACCATCATGATGCTGGAAACAGAACCTGGATTCATCCGAAAAAATGACGTTTTGCCTTCTTGCACCCAGGTTCGTCGTTGAGTACAACATCGCAGCGCTGCTGTCTGTGATGCAACGTCAAGGGTAACCACAGCCATGGCCTCCGAGCTGATAGTCCACGCTGCTGGAAACGTCGTCGAACTGTTCGTGCACATGGTTGTTGCCTTGCAAACGTCCTCATCTGTTGACTCAGAGATCGAGACGTGGCTGCACGATCCGTTACAGCCATGAGGATAAAATGCCTGTCATCTCGACTGCTAGTCATAAGAGGCCGTTGGGATCCAGCACGGCGTTCCGTATTAGCCTCCCGAACCCACCAATTCCATATTCTGCTAACAGTCATTGGATCTCAACCAACGCGAACAGCAATGTTGCGATAGGATAAGCCGCAATCGTGGTAGGCTACAATCCGACCTTTATCAAAGTCGGAAACGTGATGGTACACATTTCTTCTCCTTACACGAGGCATCACAATAACGTTTCAACAGGCAACGCCGGTCGACTGCTGTTTGTGTGTGAGAAATAGGTTGGAAACTTTCCTCGTGTCAGCACGTTATAGGTGTCGCCACCGGCGCCAACCTTGTGTGAATGCTCTGCGTATCTCAGCATTTGCGTATCACAGCATCTTCATCCTGTCGGTTAAATTTCGCGTCTGTAGCACGTCATCTTCGTGGTGTAGCAGTTTTAATGTCCAGTAGTGCATATTTTGTTAGATACTTTGTTTCATCACAAAAAAATCAGAAACTGGATCTTAAGTAATTTTTTGTGTAGGATAAACGAGATCGATGACGTCTGGTAGTCTACATGTTCCGACAAACCGTAATTTTGTGTCGACTTTTGGCAGGTTTCCTGAGCCTGCAGAACACCGACATCCCAGGCAACGCGGGCCTCAAAGACCAGGTGCTGTCTTTGCAGTGGGTGCAGAAGAACATCGCGGCCTTCGGCGGGGACCCCAGCAAGGTCGTCATCTTCGGGGCGAGCGCTGGTGGCGCCGCCACGTCACACCTCTTCCTCTCGCCGGCGACTGGGGGTGAGCACTCCTTAAACTATGTGTATTCATTCAGGAACTATAACACTGATAAAATAAATAAGGAAAGCAGATATATTAGCACAGCTGAGAAATTAACGCACAGCTTTCAGGTTTTTTTTTTTCTTAGCAACCCCTTTGGAGCATTTCATTAAAATCATTCTAGATGTATTGGCGTTGCCTCTTATGAAATATGTAAAACAATGAAATACTAATACAGCTGATCTTCGGCCATGTTGCAACCTTCTTCAGGCAAAGACGAGCTAAGGATGGATGCTTCAACATACAGCATTTCTGAAGTGTCATAACACCACCGACGTCACATTTCTTAAATTTAATTGGGTCTGAAATGCTACTGGTCTGTGTTGGGAGAGAAGGACGGATTAAATGACAGACTTGCTGCTAATTGGCAGCCAACTACGAATCAGCGACGAGTTTCTGAAAGGAAGTATTTGAGAGGCGTTGTCCAAGAATTAGTTATGGGAAAACGACGCTAATTGTATTCATTTTTTCCCTTTTCGTTAGGACTGCTTGTGTGAAATTCCAGACTGCAATGCTATCTCATGGCGAGTTGTGACATTACGATTCTTGAAATTTCAACAATAGACATGTAGAAGTTCTAGCTTCACTGTAGCAAGTGTACTGCCACGAATGTAATAACAAGTGTGTGATATCTGTCGGAAAATGGCAGTGGAGCACTTAGGCAAGATCAAGTTGTTTTGAGTCCTCCATCGTTTGTGGGCGATAATTCCGCGAGTTTTACCCGAATACCTAGACCCAGACTCTTGGTCACTCCTCCACGACAATGCTCTGGACCACTAGGAGCTGTTCTATTATTTCATTTACTGTAACTGGCTTCCTACTGAACATTGTAGATCTCATTGTTTTACTGTCGTATTCGTTGGCTATTTCAGTTTTTAGCCAGCTGATGGACCACTGTCCTTGATCGCCCTCTGTATTCGCTCGATTTGGTCCCAGTTGACTTCTGGTTGTTCCTCGAATTGAAGTAGGAAATGAAAGGACGCAGTTACTATCCAACTCGGGATATCCAAGGAAAATGGACCGTAGTACTAAATATAATTCCGAAAAAGGACTATAGCGTCTGTTTCAGTACAGTTTTAAAACAGTTCTGTTTATTGATTCAGGTGGAGACTACTTTGAATAAAGACGGTGCTTATGCGAACATAACCCATGAGTTACATTTTTGATACACCAGTGACGAGTTAGGTCGCTACCCTGCCATCATACACAGCCTCTTGTACCGTTATTCCTGCGACCAGGAGCCATCCGTCTTCTCTGTTGATGTTGTCATGGTGTTTGAAGACCTCAGTCGTTAATTGTATTCCGCAAATGGGCATTCACGACCGTCTCGCAAGTACTCGTTCTCCAGTTGGGACGGTACACCGTCAGTGCCGATCTGTTGTGCTACACGTACCGAACAGAGCTCCCATCGTCTTCTACACGGGTGCTAGCCGTTCCTCGTATGCATCAGCGGCGTTGAATGCTTTGACTGCATCCAAATCCAAACAACCATATTCTAGATGCTGCCCGCCACTCCGTAAAACTGGTCTGATGTCTCCATGGTGAAGCACTATTCCCACTCGATCACTGTCGCCCTTAACTTGAGACAAGTGAACCACTGAGAGCTGTTCTATTACTCCATTTTCTGTACCTGGCTTCCTCCTGAACTCTGTAGATCGTATTGTGTTACTGTCGCATCCGTTGGCTCTTTCAGTTCTTGTTTGCAGTTGTTTTTCGCACTGATGCCTTGTGTTTCGGTGTCGGAGTGTGTAAAATATGATCCGCATAATGGTGGGATTTATCGTACAAGTCTTTTTGTTGGTGGCGGGTTTCCGGCAGGACTTGTGTCCCAGTTTGGCGTTGCGACTTCTATGGATTTCCATAGGCCGAATAGCACCGTTACATTTTTGTTCTAGCGTGAACTGCGTTGTTTTTATGCCGTCTGTTGAGATGCTGATGGAACCGGAATTCTCCATAGAAAACCGACGAATACGTCCAAGTATGTCGGTTATTTTAATATATCGGCGTTTCCAAGTTTTACAACATGTAATGGCAGTACAGGGTGTTCATTTTAACTGAATGCCTTGAAATATCTCGAAAACTACACACTGCATCAAAAAAGTCTTAATTACAATTTGTTTGTGTCCGAGGGAAACGTCCAACGTTACTATACTCGAACCCCCTCCCCACACCGCGCGTGGGTGGCGGGAGGCTATTTTGAAAATTTCAGTGGGAGCTCCCGATTTTTATTGGAAATTACAATTCAACGGCAAAATATACCTCCGTTTTGTTTGGAGGATTTTCATCGTTTCCTCACAGATGGTGCTGTTATCGGAGGAATAGACATGGGTACACAATCTTAATTTAAGACATGCTACTCAGTGTCCAGCATTTTATTACTTCTAATTGCACACCCCATTCGCAACGTTGAATTCCTTCATCTTGTCGAACAGGGAACTACTAGATGCACCACTGTGGTCGTGGCTCTAGGAGAAACCTACTTTACTTTTCCAATTAGAGTAAGTGTTCAAACGTGGTGCCGCCAACTTCAATACAATTAGTGATCCGCTTTTCACATGTCAGCACAGGCGTTTCTGATGCGGTCAACCATGTCTTCACGGCCTGTTGGCAGTTGTTGGTACACCATACCTTTTAAACAACCGTCCAGAAAGAAATCAAATCCGGCGGCCTTGTGGGTCAACTCATATGGCCACATCTGCCGATCCATCGGCCAATGTAAACACAATCAAATACCTAACGTTCTTCAGTTGCGTAATGCGCCGGGCAATCGTCAAGCTGAACCCACATATGCTGTCGAACGTCGTTCAGTAGTGCCGATAGTTCATGTTACAAAAACTTTCGATATTTGTATGCAGTCAATAAATTATGGTCCCTTGAGTTTGTTCCTTACGATATCTCATGATGCGTTACCCGACCAGGGATGTTGACGGCCAACTTTCCGTAACCACTCGGAACTGTACACAGTCCAGTTACGCCGGTTTAACGCTACGATTGCTTGTGAATGTACAATTGTCGGAAAATACTATGCTTATTTGGTGAGATATTTGGCCCGATCACTATCAGTAGACCACCCTGTAGATGATACTTCCTACTGACGGAAGAGTTGTGAAGCACTGCAGTTAATTCATTAGCTTCTCCTGTAACACGTTTGCTTTGTTTGTTTCTGCTGGTCAGTGCGCTGTCATCAGACATAAAGGCGTTCACGACATTGTAAAAGAACGAACGAGAGAGACAGAGAGAGAGAGAGAGAGAGAGAGAGAGAGAGAGAGAGAGAGAGCTTTCTCTGGAAAACGTTAGGCCTGCAAGGCGGCAGCAGCCTCAGTATTTCTCCTATATTATCCGTAAATCAGGATCATTTCAAGTTTTCCTTGTTTGGTTGCAACATTCATCGTCCACTTGCACGACTGTTGTCCAAATGATAGTTAGGTAATAAACACTGCGGAAATATTACAATGTTTAGAACCGCGTTCTGCTCCAGTCTGCATGACACGTGGCCTCCTGTCGCAGTGTACTGCTTTGTTATGATAACGTCGTAGTTCGTTGCACGGCTACGGTGGAGCGCCGAGTAATCACGTGTTCGATATCTCGGAGGAATACAATGTTGCGAATGCGGTTTTCAATTAGAAGTAGCGAAATACTGGCCTGTCCTACCCTCGCTGCAGGATCTCATTTCTGTAGGCTATTTACGTTTCTCCTCTCTTTTATCCACATTTGTTGGTTCATGATCGTAGCTTTATCTTCTCGCACTCGCCAGTCCTTGGTTTGCCCTTTGAAGACGCATCTGAAAGCTCACTCCAAGGACATATTAACCCTACGAAAGATTTTAATGTACGCTAAGCAGACAGATGTACAGCTATTCCTTCAACTTTTCTGTGTTTCCTTTGTTATAACGAACACCATTCGTGTTTTGTGAATATGAGAGCTTAATCTGATTGTAATAAATAAAGCTGCACAGTACGTACGTGTGTTAGTAATTTTATGCAAGAACTTTTTTAGACTTATGATGATAAATAAAAATTTTAAAACGTAGCATACGAGTTGGATTAAAGCAGTGGGGCGGTTAAATCCGTGATTGTAAAAGACTGCTATTTACAGTGGGTCAAGTGGAAGCTGTTGTTTACTTGAATATTCTAGAAAAATTCACAGATTATTCAATTGATAGCGATTAAGCAACCCAGTGCCTTTCACAGTTTCTTACTTTTTTCTATCGTAGAGCGTCCAAGTTGTGCTCACTGTAACTAGTCTTGAGTGCGTCACACTTCAAATGCCATATTGATTCAACACTAAATCACTTTCACAACCTTCACTCTATAATCTTCACAGTATTACTATTGCTTGATTCGTGCTAATGCCATTGAAAAGTGTTCAATAACTTTAAGACTTTTCTAGCCATGTACTACAATCTTCATTGTGTTCTTGTGCTTCGACTCTCTTACTTCGTAAATGAGTAACCCATCCAAGCCCGCCCGGTTAGCCGCGCGGTCTAACGCAGGGCTTTCCGGATTGGAAAGGAGCGCGTGGTCTCCGGCACGAATCCGCCAAGCGGACTTGTGTCGAGGTCCGGTGAGCCGGCAGTCTGTGCATGGTTTTCAGGCGGTTTTCTATCTGCCTCGGCGAATGCGGGCTGGTTCCCTTTATTCCGCCTAAGCGATTCGTGCACAAACAAGTTCTCCCTGGTCGCGTACACCAGCATTACTCTAACGCGCAAACACAGTGGCTACCCTCGTCTGGTGTAAGACGTTCCCTTGGAGGGGGGGGGGGCGTCCACCGGGGGCTGAACCGCACAATAACCGTGAAAGAGTGGTTCGGTGTGGGACGGCGGAGGGGTGAAGTCGACTGCGGTAGTCGTCGAGAAGTTGTGGACCCCTGCGGCTGCGACGGGGACGGAGCCTCTTCGTCGTTTCTAGGTCCCCGGTTAACACAGAACCCATCCAAGCTACATCTCTGGTACAAACTGAGGACACCACCTTTCGAAATTAAACGAGCTGTTATATTGAGGGAAACCAGCTTCAGATGTAGACATCGTAGATGATCTCGTATGTGGGAGTAGTGGGATCATTTCGCGTCTAATTACGGTTTAGGATTTTCATAATTGCCCTAGATCATTTATAGTGAACTCTGAGGGGTGGAGGTTAAAGGACTTTCTTATTTTGGTTATGTGGAAGATAACTATTCGCGAAAGGTAGATATTTGTGCTGAAATCCCGCCTCGATACTATTTTCATTTTAAAACATTATCTCATGTGCCCAGTCTGGAACATGTTACGTAATTTGAGGAGCGAGAAAGAAAAGGAAATGGAAGGAAATAATGATGTGTCAGGACATTGTGCGGAATCAGCGGCAACGAGTAGAAGGACATGCTGGACCAAGCCTCGAACCCTGGGCCTCCTACTTACTGGGCAGCTGCGTTAAGCACTGCGCTACGCAGACACAGTACTTGTCACAAAAGCTCCGACTACCTCGGCACGCTACCTGGCCGAATCTCACTCCCAACCTGCCCCAGCTACTGCAGTCCCCGTGTATGTCCTCCATGATCGCTAGTTTGAGATCTCGCAGGAAGTCGAACGTAATTGTGCATCCGCACTGCAGGTGGAAGATTCCTGCTCATCGAGGCGAATCATTTATATGAATGCGTGGTGTCAGTTCTTTTGGACGTGTTCGAAAGAACAAGACACCACCACCCACTCTTACAATATGGAAGAGTGTCGTTCCCTAAATGTCGGAATGTGTGTCAGAATAATGGCTTGACACTTTATTTTCTTTTTTCGAATGTGCTATACAATCAGTATATCACTGTAGATAAATAATTGTATTCGGAATTCGGACATTGTGGGAGCGGTTTAGCTCTAATGCCAAAGGTTAACTTTCTCGGCAGGCCTCTTCAGCGGGGTGATCATGGAGAGTGGAGTAGCGACGACCCCCTGGGCACTGACAGAGAAACCCCGCGAGAGGGCGTACCGGATGGCGGAGGCGCTCGGCTTCAAGGTGCAGAGCGATAACCACACTGACGACGACGACGCGCGGCTGGCTGCCTTCCTTCGCGCCGCCAACTACTCAGACCTCGCCGGTGACGCCAATATCGCTCTCTCTGATTTCGTAAGTGCTCCAGTTGTTAGTGCGTAACATATTTTCTGTGTAATTTTATCACCTAATTACACCTGAAATATTCAGCCAAAAACAAATTCCTGGCATCCACAATGTCGGAAAGAATGCCATAATCGTCGCATAAATTCGAAAGAAATTAGTACTTGCAGCGTAGAGATATCAAGTTTTAACCTCGCCCTTCGCTGAATTTCCCAGAAGTAGGCAGTCGTGCAATGATCAGTCCTAACAGCAACTGCGAGCATAGTATTCAGAGTGACGTGTGTCTGCTGCGTTGCCCGTGTTTGGTAACATGGTCACCGTTTCTCGAGCCGTCCGTCAAGGACGGTGCTATTGGCGTTGACATTATTATTCGGCAACTCCACCTGCAGCTGCCCTATCTCCATACGTCCTACGTTGAAATCGATTTCTACAGCTACGGAAACCACAAATCAGAATAGCTGAAGCCGTACCTCATACTTCTCTGTTTTAGCTGACTAAATGTTTGAAGATGTTCTGCCTGGAATCTTATTGACTGGAGTTGAATTGTTATCGGCGACCAGTCCCGCTTCGAACTGAGCTCCGATCTACAGCGCCAGTTGGACACAATATGACACGATATCCCTCGGGAGGACATACAACAAGTATGTCAAACAATGCCAAGCTGAATAACTACTTGCTCGTGTGCCAGAGGTGGGCCATCGCGTAACTGACTTGCTCAGTCCCTGAACCCCCTTCTGTCGAATAAATCATTCAATTTCTTCTGAAATTTTAATCATTCGTTCGTCTGTACATGTACCTCGCATGTGAGGATTTCCCATTCGGATAATTCCTTCGTTATACATCTTTAGAGTGTATATGACGTTCGATAGTGTTAAAAGATAAGCAGAATATAGATAAAATGCTGCAAATTATACAGTTAATTTCCTCGTTTCACGTGATTACAGTATTTGAAGTCAGCATCAACTGACAGGATTAAACCTGTGAGTTAAGGATTGTAATTATAGTAAATCTATATCTGAATTGGTTTGATTTCCACAAAACGTTATTTACTCTTCAGAATAACTATTCTTAGACCTCTTTCTATAAAGAAACTAAGATTGATCAGAAAACGTAGTAAAATCATTGTATCAATAAAAGTCTCAGAGTTAGTTCCCTGCGTGATAGTACTGCTTTGAACTTGATAGAACTGTGCCATTCAGACATTTATACGAACGCTTTGATGAATCTCATTCCCAGGTAGTGTGCAGCTGGTGTGATGTCATAGTCGGCTTTCGGGCAATGTCTAAACTGCTAGTGGAGAAAGGCAGTCTATATAGTGCTGGCTGTATGCACGTCAGTGACCAGGTCAGACTGCACAAGGTGTCTACCAGCAATGACTCCACCTGTCATAAACGTTTTCTTCTAGTTCGGGAATACGCAGCTTCTTGTAGAAACACTTTATAAACAAAACTGAGCCTCTTTCATTGTATCGCAACCGATTTTAGACATACAAATCTATTTAAAATGATAACTGAAGAAGACACTACAACCGGTTGTGGTTATTAGTGACTTCTCAACAGACGTTCTCATGCGTCAAATCAGGTATAGTAGCAATGTCCTCCAGCAGGAGACTTTCCAAATTTCTCTCTTAATTCTGCGAAATTCGTCTTTGGACTGCCTTATATGTTCCTGGGTGGCTCAGATTCTTCAACCTGCCAATCACGTCATTTTCTCATACCAAAAAATACAGTTACTCGTCAAAATTGGTCATTTGTAAGAGGCCCCATTGCAAGCGCGCTGTAACTAATATTTCGCAAAAGCCCGCGAGCATACTCGTGGGCCGGCCACAGTGGCCGTGCGATTCTAGGCGCTACAGTCTGGAGCCGAGCGACCGCTACGGTCGCAGGTTCGAATCCTGCCTCGGGCATGGATGTGTGTGATGTCCTTAGGTTAGTTAGGTTTAATTAGTTCTAAGTTCTAGGCGACTGATGACCTCAGATGTTAAGTCGCATAGTGCTCAGAGCCATTTGAACCATAATCGTTGTCTGGGAGGGGGAGAGGGGAAGAAAGGGGGGGGAGTGTTTCTTGGTGTTCGATTCGTATTTGAGCTGGGTACATGGGGTGTAAAGGTTTTTTTGGTTTTTCCTGGACCAGCGGACGTTTGTACATCCTTTCAAACATTTCTCTTACTGTAGCTATGTTACAATATACTAGGCAAAGTTTGAACGATGAACCGGAACTGACGTCCAGGCAAATGGTACGAATCAATTAATTCCTTTTGTGAAAGATTTTAATTGGACTAAAATTAATGCTCACCTAATGGCACCATTTGTATGTGTACCGTTCGGATTTTACCCGCACAAACATTCAAAAAATATGTTTTTATTGGAGGTTTATGTAGTGCGCCATCTCATACACATCAAACTTACACGAATAGGTTCAAATTTTTCGCGGAAATAGATAAATGGATCAAGTCAAAACGAATTTTTTATCATCCAACATTATCCTTTGTCGAGAAACGATGAGTAAATGTCACGCTAAATGTAGCCCACTTCTTCTCAGTAGCTTTTTAAGGGCGCCACTTATATTTTTTTTAAACATGTACGAATCGGTTCAAATTTTGCATAAAGGTAGATAAATGAAGAAAGTCAAAACGAAACTTTTTGTCTAATAATCTTTACCCGTTGTCGATATACAATAGTTTAAATATATATAGCACACGTGATTACGTTTTATGTTAATTGAATCAAACAAATAAAAACGCATTATTGCGATAAAACTGAAAACTCAGTTTCAAAATTTTAGTTTCATTCGGATTCTAAGTGCAAAAAGCACTTTTTTGTGATTTTTTACCCGCGCCAACAGGTTTTTCTGAGATGTTTTTGAAGCACGTCACTTCAATGGTTCAAATCCTGTAAGAAGGTAGAGAAATACATGTAATCAACGGTCATCCTGTTGTTTTCTTAAAGCCTTAACCATTGGCACAAGGTTCGAAAGACAATGAAAAACCTATACCGAATTAGTCATCGCCAGAGTCAACTACATCGGTTGCAAGCTATGGCAGGCTAATGTCAAAATTATGGTAGTGTGAAAGTTGGGAACCAGAATGAAAAACCCTGACATATTCATACTTCTTTACGAGTTAAACTTATTTCCTCAACACAGTGAGCTCTCTTAGCTCCAATGTTTCAGTACACCAGAATCTTGCAATTTGTGGGCTACAGTCTCTGATCCTGTGCCCAGAAATTCAGAATATTCGTCAGCCATAGTAAAGAATACATAATAACATACGGCGGAAGTGCATAAAAGCATTAGCTTAATTTTTTTTTTCTAGGGGAATAAAATTCCTGGGGCTGGATTTGTACAGGGTGGAAACTAAGACAATTTTTCATTTATGTGTGGGAGGAGTTGATTTTTTTCCCCGAGGGGACCATTTCTCCCCCGTACCCACCGCCACCCCCCCCCCCCCCCCCCCAACTATTACATATATGATGAGCGGAGTAAGAACAAAAAGACACAAATTTGTGTGCTGCCAGAGATTGTGAGCACATCTATAATAGGAAGTGCTTGGGAACTTCTGTAATAGGAAGTATCCCAGAGTTGAGACGCATGCATCCTAAACTTTAATGACACCATATGCCATCGAGCATGACATGACAAACGCCATGATGGATGACATGATGGCATGTGCCATGTCAGATGATGTAACATCACGTGTACTGGACATGGTGCATTACATTGCACGATGAGGATGTTAATACTAACAAGTAAAACAAGTGTGTATATGTCAAGATGTTTTGATTTAAATGTCTCCAAAGCTGCTAGATATGTGCAAAAGCTAGTTCCCTTCTTTTACATCCCTAACTCTGCCCACGAATTTATCGTTTTCTTTCTTTTTTTTTTTTGTTATGCGATAGGGACATTTTCCATTCTGTGCTTATTTATTCCAGTATCTGACAACTGTACGTCATGTTGCGGCATATATCTTATTGTCCTCAGGCTGTGTATTGCCACTGACCCTGCAGACCAACTATACGCTACCACGCTGTCCTTTCCACCACACAATGACGCTAATGGGGGTAGGGGAACGTCCAGAACATCTCTGTCTGCCGCGCAGCTTTCTCTCTTCTCTAAGCTTCCTTCACGGAAAAAAAGCTGTAACCTAGTTCTCGTAGTTCTGTACCGTCCTGTATAACCTTCCATCTTTCCATTAAACTCAGGAAATTTGCGTCCAAGTGATAATTTGTGTATAGTTACGGTGAATATTATTTAGAGACACAAATCGGTAACATATGTTGTACTATCATTAACTCTGGTTTCACTGTGCAGGAGAAGCGCTGCCCAGGACAGATAGCTTTCGCGCCAGTCGTGGAGCCAGCATCAGACTCTGCAGTGATCACCGAGCCTCCAGTTGACACCATCAGGGCCGGCAGCTACAACCAGGTGCCCATCATACTGGGCGTCACTTCCGGAGAAGGAGTTATCGGACTCTTCAGTACGTAACAAAATCTGACTCCACCTCCACTGCTTTTATTCATATGTGACTCACTTGCAATATTTGTTGTAGATACAATCTGAACATCGTTCTATTTGCCCTTTTTGGTGCTCGGGTAAATACGGCGTCATGTGGTACAAGTTCTCTATGCGTTAGAATGTGTCAATACAGCACATTTCAGTTCAAACCTTCTACACTTGTTCATGTTACGTCAAGAATATTAGTCGCCGAAGTTTAAAATTTCTTTGTAGCTCGAATATAAATTAACGTCGTTTGTCAGATGACATTGGACATGGGCAACGTGGCTGGCTGGGACCACGTTCTCACACAATAAATAGATGGTTGATTTCGGACTGCAACTGAAAAAAATGCACTTCCAAAATTGTTGTCGCAGTGTTCTTCATCAGTGGGTAGGATCTTAGGGGTAGTGCCAGTAAGAGGGACAGATTTAGCCATTGTGATTGGTAAGTCAGTACTGTAAGTAGAGAGCAAAGGCGAATTGTATCCATTAGACGAGTGTTCATAATAAACCATAAAGAAATTGTATGTAGAGAACAAAACTGAATTTTTGATGAAGAGTTTGATACTAACGGATGATTTACACTAATACAGTGGTACATTTCCACTGATGTCTATAGGGTCGCTAGAACTACTGCCGGAATTTAACGAAATAATAAGGTATTCGGTGTACTGTTCACAAAACATTCATTTCTCAACTATTTGCTATCGATTCTTTTGCGGGTTACCCTTCGTCCTTCCACTCTCGTGGTGAAGTTCGGTTTACAACATCTCTTTCTAATGGCACTACTTCTGCCAGAAATCAATTTTTATTGTTGTTTGTTACATATCACTAGTTTAAATTTTATTGGTTTAAAGAAGCTGCATTGCTTCTTGTGTTCTCAAGGCAACCTTAGGCGTCTTGAAAAAGAAAATGTTAAAAGTGATTGGCTACTTCCCTGAAGAAAGGTGGGTTAAAATGACCAAACGATAGCCTACACGCCAGTGTTCAAACGTATCGCCATTCATATATTCATGATATTGTAACCACCGGTTTATCAACTATCAAATAACATTTCAAGAAGTACGGTACATCGTTAAGAGAAGCTTGACTGTCACGGTACGTAAAAACACAATTTCGAGTATTAACCTATAGCAAAATTTACGCGCTTTTGGCACGTTGTTTAGCCAAATACACAGTCCCTTTATCTCAAACCGAACACGAACTGATATTGATGATGTGACATCTACTGTGGCTGGAAGGTATGTGATAAATGGTGTATTGATTTGGCATAGCGGCCGAGGACCAATTTAAGCGCGACACACCGTAGTGTCCCACGACTATATGTGGCCCTTACACTAGCATTGCTGCAGAAAGGCGATCAACAAACGTCTATTTACCTGCTGTGATGTGTAAATGATTCATATTCCAGTAGGCAGGAGTAACACCATCGACATTTTGCATATAAGAATAAATTTCCCAGTGAATTTCTACATCTAACACGTCTACATGACTACTCTTTAAATCGTGCTTAAGTTCGTGGCAGAGGACTCATCGAACCACTTTCACAGTTTTTCTCTGCCGTCTCACACTCGAACAGCGCGCAGGACAAACGAAAACTTAAATCGTATCATGCAAGCTCTGATTTCTTTTATTACAATAATCAATCCTTCCTAAAAGTGGGGCTGAACGAAATACTTTCGCAATCTGAGGAGGAAAGTGGAGATCGAAAGTTCACGAAAATGTCTCGCCGCAGTTCAAAACGACGTTTTGTTTGAATGACTGCTGTTGGGAAAAAAATGTAAATGATCGTATGGCATTGTTGGCCGGGAGGCCCCTTTCCAGGGAGTTCGGCCACCGTATTGCAAGTCTTTTTTAGATAACGCCACTTCGGCGACTTGCAAGTCAATGATGATGAAAATGATGACGATGTTGGAACCCGAGTATATAGTGGCACAATCTCCTCTTTCTTGCGAGCCGCCCTCCTTTAAAGTCTTTCGAAGTATTCCATCAGTCCTATCTGGTAACATACTCGAGCACAGGGCAGTAGTATTGCAGGCAGTCTGTAGTGGATTTGTTTCATGTTCGAAGTGCAACAAAGTAATAAACCGCAATCTTTGGTCCCCTTTTCCCACAGCATTATGTGCGGGATTGTTCGAATTTAAGCTGTTCGTAATTGTTATCTCCAGTTGTTTTGTTGAGTTGACACCCTTTAAATATGTGCGATTTACCATGTAACCGAAAGTTTACTCCTGTGAATGACATCATAATTTCCATTGTTTAGCGTCAGTTGCCACTTTCGCTCCATACACGTATCCTGTATAAATTATTTTCCCGTTGGTTTTTATCTTCTAATGGCTTTACAAATCTGTAAATGACTGTCTTCAAGACGGGTATTGCCAGTGTAATTTACTCTCGCGATAGAAACTACATTTAGTTTACCACGATGTATTTCGTATTTAAGGCATTTAATGTTTCATCAATTTTCTTCTCGTTTCAGTGCAGATACTTGAAGTAAATCGGGCAAGAGTTTTGAATTAAACTACTTCAAAGAAGTCTTCGAGATGTTTAGCAACAACGTTTCTCCTTCTTTACATTTTATACGTATATTAATACACTGCTTATGCTATACACAGGATATGCCCGGCCAAATGTTCATTAAGGGATCGTGTAGAAATTTGAAGTAGATCGGTCAAGAACTTTTAGAGGTTTTTGGTAACAACCTTTCCCCTTTATACACTCCTGGAAATGGAACACATTGACACATTGACACATTGACACCGGTGTGTCAGACCCACCATACTTGCTCCGAACACTGCGAGAGGGCTGTACAAGCAATGACCACACGCACGACACAGCGGACACACCAGGAACCGCGGTGTTGGCCGTCGAATGGCGCTAGCTGCGCAGCATTTGTGCACCGCCGCCGTCAGTGTCAGCCAGTTTGCCGTGGCATACGGAGCTCCATCGCAGTCTTTAACACTGGTAGCATGTCGCGACAGCGTGGACGTGAACCGTATGTGCAGTTGACGGACTTTGAGCGAGGGCGTATAGTGGGCATGCGGGAGGCCGGGTGGACGTACCGCCGAATTGCTCAACACGTGGGGCGTGAGGTCTCCACAGTACATCGATGTTGTCGCCAGTGGTCGGCGGAAGGTGCACGTGCCCGTCGTTCTGGGACCGGACCGCAGCGACGCACAGATGCACGCCAAGACCGTAGGATCCTACGCAGTGCCGTAGGGGACCGCACCGCCACTTCCCACCAAATTGGGGACACTGTTGCTCCTGGGGTATCGGCGAGGACCATTCGCAACCGTCTCCATGAAGCTGGGCTACGGTCCCGCACACCGTTAGGCCGTCTTCCGCTCACGCCCCAACATCGTGCAGCCCGCCTCCAGTGCTGTCGCGACAGGCGTGAATGGAGGGACGAATGGAGACGTGTCGTCTTCAGCGATGAGAGTCGCTTCTGCCTTGGTGCCAATGATGGTCGTATGCGTGTTTGGCGCCGTGCAGGTGAGGGCCACAATCAGGACTGCATACGACCGAGGCACACAGGGCCAACACCCGGCATCATGGTGTGGGGAGCGATCTCCTACACTGGCCGTACACCTCTGGTGATCGTCGAGGGGACACTGAATAGTGCACGGTACATCCAAACCGTCATCGAACCCATCGTTCTACCATTCCTAGACCGGCAAGGGAACTTGCTGTTCCTACAGGACAATGCACGTCCGCATGTATCCCGTGCCACCCAACGTGCTCTAGAAAGTGTAAGTCAACTACCCTGGCCAGCAAGATCTCCGGATCTGTCCCCCATTGAGCATGTTTGGGACTGGATGAAGCGTCGTCTCACGCGGTCTGTACGTCCAGCACGAACGCTGGTCCAACTGAGGCGCCAGGTGGAAATGGCATGGCAAGCCGTTCCCCAGGACTACATCCAGCATCTCTACGATCGTCTCCATGGGAGAATAGCAGCCTGCATTGCTGCGAAAGGTGGATATACACTGTACTAGTGCCAACATTGTGCATGCTCTGTTGCCTGTGTCTATGTGCCTGTGGTTCTGTCAGTGTGATCATGTGATGTATCTGACCCCAGGAATGTGTCAATAAAGTTTCCCCTTCCTGGGACAATGAATTCATGGTGTTCTTCTTTCAATTTCCAGTAGTGTACATATTTTTTCAAATCAGATAAAAAATATTATTTAGACAGTTATCTTCCTCCTATTTGTAAGGTGTAGTTTGAAAAATTTCATCAAAACCGGAATAAAACCGTATAGTTGTTTGAATTACAAACAAACAGACAGACGGATACTCTTTCTTATACACTGAACTTCAGAAGAAACAACGCCTTTAACGATTGGAGATAGGATCGTCATACTCACATGTACATTACTATGTTGTGCAGAAATCATTAATATTTCAGTCACCTCTGTTCAGCATGTGTCCTGTTGCCTAATAGATACAGGATCCGTCAGGGCTCCTGATAACTTGTTCCATGCTTGAGCGCGTCGACGCTTATAAGGGATGAATGGCGACTTGTAGTATAACCATGCATGCTGCATTCACGTGGTTCCAAAGTTCATCTGTGGTGGTTGACATTGGGTCACAACGTTGTACCCGTCGTTTCACCATATCCCATACATTTTCGATTGGCGACAAGTCTGGTGATCTGGCGGACGAGGGCAAAAGGCAGACGTCCTGTGACACCAAGAAGGCACGTATTCGTGTAGATACATGTGGTCGTGCATTTTCTTGTTGAGAAATGGCGTTTGGAGTGTTGTGTAGAAACGTTATGGCTACGAGTCACATGATGTCATTCATGTAAGTCACACTCGTCTCAGTACCTTGGACACGCAGAAAATGTGATTTGTGGTTGTACCCAAAAGCAACCCGCACTATAAGGCCTTGATTTGGTGCTGTATGTCTGGTGCGAATGCAGTCACTGTGATGCAACTCCCGTTGGTGAACTAAAATGTGGCCATCATTTTCAAAGAAACAGAACCTGGTTTCGTCCGAAAACACTATCTGATGTCATTTCTGTCTGTACTGACGTCGTTCCATGCACCATTTCCGACTAACACGTTTCTGCACATTCGTCAAATGTAGGCGGAGAAGTGGACCCATGCCGTGATAAACGGCGATGGACTGTCGTCTTTGATAGTGTAAGATCTGTTACTGTGTGTGCTGTTGCGCCAGATCCGATGAGGACGCAAATCTGTCCTGCAATGCTATTCGGATGAGGTGTCGATCTCCCTGCGGGGGGGGGGGGGGGGGGGGGGTGATCTATGTGTTGCGACCTGACCCCTCTTGTCGTGTTCTCCGGCCTTCCGTTAACCATTCTGTGCACACGTTGTTCCACTGCCAAAACACTTCGTCCTACAAGAGCAGCAATTTCCCATATTCTTTCTTTCTCAAACCTCTGTCCTTCTCCAACGCAGGGTCGGCGTTATTATGGTGGATTTGGCAGTGTTAATGGCAGAGGGTGGCCGGATGCCCTTCCTGTTGCTACCCCAAACCCCCCAGGACGGAAGTAGTGTACCCCAACTGTCTGCATCGAGTGTAAGTCATGAAAGAGTGGAAACGTTTTTCAAATGTCTGTGAGTCGTGTAACTGAGGCGGAACGTGGGGACCAGCCCGGTATTCACCTAGCGCGATGTGGAAAACCGCCTAAAAACCACATCCAAGCTAGCCGGAAACACCGGCCGTCGTCGTTAATCTGCTGGGCCATTCGTCCCGTGGCCGGCGCGACTTCCCGAGTCCAGGAAGAAGCGAGTTAGCGCGCTCGGCTTCCCTGGCAGGTCAGCAATTTCCCTGATGAATCCATCAAATTCTCTCATGCCAGTCACGCGACCACTTTCAGACACAATAATTTCACAGTACGGTTCGCACATGCGTCTGCGTGTCATCCTGCACATCTGCTCAAGTCACACTGAATCCATTAGCTTCGGTTTATAGCGGCAGCGAGAGCCACAGGCACATTTTACCGATATGTGCTGTTGCGTCGCGATATCGAAGTTGACCTTGTACCAGCGGGTCGACATAGTTCAAATGCCAATATGATGTTCTACCTCTAGTCGTCGAGGGGTTCTGTTTCTTCTTAATATGGCAGCTCTGAATCTATCGATTCCATATACGCATGACAAACGTGAAATTGTTTGACGTTCGTTGCACACCACTTTCACGGCGCTACCATTTTCATGGCCAGAACTGTAATTAATTGCCGAGAAACATGGATCTAAAGATTGACCACATCATAACATTAGTAGGCGTATTCTACAACAAGGATTTTAATGAACATGTGTGCCTACTCTTTGCTTGCAGATAAGAAATTTGCCACGAACATCAACTGGTGATAAGTACTACATACTAGTATGTACTAAAACAGACGCGAAATCGTGGTGCACGTTTCATTAGCCAGGAGAACGTGCTAGATGCACCTTACCTGGAACTGTAGCGGCGTCATTCTCGCAAAAGCTGGCTGTTACTGGTGAGCTGTTTGTATGTTCCAGTGTCTCAGCTGCTGACAGAAGCGGGGCAAGCCGACATGAAGGAGAACTTCACGGCGCTGATCGGCTCCCAGCTGCCCCTGCCCACGGAGGAACAGCGGACTCGAGCAGCGGAACAGCTGGAGCAATTCTACTTTGGGGACGAGGGCTTCTCCATGGACCAGATGCAGGCAGTGATTAATGTAATCATAACACATTCTATTATGGCCGAGGATACTCTCCAGGTCGTGCCGAATTGGCTACAGTCTATGTCTCCTGTATAAGGAGCGATCAAAAAGTTTCCATTTGAGGGCGTTGCTGTATCCCGTACGCAACACATCGCGACTCCAATGCGGTTTTGTAAGCACCAATATGTAGGCAAGGCATTATTGTGGCATTCATGTTTTCCGACGTCCGAGCGGCAAATTCGGAAATTTGACCTATGGAAATGTTATTACTAAATGCCTCCAAACAAAACCAGCGTGCTGTTATTCTTGCCTTGGCTGTCTAAAGGGCAAACACTGGTAGACATCTATCGGAGAACGAACAGTCAGGGTTATTAAGCCTCTCCCAGAGGCTTGGACGACATCCTCTTTGACCTCTCGCCGTGAGGAGATCATTTTAACTAGGCTGCGTATTAGACACTGTCGTTTTAGCCATCGCCATTTGTTAAATGGTTCTCCCCCACCACTTCGTACACAATGCGTTCAACATTTGACGGTCCGCCATTTCTTGACGGAATGCCCTTTTCTTGACCGCTTACGTTCTCGTTTGTGTCTGCCGTATGAGTTATCGGCTGTTTCACCGAACGACGCATAGGCTGTCGACCACGTTTTACTTTTCATCCGTGGTAGCAACATGACGAAACCCACTTAATTTTTAGTTCTGGACCTCCGTTTCTATATGGCGAACTTACAGACCTTTCCCCAGATCTCTGTTTTTAGCTGTCTTCTCTTCCGTCGATTGGGATTGACGTGTAGTCGTTTTTAACTCCTCTCTCTGTTTTCGTATTCTACAGTTCTGACATTGGAGCGTTTTTGCGCTCTAAAACAAAACATCAGCAACAACGCGTGTGTCGAAAACCACCGTTGTGGAATGGAGCGCCAGGTTCCGTTCTACATCTACATCTACGTCTACATCGATACTGCGCAATCCACCATACGGCTTGTGGCGAAGGTACCCCTTACCACTACTAGTCTTTTCCTTTCCTGTTCCACACGCAAATAGAATATAAGAAAAACGACTGTCTACGTGCCTCCGTATGACCCCTAATTTCTCGTGTCTTATCTTCGTGGTCATTACGCGCAATGTATGTCCGAGGCAACAGAAACGTTCTGCAGTCAGTTAAAAATGGCCGTTCTCTAAATTTTCTCAATAGTGTTTCTCGAAAAGAATGTAGCCTTCACTCCAGGAATTCCCATTTGAGTTCCCGAAGTAGCTCCGTAACACTTGCGTGTCGTTCGAATCTACCAGCAACAAATCTAGCAGCCTGCCTCTGAATTGCTTCTATGTCCTTGTTTAATCAGACCTGGCACAGATCCAAAACACTCGAGCAGTGCTCTTTATTCTGACTGGTTTTTTGCAGCCCGCCACGAATTCCTCTCCTGTGCTAATCTCTTCATCTCAGAGTAGCACTTGGAACCTACGTCCTCAGTTATTTGCTGGATGTATTCCAGACTCTGTCCTGCTCTACAGTTTTTGCGCTCTCCAGCTCCTTCTAGTACCATGGAAGTCATTCCCTCATGTCTTAATAGATGCCCTATCATCCTGGCCCTTCTCCTGATCAGTGTTTTCATCATGTCCCTTTCCTCTCAGATGCTGCGCAGTACCTCTTCATTCTTGACCTTATCAACATACGTAATTTTCAACATTCGCCTATACTAGCACATCTCAAATGCTTCGATTCTCTACTGTTCCGGTTTTCCCACAGTCCATGTTTCACTACCATACAGTGCTGTACTCTCAATGTACATTCTCAGAAAATTCTTTCTCAAATTAAGGCCGATATGTGATGTAAGTAGACTTCTCTTGGCCAGGATCGCCCTTTCTTCCATTGCTAGTCTGCTTTTGATGCCCTCCTTCCTCCGCCAGTCTTTGGTTATTTTACTGTCCTTAACTTCATATAATTCGTGCGCATCAATTCTGATGTTAAGTTTCTGGCTGTTCTCATTTCTACTACTTCTCATTAGCCTCGCCTTCTTCGATTTACTCTCAATTCATACTCCGCACTCATTAGACTGTTTATTCCGTTCAACAGATCTATGTAATTCTTCTTCACTTTCGATCAAGATAGCAATGACATCAGCGAGTCGTATCATTGATATCCTTTCACCTTGAATTCTAATTCCACTCCTGAACCTTTCTTTCATTTCCATCATTGCTTCCTCGATGTACAGATTGAACAGTAGAGGCGAAAGGCTACATCCTTGTCTTCCACCCTTTTTAATACGATCACTTCGTTCTTGGTCGTCCACTCTTATTATTCCCTCTTGGTTGTTGCACATATTGTATATGACTTATCTCTCCCTGTAGCTTACCCCTACTTTTTCCAGAATTTCGAATATTTGCATCATTTTACACTATCGAACGCTTTTTCTAGGTCGACAAATCCTATGAACGTGTATTGGTTTTTGTTCAGTCTTGCTTCCATTATTAACCACAACGTCAGAATTGCCTCTCTCGTGCTTTTACCTTTCCTAAAACCAAACAGATCGTCTTCTAGCGCATCCTCAATTTTCTTTTCCATTCTTCTGTATATTTTTCTTGTAAGCAAGATGGATGCATGAGCTGTTAAGCTGATTGTGCGATAATTCTCGCACTTTTCAGCTCTTGCGTTTTCGGAATTGTCGGGATGATATTTTTCCTAAAGTCAGACGGTATGTCGCCAGACTCATACATTCTACACACCTACATGAATAGTCGTTTTGTTGCCACTTTTCCCAATGATTTTAGAAATTCTGACGGAATGCTATCTATCGCTTTTGCCTTATTTGATATTAAGTCCTCCAAAACTCTTTTAAATTCTGATTCTAATGCTGGGTCACCTCTCTCTTCTAAACCGCCTCCTGTTTCTACTTATATCACATCAGACAAATCGTCTCCCTCATAGAGGCTTTCAATGTATTCTTTCCATCTTTCCGCTCTCTCATCTTCATTTAACAGTGGAATCCCCGTTGCACTCTTAATGTTGACACCCTTACTTTTAATGTCACCGAAGATTGTTTTGACTCTCCTGTATGCTGAGTCTGTCCTTCCGACATTCATTTCTTTTCCGATGTCTTCACATTTTTCCTGCAGCCATTTAGTCTTGGTTCCCTGCATTTCCTATTTTTATCATTCCTCGGCGTCTTGTATTTCTGTATCCCTTAGTTTCCCAGAACATTTTTGTACTACCTCCTTTCATCGATCAATTGAAGTATTTCTTCTATTACCCATGGTTTCTTCGCAGTTATATTCTTTATACCTATGATTTCCTTCCCAACATCTGTGATGGCCCATTTTAGAGATGTTTGTTCCTCTTCAACTGTAATGCATACTGAGCTGTTCCTTATTGTTGTGTCTCTATCCTTAGAGAATTCAACTGCATCTCGTCATTCCTTAGTACTTCCGTATGCCACTTCTTCGCGTATTGATTCTTCCTGAGTAATATCTAACTTCAGCCTACTCTTTATCACTACTATATTGTGATCTGAGTCTATATCTGCTCCTGGGTACCCCAATATCTAATTTCGGCAACTCTGTCTGACCATGATGTAATCTAACTGAAATCTGCCCCTATCACACGACCTTTTCCAAATATACCTCCTCCTCTTGTGATTCTTGAACAGAGTATTCGCTATTACTAGCCGAAACTTGTTACATAACTCAATTAGTCTTTTCCCTCTCTCATTCCTTGTCCCAATCCCATATTCTCCTGTAACCTTTTCTTCTTCTCCGTCCCCTACGAGTGCATTCCAGTTTCCCATGACTATCAGACATTCATTCCCCTTTACATACTATATTACCCTTTCAATATCCTCATGCACTTTCTTTATCTCTTCATCTTCAGCTTGCGACGTAAGTTATATAGGACGATAAAGGCAGTTACGAAGCACGGAATCAACGCTTAACACATAAAATGATACTGGTTGTATGGTCTAGGCGAATTGGTTATACAAGGGAGTAAACTGCTGGATCGTTAATATTCCTATGGTGTATTTACCTACTACACGATCTATTACATCATAACTGTGAAGCAAACCAATCGGATGTGTATTTTATAGGACTACCATAATTCGGATAGCACAATTGCAATCGGAAAACCGTTGTTTTTCTAACGCTGTTATCACAAGTGAAAACACATGCCCAAATTTTATAAATTAGTTTCAAGACACGACAAAGTTAGTCCTCTGAAGCACTGTTCTGTATCATAAACTTCACTGATATCTATATATTTCTACAAATTAAAGTCTGTTCTTACAAATTCCTTATTTGCAGCTTTTATCCGACGTGTTCTTCATTCATCCAGCGGACTCGTTCGCTAGGGCGGTGGTGAACTCCAGCAGTGTACCTGTTCACTTCTATTACTTTGACTACAATGGCACCGGCTCCTCGGATTACGGTAAGCGTTTGCCATTAGGCATTGGTTTTCGTATCGTAGTGTATCCACTAAACTTTATTTCATGGAGTGTAGTCTTGTACACACTCTTAATTTCATTGTTGAATAAAACTAAATTATAGAATAATGTTGTTTGTCTGTTTTATAACACTGCTACGTTAACAAGTTTCTCGTAATATCTAGTAATATGGTTTATTACATGGTGTATACACAGGGTGGTCCATTGATGGTGACCGGGGCAAATATCTCACGAAATAAGCATCAAACGAAAATACTACAAAGAACGAAACTTGTCTAGCTTGAAGGGGGAAACTAGATGGCGTTGCAATAGGTCAAACGGATATCAACTGCAATTTTTAAGTAGGAACCCCCATTTTTATTACATATTCGTGTAGTACGTAAAGAAATATGAATGTTTTAGTTGGACCAATTATTTCGCTTAGTGATAGATGGCGCTGTAATAGTCACAAACATATGGCTCACAATTTTAGACGACGGTAACAGGTAGGTTTTTTAAATGAAAATACAGGACGTAGGTACGTTTGAATATTTTATTTCGGTTGTTCCAGTGTGATACATGTACCTTTGTGAACTTATCATTTCTGAGAAAGCATGCTGTTACAGCGTGATGCTCAAAATAATGTCCGGCAACGCCAATGGATTTGGCAATACGTGTAACGACATTCCGCTCAATAGCAAATAGTTCGCCTTCCGTAATGTTCGCACATGCATTGACAATGAGCTGACGCATGTTGTCAGGCGTTGTCGGTGGATCACGATAGCAAATATCATTCAACTTTCCCCACAGAAAGAAATTCGGGGACGTCAGATCCGGTGAACGTGCGGGCCATGGTATGGTGCTTCGACGACCTGTCTACCTGCCTTGGAATATACTATTCAATACCACTTCAACCGCACGCGAGCTATGTACCGGACATCCACCATGTTGGAAGTACATTCCCATTCTGTCATGCAGTGGGACATGTTGTAGTAACATCTCTAGAACAATATGTAGGAAATCAGCATACATTGCACCATTTAGATTTCCATTGATTAAATGGGGGCCAATTATCCTTCCTTCCATAATACCACACCATACATTAACCCGCCAAGGTCGCTGTTGTTCCACTTGACGCAGCCATCATGGATTTTCCGTTGACCAGTAGTGCAAATTATGTCGGTTTACGTTCCCACTGTTGGTGAATGACGTTTCGTCGCTAAATAGAACGCGTGCAAAAAATCTGTCATCGTCGCTTAATTTCTCTTGTGCCAAGTTGCAGAACTGTACACGACGTTCAAAGTCATCGCGATGCAATTCCTGGTGCATAGAAACATGGTACGGGTACAATCGATGTTGAAGTAGCATTCTCAACACTGTTGTTTTTGAGATTCCCGATTCTCGCGCAATTTGTCTGCTACTGATGTGCGGATTAGCCGCGACAGCAGTTAAATCACCTACTTGGGCATCATCATTTGTTGCACGTCGTGATTGACGTTTCACATGTGGCTGAACACTTCCTGTTTCCTAATATAACGTACCTATCCGGCGAACGGTCCAGACACTTTAATGAGCAGCATACATAGCACACCCCCGTTGGGTATTTCGATCACAATAGCCATACATCCACCCGATATCGACCTTTGCCGCAATTCGTAAAGGGTCCATTTAAACACGGGTAATGTTTCACGAAACACATACCGTCCGCACTGGCGGAATGTTACGTGATACCACGTACTTATACGTTTGTTACTATTACAACGCCATCTACCACAAAGCGATAGAAGTGGTCCAACTAAAACATTCATATTTCATTACGCACTACACGAATATGTAATAAAAATGGGGGTTCCTATTTAAAAAACGCAGTTGTTATCCGTTTGACCTATGGCAGTGCAATCTAGCGGGCCAGCCATAGCGCCATCTGGTTTCCCCTTTCAAGTTAGACGAGTTTCTTTCTTTGTAGTTTTTTTTCGTTTGATGCTTATTTCGTGAGATATTTGGCCCGGTCTCTATCAATGCACCAGCCTGTATATGTAAATATTGTTTCTTCATCACTCATATGTTAAGGCAGCTCAGATTTAACCCACATCTGTCAGCCAACAACCATACGATACAGGTGTTATAATAAATATGTGTAAGCTTATCGTAGGTCAGTAGAACGGTTCAAAGTGGTTCAAATGGCTCTGAGCACTATGGGACTTAACTTATCAGGTCATCAGTCCCCTAGAACTTAGAACTACTTGAACTTAACTAACCTAAGGACATCACACGTCCTGCCCGAGGCAGGATTCGAACCTGCGACCGTAGCGGTCACGCGGTTCCAAACTGACGCTTTTTTTTATCTCATTTTGTTCTATTCTGTTCGTTGTATATGTTCGGGGCGGACGTCTCATGACACCCGTTCAGGTTGTTCGTTGACCTGTTCACTCAGTTTTTTTATTACAGAGGGTAGCTAACCCCTCTGACCGAACACGCTGAGCTAACGTGCCGGCATTTATATCCATGGTCATCAGTCCCCTAGAACTTAGAACTACTTAAACCTAACTAACCTAAGGACATCACACGACACCCAGTCATCACGAGGCAGAGAAAATCCCTGACCCCGCCGGGAATCGAACCCGGGAACCCGGGCGTGGGAAGCGAGAACGCTACCGCACGACCACGAGATGCGGACTGCTTAGAACCGCACGGCCCCACCGGCCGGCGAGTAGAACGGTGTGGCTTACGAGCCATGGCTACGAAGGAAGAACATCTTCTTTTCTTTAACCCACGACAGGTAGCACAAAATCAGGAAAATGATAAAATTCCCCAGTCTAACTGTAACATCACGTTGGTCCGGAATGTTTCGTATAAAGAAGATTTCTTCACAAAACGTTCGCCCAAAATTCAAAGAAATAAATTGTTCACGTACGGTAATATCTAGATAACCTCAGTGTCAAAATTCGTTATTAGTGTATCCTTTATCAATCTGAATGCATTTCATAAAATACGTTACTCGTGCTTGCGTTATCACAGCTGAACCCATTGATACAAGTGACTTATCTCAAAGGCAATATCTAAATAAAAGCATGAAACTTCCTGACAGAATAAACACATACTGACCTCAGATTCGTTGACTTCCCCTGGCACTGTGTTAAAAGTTCACTAAACTGCAAACGTCCTCGCTTCCTTCTCAGGGTAACCTTTCATCAATTCTCTGTGAGTTACGTAACAATAAGAGTTGTTGATTTGAAGAACGCTGTATGAAATGGCTGTGCATAGTTCGTCGTTTGCTGGTTCAGACACAACAAAGCAACGCTTTTCAATTCGGCTTTCAATCAGGTATATGTTCATCAAAACTTAAACGAAGTACTTCTTTCACCTTTACGTGGGAGGGAGCGTTTTCTAAACCAGTTTTTCAATACTTCTGCGTTTACACAGGCTAGTTTTGAGACATCGTAACATCTCAACCAGGACAAAGTGGGCTTTAATTGGACAGGTTGTTGGGGCGACTATTAGTTTAAGTCGAGAAGGTATTAGTCTGATTTATGCTGCTACAAGTAAAAAGTAGTTTTCGAATGGTACCGCTAAATAACCTCCGTCAGAGTACATAAGGCGATTCGTGAAGATATGCTAATATTTTAATATGTTATTCAACAAGTAAAACTAAAGAAAAAAGTTCATATGAACATAGGTCCTCAAATGTTAGTTACGGAGTTACGGCTAAAAAAAGATTTTGCCTGAAATTTAACAACTTCGCTAACATGAAGCCATCGCATAACTGTACAAGGTTAAAGTATAGCACGTTTTCCATTGATTTTGTTGTTATTGATCTGGTGAATGTAATAAAAATGGTTCAAATGGCTCTAAGAGCTATGGGACTTAACATCTGAGGTCATCGGTCCCCTAGACTTAGAACTATTTAAATCTAACTAACCTAAGGACATCACGCACATCCATGCCCCAGGCAGGATTCGAACCTGCGACCGTAGCATCAGCGCGGCTCCGGAATGAAGCACCTAGAACCGCTCGACCACAGAGGCCGGAAATCTCATAAAACATGTCCCAGACATGCATCTGCAGTAGTTTTCCAGAACATCCAGAGAAGAAAAGACGTAGTTTCTTAAAATTTTTAATTTATTAACTACCTGGCGCAATTTGTATTTTAAATTCCAGACAATTGCACAAGATTTTCAACAGAAGTTGGAGGGAATTTAATTTTGGAAATATGATGGTAACAACGTTAACTGAAAGTTTGTGAGTGTCTCAGATAATCTTCTTTTATTAATGTCATAGCACACGTGAATTAATGTTAAACCAGAAAAAAACAAAGCTTAGTATTAAGGAAGTTGTACAGTGTACATACAGTTTCACAATATATTCACAATAAATGTTCAAAAATGTCTCCACCAAGTTCAACGCATTTAACTGCACGTATACGAACAGATTTTGTTGCTCGTTTCGGTTTCACAAGGTTGTTCTTAATTGCGTCTATTGCATTCATAATGCGATTAAGTAATGTCTCACGTGTATTGATTTGTTCTCATGAACTATGTCTTTCATCCCTTGCCATACACAAAAATCCATTGGTGTTAAACCGGGCCATCTGGGTGGCCACAGACGTGTAGCGCCATGACCAATCCATTTCTGAGGAAAATGTTCATTTACATCTACATCTACATTTATACTCCGCAAGCCACCCAACTATGTGTGGCGGAGGGCTAATAAAGGTGTCTTGGTAGGACGGTTTTAGGGCAGCGCACACACACACACACACACACACACACACACACACACACACGCACACGCAGTGAAGGTAACACAGAATAGTGAACAGTAAAAAACAACTTTGGTCACGCTGGTTACAGCAACTGTATGATCCTGGTTTAGCCTATCAGTGCTGCCTTGACTATATTTCCATGAACACAAACTAAATAATGTTCTCTGAACTAAATTCAAAGAAAACGAATATTCTGTGTAGATGCACTGTTCGCGGAAAGTTCTAAACTAACAGTACTCAGTTAAATCTCTAGGTAGATAGTTTATGTCCATAAACGATAACTCTACTCACTGTTCTGTTTAACTGAAGACTAACCACTGTCTCTCTGCCATTGTTTCTGTCGCACTCTACGACTTATGTATTGATGACTTGAAAAGACGGCGAACGTTCTGTAAGAACTGCCCTACAGGACTCGGACTCACTCACAACTTTCGACTGACAACTCCTGCTCGTGCACGGTTACCTTAGCGTGCGTCTGTCTTACTGCTGGCGCCGATTCTTGGGTCTTGACTGGTTTGCGCGCAGCTATGATCGCGTTGCGGACGGACGTCCACGGTACTTCTGGTACCAACTGTCGCAAACTCTTCTTGTGCGGTATCTCAGTACACCACAATTCTCTCCGTTTAGAATAACATGTGCTTACTGTTGTCCAGAAGCTCTTCAATCCAACCACACTATTGGTTGGATATTCAGTATACGCGTTTTTTGTTCATGAGATGGCAGTGCTGAACTGTATCGAACTTCTTCAGGAAGTCAAGCAACACGGCATCTATTGGGGCGCCTGTATTTTCTGCTTTCTGGGTCTCGTGTACGAACAGAGCGAGCTGAGTTTCAAAAGATCGCTGTTTTTGGAACTTATGTCGATTGCAACGGAGGAGATTTCTGGTTCTGGTCTTGCCGTAAGAGAGTGTAAAACATTATTTCAAAATTTTACTTCAGACCGGCGTCAGAGATATGGGACTGTAGCTTTCTGCGTATGTTCGACGATTCTTCTTGAAAACGGAAAAAGTTTTTTTTTCAGTCATTAAGAAGGCTTCGCTCCTCTAAAGATTTGCAGTACACAGCTGATAGAAGAGAGGCAAATTCTTTTGCTTACTCTAAGTAGAATCGAACTGGTATCCCGTCAAGTCCATTGTACTCTCCTTTGTTGACAGTTGGTTAGAAATCCTTCTGTCACCTATTATAATGTCCTTCATTTTTCAGCTCGTGTGTCAGATTAAAGGAGGAACTACAATACGATCCTCCTCTGTGAAACCGTTTTCGAGAAAGACGTATTCCACTTTTTACTTTCATCCCTTCTTTCAGAGCCATTATGGTCAGAGTGACTGGACAGATGCTCTCGATCCTATGTTTATACGAACATTTTTCCTGCAGTTTTACTTGCAGAATAACATATTAAAATATTCGCATATCTCTGCGAATCACCCTGTATATTCTTGTGCATCTACATTTATATTCAGCAAGCTACCTTACAGAGTGTGTCGGAGGGTATTTTGTATATCGGTGTCCCTCCCTTCTTTCTCTGTTCCAGTCGCGTATTGTTCGCGGGAAGAACGATTGCTGGAAAGCCTCCACGTGGATTCCAATCTCTCTAATTTTATCTTTTCAAACGTACGTAGGAGGAGGCAATATATTGGCTGATTCTTCTAGAATTTTAACTGTAGACCATATCCTGGTACATAACGCCTTTCTTACAGCGTGTGCCACAACTGTTTCGCTTTCGTGCGTACTGAATGAACTTGTAACTCTTCTTTGAGTGTTCCCTATTTCCTGCCTCATTGCTGACCTTAGACTGATGAGCAGTATTGGTCGGACGTGTGTTTTGTAAGCTATTTTCTATGTTGATGGACTGCAATTCCTGAGAATTCTTCCAATGGCAGTCTGTCATCTGCCTTATGAGCGATTAATTTTATATCGTCGACACATTTCAAATCACTCTGTACGCATACTCCAAGATATTTTATCGGAGTAACTGGTTCCAGTGACTGTTCTACAGTCATCCAATCATACAACGAAGGTTGTTTCTGTCTATGTATTCACAATATGATATATTTGCTTACATTGCAAGTCGGTTGCAATTGCACGATGCGTCGTTCCTCTACAGGTCTTCGGGCGTCTCGCTACCATTTTCTAGCGTTGCAAACTCTCCGTATACAACAGCATCAGCCACGAAAGCCTCATGGATCTTCCGACGTTATGTAGCAGGGAATTTATGTTTATTATGAAAAGTAATGGTCGCAAGGCACTTCCTCGTGGCACGAGCGAAGTTACTATTACGTCTTACGACATCTTGTTGTGGTTGGGGGCGTCCAGTTTGATGAAAGTCTCACTGCCCTGAAAAAGCACACACACACACACACACACACACACAGTGAAAGTAACACAGAACAGTGAATAGGAAGATATGTTACACAACTTTGGTCACGCTGGTTGCAGCACTTCTGTAATGCAGGTTTAGCCTATCTGTCCTGCGTTGACTACAGTTCCATGAACACAAACTAAATAATTCCCTATGAACTGAAGTCGAAGAAAACTAATCTTCTGTCTTGATTTACTGCTCAGAGAACAGTTCCAAACTAACAGTTCTTAGTTAAATCTCTATGCAGGTGTTCTCTATCCATACACGAAAATACTATTCACCGTTCTGTTATTGCTGAAGGCTAACCACTGTTCTTTTATCTGCCGCTGTTTCTATCTCGCTCGATGACTTGATGACGTGAAGACAGGACGACTGTTCTGCAACAACTTCCTAGCGGAATCGGACTAACCTTTTGCAACTGACAACTTCTGCTCGTGCAGGTTACCTCAGCGTGCGCTGCCGTTCCAAGCCTTGATTCTCGCGGCCAGCGTGACTTGTTTGCGCGCAGCGTCGTTCCCGCTGCGCATGGACGTCCACGGTACTTCTGGTACCACCTGTCGCAAACTCTTCTTGTGCGGTCTATCAATACATCACACTTCTCTCTGTTTTCCAGATAATCTTCAGTCCAGCCACACTATTGGTGTGATATTCCGTGTACCCGTAATTTTTTCGTTAGATGGCAGTGTGGAACTGTACTGAACTTCTTCCGGAAGTCAAGCAACACGGCATATGTTGGAGCCTCTGTATCTAGTGTTTTCTGGGTCTAGTGTACGAACAGAGCGATCTGAGTTTCAAAAGATCGCTGTTTTCGGAACCGATGTTGATTGCAACAGAGAAGATTTCTGGTTCCGATCTCGCAGTACGAGAGCGTAAAACATGTTTCTAAATTTTACTACAGACAGGCGTCAGAGATACAGGACTATAGCTTTCTGCGTCTGTTCGACGATCCTTCCTGAAAACGGATAAACTTATTTTTTTCACTCATTAAGAATGCTCCCCTAAAGATCTGCAGTACACAGCTGCTAGATGAATGCCAAATTCTTTCGCATACTGTGTGTAGAATCGAACTGGTGCAGTGTACTTTCCTATGTTGATACGATAACAGTTGCTTAGAAATCCTTATGTCACCTATTCAATGTCAGTCGTTTTTCAGTTCGTGTGACATATTAAAGGAGGAACTACAGTGCGAGCCTCCTCTGTGAAACCATTTTTGAGAAAGACTTATTTCAGTTTTTTCTGCCATCCTCTCTTTCAGAGCCATTATGGTCAGAGTGACTGAACAGATAGCTTCGATCCTCTTTCTGTTTTAACATAGCACCGAAACTTCTTACGATTACTTATTCTTGCCGCCATCCTTGTTACATCGCGTTCAGATTCTGTACGTTTCTCTTTAAAGATTGTTGATTTTTTTCATGACAATGAATGTGCAGTTGTCACTCGTGTCCAGCGTACCTTACCAGTAGACGTTCCGATCTAAATATAAAATTTTGTTGTCATTTATTTCCAGTTTAAGGCAGCTTTTAAGCTAAGTATCCGATACTTCTCGCACTTGTCGGCTCTTGCTATCTTCGGGATTGTGTGGATGATATTTATCCGGTAATCTACAGTATATCTCCAGTCTGATACGATATACACACTAATGTAAATACTCGTTTTGTTATAATTTCCCGCAATGATTTTAGAAATTCTGATGGAATTTTATCTATCCCCTCTGCCTTATTTGATCTTAACTCTTTCAATGCTCTTTTAAATTCTAATACGTTTCCTCTTCTGTCTCGTGATCGGACACGTCATTGCCCTCATAGACGCCTTACATGTACTCTTCCCATCTATCCGCTCTCTCCTCTGCATTTAACAATGGAATTCTCATTTCATTGTTAATTTTACTACCCTTCCTGATATACTGAGAGATTAATCTCAATAAATGGGACATACTTTTGGTTCTATGCTGCACTGAATGTACTACCTAGCGTGGTTACAGAGAAATTCGTGCAACTTGTAAAAGTCACTTAACAATTCCCTTTTTAAACAATTAGTGCTGCATACTGTTGCTGGCTTATAATGTCATTCGATTATCACACCGTCCCCATTTTTCCTTGCGATGCCAAAAGAGAGGAAAAAAACAATTGACAGCAGGTATATCTACTAGCGCTCATCTACATTGATCTATTTACAGGTATGATACATGCTGGTGAAACAACGTTTCTGTTTGCGGGTGGCTTATTTAAACCAGACACAGACCCTAATTCCGATGATGGGAAAGTGTCAAATCAGTTGACAACACTATGGACAAATCTCTCAAAATACGGGTAAGTACGTCATTAAAGCTTGTGCTTAGCTTTATCAGCCGATTAGAGCTTGAAAAGAGTGTTGATCAGACGCACTTGAAATGTTACCACCAACAAATTGATATGCACTACATGTAAAAGAGGTTAAGCACCACGAATACAAGTCAGATGTGAGTGTAACTTCGTACACGTGCAAACCTTTGGCGGGTGGGTGAATGATTATGGCTGCAGTTCTCTATGACAGGTAGAACCACCAACAGAGAGCGTTATTATTGATTATGTTTAGTGTTGTTACCAAGCCTGATAAGGCACACAAGTGGCGTCAACGGTGTCTGTTGTTAAATAGTCACTGTGATGGAAACGGGGATACCGCGTACTGGTGCGAGAATGCGTTATCAGCATCCGACAGAGTCTGAAAGAGGCCTCATGGTGGGTCTTCATTTTTTGCCTGGTCATATCATGCACTATCCGAAATTACGCCCCATTCGGATGTGGCAGTGGATGCATGTGCGTATGCCGTACGAGAGTAAATAATAGAATCCCTGAACCATTCCGTGTCATTCTGGACCAATTGTCGGACACCAGCTGCAGAATATCAAAGACCAGATAAGACAATTATGATATCCTTCCCTTCACAATCAGTGCAAACATCCGGACAATGGAGGGAGCAACGTTATGCTGATAAGTAGCCTCATAGAGCCGAGTTCTTTTAAAGTGTGACTCGATTTTGTGATCACCGCAACAACGCCAAAGAGCCTCTCAATATATAAGGATTGAGGATGTTCTCTGCACAATCGGTGAAACAAGGAACGTATGACAATCAATAACAAGAAGAGGGGACAGCATGATAGAAGATGTGTTAAGAAATCAGGGAATAACCACCATGGACTAGAGGGGCAGTAAACACAGTTTAGGAAGACAGATATTAGAATACATCCAGCAAATAATTGGGGACACTGCGTGCATGATGAGGTTATCTCGGGCCGCTTGCAACCAATCGGAAGACTGATGACCCAAAAAAAGTTCTATTAGACTGTAAAATTCCATTTCGTTTCTTCTGTCTCTTCTGGTGCATTCACATTTGTCAAGCAGCATAATTTTTGTACTTCCATACATATGCCACTTTGGCAGGCCTCGGTTGAATCTCCTGAGCCTGGAACTGGTAGGCTGAAACAGTTTATAAGGAACAGAAAGTCAAACATTTAACCATCGAATGGTTTCTGACGGACTGCTCATCCGATGAATATGACACTTTACTGTGTGTCTGTCCCAGCTTTCTGCACTACCACCGCCTTCCTCTCAGACGTCACTTAGCTGCCACGTGCAGACGACGCTTAACAATCGCAGCGCCGTTCACTGGTATGTAGCTATGTAGCACTACCGAGACATCCAAGCATCACCTTTGAGTCAACGTCTTTATTCGTTCGAGCTTTGGAAGATTTTGTCATTTTTACCATATCTGTAAAAAATCTGATTTACTTATTTAATTAAATTTCTCACACACCAACCATATCGAGTCATTTCCCAAACGCTTAAAATTAAGTTTTAAGTTGCCGTTCACTATTATCAGCGTTATTGTAGTAGATGCGCACGGTATATCACAAGACCATTAATTTTGTTTTACAGAGACCCTGCGCCTTCTGGAAATCCAATGGTCTGGGAAATGTTGACGGCCAGTGCTGCCAACTATCTTGATATGAAACTGGAATTTGTGACACGTCAAGACATGCTCAAGGAACGGATGGATTTCTGGAGAGAAATACTAAATTTTCAATGAGTTACATGCCGTAATATTTTGTGTCATGTACTGTTCAACGCAAAATAAAAGTGGCTTCTGTTTAATATGTCATGACAACATCAGTAGCCTACCGTGCGCAACATACTGCGTCTGCTCGCCATACTTCCGCCAAGTGGTTGACGGAATGTTTGTGGTCATTATTTCTGGATTTGGTCTTTAACATTGCATGCGATAACCCTACCATGACTTAGGCACAACTCGGCACCCTGAAGATGTTCTACGAACAAAACTAGTAGTAAGACAATAAATGTGTGGTAATACAGCTGCGGCTGTTGTCATTAACCACTAAAATTATTATTAGTTCAGCTGTGGTGCTCAACTTGACGGAGACTATTGCATTTCATATTCTGTAACACAATTTCTGTAAAGAACGGTTAAAATGGTGCTGCTACTGTCAGTAACTTGTTACTCGTAATCCTACAGTATGTGATAAGTACATTGTGTCCTCAGAGTCTTTCAAAGGGTTATGCTTCAATAAAATCTTACCGGTTTACAAGCCGCGCCACTTGGAATAAAATACTCGAGCTTTCGATACCTGCTTCCGCGACATTCATCGGGACTTAAAGTCGCTGACGGCCGGGGCTGGCACGGTTTTCTGCTCAAATAGGTGGAACAGCAGCACCTGGACCTTTTCAGAGGGGGCTGAAGTTAAGTGACGCATATGACGCGTGTCGGGCAGCGAATAACAGTTGCGTCCCACTGCGGGATCGGGTTACGTCAGGTGGCATAAAGAGAGACGTTTACCACTCCTGTCACTGTCAAATATGACCGTCTGATATTAATTCTGTTTCCCAGCTATTTTCACAGTTATTTCAGTGAGCATATTGAAGCAATGTGCTCTAAAAGGCAACCTTGAATTCATCATGCTGCAATGGCGTGTCGCCGAAACGTTTCTATGGCCTCTTTTGTCGGCAGAAGGCCGTCTGTGATACTCAGGAGAGCCTCCTTTTGGATAGGGCAGTTTTGAGGAATTCAGGAAGTGACCCTCTCAGCCGCTCTTGATTGCTGGGCAGGTCCCTGCATCCAATGCCTCTGAAGAATGAGGTCACCCCACGGTCCCAGAGATCAATTGAGGACGACGTTTTTGCCTTCCTGCATTTATTTCAACAGTCAGACACCAAACTGGGAGAGCCAGTTGCCTTGGCCCTAAAATTTTGGTTCAGCTGAAAGCATTACTTACAGTTTAAAAAAAAATCCTTTTTTAAAAAATATCTTTATTTCGTAGATCTTGTATCGTGTGATTATAATTAAACTTTCACTATTTAACACGTTATAACACGGAAACTAATTGCTGCACGAGGACAAATTTTGGTAGCATGAATTTCAAGGATATGGAGAAGAGAAATAATGTAGAATTAGTTCAGTTGAAACACTTTGTAATTGTACTGTTATATCTCTGGTTTAGTTGTGGAGTATCTTTGCGGGCAGCCGCGTCTAAAGAGTCGAGCACGGGATACGAAACTGTTATGTTGTGTAGTGTCTAGCTCTGCATGTAAGAAGCATTGTTAGTATTCAGGTTGAAGTGTTGCTACAAGTGCTATTACAGTAACGCGATTAAATATGGAAGTAATTCAGAGGAAAGTGCGTCAAGGTATAATTAAAAATTAGCAGTGACGCCGATAACGTATTTTGTGTATCCTCTCGTTGCGTGTCGCACAGTGTCAATCATCCGCGCCGTGTTCGGTCTCCCAGAATCAACTGATGTCAATCACTAGAAATTAGTTAGCATAGAAGAGTGCAGTCAAGTGCCAGTGTCGTGTAGCGAGCGTGAGGGCGTGCGTTCGATCATCGCGTTTCCGCATCATCAACAATCAGCCGCGCCACGACGGTTAGGCGCACGCTCGTACAAGTGGGAACTGAGAACTGAAAAAATAACTTAACGACCAGCGTTTTATCATTACTAGTGACAAGGAGGACTATTACCAGATACCTGTATGTGTGACGAGCGCAAGAACTTTCTTTCGATCATTCGGCTTCAGCATCATCAACAGTCACCCGCGTCGTGTCGGTTACGCATACGCTCGTCCCAATGATATTTTGGACTGTTAATCAACAAGATTGTTAATTGGGATAAACATTTACGATTCAGAGCGTCAACAGTGCAACCTGTGGTTTCCATATCGTCTCAGAATATAGATGTTCATACCAGCCATAGGACAGTGTTGTGTTTTAACGTTGAGTGGCTCCCCTAAACCCGCTTGCATATTTCGATAGATAATTTCAGGCAAGCCAACAGCAGTGTGGAGCAGGACAACACGACCGCCGCGGGATTATCAGGTACGTGGCGTGGACAGGGCGCACGGTCACGAAACGAGAAGACAGTTTAAAGTACCCCACCCATTCGTACTCCCAGACGTGTTACAACTTTTAATGTGCTGCTGTTGTACATCACACTATTACACACCCGTACTATTGTAAGTAGGCTGTTTAGGTTTTTTTATTGGTAACACCGCCGCCACGTAGCGCTCTGTATAAAAATCACTGGCTGTGCCGTGTGCAGTCTGTGGCTGGTTTGCATTGTTGTCTGCCATTGTAGTGTTGGGCAGCGGCAGCTGGATGCTAACAGCGCGTAGCGTTGCGCAGTTGGAGGTTAGCCGCCAGCAGTGGTGAACGTGGGGAGAGAGGTGGCGGAGTTTTGAAATTTGTAAGAATTGGTGTCATGAACTGCTATATATATTATGACTATTAAGGTAAATACATTGTTTGTTCTCTATTAAAATCTTTCATTTGCTAACTATGCCTATCAGTAGTTAGTGCCTTCAGTAGTTTGAATCTTTTATTTAGCTGGCAGTAGTGGCGCTCGCTGTATTGCAGTAGCTTGTGTAACGAAGATTTTTGTGAGGTAAGTGATTTGTGAAACGTATAGGTTAATGCTAGTCAGGGCCATTCTTTCGTAGGGATTTTTGGAAGTCAGATTGCGTTGCGCTAAAGATATTGTGTGTCAGTTTAAGGACAGTCTTGTATAATTTTTCTAAGGGGACGTTTCACTATTACTGCTACTAAAGGGGCCCAATACAGAGCCAATCAGTGTCCAGAAGTCTGACAGTGCAGAATTTCGTCTGCACAGTAGAACGAAGCTTGTCTGTAGTGATGCTGACTCCGTCTCTTGACGTGCTGCGCTTCAGATCAGCATGTGTGTGAATGTCCCCCTTGTAAACCCTGTCCTTCAGGTAGCCCCACAACCAAAAATCAAAGGGAGTGAGATCAGGTGATCCTGCTGGCCAAGCATTTGGAATCGATCGGCTGATCGCTTCCAAATGTGTTTCTGAGAAGCAGGTGAACTTCACGAGCGATGTGCATCATGCATGAAAACTCTTGAGCTCAATGAGTCTCTCTCCTGTAGGGTGGGTGTGACATGCCGGCGAAGCATATCGCAGTAACCCTGGCCACTCACACTGCACGTCTCTGGTCCTTGAGCACCATCATTTTCAAAGAAGAATGGGCCAATGAGGATGTGATGCCACACCATATGGTGACACGTTCACCATACAGAGCAAATTCATGCACGCTGACTGGAGGTGAACATCCCCACACACGGCAGTCCTGTGTGTTCACCTCAACCGTCAGACAAAAATGAGCTTCGTCTGTCCATAGAATGGTCCACGACCACCTTTCAACAACTTCAATCCTTGCGAGAAACTGGAAATCGAAGTCAACGCATCGTTATGTGTCATGTGATGCAAGCCGCTGTACGATATGGATCTTGTACACTGTCATGACACAACACGCGCACTGCCTGACGATCGGGAATTGCGCACAGCGTTGTCTGCCGTAGCAACAGGGATTTCATCAACCACCTGTGGCGTAACCAGTCGTTGGCCTCTTTCCGGAGGGACGCCCAGTTCTCCAGTTGATACGAACTTCTTCATCATGCTCCACGCAACAGGTGGAGAATGAAGACCCTTCCGTAATCCGGCGATATTCTCGAATTGCTGCAGCGTTACCGCTGCTTTGATAATACCGGAATGTTGTGGTTGGCAGGAGAGCCAACACCGTGTTACTAGAGGAGGCCGAAAGGCACGCGTTATAGCTCACGCAGACTGACGTGAGGTCTGGAACAGGACAAGGAAAACGGACGTAGCTGGTGGAATACTTAACTTTAATCCATTAAGGATGAAAGTCGGTTTTGACTGTACATGATTCGCAATATCAATAGAAACTGATCATGGCGTCTTGCTAGGTCGCAGCAAATGACGTAGCTGAAGGCTACGCTACACTATAGTCTCGGCAAATGAGAGCGTATTTTGTCACTGAACCATCGCTAGCAAAGTCGGTTGTACAACTGGGGCGAGTGCTAGGAAGTCTCTCTAGACCTGCCGTGTGGCGGCGCTCGGGCTGCAATCTCTGATAGTGGCGACACGCGGGTCCGACGTATACTACCGGACCGCGGCCGATTTAAAGGCTACCACCTAGCAAGTGTGGTGTCTGGCGGTGACACCACATTCCACCCCCGCAAATCGGCATATGGTTTCAATGCTCAAAATCTTACACCTTCTGGTAGACTTAAATTTTAAATAATGTCGTAATGCGGGTTGTTTGCACTATCCTGAAGCTTTCTAAAGGCAATTCTTGGTCTGCGCATTACGGCACAAACTGTGTCGCAGTTGTCATCCTTTAAAGTCTACGTGTTTCAGAAGGTATGAGATTTAGAATAGTGAAAACAGTCTGACGTCACTAATTGTGGCTCTAGTTTTCACCTCCGTAGAAAAAGACGTACATGCGCATTTTTCGTGAAAGTGATATTTGTTTACATTTATGAATTTGCATTCCTGCATATTATGTGAGCCCCTGGCATAGAACCATCGCTGGATATTTGTATTTTTGAGACTTAATTTCGTTTCGGAAATATATGAGGTGGCAGAGTTGGATGCGACGACCTGTATACGTGCAAGCTGCTTTACTTCGGATTACAGTCACTCACCCGGCGACGTCATGTAAACAGCCAGTGCGCGTACATCATTTTTATTATGGCCTCAGATCTGTGCTACTGCATATATGATTTCCGACGACATTGATAAATCAGTATGCGTATTGCTGAGCTGCCGGGATTTACGTATAAACGCACTAATAATCAAAATAACATCGGCATTTGCTTCATAATTAAAAGCAGAACAGCTTTTTAGATGTGGAGATAGTCATAAGCAACGAAATATATGGATTTGTATACAGAAATAAAGAATATCACAACCCATTTCTTGTCAGATGATGTCTTTGGACACATTGCGTGACTTCATCTTCACCTGAATGTCCTCTCGCCTCTTTGATTTGATCCTTCCGCTCTACATCCGATGGCGACAACCTTTTTGTTGATTTTTGGCATGATGTAGTTTAAAATACAAGTTATAATGGAAATTAATAGAATAACTTTATTAAAAACAATAAGAGATTAATTTTTTCATCCCCATATTTATTCACAATTCATAAAATACATATTCGTAACCAAGTTATATTCTCTTGAGCTTGATACAGTTTTCTACAAGAACAGCTTTTCCAATAAGAAACAATGATTGGTGTGTCGTTTTTGTGAAACTCTTAACTCCCAGGTAACTGCACGTTCTTCGTCATCTCTCCGAATGATTTACTAACGTACATTTATCTTAAATAAGTTTAAAGATAGCGGCTAGTTAGATGAATTGCTTTTATCAATGAGTGCTGTTACTTTGCATATTGGTACACTTGCGACAGCATGCGTACCTAATACTTGTACGTTCCAAAATGCTGCACATAAAAACGGAACTTTCGGTGCACAAATTTTGGGGTCTATTGGTGACAAAAAGATAGGGTCAAGAGTTTTACATAGCCCTTGGCATAGGGACCATTTGTATCCCAACAGCTGGATCGCCTTAGTATCACTATGAATAGTATACTCTTCTTCCTGTTTAAGCAAAGGCAAAAAATCGGTTACTTCTTTGTGCATTTGATGTGGTCTATTGTGGGCTTCATAGGATTTATGGAGCACCATTAGTTCATGGACGCCCCCTCCAAAAGCCTCCAAAAGTGGCTTTTTACCATATTTTTGCTGTCACCAGCGGACTAGAACCCAGCCGAGGATTCCAAGACTATTGTTGTTGTTGTTGTTGTGGTCTTCAGTCCTGAGACTGGTTTGATGCAGCTCTCCATGCTACTCTATCCTGTGCAAGCTTCTTCATCTTCCAGTACCTACTGCAACCTATATGCTTCTGAATCTGCTTAGTGTACTCGTCTCTTGGTCTCCCTCTACGATTTTTACACTCCACGCTACCCTCTAATACTAAATTGGTCATCCCTTGATGCCTCAGAACATGTCCTACCAACCGATCCCTCCTTCTAGTCAAGTTGTGCAACAAACTTCTCTTCTCCCCAATCCTATTCAACACTTCCTCATTAGTTATGTGATCTACCCATCTAATCTTCAGCATTCTTCTGTAGCACCAAATTTCGAAAGATTCTATTCTCTTCTTGTCCAAAATATTTATCGTCCGTGTTTCACTTCCATACATGGCTACACTCCATACAAATACTTTCAGAAACGACTTCCTTACACTTAAATCTATACTCGATGTTAACAAATTTCTCTTCTTCAGAAATGCTTTCCTTGCCATTGCCAGTCTACATTTTATATCCTCTCTACTTCGACCATCATCAGCTATTTTGCTCCCTAAATAGCAAAACTCCTTTTCTACTTTAAGTGTCTCATTTCCTAATCTAATTCCCTCAGCATCACCGGACTTAATTCGGCTACATTCCATTATCCTCGTTTTGCTTTTGTTGATGTTCATCTTAAATCCTCCTTTCAAGACACTGTCCATTCCGTTCAACTGCTCTTCCAAGTCCTTTGCTGTCTCTGACAGAATTACAATGTCATCGGCGAACTTCAAAGTTTTTATTTCTTCTCCATGGATTTTAATACCTACTCCGAATTTTTCTTTTGTTTCCTTCACTGCTTGCTCAATATAAAGATTGAATAAGATCGGGGAGAGGCTACAATCCTGTCTCACTCCCTTCCCAACCCCTGCTTCCCTTTCATGCCCCTCGACTCTAATAACTGCCATATGCTTTCTGTACAAATTGTAAATAGCTTTTCGCGCCCTGTATTTTACCCCTGCCACCTTCACAATTTGAAAGACAGTATTCCAGTCAACATTGTCAAAAGCTTTCTCTAAGTCTACAAATGCTAGAAAAGTAGGTTTGCCTTTTCTTCATCTAGCTTCTAAGATAAGTCGTAGCATCAGTATTGCCTCACGTGTTCCGATATTTCTGCGGAATCCAAACAGTTCTTCCGCGAGGTCGACTGCTACTAGTTTTTCCATTCGTCTGTAATGAATTCGCGTTAGTATTTTGCAGCCGTTAAACTGATAGTTCGGTAATTTTCACATCTGTCAACACCTGCTTTCTTTGGGATTGGAATTATATTCTTCTTGAAGTCTGAGGGTATTTCGCCTGTCTCATACATCTTGCTCACCAGATGGTAGAGTTTTGTCAGGACTGGCTCTCCCAAGGCTGTCAGTAGTTCTAATGGAATGTTATCGACTTCCGGGGCTTTGTTTCGACTCAGGTCTTTCAGTGCTCTGTCGAACTCTTCACGCAGTATCGTATCTCCCATTTCATCCTCATCTACATCCTCTTCCATTTCCATAATATTGTACTCAAGGACTTCGCCCTTCTATAGACCCTCTATATACTCCTTCCACCTTTCTGCTTTCCCTTCTTTGCTTAGAACTGGGTTTCCATCTGAGCTCTTGATATTCATACAAGTGGTTCTCTTTTTTACCAAAGGTCTCTTTAATTTCCCTGTAGGCAGTACCTATCTTACCCCTAGTGAGATAAGCCTCTACATCCTTACATTTGTCCTCTAGCCATCCCTGCTTAGCTATTTTGCACTTCCTGTCGATCTCATTTTTGAGACGTTTGTATTCCTTTTAGCCTGCTTCATTTACTGTATTTTTATATTTTCTCCTTTCATCAATTAAATTCAATATTTCTTCTATTACCCAAGGGTTTCTACTAGCCCTCGTCTTTTTACCTATTTGATCCTCTGCTGCCTTCACTATTTCATCCCTCAAAGCTGCCCATTCTTCTTCTACTGTCAATTGTTCCCTTATGCTCTCCCTACAACTTTCTACAACCTCTGGTTCTTTCAGTTTATCCAGGTCCAATCTCCTTAAATTCCCACCTTTTTGCAGTTTCTTCAATTTTAATATACATTTCATAACCAATAGACTGTGGTCAGAGTCCACATCTGCCCCTGGAAATGTCTTACAATTTAAAACCTGGTTCCTAAATCTCTGTCTTACCATTATATAATCTATCTGAAACCTGTCAGTATCTCCAGGCTTCTTCCATGTATTCAGTCTTGTTTTATCATTCTTGAACCAAGTGTTAGCTATGATTATGTTGTGCTCTGTGCAAAATTCTATCAGGCGGCTTCCTCTTTCATTTCTTAGCCCCAATCCATATTCACCTACTATGTTTCCTTCTTTCCCTTTTCCTACTACCGAATTCCAGTCACCAATGACTATTAAATTTTCGTCACCCTTCACGATCTGAATAATTTCTTTTATTTCATCATACAATTCTTCAATTTCTTCGTCATCTGCAGAGCTCGTTGGCATATTTGGCGTATAAACTTGTACTACTGTTGTAGGTGTGGGCTTCGTATCTAGCTTGGCCACAATAATGCGTTCACTGTGCTGTTTGTAGTAGCTTACCCGCATTCCTATTTTCTATTCCTGCATTACCCCTATTTGATTTTGTATTTATAACCCTGTAGTCACCTGAGCAGAAGTCTTGTTCCTCCTTCCACCGAACTTCACTAATTCCCACTATATCTAACTTTAACCTACCCATTTCCCTTTTTAAATTTTCTAACCTACCTGCCCGATTAAGGGATCTGACATTCCACGCTCCGATCCGTAGAACGCCAGTCTTCTTTCTCCTGATAACGACATCCTCCTGAGTAGTCCCCGCCCGGAGATCCGAATGGGGGACTATTATACCTCCGGAATATTTTACCCCTAGAGGACGCCATCATAATTTAACCATACAGTAAAGCTACATGCCCTCGGGAAAAGTTACGGCTGTAGTTTCCCCTTGTTTTCAGCCGTTCGCAGTACCAGCACAGCAAGGACGTTTCGGTTAGTGTTACAGGGCCAGATCAGTCAATCATCCAGACTTCTGCCCCTGCAACTACTGAAAAGGCTGCTGTCCCTCTTCATGAACCACACGTTTGTCTGGCCTCTCAACAGATAGCCCTCCGTTGTGGTTGCACCTACGGTACAGCTATCTGTATTGCTAAGGCACGCAAGCCTCCCCAAGACTGCTACAGCGAGCAAATGGCTTTAATTTTTACGGTATGTTACTACGATCCTGGTCTCGCACAACCTTGAAAATTGTCTGCGTATCTTTATTCATTTCCGAGTTGCCGGGGTTACAAGGTACCCTACTTGTACAATCCCCTGTGAGGCGATAACGTAGTTTATAAACTGACATATCACGGAGAAATACGCTGTAAAGTGTCTCCGTTATCATTCTGACCCTCATGTTGTTGTACTGAAGTACACGCAAATTTTTTTGCACGTATAATCCGGTCTGAGGTGTAAAATTAGTTTTGCATTGTTTCTGTTTCACATAAGTTAACCACCAAAATTTTAACGACAAAAATTTTACTGACGAATCCATTTCTTTTCATATGAGTTGCATGTCCTGCTACAGGAGAAAAAAAGGAGAGAACCAACGGAAAAATGCTCCTACTGGAGCGAAAAAAAAAGCGGATATGTTGCTGTTTATTTAAAAGACTCTGACTGAAAAGTGGGTACCAGCTGTTTCATTTTAACTTCCCAAAACTTTTGACACGCGAACATATTCGCGCTGTTTTATGCTGAAAGAGAAGAAGGCAATGGCACCGTCAAAGAGTAAAGTAATAAAAACTGGAAGGTAGTAGACAGTGGTCGTGTTATAGAAAGAGCGAAGGAGAAAATGGCAGTATGAGAGAAAGAGAGGGACACAGTGACAGTGGAACATCTTTGACTGTAACAGAACAGTGCCAGGAAAAGAGTAAAGAAGACAGTGTCATGCTGGAGGAATAAAGGGAAAGAAAGGTGCTAATTAAAGAGTATATGAGAAAATTAACAAGGAACAGAGAGATAGTAACAGTGAGGAGAGATGGCAGCAGTAAGAAGGAAGGAATGAGATATTAGCGGTAAGAGAGAGCAAGAGTAAACAGACAGTGAGAGGTGACTAGTAGCAGGATAGAATGGAGGGGACTGTGGCTGTGACATGGGAGACGACAACAGAGAAATATAGAGAGATAACGACAATGAGTTGGGCTGAGTGAGTGAGTGAGAAAGGTCAGCTGGTAGAGGACTGGTAAGAGTGGCTTGCAGCCATGGTCTAATGGGTGAATGAGTTACAGTCAGCGGAGCATGTGAGAGTGAGAGGTGAATTCCATGTTAAAAAAATGCACTTATATCTTCACATGCCAAAATGTTTGGACAAATTGTTTAATGTGCTGTGGCATCTAGTATTCCACTTTTGAATCTCTTTTAAACAAACAGGAACGTACTCGAAATTTTTGTGCTCTGATAGGCGCATTTTTCTGCTGGTACAGTATAACTAATTTTTTCAATGGTGATATTTCTTCCATTCAGGACTTTCTACTTCAAAACTCCGTCCTTAAACGCCTTGACCTGTGTTTTGAACTATTCTCAAAATATTTTTGTCTTTTTCGTGTAGTAATTGTGGCTACAACTGCTCAATTGTAATCTGAGCACAGTTTCCTGACTTCCTCTGTAAGCAAAACAAACGCGTACATATTATTGTTGTAAACGTAAAGTTTCATTCATCTAGCTAATCATTTCATAATGGTATTGAGCATTAGTAAACGTTAGCTGTTTGCAGGATTGCACAGAATAACACAGTATAGAAGATAACAAGTTAAATTAAACGTATCGTCGATCTTCTGGTCATCGCACATGGAGCACAAGCTTGAATGGATCGAGACGGGGCATGAAATATGACACGGTCTCCATCTGGAGTCATTTATGGACACGGTGAGAAACCTAAAGCAAAATAGCTGAGTCTATGGGTATTCACACAGAGCTAAGAGATTTATTTTGCTACGGTCGCAGGTTCGAATCGTGCCTCGGGCATGGCTGTGTGTAATGTCCTTAGGTTAGTTAGGTTTAAGTACTTCTAAGTTCTAGGGGACTGATAACCACAGCAGTTGGTTTCTTTTCGTATCTCTTCTACGACAATCATCTGGAATGATCTATCTGTGACGTAGGTTTAATAAGATGATACTTGAGTATCTTTCCTGGTTTCTGTTTGAAATTATTCGAAGAAGAGCCTCCGTTTCCGACATCAGCAAACCTGTGATGAGACTTACGTATGAGATGTCCAAATGCTGGGATGAACAAAAATGTGAAAAAAAGCACACAAAACAACCCATAACCATTGCAAAATGTAAACTTTCACGGGCAAAAAAGTCATAATTAATAAAATATTCCGGACTGTTATACAATGGTGGGTTGGATTTCACATTAAAACCCAACGATTCGTTCCCATCTGAGCATCGTATTTTCAAGGAGGATCAAGCTTATTTGAGTGACCGATTCACACCTTGGCTCGTTATTCCGTTTACGCGTGCTCATGCTCGGCGTCGTGACGTTACATGCTTTGAATTGCCGGGCACAATAGGCTGTTGTCAGTTCATGTCACCCGTTGTTGCTTCACCCCATGGTGGATATATCACACACGTCTTCTTCAGCACCTGCATCTAGATATCATTAAATTTCATGTCCTCCTTCCTACTAAAATTCCTGGAGCGTTTAGCAATCTCTATAGCCTCTCTGTATAGCCTTTTATTGGATCTGCTTGTGTATGCCAGTACTTGAGTCCTATCAAAATGAATGTGATGGTCTCCTGGCTACAAAGCATGGTCCACAACAACTGAACTGTGAATCTTTCCCCTGCTATATTTGCCCATGTGAGGTTGTAGTCAGTGTTTGATCGTTGTTTTAGTGGTTTTTGGAGCCAGGAGACCACCAAATTCATTTTGATAGGACAATGTGGCACAATGCACTGATGCATGCTCCTACCCATGCCTCTATGCACGTAAGAGGGCTGGGGAGGGGGTGGGAGTGGGGAGCACATCAGCAGCTAGGCTTATCAAAACAGGCAGACACATGACGTCATGTGATGTTACTGCATATACAGTAACTTACTAACTCACCATCAATGATCATAACAAAACTGATATCCGAACACATCCGGAGGTAATAGCTAATCGATAATATTCTGGTGAACATTGATTGAGCACAAAAGGTACTTACAAGAGTCTGTCCATAGTGACAAATGCAACGATATAAAAGAAAAATAAAGGAGCCAGCAGAGTGTAAGCGTGCTGGGTAACGAATAAGAATCATGTAGCGAATTTAGGAAAATGGTTTTGAATGCTACAATAGAGATTTCATTTCAAATAATCTGATGTTAATTGCATGTGATGTTCCTTCCCTGTCTTCAACCTTTGACCTGATTTAGCTATTGCGGTAGCTAGATGCCTTTGAATTGATTTAGCTTTCAGGGGACCTACATTTTAATGTAGACTCCCAACCATGACGGATCTTTTGTTTTCCCATATTAACAAGTCGTTGACACTATGAATGAGGGAGTGTGCTACGGTCGCAGGTTCGAATCGTGCCTCGGGCATGGCTGTGTGTAATGTCCTTAGGTTAGTTAGGTTTAAGTACTTCTAAGTTCTAGGGGACTGATAACCACAGCAGTTGAGTCCCATAGTGCTCAGAGCCATTTGAACCATTTTGAGGGAGTATGTGTGAGAGGAACCGACTACTGATAAAAAACTAAGGACCTACGGATTTGTTGTCTACAGCTTACGAACTGAAACAGCGGTCAACAATTAAGCAAGAAGGGAGCTACGAACAGACACTACCACACATTAGTTTACTGTTCCATGCCGGATCATTGTGAGTGGTAGCGTAACGTATTTTAATGAGATTATCTAACGTAGATGATATTCATAGCATTAAATTATTAACAAAAATGCAGATGAACACTATGACAGTAGTCAGTATTTCATAGACACTCTAAAATGCTTGTAGACACTGCCTGCGGCCCTTTGCACATACGCTTTTTTAGATTAACATGTGGAGACGTTTGAATGCAGATAATCTGTCTAAGCAAACAATACAGCCTACAGTACGTCAACAAGTATTCGATCTCCAGCGATAACAAGATCTATTAAGAAATAGGACGATGTAATTTTGATGCCAACACATTTTGGACAAACGGCAGCATCTATCGAAAATATTTAAACCCTTTATTTTACACATCGATTTCGGTCACTGTGTGACCATCTTCAATACTAAAAATTCATAAGAACCGTCAGACATGTAGGTCTTTACATAAATGTTGCCCTATTTGTAACCACCCTCAAAAACTACAGAAGCAGAAAATATATACAAATACACAGATTCTCGCTCATACTAAATTATTCAAACATTTTAGGCCCATAACACATTAGTACAACATCTTCTTTGAGATGAAACCTGTACTGTGAGGATTACTTAAAACAGATATCTTCACTTTTACTGCATACAATAACTTTAAATTTACAGAAGATCCCGAAATCTTAGCAGCTGCCGATCCAACGTACAGTGAGCTCGTAGTTTACACAGACAACTAACTACGCTCAGTATTGCAAAAACAAGCATCATAGAGCTCTTTATATTCCGAAGCATACAACATGCAGACATTAGACACCATCAATAGAAAAACCAAAGCTTACATATAAAATAAAATCACATGACGACTTTTTTCCCGTCAGAAGCTATAGCAAAACTATAAAAACGCGGTACAGGCATAATAAAAAAATGCAATAAAGTTACGCCCTCTGACGTAAAGTACAAGATAAAATTTTTATGGGAATATACCTAACCTGAAAGTACATAGTAATTTCTTAAAAACAAATACAGAAAACTTAACGTCAGAAACAGCATTTTTACGTTTCCAAAAACATTGATTACATATTAAAACATTAACTCTGTACTCTGGGACGTTACGCCTTCTCTTATCGTACTCTAAGAGCTGAGCAACCTAATGACTGACATTATCAGCGTACATTCTTATGAGACATTTACAAAAAATAATAAAAAGACATTTCAAAAATGCAATAGTCTCATATGAGTTGACCAACATAATGTTTGACATTATTATCGTAACTTCTTTAGAGCAACTTTTAAAAAAGTAATAAAAAGGTTAACAAAAATGCAATACTCTCATATGATGTACAGGACTTGTACTACTGCTATTTTTCATGTGAGTAAGGCCTATTTATAACAAATGAAAATGGTAGGCCCTCTTCAGAATATGTAGGAACAATACGTGCACTGAAAGAGTCTTATATTATAATTCTAACCACCCAGATCAGCACAAAAATAAGTTTTTTTTCAATTTAGCTGTCAATAAAATGTATACATTACCATCATCAGAAGCTATATTGTACACAGCGAGAGTGAATAACTATCCTGATGATCATGTGAGAAATATTTATAACAAGTAAATAAAGAAAAATGAGCAGGAATGTGTGCCAATTAGAATAGTAATGCTAAGAAAAAGTTTGTTACTTTACCTTTTTATTGCTAAAATTGCTCTGATCTTCAAAAAAATTACATATGCGCTCCTCATTTTCAATTGAAGATAGGTTCCATAAATTACTAATTAATAATATATACAAATTTATTTTTTTCCAAGAGTCAGTGGTTTACGGATTACAGCGTGCCGACTGCAACGCTGTTTGTGTGGGACAGACATGGATAAAACTCGAAAAAGGTAACGTGAGCTTGTTGCGCTGGATAGGAGGGATGTCGCCAATAGATCAAACTTGGGGGCACATTTGATTGATACGAACCATGCTCCTCCTAATTTGACATCGTAGCTGAAATTGCTACATAGGGGAGAAACAGGCAGATATCTCGTTTTCTTGAGGAAATTGAGATTTTCTGCTATTTGAAATCTTGTAATTGCACGTTGGTTACCGAGTGGGAGGGTGACGTTAAGTGCTCATTTCTGAGCCACTTTGACAGCCACCTAACACAGGCAAGAAAATCAGCAACGAGACAGAATATTAGCTTTTTTGTTTTTTCTTCTATATTGTTATTTCATATACTTGCCCAATTTGGGCAGGAATGGGCTTGCAGTGGCACAATTCGCTGGTTTTCAGCCAAGAGACTACGTATAGCAACAAAGGAGATATAAGATAAAGTTTACTCGTGCGAAGGGGAAAGAATAGGAGTCAAAATATATACAAATAAGGGGTAGTTTGACGAGGCACGCTTACATAACATCCACTTGTAATTAAAATGATACTCGATGAAGAAGTAGCATTTAAATACTGGCGCCATGAAGAGCATAATTAGAAAAGGCGTTCGCTTGAATGAGAGCCACACGGGACGACGACCTGAACACTGCACTGATGTTATATTCATGGCGAACATAAAAACACGAGAACGTAATTGGATTCAAATATGAAAGACCTGTCAAGGGAGGCGAGGTCAGAGAGGGGGGAGAGATGTAAGATAGAAGGATGGTTGCCAGAGGAGCGGGGTGGCAGGAAGGGGCAGAAGGGTGGGAGTCAGTAGCATACCAAGGGACTGGAGACAAGGGGTGGGTGGGGAGGGAGCAGCCTAGAAGGGAGCACAAAGACTGAGAGAAGAGAAGTGAGAAGAAGGTGGGGGTAGGAGGGACGAAACAGCAAGGGGGGAGGGTAGGAGAAGGAGCCCAAGAGAGCAGGGTCAGAGTTGGAAGGACGGATAAATATCAAGGTGAAGCACATCTTCTTGGATGGAAGACGTTGGCAGTCTCTTTGGGAGAGAAGGTGGAGTGTGTGTAGATGGAGAGAGGATGGGAAATATCGGTAACGACGCGGAATCAGACGCCGAGTGGAGATGATATCAGGGGGTTAGGGTGTTCAAGGTGACGATTGGTGTAGAGGATATTGATGTGTTCAAGGAAAAGGAGGGAATGTGGGAAGGGGATGAGTTAATAAAGGATTCTCATGGGGGACACGAGACACAAATGGAAAGTAAGGCAGAGAACATGGCATTCAAGAGTTTGGACGGCTTTGTGGAATTTAGGAGGGTGTAGCAAAACATGGGACTGATTGAGGATTTGTAGGTATGAAGGATGGTGGAAGGATGCCATCGCAATGTCTGGCCAGACAGGAGTTTCAGGAGGTAGAGTCTACTGTAGGTTTTGCGTTGGAGGGTAAGGAGATGGAGAGTCCAGGTGAGGTGACGCTCAAGGATGAGGCCCAGGTGTTTCAAGATGAGGATTAGTTGGATAAAGTGGTCATAGATGGCGAGGCAGAAATCATGGAGCTAGAAGAAGGCAGTGGTACATACTATAATCTTTGCCTTGGATTTGGAAGGATGACTTGAGGGGGCCATTGGTTGTAGCAATTGGTAAAGTGGTGTCAATGGGTTTGGAGGGAGCGCTGGGACCATTGAAGGGTAGGACAGATGCCAAGAAAGGCAGTATCATCGACATATTGAAGGTGATGGATGGGTGGGGGTGGTTTGGGTATCTCAGCAGTCTACCAGAGAAACAGGAGAGGAGAAGGGACACAGCCCTGAGACACACCTGTGATATGTTAGAAGATACTGGAATTGGTATTATGAGTGGTGACATAGGAAAGACGTTGGGAGTGGAATGAGGCAGTGAGGTGGATGAAGTTGATAGGAAGGGCATAAGTCTGACTTGAAAAGGAGCTCAGGATGCCAAACATGATGGTCAAGGCAAACAAAAATATCACAGCGACGGGAGTTACGTTGGAGTGAGACGAGGTTAAGGAACTGGTTTGGTGGAGAAGAAGGGCCGGAAACCACAAGCGATAAGAGGGAGTTATTGGTGCTTTTGTTGTTTATAGGTCGCCTAATTCTGACTTCAGAGCATTTCTGCTCAAGCTAGAGAGGGTTCTTGATTTACTTTATATTAAGTACCAGAAATTAGTTATATGTGGTGTCCTCAATATTAATTTTGTATATGATGGTGCAAGAAAAAGTATGTTGGTAGATCTCCTAAATTCGTATGATCTGATGCAGGCTCCTTTTTTTTCAAATAGGATGCAGGGGAACAGTAGCACAGCCGTAGACAAAATTTTTATTCATTTTTTATTACTAGATGGGCATTCTGTTAGTAAAAGGGGAATGGCCTTTCAGACCACGATGCGCAAATTTTAACACAAACAAGATTTTGTACTCAAAAAAATGTTACATACAGTTACAAACTATGTAGCAAAGTAAATCTAACGGCAGTAGAGAGTTCTTTAAACCTCGTCAGGGGACAAAAGTGGCAGCATGTTTATATTGAGGATGACATAGATGACAAATATAATGCTTTCCTTAAGACGTTTCTCACGGTCTTTGAGAGTCACTTTCCATTAGAGCGTTCTAAATGGGGTACTAGCAGTAAATGGAAGCCTTTATGGCTGACTAGTGGAATAAGGGTATCATGCAGAACGAAGTGGGAATTACATCAAAACTTTGGAAGTTGTCACAACAAGCTACAGCAGTCCACTACAAACAGTACTGTAAGGTGCTTAAAAATGTTATCAGTAAGGCAAAGAGTATGGGGTACGCAAGTAGAATAGCTAATTCACAGGATAAAATTAAAACCAAGTGGTCCGTTGTGAAGGAAGTGTCAGGTCAGCAGCACAAGGTCGACAGTATAAAGTCAGTTTGTAGTAAAAATATTTCTGTTACAGATAAATCAGATATATGTAAAATGTTTAATAATCATTTTCTGAGCATCGATTGTCAATTAAATTAAAATTTAGTTTCTACAGGAAATCATATACACTCCTGGAAACTGAAATAAGAACACCGTGAATTCATTGTCCCAGGAAGGGGAAACTTTATTGACACATTCCTGGGGTCAGATACATCACATGATCACACTGACAGAACCACAGGCACATAGACACAGGCAACAGAGCATGCACAATGTCGGCACTAGTACAGTGTATATCCACCTTTCGCAGCAATGCAGGCTGCTATTCTCCCATGGAGACGATCGTAGAGGTGCTGGATGTAGTCCTGTGGAACGGCTTGCCATGCTATTTCCACCTGGCGCCTCAGTTGGACCAGCGTTCGTGCTGGACGTGCAGACCGCGTGAGACGACGCTTCATCCAGTCCCAAACATGCTCAATGGGGGACAGATCCGGAGATCTTGCTGGCCAGGGTAGTTGACTTACACCTTCTAGAGCACGTTGGGTGGCACGGGATACATGCGGACGTGCATTGTCCTGTTGGAACAGCAAGTTCCCTTGCCGGTCTAGGAATGGTAGAACGATGGGTTCGATGACGGTTTGGATGTACCGTGCACTATTCAGTGTCCCCTCGACGATCACCAGAGGTGTACGGCCAGTGTAGGAGATCGCTCCCCATACCATGATGCCGGGTGTTGGCCCTGTGTGCCTTGGTCGTATGCAGTCCTGATTGTGGCGCTCACCTGCACGGCGCCAAACACGCATACGACCATCATTGGCACCAAGGCAGAAGCGACTCTCATCGCTGAAGACGACACGTCTCCATTCGTCCCTCCATTCACGCCTGTCGCGACACCACTGAAGGCGGACTGCACGATGTTGGGGCGTGAGCGGAAGACGGCCTAACGGTGTGCGGGACCGTAGCCCAGCTTCATGGAGACGGTTGCGAATGGTCCTCGCCGATACCCCAGGAGCAACAGTGTCCCTAATTTGCTGGGAAGTGGCGGTGCGGTCCCCTACGGCACTGCGTAGGATCCTACGGTCTTGGCGTGCATCCGTGCGTCGCTGCGGTCCGGTCCCAGGTCGACGGGCACGTGCACCTTCCGCCGACTACTGGCGACAACATCGATGTACTGTGGAGACCTCACGCCCCACGTGTTGAGCAATTCAGCGGTACGTCCACCCGGCCTCCCGCATGCCCACTATATGCCCTCGCTCAAAGTCCGTCAACTGCACATACGGTTCACGTCCACGCTGTCGCGGCATGCTACCAGTGTTAAAGACTGCGATGGAGCTCCGTATGCCACGGCAAACTGGCTGACACTGACGGCGGCGGTGCACAAATGCTGCGCAGCTAGCGCCATTCGACGGCCAACACCGCGGTTCCTGGTGTGTCGGCTGTGCCGTGTGTGTGATCATTGCTTGTACAGCCCTCTCGCAGTGTCCGGAGCAAGTATGGTGGGTCTGACACACCGGTGTCAATGTGTTCTTTTTTCCATTTCCAGGAGTGTAACTCTTTGGCAAATGCCTTTCCGAGATTGATGTCTGAAATATACTTCTGTGGCACAGACAAGGGTTATTGAAAAGGCTGTGTACATAAGGGTAATTGATCATTTCTTATCACAAAATTTGCTATCAAATGTACATTTCGGCTTTAGAAGTCGTTTAACAACTGAAAATGCTATATTTTCTTTTCTCTGTGAGGTACTGGAAGGGTTAAACAAAAGGTTACGAACTCTAGGCGTATTTTTTTATTTAACTAAGGCCTTTGATTGTGTTGATCACAAAATATTGATCCAGGAGTTATACAATTACGGAATATGGGGAGTAGCTCACAATTGGTTCACCTGTTACTTTAGCAACAGACAGCAGAAGGTCATTATTCACAGTGTTCAGAATGGCTGTGATGTAGCGTCTGAGTCTGGTACAGTCAAATGGGGGGGGGGGGGGGGAGGCGTGGGGGAGGTGTCCCAGGGATTACTGTTGGGGCCACTCCTGTTCCTTATTTGTATAAATGATATGCCCTCTAGTATTATGGGTAGCTAAAATATTTCTGTTTGCTGTGATGACACTAGCTTGGTAGTAAAGGAGGTTGTGTGCAACATGGGCTCGGTTTCAAATAGTGCAGTTCATGACATAAGTTCACTTTCTAATACACAATTCGACGAAACCCGACGTATTCATTTCACAGAATGGGCATATGGTTGGTGAAACTGAATAGTTCAAATTTCTAGGTGTTCAGATAGATCGTAAACTGTCGTGGAAAGCCCATGTTCAGGATCTTGTTCAAACACTTAATGGTCATTTTTACTGTTCGAATGGTGTGTGAAGAGAGTGACTGTTCGACACGAAAATTAATCTACTTTACTTGTTTTCATTCGCTTATGTCACTTGGTATTATATTTTGGGGTAACTCTTCCCATTCTAAAAGAATATTTTTGGCTCAGAAGCGGACGGTTCGGGTAATAAGTAGTGTAATTTCGCAAACCTTTTGTAGACCCCTGTTCACTAGTCTGGGTATTTTGACATTGGCCTCCCAATATATGTATTCTTTACTGTCATTTCTTGTTAACAATATCAGCTTATTCCTAAGAATAAGTAGCTTCCCCTCAGTTAAAACTCGACGGAAATCGAACTACCTCAACTCTTGTGCAGAAATGTGTGCAGTACACTGCTGCATCCATTTTCAATATGCTACCACTAGAATTACAAAGTCTTAGCTATAATCCAGGCGCTTTCAAATCAAAACTGAAGAGTTTCCTCATCAGTCATTCCTTCTATTCTGTCTAGGAGTTCCTTGAAACATTGAGCTGATTCCCATGCTGTATTGTTCATTGCGTTTACTTAAACTTATGGCTTTACTTTTCTTGGGTTCATAAACATTTTATTTTTATCTGTTATCACTTTTACGTTGTATTTTCAGTTACTGACACGTTCCATGACCTTGGAGATTCGCTCCTCAATTTGTTCCTACGGAACTTGACGTGTAAATAAATAAACAAATACAATGGATACTGCAGGAGAGGATGTATTCTTAGACTTTACTGAACATGGATGTGAAGCACATGGGGCGATAGGAGGAGGTGTTGGAAGGGAGCTTGTTAGGTTTAAGGAACAAAAGACCTCCAGAGGTCAGGGTAAAGGCCAGTGGAGAGGATGGTGTTGTACAAGGTGGCATTCCTTGAGTTGGCAATAGGTGATGCAATCGTGACCAAGGATGGTGTTGCATTTGGAGCAGAGGATGAGTTTCATGTCTTGTGCTGTGATGGGAATATTCAGTTCTAAAGACGGTAACTGGTCCAAGTACTAGAAGCTCAGAACAAGTGGCGGGAAGTGTTATTGGTGCAGTCTAGGACATCAGGGAAGAGGAAGTAATCAAAGTGAGGATCACTGGGTATGGAGAAGATTCGGAGAGGTGGGAAGCAAAACGGTTAGCCTTATTGAGGTTGTCAGGGAAGGGGCACTTGGGTTATGTGGGGCAGGGTGGCTACCAATAAGGCGGTGGAAGAAGTTGACATGGAGGGTGACATTGACTCATGTGCATATATGGCGTCAGTCCCAGCGTTTCTTTGCTGCCAGAAGGTTTCGAAGTCTCAGTAAGTCTCAGTCTTTCTTTTCTGTCAAAAGGTTTCGAACATGTCTTTGTGATTGACGGTGGCGGAAGAGTGTGTCCCAATCAGAGTGTGGAGGACCGAATAATAGAGCCGATGGGATTCTCAGAGAAAGAGTACAGCCTGTGGAGGAAGGGTAAGATGGTAGAAGTGGCTACGTTTGGTGCTAATGTGGTCCACCATAGCATCAGTGACTGTGTCCTGGAGGAAGGACAAGGCGTGAGTGATGTAATCAGGATCGTCAAAGGGGAGGGGATTAGAAAATTGTAACGAAATGCAGGAAGATCTGCAGCGGATAGGCACTTGGTGTAGGGAATGGCAACTGACCCTTAATGTAGACAAATGTAATGTATTGCGAATACATAGAAAGAAGGATCCTTTATTGTATGATTATATGATATCGGAACAAACACTGGTAGCAGTTACTTCTGTAAAATATCTGGGAGTATGCATGCGGAACGATTTGAAGTGGAATGATCATATAAAATTAATTGTTGGTAGGGCGGGTACCAGGTTGAGATTAATTGGGAGAGTCCTTAGAAAATGTAGTCCATCAACAAAGGAGGTGGCTTACAAAACACTCGTTCGACCTATAGTTGAGTATTGCTCAACAGCGTGGGATCCGTATCAGATAGGGATGACGGAGGAGATAGAGAAGATCCAAAGAAGAGCGGCGCGTTTCGTCACAGGGTTATTTGGTAACCGTGATAGCGTTACGGAGATGTTTAGCAAACTCAAGTGGCAGACTCTGCAAGAGAGGCACTCTGCATCGCGGTGTAGCTTGCTCGCCAGGTTTGAAGAGGGTGCATTTCTGGATGAGGTATCGAATATATTGCTTCCCCCTACTTATACCTCCCGAGGAGATCACGAATGTAAAATTAGAGAGATTCGAGCGCGCACGGAGGGGCTTTCAGACAGTCTTTCTTCCCGCGAACCATACGCAACTGGAACAGGAAAGGGAGATAATGAAACTGGCACGTAAAGTGCCCTCCGCCACACACCGTTGGGTGGCTTGCGGAGTATAAATATAGATGTAGATGTAGATGGCTTCCAAAGATCTGAGTGTTGATGGATTCCTAGTAGCATTCCAGTCAGCACAGTGGTAGTCTTGAACGACCTAATGAGGGGCGACAGGGTGAGGAGCCACAGAGGGTGAGGCGAAAATGAGATGGTGAGAAGGACATGGAGGTGGTCACCTCCAATAGGATTGAGGACTTCCATCATGTCTGCAACTCGTCGTCTAGTGGCTAATGTTGCTGCCTCTGAATCATGGGTTCCAGGGTTCGATTCGCAGCTAGGCTGGGGACTTCCTCTGTCCAGAGATTGGGTGTTTGTGTTGTCATAATCTCATCATCATTTGAGACATAGCGAGATTGGGAATGGAAACAGTGGGAACTTGTGTGGGAGCTGATTACCACCATGTCATCATTATCATCATCACCATCACCATTATCATCCGTTTCCATGGTGATACACCCAAGGAGGCTGGGGGACATGAGGACGACATCGAGGGTTGTTACTTTCAGGACATGAATGCTGAGGGAGGGGGACAAGGTCGCCTTGGAGGGTGTCAAGGAACTGATGACACCACCAGAGAGTGGCAGGGTCCTGGCTGTGGCAATCACATTGGTGAAGAAGTTGCAGCCATATGGAAATCATAGGACAGACATATATGGGGACCCAGTTGGTAGTGAGGGTGAGGATGAGGATGAAGAAGCTGAGGATCAGGTGTTTGGTAGGATCGTTGAGCAGGGGCTGAGCCAGACTGTGATAAGCTTAAGGAGGCCGATAGTGATAGGTGTGGGAATTAGCAGTACGGTGAAGGACATAGGGAGTGGTGTGGACAATATGGTAAGGTTGGGGGAAGATTACATTGAGGATGAAAGCGTCAACCTGGTGCTGGGACAGGATATGCAAGAACAGGGGCTTACTGGCAGGGAAGGGGCAGCTGCTTTGATAAGGAAGGTGATACTGTCGTCGTGCCAAGAAGGAGAGGGAAGAAGAGGAAGGAGAGGATGGGTGAGAAAGGCTTATGAGGGTGTCGAGGCAGGTAAAGACGAAGAATAGATGGCGTAGGTGTTCAGGTGGAAAACGGAGCAGGCAGTCAGGGAGATCTGCTTGAGAATGCGTGGTCACTAGAATGTGTGGATATTTTGAAGGACAATGGTAAGGAACCAGATGATGTCTTCGACTGTGGTCGATGGGCCAAGGGAATTGTTGGGGCAGAGGGGTTGATCAAAGTGATGAATGGGTTCGGTGTGAGCTCTGGTTTGGTTGGGGGTGTGATTTCCTTACATATAGAGGAATAGGTGGGGTAGACTTTATTACATGTATACAGGAAGGATAAGGGGCAAGTTTGGGACAGTGTTTGAGGAAAAAAATGGCTCTGAGCAGTATGGGACTTAACATCTGTGGTCATCAGTCCCCTAGAACTTAGAACTACTTAAACCTAACTAACCTAAGGACATCACACACATCCATGCCCGAGGCAGGATTCGAACCTGCGACCGTAGCAGTCCCGCGGTTCCGGACTAGTGTTTGAGGAAATGAGAGGCTTTGCAGTGTGGACAGGTGAGAGATTTTTACAGGCAGAGGTAAGGTGATCGTTATAGACCAGGAACTTTTGGCACTAGTAGGACTGGTGAGGAGAGCGGAGAGGGTCAACAGGTTGGTGGCGCTTATAAATAAGGGCTCCCTGCATGAGTGGGTGGTCGGTGGAGGGGGATTTGGTGAAGAAAAGCACAAGGAAGGTGCGTCCGGAGTCATTGTAGATGCGGTAGGCGTTTGGTAGCGCAAACACGTCCGCTTCCGTGACCGTAGGACTGAACTTCGTGATCATAGCGCTGAGGAATATGATGCATGTTTTTGCAACACTGACCTTAGTTAGTTGGCTATGTAAACTACAAGGCTCACTGTACGTTGGATCGGCAGTTGCTTCAAGATCTTCTGTGAAGTTAAAATTATTGTATGCAGTAAAAGTGATGATATCTGTTGGAAGTGATCATCGCAGTACATGTTGCACCACGCGGAAGATGTTGTGTTAATATGATGTGAGCCTACAAGGCTCGAATAATTTAGTATGAACGAGAATCTGTATATTTTCTGCTCCTGTAGTTTTTGAAGGTGATTACAAATAGGGCCACATTTATGTTATGATCGTCATGTCTGACGGTTCTTGTGTACTTTTGGTACTTAAGATGATCACACAGTGACTGAAATCGATCTGTAAAATAAAGGATTTCAATATTTACAATTGATGCTGCCATTTATCGAAAATATATTGAGAAGAATATGGACGTGGTGCACACGGTTACCATTGGACACATCAAATGTATTTAAAGGTTGTCTACGCTGCAAGAAACATCGCTTTCCAGAGGCTTTCATCAGAGGTGTGATGAAACGATTGTAATCAAGCACCTGCCTCGTCATGCTCACTATTTCTAGGTAAAAGGTTGACTGGAAGTTGCTCGTTATCGACCCACTTGCTCGGTGCATGAGAACCAAAGGCATTTATAGACGCAGATTTGTTTTTACTCGCTTTTGTGCTTGTCGCAGTTATCGACACGTTATCACAGCCCTCGTGGAAGATGAGATTAGCAGTAAATGTCATCTGTACCATGCTGGTGGCGATTGTGTGGAGACAAATGCAGCCACATCGTCCTTCCAAAATGACGGTTGAACCATATAAACTAGTGATAATGCACTCAGTTCAGAATGAATAATAAACACATGGCAAGGATTTGAAAATATTTTTATTAGCTTAATTTTACTCTCACGAGTTTAATATTGTATATCTGTGACTAGAGTGACAAGGGTCTTGTTCACCTAATGTTTTACGTGTATATTATATGTCATTTTATTGCATACCGTTCTCTTGATTGACATAGCGTACTAGTGTAATAAATCACGTTGTGACTCTGTCTCACGTAACAACGGACATACGTGCTCGAAAGAAGATGGCGGGATAATGAACTGAAACTACGTAATACTCACTTGAACGTACAAAATTGCGATCTCGATTATTATAAGATTTTGTTAAAATATTTTACCTTCACAAAAAACATTGTGTTGAGTGGTGCTTATCCTTCGCATTAGATTGTTAATAGAAGGGCATTTTACCCCTAACTATGAATGTGCTTCAGAGTTACATATGATAAGTGGACATATAACTAATGGAAATGACATAACAAATGTTTTTAAAAATATTGTTACCATTAATACACTTTACTTTCTTGCTAAACGTTGCTAGAAAATTGGATGAAGTAGATTTCTTACACCATTTCCATTCATGTAAATGATACTGCGTGTTTCTGAAATTTCATCAAGAAAAACGTATCGTATTACTGTGTCTGTAATATGATACTATTCACGTTAAATGATTTTAATTTAACTTTCTCAGTGAAAATGATGTGTAAGTGTCGGTATAAGGTCGAAATCAGTGGGATTTGTCGTAAATCGTAAATGGTTTCACGTGAAAGGAACTGAGTCATAGGAACAATAATAAATACAGTGAAGCTAAGTTCCAGAATTCAAAACAGACTTATAATGGAGCAGAAAAGGGGCATCAGTACACCTTCTTCGAAATTGGAGGAAGGTAGGAAGAAACTGAATACGGCCATGACAGAGAAATTATAATGGAAAGTAGCAGTTGAGGCAATGGGGAATAGCGAAGATTGGTTTCGAGATACCACCAAGGATAAAGACTCCCAGTTTTATATCATATTGAGGACAATTATGGAGTAATCAACACGTAATCATTGGTGATGCTACAGTCCTTCTTCGATGAGGATATAACAGCATCAACTACATCCGTGGATTTATGGCACGCATTTGGCAGCCAGCATATTTTATGACAAAGAAAATGGAGGATATTGTTACTCAGATTAAAATTTCAAAGATTCGAAATATTCAATTAATCACTCAATAAATTTTATTAGCTAGAACGATGGGTTCTCATTAAATAATTGAGAACTGTAGGTATCCATCGTGTGACCTCGTGGTGCTGCGTAATTATCTTCTTATACTAAGCCAGATACGCTACATAGGGATTGCTGTTTATGAAACTTCAGAAAGGTGCTGTACGTTTTCAGTTATTAGGTAGTACCCTGAATAAAATGAAGGAAACAATTATTTACATAAAATGAATTTTTAACATACCACGTTTTTACATTGCCCTAAAAACGTAAGTCAATTTCTAGATTCCTAATCATATACCGACAGTCCTCAAAATTTGTGATCTTCAATTCGTAATAGCTATGAAAATGTTTAAGATTTTTTCCTTTCTTTTTTTACAAATAATCAGTTTTAACTACTGATAAAAGGCCCCAAGCCACCAGCAAGAAATCAGTCATAAATACAAAATTGCAAGATAATAAGGTAAGACATTTCTTAATTAATGCATGTTGTCTAGGAATAATTAAAAGAATTACTCTCCCAGCACTTTCAGAACAAATCCCAACTTATGGCTCATAAAAGGATTTGTAAATATGTAAATTAATTTCAATATTAACCAGACTAGCCTTTCAGCATCTGCGACTGCAATTACTAATTACCAAATGATAATTCCAAACATTCAATTTTCAGAACAGACTAAACAGAAACGTTAAGCACCAACAGTTACGATCCAGCAAGGTTTTCTTTTAGATTCATGAAATGAATATAAAATGAAAGTTATGGCAAAATAATTAGAAAAACATCTCACACATTGACCACTAACGAAAAAAAGCACAAAGTTTCCAAATATTAGCACAATGACTACAGACTGAAATAATCTCACTTAGAAAATCTGAAGGTTAATCATAAATCTGATAATATTACCCATTTCAGGAGTGACAAAAAATATTTGGCAGAAAATATGGACATAAGAGCTGGTAAATAAGAGCGTATGCTAAACAAACTTAACAAATACGGCGCTAGCGTGAATAGCTCTACTAAGGTAATGTAGGGCAGCCACAAATAATCCCGAGAAACACCATACTAATGCATTACAGTAACAGGTCCCCACAGCCAACCGCCTCCTCAACAACAGACTCGAAACTTGTAAAACTAAGAGCCGTTAAGCGCCATTGAAATGAAACATAGCTAAAATATGCAAGTTAAGGAAATACAATTCGCCCACACCTTTATAACCAAATGATATAAATCCGTTAAATCTGCCATAATAACCAAACAGTAACGTTATTCAAACTTTCACAGAGCAAAAATCGTTTAATAACACTAAACGTTTAGTTCTAATAGAAAAACAGTCAATAAGTCACCTAGGCTATACAGACCGACTTGTTTGTGCCAAATTGAAATTTCTATGAGAAGCTTACCTCTAGGGTGCGGTAGTTAATTGCTACCATTTACAGGTAGAGCTCTCTTCTATGACACATAGGCAGAATGATCTAATACACAATTTGAACAGCAAGCGTTATTTCGACATATTTCCTTAAAATAATTAAAAGATTAAATAATAAATACACGAAAATATTCCAAGGCGTTAAAACAACTACTTCATAAACCAGATTTACCACAGAGCTCATGAGTAAAATAGCAATAGTTACCGAATTTCATTAATCACTAGAGTAACAACAAACGACCTGACGGCTCACAGGAAAATAACACTGATTTGAAAGCCACCAGGTTTAAAGCTTGTGGCCGGCCGCTGTGGCCGAGTGGTTCTAGACTACGGTAGCAGGTTCGAATCCTGTCTCGGGCATGGATGTGTGTGATGTCCTTAGGCTCGTTAGGTTTAAGTGGTTCTAAGTCTAGGGGACTGATGACCTCAGATGTTAAGTCCCATAGTGCTTAGAGCCATTTGAACAATTTTAAAAGCTTGTGGCGTAAACAAGTTAAGCCGGCCGGGTTGGCCGAGCGGTTCTAGGCGCTACAGTCTGGAACCGCGCGACCACTACGGTCTGACGTTAGAATCCTGCCTCCGGTATGGATGTGTGTGATGTCCTTAGGTTAGTTAGGTTTAAGTAGTTCTAAGTTCTAGGGGACCGATGACCTCAGATGTTAAGTCCCATAGTGCTCAGAGCCATTTGAACCATTTGAGCCATTCGTAAACAAGTTATAGTGCAAGCAGCCACCTTTACATGTGCGGAACAAGCACTAACTATTAAATGGGTCAAACTCAAACACACCAGTTGTAGTTAACAATAAGTAGAATGGGTGAAAAATTTTTGAGAGAGCTGTAAAGCGAAAGCCTTAGAGGCGGGCACATCACCGTGCGAGTGATATCAACCATTCCTGCATCAAGAAATCGTTATTCCATAATATCAGCTCAATGCAAAACACCATCATCCAAAAGTACGCAGCATGAACATAAGGCGAAAGCACACTGAAGGGAGCGGTGAAAACTGCAATGGAGCCATTAATGGTTCACTCGTAACTAATCGGCCTCCGTGCGAATAGGGCCAACGGCCCACACAGGTGACAGCCTACCACTGTCTGTGTTTCCCCCTCGCCAAGAACCTATACACTTCCCAACTCTACACGCTCCGGTTTGTTTTTCAAGACTCCGAGAGCTATAACACACAAGAAGCTAAGGGAAATTCATGCCACCTAGCGGGGAGGCAGCAAATGAAGCGGAAAGAAAAGATGAAATGAAGTCGCCACGGCTCATACATACAGGGTAACAATCATTGAACTATATGAAAAAAGTAAAAATTACTAACTACTGCGTGCACACACTTTATTCAACATGTAAACGTCGCTACAGATATACGGATTTGAGTTATGACTGATTCGACAAGGCTGCCATCATTGGCGATGACGTGGCGCAGACGAATAGCGAAATTCTGCATGACGCGCTGAAGTGTCGGAACATCGAAACTAGCAATTATCTCCTGAATGCCTGTTTTCAGCTCATCAAAGGTCTTTGGGTTATTGCCGTACACCTTGTCTTTAATGCAGCCCCACGAAAAAAGAGCCGCATGCGTGCAGATCCAGAGAGTATAGCGGCCAAACGAGGCCCGTGCCACTGGCCTCTGGGTACGCCACAGCCAGGATGCAGACCCCCTAGTGCTCCACCAGGACATCAAATCCTCTCCTGCTTCGATGGGGTCGAGCTCCGTCTTGCATGAATCACATCTTGTCGAAATCAAGGTCACTTTGGAGAATGCGGATGAAATCATCTTAAAAACCTTCACGTACCGTTCGGTAGTCACCGTGCCATCAAGGAATATCGCACCGATTATTCCGTGACTGGACGTTGCACACCACACGGCCACCCGTTGCGGGTGAAGAGACTTCTCGATCGTGAAATGCTGATTACCAGTGCCCCACAACCGCCAATGTTGCTTATTGACTAACCAGTCCAAATGTAATGGGGCTTCGTCGCCAAGACAAACCATGTATGCGCATACTAATTCCTATCAAGCCTCACGGCCAACCAAGCAGTGTGAACGTCCTAACGCAAACCATTCAGGTTTGTGTGTGTGTGTGTGTGTGTGTGTGTGTGTGTGTGTGTGTGTGTGTGTGTGTGTGTCTTGAGGAATGAAATGAAGACATGAACCTGTGGCCGGAAATGTCCGTATTTATATGTATATACAAGGTTTTTCACCATTCCTGTTACACACTTCTAGAGATTGTAGAGGAAACGTAATAGATAAAGTTTTACATAGGAACCCACGTTCAGAAACTTCATCCAGCGACGCTACAGAGCGTCAAAATTATAGACGTCGGTGCCTGTAAATGTACGTATGTACAGGATGATTCCGTGATAATATTATAAATTTTCAAGGATCATGGAGACTGATAAATATGTATATCTGAGGTAAGGGTTCCTGATATGAAACCGATCAAGTCGAAAATTATAAGCGATAACATTTCTGGTATCTCTGACAGTGGTATACTTGTATTGGTACTACCATTACTAAAAATGTAGGGTATGCAACTTTCAGAAGTGGTAGTATGGACGAAATCAAGAAAATATAGGGCTCCAAAATGCATACCCTAAGAGCAACGAACAGTTGTTCAATAGTGGAAATGCTCTTAGCTCATCAGTTATGCGTTTTAGAGTGTGTGTTCAATAGGCATTTTTTCTTGTCTTGGTCCATACTACCAGCTCTGAAAGTTGCGTATCCTACATGTTTAGCAACAACTGTACTGGTGGGTGCATTCCACAGTCAGAGATACCAGAATGATTTTCGCTTGTAACTTTCAACTCGTCCGTTTCCGAACCAAGGAAAATTACCTCAAATTGATACATTTATCTCCATCATCTTTGAAAGTTTGTAACATCGTCACGGAATCACCCTATATGTACATATATTTACAGGGTCCGGTGCTTATAACTTTGATTCTTCGTAGCTTCGTTGAATTTCGTTTGTAGAATAGTTTCTTGTGTAAAACTTGATCTGTTAAGTGCCTCTACAACCTCTAGAAGTGTGTAACATCAATTGTGAAACACCATGTACAATATGATAACGTGATGTTGTTACAACATTTGAGGGATGATGGAGTATGATAGATGTATCAGTTTGAGGTAAGGAAACATGGCCAGGAAACAAACGAGTCGTAAGTAATAAGCGAAAATCGTTCTGATACCTCTGACAATGGAGTACATGTGACACTACTCCTGTAGGGTAGGAAACTTTCAGTGACTGTAGCATGCACCAGAACAAGAAAAAACATCTAGTAAACATGGGCTCTAAAATGAATATCCGTATTAGTCCCATGTGTGATTAATATGCATGCGTTACGGGGTGCACAATTTTATCATATTTTGCACCGCGATACCTTACTGGCGATAAGATACATACTTTATTTATGACGCAACGTGTTTCCTGAACCACTCGAGGGATACTTGAACAATAGTTAATTACCGCCTTTCTTTCATTACAGATCAAATGATAAATAACTTCGCTCCGATCTGGGGGTATATATATCGCCGTGACGGTTGCTGTTGTTCAGAGCCAAACATGCGTTCTGTTGCGTTGCTGCTAGTCGCTGCTGCCTTCTTCACGAACGCAGCAGCTGTCCCACGCCTTCCCATCGTTCAAGAGGTACGGTAATGGACATCGAAGGAAGCAAAGTTAAAATTGTAGGTGGCTGCAGTTCAGACTGTTCCCTTACTCTCCGAATGCAAAGAGAAGTAAATAGTTTCCAGATATTACGAAGCTTTTGTAGAACTATTCTATGATGAAACCAGTCTACAGGTTTACAGAATAGCATTGATTTAAGATGTATAGGGCTCTAGCTTTGTCTGCAATCTAAAATGATGTTGTCATTGTAATTCCATTTCACCATGGTGTTCCTGCAGTCCTCAACCTATCGAGCGTACGTCGGCCCCTTCAGCTGAGTTGTCAGCGGACTCGGCTTCTATTCCCGGCTAGGTCGGAGATGTTCTTCACACAAGGACTGGGTGGTGTGTCAGCACCGACAACCAAGTCGCCCAACATGGCGTCGAATGAGAAGATTTAGCGCAGAACTTCCCCGTGAGGGGGCTCTCGGTCAATGATACCAGACGATTATTTCATTTCATTTCACCAGGTGTATGGTAAATGGCGAACGTCGGCCGTTTTTTGCCTTAGGTGACAAATTCTGTAATCCAGCAACATCGAATATGTGTCAGGATTGTATATCATGGGTGTGATGCTAAGCGTGAAGCTCTTCCTTGATTTACATAGGGAGCTTTGAACTGCTGGCTGTGCGTGAGTTTCGTAAGGTTAGACATCTGGCTCTTCCACCCTTCCCAGAAGGAGCTGTTTCAACATTTAAAGGAAAAATGTCAGTAAGGTGATAGTGTCATTGAAGTAAGTTTTTCAAACTGGTTGTCACAGTTCTATCAGTTTCATTGAGTGCGACACTGACATGCTTTTTGTGGGCTTAAAGCTTTGGAAAATAGATTTTAATATTCATTCAACCGTAGCAAAATTTATGTTCACTGCAGTTATCTGCAAATGAACTGGACTGACTCCCCACTTAGCAGTTCCGAAGACAACAATGCTTTATTAAATCACTAAGAAAACCGTTCTAGGTGTCTCCTGAAGTGGTTGGGAGACACCAAAAATTATTTTACGTCAGACATGAAGTCTGCTCCTCTCTAAATGCAGAATTTACTTTATCTATCCTATATCCATTATCAGACATTACTCCCTCCTCTGAACAGTTAGTTCCTTAAAATTTCATTAAAGTAACATAACCTTGCGTTTCTCGGGGATAACGTTCCCTTTCTCAGGGACTTTTCTATGTTTTGTAGGTGGTGTACAGAATCAAGTAAGCGTCCCGTGAATTTCCTTTCTTCCCTCCCCAGGAGATTTAATAATGAAAGCGGTAGAAACTGTCACCGACAATGGGATATGAAATAATGCCGATTAATTCCTGAGATAAATTTTGAACCTCTCCCCACAACTAATATATTTAGCCACAGTTGGGTGTTACATGTGAGTCTCATTGATGCTTTCTTCAAATGAGTAATGTCTGAGTGTGTGCATGATTGGTGGTAATTTGAGAACTTGAAATAGGGAGACGACGTCTTGGTGACTATAGAAAACGGTGCCTTAAGGGGCGTGGTGGCCACATCACTGAATGGCGCTCTCTACAACCAGTTCCGGGGCATACCTTATGCCACGCCACCTCTGGGAGATCTTCGATTCCGTGTAAGTACAACAAATGAAAGTCATAAAACGTGTTAACATCCTATACTTGCCATCACTTTATTTAACTAATAACGTAACCTGTTCCAAACCCATATGGCACATAGTTAGATCATACTGTCTTATAAGAACAATTTATCTTAGATTAGAAACTGAGAATGCAAATAGCCGAAGCCGGGATATCATCAATGTTACTTGTTATAATTATTTTAAACAATGTTTTACTACTATTTAAAAACTTTAAAATGGTCATCTTGCTGCTATATTTACATATGAATGTGTAACAAAAATGTAAAATGGCTTGTTCCAAATCATTGCGATTAGTTGTACAAATTATCCATGGAACATAAAACTAACAAATACATTTCTTTCTTTACACTGATAGGTTTCTGTCGTTTGAGGTTATTTTTGTAGAGACGAGGTTAATCCCAAAAGGAAGGTCTCCTATTTTTTTAATAAGTACAGAACACTGTTTATGTGGCAGTTGGTCACATTGTTATGAAGAGTACTTTCCGCGCTGTGTGTAAACATGAGCACGCCGCGCTGACGCACTGTCTTGGCTCTGGTTCTAAGCATTATGGTACTTAACTTCTGAGGTCATCAGTCCCCTAGAACTTATAGCTACTCAAACCTAACTAACCTAAGGACATCACACACGTCCATGCCCGAGGCACGATTCGAACCTGTGACTGTAGCGGTCGCGCTGTTCCAGACTGTAGCGCCTGGAACCGCTCGGTCACCCTGGCCAGCGCTCATTCTTGGCTTGGTAGCCTTTGAGAATGGAGCTCCCGTTGGATGTTATCACCAAGTGCGAATTGCGCGCAGTTATTTGGTTTTTGAACGCAAAGGGCACTGCGCCGATTGAAATCCATCGCCAGTTGACGGAAGTGTATGGTGAGTGGTGCATGGGTGTCAAAAATGTTCGTAAGTGATGTAGAGAGTTTGTAGCTGGTCGGACCGAAATTCACGACGAACAAAGGAGAGGAGACCGTTAATTTCTGAGGAGACAGTGTTGAAGGTTGAGCAAAGCATGAGTGAAGATCAGTGGATCACACTGGTTGATCTCTGCACGTTGGTTCCTGAGGTTTTCCGAAGTACCACTCGCAGAATTTTAACGGAAACATTGAACTATCGGAAGGTGTTTGATGGGTGCCGCGCGTGCTGACTGGCGAGTTGATGCTTCCCGCGCATTTCTTAACCGCCTTTCAGCCGAAAAGGACAACCTTCTGGACTCCATTGTCGCGTGTGACGAAACCTGGGCATACCACTTTATATCTGCTCGCGAGCGTTACACTGTGTATTTAAAGCAAACCTGATATGTATCCTCATAGTGGCACTATTGGAACCACTCTTATCCGACGGGCGCGAAATTTGAACAGTGCGACCGGTCGTGTTGTGTAGGTATCTGCATGTAGTGTGGACGACGAAATAAAATACAATCTGTCTCATCAAACCGCCGAAAATCGAAGTTCTAAATGGTTCACAAGTGCTAGATCAGCTCGGAGACCCCACGTGCTGCTGCACGAAAAGATTTACCCATTCATCACTTCAATGGGCCCACTTGAATGTGGGTGGACTACAAGTTTGGCTACGTTTCGTCTATGGCGCGCCAATCGCATTCCTCGCAATGTATCCAGTGTTCCGCAAAAGTATTTAATAGAAATTCAGGCAGGATTTGCTACGCAAAAATCATGTACAAACCCCCGTATTTTTTCAAGTTTCACAAATTCGAGTTAATTTTTAATAAGAAGATAGAAAAATCGAAAGTCACACTTCACAATAAATTACTGTGAGAGCCTGACTCAATTTCTTAAGATCTTGGAGGCGGTTTAATAAACTAATATTAATTGCTGGAGTTATCTTTAGAAAACTATTAAATTTCCGCCGTATCTCAACTATAAATTCCACAACGGCTACATACTGAAACCTTACAAACGCATCTTGTTTACACGCGACCCGAAAAACACCAAGTTCATCAAATGACAAAAAATTTCTGTGTCAGAAAGTAGGAACTCTGAATAATTTACACATGCGAACTAGCAGCTATTTCACAGCTTATGTGATGAAACATCCTCCTAACACAGTCTGACCGTCTGCAGAGGCGACCGATGCTGGACTCCTAAAACGGCGCTGTTCAACCAGGAAACATGGGTCAGGCGCCACTGAAGTCAGTTAAAGCACTAAACATGAAAATTGCTGAAACTCTTAATTTAACCATTTATACACATATGATACATCAAATCACAAGGAAATTTTCCGAGATATATTATCAATTTTCTTTTATCTGCCATAGTTTGTTTATAAACAACAATTTCTATAGTTTTCCTCTATTTCCGGATTTATAAGTGTAAGTATTCAGAAACAATTTAAATTAAACATTAGTTAACCTGGTATATATGTCAAGTTTACGGTATCGTCACTAGTTTTAATGTTTCTCTGTTTATTTAGTAAGAAAAGCTGTTTTCAGTTGCGTGAAGTCCACTTTTCAGTCGCTCATTTAAATGTGTTAATAATTTCAGCGAATCGACTATCACAGTCCAATACAGTTCTACGTGATGTAACCATAGACACCTCGTTTGTCGCAATTGCATAATGCGTTGCCGAGACATTCACTTTTACATTTCAGGCATTATTCATAACATTTAACTTGCCATATCTTATAAACTAATGCAGCTATCGAAGGAAAATTCTAAAACGCGTAATTTTCCTCTTCAAATGAGGTTATTGGCTTATCAGTGATAGACATGGCTCAGTCTTTATTAATTCTGGGGTAAGCTTTAATTTTGCACTCGACGTGAAACACGGTCATGAGAAACGAGGAGTCATTTTGCTGCCCAACGGACGGCTGTTCCGATTCACTGGGTCGCCCTAGCGGGCAATGGAAGTGCTGAGATAACCCCATCTGTGGAGCATAGTGTGAAACTGGCCCTCCACGTGCTCCTGACTAGCTAATTTGTCAACACCGATTTGGCCCGATCCCAACCGCCGCCTGTGCGTCTGCGGTCGCGTGTTTGTGACTGAATAAGGTCTCTCTTCCCTTTAAAATACACTGTCGTGTTAAAATAGACACCAACTTTCATATGTAGAAACACGTCTACTAACTTTCGTTATGTCGCATAACTTCTTCTTGGTGTTATTTTTTTCTGTCAGTGTCCTAAGCAGGTGGTCGTAACGTTTTGGCTCATCGGTATGTCTTGCTTCGCCACTATCGCTTGAAAATAAATATATCTTTACCGCAATCTGTAAGCTGTGTGATCTGATTTAAGCGACAGCCTGGAGTCCACAATTCAACGCTTGGAAAAAAAAAAAAAAAAAAAAAAAAAAAAAAAAAAAAAAAAAAAAAAAAAAGTGAAAAGACGTCGAACTTTTCTTGCTTTTCGATATTTTAGTCAATTAATACCGCAATTTTTGCAAAAACGCATCTCCCATTAGACATACGTAATTTGAGCCACTCCTTGCCTCGTGTGTTGACGTTCGCAGGCCCCGCAGCCTGTGACCTCCTGGTCCGGAGTTCGAGACGCGCTGTCCTTCGCGGAGAAGTGTGCCCAGCCATCGGCTCTCGGCTCTCTCTGCCTGCTGCTGGCTCCGAAGACTGCCTCTACCTCAATGTGTACGTGCCGGCTACGTAGAGCGGTCTTTTCCCCGTCATGGTTTACATCCATGGCGGTGCCTTCGTAGGTGGGTCGTCTTCCAGCGGCACTCCAGACTATTTTGTGGAGAAGGGCGTTGTATTGGTGACAACCACCTATCGTCTCGGTGCTCTTGGTGAGTTAATCCTTTCGTTTGCGCTTTTATGGAGTGAAGTGACAATTTAGGCGTTAAATTTTGATAGTATATACATAAATCTGTTAGCCATTTATTGCCTGGTTTGATGCCGAAGCAAATCATATCGCTATCAAAATTTAAATATTACAATCTATTTGTAAGAAAAGCTATTACTGTTTGGAAGAACGCAATTATTGGAATATTACCGAACCATCAGTTCGATAAGCCATGGCGGTAAAACACTGACACAAACTTTTTTGCACAAAAATGGAATTATTGTCAATATCTGCCCTCATGGAAGACCAGTTTGGATTCTGAAAAACGTGTAAGGAAACGCGAAGCAGTACTGACGGATTTCCCTAGAATACATTGAAAGGCAAACCTACGCGTATAGCAGAGGTTTAGCAAAAGATTCGGGAACTGTTGACTGGAACGCATCCTTTGAAACTGCGAAGGCAGCAGTGATAAAATACAGGGAGAGAAGAGTTACCTGCAATTTATGCAGAAGTAAAACTGCAGTTATCAGAGTCGGAGACATGAAGAAAATCAATCGTTGATAATGCAGGGAGCCACGGTTTTGGCCAATTCTCGCTGCTATACAGTCTTTACATTGAATAAGCGGTAAAGGAAACCGAGGAGGGATTCGGAAAGGAATTTAACCCCAGACAGAAGAAATTACACCTTTTATATTTACCAACTGCATTGTGGTTCTATCAGAAACGGCAAAAGGCTTTAAGAATAGTTTAGAGGAACGGTTTCTTGAAAAGATATTGTAAGATGAATATCAGCAAAGCTAAAAAAAAAAAAAAGGGATTGAATGTACTCGTGTTAAATCAGGCGACGCTGAAGGACTTAGATTTCAATGAGTTTTACTATTTGGGCAGCAAAATAATTGACTCAGGCCAAGGTAGAGACTGCGTAAGATGCAGACTGGTGGTAGAAAGAAACTCGTACCAGAAAGAGAAATTTGTTAACATCAAATGTAAGTTTAAGTATATGGAACAATTTTATGAAGGTATTTAGATGTATTGTTGTCTTCTGCGTAAGTGGTACGTGGACGATCCACAGTTCAGACAAGAAGAGAAACTAAGTTTTTAACATTTGGTTCTACTAAAATATGCTAAATGTGTGATAGAATAACTAGTAAAGAGTTAGAGGACAGAATTGGGAACAAAAGCAGTTTATAGCCTTAACTGCCTAGAATATGACCTCGGTTGGTACGGTGCAGCCTGGCGCTGATGCTGAATTATCAATTTGGTAATGGTAGGAAGCACGAGGGGTAAAGATTGTAGAAGGAACCTAAGGCTTGACTGAAGTAAACAGGTTGAAATAGATGTAGGTTGCTATTCTTATGTAGGGAGAAAGAAAGTTCCACACCATAAACTTGTGTCGACTGCTGCATCAAACCGGCATTTGGACTGAAGACCGCAACAAAACAAAACCATTTACACCGGAGATCGCACTATGCTATCGCCGTTTGGTAAGAAAACTACATTTCTCCGTATACTTCTGATGTACTTGTACCCTGACGTAGCCTAGGCACTCGTACCGAGACTTCAGGGTGCACCAGCCGACATCGAGTCGTGATTCTGTGTCCAGGCGATGAAAGGTAACGCAGAAACTTCCGAGAAATAGCCAATAGCAAGCATGCCAAAACAAACACCTTTCGTCCTGAAGAACGTAACACAGTTGTAGAAGGCAGTATTGTAGAGAATCTAAGAATGCATATGAACGAGCAGAGGCCAGAGAATCTCTAACCTCCCTGTGATATGCACGCTTCTGAATCCACCGACATTTCTGCTGTGAAGATAAATTTTAAACAAAAGATTGATTTTTATCTATTTCCAGAGACGATTTATTCATATGCCACATGTAAGCACCGCGCTTTTTCAGTTCTTTCTGGAAATTCGAAGCTAACTCTGAGCTTTAGGGGGTCCCTTACTGTGTTACTGTGTCCGTAGCGTTTAAGCAATGCACACTGTCTGCACTGTCTGAGAAAAAGAAGTGAAAGACCTAGAAGACATGTCAATACAATTTCGTACACATGCACTTCCTCGGCGGGCAGTGAAATGATTAGAATTGCATATGAATGAGCAGACAAGTGACAGACAGAATGGCCACAAAGTACTTTACTGTTGTACGTGTTTAGTATCGTTGCCTAGTCTGTTAGAGCATACAAGGGCCGTTAACATGGTCCGACATTAAGTAATTACTGTGAAGAACACGAAAACGCCGCATACTCATATGAGAAAGCGTTATCAGCATGTGACAGAGTTTCAGAGGGGTCTCGCTGTGGGCTGCCATTCGGCCAGATGCTCCTATCGAATAATATCCAGATTTTTTTAGGTATTCTAATGTCACACTGGCCCAACGTTGGCTTGCCTAGGAACTCGAGGTCAGGCACACATATCTTCAAAGTTCTGGTCGACCACGTCTAATCACCACAAAGGAGGATCGCCATATTGTACGCTTTCCACACCGTAACATCTTCACATGTGCGCCTGCCATCGAGAACATGTAATCGGCTCCCGGCAACATTCTGTTTCATTGCGCACCATTGGTCGAAAACTAGCAGCTCCCCCACTACGGAGTTACTGGACCATGTGTAGACTGCCATTAACACCGCAACACCATTAACACAACGTCGGTGCAATGGTGTGGTGACCTGGAAACATGGACTGCTGAAGAAAGTGTCCTACTGTGGATCTGCAAAATCAGCATGATCATGGTCGGCAAGTACAGTGGTGAGCTTGGGCAGCTCCCATTCTTCCGTTGTTTTAGGGAAGCACAGCAAGTGTTACTCCTGCGGTGATGGTGCAGGGAGGCACTTAGTACCATTGCTAATAATGATTGCGGAAACACTAATGGCACAAATTCACGTCACATGCATCCTGCGTCCTTTTGTGTTACCTCTTACACAAGTTTCTTGGTGCAATTTTTCGACAGTATAATACTCCTCGAAATATAAAACGTGTCTCTAAGAACTGACTGCGTGATGTAGATGTGCTCATGTGGCCAGTAGGATCCACAGCTCTGTCCCAAAAACCACATGTGTGGGACCAGGCCAGATGTCGACTCAGTCGCGGTGTCCTTATTCAGGATATGTAGAATGAATTGCAACAGTTGATGGCCATTTTATCTCTGCAAAACATACAAAGGTCATACGACACACTTTCTAACCAAGTCAGTGCATGAGCAAAGACCAGAGAGAGCACAACGCTATACTGCCAAGTTCTTCCTAAATTTGACACAATTTTGTAATCACTGAAATAACACTATATTCCCTCCCGACTTGAGAGGTTTCATTTTGTTTCTTCCACTCTTTCAGTGTACTTCAATTTTTTTGTCAGGCAACGTATTTAAGAAATTGATGGTTCAGTACATCAGTTTTTTCTCGGATATCCCAATGAAACTTCTATGACTATCTGCAGAATTTTATGTATTGTGATATCACACATCGATAGCACCTCACTGACGTTCTACATTTGATAACGGAATTGCAAGTTTCCATTAGACGCCGACAGAGGTCTCGCGGCATCTGGAGGATCCAATGGTGCATAACCGCTGAGCCATGCCTCCAGCAGCTCTAGATTACGAGAGCCCTCTGCTGTAGAAGTACAAGATGACCAGCGGCAGCCACTCAACCCATTTGCACTTTAAGCCTCATCCTTACGCTACCGTTCATGCTAATACAGCGAGCCACATCCTAGTTGCTATTGTTTGAGCTGTTTCTAATCCTTGCTGCATTAGTCCTAACAAGCCTTGATTCGCTTGGAGAAATACAAGTAAAATATATCACCTGTTTGCTGTGTTAACTTGTTCGCTAATTATTTCTGCTCCTGCCAGCTTTCCTACGATGGCAGTCGCCGCACCACTCTGTAGCCCACGTCTCCTTACCATTGTGTGTGAAGCCATACACAACATACATTATGTTAGACACTTTGTCTCATAACAAAAAAATTAGACACTGAATGTTAAGGCGTTTGTATGTACGATAAACGAGGCGATTACGTCTAACAGTCCACATGTTTCAAGAAATCGTATTTGGTAATTTCGTGTCGGCGTGTGGCAGGTTTCCTGAGCCTGCAGAACACCGACATCCCAGGCAACGCGGGCCTCAAAGACCAGGTGCTGTCTTTGCAATGGGTGCAGGTGAACATCGCGGCCTTCGGCGGGGACCCCAGCAAGGTCGTCATCTTTGGGGAGAGCGCGGGTGGCGCCTCCACGTCACACCTCTTCCTCTCGCCGGTGGCTGGCGGTGAGCATTCATTAAACTGTCAAGAGCAAAAGCTGTGTGTATTCGTTTAGGAATTAGAACACCGATAAAGAACATAAGGAAATTAGATGTATTAGCATGTTTGAGAAATTAATGCACATCTTTCAGGTTCTTTACTTCTTTGCAACCCCTTTGGAGCATTACATTAAAACCTTCTAGATGTACTGACGTCACCTCTTATGAAATACATAAAACAATGAAATACTAAAGTGGCTGACATTCGGTTATTTTGCAGCAACCTTCTTTAGGTAAAGACGAGCTATGAATGGATGCTTCAATATATCGCATTTTTGAACGTTTCATAACACCACCGACGTCACATTTCTTAAAATTTTATTGGGCCTGAAATACTACTGGTGTGTACTAGGAGAGAGTGATGGGATAAATGGTAGACTATTCATAGATAACACAGTTTGCTACTAATTGGTAGCCAACTAGGAATGAGCGTCGAGCTTCCGTGGGAGGGGGGAGCATGCGGTGTTGTTCCCCAAGAATTAGTTACGAAGAAAAGAATTGTAAGCAGTGTGTCCCTTTTCCGTGAGGACTGCTTGTGTGAAATTCCAGACTTCAATGCTACCTAGTGGAGAGTTGTGGCATTACGATCCTTGAAGTTTCAACAACAGCCATGTAGAACTTGTTCTAGCTTCATTGCAACCGAAGTACTGCCACGAATCTAATAGCACGTGTCCAACATCCGTCGGAAAACGGCAATGGAGCACTGAGCCAGCATCAAGTTTTTTGGGTTCTCCATCCTTTCTGGGCGAGAATTCAACGGATTTGACCCTAATACTGAGATTCAGCCTCCTGGTTGCGCCTCCACAACAACGCTCTGGACCACATAGTGAACCACTGGGAGCAGTTCTATTATTTCATTTTCTGTACCTGTCTTCCCCTTGAAGCTTGTAGATCTTATTGTTTTACTGTCGTATCCGTTGCCTCTTTCAGTTCTTGTTTGCAACTATTTTTCGCACTGATGCGGTGGCTTCGGGGGGTTGGCGAGTGTAAAATATGAGTCACATGATGGTGGGATTTAGCGTACAAGTACGGCTTGCTAGGTGGTTTCCCGGCAGGCCTTGGGTTCTTGTTTGCCATTGCGAATTCTATGGATTTTCAGGGGCCGAAGAGCACCGTTACTTTCTTGTTCTAGAGTGAACTGCACTGTTTTTATGCAGTCTGTTAATATGCTGATGGAACTGAGATTCTCCATGGCCAACCGACGAATGCGTCCAGGTATGTCGGTTATTTTAATGTTTCAGATTTCCTAGTTTTATAACGTGGCATGGTAGTACAGTGTGTTTATTTTAACTGAATACTTTGAAATATCTCAAAAACTGTACATCGGATCAAAAAAAAAGTTATAATTCCTATTTGTTTGTCTCGGAGAGGAACATCCAATGATACTATACTCGAAACCCCCACCCCACACCGTGCGTTGGTGGCGGGGGGCAACTTTGAACTTTTTAGTGGGCGCTCCTGATTTTTAATGCAACGGCAAAAGCTACATCCGTTTTGTTTGAATCGTTTCCTTCGCTTCATTCACCACAGATGGGGCCGTAATCGGAGTAATAGATATGGGTACACAGTCGTAATTTACGACATGCTACTCAATGGCCCTTGAATACTCAATGACACGTGGGACCCCACCTCCTTGTTGCAAGGTTAGGACATGCCAGCATTTCATCATTTCTAATTGTAAGCCCCATTCGCAACGTTGTATTCCTTCGATGCATCGAACAGGCAACTACTCAACGCTAGACTGTGATCGTGGCTCGGGGCGAACGCTACTTTACTTTTCCAGTTAGAGTAAGGGTACAAACGTAGTACCGCCAACTTCAATATACTTAGTGATCCGCTTTCCAAATGACCATACACAGGATTGAAGCATATCTGCGGGAAAGTCAGCACAAGCGTTCTGATGCCGTCAACCATGTCTTCACGGCCTGTTGGCACTTTTTGGTACACCATACCTTTTAAACATGCACGTAGAATGAAGACCCTGTGGGCCAAGTAATAGGGCCACATCTGCCGATCCATCGACCAGTGTAAACACGATCTAATACCTAACGTTCTTCAGTTGCGTAATGCGCCGGGAAATCATCAAGCTGAAACCATACACGCTGTCGAACGTCCATGGTGACATCCTTCAGTAGTGCCGATAGTTCCTGTCACAAAAAATTCGATATTTGTGTGCAGTCAAAAAGTTGTGGTCCCGTGAGTTTGTTCCTCATGATGTCACACGATACGTTAACCGACCAAGTATGTTGCTGGCCAACTTGCCGTAACCGCTGGGAATTGTCCACAGTCCAGTTATGCCGCTTAACGCTACCATGGTTTGTGAATGTAGACTCATCGGAAATTAGTACCCCGACAAAGGAAGCGGGAGTAGTTTGAATTTGTTGACGTGCCCATTCGCAAAACACTACCCGGTTATGGAAATCGGCGCCATGAAGTTATTGATGCAGTGACACGGTGTGTTCCGGCGTAACCACAAACGCCGGAACGAAGATGTGAAACGAAAGACCAGAGAAGGCAGAGAAGAGTCGGCGGCCAATGGTGCGCGGAGTGCAGCGCCAGGCGAGCCCCCTACAACAGCTGCATGTAAACGCACCTGCTGTTAGCTTCGGCCGCACAAGATCAGCCCGAGTGTGCAACGTGATTAGTGCTACGCTGTCAGTATCGAGTGTTTCCTTAGTCTCTGTGTATAGCAAGAAATATTATGTTTTCACGTCGCCTCTCTCTAGCGACATTTGCTGTAAAGGAAGTTAAATATTTTCAGTTCGCTTTCTGGAAATAAACCTACTAATGTTATTTGTTTGAAATTGTTGAATAGGATTCAGAGAACGGAGCGTCCCGTAGGCACCCTATTAGCGATGAGTGGGAAAGACCCCACTCGGGGTATAGATGATTCCTACCTACGGACATACCGGAATCGCAGTGTAATTGCCGGGCTCTTATCTTGACAGTTGTGAAGCACTGCAGTTATTTCATTAGCTTCTCCTGTAAGACGTTTCCTTCTGCTGGTCTGTACGCTGCCATCATACACAAAGGCTTTCACAACCTTGTAAGAGAACTAACGAGAGACTGCTTTCTCTGGAAAACGTTCGGCGTGATTTCCATAAATCAGAATCATTGCTATTTTTTCTTGTTTGGCTGCAACATTCATAGTCCACTTGCTCCACTGTTCTGCAAATGATAGGTAGGTGTGCAGGTACTAAACAATGTGGAAGTATTATAATGTTTAGAACCGCGCTCTGCTCCAGTCTGCATGACGGTCGCAGTGTACTACCGTAGTTCGCTGCACGACCACGGTGGAGCGCCGAGTAATCACGTGTTCGATATCTCGAAGGAATACAAAGTTGGAATGCGGTTTTCAATTAAAAGTTGTGAAATACTGGCCTGTCCTACTCTCGCTGCATGGAGGTAGGGTCCCACGTGACACTGGATACTCAAGGCCCATTGCGTAGCATGTCGTAAATTATAAATTATCTCATTTATCCACAATTATTGGTTGATGATTGTAGTTTTATCTTCTCGTACTCGCCAGTCCTTGGTTTCCCCTTTGAAGGTGCATCTTAAAGCTCACTCCTTGGACAGATTAACCTCATGCTTATGAAAACTTCTGAAGTAAACTAAGCAAACTCCGGTGCCTTTCACAGTTTCTTACTCTTTTCTGTCGTAGAGCGTCCAAGTTGTTTTCACTGTAACTAGTCTCGAGCGCTTCACACTTAACAGATGTGATGTTAATTCACCACTACCATAAATCACTTTCATAACATCACTCTGTAATCTTCACAGTATTACTTTTGCTTGTATCGTGCTAAGGCCATTGAAAAGAAATTAGTAACTTTCAGACTTTCCTAGCCAGGTACTACAATGTTGAATATCTTCATTGTGTTGTTGTGCTTCGGCTCTCTTGGACGCCTCCTGCCACAAAGCACACCACTTTCCAGGCTCGAGCTGTGTCACGCCCTTCGTAAATGAGTAACCTATCCAAACCACCTCTTGGTGGTACAATCTGAGGACACTATCTCTCGAAATGAAACGAGCTGTTATACTGAGTGAAAAAGGCATCATATGTTCTCGTATGCGCGTGTATTGGGACCACGGGATCATTTCACGTCTAGTTACTGTAGTTTAGGATTTGCATAATTGCCCTAGATCAGGGCCGCACAAGGTGCATGCACCGGTGCATCACACAGTGCAGAGTGCAGAAGATGGCTGCGCTATGTAGACGACGGTGCAGACCCTCCCACTCCTCGGCTTTGCGCAACAGCGCTGCCTCTCACTTCCTTAGCTTGTGTCACTCGCGCCGCCTGTCTCGACCTGTTACAAAGCTTTTACCCGGTTGTCTCGTCATTGCCAAATACTAATGTACACTAGGTGGAGAGCTTAGTTTGCTGTACCGGTACAAAAGAGATTTATATAATAAATGTAATGGTAACAGTTTTAAATTTGGTTTCAACATAAATGTATCTTCTTATGTGCTCTTTATTTTATTTGCAATTATGCTACTAAGATCTGGAACAAGAGATTGGCTGACAGCAATTCTGAGAGAATTTTTTAAATTACAATTAGAAAAACTCGCACGCAATCTAGTTTTTGTACAAGACGAAACAGAAAAAAACCTTTCACATATACAAGTGGAACCATACATAGAAATAATCTTCGCTGCTTCTCTGTGTAACTTGAGAAATTCTTTCTTCGCCAAATTCTGATAGAATTGGAGCAAACCTTTTAGTAGTAGTAGTAGTAGTTTTATTCATCCGTAGATCTCTTTTTACAAGGATATAGGACATGTCAAAGTATTTACAAGCTTAGATCAATTTACAATAAGCTAATTCGTATACACATATATTTACAGACTTCTAGTTAGAGACAATCATTAGATTTTACTCCTGGTATACAATAATTTATTTACAAATAACTCATTAAATAATGTAATGCCACACTATTCACTCATATTTCACTATCAGTCACTGCACACACTATACACACATTGTTTCATAACACTTCACTCACTACATACACACACACACACACACACACACACACACACACACACACACACACACACACACACACAGGTGATCCTTGGGCCATTTTCTGTACTGCAAGTTCCCATTTGCTATCCTGAAAAACTGAGTCAGCATCCCTTCATAATGAGTGAGATGTTGAGCTCAGAAAGAGGAAGAGGTGTTAGTATTGTGCTATGCATAGCTTGAGGGGAGAGTGTCTCTAGAAAGGAAAAAAGAAGAAAAATAATAAAGTGAAGGTGTTATGTGGAATATTGGATGTATTATAATCATCATTATTATTATTATTTGTTTGTATAACATTTTTTTTATCAAACCCCTACTCTGCTTTATCTAAGTAATCCTTCAATGTATAAAATGTATTGCATAACAGGTACTTTTTAGCTGCCTTCTTAAATAAGTGTATTTTTGAAATTTCTTTAATCTCTTTTGGTAATTTATTGTACAGTTTTATTCCTTGGTAGAAAATGCTGTTTTGAGTTTTATGTTTATTTTTTCTTGGTAAATGTAAGTTGAGTCTATCTCTTGTTGCATGGTCATGGACAGAGCTGTTTGTGCAGTAATTGCCAATGTTACTTTTGATGTGTACAACTGACTGGTAAATGTGTTCACATGGAGCAGTTAAAATTCCCAGTGTTTTGAACAGATCTTTACAATGAGCTCGACTACTATTTCTGGTTATTATTCTTATGGCTCTTTTCTGGAGTTTGAAAATTGTGTTCATATTTTGTGGATTTGTTCCCCAAAAAAGAATGCCATAGCTAAGAATTGAGTGTACATATGAATAATATGTAACTAAAAGACACTGCATGTTACACACAGATGATAGAATTCCAAGGGCATAACATGCTGATGACATTCTGTTTGCAAGTACCTTTGTGTGTTCGCACCACTTCAGCTGAGAGTCAATATTCATTCCTAGAAATTTTGCATTTGTTACACAGTCTATAGAGGTGCCATCTACATTTAATTTAACATTGTCATTTTTCCTCTTCAAACTGAAGTTCATGGCATTAGTTTTTTTTATGTTTAATGTCAATTTGTTGCTTATTGACCAATCGTAAACTTCCTTGAGAGTTTCATTTGCTTTCTCGGTAAGGAGTTCTCTTGTTCTCTCAGTGACTATAATATTGCTGTCATCAGCGAAGAGAATTTTCTCACCATGAGTAACGCTACTGGGAAAGTCATTGTCATGTATTGTAAAACACATCCTTTCGGTGAACATCGTTTTGCAAGTCAATTAGTTCGAAGTGTAAATCTGAAGGCGCACTTTCAATATCCATCGAAAGAGGTTTCACAAAAAAATCGAGAATTGGCTGCAGATAGGTAATTTTCTGAAACAATAACAAAGCCAATGTTAATAAATGAAAGTAATGTAAGCCGTTGTTTCGAAGTACTAAAATGCGATAGATTTTAATAAATATGTAATGTGTACTACTGGTTTTAATGCAATGTTACACTTGCATATGTAACGCAATCTCCTTTATTTAGCTGTATGTCATATACCGGCACATTACCTGGAATCGGTCGTTAAACGCATTTTCAAGGGATTGTAGCACCTCGACGTATTTTTCAAAGCGCGCTCCATCCTGCACAGATACTGTCAAACAAAAACATAGTACCGTTTTCATTAGAGCGGTTATAAAAATCAGGCTGTTTTAATAAAGGTACAATTTATATCTCGCTTACCTAGTTCAGGAAAGTGTTGGGCATTTTTCTCTGAAAGGTTGTTTTTGAGGAGTTCCAGTTTATACTGGAAAGCGTTTATTTTGCTGATCATATCGTTGATGATATTGTTTTCGTTTTGGAGTATCAGGCTTAAATCCTTTATGTGAGCCATAATGTTTGCTAAAAATCCTAAATCAACTACCCATTCAGGGTCATGAAAAAGTGGCTCCGGACGTCCTTGGTCTCCAAAAACTGAGCCACAGTGTGGCGTAGTCGAAAAATTGGGTAAATCACTTTCCCTTTGTTCAGCCAGCGCACCTCAGCGTAGGAGGGAATATCTGGATACTCCTCTTCAAAGGAAATCAAAAATTCTTTGCATTGACGATGAGTGAGTCCATGAGAACGAATGTAGTTCACGATACACACCACTATCTTCATCACATCTTGAAGACCGATAACTTTCGCACAAAGAGCCTCTTGGTGTGCAAAGCAATGAACGGAAGGTAAATTCGGCATGTTAAGTTTTTTCCGCAGTAGGCCAATAAACCCTTTTGCTTTACCGCACATTGCTGGTGCCCCGTCTGTGGTTACGGAAAACAGCTTTTCCCAAGGGAGTCCTATTCCTTCAGCTGCCATTTCAACAGCTGCTAAAACATCCACCCCTGTAACAGTGTCCTTCAACGAAATCACATCCAGGAGCTCTTCCGTTACATGTAGGTCGTCGTCCACGCCACGCAAAAATATTGCTAACTGAGCCGTGTCGTTAATATCCGTGGACTCATCAAGCGCGATGGAGTACACTAGGAAGTTTTCAATTTTGGATGGCAGTTGTTCATGCAAATTCTCAACAATGTCGTTGGTTCTCCGATGTATTGTCATTCTGGAAAGTGGTATTCCGCTGTACGCGGGAGCTAATGTGGGATTCATTGTCTCTAAAACGTGCAACATAATGTTTTTTATTAATGGCCCGTCCATAAATGGCCTTTCAGTTCTTGCTAAACGTAGAGCACCTTTGTAACTAGGTCTGAGAGTATTTTCGCAACACCGCTCATCTTCTTCACCATAAAGTAGAGAAAAAAAAGATATGTTAGAAATAATTTATGCGAAAACGAAAACTAAGGAATCCAAACAAATGTTATTTCTTTTCGCATTACCTTTATCCAAAATATACATGCTACAGTACTTGCAACAATCCTCGTTTGTAGGTAGAGAATTCTCTTCTGCCAGAGTTTGCAACTTCCGTAATTCTTCCTCTCTGGCATCCCCTGTAATATCACTACACTTTTCTGAATGCAATTTGCTGTAGTGCCTTTCAATAGACGATTTTCTGACACACGTAATTAGTGTACCTCAGATTAGACATTTGGCTTTATCGTCACAACGCACAAAAAAGTAGGACAGTTCCCATTCCGGTTTAAATCGATTTTCGACAATTTTCCCTTTTTTTTTTTTTTTTTTTTTTTTTTTTTTTTTTTTTTTTTTTTTTTTTGGAGCAGATGGTTCCATTATTCCGGTAATAGTCTTGCGCTTACGTATTCCAATGTTGACTAAGCCGTCTGGCAGCGCATTCGGCAGCGCACAGCGTCGGCCTCACCTAGCAAGCCGAGTTGAGGCGAAGGATGCCGAGTTGAACAGATGCACTGTGCAGGCACTCGCTGCACCTCGCTTTGCACGCGTGCGGTTTTCCGTGTTTGTGCGGCCCCGCCCTAGATCATTTATAGTGAATGCTGAGGGGAGGGGTTTAAGGTACCTCCTTATTGTAGTTGATGTGGAAGCTTACTACTCGCAAACTGTAGGTATTTGGGCGAAATTGCTGCCTCGATACTAATTTCATTTTAAAGCGTTATCTCATGTAGTCAATCTGGAACATGTTGTGTAAATTAAGAGTGAGGAGGATGAAAGGAAAGGAAAAGGAAGGAAATAGTGTGGTCAGGGCTTTGTGCGGAATCAGCGGCAACGAGTAAAAGCACATGTTAGACCAGGACTCAAACCCTGGTCTCCTACTTACTAGGCAGCTGCGTTACGCACTGCGGTACAGAGACACAGTATTTGTCACAAAAGCTCCAACTACCTCGGCACGCTCCCCGGCCAAATCTCACTCCCAACCTGCCCCACCTACCGCAGTCTCCGTATATGTCCTCCATGCTCGCTAGTTTGAGATCTCGCAGGAGGTTTAACGTAATTGTGCATCCGCACTGCAGGTGGAAGATTCCTGCCCATCGAGGCGAATCATTTATATGAATGCGTGGTGTCAGTTCTTTTGGGCGTGTTCGAAAGAACAGACACCACAACCCAATCTTACAATATGGAAGAGTGTCGTTCCCTAAATGTCGGAATGTGTGTCAGAATAATGGCTTGACACTTTATTTTCTTTTTACGAATGTGCTATACAATCAGTATATCACTGTAGATAAATAATTGTATTCGGAATTCGGACATTGTGGGAGCGGTTTAGCTCTAATGCCAAAGGTTAACTTTCTCGGCAGGTCTCTTCAGCGGGGTGATCATGGAGAGTGGAGTAGCGACGACCTCCTGGGCACTGACAGAGAAACCCCGCGAGAGGGCGTACCGGATGGCGGAGGCGCTCGGCTTCCAGGCGCAGAGCGATAACCACACTGACGACGACGACGCGCGGCTGGCTGCCTTCCTTCGCGCCGCCAACTACTCAGACCTCGCCGGTGACGCCAATATCGCTCTCTCTGATTTCGTAAGTGCTCCAGTTGTTAGTGCGTAACATATTTTCTGTGTAATTTCATCACCTAATTACACCTGAAATATTCAGCCAAAAACAAATTCCTGGTATCCACAGTGTCGGAAAGAATGCCATAATCGTCGCATAAAGTCGGAAGAATATAGTACTTGCAGCGTAGAGATATCAGGAGTATGAAGTTTTAACCACGCCCTTCGCTGAATTTCCCACAAGTAGGCAGTCGTGTAATGATCAGTCCTAACAGTAACTGCGAGCATAGTATTCCGAGTGACGTGTGTCTGCTGCGTTGCCCGTGTTTGGTAACAAGGTCACAATTTCTCGATCCGTCAGTCGAGGACGGGGCTATTGGCGTTGACGTCATTATTCGGCAGCTCCACCTGCACCTGCGCGATCTCCATATTTCCTACGTTTAAATCGATTTCTACAGCGACGGAAAACACAAATCAGAATAGCTGAACCCACACATCATACGGCTCTGTTTTAGCTGACAAAGTGTTTGAAGATGTTCTGCCTGGAATCTCATTGACTGGAGTAGGATTGTCATCGGCGATCAGTCCCGCATCGAACTAAGCTCCGATGACCATCGTAGACGATCCAACACGACGGTTGGACAGAATTTGGCACGATATCTCCCAGGAGGACATCCAACAACACTGTCAATCAATGCCAGACCGAGTAACTACTTTCTTGCGGGCCACAGGTTGACCAACGCATTATTGACTTAGTCAGATCGTGAAGACTCTTCTCTTGAATGTATCATCCAATTTTTTCTGAAATTATAACAATTTGTACATCTGTTCATGTACCTCAGTATTTGTATATCATATATACCTATTTACGTCCCATCAGAATAATTCCTTTGTTGTGTGTCGTTAGCGTGTATAAGACATTCGTTAGTGTTAAAAGATAAGCAGAATGCCCAAAATTAGACAGTTTTTTTCCTCTTTGGTCCTGTCGTAGTCTGAATTTTTTTTATTGCATCTCATATTTTGCATGTAACATGCCTAACCTACCTAACTAAAACGTATAAATGAAATGAAAGAGTAACTGGAATTATTGGAATACTTTCCTGGATATCTTCAACCATTTGTGAGCACTAAAAGTGATAATCAAAAGCAAGCTTATTCTGCAAAGACTCTAATAGGAAATTCCTGTGGTCTGTGGAATACAATGTGGAATTACATCTGAAGTGTATTAATGTGTACATGACTATTTACGCCTAACGATCCTGCTAAGAATTGATTGGATTATATTACATTTGTTAAATATAAAAATTACAAATGAATACAGTATTTGAAATCAGTATCAAATGACAGGATTAAATGTATCACTTAAAGGTTTTTATTTATAGTAAATCTATATCTTAATTGTTTTAATTTCCACAGTACGTTAATTAATTGCAAAACTGATTTAGTAGCTCTTTGGAAAAAATATTCATAGACAGTTAACCTCTTTCTATAAAGAATCTAAGCTTGATCAAAAAAATATTAAAATCATTGTATTAATAACAGCCTCAGAGTCAATTCCCTGGGTGACAGTTATTACTTTGAACCGGATAGAACAGTTCCAGGTAGACATTTACACGAATGTTTTGGTGAATCTCATTAACAGGTGCTGTGCAGGTCGTGTGTTGCAAGAATCGACTGTTGGGCAACATCCATACTGCTCGTGGCGAAACGCAGTCTCTGTAACTGATGGCTGCATGCATGTCAGTGACCAGGTCAGACTACAGAAAGCGCCTACCAGCAATGACTCCACCTGACTGTAATAACCGTTTTTTCTAGTTTGGGAAACTGCAGCTCCTTACAATAACACTTCATGAAAAATTTAACCTCTTTTATTCTATTGCAGCCGATGTCAGACATATATATCCATTTTAAAATGATATCTGAATAAGACACTGCAACTGATGTGCATTTGAGGCTAAATTTGACATGTGATGTTGACTCCTGTTGCTTATACGCATTACTAAAATCTTGAATGATTTTCGATCAGCCGTTCATATGCGTCACATTACGTATAGTAGCAAAATATCCTCCAGCAGAAGACTTTCGAAATTTATCTCTAAATTCTCTGCCTTATATGTTATGAGATGGCTGAGATTCATCGACCTGCCGCATTTTCTCATACCAAAACTGGTAATTTTTAAGTCTCAATTTCATGCGCCCTGTGACTAATATGTCTGAAAAGACCGCGAACAGAATCACTGTCTGGGACGGGGAGGTGGGGGGGGGGGGGGGGGAGGGGGAGGGAGGGTATGATTTCTTGTTCGGTTCATATTTGAGATAGGTTAGTGGACTAATTTAGCCCGGACCAGCGGCTGTTTGTACAGCCATTCGAACATTTGTCTCACTGTAGCTGTGTTCAGTATATTAAGCAAGGTTTGAACGGCGAACAGGAACTGACGCCCAAGCAAATTTTGCAAATTAGTTAATTCATTTCGTAAAACGTTTTAGTTGCTCTGAAATTAATGCTCAGCTAATGCCACCATTTGTATGTGTACCGTGTGGATTTTCCGTGCAGAAACATTCAAGAAACATGTTTTTATGGGATGTTTTTTAAGCCAGTCGTCTCTACACATCAAACTTACACGAATCGGTTCAAATTATGCACGGAGGCAGATAAATGGATCAAGTCAAACGAACTTTTATCATCCAACAATCGTTAACCGTTGTCAAGAAACGATGATTAAATGTCGAGCTAAATGTAGCCCACTTCTTCTCGGTAGCTTTTTAAGTGCGCCACTTCTATATTTTAAACATATACGAATCGGATCAAACTTGACACGAAGGTAGATAAATGAAGAAAGGCAAAACGAAATTTTTTGTCCAGTAATATTTATCCGTTCTCGACATAAAATGGTTTCAATTCGAGCTAGACATATCACGCAAGATTAGTTCTAACGTGAACTGAACGTCCGGAAACGGTTAAAAGTGAATCAAATAAATAAAACACATTGTTGTTGTTGTGGTCTTCAGTCTGGTTTGATGCAGCTCTCCATACTACTCTATCCTGTGCAAGCTTCTTCATCTCCCAGTACTTACTGCAACCTACATCCTTCTGAATATGCTTAGTGTACTCATCTCTTGGCCTCCCTCTATGATTTTTTCACCACGCTGCTCTCCAACACTACATTGGTGATCCTTTGATGCCTCAGAACATGTGCTACCAACCGATCCCTTCTTCTAGTTAAGTTATGCCACAAACTCATCTTCTCGCCAATTCTATTCAATACCTTCCCATTAGTTATATGATCTACCCATCTAAGCTTCAGCATTCTTCTGTAGCACCACATTTCGAAAGCTTGTATTCTATTCTTGTCCAAACTATTTATCGTCCATGTTTGACCTCCATACATGGCTACACTCCATACAAATACTTTCAGAAACGGCTTCCATAGACTTAAATCTATACTCGATGTTAACAAATTTCTCTTCTTCAGAAACGCTTTCCTTACCGTTGCCAGTCTACATTTTATATCCTCTCTACTTCGACCATCATCAGTTACTTTGCTCAGCAAATAGCAAAACTCCTTTAATACTTTTACTGTCTCTTTCCTAATATAATTCCCTCAGCATCACCCGACTTAATTCGACTACATCCCATTCTCCTCGTTTTTCTTTTGTTGATGTTCATCTTACATCCTCCTTTCAATACACTGGCCATTCCGTTCAACTGCTCTTCCAAGTCCTTTCCTGTCTCTGACATAATTACAATGTCAACGGCAAACTTCAAAGTTTTTATTTCTTCTCCATGGATTTTAATACCTACTCCGAATTTTTCTGTTGTTTCCTTCACAGCTTCCTCAATATACTGATTGAATAATTATTGCGATAAAATTGAAAAGTCAATTTCAAAATTCTAGCTTCAATCGGATTTTAAGTGTAAAAAGTACATTTTTTGTGATTTTTTACGCGCGCCAACACGTTTTTCTGCAAGGTTTTTGAAGCACGTCACTTCAACATTTCAAATTCGTGTGAATCGGTTCAAATTCTGTAAAAAGGTAGACAAATACATGTAATCAACGGTCGTCCTATTGTTTTCTGAAAGCTTTAACCGTTGGCACAAGACTGAAAGACAATAGAAAATCTATAACGAATCACGCATCGCCAGGGTCAACAAAAATCTACATCAGTTGCAAGGTATGGCGGGCTAATGTCAAAATTATGACAGAGCGTCAGCCGGTAACCAGAATGAAAAACCTTGACATATTCGCGCTTTTTTACGAGTTTAACACTATTTCCCTCAACACAGTGAGCTCTCTTAGCTGCAAGATTTTTGCACACCTCAATCTTGCAAGTTATAGGCTTAAGTCTCTGATCATGTGCCCAGAAATCCAGAACATTGGCCAGTCATAGTAATCAGTACATAATATCGTATGGCTGAAGAGCATAAAAGTGATAGCTTAAAAAGTTTTTCTGGGGGAATGTAATTTCTGGGCGTAGATTTGTTCCATTTTTTGCTTTATGTATGGGGGGAGTTTTTTTCCCCAAGGGGACAATTTCTCCCCCATAGAAACCCCCTATTACATATATGATCAGAGGTGTAAAAACAAAAAGACACGAATTTGTGTGCTGCTAGAGAGTGCGATACACTTATAACAGGAAGTATGTGGGAGTGGGTGTACTTCTGTAATAGGAAGTATCCCAGAGTGGGAAAGCATGCATTCTTAGATTGAAGACACCATGTGGCCTATTGCATGACATGTCAAATGCTGTGTTGGATGACATGATGTCATGTGCCATGTCAGATGACGTAACATAATTTGTACTGGACATGATGCTTTGTGTTACATGTCAAGGGTGTTAATACTAACAAGGAACAAAGTACATATATGTCAAGATGTTTTGATTTAAATGTCTCCAAAACTGCCAGATATGTCCAAAAGCTAGTGTAATATTAGTAATTTTCGCCTGACACACATCAATATACACTCAATAGTACACGCCTGATGGCCTAAAGTTATGACACAAATGTAAAGTAAAAGAAATGAACGATCGCATGTTATTTTAATAGTATAATAAATCCCTGATTCTGTTGTCAAGTGGCCCACCAAAATATTCACTTTTTCTACATTTTTCAAAAAAAAATACCTTTTTTTTCGGCTCCGCAATAGCAACGCTACACTAGTTCGCTTCTTTTGCATCCCTAACTCTTCCCACGAATTATTCACATTTTTTGTCCTATGATAGAGGCATTTTTCATTCTGTGCTTAGTTATTCCAGTATCTGACAACTCTATGTCATGTTTCGGCCTATATCTTATTGCCTCACGCTGTATATTGCCACTGACCCTGCAGATCAACAATACGCTACCACGCTTCCCTTTCCACCATATAATGGCGCTAATGGGGGTAGGAAAGCGTCTGCAACATCACAGTCTGCCGACCTGCTTTCTCTCTTTTTCAAGCTTGCCTCGCACACACAGAGCTGTAATCTAGTTCTCGTAGCGCTGTAACATCCTGTATAACCATACGTCTTTCCATTTTAATTTAGGAAAATTGTGTCCAAGTGATAATTTGAGTATAGTTACGGTGAATATTATTTGGAGACACGAATCGCTAACATATGTTGTACTATCATTAACTCTGATTTCACTATGCAGGAGAAGTGGTGCCCAGGGCCGATAGCTTTCGCGCCAGTCGTGGAGCCAGCATCAGACTCTGCAGTGATCACCGAGCCTCCAGTTGACACCATCAGGGCCGGCAGCTACAACCAGGTGCCCATCATACTGGGCGTCACTTCCGGAGAAGGAGTTATCGGACTCTTCAGTACGTAACAAAATCTGACTCCACTTCCATCACTTTCAATCATGTGACTCACTTGCAACTTTTGTTATAGGTTCAATTTGAAAATCGTTCTATTTGTCCTTTTTGGTATGCAGGTAAATTCAACGTCATGTGGGTCTATGCCTTAGAATGTGTGAATACAGCACATTATAGTACAAACCTTATTCACTCGTTCATATTACGCCAAGCATATTAGCCGTTGAAGTCTGAAACTGCTCTTTAGCTCGAATATAAATAAACCTGGTTCGTCAGATGACAGTGGGCGTGGGCGATGCGGCTGGCTGGGATGCCACGTACTCACGCAATAATACTATGACTGATCGCGGCCTGCAGTTGAAACAAAACATACATTTCCAAAACTGTTGTCAGAGTCTTCTTCAGCAGTGGTCGTGGTAGTAAGACCATTAGATTTAGCCATCGTGATGAGTATACGTCAATACCGTCTTGGCAGTAAGACAAGTGGATTTAGTCATCGTCCACTAACGGATGCCCTACAGTAATATAGTGATTGATTTTCACTGACGTCTGTTGGTCGCTAGAACTGATATAGAATTTAACGAAATGATAAGGTACTCGGTGAATTTTTCACAAAACGTTCATTTCCCAACATATTTTCTTTCACTTCCTGTGTGCACTACCATCGTCATCCCGCTCTTGTGGTGTACTTCGGTTTACAACATCCCTTTTTAGTGGCAGTTCATCTGCCAGAAATCACATTTACTTTTTCTTTGTGACATGCCAATAATTTGAATTTTATGAGTGTAGAAAAGTGACATTGCTTCCTGTGTTTTGAAGGCAACTTCAGGCTTCTTGTCAAGGAAAATCGCATCGTAAACGTCATTCACTACTTCCATGAAGAAAGGTAGGCTAAATATCCAAACGATAGCCCACGCGCCACTGTTGAAACGCATCGTCGTTCATATTATTGCAATCATTGGTTTATGAACTATCAAATAACATCTCAAAAAGTATGTATACCATTAAGAGAAGCTTCAATGTCTCCGTAGGTAAAAACGCAATTTCGAGTATTAACTTACAGCTAGATACGCGCGCGCTGTATTTAGCCATTCTTTTACCTCTAACCGACCACGAAACGCTGTGGTTGCTGTGGCTTCTACTGTGGCTGAAAGTGATGTGATAAATAGTGTATGGGTTTGACATAGCGGGCGAGGACCAATTTAAGCGCGAAACACCGTAGTGTACCGCCGCTTCATGTGGCCTTTACAGTAGCACCACTGCAGTAAAGCGATCAATAAACGTCTATTTTACCTGCTTTCATGTTTAAATGATTAACACTCCAGTAGTCAGGAATAACGCCATCGACATTTTGCTATAAGAATAAATAACGCAGCAAGTTTCAACACTCCTGGAAATGGAAAAAAGAACACTTTGACACCGGTGTGTCAGACCCACCATACTTGCTCCGGACACTGCGAGAGGGCTGTACAAGCAATGATCACACGCACGGCACAGCGGACACACCAGGAACCGCGGTGTTGGCCGTCGAATGGCGCTAGCTGCGCAGCATTTGTGCACCGCCGCCGTCAGTGTCGGCCAGTTTGCCGTGGCATACGGAGCTCCATCGCAGTCTTTAACACTGGCAGCATGCCGCGACAGCGTGGTCGTGAACCGTATGTGCAGTTGACGGACTTTGAGCGAGGTCGTATAGTGGGCATGCGGGAGGCCGGGTGGACGTACCGCCGAATTGCTCAACACGTGGGGCGTGAGGTCTCCACAGTAGCTGGGCTACGGTCCCGCACACCGTTATGCACCGTTAGGCCGTCTTCCGCTCACGCCCCAACATCGTGCAGCCCGCCTCCAGTGGTGTCGCGACAGGCGTGAATGGAGGGACAAATGGAGACGTGTCGTCTTCAGCGATGAGAGTCGCTTCTGCCTTGGTGCCAATGATGGTCGTATGCGTGTTTGGCGCTGTGCAGGTGAGCGCCACCATCAGGACTGCATACGACCGAGGCACACAGGGCCAACACCCGGCATCATGGTGTGGGGAGCAATCTCCTACACTGGCCGTACACCTCTGGTGATCGCCGAGGGGACACTGAATAGTGCACGGTACATCCAAACCGTCATCGAACCCATCGTTCTACCATTCCTAGACCGGCAAGGGAACTTGTTGTTCCAACAGGACAATGCACGTCCGCATGTATCCCGTGCCACCTAACGTGCTCTAGAAGGTGTAAGTCAACTACCCTGGCCAGCAAGATCTCCGGATCTGTCCCCCATTGAGCATGCTTTGGACTGGATGAAGCGTCGTCTCACGCGGTCTGCACGTCCAGCACGAACGCTGGTCCAACTGAGGCGCCAGGTGGAAATGGCATGGCAAGCTGTTCCACAGGACTACATCCAGCATCTCTACGATCGTCTCCATGGGAGAATAGCAGCCTGCATTGCTGCGAAAGGTGGATATACACTGTACTAGTGCCGACATTGTGCATGCTCTGTTGCCTGTGTCTATGTGCCTGTGGTTCTGTCAGTGTGATCATGTGATGTATCTGACCCCAGGAATGTGTCAATAAAGTTTCCCCTTCCTGGGACAATGAATTCACGGTGTTCTTATTTCAATTTCCAGGAGTGTATATCTACTACGTTTACATGACTACTCTGCAATTCACACGTAATGGCATGGCAGAAGATACATCGAACCACTTTCACAGTGTTTCTCTACCGTCTCACTCTCGAACAACACACAAGATAAACCAACATTTAAATAGTATAGAGTAAGCTCTGATTTATTTTATTTTGTTAAGTTAGTCATTTCTCCCTATGAGGTGTGCGTGAACAAAATATTTTCACATTCGGAGAAGAAAAGTGGAGACTTTTGTGGAAAGATCTCAGCGCAACGAAAAACGACGTTTGTTTAAATGACTGCTATTGGAACTCGAGTGTCATACCCGCGGCATCCTTTCCATTATCTTTCGAGTCGCCCTTCTTTGATGTTTTTCGATGTTCTCCGTCAACCTTACATGGTAAGGACATTATACCGCACAGCAATACTCGAGCAGAGGACGGACAATAGTACAGCAGGCACTCTCTTTAGTTGATTTGTTGCATGTTCTAAGTGCAATAAAGTAATAAAACGTGATCTTTGGTCCTCTTTTATCTGTGTGGATGTTCGAATTTATGCTGCTCGTAATTGTTATCTCCAGTTATTTAGTTGTATTGACAGCCTTTAGATTTTTGTGATTTGTCGTACAACTGAAATTTAACGGATTCATTTCAATACTCATGTGAATGACCTCATACTTTTCATTATTTAGTGTCCATTGCCACAATTCGCACCATACAGATAATCTGTCGAAATATTTTTCCAGTTAGTTTTTATTTTGTGATGACTTTACAAGTCTGTAAATGCTCAGATTGTCTCTTAAACTATTTATGTAGATTCCGAACAGCAGAGGCCCTGTAACTCTTCTTTGGGTAAAGCCAGAAATCACTTTTGTTTTATTCGATGGCTTGCCGTCAGTTACTTCTACTTGTGACCTTTTCCGGTCGCAGGTTCGCATCCTGCCCCGGGCATGGATGTGTGTGATGTCCTTAGGTTAGTTAGGTTTAAGTAGTTCCAAGTTATAGGGGACTGATGACCACAGATGTTAAGTCCCATAGTGCTCAGAGCCATTTGAACCATTTTTTGTGACCTTTTCGACAGAAAACAACTCCAATCGTACGTCTGACTCAATAGTCCATAGGCACGCAATTTGATTACAAGACACTTTTGAGGAAAGGTATCAAAGGCCTTCTAGAAATCTAGAAATATGGAATGAATTTGAGATTCGTTGTCGATAGCGCTCATTACTTAATGGGAATAAAGAGATAGTTGCGTTGCGTAAGAACGATATTTTCTGAATGCGTGCCGACTGTGAAATAGATCTTTTTTTCGATTTGTGTTCCAAACTCCTACTGCAAATTAGCGTCTCGTTCGGAAAACGAATTTGAAGGATGGTGTTTGTGACACTATCGTGTTATGCGTTATGTAAGAAACAGAAACGTCTGTTAGCATTTGCGTCCTGCCCTGCCGAGGCGGCCGATTATAATTCTGCCACACTGCTGCCGTCACTACGGCTTCCAACATTTGCTGTAATCGTCGCAGTACGCAAATTCAGATCCACCGATAAATAAATTGGAGCTACATGTGAGATGCAGGAACCACCTCAGCTCACTCGTGCCCATGTTTCACAATTATACTGACATTACTGGAAGTCCCATGAATCAGCAAATAATCCATTGCAAAAATTACTGTTTTGTCAGTAATCGATGTGATTAGACTTTTGCTAAGTATTACTGAAAGCTTTCTGTGAAAATTACGTACGATAATTATTTACAAAAGGCACTCACAAGGGAAACATGCAGTGTGTAACAGCAACAAACAGACTTGATGGATGGATATGTACCTAGTTTAACAGTTCGTCATGGGCCTTTAAGTCACAGTCTCTGCGCAGATAAAGTGACTACTACACAACAGGTGTAAAGCAAAGCATTTGGCTGTAAAATTGTCGGTATGTGAACCTTTCAAAGGCTACCGTGGCAGAATATTACCGAAGCACCTCTCACAAATCTTGGCAAATTCAGATAATATTAAAGGCTGTTACTGACACCAGAGAAAGTGTTCACATATTCATACATGACACGGGAACAGAAACTGAGTGTAGCAAACCAAAACAGAAACCCTGAACCCAGTTTTTTAATGCGAATTCACAAGAATGATCCAGGAGTAAGATTTCCAAAGATGAGTGATATGGATATTTGTGTCAGTGGCGCAGAAAAACAGCTAAAATAGCTGAAACTGAAGAAGGCCCCGAGGTCCAGTGGAATCCTTGTTTTATTTCGTACAGAACTTTCATCTGAGTAAACCCCACTTTTAAGCACAAGATGCAGTAGACCACTCCAACAAAAACTGTACTTTTGGTTGGAAGTAATTATAGGTCACACGCATTTACATGATGCATTTACACGCATTTACACGAAGCTATCCTCCAACGTCGTTGACAACCATTTGTTGCCGGCCGCTGTGGCCGAGCGATTCTAGGCGCTACAGTCCGGAACCGCGCTGCTGCTACGGTCGCAGGTTCGAATCCTGCCTCGGGCATGTATGTGTGTGATGTCGTTAGGTTAGTTAGTTTTAAGTAGTTCTATGTTATAGGGGCTGATGACCTCAGATGTTAAGACCACTAGTGCTTAGAGCTATTTGAACTATTTTTGAGCACCTGGGTGTCTTCGCCTCAAGCAACGAGTCTAAACGTAATAGCTGTCAGTCCCCATTTCGCCACAGCAGCCGTCAGCTACCTTACCTTAGAATCAGTTGCGGTGAAAGGTTTTCCATTTGCGTACCAAGCAGCTAATATACGACTTGCCAGTCTGACGTTAGTTGCATGCCATCATCACGGTGTTGCCATTTTAATGGATAGAAGTGTGATTAATTACCAAGAAACATAGACCTAGAGGTTTGACCATTGAAATTTTTCAGTCATCATAACATTAAACGGTGTGAGTATAGGCGTATCCTATCTCCCTGTACGCAGATGAGAGATTTGTTGCGAACGTCAGCTGATGATAAGTACGACATACTATCGTGTCCTATAACAGACGTGAAATCGTGGTGTACGTTTCATTAGCCAGCAGAAAGCCTTAGGTGCACCTTACCTGGAATTGTAGCGGTGTCATTCTCGCAGAAGCTGGCTGTTACTGGAGAGCTGTTTGTGTGTTACAGACTCTCGATTGCTAACAGAAGCGGGGCAAGCCGATATGAAGGAGAACTTCACGGCGCTGATCGGCTCCCAGCTACCGCTGCCCACGGAGGAACAGCGGACTCGTGCAGCGGAACAGCTGGAGCGCTTCTACTTCGGGGACGAGGGCTTCTCCATGGACCAGATGCAGGCAGTGGTTGATGTAATTATAACACATTCTATTATGGCCGAGGATAGTTACCATATCGTGCCGAGTTGGTTGCAATCTGGGTCTCCTATATAAGGGGAGATCAAAAAGTTCCCATTTGAGGGCGTTGCTGCATCCTGTACGCAACGTACCGCGACTCCAATGCGGTTGCATAAGCACCGATACGTAGGAAGAGCATTATTGAGGCATTCTTCTCATTCCGACGTCCGTGCGGCAACTGCAGAAACTTGACCTATGGAAACGTTGTTACTAAATGCGTCCAAACAAAACCAACACGCTGTTATTCTTGCCTTGGCTGTCTGTAGGACAAGCAGTGGCAGGCATCCAACGGAAAATGAAGAGCCAGGGTTATTAAGCCTCTCCCAGAGGCTTGGACGACGTCCTCTATGACCGCAATTCACGAGGAGATCATTTTAACTAGGCTGCGTATTGGACACTGTCGTTTTAGCCATCGCCATTTGTTAAATGGTTCTCACCCACCACTTTGTGCACACTTTGTACACACTGCGCAACTTCCTGACGGAATGCCCTTTTCTTGACCGTTTACGTTCTCGTTTGTGTTTGCCGTGTGAGTTATCGGCCGTTTCAGCGAACGACGGATAGGCTGTCGACCGCGTTTTACTTTTTATCCGTCGTAGCAACATGATGAAAGAAATTTAATTTTTAGTTCTGGACCTCTGTTTCTATATGGCGTACTTTATAAACCTCCCTCCAGGTCTCTGTTTTCAACTGTCTTTGTCTTTCGTCGATTGGGATAGACGTGTAGTTGTTTTTAACTCCTCTCTCTGTTTGCGATTTCCACAGTTTTGACATGGGCGCCTATGACGGTAGTCATTTTTGTGCACTAAAACAAAACAAAAGCAACAACGCGTGTGTCGAAAACCACCGTTGTGGAATGGAGCGCCAGGTTCCGTGCTACATCTACATCTACGTCTACATCGATACTGCGCAATCGACCATACGGCTCGTGGCGAAGGTACCCCTTACCACTACTAGTCTTTTCCTTTCCTGTTCCACACGCAAACAGAATATAAGAAAAACGACTGTCTATGTGCCTCCGCATGACCCCTAATTTCCCGTGTCTTATCTTCGTGCTCATTACGCGCAATGTATGTCCGAGGCAACAGAATCGTTCTGCAGTCAGTTAAAAATGGCCGTTCTCTAAATTTTCTCAATAGTGTTTCTCGAAAAGAATGTCGCCTTCACTCCAGGGATACAAATCTAGCAGCCTGCCTGTGAATTGCTTCTATGTCCTTCTTTAATCCGACGTGGCACAGGTCCCAAACACTCGAGCAGTGCTCTCTCTCTCTCTCTCTCTCTCTCTCTCTCTCTCTCTCTCTATATATATATATATATATATATATATATATATATATATATATATATATATATATATTCTGACTGGTTTGATGCGGCCCGCCACGAATTCCTCTCCTGTGCTGACCTCTTCATCTCAGAGTAGCACTTGCAACCTACGTCCTTAATTATTTTCTGGATGTATTCCAATCTCTTTCTTGCTCTACAGTTTTTGCCTTCTACAGCTCCCTCTAGTACCATGGAAGTCATTCCCTCATGTCTTAACAGATGTCCTATCATTCTGCCCCTTCTCCATATCAGTGTTTTCCACACTGCGCAGAACCTCCTCATTCCTTACCTTATCAGTCGACCTAATTTTCAACATTCGTCTGTAGCACCATATTTCAAATGCTTCGATTCTCTTCTGTTCCGGTTTTCCCACAGCCCATGTTTCACTACCACATAGTGATGTATTCCAGATGTACATTTTCAAAAGTTTCTTCCTCAAATTAAGGCTGGTATTTGATATTAGTAGACTTCTCTTGGCCCGGAATGCCCTTTTTGCCATTGCTAGCTGCTTTTGATCTGCTCGCTCCGTCCGTCATTGGTTATTTTACTGCCTAGGTAGCAGAATTCCTTAATTGCATCTACTTCGTGACCATCAATCCTGATGTTCAGTTTCTCGCTCTTTTCATTACCTTCGTCTTTATTCGATTTACTCCCAATCCATTTCACTCATCAAACTGTTCATTCCGTTCATCAGATCATGTAATTCTTCTTCATTTTCACTCAGGATAGCAACGTCATCAGCGATTCGTATCACTGATTTCCTTTCACCTTGAATTTTAATTCCACTCCTGAACTTTTCTTTTATTTCCATCATTGCTTTCTCGATTACAGATTGAACAATATGGGCGAAAGACTACACCCTTTTTAATAAGAGCACTTCTTTCTTGATCGTCCACTCTTACTATTCACTCCTGGCTGTTGTACATATTGTATATGACCCGTCTCTCCCTATAGCTTTTCCCTACTTTTCTCATAATTTCGAACATCTTGCACCATTTTACATTGTCTATCATTTTTTCCAGGTCGACGAATTCTATGACAGTGTCTCGATTTTTCTTTAGTCTTTCTTCCATTATTAACGTCAGAATTGCCTTTCTCGTGCCATTATCTTTCCTAAAGCCAAATTGATCGTCATCTAGCGCACCTTCAATTTTTTCCATTCATTTGTATATTATTCTCGTTAGCAACTTGGATGCATGAGCTGTTAAGCTGATTGCGTGGTAATTCTCGCACTTGTCGGCTCTACCTGTCTTCGGGATGATGCTTTTCCGAAAGTCAGACGGTATGTCGCCAGAGTCATACATTCCACACACCTATGTGAATAGTCGTTTTGTTGCCACTTCTCCCAATGATTTTAGAAATTCTGATGGAATGTTATCTATCCCTACTTATCTATCCCTACTGCTTTATTTTATGTTAAGTCCTCCAAAGCTCTGTTAAATTCTAATTCTAGTTCTCGATCCCCTATCTCTCCTTGATCGACTCCTGTTTCTTCTTCTTTCACAGAGGCTTTCAATGTATTCTTTCCACCTGTCTGTTCTCTCCTCTGAATTAAACAGTGGAATTCCCGTTGCACTCTTAATGTTATCACCCATGATTTTAATGTCATCAAAGGCTGTTTTCACTTTCCTGTATGCTGAGTCTGTCCTACCGACAATCATTTCTTTTTCGATGTCTTCACATTTTTCATGCAGCCATTTCACCTTAGCTTCTCTACACTTCCTATTTATTTCATTCCTCAACGACTTGAATCTCTCTATTCCTGAGTTTCCCAGAACATTTTTCTACTTCCTCCTTTCGTCGATCAATTGAAGTGCCCGGGTTCCTGGGTTCGATTCCCGGCGGGGTCAGGGATTTTCTCTGCCTCGTGATGGCTGGGTGTTGTGTGATGTCCTTAGGTTAGTTAGGTTTAAGTAGTTCTATGTTCTAGAGGACTGATGACCATAGATGTTGAGTCCCATTGTGGTCAGAGCCATTTGAACATTTGATCAATTGAAGTATTTCTTCTGTTACCCATGGTTTCTTCGCAGTTACATTCCTTGAACGTTTTCTTCCCAGCTTCTGTGATGCCCCTTTCCAGAGATATCCATTCCTCTTCAACTGTACTGGCTACTGAACTATTCCTCATTGCTGTATCTGTAGCCTTAGAGAACTTCAATTATATCTCGTCATTCCTTAGCACTTCCGTATGCCACTTCTTTGCATATTGATTCTTCCTGACTAATGTCTTGGACTTCAGCCTACTCTTCATCACTACTATATTGTGATCTGAGTCTATGTCTGCTCCTAGGTACGCCTTACAATCCAGTAATCTCTGTCTGACATGATGTAATGTAACTGAAATCTTCCCGTATCACCCGACCTTTTCCAAGTATACGTCCTCCTCTTGTTATTCTTGAACGGGATATTCGCTATTACTAGCTGAAGCTTGTTACGGAACTCAATTAGTCTTCCTCCTCTCACATTCCTTTCCCCAAGCCCACATTCTCCTGTAACCTTTTCTTCTGCTCCTTCCCCTACAACTGCATCCCAGTCTCCTATGACTATTAGATTTTCATATCCCTTTACATACTGTATTACCCTTTCAATATCCTCATACAGTTTCTCTCTCTCTTCACCTTCAGCTTGCGACGTCGGCATGTATACCCGAGCTATCGTTGTCGGCGTTGGTTTGCTGTCGATTATGATAAGAACAACCCTATCACTGAACTGTTCAGAGTAACACACTCACTGCCCTTCCCTCCTATTTATAACGAATCCTACTCCCTTTACACCATTTTCTGCTGCTGTTGATATTACCATATACTCATCGGACCAGAAGTCCTTGTCTTCTTTCCACTTCAATTCACTGACACCTATTATATCTAGACTGAGCGTTTGTATTTCCCTTTTCAGATTTTCTAGTTTCTCTACCACGTTCAACCTTCCGATATTCCACTCCCCGACTCGAAGATCGTTACCCTTCCGTTAATTATTCAAATCTTTTTCTTATGGTAACCTCCCCGTTCGCAGTTCCCTCGTGAAGATCTGAATTGGGGACTATTTCGGAATCTTTTGCCAATGGAGAGATCATCATGACAGTTCTTCAATTAGAGGCCACATGTCCTGTGGATACATGTTACGTTTATTTAATGCAGTGGTTTTCATTGCCTTCTGGATCTTCATGCCGTTGATCATTGCTGATCCTTTCGCCTTGTAGGGGCAGTTTCCCACCCCAAGGTTAAGAGAGTGCCCTGAACCTCTGTCCGCTCCTCCGCCCTCTTTGACAAGGCCGTTGGCACAAGCGGGGTGATTTCTTATGCAGGAAGTCTTTGGCCACCAATGTTGATTATTAATCAATGTATTAAGCAGTGGCAGGATTTGAACCCGGGACCGTAGACGTTTAGCTTATGAACCAAAGGTGCTACCCCCCCCCCCCCTTTTTCTTGTTCATTAATGTTCGTTGTATTTGTTCGGGGTGGACGTCCCATGACGCTAGTTCAAGATCACCGTTGATCCATTAACTCAGATATTTATTTTTTTTTTTTTGTTACAGAGGGCAGCTAACCCTCTGACCGGGCACGTAGAGCTACCGTGCCCGTTTTTTGAGCTACTGTGCCGTCTGTCCTGTGTGCAGGCAGTTATGGCCTTCTTCACACCGCAGGACGCTGTGTTTTACCAAATGGGTCTCTCCAGCCTGGTGCGTCTGTGGGATAATTGCCTCATTGCCCACCGTGATTTTGCCTGATTAGCATACCGATTCTGTGCTGTACTGTCTTCGAATGGAAGCTTTTTGATCGCTCCTTATAATTCCCCAAAGCTGAATTGGATGGCACGATCTGTTCGCCAATAAGCATTACGCATAATAGAGTAGCACGGTTTTGACACAAATGATAATTGCTCAGCCGGCCGCGGTGGTCTAGCGGTTCAGGCGCTCAGTCCGGAACCGCGCGACTGCTACGGTCGCAGGTTCGAATCCTGCCTCGGGCATGGATGTGTGTGATGTCCTTAGGTTAGTTAGGTTTAATTAGTTCTAAGTTCTAGGGGACTGATGACCACAAATGTTAGGTCCCATAGTGCTCAGAGCCATTTGAACCATTTTTTTTTTATAATTGCTCCGTTGTGATCTTAGGAGTCTGGGAAACAAGTCATTGTAGTTTCAGGTTCATAATTTATTCATTCATTTACAGTGAAGTGTGACAGGACAGGGAGCGGTTGGCGACTCATGTGTCGTAATCTTCCTCTTTAATTCTGTTGTAGTGAAGGAGTTTCGTACTAGGAATGTAGGACAATATTCCTGTGTTCCGATTTTCTTTAATCCATAATTTTTAATGTTAGGTATTACAGAAAAGTCTGTGTGTGAAACTTCCTATACGAGTTACTGTTACTTAGGGGTCTAAAAGTCTTTTGTTACTAGACGCTTAAAATAGTCATGACTGCCTAACACCAAATGTTTTGTGAACTTTCAGAGTTTTCGTGTTTGAGGTTTTTAGGAAAATAAATAATGCTGCGTCCTGCTAAAGTCATCAATCCTCACCAGTCACGTTTTATACGAGAACATTCCTTCCTGGGAAGTCAGAACTTCGAAAGCGTCTGATTGAGACGAGGAATAAGCTCTTAGTGTAGTCTTTAACGCTTTTCTGGATGGAACAAAAGTTTTCTTGCGAATGATATTTTCATACGCTGAAGAGTAGTTGATACAGACAGGTGATCGGTATTTCAATGTAAGTACGTATATCGTTTCATCGAACTTCGACAGCACAGCAATGTGCTACCAGGATTTTCTTCTAAATGTTCTCATTACCTATGCAATCATAACACAAGAAACAGCAGTACAGGATTTTGGTGAAGAATGATTGCATCTCTCAAAAGCCGCCCCCATTTCAGTAGTTATTAGCCTACGTTATGGGTTTTGGCGGGCCATTTATTAGGCAAAAAATTTGCCTATCATCGTAGCACACGTTTGAGGATCCGCCAGATTTCGCATCGAGTAACCAAAGGAACGTCACTCACAGTCATCACAGATTTCAGAATCGCATTAATTCTGTTGCGACTACCATCATGCAGATCACATAATTGCAATCGGAAAACCGTTGTTTCTGTAATCCTGCTATCACAAATGAAAACACATGCCAAATTTTTATGAATTAGTTGGGAGACACGACAAGGTTAGCAAAAAAATGGTTCAAATGGCTCTGAGCAGTATGGGACTCAACTGCTGTGGTAATCAGTCCCCTAGAACTTAGAACTACTTAAACCTAACTAACCTAAGGACATCACACACATCCATGCCCGAGGCAGGATTCGAACGTGCGACCGTAGCAGTCGCACGGTTCCGGACTGTGCGCCTAGAACCGCGAGACCACCGCGGCCGCCGACAAGGTTAGCAATCTGAAGCGCTGTTCTGTATGATAAACTTGACTACGTCCCTATATATTTCTACAGGTTAAATGTCTATTGTTACAAATGAACTATTTGCAGCTGTTTTCCGACGTGTTCTTCATTCAGCCAGCGGACTCGTTCGCTAGGGCGGTGGCGAACTCCAGCAGTATACCTGTTCACTTCTATTACTTCGCCTACAATGGTACCGGTTCCACGGATTACGGTAAGCGTTCGCCATTAGGCATTGCTGTTGTCTAAAAATAAATGTCCGTAAAAAGAGTGATCGTAAATTTGAATATAATGTTAATAACGTTCATGAAATTATCTAATAATTCTTAGCGTATCCACCAAAACTTTTATTTCATAGAGTGTAGTCTTGTATGCCCTCTTAATTTCATTTTTGACTAAAATTCAATAACAGAATAATGTTGTTTGTTTATTTGTTAACACTACTACGTTAATAAATTTCTCGTACATTTCTAGTAATATGGTTTATTACACGGTATATATATATATATATATATATATATATATATATATATATATATATATATATATATATCAGTTTTGTTTCTTCATCACTCATAAATGAAGGCAACTCAGATTTAACCTACATCAGTCAGCCAACAACTATACGATACAGGTGTTATAATATATTTATATGTGTAAGCTTCGCGAAAGTCAGTAGAACGGTGTAGCTTACGAGCTGTGGTTACGAAGGAAGAACATCTTCCTTTCTTTAATCGACAACAGGCAGCAGAAAATCAGGAAAATGATAAAATTCACTAGCCAAACTGTAACAGCACAATGGTCAGTAATATTTCCTATAAAGATGATTGCTTCACAATACGTTCGCTCAAAATTCAAAGAAATAAATTGTTCACGTATGATAATATCTAGATAACCTCAGTGTGAAAATATGTTATTAGTGTGTCCTTTATCAATCTGAATACAGTTAAGAAAATACGTTACTAGTGCTTGCATTATCACATCTGAACCGAGTGAAACAAGTGATTTATCTCAAATGTATTATCTAAGTAAAAGCATGAAACTTTCTGACAGAATAAACACATACTAATCTCAGATTCGCTGACTTCCCCTAGTAGTCTGTTAAAAGTTCATTAAAATGCAAACGTCCTAGCTTCCTTCTCCGGGTAACCTTTTATCAATTCTCTGTGAGTTAGATAACAATAAGCGTTTTTGATTTGAAGGACGCTGAATGAAATGGCTGCGAATAGTTCGTAGTTTTTGGAAGCAGAAACAACAAAGCAACACCTTTCACTTCGGCTGTTTCTAAGAGCTCAGGAAAAGGTAATCAGGTATATGTTCATCATAACTTGAACGAAGTACTTCTCTCACCTTTACGTGGAAGGAAGTGTTTTGTAAACCAGTTTTACAATAATTCTGCGTTTACTCAGGCTAGTTTTGAGACATGATAATATCTGAACCAGGAGAAAGTGGGCTATAATTGGATAGGTTGAAGGCAGTTTGGACAGTTTAAGTCCAGAAGATGTGAGTCTAATTTAAGGTGTCGCAAGTTAAAGTAGCCATCTAAGGGTTTCACTAAATAACCTCCGTCAGAGTATACATTCTTCTTCATCTACATTTATATTCAGCAAGCCACCTTACACTGTGTGGGGGAGGGTATTTTGTGTCTCGATGTCACTCCCTCCTTTCTCTGCTCCAGTCGCGTATTGTTTGCGGGAAGCCTCCACGTGGGCCCCAATCTCTCTAATTTTATCTTTTCACGAGACGTACGTAGGAAGAGGCAATATATTGGCCGACTGTTCTTGAAACGAACGCTCTCGGGGCTTCAATCGTAGACCATACCTTGGTACAGAACGCCTTTGTTGCATCGACTGCCATATCCGTTTTACTTTCGTGCTTACTAAATGAAATTGTAAAGAAACGGGATGCTCTTCTTTGGGTCTTCCCTATTGCCTGAATCAGTCCTGTCCCAGACTGATGAGCAATATTCAAATATTGGTCGGGCGAGTGTTTCGTAAGCTATTTTCTATGTTGATGAACTACAATTCCTGAGGATTCTTCCAATGACTCTGTCTGTCATCTGCTTTCTTAGCGAATAATGTTATATGGCTGTCACGTTACAAATCACTTTGTACGCATACTCAAAGGTATTTTATGGGAGTAACAGTGAATGTTCTGCGATCGTCTGATCATAACAACGAAGGATGTTTCTGTCTATGTATTCGCAATATGCTATATTTGCTTAATCTGTAAGTCAGTTGCCACTTCAACAAGCATTGATTCTTTGCAGGTCTTCCGGCGTTTCGCCACAATTTTCTACCGTTGAGAATTCTCCGTATATAACAACACCGTCCACCAAAAAGCCTCAAGGGCAGCACACACACACACACACACACACACACACACACACACACACGCGCGCGCGCGCGCGCGCGCGCGCGCGTAATAAAAGTAACACAGAATAGTGAATAGTAATATGTTACACAACTTTGGTCACGATGGCTACAGCAACTTTATAATGCAGATTTAGCTTATCTGTCCAACGTTGACTACAGTTCCATGAACACAAACGAAATAATGTCCTATGAACTGAAGTCAAAGAAAACTAATCTTCTGTCTTGATTTACAGTCTCTACATACACGACAGTTCTATTCACCGTTCTGTTTCGCAAACTCTTCTTGTGCGGTATATCAGTACATCACACTTCTCTTCGTTTACAATGAGATACTGCGTTCTGTTTTCTAGAAATTCTTCAGTCCAGCCACACTATTGGTGTGTTATTTAGTACAGTAGTACTTTGTTCATTTGGTGGCTGTGCGGAACTGTATCGAACGCCTTCTGGAAATCAAGCAACACGGCATCTAACAGGGTGCCTATATATACCCCTTTCTGGGTCTCCTGCATGAAAAGAGCGAACTGGGTTTCAAACGATCATTGTTTTCGGAACCGATATTGATGGCATCAGGGATTTCCGGTGTCCTGAAATGTCATAATACGACACGCAAAAAATATTTCAAGATTTTACTACAGACGAACGTCAGAGATATAGGACTGTCTTTCGGACGATCTTTCTAGAAAATGATAATGAGCTGTTTTTCTTTTTTTCTTTTTTTCAAACATTAAGAAACCTTCGCTTTTGTAAACATCTGCGGTACACATATTCTAGCAGAGAGGCAAGTTCTTTCGCATACTTTGTGTAGAATAGAACTCTGTTGATACGATTACAGTTGCATTTCTATCCCTGTGTCACCTATTTCGATATCAGTCATTTTTTGTTCGTCCGACAGATTAAAGGAGGAACTAAAGTGCGATCCTCCCCTGTGAAACCTTTTTCGAGAAAGACATATCTCGGCTTTTTCTGTCGTCCTCGTTTTGAGAGCCATTATGGCCAGAATGTCTGGACAGATGGCGTCGGTCCGTTTACTGCTTTAACATACCATCGAATCTTCTTGGGATTACTTACTCTTATCGTCATCCGAGATTACACAGCATTCTGATTCTGTATGTTTCTCATTAAAGATTGCTGAATCTTTTCATGACAATAAATGTGCCGTGGCCACTTGTGTCCATCCTACCTTATCAGTAGGCGTTCCAATCTAAATGAAATAGGCACGGCCGATTTCCTTCCCAATCCTTCCCTAACCCGAGCTTGCGCTCCGTCTCTAATGACCTCGTTGTCGACGGGACGTTAAACACTAACCATCACCACAAAATGTAATATTTTTCTGTTATTAACGTCTAGTCTCAGGAGCTTTTGAGCTGATTGTGTGATAATTCTCGTACTTGTTGGCTCTCCCTAACTTCGGATCTGTGTGGATGATGTTTTTCCGAATGTTTGATGTTATATCGCCGATCTCATACATTCTACACAGCAACGTGAATAGTCGTTATGTTGCCACTTCTCCAATCATTTTACAGATTCTGATGGAATGTTATCTCACTTGACGTTAAGTCTTCCAAATTTCTTTTAAATTTTGCTTCTACTACCGGATCCCCTATCTCTTCTACATCGTCTCCCATTTCTTCTTTTATCACGTCATCAGACATCTCCACCCAATAGTGGTCTTCAGTATACTCTTTCAACTTATCCGCTCTCTCCACTGTATTTAGCTGTGGAATACCCATAGCATTCTTAATGTCACTGCCCTCCCAGATATATTTAGAAATTAGCCTTGATACTTCTACAATATGTAAATAGTTCGTACTCACGCTTCTATGCTACACTAAATGTACTACCTAGCGTAGTTACAAAAAGAAGTTTGTGAAACTTATAAAAGTTGCTTTCAGTGTTCCTTTTTCAAACAATTAGAGCTGCATACTGTTGTTGCCCTTGGAATGTCAGTCGTCTATCAAATCGCCACCACTTTTCCTTGCAATGACAAAGAAAAAGAAAAAAAAATAATAGAATTAATCAATAGCATATTTCCTAGCGCCTCAACTACTTTAATCTATTTACAGGTATGGTACACGCTGGGGAAACAATCTACTTGTTTGCGCAATCAGACGCAGACCCTAATTCCAACGATGGGAAAGTGTCAAATCAGTTGACAACACTGTGGACCAATCTCCCCAAGTGCGGGTAAGTATGTCATTAAAATTTGTCCTTCCTTACATTCAGAAGCCAATTACTGCTTGAAAAGAGTGTTAATGAGTCACACTTGAAATTTATCACCAACAAATGGATATAAACCACATGAAACAAAAGCACCCAGAATACAAGGTCAGATTGCGAGGTGCCAGGATGAAGAAGAGTTTGTACCTCTTTAATTCTGGCAAATTTTGCATGAGAACTACACATGAACTCGACCCCCTCCTTACCTACCACCTAATTAATTACGTGCACAACGGTAACGAAAGGAATTGATAGTGGACCCTGCTAGTTGGCAAAATTAGGAATGCACACTCACAAAAATTTAATAAAAATAGCAACCTAATCAGTAAAAGAAGGTAATTTTATCATAATAAACTACAGGAAATGGGATTGTGCATCTATTACGAAATGATATGCGGATTAAATATTACAATGAGATTTATTATAAATCAGAACATAAAGGTACTTGATTGTCGATACAAACAATAGGCTAAAGGAAAGGGTATACTGAACTATTATGAGAATAAGACTTGGCTCGATAACAAGGGGCTCCTACTCTCTGTAATGCAATAGATTCACGATAAAGACTGGAGATCCTAATGAATCAAATATTTCTCCCCGGATCTCAAATTGGAACACATGGAAAACAAAAGGGTGGAACTGTAGCAATGCGAGTCAGCATGCTGCTGAGGACTTCAGTATAAAAATGATAGGTCCTACAATGCCGGAGTCGCAAAATACTTTACCAGGTCTGAAACCAGAAGCACGTCGTCGGTAGGCAGCGTTCTGATGATGTAGGCACCGACTCCTGCTGTGTAGCCATTCTGTTTCAACCCGTGGCCTCGAATGCTGTCTGAGGATTCTAAGTTCTGCTCGCTTGGCCGAAGCAGAGAAATTCATTGATACACGAGGATGCAACTCCAGGATGAGATACAGCAAAACCGCTTCAACTCGTCCTGTCGGTACAAGAGCGGAAATCTGGATCTTAATTCGTAGAATGAATCTGGAGTATGTCCGAAGTCATGCTCCACAACGATTACGAAAAAGTGCGACCAAGTCGCAAGACAGTTCGATTTCGACCAAGATCAGATCCCGAGGGCCTTGCATCCGTACAACGCTAGAGCGAATCCAACGTTAATCAATTCCCCACACTATCTCAGAACATCATTCGCGCCGATAGCGACCGTTCCCTCCAATTTCGTGCAGGGCTTTACGACATCAACTGGCCTCAATTTAAGTTGACCAATCGTGCCTCTGTTATTGAGCTGGGGGCACTGAACTTGCCGTTTGACTGGCTATGAATACAGTATGCCAAGACCACCGGCCATTCGGCGCCAGACAGTCGCACTTGGTAGGGCACCGTCCACAAGAATTCTCAGACTCATGAAAACAATAAAGTCAGTTGGCACCGACAGTCTTCGTTCCAGACGCACTGGAACGGTAAGTACATAAACTATGGCGACACTCAGATGGCTCACAGGTTCATTTCGTCCTCCACACAATAGGGGAAATTCGACTGAGGTCAGTCGCCCCGCCAGGCGCTCAAGCCCAATGAGTACGACCCTCTCCATATTCGCGGAAGCGCAGACTCCCCATGAAAATGCAGTGTGTCGCATCTTCTAGCGCTCGTCTCGCAATAAGCCACACGGGGAAGTAAAAGAGAAAACTAAAAGCAAGGCCACATACAATTCCCAACATGTGTAGCAATCAAGTGAAAAATAGTTTGAGCCCTCAATACAAATATTCTCATCAGAATAACCTTATTCAGCCCGTTTCCACCGTGAAATGATATAAATTTTTTTAAAAATTTATAAAGTAAGAGGCGACATAGAACCTTTCAAAATGTCACTGTAACTTAGTATACATGCTTACCTATGACGGGTGGGTAAATGATTACAGCGGCAGTTCTCTGTCACAGATTGAACTGCCGCCAGAGAGCATTATTACTGACCAGTGCTGTTACCAACTTGGTAAGGCATATAAGTGGCGTGAATGGTGTCTCTTGTTAAATAGTGACAGCGAGGGAAACAGAGATAGCGTCTACTGGTGCGAAAAAGCGTTATCAGCATCTGACAGAATTTGAAAGAAGCCTCATGGTGGGTCTTTTGTGGCTGCTCAAAGCCTCATGGTGGGTCTTTTGTGGTTGGTCATTTCATGCATCACCCGAATTTGTGCGCCATTCGGATGTGACAGAGAGCGCATCTGCGCATGCAATCCGAGACTAAACAATGGAGTCCCTGAAATATTCCGTGACATTCTGAATCATTGGTCAGAGGCAAGCTGCAGGATATAAACGAGCAGTTAAGACAATTGTGGGCGAGGTTTCCTCAGAAGAGGATTTGACTATATTATGACTTCCTTCTCGGCACAATCAGTGCATACATCTGGACCATGGGGGGGCATCGTTATGCTCATACAGCCAAGTTCGTTTTATCTGTGACTCGATTTTGTAAACACCGCCATAACACCAAAGACCCTCTCAATATATAATGATTGTGGACGTTCTCTGCAGAATCGGTGAAAAAAGGAACGTATGAAAATCAGTGACAAGAAGAGGGGACAGGATGATAGAACATGTGTTCCGAGATCAGGGAATAACCACCATTGACTAGAGGGAGCTATAGACAGTAAGCGCAGTTTAGAAAGACAGATATTAAAATACATCCAGCAAATAATTTGGGACATTGGGTGCATGATGAGGTTAGCGCGGGCTGCATGCAACCAGACTGATGACTCAAAAAAGTTATCTTAGACTGTAAAATTCCATTTCGTTTCTTCTTTCTCTTCCGGCGCCTTCACATTTGTCAAGCAGCATAATTTTTGTACTTGCATACGTATGCCACTTTGGGAGGACTCGGTTGAATCTCCTGAACGTGGAACTGGTAGTCTAAAACAGTGTATAAAGAACAGGAAATCCGATAAATATGACATTTTACTGTGTGCCTGTCCCAGCTTTCTCCTACCAATACCGTAGCACTACCACCGCTCTCCTCTCAGACATCACTTAGCTGCTACGTGCAGACAACGCTTACCGTTCGCATGGCCGTTGGCTGGCATGTAGCATGACCAAGACAACCATGTATCATCTTTGGTGTGAACGTTTTTACATTCTTGCGAGCTTTGAAATATTTTGTCATTTCTTCCAAATCTGTGAAAAAATTTAGTTTTTTATTTACTTTTCTCACACTCCAAGCAAGTAGAGTCATTTCTGATATGCATAAGAATTAATTTTTACGTTGCAGTTCACTAATATAAGCGTTACAGTAGTTTCTATTGAGACGGATACGCATATTGTATCACAAGATTGCCAATTTTTTTTTCCAGGGATCCTGCGCCTTCTGGAAATCCAATGGTCTGGGAAAGGTTGACGGCCAATGCTACGAACTATCTTGATATGAAACTGGAATTTGTGACACGTCAAGACATGCTCAAGGAACGGATGGATTTCTGGAGAGAAATATTAACTTCACAATGAGTGACGTGCTGTGATACATTATCTTATGTACTGTTCAACGCAAAATAAAAGATGCTCTTATTTAATATGTCATGAAAACATCAGTAGCCTACTAAACGCAGCATACCGTGTCTGCTCACCACACTTCCGCCAAGTAGTCGGCGGAATGTTTGTGATCATTATTTCTGGATTTGGTCTTTAACATTGCATTCGACAACAGTACCATTTACATCATGACTTCGGCACAACTCTACAAGCTGAAGATGTTCTACGAACAAAACCAATCGTAACACAATAAATGTGTGGTACTACAGCTGCAGCTATGTTCATTAACCATAAAAATTAGTATTAGTTTAGCTGAGGTGCTCAACTTGACAATATCTGTTGCATTTCGTATTCTGTAACACAATTCCTGTAAAGAACTTTTAAAATGTCGCTGCTACTGTCAGTAATTTGTTACTCGTAATTCTACACTATGTGATAAGTACATTGTGTCCTCAGAGGCTTTCACAGTGGTATGCAACAACAAAATCTTCTTTACAAGCCGCGTCACTTCGAATAGAACACTCGAGCTTTCGATATCAGAACTTAAAATCATTGACGGCCGGGGTTGTAACGGTATCTGCTCAAACAGGTGGAACAGCAGCACCTGGAACTTTTCGGAGGGGAAATAAGTGACTCATGCGCGTGACTCGTATCGGGCAGCTAATAACAGTTCCGTCCCGCTGCGAGATCGAATAACGTCAGGTGGCGTCAAATGACTCTGAGCACTATGGGACTTAACTTCTGAGGTCATCAGTCCCCTAGAACTTAGAACTAGTTAAACCTAACCAACCTAAGGACATCACACACATCCATACCCGAGGCACGATTCGAACCTGCGACCGTAGCGGTCGCGCCGTTCCAGACTGTAACGCCTAGAACTGCTCGGCCACTATGGCCGACTGGTGGTGGCGTCAAGGGTCGGCACCGCGTTTGAAACTGCCCTTCTGCTTCCCACTAAGCTTCAAAGCCTCCGTCTTTGCTTTCGCTCGATAAACGAAGCCCGCCCACAAGCCTTATCAACTCGGTACCCCTTGTCTCTATTAAAATTGTTGCTGTTTATTCTAATTTCAGCCGCTCCTTTCGTGACAGAATGGCAAGATGATGATGTTTAGGATAAATCTCTTTTCTTCTCAAGTTGGATTTTAATTCTATTTTATAGACAATGTTCAGCTATGGCCTACTTCGTATGTTCCTCTTGTTTAACATATCGTGAGTGCTCTGCACAACGTTTAGTGTAGAGTGTTCGTGACGTGTAAATGCTGCGACCTTCACAATGGACACCGTAAACGCCAGGAAGTCGAATGCATGTGTTGGCTTCAATGGGATGTAACATATCTTGTATCCTGGAGTCGCGGCGGAACACTGGTCTCAGTCCATGCCTCTTCAGCACGCATTCTACTTTCCTTGTCGTTGCTCCACAGTAGGGACGAAATGTACCTGGTTTGGCCTCTTCCGCCTAATCAGGAAGCCTTTAGTCAATAGTGCCTGAAATCTTTTGCAATTTCTCCCTTTCTGTAGCTGTTTCCCTGCACATGAGATCAAATGCTTAATTCAGGCTGGCCGACCGCTATGGCCGTGCGGTTCTAGACGCTTCAGTCCGTAACCGCGCTGCTGCTACGGTCGCAGGTTCGAATCCTACCTTTGGCATGGATGTGTGTGATGTCCTTAGGTTAGTTAGGTTTAAGTATTTCTATGTCTATGGGACTGATGACCTCAAATGTTAAAGTGTTGTGTATGAGGCGGAACTATGGGCCTCATGGAAAAAGGGTGACTCGGCTGAGTCACGCAATTTGACTCTTAGTCTGATCACGAGGTGTGGCCATTAATTGCACGCCTAGATCACGTAGGCAGACATGAGGATCAGTGAACTATACTTGACGGGATGTATATGGAACATCTTAGCTGATTAGAAATTTAGTAGACAGGAATACAATTAAATACTTAGCTTTAATTCAGCATCAGAGGTGAACGTCGATCTTGACTTTGAGCAATAATATTTACAAGTGCAAAATGGTTCAAATGGCTCTGAGCACTATGGGACTTAATATCTATGGCCATCAGTCCCCTAGAACTAAGAATTACTTAAACCTAACTAACCTAAGGACAACACACAACACCCAGTCATCACAAGGCAGAGAAAATCCCTGACCCTCACAAGTGCAGTTAGAGGCTGAACTGCGAATACTTTAACAATGCTAATTGCTTCACACATATAGATCAATTGTCAACGCATAAACTGTATGTGGCACCTGGTTAGGTCGGAGCTACTGACTTAACTCAAGGCTATGCTAACTAGCGTCTCTGCAAATGAGATGTCTGAAGCTATAACAAGTGAACCATGCCTATTAACGTCGGCTGTAAAACTGGGCAGTGCGCTAGCCTGTCTCGTAAGACCAGCCGAGTGGCGGCGCTAGCGTCGACAGTGGAGACACTCGGGTCCTGTGGGTACTGGCGGACCGCGGCCGATTTGAGGCCTACAACCTAGCCAGTGTAGTGCTTTGCTGTGACACCACATTAAGTCCCATAGTGCTTAGAGCCATTTGAACCATTCGAACCAATTCAGGTTGTATATGGTAGTCGTCTGAAATAATCTTTGCCTGCATACTTTGCCGGTTTCTTTAGTACAGAGTGTGATAACTGTTGGGGTTGAAGTTCCAGTCAGTGTGCGTTGATTTCGCGTGCGCTGAATGACCTCATGCCTGCCGCTCAACTAAACATCCAAGAACGGACGGGAGCCATAGCTCTCCATCTCGACAGTAAATTTAATATGTGGGTGAATAGCGTTCAAGTGGTCGACGATTTCTGCATTTTCACCGTGAAGCCATATAAAGACAGTGTCCTCAACGTACCGTACCAACCAATATGGACGCGACCTCACAGAGTTCAGAATGTGCTGCTCAAAGTGCTGCTTGAGAAATTTCGTGACTACTGGGAGGCAGTGGGGATCCCATGGCTGTGACATCCGTCATATCATAACATTCGTTGCGGTACAGGAAACACGTTGTCTTTAAGACATGCTGGAACAGCTTGACGATCCCAGGTTGCAAACTTTTGGGCCAGAAGATCCAGAATACCTTTTTACCGGCATCCTCGTAAAAAGTGCTATAACGTCCAGACTACCAATTACATAGTTCTGGACTATCTTCATTTTTCTCTCAGTGTCAACGAACGACTGTGAGTCAATACGGTGATGTTCGCAGTGGCGAAAGTGCACAAGAATGGTGTCCCTGCCAACATTAAATTTACTACCGAGATGGATAGTTATAGCAAACATCCTTTCATAGATTTTTTAATCGAGAGGAAGACATTCGGTGTATGCGAAACCTACGCACACGGATCGCTGCTTGAACGCCTACAGTTATCACCACCCTGTACACAAGAAAGTGGTCTTGATCTCCGATTAAGACCATCTATTTTCTGGATTTCAGCTTTTGAAGCGCATTTTCAAGGAAAATGGTTACAGCGATGAGGAAGTGCAAAATCTTTTAGATGCCACCAACGAAAGACGCCTCGTTAAACGGTGGAAAAGGACAAGCCGGCTGCATACATTCCATAACGTGGAGCAAGCGCCTAGCGTGCTGAAGGAGAGTGAGAGCAATGTTCCTCCAGGACACCAAGATACGAGATATATTACGACCCGTTAAAGACAACAAAGGTCTTCGAGTTCCTGGCCTGTATAGCTCCCGCTTTCAATATGGCGGCATTTACATACGACAAATTATTCACAATGTCGCTGAGTGTTGTGCGAAGCAATCACAACACAAGTGAACTTGAGAAGTCGGCCATGGCTGACCATTGCCTAGAAATAGGCAATAAAATATAAGCCGAAAATACGAGACTTTCTGGCTCTAAGACAGGATGCTGTCATAACAGTAGCAGCCGAAATTAGAATAAACAGCAACAATTTATAAGAGACTAGGAGCACACAGTTAGTAGGGCTTGGGGCGGGCTCTGGACATCGAGTGAAAGCAAACACGGAAGCCTGATACTTGTAGGGAGCTGGGAGCAGCAGTCTCACACGTGACCTACCCGCGGGCGGTTGGAGCTGCTAAATATTGCCCAACTTGCCTTACACACATGCATTACTTCCAGACTGTGCTAATGCAACTTTTCCTTTTTTTTGGTCATCAGTCATCTGACTGGTTTGATGCGCCACACCAGGATTTCCTTTCTGGGCCAACCTCTTCATCTTCGACTAACACTTGCAACCTACGTCCTCAATCATTTGCTGGATGTGTTCAAATCTCTGTCTTCCTCTACAGCTTTTGGCCTCTACAGCTTCCTCTAGTAACATGGAAGTCATTCTCTCATGTCTCAACAGATGTCCTATAGTGTTTTCCACATATTTCTTTCCTCCCTGATTCTGCGCAGAACCTCCTCATTCCTTACCTTATCAGTCCACCTAATTTTCAAAATTCGGCTGTAGGACCATATCTCAAATACTTCGATTCTTTTCTGTTCCCGTTTCCCGCAGTCCATGTTTCACTACCTACAATAATGTATTCCAGACGTACATTCTCAGAAATTTCTTCCTCAAATTAAGGCTGATATTTGATGTTTGTAGACTTCTCTTGGCCAGGAATGCCATTTTTGCCACTGCTACCTGCCTTTGATGTCCTCCTTGCTCCATGCGCCATTGGTTATTTTACTGCCTAGGTAGCAGAATTCCTCAATTTCATCTGCTTCGTGACCATCAATCATATGTTAAGTTTCTCGTTCTTCTGCTTCTCATTATTTTCGTCTTTCTTAGATTTACTCCCAATCCATACTCTGTACTCTAAAGACTGTTCATTCCATTCAGCAGATCATGTCATTCTTCTTCACTGACACTCAGGACAGCAATGTCATCAGCGAATCGTATCACTGATATCCTTTCGCCTTCAATTTTAATTCCACCCCCAAATCTTTCTTTTATTACCATCATTTCTTCTTCGGTGTACAGATTGAACATTAGGTGGAAAGACTACATCCCTGTCTTACATCCTTTTTGATCCAGGTACTTCGTTCTTCGTGTACACTCTCATTATTCCCTCTTCCGAGAGCTTCAGCCCTACTTTCCTCAGTATTTCGAACGTCTTGCACGATTTTACATTGTCGAACCCTTTCTCCAGTCGACAAATCATATGCTCTTGTCTTGAGTTTTCTTTAGTCTTGCTTCCATTATCAACCGTAACGTCAGAATTGCCTCTCTGGTGCTTTTACCTTTTCTAAAGCCAAATTGATCATCATCTGGGGCATCCTTAATTATCTTTTCCATTCTTCTGTATATTTTTCTTGTCAGTAAATTGGATGCGTGATCTGCTAAGCCGATTGTGCGATAATTCTCGCACTTGTCAGCTCTTGCAGTTTTTGGAATTGTGTGGATGATATTTTTACGAAAGTCAGACGATGTGTCATGAGACTCATACTTTCTACACACCAACGTGAATAGCCTTTTTGTTGCCACTTCCTCTAATGATTTTAGAAATTCTGATGGTATGTTATCTATCCCTTCTGCCTTATTTGACCTTAAGTTCTCCAAAGTTCTTTTAAATTCTGATTCTTATACTAGATCCCCTACCTCGACTCATATTTCTTCTTGCATTATATCAGAAAAATGTCCCCCGTCATAGAGGCTTTCAGTGTATTCTCTCCACCTATCCGCTCTCTCCTCTGCATTTAACAGTGGATTTCACGTTGCACTCCTTATGTTACCACCCTTGCTTTTAGGGTCACCGAAGGTTGTTTTGACTTTCCTGTATGTTGAGTCTGTCCTTCCAACCCTTTTTTTTTTCGTTTTCTTCACTTTCTCGTGAAGCCATTTCGTCTTAGCTTCCCTGCGCTTCCTGTTTATATCATTCCTCAGCGACTTGTATTTCTCTATTCCTTAGTTTCCTGAAACATTTTTGTACTTTCTCCTTTCATCGATAATCTGAAGTATTTCTTCTGTTATCCATGGTTTCTTCGCATTTACCTTCTTTGTACCTATATTTTTCTTTACAACTTCTGTGATTGCCCTTTTCAGAGATGTCCATTCCTCTTCAACTGTACTGGCTACTGAACTATTCCTCATTGTTTATCTATAGCCTTAGAGAACTTAAAGCGTATCTCGTCATACTTTAATTCTTCCGTATGCCACTTCTTTGCATATTGGTTCTTCTTCACTAATCTCTTAAACTTCGACCTACTCTTCATCACTACTACATTGTGATCTGAGTCTATATCTGCTCCTGGGTATGCCTTACAATCAAGTATCTGATTTCGGAATCTCTATCTGACCATGATGTAATCTGAAATCTTCCCATATTGCTCGGCCTTTTCCTCCTCCTCTTATGATTCTTGAACAGAGTATTCGCTATTACTAGCTGAAATTTGTTACAGAACGTAATTAGTCTTTCTCCTCTCTCATTCCTTGCCCAAACCCATATTCTCCTGTAACCTTTTCTTCTACTCCTTCCCCTACAACTACATTCCAGTCCTCCATGACTATTAGAGTTTCATCTCCCTTTGCGTACCTTTCAATATCCTCATACATTTTCTCTATCTCTTCATCTTCAGCTTGCGACGTCGGCATGTATACCTGAACTATCGTTGTCCTTGCTGGATTGCTATCGATTCTGATAAGAACAACCCTATCACTGAACCGTTCATGATAACACACTCTTTGCCCTACTTTCCTATCAGTAATGAATTCTACTCCCGTTATACCATTTTCTGCTGCTGTTCATATTAGTCTATACTCATGTGACCAGGAAGTCTATTCTTATTTCCATTTCAGTTCACTGATCCCTACTATATCTAGATGGAGCCTTCGCATTTCCTATTTCAGATATTCTAGTTTCCCCAGCACGTTAAAACTTCTGACATTCCACACCCCGAGTCGTAGAGAGTTATCCTTTCGTTGACTATTCAATCTTTTTCTCATGGTAACCTCCCTCTTTGCAATCCCCTCCCTGAGATACAAAAACGGGATTCAGGAATCTTTTGCCAATGGATATATCATAGTAACAACTTTTCATTTACATATCACATATCCTGTGGGTGCACGTTATGTGTCAGTAACGCAGTGATTTCCATTGCCTTCTGCATCCTCATGCTCTTGATCATTGTTGAATCTTCCGTCTTTAGTGGCAGTTCCCACCCCTAGGACAATCAAGTGCCCTGATACTCTGCCCGCTCCTCCACCGTCTTTGACAAGGCAGTTATCAGAGTGAGGATGATTTCTTATGCCGGAAGTTTCCTGCCGCCAGTGGTGATTATTAATCAAAATTTAAGCAAGGCGGGTGTAGAACCTGGGAGTTAGGACGTCTTGATTACTAATCAAAGACTCTACCACTTATTTTTCTTCTCATTTTGTTCGTTATTGTTCGTCCCATTTGTTCGGGGCAGTCGTCCCATGACGTCCATTCAAGTTCATTGTTGATCCATTACCTCAGTTTTTATTTTTATTTTATTTTTTTGTTACAGAGGGTGACTAACCCTATCTCTACAACAAGGAGAAACTTCATGAACAGAGTAGTTATAACTCAAAATTCGCTACCTGAGAGGGCTCCCATGAACAACGAGTGTTTGTAAAGAATGAAACTTTGTGGAAACATCTACATCTACTTCTTCATCGCTACTCTGCTAATCACACTTAAATGCCTGGTAGAGGATTCATCCATCGATCCACCTTCATAATAATCCTATATTATTCCATTCTCGAACAGCGCGTGGAAACAACGAACACCTATGTCCTTCCGAGCGAGCTATTATTTCCCTTATTTTACTATAATGATCGTTGCTACCTACGTAGGTTGGCCTTCGAAGGAGAAAGTTTGTAATTGAAATTTCTTGGGAAGACCTTGCTGCTACGAGAAACGCCTTTGTTTTAATGATGTCCACCACAAATCCTTTATCATCTCCGTGACAATCTAGACCCTATTTCTCAATAGTACAAGATGCCCGTCTTTGAACTTTACTGCCTTTAGATATTACTGATTTATCATGTGACAGACGTTTAACGGATTCCTTTTAGCACTCATGTGGGTGACATCCCACTTTTCATTACTTAGTTTCTATGTTGTATCTAAATCGTTTCGCAACTTTTTAGTGAACTTCTGATGACAATCTATACCCTATTTCTCAATAGTACAAGACGCCCGTCTTTGAACTTTACTGCCTTTAGATATTACTGATTTATCATGTGACAGACGTTTAAAGGATTCCATTTAGCACTCATGTGGGTGACATCCCACTTTTCATTACTTAGTTTCTATGTTGTATCTAAATCGTTTCGCAACTTTTTAGTGAACTTCTGATTACTTTAGTAGGTGGTCAACGACAGCGTCATCTACGTAACCTAAGACGACTGCTCAGACTGTTTCCTAAATCGTTTACGTAGATAAGAAACAGCAGAGGGTTAATAACACTACCTTGGGGAAAGCTAGAAATCGTTTCTGTTTTACTCGATGTCCTTCTGTCGATTACTACGAACTGTGACCTCTCTGATAGGAAATCACGAAAGGAAATACTTAGATTGAGCAACGAAAGAAGGAAGCATATAACTGGTCAGGCAGAGATAAGAATACAGTAATATAAATCCCTTAGGAATGAAATAAACAGAAAGGGCAGAGAATCCAAGAGGAAATGATTGCAGGAAAGACACGAGGAAACCGAAAAAGATATGATCATCGCGGAAAACTGACTCAGCAACTAAAAAAGTCAAAACAATGATCGGGGCATTAAATGCAACAGTGGTAATATTAAGAGTGCAGTGAGAAATCCTATGCTAAACGCAGAGAGTACGGCGGAGAGCTGGAAAATGTATAATGAACGTCACTATGAGCCGTAAGACTTGCCGGATAAAGTGGTAGAATAAGGAACTGCAGTCGGTTTGGAACACATAAAGGATCCAGTATTAGAGTCAAAATTTAAAAGCTCTCTGGAGAAACTGAGATAAAGTAAGGCAGAATTGATCGACAACATTCCACTGTAATTTCTAAAATCATGGGGAGAAGTGGCATCAAATGATTACACATGTTGCTTGGTAGAATCTATGACATTGGCGACGTAGCATCTGAGTTTCGGTAAAATGTCATCCACACAATTCCGAAGATAGTAATGCCAGATAAATGCGAGAACTATTGTACAGTTAGCTTAACATCTCCTGCATCCAAACTGTTGACGAAGATGATATACAGAAGAATGGAAAAAAAATCTGCAAGATTCTCAATTTTCTCTCCAATTATTATGTATATTATCCTTGTCAGCAGCTTGGTTGCAAGAGCTGTTAAGCTGATTGTACAATGTTTCTCCCAATTATCTTTCCTTGCTATCTTCAGAATGATAGGATCAGTTTGGCATTAGGAAAGGTGAAGGCGCCAGAGAGGACTGATCAGGTAAGGAATGAGGATGCTGTCCGCAGAATAGACGAGGAAAGGAACATATGAAAAACACTGACAAGAAGAAGAGAAAGGATAGATAGGCCATTTGCTAAGACATCAGGGAATAACCTCCATCGTGCTAGAGGGGAACTGTTGAAGGTAAAACTTGTAGGGGAAGGCAGAAATTGGAAAACATCCAACAAACAATTGAAGACATAGGAGGAAGGGGCGTAAGAAAACTAGTCAAAAAAACCACTGTCTAGAAAAGGAATCAGATCAGCATTTAGGACAGCAACGGTTTGGTAGAAATAATTAAGCATAAAATAACAAAGTTACCTTGTTTCCTACGTCTGAGAACTGTTATAATGTAATTTACGATAAAGGATGACAACCAAAACAGTTGCAGGATAAAAATTTATTAAAATTTTTGACCAAAATTTCAGTATATGTAAATATACCTTCATCAGAAGTAAAAAAATCTAAAATTACATCATGGAATGGAGATTAATAAAACAATCGTTAATCTCCATTCCATGATGTAATTTTAGATTTTTTTACTTCTGATGGAGGTATATTTATATATACTGAAACGTTGGTCAAGAATTTTAATAAATTTTTATCCTGCAACTGTTTTGGCTGTCATCCTTTATCGTAAAGAATTTCAACAGTTGCTGTTGCAGCCATGTTTAAAATCTTGTTACAATATAAGTTCGCTTCGTAGCTCAGTTCGAGATAGTAGTCATAACTGATATTCAAGGGCGCCGACTTTCCAAACTTTCTGTAGGTGCATATCAATGACGGAATGTTTTCTGGGCAGTCTCGATATTTTTTTTTAAATAATTGGCTTTCATTGGCTTTGATTGGCTGTCATGAAGTAAAATATACCAGTACTTAAGCATATGCTGAGACTGTCCTAGCTCAGTCGGTAACACAGCTGACTTAAGAGCAACAGAAACGAGATCGCACTCAGCTTCAAACGAACATGGACCAAACCACAGACCCAGAGACGTAACGTACGCGATACAGCCCCATCTGCAAAAATAAAAATTCTGACCCCATAATATAAAATGTATAACCTATCATTAACTACTGAAACTTTCATTACATCAAGTAGAAACAGAAATTTAATGGGGTGCACTGTAAAATTCCATGTAATGTAAGCAAAGAGGTAATTACGTATATTTTTGGATAGGGTCCGCCTTTAAAAAAACACAGTTTTGTTTTTTAACCAAAACATGTTTCACTGCAGTTGCAGCATCGTAAATGGGCTTTTATTTTTCATCTGTTAAAGATAAAGAGTGTTCTTTGCTGTTTGTATACATGTAGCTATCAGTTTTTAAATCGTAATCACAGATATTTGAAGAAAACGCATTAATTATGAATTCATACCTCTTTACCACATGGTGTGGTTTTTATGATGTGTTGTGTTTCTACAGTGACCGTTTTGTTCCACAGTTTGTCATCTGCAACCACTTACACCTTAAAGTAGATAAATTGTTTAAGTCAAAATAACAATTTGAAAACTTGTTATTTCTATGCCTGAAATTATATATATATATATATATATATATATATATATATATATATATATATGTGTGTGTGTGTGTGTGTGTGTGTGTGTGTGTGGGTGTGTGTGTGTGTGTGTCTGTTTGCATAATGTTTCACTTACATTTTCTTTTTATTCATCTTCATCACTGTCAAACACTATATATTGAGTTGCCACTGTCACTGTCGCTGTTTCACTGTTTACCTGCTGTAAAAACAAACACGGCGGGCAATGGAACAGTTGAAAGTGTAAAAGCAACATGGCTGACAGTGGAACAGTTGCTTGTGTGTAGCTGAGGGGTGAAACACAATGTCCTTCACTCGATTATCGTACACATTATCACTAGGCGGCGTGCACTGTCCATGAAGCAGCCATGGCAGCGTAGTTGCACTCAATGGTGGCCATGTTAAGCTGATTATGTTTAAGTGGCTACTGGCCTGAATGTAGCTAATTGTTCACTTTTAACAAGACGCACATTAGGTGCACTTGTATATTTATGATTGGAAGTTAAGTCAATTAGATCTGCTACGATTGCACCAGAAGACAATGGTAGATCCATTGTTCTGAAGACAATGTGGGCTGGCACACGAAGTCTGTTAATGATGACAAGAAGCACAAAATAATTCGCGAACACGACGACGATGTTGGGGTCATGGTGTCACCACTGTGGGTATTGCGTGTCGTAGATCGGTAATAACACACTTTTGCAGTAGAATGAACATTTATTTAAACACTGAACAAGGCGAATACAATATGGCTGACGAACATAAAGCGCAGAGAGAGCTAGACAGAAGTAGAGTCAAAGATCGTGGGGTCCAAAGATATGTCGTTTCATGCTAGAGGAGCCACAAACTCATCTAAGTACGAAGTTAAATCTGTTTTTCAGAAATAATCTGTAAAAGATTTTTCTACTTCCTTTTTCATAAAGTAATTAGTTAGATTAGTTTTACTGACATAATTATTCAGCTGTGTTAAAATACTTGTATATTCAGGTTTTGTAACAACATTTGATAACTTATTCTGTAAATAATGTTTGTGCACTACATCCTTTGATTTAATTGAGTCATTTACACTCACAATTCTTCTACCTTTAAAGCCGATATAACCTCCAGGTACTTAAAGAAGTATTTAATTCTTTATGAAATTCTTTAATTAGATTATTTATTTTTGTATCTATTAATGATTAAAAATCTTTGACTTTTGATTGAAAAAACAATCAAATTCTGAAATTAATTCATTATTTATTTTTGGTTGAAAATCTAAATTGTTATTGATCTTATTTCCAAAAATATCCATCTATTAAAGTTAAAAATCAGTAAACTTGTAATTATCTGCCAGAAATTTTAATACAAATAGACATAAGTGACCACATATTAATTCATTAAAATTTTGTATTCTCTCAACATTGTAGTACCAAGTTTTTTCCTGATAATTAACTAGTTTCATTGGCATATTACCACCAAATGAATCAAAAACATATTTTATATCGTTATTCATATGATAACAAATCCAATGAGAACCAACATAAATCAAGTGTATCTAAATTAACTTTTCCAGATTCTTATTCTCTAGGATGATTCGGTAATTCATCCATCATAAAAAAGCCCTAAAAGTGTTTGATTTTTAATTGTTTAAATAATTCCTCTACATCGAACTTTGATAATGGAATATTATATCTATCAATTCAAATGGCTCTGAGTACTATGCAATATAACATCTGTGTTATCAGTCGCCTAGAACTTAGAACTAATTAAACCTAAGGACATTACACACATCCATGCCCGAGGCAGGATTCGAACCTGCGACCGTAGCAGTCGCGCGATTCCGGACTGAGCGCCTAGAACCGCGAGACCACCGCGGCCAGCAACTATCAATTATTTCCTTGATATTTTTTTACTCTTCTACCAGCTTTCTTTCCCATTGCTTCATTATGTCTTTTCAGTTCTTCCAATTCTGCATCAGCTTTTTTCTTGTTTATTGCTGCATTTGCAATTGCTGCAGATCCACCAGCAAGTGAACCAACAGTTGCTAGATATGGAAATACAGCCAAAAGTAATAGTAAAAATCCACCTTTGTGTTGTGTTAATTCAGCGCCTTCCTTCTTTTTTGCTAGAGATTCAATAATCTTTTCAGAACAGGAACACCTAGAATAATAACTAAATTACCACCAGTTTTTTTCTCTTTCTTTCTCTTTTGTGCATTAGTGAAAAATGGTTCTATATTATTTAACTGATCATTATTCAGTTTAAATTTAATTGATTTTGGTTTGTTCTTTTGCTGCTAGGTAGCAAAGTACAATCAATTGAAAAGTTAATTTCTTATATAGATCAAAAAATTTATGAGGATTAATATTTTCTACACTCCCCACACCTAAGCCCATACCTAATTTTCTCTTTCCATACATAATCTCTCTAACTGCGGTGGCTGCAACTTTTTCTCCTAATGTTGCATCACTTGCATGCATTCTTTCTTTTGCAGCTAACTGAAGTTCTTTATCTGCTTCATGTTCAAATGGCTCTAAGCACAATGGGACTTAACATTTGAGGTCATCAGTCCCCTAGAACTTAGAACTACTTAAACCTAACTAACCTAAGGACATCACACACACCTATGCCCAATGCGGTCTGACTGTAGTGCCTAGAACCGCTCACCCAGCCCGCCCGGCATCTGCTTCATGTCTTTTTTCTAAATCTTTATTATTTCTATGTCTTCTTGTTTGCGAGCTTCATCTAATGGATTACTTCCTTAATCTCGTCTAGCTAATCTTTCTTCAAGATTAATGAAATGCCCACAGTAAATGAATCCCTGTAGATACATCTCAGGCATTGGTACATTATTTAAAACCCAATTGACTAACACTTTTCCATGTTTTTCACTATTCCAAACCTAAGAGTAAGATTATTCAAAATGTTGATCAAATAAGAAATTCTTTTTGGATTGTTGATCCAATTCAAAATTCAGAAATAACTATAGCTGATGAAAATGAGAGTTCAATTGACTTCAGTGGTGCTTATGTAACAGTTGTTTTAGAAATGTCTTAATAAGTTTTATTCTTATTAAACTGTGAACAAAATTGAGAGTTTTCAGTTTTACTGATTCCCTGTGAATGAGAAGACTAAAAAGAAATTTAAATGTCCGCAATAAGAACACAGAGATAAATAAATATTGTAGATGGATGGATTCATCCAAATCATGCACAATTATACATGAGTTTTAAAATTATTGGAGCTGATGATACATATTATCCATCATATGATGGAAAATCTAATAAAAAACTAATTGATAACTATGTGGCAAAGTTTTTGAGGTGATCACTATAAAAAAGGAAACAATATTTTCTCTAGAATGGAACATCCATTCACTTCTTCATCTGTCCTGTCATATTCTTAATAATGGTGAGATAAAAAGTAAGAAAAATGATGTACCTTGTCTACTAGATTTGTTTGTTGGACTTTTCAAAGATCATAAAGAAGTGATGTGGGAAAGAGATTTAACAGTAATTTTTACTGGGAGTTCAAGTGTTGGATATGCTGTTCTTAGATGGGCTGATAAAAACGATACTGGAATTGAAATAAAAGATACATTTTGCAAAATAAGGTAAAATAGTAGTAGACTTTGTGTTCCTGTCATAAAGTATGAACCTGAATATTCACTATAACTAGAAGAAGCAAGATTAAAAAATACAAAAATTCCACTTTCTTTCTTTGAATCATAAACATTTAAAATAGCCAGATTAGAAGGAAAAAGAAATTTTGAAGTAGATATTACTAATTATTATAATTCTTCGGAATTTGATATATCTTACTTTATTTTTGTTATTTTCCAAAGTAATCGAAAAAGTAAGCAACTAATTCATTCTTTTTTATTCCACCATGTTAAATTACAAAATATGTATGTGAAAAATGGAAGAAATGAAGTTATTCATCAAGAATTTTGGATTCTTGATCCATCAAATAATTATCTGAAAGCATATGATACTTTCCTCGATTATATCCTTCTGATAGGTTTTTAGTAGAATAAGGGTGGTCGCACCCTTCTCGCAGATACCACTTTTTGTTAATAAACTTTATGTACTTTTAAACATTAAATGTTTGTCAAAAATTAATAGTAGGTATTATTCAAGGGCTATACAAACAAAAGCAAGGTAAAAAAATTATTTAAAAATAAAGTTAAGTTTAAAAACACATATTTTCTTCCCACAGCTTCTTGAGGTACTCATACCTAATTTCCATGTACAAATGTCAAATTTATACACGATTATGCTAGAAATTTTGGTTTCTCAATTATTTAGAAGCTGAAATAGAATCACTGCAAACATTTATTGAATTCTGTAAACAAATAAAGTGTCCAGATATTTCACATTTGGCTCCATTACAACAAGGCGCCATTTTCAGTCACTTAGAGGGGGCGTGATAGCACAGCTTAAGTTAACGCAGCTTAGCAATGCACTGTCCTTCACAGGCACCATACTGGGCCGTCTGGCCACAGGTTGTGAAGTCTGCTAGGGAAGGTGTTAGTGCAACAACAAATTATCACTGTGCATCACATGTTATGACTCATTTGTAACATAAGGAAACAATCATATGATTTTGTACTGTCTGATCATTTGGACATCTCTGAAAGAACATCCAGTGCACGGGGTCAACAGCTGTGATATATATAATGTAAATTAAAGGTGGAGGGGGGGAAAAGAAAAGGAAAGGGAAGAAACTAATGATATCAGCTACATAAGGACTTTACACAGAATCAATGCCGATGAGTGAAAAGGTGCACCAGACTGGTACTCAGACTCAGAGCTCCTGCTTACTAGGCAGCTGCATTAACCACGGCGCCACTCAGACGGAATGTTCATCACCAATGTGCACACTATTTTGGAAAACTTCCCGGCCAACTTACATTCCCACCTAACCCCATCTATGCAGTTTGCATCCTTGTCCTCTGTACTAACTAATTTTAGATTCCTGCATCAGCGCTGAAGGTAGTTCATTCTTTGCACATCAAGGTGAGTCAGCTATACACACATCAAAAAAAAGTTTTGCCTCACTTCGGTTGCCCCGGAACCTGAATAGAAAATTGGAATAGAGATCAACATATACATCATTTCCATGCTCATGAAAACCAAACATTAGATATTGTAGAACTATATACAGCGAGACGTGGTCGTCCTGACTGCTGTACACCGGTATCTCTAATACCCCTTGCATTGATGCATGCCTGTATTCGACGTGGCATTCTATCCACAAGTTTATCAAGGCACTATTGGTCCAGATTGTCCCACTCCTCAACAGCAATTAGGCGCAGACCCCTCAGAGTGGTTGGTGTGTCACGTCGTCCATAAACAGCCTTTTTTCAATGTATCCCAGGCATGTTCGATAGGGTTCATGTCTGCAGAAGATGCTAGCCACTCTAGTCAAGCGATGTCGTTATTCTGAAGGAAGTCATTCACAAGATGAGCACGATGGGGGCCCGAATTGTTTTCCATGAAAACGAATACTTCGCCAGTATTCTGCCGATATGATTGCACTATCGGTCGGAGATGGCGTTCACGTATCTTACAGCTGTTATGACGCCTTCCACGACCACCAGCGTCGTACATCGGCCCTACATTATGCCACCCCAAAGCAGCAGGGAAGCTCCACCTTGCTGCACTCGCTGGACAGTGTGTCTAAGGCATTCAGCCTGACGGGGTTGCTAAAAACACGTCTCCAACGATTGTCTGATTGAAGGCATATGCTACACTCATCGATGAAGAGAACGTGATACCAATCCTGATCGGTCCATTCCGGTGTCGTAGTTGCAAAGATGGACCTCGCCATGGACGTCGGGAGTGAAAAAATGGTTCAAATGGCTCTGAGCACTATGGGCTCAACTGCTGTGGTCATCAGTCCCATAGAACTTAGAACTACTTAAACCTAACTAACCTAAGGACATCACACACATCCATGCCCGAGGCGGGATTCGAACCTGCGACCGTAGCAGTCGCATGGTTCCGGACTGCGCGCCTAGAACCGCGAGACCACCGCGGCCGGCGTCGGGAGTGAAGTTGCGCATCATGCAGCCTACTACGCGCAGTTTGAGTCGTAACATGACCTCCTGTGGCTGCACGAAATGCTTTATTCAACATGGTGGCGTTGCTGTCAGGGTTACTCCGAGCCATAATCCGTAGATGGTGGTCATCCACTGCAGTAGTAGCCCTTGGGTGGCCTGAGTCAGGCATGTCATCGACAGTTCCTGTCTCTCTGTATTTCCTCCATGTCCCAACAAAATCGCTTTGGGTCACTGGGAGACCTCTCGACATTTCCCTTGTTGAGAGCCCTTCCTGGCACAAAGCTTCAATGCAGACGTGATCAAACCGCGGTGTTGACCGTCTAGGCACGGTTTAACCTGAGACGACACGAGCCGTTTACCACCTTCCTGGTGGAATGACTGGAACTGTCCGGCTGTCGGACCCCCTCCATCTAATAAGCGCTGCTCATTCATGGTTATATACATCTTTTGGATGGGTTTAGTGATACCTCTGGACAGTCAAAGAGACTGTTTCTGTGATATAATATCCACAGTCAGCGTCTGTCTTGGGGAGTTCTGAGAACCAGGGTGATGCAAAACTTTTTTTGATGTGTGTATGAATGCACGGTGTCTGTTCTTTCAGACATGTCCAAAAGAACAAACACCACGCACTCATATAATTGATTTGCCTCGATGGGCAATGAATATACAACATCCAATGCAGATGCATATTTGAATTCGATGTGTAAAGGAAATGTCTTAAAGAATAGACACCATGCACTCACATAATTTATTTATCTCGTTGTACAATGAATCCTCAACCTAGAGTGCAGTTGCATTTCCACATTTGAGCTCAAGTGGGAAACTATAATTAGCAATCATAGAGGACATGGTTGGGACTGTGGATAGGTTGCGCTTGGTGGGAATTTGAGTCAGCCAGGGAGCGTGCAAAAAAAAAAAAAAAAAAAAATTGGTTCAAATGGCTCTGGGCACTATGAGACTTAACATCTGAGGTCATCAGTCCCCTACAACGTAGAACTACTTAAACCTAACTAACCTAAGGACATCACACACATCCATGCCCGAGGCAGGATTCGAACCTGAGACCGTAGCGGTCTCGTGGTTCCAGACTGTAGCGCCTAGAACCGGCTCTGCGAGCGTGCAGGGACAGTCAATGCATTTGTGATAAACAGTGTGTCTGGATGGCGCAAGGGTTAACGCAGCTGCCTAGTAAGCAGGAGAGCCAGAGTTGGAGCCCCGGTCTGGCATACATCTTCACGTGTCGCCCCTGATTCCCAGAGCAGCTGATATGATTAGTTCATTACCATTCCTTTTCTTTCTTCCTGCTCTACTTTCAATTTACATGAGCCGTGGGGAGGATTTGGCCCCAGTGATTCTCTTTTCTGGTAGGGGCAGTAATCCCACTCTTTCTGACATGCGCGTTTTCTGTTTGGGTTTCCTCTTCTGGCCGCTATTGAAGCTCGGCGGTTCCGGCTATGGCTCTCTTGGTTTTCCGCTGCGGGTCCCTCGTGGTCGTGCTTGCCCGTTGCTTGGGAATATGTTGTGTTGGCGAGTCTTGGACTGACCGTTACGGAGGAGCGGTGGTTGCCCGCGGCACTGTGTTATGATTCGAGGAGTGTGTCGGCGGCGAGATGGTGGTGATGTACTATAATGCTCTATGAAGTGTGTATATTGTATTACCTGATGCTGGATGCCTAAGTATGCTACGTGGATTCTCGTCATGAGCTATTTCTTTGAAGTTTTGTTTGTGATCCATCTATCGTTACTTGTGCTCACAGCCGGAAATAGTGATTTGTATGTGATTATCCCCGCCGTGGCGAGAATAAGGAATTCATTCTTGGTCCCGGTATATGTTGAGTAGTGCTGTTAAGATTGTAAAACATTGCTCAATGACGGGGGCACTAAGCGTGAGTAGCGTGAAGGCCGCATGAGTCATTCTAGGATAGTGCGCAGGCCATTTTTTTGCTAAGACAGTGTGCTTGCAATATTACTTCAGAATCTTATGATTTATTCTGTGGTCTCCGTTAGAAGTGGCCGTGACTTTGCTGTCTTGTATTATGGGTTTTTATGCTCTTGGTGTGGCAGGCCGTTAACTTCTCCAGACTTTCTGCTTGGTATTGGGGTCTGCCTGTAAGAGCAAAGAAATTTGAGTTGTAACATTCAAAATGGTTGAAATGGCTCTGAGCACTATGGGACTTAACATCTGTGGTCATCAGTCCTCTAGAACTTAGAACTACTTAAACCTAACTAACCTAAGGACATCACACACATCCATGCCCGAGGCAGGATTCGAACCTGCGACCGTAGCAGTCACGCGGTTGAGTTGTAAGAAGCGAATGATTTTCTATGCTATGTGTTCTGATGTCTTGTAGGTGTTGAGGGCATTAACAGGGGGGAGGGGCATAACTCTGAGATAAGAGGATTTGTGTAGTATGCTTTCGGTTGTTTGTCTGTCCTTTGTGTTGTGGTTGGCAGGAGAGCCAACCCTGTATTGCTAAAGGAGGCCGAAAAGAACGCGTTTTAGCTCACGCAGGCTGGCGTGAGGTCTGGAAAATGACAAGGGAATTAGAATTGAGAAAAACGGTCGTAGCTGGTGGAATACTTAACTTTAATCCATTCATGGAGAACGTCAATCTTTATGGTACATTATTCACAATATCAATAGTACGGATACTGGCACCTTGCTAGGTCGTAGCAAATAACGTAGCTGAAGTCTGAGCTAACTATCGTCTCGGCAAATGAGAGCGTAGAAGTCAGTGAACCAACGCTAGCAAAGTCGGCTGTACAACTGGGGCGAGTGCTAGGAAGTCTCTCTAGACCTGCCGTGTGGCGGCGCTCGGTCTCCAATCATTGATAGTGGCGACACGCGGGTCCGACATATACTACGGGACCGCGGACGATTTAAAGGCTACCACCTAGCAAGTGTGGTGTCTGGCGGTGACACCACACTTTGTGTGTGTGTGTTTTAATGTTATAGTGCACTACGGGTGGCGGGCACAATAAGTTTCGGATCGACCAATACAAGGGGCGCCGCCTTGATTGAAATATGTTTGGACGCCGTTAGCTCGGCCAGCTTAGTTTTGGTGATGCTCGGCCCTACTTGGCTGTATCCTGTCAGTCGCTGCTCGCCCCAGTAGTTGACATAACCTAAATATTCTCTCTTGTAATGATTTGGAGATTCCTCTCGTTAATGTGTTCGGGCTGCGCCAAGGTGAGTCCCCTGTTCCTAGTACCTTGGTCACTCTTGTATTGGGGTGGGTAAGCCGTTGGTCTATGCCTGCTGTTGAGTGGAACTTAAACTGACTATTAAGATAACTGTTTTCTGCCTAAGTATTGTTGTTATACTTCAAAGGAGTTTCACGAATGAGTTCATTGGAATAAGTCGCTATGTAATTGGTGAAATTCCTTTGTTCCATCATCTGTTTCTTGGTCTAAGATTCCCGTTTTAAGATTTCTTGTTTTACCAATGGGGATTTAGTCCCGGTAAATTCCTGTTAAATTTGTGGGCTATTATGCTTGTCATCTACACTCCTGGAAATTGAAATAAGAACACCGTGAATTCATTGTCCCAGGAAGGGGAAACTTTATTGACACATTCCTGGGGTCAGATACATCACATGATCACACTGACAGAACCACAGGCACATAGACACAGGCAACAGAGCATGCACAATGTCGGCACTAGTACAGTGTATATCCACCTTTCGCAGCAATGCAGGCTGCTATTCTCCCATGGAGACGATCGTAGAGATGCTGGATGTAGTCCTGTGGAACGGCTTGCCATGCCATTTCCACCTGGCGCCTCAGTTGGACCAGTGTTCGTGCTGGACGTGCAGACCGCGTGAGACGACGCTTCATCCAGTCCCAAACATGCTCAATGGGGGACAGATCCGGAGATCTTGCTGGCCAGGGTAGTTGACTTACAACTTCTAGAGCACGTTGGGTGGCACGGGATACATGCGGACGTGCATTGTCCTGTTGGAACAGCAAGTTCCCTTGCCGGTCTAGGAATGGTAGAACGATGGGTACGATGACGGTTTGGATGTACCGTGCACTATTCAGTGTCCGCTCGACGATCACCAGAGGTGTACGGCCAGTGTAGGAGATCGCTCCCCACACCATGATGCCGGGTGTTGGCCCTGTGTGCCTCGGTCGTATGCAATCCTGATTGTGGCGCTCACCTGCACGGCGCCAAACACGCATATGACCATCATTGGCACCAAGGCAGAAGCGAATCTCATCGCTGAAGACGACACGTCTCTATTCGTCCCTCCATTCACGCCTGTCGCGACACCACTGGAGGCGGGCTGCACGATGTTGGGCCGTGAGCGGAAGACGGCCTAACGGTGTGCGGGACCGCAGTCCAGCTTCATGGAGACGGTTGCGAATGGTCCTCGCCGATACCCCAGGAGCAACAGTGTCCCTAATTTGCTGGGAAGTGGCACTGCGTAGGATCCTACGGTCTTGGCGTGCATCCGTGCGTGGCTGCGGTCCGGTCCCAGGTCGACGGGCACGTGCACCTTCCGCCGACCACTGGCGACAACATCGATGTACTGTGAAGACCTCACGCCCCACGTGTTGAGCAATTCGGCGGTACGTCCACCCGGCCTCCCGCATGCCCACTATACGCCCTCGCTCAAAGTCCGTCAACTGCACATACGGTTCACGTCCACGCTGTCGCGGCATGCTACCAGTGTTAAAGACAGCGATGGAGCTCCGTATGCCACGGCAAACTGGCTGACACTGACGGCGGCGGTGCATAAATGCTGCGCAGCTAGCGCCATTCGACGGCCAACAGCGCGGTTCCTGGTGTGTCCGCTGTGCCGTGCGTGTGATCATTGCTTGTACAGCCCTGTCGCAGTGTCCGGAGCAAGTATGGTGGGTCTGACACACCGGTGTCAATGAGTTTTTTTTCCATTTCCAGGAGTGTATATTTGTCTGCAATTGTTTGTTATTTAGTTAAAAGGAACAATTCTTACTTAACTTGTTTCATTCGGTATAATCTTACAAAGACTGTATAAGGTTTTTGAATTATATTTGTTGTTGGTGGCTAGTGGAAGGTCGGTTTGTAAAATATTTTGTACAACTGTTTTTGGGGATATGTGTAATAAAACTTTTTGAACTACAAGCCTGTGTTTGCGTTTTCTTGTGATTCACGTCCCATACATAATATATAAAAACAAATACCGAATGGTTACAAAGTACTAGGCGTTGTAACTGACAAAAATCGAAGCCTGACACAGTGAAATGTTACAATGAAACCAAGTGTAGAGCAGATGTTGTTGAGCAGGTGGCCTACAAGAACTCAGTGGATGCCACTGGAAGTAAATGGCCTATTTGTACTTTTTATAGGGACGCGTCAGTAATTAGGTAATCTACAGACAAGTAACAAAGATCAAAACCAGAAATCGAGATTTCCTGATAAAGGTCGCGGGAAGCTTCCCAAAGATTATATGGAAACCATGGTCAGAGATCAAGCTACTCACGTTGAATCGCCAAACATAGGTGGAAGACATTGCTGCTGCCAGGTGAGAAGTTCTTGCAAAGAAGGGAAAAATTCATCTTGGGACAAACTAATTTGTAAGAAACATGTTTTTGCAGTTTCCTACGTCTGCGTAGATTGCAAAGCTCAATCTACAGACAACGAGGATCTGTAGATATCTAAAGAAACTATTTACTTTCACTGAAACGTTTGCTTTTGGATAATATGTATGAGACTGTAGAACTTTACTAGACTACTGTAACATATTGATTCTATGTGTTGCTTACTTGTAGAAAATATCATTGTGTTATGAAAATTTTTTTGATCTGGCTGGGTTTCTACAAAAATGTAAGCTTTATTCATGATTCCATGAATAACTTCCAGGTATTTTCGCATTGCATTTGAGATGATTTGGAAGATAATTAAGGAAATTTTCAGTGTCTATTTTGTTTCATGGAAATATTTTAAAATGAGTTATAAGTATGTAGCATGACTGAACGTAATATGTAGAACTGAAACAAGGCAACAGACCATTAAAGTGACTACATTTTTACAGATAAAACTCATACCCCAAAGTTAAAAAATCTGAGAATAAGCTGTAAACACTTCGATTAGAAATGAGCCATTTTGGTCCAGATTGTGGTTTCAGGGATTCAGAATGTCTAGTGTTGCAGCTGGTTGCAAGATTAATTGCTTTTACCTTTCATTTTCATATCATATTCTGCTTTATTTTTGTAATCCCGTAAAGCATTGCGCACCGCTGAACATTTCAGACACTGTTGCCTGACTTGTTATACACTGTCTGTAATTTGGCATTACTTGGAATCAAAAAATTCTTCCAAGTTAATAATATTGTAATGTCATGGGCCTTGCTTATGTCGTCGGAATTTATTTGCAACAAAATGAGCAGAAACACAAACAAGTTGACATTAGTTCTTTAATGGCGCTAACTGCTGCATTTAGAATTAGCGCATTCTCAATTCTGTGCCTTGCAATTTGGAGCCAAAAACGAGGAAGCTAATGTGAAAAGAGCAACACCTTCTTGTGAAGGAAATTTAACATCACTATTATCCCACATTTTTTGCCATATGTTCGATATCTCATTAGAATTCATGGTAATAAGAATAAAACGGAGTTGCCTGTCTCAAAAACTGCACATAATCTTTCATATTTATTGCCGGAAGTTTCTTCGTCTTTTATACAATTCATCTTTCGGTGCGAATATAACTTACGATTTGCATCTTTCAGCACTTTGGGGGTCAGAAAATCCAGAGCTGCACACAGAACCTTCTTTTTTCATCAATATCCGCTGAGGAAGACAATCGACGGACTACAAATGCTCGCAGTTCTCTTATTTTGACGTCGTGGTTAGCACGTAAAATACATGCTGGAGCATGTAATGTTTGCTGAGTCGGTTTTTAAAGCAGGCGATCAGAATCCTTACAGATGTCCATGATGCACGATACCTGTTGCTGTTTATTGAGCATCGCAGTCTGACTCCCAGACGATTAGCAAGGTGAAGTACATGCCTCTTCCTTGATTTCTCTCTCTTTCTCTCTCTCTCTCTCTCTCTCTCTCTCTCTCTCTCTCTCTCTCTCTCTCTCTCTCTGTCCATTAAACCAATGTATAAAAAATCAGATCGTCAAGTGTTACTCAAACATTCCTGGAACTAATTATTTATGAAATTTTCGGTTGAAATATTGAGTCTGGGATCTGCTTCGCCGTAAACAGATATATGCGGCCATACTACATTAAATAGGTAAACACACGTAGGTATTTCACCAATACAGCTGATTCGATTGAATCATTGGATAAATACTGGTGACACGAGATGGTCATAGGCAGCCAGTCACAATGCATACAGTTTCATTCAAACCTGTACCCACCTGTCTGGCAGGTGTGAAATTTCGCCAGACTGGTGCCTCGTATTCTGCTACAGAGAAGCATAATGTCATGACAGAAGTACGTAGAACGTGTAGCTGTGAGCCCCAGGTGTGCCAGTAAGTTTACGTATGGCATTTAACTTTGTTTCTTGGCAATGATCTTTGAATATGAGACCAGAATCCAACTTTACTCCTAGGCATTTCGGAGTATCGTAGAGGCTTAGTCGTTGCCCTCTCCCGGTTTCTTAGATGAAAAACGAGGGTCTACGTGTTCCCGGGTTTGGCTTGACGTGGTTTTCATTATAAAATTTGCCGAGATCTTCGAAATCCGCCACTTCTAAAAAGATTTTGCCTAGAGCTGCAGTTGCTGTGTCATCTGCATGAATACGCTGATTATGACCGCCTGCCTAATGGCCAGAAGTCCTACTTTGGCACGGATAACAGCGTCGAAGCTTCATGGCGTAGAAGCAGTGATGCCTTGGTAGGTCGGTGGGGGGAGTTGGCACCATATCTGTGCACACAAGTCACATAATTCCCGTAAATTCCGGGGAGGGGCGATGAGCTATGACGCCATGTTCAATCACATCTCAGATGTGTTCGGTCGGGTCCAGGTATGGCGAGTTTGGGGGCCAGCACATCAACCGGAACTCGCTATTTTGTTCCTCGAACCACCCCATCACACTCCTGGTCTTGTGACATGTAGTGTTTCCTAGCTGAAAACTGCCTCTGCCGTTGGGAAACATGACCATATTAATTGGTTCAAAATGGTTCAAATGGCTTTGAGCACTATGGGACTTAACATCTGAGGTCATCAGTCCCCTAGAACTTAGAACTACTTAAACCTAACTAACCTAAGGACATCACACACATCCATGCCCGAGGCAGAATTCGAACCTGCGACAGTAGCGGTCGCACGGTTCCAGACTTATTAATTGGTGTACGTGGACTGAAACGAGTGAAAGATTCACATTGGGCGTCGAGGTACCATGCACGAACTTCACTGTACCCGTGGATAGCCACGTGAATGTTCCGCAGCCGCCGCCAGCATGTCTCCATACTGCAGTACAGTTGTCAAGGGGCTGTTCCTCTAGAAGACGACGGATATGAGCCCTCCCATCAGCGTCATGAAGAAGGTATCGGGATTCATCAGACCATGCAACGTTCTGCCACTGCGCCAACGTCCAGCGCCGATAGTCACGTGCCCATTGCAGTCATAGTTGCCGATCTCGTGGTGTTAACTATTGCACATGCTTTGGTCGTCGGCTGTGGAGGTCCATCCTTAGGAGTGCTCACTGCACTGTGTGTTTAGACACACTTGCACTCTGCACAGCATTAAAGTCTGATATTAGTTCCTCCACCGTTCGCCGCCTGTCCTGTTTTACTAGTTTGCCTATCCTACGACGTCCGACATCTGTACTGAAGGGTGGCCGCCCAGCAGCCTCGACATCTGGACATGGTTTCACTTTGCTTTCTCCCAGTGTTGAAGACACTCACAACAGCTTTCCTCGAACACCAGACAAGTCGTGGAGATTCTGAAATGCTCGTGTCGAGACTCTGGGCTATCAAAATCTGCCCTCGGTCAAACTCAGAGAGATCGCACGCCCTCCCCATCCTACACATGGACAGCACGCTCACTGATACTACACCCATCGTGCATGTCTCTGAGTAGCAGCCATTCAGTCCTAACCAGGTGACGCTGCTACGCCTTGGAAGGTTTATATTAATAGTTGCTTGGCGGTCATGACGTTCTGGTTGATCAGTTTTCTTTTTTCAAGGTTGATTGATTGGTCGTTAGTGGAGATGTTGTGCAGCGGTACACTACCCCAGAGAGACCGTTCTTCGAAGTCTTCATTGGTTCTTCTTACTATGCAGAAAGACAAAAAACTCCTGGTCTGCCAGAAACACTGGGTGAACTGGGTTGAACAGAAGTCTTTTGTGACTGAATATATGTTTCTACTCAACTTCTTGTGGCTGCTGACAGATCTGTGGATGCTATTTCCATCATTTTTACCCTTTCATAACCATCTTCTATGTACTGAATCAGATTAAGAATTTGACCACCGCATGGTCGGAAAACTGACTGCTCATCCACTGAATAACAGCCACAAAACGGAAAAGAAATAAACAGGAAATCGATCCCAGACACCTCCTGCTCAGACATGAACGACAAAACCTAAGCTAAGGTCAAGGAGTAGCTTCATCTACACAGCATCAGCAACCCCATCAGCATTTGATATAGCCAAACAGAGATATGGAGAAATTCATTAACCGAAAGGACCGAGGAGGAAATCAAAGAGCAACCTGCCGTACGTGACATGGAAGGAATCGATTGAGGACAGAAGTATCACGATCCGTTATGACCCTCAGGAAGTTGGGCTTCATTCTGCGAGTGTGGTGACCTGCTGGACGTACAACATCTCCTGGTCTGCAGAAACCTGACCGATCTTTGCACCACGCAAAACCTTCGTTCACCAAGTGATAAGACCGTAAAGACATGGGAATTCTGGAGCTTGCTGTCCATCTAATAGAAAATTAAGAATCCGCAATGTCTTCCAGAATTTTGTTATTATTTTGTTTTACTGAATTGTCTTTTTATTTATTGTATTGTATTTTTATTGTTTCGTGTCCTAGACACATAACATCAATAAAAATTGACTCACTGCCATATGCACAATCACCCAGTATCGGATATTTTAGTTTATTTGGAAGCGTTACGCAACATTTCTTTATACACTGCCGGGAAAAGTTAGTACATCTTTTTAGAGGTATTCAATTCATGCAAGATTTATTGTTGGAACAGAGCAAGTAGAGTACATGAAGTGATTACATTTTGAGTTCATTAGCACAAGCAGTTCTGAGGTACCAGGTATCGACCAATGCTGAAACACCCACATTAATACGGGGTGTAGCCTCCAATGAAGGCGCTGACTCTGGCGTCCAGTCTATCGTACCAACGGCAAATACTGTCCTGGGATACGTTATGCCACGCTTGCCCGACTATTCACATAGTTATGTAATGGAGTTTGGTTGACAAGTCGCACGACTCACTTCTCGTCCCATCATATCCAACACGTGCTCGATTGGAGACGAATCCGGAGATTGTGATGGCCATGGAAGCTCCTGCACATCTGGCAGAGCACGTCGAGTTTCACGGTCAGTGTGTGAACGAGCATTATCCCGTTGGAATAACACATCACTTTCCTGTTGTAAGAACGGTGAATGAAGGGGTATAACAACATTCTGCCTGTACTGAGCGCTGGTTAGCGTCCCTCCAGGAACACCGGAGGTGAGCGTGAGTTGTAGCTTATGACGCCCCAGACGGTAATGTCCGTGGTGTGGCCAATGTGTCTTAGACGAATGAACTCTAAGAGACGGTGCTCGTCAAGTGTGCGTCTACACGTAACGACCGTCACTTGCTTGCAGGCACAATCTGCTTTCATCCCTGAAGACTACAGAGCGCCATTCCACCTTCCAAGTGATCCTCTGACGCAGCAGTCGAGCGGTGCCATCGATGCTGTGACGTGAGTGAAAGATGGGCTAGAAGCGTGTGTGCCTGTGGTCCTACTGCTATTAACCGGTTCGCAACAGTTCGGGCTGACATGTCTGGGCTCACAAGCCCTCTTAGCTGTACTGCGGTTGCTATACGGTCTGCCACTGCTGCCCTTACGTTTCTACGATCCTGGCGGGCGTCTCTGCTGCGTAGACGTCCAGAAACTCGTCTACGGGTGTGAGAATTTACCACACCCCGCCACTCGGAATGCCACAGTTTGATCCCTTTCAAACTTGCTGAGTTGGCTGCAGAAAGTACGAGTACGTCTTCTCCATTTCTTAACAGTTTTTCTGCAGGGAACCCCACAGAGCTATGGACATTATTTGCTACGTCATAGTTGCACTCCCCTATCGCTTGCTGCGGCATTCCTACCACACCACCGTCTGGTACGCCAGAATTTACCTTTGCCTCTAATGAAGATGCCTTCCCATTAAGAATCCCGCACGTGGTGCACCTTCTTATGCAAGTCCTTAAACCTTACTCTGAGAAACCTCCTGGATCTCATCAGAAAAAGATTAGTTTTACAGTTTACGGGGTCGGTAATTGTGGAAATCGTAATGAGCAGTATGAAGAAGGTGTTTGTGTTCTAGAAGATTCGTTAGAGTTCAACGTCCCATTGACGGTTAGGAACGGAGCACATAAAATCGCTCTAAGCACTACGGGACTTAACATCTGAGATCAGCAGTCCCCTAGACTTAGAACTACTTAAACCTAACTAACCTAAGGACATCACACACATCCATGCCCGAGGCAGGATTCGAACCTGCGACCGTAGCAACAGCGCGGTTCCGGAATGAAGCGCCTAGAAACGCTCGACCACAGCGGCCGGCATGGAGCACATACTAGCATTGGATAAAGATGAGACGAAAATTTCCTGTGTCTTTATCAAGTGAATCATCATGAAATCTGCCATAATGGATCTATAAAGATCCATGGAAAACCTAAATCAGGTTGATTGTACCCAGATCTGAATCTCTGCAAACCCCCTTCCTTGAGCAGTTCACCATCCGCACAGCAAATCTGTGGGGCGAGTGAAGCATTATTTGATAAACTGCTCTTTATAACTTTATAGTGTCTCAAGACACCAACTGTAACCACTACGCCTCAACAATAAGTTCCATCATCAAGAAGCCTATTTCTGTTACCGAGATATCTCAAAGTACTTCAACGCGTCCACAGATCTCACTGTTTCAGGAAACGTGCACAGAGTACTGTTAAAAGGCCATGAGGATGTAAACTATTTGACACGACACGCCAGCAGCAAACCTTTGTTCATTTGTGTAGTGAAAGAGCAGTCGAGCCAAACAGAGTGATACTCAATTGAATAATAAAGAAGGCAGATCACATCTGGTGGAGTTCTATGGACCGTTCGTATTACGCTCCCAATTGTGTGATTCAGTGGTCAACACAAACCTCCAAAAGAATTAAACAAGTTTTCTATCGTTACACACTGTAGCTGTAGTCAACGGAATGCCCTTAGTCAGTCTCCATGAACTTAGACCCTAATGAGAGTACTCGTGACCGAGACAGGAAATGATTCATCTCTACCTTGCTACATGTCTTACATTCTCACGCCACTCACCTACAGATAAGTAACAACAACGATTACGTTAATCGCATGATATAGCACTCAGATATGGTGATATATATGTGGCTACTAGAACAGTAAAGCTGTTATTGGCTTCAGGATAAATGATGATCGTTTCACGGAAAATCAGAATGTGTAGCCAACAAGAGCAATCTTTATATTGAATGGGACTGATAGTGCGCTAAGAGGAACGTTTGCCATTCATTACTCTTGTATCAGCTATCTGTGTGCCCTTCAGACGCACAGACTTCATATTTCTACTGTATTGGTTCACTTAATTCCCACGCGTATTGTGTCAGCAAAAATAACTTATCTAAGGTAACGTGCTTTCATTTAATGACTCGACTTCATTTTGGCGATGTAACATCAGAATTTTCACTATCCCCCACCACTTTATAGACCCAGCTGAACCTAGCCTGCTATCAAAATTTTCCTCTGGTTGTTACAATGTTCTACAGAGTTATGACACAGACATCTGTACGAAAATAGTGCTACAGATCTGGAATCATATGTGCACTGTTGTCGTGTGACATAACCAAACGAGAAACAGCGAAATTAAATTTATTTTACCATTTGTGTATTTATCTGCAACTTGAATGTCAAATAACGCTAATAAGATAAACATTCAAGTCGTAATAGCCAGATATTGTTGCTTCCTGAGTAAATTGTTCTTAGGCTTTTCGTAAACCATCCCTCACTGAGCAGTTATTTCGAAAGGCATCTTAGATCGCATGGCTTTTAGTACACTAAACTTGAGATCCTTTGCTTCTCTATCTTTATTTAGTATCTTCATGATGACACGTTATGCCAGCACTTTATAATATTCAGTCGGTGAAAGAACATCTTCCTTTTAGCTGTAGTCTTTTTTCGCTGTAGCAAACACTTTCTCAGGAGGCATGTAGCTGTGGCTACGAGTAGGGAAATAATTCACCAGCTGATTAAATTTTCTGCTCTCTTCCATGTAGGCCATTAGTGTGCACTTTTTACTGTATTTTAATTTTGACTGGTATAGCTTTCAGAAGGTAAACGAATTTAATTTGGATTATATCTGCCTGGGATGCCTCAATGCTTCTGAGAAAATCCAAAAGTGCAAAGGCTACTGGGTTGCACCTTTCAGTCTTCCTACTTCAAGTATAAAAAGCAATCCTTTCCTTTGTCTGTCCTCAGGAATAAGTCATAAAGCACAAATTTTTTAGTTATACTTGTCTTACATAGAGTGCTTGACCCATAGAGACCTCGGGTATTGGCTTATTCCGTGCTACATCAAAACGCAACGCACTTCAACCAAATTTGGATTTTCCTCCGTCATTATTGCATAGAACTTTTTATATGAAGTTTTTGCAACCTGCAGTTTTTAATTAACTGATTCTTTTTCTGCAGATAATGTTCATTTTTAACTTCAGTAAGGACACACAGCATGTTTTGCATGTACCTTTATGGGGAGTTTTAAATGACTGTTTAACACAACGCTAGAAAATATGTTTGTACTTCTACAAACAGAACTAGATAGGCCTCATGATTCCCTTTTTTACAGAAATGTTTCCACATTTTATTGCATTCATATCCCATGGTAAATATCCTCTTTCGTAGTTTTTCCTTGAATTTTGGCTCTCTAGATTTTTATGTTTTGATATCATTTTTATAGCCTATGTAACTTCTTTATCTTTAGTAATGCTGCAGTCACGCGGTCAGTTTTCAGTCAGTAACTTCCCTGTTACATGACATTTATTGGCCAGATCTGAGAGTCCGTGTTTGGACATCCTTGATGTTCTTTGAAATGTCGTGGCACGTGCAGGTACTCGTACCGTGCGGCCGTATTTTTCCTTATGCTGTACTTTATAGAAACGGCATTTTTCCTTTTTGCTACTTTCTCGAGTTCTCTACATTTTGGTGATGTCATTACCATGTATTTTGGCAATAATGTATCCTGTTCCGTTCCGTTTAAACTGTTAACATGTCCATGAAAAGTTGTGATACCCACATAACTGGGTCACCTGATCTACATTCTTTTCTTTCTAAGACTTTTGGGTTCAGTGGTATGTTTGGTAGCCCACGTGAACAGGCAGTAGCTGAAATTTTCTTGTACTTGCTTTTTTTTTCTTGAGAAAACCCTTTCGCATTATCATTGACAATCACACTACATTGGTACTGACGTGCTACATTGTGATTAAAAAGTTTTCAGTAGCGTTGAGCAATACTTTCTAAAACTTTAAACCGTCATTTGACTGTGTGTTATTATATTTATCTCTTGTAGTACCCAGATTTCTGCTTTTATGCCATTATACAGAACAATGCCAAAGGTACTTGATAGTGGCAAAAAAGCCGAAAACTGGATAGTACAAAAATAAATATAATAATACAGAGTCAAATGGCGGTTTACTCTTTAAAAAAAAAATTCTTGTTGATTGATTGCTTACAATTTTATTCTCCATTCTGGTCTCTCAAGCGCAAAGCATAGTTTGCGTTTATCGACTTTTGCTTTAATTGGCTGAGAGCTTTGGACACCCTATAACAGCAGAAAATATCAGATTTTAACCAGACCGTTTCAACAGGTCATGTATGAACAATAAGTCTGATTTCTAAATACAAAAGTCTTAATTTTGAAAAACTGAACATATGAAAAAACGCGTTCAAAAAGCTCTCCTAAGAACAAATTTATGCGTTGTGCAAAGATTTAATTTTTTGGGATAATACACACATCAAAAAAAGTTTTGCGTCACCTCGGTTCGAGAATTCCGGAATCTGTACTGAAAATTGCAATAGTGATCAACATAAACATCATTTCTGCCCTTTTATTGGTCATCAAAACGACACATTGGTTGTTATACCAGCATACAGCGAGACCTTCAGAGGTGGTGGTCCAGATTACTGTACACACTGTACCTCTAATACCCAGTAGCACGACCTCTTGCATTGGTGCATGCCTGTATTCGTCGTGGTATACTATTCACAAGTTCATTGAGGCACTGTTGGTCCAGATTGTTCCACTCCTCAACGGCTATTCGGCATAGATCCCTCAGAGTGGTTGGTGGATCACGTCGTCCATAAACAGCCCATTTTCAGTCTATCCCAGACATGTTCGATAGGGTTCATGTCTCGAGAACATGCTAGTCGAGCGATGTCGTTATCCTGAAGGAAGTCATACACAGGATGTGCACGATTGGGGCGGGGGGAGAGGGGGGGGGGGGTGCGACTTGTCGTCCATGAATACGAATGCCTCGCCAATATGCTGCCGATATGGTTGCACTATCGATGGGAGAATGGCATACACGTTTTGTATAGCAGTTACGGGGACTTCCATGACCAGCAGTGGCGAACGTCGGCCCTACCTAATCCCACCCCAAAACAACAGGGAACCTCCACCTTGCTGCACACGCTGGACAGTGTGTCTAAGGCGTTCAGCCTGACGGGGTTGCCTCCAGACACGTCTCTAACGCTTGTCCGGTTGAAGGGATATGCGACAATCAACGGTGAAGAGAACATGATGCCAACCCTGGGCGGTCCATTCGGCATGTTGTTGGGCCCATCTGTACCGCGCTGCATGGTGTCGTGGCTGCAAAGATTGACCTAGCCATGGACGTCGGGAGTGAAGCTGGGCATCAAGCAGCCTATTGCGCACAGATTGAGTCGTAACACGACGTCCTGTGGCTGCACGAAAAGAGTTATTAAACATGGTGGCGTTGCTGTCAGGGTTCCTCCGAGCCACAATCCATAGGTAGTGGTCCTTGAGTGCAGTAGTAGCCCTTGGGCGGCCTGTTATCAGCAGTTACTGTCTCTCTCTACTCATGTCCGAACAACATCGCTTTGGTTCACTGAGAGACGCCTGGACATTTCCCTTGTTGACAGCCCTTTCTGGCACAAATTGACAATGCGGACGCGATCGAACCGCTGTATTGACCGTCAAGGTATGGTTTAACTACAGACAACATGAGCCCTGTACCTCTTTCCTGGTGGAATGACTGGAACTGATTGGCTGTCGGACCCTCTCCATCTAATAGGTGCTGCTCATGCATGGTTGTTTACATCTTTGGGCGGGTTTAGTGACGTGTCTGAACCGTCAAAGAGACTGTGTCTGTGACACAGCATCCACAGTCAACGTCTACAGTCATAGTCATCGTCTACTTTCACTGCAAGTATTGCGGAAATGGAAAGCGCTTTTGATCAGCTGTTTTTTACAGAATAGATCGGTAGTCATGGACTCGTATTGTTAACCAATAGCCGGCCGCGGTGGCCGCGCGGTTCTAGGCGCTTCAGTCCGAAACCGCGGGACTGCTACAGTCGCAGTTTCAATCCTGCCTCGGGCATGGATGTGTGCGATGTCCTTAGGTCAGTTAGTGAGCGACAGTACAAGCATTAGGTCTTTAGTGGACGATGGAATTTACGAACGCAGAAAAAACTGACTTGCTTATGCTACATGGAGAGCGTAGGAGTAATGCAGTTCGTTCTTGTATTGTGTATCCCAACAGACGTCAACCCTCCCGGCAATTATTTATTAACCTCTGTAACCAGTTAAGTGAAAATGGTTGTATAACATGAAGACGACAGAAGATGAGTAAATTAATGTTCTTGCTGCTGTTGCAGTTGATCTGCACGTTAGCTCCCGCGCAATCTCACGAAGAACTGGCATGTATCAGGCAAGTGTCCTACGCATTTTCCATCGACATAGGTTCCATCCCTCTCGCATCTCTCTCCTTCAAGATCTGCATGGGAAAGATTATGAGACTCATGTTAACTCCTGTACGTGGGCATCAAGACAGGGTGTCCAGATGTGTCAAGTATCTTGTTTAGTGTTGAAGCCACATTTACCGATCATGGTCAGGTAAACTGCCAAAACATGCAGTATTGGTCTGTTGATAGTCTCCATTGGCTTCGTTAGGTGGAACATCAGCCTCCATAGAGTGTAAACGTGTGGTGTGGGATAATGAACCATCAGCTCATAGGCCCATTTTTCATAGGCAGAACACTAAACACACGCAAGTATCGCAGCCTTTTAACAGAAGATCTTCCACAGATGCTAGATGTTCCTCGGCAGACTATGAAGAACCTGTGGTGGTTACCCAGCCCATAGTGCTCGAAGTACTACAGCATGTCTTCACGAAACGTTTGAAAATCGTTGGACTTGATGCAGATGATCTGTATCTTGTCCATTCCCCAGATGTGACGACAGTAGGCTTTCTTCTGTGGGGAAAGCTGAAAGACGTTTTCTGCAAGGACATACCAAATACACACGACATATTACTGCACACTGCTCGGACATATCTGCTGAGTTGTTATAACATGTGCAGCAATCGTTCTGCGCCAGACTGGAAGCATGCATTACCGCTGCTGGTGATCAGTTTGAACGCAGACTGTGAGTAGTGCAGCTAGGTGGTTTTGGGACAACTTGCATCGTTGCCAAATGTATTTAAGATGGCGGATCCAAGATGGCGGCTGCAGATGTGGCAATGTTAAACTGGAATCATAGGGGACTTTTAAATTTTATTGGGTAAGTAGGCCAATTGGGCTACCCCCACTAACCTAAATCCCTTCACCCCTCCCAACACTCCTTTACCATCACACACCCTCCACCATCCACCACCTTCCCCAGGAAATAAGGGGGAAGCAGTCTCTGTCCAGCTGCCAGAGAGGTAGGTTAGGTTAGTGCACATTATTTACACTAATGGCCATTGAAATTGCTACACCAAGAAGAAATGCAGATGATAAATGGGTATTCATTGGACAAATATATAATACGAGAACAGACATGTGATTACATTTTCACGCATAGATCCTGAGAAATCACGACCCCCAGAACAACCACCTCTGACCGCAACAATAGCCTTAATACGCCTGGGGATTGAGTCAAACAGAGCTTGGATGGCGAGTACAGGTACAGCTGCCCATGCAGCTTCAACACGAGACCACAGTTCATCAAGAGTAGTGACTGGCGCACTGTGACGACCCAGTTGGTGATAAATCTGGAGAATGTGCTGGCCATGGCAGCAGTCGAACATTTTCTGTATTGGGAAGGGCCCATACAGGACCTGCAACATGCAGTCGTGCATTATCCTGCTGAAATGTACCGTTTCGCAGGGATCGAATGAAGAGTAGAGCCACGGGTCGTAACACATCTGAAAAATAACGCCTACTGTTCAAAGTGCGATCAATGCGAACAAGAGGTGACCAAGATGTGTAACCAATGGCACCCCATACCATCACCCCGGGTGATACGCCAATTATGGCGATGACGAACACACGCTTCCAAAATGCGTTCACCGCGATGTCGCCAAACACGGATGCGACCATCATGATGCTGTAAACAGAACCTGAATTCATCTGAAAAAATGACGTTTTGCCATTCGTGCACCCAAGTTCGACGTTGAGTACACCATCGCAGGCGCTCCTGTCTGTGATGCGGTGTCAAAGGTAACCGCAGCTGTGGTCTCTGAGCTGATAGTCCATGCTGCTGCAAACGTCGTCGAACTGTTCGTGCAAATGGTTGTTGTCTTGCAAACGTCCCCTTCTGTTGACTCAGGGATCGTGACATGGCTGCACGATCAGTTACAGTCATGCGGATAAGATGCCTGTCATCTCGACTGCTAGTGATACGAGGCCGTTGGGATCCAGCATGGCGTTCCGTATTACCCTCGTGAACCCACCGATTCCATATTCTGCTAACAGTCATTGGATCTCGACCAACGAGAGCAGAAATGTCGCGATTCGATAAACCGCAATCTCTATAGGCTACAATCCGACCTTTATCAAAGTCGGAAACGTAATGGTACACATTTCTCCTCCTTACACGAGGCATCACAGTAACTTTTCACCAGGCAACGCCGGTCAACTGTTGTTTGTGTATGAGAAATTGGTTGGAAACTTTCTTCGTGTCAGCACGTTGTAGGTGTCGTCATTGGCGGCAACCATGTGTGAATGCTCTGAAAAGCTGATCATTTGCATATCACAGCATCTTCTTCCTGTCAGTTAAACTTCGGGTTTGTAGCACGTGATCTGCGTGGTCTAGCAATTTTAATGGCCAGTAGTGTATTATGGGTGGAGAACTGGCAGCTGAAATGTCCTCTACACTCCACCATTCTTTGCCCCACTTTCCACAGTTTCTGCTACTCCCCACCCCCACGTTCATTCATTTGTGTGTGTTATATGTTTACTTGAAATTCGAAGACCGGCTGCGTTAGTTCATAATACAGCCAGTGGAATTGAGTTCAAAGTGTTTTAAAACCACCCCTTACTTCACCACCACACAACCCTCTTTCTACTACCCCACCCTTACTTTTTGCCAGTCGCTAGTGTGACTTAGGCAGCAATACCATTCAAAACTATTTTACAGCTGCCCCACTGAGAATAAAAGCACTAGTGTTGGTGCAATTATTACTACATGCCATGACTATATAGTTACAGTGTTAAATGGTAGCAAATGCTACGTGTATGTCCACATGAGATTCACCTCCAAAACTTTCGCGCTCAACTTCATTTGAAGAACAGTATCACACCCCATGCACTCGTACATCGCTCAAGGCATTTATTGTGAAAGTATGGAACAGCAAACTATCACAGATGTACAGTAAGAGTTGCCTCCTGCCAATCTACATATGAATAGCTGCTGGAGGTGTGACAAATTCATAATTTCACACGTACTTACACACTCATACATTGTTCAAAGCACTTGGTATGAAAAGGAATGGATAGCAGTTGATTGTAAACCGTCCTACTACCACCCCCACTTGGAAGACAGCTCAGCAACACAAAAGATAACAGTCATGGTTTCAGCAGTGAACCACCAGAGATTTGCCCTGGCTTGCCTACATGCTACTGAGAGTAGAAATCCTTACATATCTACTGGTAAAACACACATAAAAGTTGGCAGCGATAATTTTAGCAGGAGAAGCACCAGAGATTTTCCCTGGCTTGTCTACATGCCACTGAGAAAAGAAACCCTAACAGACCAATTGAAAACAGTAATTGAAAGAATCATCAATTTTACAAAATCATGTATTTCAACAATTAAATGCCACTCAAAACCAAACAGCCTTGATGATTCAAATACACACACCTTTACACACACAGAGAGAGGGAGATAGATCTGTAAATTACTGTTGTATGTTGCAGGATATAAAAACAGTGCAAAAAAGATTTGTAAATTACTGGGTGTCAGCACAGCAGAGCTTAAAACTGCTACACACAGTATTCGTAATTGTGTATTTAACATGCAGCAAGGCATGGCATGTGGTCACGGTTGCCAAGGAAGAGGTGTTGCTCATGCGTTGCTTTGTAGTTGGCTGAGCCATGACCATGTAGTGCGTCACACGTGCTGCTCATAGCGGCATCTGGCAGTCAGCTCTGGAACCATGGACCCCACCCACTTGCAGCAATCCAAATAATATGGCTGCGTCTTTTGTCCAGCGATGGCCTGCTTTCAGACTCAGTGTTTCAAAGGACAATGGAAATTGCAGTATAGTCCTACAAATGAGAAACCCCCTTAAAAATAAAAATAAAAACAAATTGGTGTGTTTCAACACATGGTCCTAATCGGAGGACAGAGATACCTCTGTCTCGCTCTAGTATTGTCCAGCCTCTGATGTCATGCATCAGGCCACCTTACGGTTGGATGAAAACAACACTGGATGGTCAAAAAGGGAGGGAGAGAGAGAGAGAAAGAGAGTTCTGTCTTGGATCACACATCAGGCCACCTCACAGTCCAGGTACAAACACCTACTGGATACTGAGAGAGAGAGATAGTCCTGCCTCGCGTTAGTACTGCTGCAGTCCCTGACAAACAAGTGTGATGTCGCAGCGCCTTACACTCAGACGAGAACATTATCGAAATTTCAGTCAATTTTTTTATCTCATTGGCTCCTAAAAATACTCCTTCGGAACTTTCCATCAATTGACCTTCCCTGCTGGACGTCCATTTAAAATGAAGCACCGCCTGTGAAATGTGGAGGGTCTATATAAGCCACCCATCCACCTGCCTCAACCTCACTCTGCTGCTGTCCGCCGTGGCAGTCACAGTTCTGTAGCAACATTTTAAAATGAAACATTAGCGGCAAATTTCATGGATTTGTAGAAGAAGATGATCTTCTGCAGGAGGTTTTTTCCATAGCTCTGGTCTTATGGTACAGAAATTGGGAAATTTTCTGGGATTTTGCTTTGGAATGCGAGGACGGATGGGAGGAGGCTGGACAATAGCGAATTGTCCAGCCTGTTTCTGCCGAGATCCAGAATGAGTGTTAAAGCTAACACAATTCACATACGTTCAGTGCTCATTAAATAATAATCAATATTTTCATGTAACCCAGCAGTAGTTCATATGAAAATGAACGATACCATCATTATGTATAATATAATCCTCTAATTATGTAAATGTATTCTTTGTTCAAAGGTAAATACGTTATTACAACTTACATACCTCGTCGATTACAATAAAAATAGTTGCATAAAATTGTTAGACTTACAAGCTGAATATTGGGATATTTTGCGTAATGGAGATTGTGCATTGAGAAAAATAAGATGTGTTAACTACAGCCCATTTTATTTCTGAGTATTAGAAATACGAGAAGCCCTGCTCAGATCCCTCATAAAGGCCATATTTTAGCTTGTATTCACATGAAAATTCTCTTTCGAGAAATTAAATCTGTAAGCGCCTCCCCAAGTGGGATTTCATCTGGTCAGTGTAATAAGAACGACATACAGCACTTCAGCTTCCGTGAAAAGCCATCGTGTGTCAAATGCTGTCCTGACGCCACGAAGTGTTAATGCTATTGAGACCTTCTCTCCACACATCTTTAATAACTTTAACACTGGAATACACAATGCCGCCATTTTATGAATCGTACAATATGTTTCCTTCAAAGTAACTGAGAACCTAATTATTCATTGCAAATTCCATAGCTATGGTCTATACAGGAGTTACTGATACCAGCAAAAAAAGAAAAAAAAAGATTATTTTTTGAAGTCGTCGACGACGACGTCATTTGTGACGATGCATAATCTCGGACTGGGTAAGTTTGCGGAAGGAAATCGGATGTCCGCTTCTCATAGGAAAGATACCGGTATTTGCCTTAAGTGGTTTAGGGAAATTATGTTTCTAAGGTCACCAACTAGGGAACGGGATATTAAAATGCAATGTATCTAAAACAAGTAGCTCCAAATCCGTCAAATTTAAAATGAATACTGTGCTTCTTGAAGTCAAGTTGTCTGACACTGAAGCTATTGTTAGCGTAAGCAGCCAAATACGGTTAAGAAATATTTCTCGATACCGGATACTCACTAAGTCCAGATGTTCAATATGGCTGCATTCTCCGTTTCGTTCCACCATCTAGGGCTCGTGGACATTTAACACCTCGGACTTCACTACCTCAGCAAAAAATAAAAGGACCTCAGTTTATTGACTGACCCATTGAACAATTATACTGGATATAATCGTAGATGCTAACCTTATGTTGTCCAAGAAACAGCCCTTGAGAAGATTGTGGCTTGGAAGTATCATCTGAATCGTAAAATGAGCTATTAGTTAAGAATATGGGAACAGGAAGCCAGTTGGAAGGTAGGTAATGTGTTGGTTAAACTTACTAATCAGCGTCCATTTGTTGTGCAATTTATGGAAGAGTTTGATGAGGAGCTTATTGCTCTGGACTGTAACAAGAAAATAAGTAAAACCAAGGAGCTCTCATCGGCAGATACCAAATCTTTACAAACGTCCATCCTGCCTATAACAAAAAAAGTACAATGATTTGATATCACTGTTCAAGTCAGTGCTTCCGCACTATGATCGGAATATCGGCCATTTTACGAAAACATGCCTCATGAAAGATATCCGGAACGATGTGAATCATCCTTGAAGGTGCAGTGAATGACTTCTGACAATGACAATAGTTTTTGATATCTTGTGGTGTGTTTGAACGTGAGATAGTGAATGAATAACATTGTATTGCAAAAGCTTCGACATTTTAGCGTGTGATTAAAACAATTCTTGCATTTCACCATTACTATGTGTTTCTTTGCAAATGGTAATTTGCAGTTGGTTTATGTTGGAAATTACAAGCAGGTACCTCGCCATCTCTAGCAGGACACAAGTATATATCACCTTTTTTATTAAAAATCATTTGCAAAGGAAAACCGTAAGAACCCTAACAGTACTGACCATTTTAAAAGTAATAAACACTTCACATTGCAGACGCTTCGTGTAAGGTGAAGCTTTATAATTCCGAGAAATTTTCAGTCGCGTTTTCTTTCAATAACATCTATTTTAAGTTATCTAGTTATTGTACTAAGGGGACGATGTCAAGATCTCTCCCACGGTAAAAAAATAAGAAAGAAACATCACTTCTAATGCTTCAAGAAAAGAGATAATACGATTCCTCGAACCGGATGTAAGATACTTGAACTAAAGTTACTGATCGTATCTGCTTTATCGTAAAACAGATAAGATAATTTCTCAGCGATCTGTGGGTATATATATTGCCACTACCACGGCGTCCGCTCACAGGCAAACATGCATTCCATCGTGCTGCTTCTGATTGCTACCGCCTTCTCAACGCGGGTAACGGCTGGCCCTCGCCGTCCCGTGATTCAAGAGGTACGCTAATCGATGAGCTAAGCTTCTCGATATTCTGCAGCTTTTATGAAATTGCCCTTTGTCAACATTACGTCTTGCTAATCGACTTCTTCGTCTAGATTATGACAGGAAATTTTTCAAAGTCGAGACTTGTCTATAGCTACTATTATAGTTGCATTCCATCATGTTTCTTCCACAGTTCTTGATTTCCGACAAGCACTAGCTAAAATTTTGCAACGTCGTTTAGCGATCATAAAACGAGCTTACTGAGTATTAGATTTCCGATTCGATTCAAGACTTCCTTGAACTTGGAACTCAACACGACCTTCTTCGCAAGAACTTCAGATGTAAATGTAACTGTCATGGGGCTGCTACTGATAATCATTTAGACTGATGAGATAAAAGACATGGGATACCACCTGATATCGTCCTGGAACTCCTTCTTCCCGGATTATTGCAGAAGGGTGACCTGGCACGGACTTAACAAGTCATTGGAAGTCCCATGCAAAAATATGAGCCGTCATTATTTGCAGAAGAGTTGCTGGTACAGGATGTTGTGTATGAGCTGACTCGATTATGTTCCCTAAATGTTTGATGGGATTCATGTCAGGCGATCTGGGAAACCAAAGCATTCACATGAATTTTCCAGAATGTTCTGATATTACGCATTGCTATCCATAAAAATTTAACCGTTGTTTGGGGACATTAAGTTCACGAAAGGTTTAAAGTGGTCTCGAAGTATCTGAACATAACCATATCCAGCCAATGATCTGTTCAGTTGGGCCAGATGACCCACACCATACCATGTAAACACAACCCACACGATTATGGAGTTACCACCAGCTTGCACAGTGCCTTGTTGACAACTTGGGCTCAGGGCTGTGTGGGGTCTGCACCACATCCGAACCCTACCCTCAGCTCTTAGCAACCGAAATCGGAACTTATCTGACCAGGTCACAGTTTTCCAATCGTCTAGAGACCAACCGATATGATCACGAGCCTAGGAGTGGTGGTGCAAGCGATATCGTGCTGTTAGCAAAGGAACTCGCATCGGTCGTCTGCTGCCGTAGCCCATTAACGCCAAATTTCGGAGCACTGTTCTAATGGATGTGTTCTTCGTACATACCCCCTGATCTCTGCCGGTTATTTCAAGCCGTGTAGCTTGTCTGTTAGGACTGACAACTTAAGGCAAAGGCCGCTGCACTCACTCGTTAAGTGAAGGCCGCCGTCGTTCGTGGTGAGAGGTAATGTCTGGAATTTGGTATCCGCAGCACACTCTTGACACTGTGGATCGCAGAATATTGAATTCCCTAGCGACTTCTGAAACTGAGTGTTTCATATGTCTATCTCTAACCATAATTCTGCGTTTAAAGCCTGTTAATTAACGTCGTGTGTCCATAATCACGTCGGAAAGGTTTTCACAGAAATCGCCTGGGTACAAACAACAGCTCTGCCAATGAACTGCCCTTTTATACCTTGTGTACGTATACTAACGCCATTTGTACACTGTTCGGTCAGAACATTATGACCACCTAACTAACAACTTTGACATGGAAAATTGTGGCAAAGCATAGTGGCATGGAAGCAGTGAGACCTTAGTTGGTCGCTAGAGAGAGTAGTTGGTACCATATCTACGCACGTATATTCCGGCAGGGGGGGGGGGGGGAGTGGGGGGATCTCTGAGGTCCCATTCAACCACACTGCAGATGTGATTCATGGGTTAAGATCCGGCGAGTTGCAGGGGGGGAGGGGGGCAGCACATCAATTGGAACTCACCAATGTGTTCCTCGAATCACTCCGTCAGACTTCTGGCCTTGTAACATGGCGTATTATCTTGTTGAAAAAATGCCGCTGCCACCGAGAAACACGATCGTCATGAAGGGGTGTACACGGTCTGTAACCAGTGTACCATACTCCTTTGCCGTCATGGAGCCTTGACCGTGAATGTTCCCCAGAACACTGAGCAGGCGTCGCCAGCTTGTCTCCGTCCCGCCGTACAGGTGTCAAGGAGCTGTTGCCCTGAGAGACGACGATTTCGCGCCCTCCCATCGCCACGATGAAGAAGGTACCGGGATTCATCAGGCCATGCAAAGCTCTGCCGCTGCGCCAACGTCCATTGCCGATGGTCACGTGCCCATTTCAGTCGTAGTTGCCGATGTCGATGTCGTGGGGTTAACATTGGCACATGCATTGGTCATCGGTTGCGGAGGCCCATTTTTAGAAGTGTTCGGTGCACTGCGTGTTCAGACACACTTGTACTCAGGCCAGCATTGAAGTCTGATGTTCGTTTCGCCATTGCTCGCCGCCTGTCCTGTTTTACATCTCTGTCCGACAGACGACGTCCGGCATCTGTAATGAGGGTGTCTGCCCAACCTCACGACGTCTCGACATGGTTTGACCTTGGTTTTGCCACTTGTTGAGGACACTCGCCACAGCATTCCTAGAAAACCTGACAAATCGTACACTTTCCTAAATGGTCGTGCCGAGCCTCTGGGCCATCACAATCTGCCCTCGGTCAAACTGAGATAGATCGAGAGCCTTCTCCATTCGATATCCTTAGTCGGTCATGTTCACAAATGTTCTGGCTGATCAGTGTATATGTGTATATCACTATCCCATGATGTTTTTCACTTCAGTGTACATCACTGTTCAAGAGGATAACACCGGAGCTTTCGTAAGGCGTTGATGCTTTCACACGAAGCCTAAAACGCCACAAGACTGCAGTGAAACGCATGAAGACTTGGTGCGGATCGGTTACTGGTGCAGAGACTGGCAGTTGATCTTGAAAGTAAATAAACGTAAGGTACTGCCCCAAAACAGGCAAAGAGGTACGTTTCATGTCGATTAAGCTGTTGTCAAAAAAAAAATCACTGGAAACAGTTATCGAAATACCGAGATGTAGAGATCAGCAGCGACATAAAGCTGTGTGACCGCATAAAACAGTAGAAAAAGCAGAGGCAAGGCTGAGATAAAATGGGAGTATTTTAAGGAAACGTCACGTATCCACGTAAGGAGCGGCTTGCAAAGTTTTTTTTTTTTTTTTTAGGTGCGAGATTGACAGCTGCATCAAACCAGTCTCTGGCCTGAAGACAACAACAACAACAACAGATTCGAGATTACTGTTCATCAGTCTGTGAAACTTACAAAGTAGGATAAACAGAAGAGACACAGGATATTCGACAAAAAGCGGCTCGTTTCGTCTCGGAATCGGCACGACAGCGAAACTGAAATGTTTGACAAACTCGTCACAGGTGATACATAAGAGGCGTTGTGCATCGCCAAGAAGTGTACAGTTGACATTTCTATGGGTGACGTTACAAGAGGAGTGGGTCAGCATATCACTTCCAATTGCTTCTCGCAACATGACGATCACACAGATAACAGCTCATACGGTGCTTTACCGATGTTCCACTCGTAAATGGAACATGTAAGGGCAGACAAAATTATGGAACCGGACGAAACCACTAACGCACACCGTAAGGTAGCTTGTAGAGCGTGTGCGCAGTTACAAAGGTTCAGGTTTCACCTATTCAGTGTGCTTCAGTTGGCGTATTTTTCACTGTGCCCACCTGCTACTTTTTCAGGAGATGACTCCGTCCAGTGTTGAATGTCCAGCCTACACATTAACGTCACTGACTGCAGCTCTCTGCACGAAGCTCTTCTTTGGTGTGGGATGTTTGTCCTATGGAAGCCTGGGATCGGAGTTCTGCTACTTCCTTTCGTGTTCTCAGCTCGTGGCTTTCTTTACAAGTCGTAGAGCAATATCTGCAAAATAATTACATTTCATTGACTCTGAAATTTACAGAGTTAGAGTGTGCCAGCCACACATTAAAGATGCGAATTCACATAACGTCAAGTGCCATTTTACCGTCCTGAGAGCCTGCTGACGTGTTTTAAGGCTGCTATAATGCTCTTAAATCGGCTTAGGCAAACTGGGATGTGGAGTCTGCTCCTCCTGTTGTGTCAAATCTAGTTTCTAGTTTCTGTTTCCATATTGTAGATTTTATCTTTGCACTGAGCAGTTAATGATTGTTACCAAAGCTTTTGTTCTCCACAATTCTGTTAAACTAACGTAGCGTTTTCCAACTTGCAGTCTTCTCCAACTTTCGGTACACATAACCATAGATGCATCTGATCCAATAACCCTTCCTGCTTCGTCAGGTAGTCCCATCTGTGCAGCTGCATACAATATTTTAAATGTAGTACTCACCGTTATTTAGAATGAAGACCAGAGAAACTGTTACAGGGAGACGACGTCTTTGTGACTGTAGAGAACGGCGACCTGAGGGGCGTGGTGGCCACGTCACTGAACGGTGCTCTCTACAACCAGTTCCTGGGCATACCGTACGCAACGCCACCTGTCGGAGATCTTCGGTTCCGCGTGAGTACTGCACATGAATAATCTATAGGCTATAGTAGCCATTTGTGTAATTCCACACATTTTCTTGGTGCGGATCACAGCAGTACTTACGTATATCAATGCACTTTATGTAACTAATTATTTAAACCACTTCTTACCGTTACCTTGTTTCAGTCCTATGTCAACCATGCAGAGCTTCGTACTGTCTTGGCATATTCTTGTTGTAGGATCGAAAGGAAACTAGAAACAACTGTACATCAGTAGGACGCCAGTTGTTACTATCACCTTAAATAATATGAAAAAAAGTCTGCGTTTCGCGTCATTCCACTAACACACCATCATGACGTTACCTCGTCATGTACAAGGACGCACGAACGGATACACACATGTTTCTATGCTGCAATGTCTTGCATAGCTCTTTGAATTAGCGGGTTGCCAGACGCGTGCAATACGTCAGGGGAAGCTTTTTGGTTGCGGTATCCAGTCAAACGCATTTTCGCGAGAGTTCGTTTTTATTACGGTTGAACCTCGGCGATTTGTGATAGTCTTGCTCCCGTCTAGCCACTAATAATGCGGACGTTTCTCGACGTTACGAACATTGTCTATACTGAGTGATTTGAGGATTTTCAGGCTAGTAATTATACAAGGGACCGATGATAAATGTAGCAGCTCACCCAGCACTCAACGCAGATGGACTCTCACGAAATTCCCATGTAAAAGTTCGTCTTGCATTCATAGATTATTGTTTGTGTAGTAAAAGAATGCTCAGGGTCGTTGCAGGTTATTCAAACTGCACAAATATGTTCATGTCATGGGCGGTTAGGTACAAGGAGATCTCCAGTACACTTAGAATTGATACTCTGTGACCCCACAGTTAACTAATCTTTTTTATGTGACTAAATAATCATTCTTAGGATCAAAAGTTTCCTTCTAATGCTGAAGACTTTGATTTCCGTTGCTCTCGCCATGCAAGTAAGAGTCTGATGTACCCGCCCGGCTAGCTGCGCGGTCTAACGCGCTGCTTCCCGAGCAGGAAGGCGTGCCGGTCCCCCGCACGAATCCGCCCGGCGGATTAGTGTTGAGGTCCGGTGTGCCGGCCAGCCTGCGGATGGTTTTTAAGGCGGCTTTCCATCTGCCTCGTCGAATGCGGGCTGGTTCCCCTAATTCGGCCTCAGTTACTCTGTGTCGGCGACTGCTCCGCAAACAACGTTTCCACGTACGCGTACACCATCATTATTCTGCCATGCAAACATTTGGGGTTACACTCGTCTTCGGTGTGTGACGTTCCCGTGTGGTGTGGGGGTGAGGAGGGGAGGGAATGGTCCACTGGAGGCCGAACCTCACAATGACCCTCGGTTCGGAGTGAGGGGTGACGGTGGGGTGTGCCCTGTTGTGAGAATGTAAAACACCGAGGGCGTCAGGGGTGTTGTGTAGAAAGGGTATGGCTCCGTCGTTTCTAGATTCCCGCTTTAGTACGTGCATACAAAAGTCTGATACTTATTTCCATAGGCTTGCCAGAAAAACGGCTGTAAACAACCTCAAATAGAACTTATTAGCATTTCGTAATTGATTTTGAAGACGACCGTTGGCTACGAAAAATTTTTAAAGTTAAGTTTATTTGACACACGTTAACATGCAGCTCCTACACTACCAAGTCAAAACATTTTGGCTTTAGGCTGAATTACCAGGGGTTTCACCACTTGAGGCTGTTACTGTTTACAAGATAGCATCACCTTACGTTACGGTGAGGTACACTGTTACATTGTTTTGGTCAACTGATACACATACTGTACCCTGTTACGAAGTAGAAGTAAATACTATGCTCCTGTAATATTTATTACATTGTGTTCAACTACATGTAATAGCTGACTCAAGTCATAGAATGAAATGTTTTGGTCTAACGAATTAACTTCTCACTTTCATTAGACTTTTTTCTTACAATCCCCAGTTTTTCCTCTGTGTAAAAATTTCGCAATGTGGTCAGTTTGTCAGTGGGCTAAAGTTCAAACAGGAACCAATAGGCCCTAAGCACAGACCCAGTGCACGCTTATTTGTCAAAACCATTTCTTTCCGCTTATGGACCATCTTGCTGTCGAAGGCTTTAGGGAATAATATAATATTTTGAGGGTTAACATGAACTCTAAAGGTTGATCTATGGTAATGAATCTATTTCAGAAGAAGCAGGATCGTCGGTTCATGTAGACATACAATTATCAGTGATCCCCTATAAGGCGCCACATTTGCTTCAACTACCGTTCCAATTCAACGTCTGTTAATTCGCCTCTTTTTGGGGCCATAATCATGTCGGATACCTTTTCACATGAATTGCCCGTGTACAAATGCAATGCCATTCTAAGCCTTGTGTGCGAAATACTACCGCCATCTGTATACGTACACATCGCTTTCCCATGACTTTGTTACCTCTGTATATTTTCGACCCGTCTTATCTAAGTGCAAACCTGGCATCCTCAGTCACACCAAGGCTATACAGTGGAGACTGACTGAAATTCGAAGGTTTTGCTATCTGGCGATATGCAGGCAGTGTGACGATACCTTACTGCAGGGCCTCCCATCCTTTTCAGCTGGCGGACCCCTTCTTCAGTCGAAAATCCATGGCGGACCCCTAGTCAGTCAAGAGCACAGTAACTTCAAATTTCAGAGCGAAACCCATGGGAACTGAAAGGTTCTTAATGCAGGTGCCATGTTCCCAATGACCCCCCCCCCCCCCTCGAAGTAACCATAGTCTTTGGTTTAGACATGAATGAAAACAACTTGAAATTAACGATCCAATTTGAATTCCCACTTTATCCAGACACTTACTAGTGGATCTACTCCCTTTGTTCAACACACTATAGCCTGATTAAAATTACTTGGTAATTGAAATTTCACACGATGGAGATTTCTTCCTCCAAGAGCAATCATCGACAAGTCCAAACTGTTCGCTGTTGACAAGCTGTCGCTTATGGTCTGTTCACTTCCACTATTTGGTTACTGTTGTGTAAGAAGCTTGTACAATTTCGTAACAGTCGTGTGTGTGAGTGTGTGTGTGTGTGTGTGTGTGTGTGGTTTTTCGTGAAATCTGAAGAAAAATGTTGAAATATATGTAAAGTCTTCCTTTGGTCGCCCTCTCTCCTCATTCATTTCAACTGGAAACTTCCCTTGTTGTGAAGGCGATGGAGAAATTGCAGCCTTCTTCAACGAGTCTGACTTCAGCCAACGACCCATACTAGAAGTCATAAACTGGTCCAAAACCGACTTATGAAACAGGTAGTGCACTGAAAACGCACGTTTAACATTTAATGAAGCCTGGGGCCGCATACGTGCCAGCGAGCGCTGTGATTGGTCGACACAGCTCGCTCCGAGCATGCGCAAAAGGTTTCAGCGCATCTAGCGCCGTGAACCAGCGCACAAACGACCCCCGTATTGTTGCTAAACAGTCGATCAGAGAAGCCGCATTCTCCGGCACTAAACTCTGTATACTTTCTCACTTAGGAACCGCAAAGGCTGCTTGGGGATACGACCAGAAGTAAAAGTACACATGTTTTTCACACGAAAAAATAGTAATGACTTTTGATTTTCACGTTTTTATTCAATAATTTTACTCATTTTTTTTACACGATATGGTGAAAGGTGGCCGCGGACCTCCTAGAAAGAGCCGGTGGACCCCTAATGGGTCCGCGGCCCACAGGTTGGGAAGCATTGCCTTACTGTATTCATATTTAAGTATTTGGAAGAATACCTCGTTTAAAAAAAAATCGTACAGCTGCTACTAAGTATGTGTGCTAGTGTGGACTGGTAAAGCGAGTTGCCGCTTGACCGTGCGCCGACGTGTGCAGGCTCCGCAGCCGGCGGCCTCCTGGTCCGGGGTTCGGGACGCTCTGTCTTTCGCATTACTATGCAAACACTGATAAACCAGAATATTGCGACGACTGGCCACTACGACGATGGATGCCGCCTGGTGACGTTGCGGCCACGAGATGCGATAACTAAAGTATGTATTCTCAGCGCAGACGGATGGGGGCTCACCGTAACCAAGATAAGGGCTGCAAGTGGGGACATCCACCGAGATAAGCGACTTTGTCAAAGGACATATTATTATTACGCAGATCCTGTGAATGCGTATCTTGAAAACGGCGGAGCTGGTCGATGGTTCACATGCTACTGTCGCAAGCTTCTACAGAAAGAGGTAGAAGGACAGTGAAATTACCGCTAGATGCTAAATGGTTGAACGTCCACAGCACTTCACAGAACGTGGAAAAAATGGTTCAAATGGCTCTGAGCACTATAGGACTTAACATCTGTAGTCATCAGTCCCCTAGAACTTAGAACTACTTAAACCTAACCAACCTAAGGACATCACACACATCCATGCCCGAGGCAGGATTCGAACCTGCGACCGTAGCAGGAGCACGGTTCCGGACTGAGCGCCTGAACCGCTAGACCATCGCGGCCGGCCAGAACGTGGAGATCGGAGGCTTGTCTGTTCTGTAAAGTGGGATAGATGGTGAAGTGTGGCATCTCTGCCAAAACAGCACAGTGCTGGTGCACGCACAAGTGTTTCGGAGCATAGCGTTCATCGTTAAACATGGAGCTCCGCAGCAGACTACCCTGACGTTTTGACGTGAATAACCCAAAGACAGCGACAATTACGATTGCAGTGGGCACGAGACTATCGGAATTCGACAGTCGATCAATGGAAACGTGTGGGCTCTTCAGGTGAATCATATTTTTGTAACACTAGGTCGATGGTCGTCTCTACAAACGCCGTAATCGAGGTGAACGGCGACCAGAAATGTGCAGCACGCCGCGGACGCAGGCTGGTGGGAGCTGTATTATGGTGTGGGAGACATTCTCTTGCGCTTGCGTGGGATCTGTGGTAGTAATCGAAGACACGCTGACAGCTGCGAACCACCTGGATCCCTTCATGCTTTATGCCTTCCCTGGTGACGATGTCATCCTTCAGCTGTATAATTATCGGTATCTCGAAGCCAGAACCGTGCTACAGTGGTTAAAGGAGCATTGCAGAGAACTCACGTTGATGTCTCGACGACCAGATTCGCCTCATGTAATTCCTGTAAGAACCATCTGAGCAGCTATTGGTCACCCTCACCGCGCACGCAGATCAGTGGCACGTTGTATAAGCAATTTAAATGACATGTGCGTCATAGTGGCCGCATTGCATACCAGACATTGGAAATCACTGAAAGAAACTCGGGGTAACTATCCCCTCTATGTATTGACTTCTCGTGCTGTGCAATGTTTACCTCTCAATGTGATTAACGATCTTACAGTTGAACAAGTGGCATCCCTGCTCCCAAGTGCTGTTTCAGTGAGTGAAGACAAATTCTCTATGCTGCCGGAATAACAAAAAGAAATACCATAAAAAAACATTGAGACGTCAAGAGAGATGTGTAATTAATAAATTAGTGTGTAATTTCGTTTTAAATATTCAAACAGTCATTATGCCACATATCTCCACAAAAGTACCTCAAACTGTGTTTTTAAATCTTTGATTCTTAATAATGACAAAGTTACAAGAACAGTCAATAATAGGACAGATTTTGAATTGCGAAGGGTTTTAAATGTCGTACTTTACTACTGACTACACGAATATACAGACGAATGCTTCAAAAATAACTAAGGCTTGTGTTCAACGTGCAATGTTTCATGAAAGCCACATCTTTAACTCCATTGTTGTACACTCCTGGAAATTGAAATAAGAACACCGTGAATTCATTGTCCCAGGAACGGGGTACTTTATTGACACATTCCTGGGGTCAGATACATCACATGATCACACTGACAGAACCACAGGCACATAGACACAGGCAACAGAGCATGCACAATGTCGGCACTAGTACAGTGTATATCCACCTTTCGCAGCAATGCAGGCTGCTATTCTCCCATGGAGACGATCGTAGAGATGCTGGATGTAGTCCTGTGGAACGGCTTGCCATGCCATTTCCACCTGGCGCCTCAGTTGGACCAGCGTTCGTGCTGGACGTGCAGACCGCGTGAGACGACGCATCATCCAGTCCCAAACATGCTCAATGGGGGACAGATCCGGAGATCTTGCTGGCCAGGGTAGTTGACTTACACTTCTACAGCACGTTGGGTGGCACGGGATACATGCGGACGTGCATTGTCCTGTTGGGACAGCAAGTTCCCTTGCCGGTCTAGGAATGGTAGAACTATGGGTTCGATGACGGTTTGGATGTACTGTGCACTATTCAGTGTCCCCTCGACGATCACCAGAGGTGTACGGCCAGTGTAGGAGATCGCTCCCCACACCATGATGCCGGGTGTTGGCCCTGTGTGCCTCGGTCGTATGCTGTCCTGATCGTGGGGCTCACCTGCACGGCGCCAAACACGCATACGACCATCATTGGCACCAAGGCAGAAGCGACTCTCATCGCTGAAGACGACACGTCTCCATTTGTCCCTCCATTCACGCCTGTCGCGACACCACTGGAGGCGGGCTGCACGATGTTGGGGCGTGAGCGGAAGACGGCCTAACGGTGTGCGGGACCGTAGCCCAGCTTCATGGAGACGGTTGCGAATGGTCCTCGCCGATACCCCAGGAGCAACAGTGTCCCTAATTTGCTGGGAAGTGGCGGTGCGGTCCCCTACGGCACTGCGTAGGATCCTACGGTCTTGGCGTGCATCCGTGCGTCGCTGCGGTCCGGTCCCAAGTCGACGGGCACGTGCACCTTCCGCCGACCAATGGCGACAACATTGATGTACTGTGGAGACCTCACGCCCCACGTGTTAAGCAATTCGGCGGTACGTCCACCCGGCCTCCCGCATGCCCACTATACGCCCTCGCTCAAAGTCCGTCAACTGCACATACGGTTCACGTCCACGCTGTCGCGGCATGCTACCAGTGTTAAAGACTGCGATGGAGCTCCGTATGCCACGGCAAACTGGCTGACACTGACGGCGGCGGTGCACAAATGGTGCACAGCTAGCGCCATTCGACGGCCAACACCGCGGTTCCTGGTGTGTCCGCTGTGCCGTGCGTGTGTTCATTGCTTGTACAGCCCTCTCGCAGCGTCCGGAGCAAGTATGGTGGGTCTGACACACCGGTGTCAATGTGTTCTTTTTTCCATTTCCAGGAGTGTACTTTGTAAAAATTTACAATTAAAAGACCGGGTGAAAAAATAGGAAAACACCAAGAGTGCATAGATCGTGCTTGTATCGGACTGCTAGTGATAAAGGAAATTACAAGAAACAAGCCCACCAAGTACGTATTTCTAAGACAGTTGAAGTAACAATTCAGCAAACCTGTACATAAACACTGTTAACGTCCATGTTTTACAGGATTCTGTATCACGTGCTCAGCGCGGGAAGACTGATGCACCAAAATGGAGGGGATCCATTAACCACAAGTCAGTACTTATACGGAAGCATCATTCATGTCAAACCCGCCCCGCAATTTCGTATACGATGTCTTACCGATTTTGGACATTGTCAAGCAGGTAGAAACCCGCTTCTAGCGTCGTGGAAATGTACCAAGATAGCTGGCTGTTGATGGCCTGGGATGACGAGCAGCCATTTCCGTCCCATTGGATGTTAGTTGCTCTTACACAACGTTCCATTTATTAATTGGATTTTTCCTTCGGTCGGTTGCCCCATCTTCAAGACTTTTGTTGTGTGCAATACCTAAATCTGCAGAATTATTTAGCAAAAGCTACAGCTTATATCTGAAAGATAACCTCACTCTCACACAATCTCATTCTGGTATACTTACTCGTATGTCCACTCCGTGCCACAGACTAATTTCGTTAATTAAGTGAAACATTAAATATATTCTCGTGTGTCATTTAGAGTTATTGGTTCCCCACTTCCTGTATTTTAATAATCACAGATGATAGAAACACAAACGTTTTACTGAGTATAACAGTGTGTGACCGTGTTTAGTCGCTCCACTGGACAACCAAGACCCAAGTAGTTTAGCAGCCACACATCGTTCGAGCAGCCCTGGTGCTGAATCAAAACATTTGCTATCTGTTACGTGGCGTAGTGCGATACGTACATCTTAGCAGTACGTGACAGTTCTGCTGTAAAGCTATTACTGCCATTCAAAAAGAAACAAACTTGAGCCCCTAAAATGGAAAACCGCTGAAGGGATCGTGCTGCCATTGCCTACGGAATAAGGTGTGGTTCCCACAAGAGCGCTGAGACTCGCGGCCTGGACGCACGGCCACGTGATGACAGGGAGAGCACGTCTACCTGTCGATCGGCTACAGCACTTAGTCGTGCTGAAAGCGGAAAAATGGAGGCTTGAAAAGATGATAAGATGGGTGTAGTGCATTTTATGACGGCAGATTGAGTGCGGGGAACGTAGTTCTTCAAATAATGGAAGAAGTGAACTAAGAGCAATGCATGTCCGTTGGATGATCGAGCCATGGCAGAAGCGAGTTGAAGGACGGATGTCGCAGGAGGATGTCGCACGATCTGGAACGAGGCAAGCGTTATCATCGCGCAGCTGGTGGATGACCTCATTATTGAAGACCGTCGAGTTTCATTGGCAGCCATGGACCCATAAGTCATTTAATTGACAATGGTTACTGAAGTCAATAAAGTTATCAACAAGGTAGGAGAGTCTTTTTGCTAGAAAGAATAGGTAAGCACTTGTCTTCAGGCCACTTACAAAATGAGTGGCCACCATTTAATTCTAGTATGATGGACATAGAGAAATTATGGGCAAAGTTGAAATAGATTGTAAATTGACCTATGGTGGTATATGTGGCGAGTAAGTGGATTTACGACAGAAAAGACCCACAATGGTTCAGTAACAAAATTCGGAAATTGTTAAGGAAGTAGAGACTGTTGCATTCTCGGTTCAAAAATGAACGCTCAAATGACTGCAAAGGTTAGTATAAGTTCGTGCGTCTGTAGTAAGATCGATGCCGGAAGCATACAAAAAATACGATCGTCACCGTAGCAAACAGATCTTGCCGATAACTCGAGAAAACTTGGGTCCTACGTAAAATCGCTAAGCGTGTCTAAGATTTCAATCCAATTACTCGTTGAAAAATCTGGTGTGACAATAGAAGACAGCAAAAGGAAAGTCGAAGTTTAAATCTCGCCTTTAAGAAATCATTCAGCAGGAGGATCGTCCAAGCATACCTTAGTTTCACAGTCGTCCAAACACCCGATGGTGGAATCAGTAATAGGCATCTCTGGCGCAGGGAAGCAGCCGAAAAAGTTGAAAACAAATTAATCGCCAAGTCCGTATGGAGTCCCAATTCTATTTTACATAAAGTACCGGAGTGGCCCTATACTTAACTTGCATTTATCGCGAATCTCTCACCCAGTGCAATGACCCAGACGACTTGCAAAAAACACAGGTGACTGCTGTACATAAGAAGCTTAGAGGAACGGACCCGCAAAATTAAAGACTAATATCTTTAACATTGGTCAGCTGCAGTATCCTTGAACATGTTCTCTGTTTGAACACAGTAAATTACCCTGAGACGAAAAACATGTCCAGGAATCAGCACAGTCTTAGATACCATCGGTCGCGCAAAACTCAGCATGTCTTTTTCTCACATGATATACAGCGAACCATGGATGAAGGGCAACAATGAGATTCCATATTACTAGATTTTTGGAAAATGTTTAACACCGGTTTCCACGACACACTGTTAAAGAAGTTACGAACATGTGGAACGAGTTCTCAGATATGTGAGTGGCTCGATGAGTTCTTAAGTGATAGAACACACTGTGTTGTTCATCAGAGCCAAGGGTATCGTCAGGACAGCACCAGAGAGGTGACAGGATTGCTTTTATTCTCTACATACACAAATGATATGACGAACAGGATGAGCATCAGTCTGTGGCTGTTTGCTGATGACAGTGTGGTGTACGGGAAGATGACATCTTTGAGCGACTGTAGAAAAGACAACTTAACAAAGTTTGTAGTTGGTGTGATGAATGGCAGTTTTCTCTATATGTATAAAATTGTAAGTTATGTGGATGAGTAGGAAAAACAATCCTGCAACTTTCGAATACAGCATCAGCAATGTCACGTCTACTAAATATCTGGGAGTAACGTTCCAAAGCGGTATGAACTGGAACGAGCACATACTGACGGTAGTAAGGTGGTGCTTATGGTAGGCTTCAGTTTAGTGGGAAAATTTCCGGAAACAAGAGTGAGTATAAAACACTAGTGCGACCCACTCTTGAGTACTTCTCGAGTTTTCGGATACGCACCAGGTGGGATTAAAGGAAGACATTAAAGCAGTTCAGAGGCGGGCTGCTAGATTTGTTACGGGCAGGCACGATCAATACGCCAGTATTACGGAGATGCTTCCTGAACAAAAATGGGAAACCCTAGAGAGAAGATAACGTTCTTTTCGCGGAACACTACTGAGAAAATTTATAGAACCAGCATTTCAAGCTGAATGCAGAATGATTCTAGTGCCACCAATGCACCATTTCGTATAAGGACCACGATCATAAGAGAAATTAGGGCTCCTTTGGAGGGGTATAGGCATCCGTTCTTCACTCTGTCCATTTGTGAGTGGAATAGGAAAGTAAGTGACAATAGCGGTTAAAGGTACCCTGTGCCACGCACCATATAATGGCATGTGGAGTTTGTATATCCAGTGTAGAGATCGGATTGAGCCTTGGTATGTAGAGATCGGATTGAGGTTTGTTATTGGAAAGAGCATTCAGTGTTCTTTGTATCATTCTTCGACGAATTTCTGTCCCCTACGCTCCTTCCTCTGTCTGTAAACCCACTACACCCTTTTGCTCTTCCTTAGAAGCCACCATTTTCTGTTTCCAGCACGACTGAGTGCAGAGGTCGGCGGACGCGTGCTCGTCACTCTGACGTCACGTGGTTAATTAACCGTGTCTCTGTAGTGACGACTTAGGGATCTCAGCGCTGTTATAGCTTCTTCTTGCCAGCAGCATTACGATCCCTTTAGCAATTTTCATTTTACAGCGTCTGGCTCGTTTCTTTTTGAATTACATATTTAAATTTAAAACTATTTTTTACACATTATCTTCTAAGCCACACAGCAACAATAACAATAAAAACATATTTCATCTGTCTTTTTAGGTAGGAACATAAAAGTTAAACACCGAAGAATTTTAATTTGTTTCCATGTTGACATTTAAGAACTGTGATTAATTGAAGTTTTCTGTTATCACTTGAGTGAATTGTTCCATACGTAGTCTAGAATGGCTTTCGATTCATTCATTGTGACTGTATAGTACTTTCAGATATTTGTTTGGCTTATATTTTGATTTAAGATATACTGCTATCTAATAAAGTATAACCTTCATAGACAAATTCACAAATCACTATTTCTTTGAACAACGTGTTGGCACATAGAAAAGATACCTTGTAGAACCATGAGGAACCATTGCAGGAAGGGATACATGGTCCACTCGTTTGTCTGAAAGGAGAAACTAGACTTAAAATTTCACTGCCCTGTACGAACCAATAATCCTATCCATTTGATTCTAAAAATTCATAAGTCACTTTGTGATTCAGGAGCCTCCTTATACGTTTTCATGTTCAACACCATTAACCAACAAATTTAGAATCTAATATTGATGACTCTGAGTACAGCAAAGAATCGTCTCCCAACTATGGCTTACAGGAGTTCTAAGATTATTTTTCCGTTGTGTACTACCTATCCTGTTGGATACTGTTTTTTTTTATTTCAGAGCAGAAAAACCAGAAACCAGATCTTAAAGAAACTTGTATATTCAATAAACAAAGCAATTGAAGTCTGATAGTTCGTGTGTGGCAGGGTTCCTCAGCCTACAGAACGAAGATATCCCGGGCAATGCCGGGTTCAAGGACCAGGTGCTGGCCCTACAGTGGGTGCAGAGGAACATAGCGGCCTTCGGCGGGGATCCCAGCACGGTTGCCATCTTTGGTGAGAGCGCAGGCGGCGGCTCCACGTCACATCTCTTCCTTTCGCCTGCCACCAAAGGTGAGTACCTCCCGGGCTATCAAGACCATAAACCTTCGTTCTAGAATTGGAAGACTCTTAAAAAAGATAGGAAAAGGAAATGGGTGGAATGCAGACATTTCATTCTTTCTTTGTTTTCGGTATGGCCAGCTTTACTTAAATTTTCACCGTTATCGACATATGCTTCAATCCCTTCATATCAGCATTTCTTCTCTTTCCTGCCAACAGTTACAAGCTGATAGGGGTAAAATATGTGTTCTGATACCCTTCCACCTAGGATTTTTTTTTTTTTAGTTTGGACTTCTTTGTATCCAGTGCATTTTTTTTGTTGCCAGCTCAGCTTTAAATTACCAGCCACTTCTTCACACCACCTAGATTTGTCTTTGAGCCCCCAAAACCGTTTATAACAATTTTTAGCAGACTTTCGGCTTTCATATGGAGTACGTACCTGAAGGAGATAAGTCTTGCCGACGTTAATGTTTCCCGACACTGCTATGCATTTCGTCATTGTTTTCAGACTTCCGAACCTTTTTTCCTAATTTCTTAAAGTTTATGGCATCTGTTAAAGTTTTCTATTAGAAGTACTATAAATGAAAAAAAGTTTCGGGTGTTAACTGATCCTCCAGGCTTTTCACCATAATCACTTGTGGAGGAGCAGATTGACAAGGCTGATTTTCAAAGCACTTGGGGCTGTTTCCCGAGCCTTTCCAGCTAAGCTTTTGTTGTAGATGATTTTCTTTTCTTTTTTTTTGCCACAGTCATATAAATTTTTCGCAAAGATACACTCCTGGTAATGGAAAAAAGAACACATTGACACCGGTGTGACACTGCGAGAGGGCTGTACAAGCAATGATCGCACGCACGGCACAGCGGACACACCAGGAACCTCGGTGTTGGCCGTCGAATGGCGCTAGCTGCGCACCATTTGTGCACCGCCGCCGTCAGTGTCAGCCAGTTTGCCGTGGCATACGGAGCTCCATCGCAGTCTTTAACACTGGTAGCATGCCGCGACAGCGTGGACGTGAACCGTATGTACAGTTGACGGACTCTGAGCGAGGGCATATAGCGGGCATGCGGGAGGCCGGGTGGACGTACCGCCGAATTGCTCAACACGTGGGGCGTGAGGTCGCCACAGTACGTCGATGTTGTCGCCAGTGGTCGGTGGAAGGTACACGTGCCCGTCGACCTGGGACCGGACCGCAGTGACGCACGGATGCACGCCAAGACCGTAGGATCTACGCAGTGCCGTAGGCTACCGCACCGCCACTTCCCAGCAAATTAGGGACACTGTTGCTCCTGGGGTATCGGCGAGGACCATTCGCAACCGTCTCCATGAAGCTGGGCTACGGTCCCGCACACCGTTAGGCCGTCTTCCGCTCACGCCCCAACATCGTGCAGCCCGCCTCCAGTGGTGTCGCGACAGGCGTGAATGGAGGGACAAATGGAGACGTGTCGTCTTCAGCGATGAGAGTCGCTTCTGCCTTGGTGCCAATGATGGTCGTATGCGTGTTTGGCGCCGTGCAGGTGAGCCCCACGATCAGGACAGCATACGACCGAGGCACACAGGGCCAACACCCGGCATCATGGTGTGGGGAGCGATCTCCTACACTGGCCGTACACCTCTGGTGATCGTCGAGGGGACACTGAATAGTGCACAGTACATCCAAACCGTCATCGAACCCATAGTTCTACCATTCCTAGACCGGCAAGGGAACTTGCTGTCCCAACAGGACAATGCACGTCCGCATGTATCCCGTGCCACCCAACGTGCTGTAGAAGTGTAAGTCAACTACCCTGGCCAGCAAGATCTCCGGATCTGTCCCCCATTGAGCATGTTTGGGACTGGATGATGCGTCGTCTCACGCGGTCTGCACGTCCAGCACGAACGCTGGTCCAACTGAGGCGCCAGGTGGAAATGGCATGGCAAGCCGTTCCACAGGACTACATCCAGCATCTCTACGATCGTCACCATGGGAGAATAGCAGCCTGCATTGCTGCGAAAGGTGGATATACACTGTACTAGTGCCGACATTGTGCATGCTCTGTTGCCTGTGTCTATGTGCCTGTGGTTCTGTCAGTGTGATCATGTGATGTATCTGACCCCAGGAATGTGTCAATAAAGTTTCCCCTTCCTGGGACAATGAATTCACGGTGTTCTTATTTCACTTTCCAGGGGTGTATTTTCGCCACTTGACTGTATTTAAAATCTAGATAATGAAATAAACACTTCTTTTAAGAATATTCTTCTTCTCTAGAGATAGTGTTGTATGAATATCAGTACAACCTCAAGATTTTTAAGGCAGAAATTGTTTCGCTGATCGACATCAAGCTAAGATACATTCAACGTCCGGTCTGTATACTTATTTTGATGGTGGTATGCCCATCATTACGTATTTGATAAGTAAGGCATCAGGGAATCTCCATTGTAATACTTCCATAATTCTTCTTACAGTTGTAAGTTACTGTTTCACTTCTTAAAAATTTATGTCTTGCGTATCTCTCACAGTACCATAAACGCAAATGATCTGTATTGTCGTTCATTTATTGACCTAGTCATTTGTGTATATGTCGCATGAGAATAGAGAGAGAACAATGTGTTGGGAAAATTATTTTTCTATAATTGACATCTACTGTTCTTTTTTCCGTGAGAATACTGTCATAAAATAACCGCTTTAATGAGAGGCTCTGATACGCAAAGTAAGAATCTTTTGTCAACTGATCAGGATTCATTGGCAGAATCATGTAAAACCTTTTGTCGGCTAATCGAGTTTCGTTGGAAGTTTCTTGTAACTTACTTTATCGCAGTGAGCAGAAAAATCAACAAACACAATGGCAATGATCTTCCTGTCCTCAAATCATTAATCATCCTACTGCCAAGCCTTCAACTATCCTCTCACTTTTTTATGTGGCATGTAGTTCTTCCAGTTAAGATTCTCAAACCTTATGCATTCGCACCATGCACACTGACTGCATTAAAGTTTTCTGTTGAGTCTTGGTAAATGTAATGTATCAACAATAACATTGATTGAAGTAAAAATTATTTTCAGACATTTTCAAAGCTGTTATTTTACTCCGATGGCCATCAAAATTGCATCACCGAGAAGACCAACATATAACTAAATTTAACTTATTGTATATGAACAGTTTACTAGGAAGAACACATGTTTAAATCTGTAAGTGATTAGGGGGTTCGAAGATTAGCATAGAACCCATGTTTCGAAATCGGCTGATTATCAACCCGAACTGAGACTGGATGACATGATGCCATACCGAGACCCAAGGCGTGCCTCAAAAAAAGTTCGGAAACGCCTGTTTCCAGTGTCAATGTTTAGCGTATCATTGTCAGCGCGCCTCTCGGTGCTGACATGCCAAATGACACCGCAGGAATGGTCACTATATGGTCAGTCCACGGTGCTTGGACATCGTTGCACTGTCTGTGTGGATCCTTCTCTTGGTACAAACAAGTGCATTTCATGACTCAAGGCACTCATCGTAGCTGTATGATAGTGCATAGACTACCAGTCACTTTATCCATCCTCTCCCAGTGTTGTCGTTCTGCGCAAAATTATTGGCGAACTTGTCGATGCTAACGTGACAAATTAGACCGCAACAATGGTCCCTGTTCTGTCAGATCACGGTGCCTAGATACCGTCCCAATGTCTACATGGCTGACTATCTTGCTGTAAACAATCCAATTTCATGACTGAAGCTACTGATCGTCGGTTTGAGAGTGCACAGCTGAGTGGATGCTATCTTCATCCTCTCTCATTGTTGTCGTTCAGCATAGCACTGGCGGCGCGCCTCTCTGTGTTGACGCTCTAAGGAGACTTAAATGATGATCTCTGTACTGTCATCCGCAATGCTTAGAAATCGTTGCACTACCCATATGGATATTTATCTTGGAGCAAACAAGTCCATGTCATGTCTCAGTGTACTGATCGTCGCTGTATCATGGTCACAGCTGAGCGATCAGTTTGTCTGTGTCCTACGCTCGACTGTCGTGGGATCCTCACCAACACATGCAGTAACTATGGAGAACTTAAGTATAGTCGTGGTACGCTACAATCCTGTCATTTCAAAATTCCGACACGTGTTGATAGACGTTTCTCCTTCTTCCTCTGCATTTTTTTAGTCAGTTTGATGCCGCTATCCATGAATTCCTCTCCTATGCCAAGTTCTTCAGAGTAGAACTTGCAACCTACGCCCTCAATTATTTGCTGGATGTATTCCAGTCTCTGTCTCCTACTACAGTTTTTGCCCTCTGCAGTTCTCTAGCTCCAGGGAAGTCATTCCCTGATATCTTACAGAAGTCCTGTCATCCTGTCCCTTCTCTTTATCAGTGTTTTCAACATTTTTCTTTCCTCTCCGTTTCTGCACATATTCTCCTCATTCCTTATCTTATCACTGCACCTAATTTTCAATATTCGCCTGTAGCACTACATCTCCAATGCTTCAGATATCTTCTGTTCCGCTTTTCTCATAGTCCATGTTTCACTGCCATACAATGCTATGCTCCAAACGTACATTCTCAGAAATTTCTTCCTCACATTAAGTCCTATACTACAATACTTCTATTGGGTGGGAATGCCTTTTTTGCCAGTGCTAGTCTGCCTTTGATGTCCTCCTTGTTCTCTCCGTCGTGGTTTGTTTGCTGTCTAGGTAGCAGAAGTCATTTAAATGTTAAGCTACTCGCTGTTCTCTTTTCTGGTACTTCTCCTTACTATCGTCTTTCTTCGATTTACTCATTAAATTGTTCATTCCAGTCAGCAGATCATGTAATTCTACTTCACTTTCGCTCAGGATAGCATTGTCATCAGCGAATCGTATCATTGATATCCTTTCGCTTTGACTTTTAATTACACTCCTGAACCTGTAATTCATTTTCACCATTGCTTCTTCGATGTACAGATTGAACAGTATTATTTTTCTGCTGTTTTTAATTTAATAATTTCTTTGGCTGTCTGAGTAATTTTTCCTTACTTAACTTCCATGTGTTCTTACTCTTATGGTTTCTGGTTTATTTTATGTTGTACTAGATTGGGTGTTTATACTGTTATAATTGCTGGTTGGTCATCTAATTCAAATTATTCTTTGTTAGGTTCCCTGCATTCTGTTGCTCAATCAATTTCTTATGAAGTTATATTGGCTTTGATTTTATTACCTTTAATTATTTTAATTGCTAGTTTAAACATGTTTGACTTTATGAATTACCAGCTTTATTGTTTATTTATCATTATTTCTTTCCCTTTAGCTTTTGGATTACAACATTATCAATCCGAGCATTTCGTTCTTGGTCGTCCACTCTTATTATTCCCTCTTGGGTCTTGTACATATTGTATATTACCTGTATGTCCCTATAGCTTACCCCTATTTTTCTTAGAATTTCGAATATCTTGCACCATTTTATATTTTCGAACCCTTTTCCAGGTGTATAAATCTTAAGAACATGTCTTGATTTTTCTTTAGTCTTGCTTCCACTAACAATAGCAACATCAGACTTTCCCCTCTGGTGCCCCTACCTTTCCGAAAGCCAAACTGGTCGTCATCTAACACGTCCTCAACTTACTTTTCCATTCTTCTATGTGTTACTGTTGTCAGCAATTTGGATGCATGTGCTGTAAAGCTGATAGAGCGAATAGTTTCGCACTAGTCAGCTCTTGTAGTCTTCGGAAATGTCTGGATGATATTTTTCCGAAAGTTAGGTGATATGTCGCCAGACACATGCATTCTACACGCCAGCGTTGCCACTTCTCCCAATGATCTTACAAATTCTGATGGAATGTTATCTACCCTTTCTGCCTTATTCGACATTAAGTCCTCCAAAGCTCTCTCAAATTCTGACTCTAATACTGGATCACGTGTCTCCCCTAAACCGACTGCTGTTTCTTCTACTATCACTTCAGACAAATCTTCCCTCTCGTAGAGTACTTCAATGTACTCTTTCCACCTATTCCCTCTCTCCTCTCATTCAATAGTGGAATTCCCACTGCATTCTTAGTGTTTCCACCCTTGCTTTCAATTTCACCGAAGGTTGTTTTGATTTTCCTGTAAGTTGAGTCAGTCTTTCCGACAATCATATCTTTTCGATTTCTTCACATTTTACATGCAGACATATCGTCTTAGATTCGGAGCACTTCCTATTTATTATATTTCTGTATTCCTGCATTTCCCTCAACATTTAACCTATCAACTGAAATATTTCTTCTGTTACCAATGGTAACCGTATCCAACCCCTTTCCGTGTTGATTCCTTGTGACTGATCTCCTAAACTTCAGCCTACTCTTCATTACTGATACAATATGATCTGAGTCTATATCTGCTCCTGGATACGACTTATAATAAAGTATCTGATGTGGGAATCTCTGCCTACCCGTGTCACCCGGCCTTTTCCAAGTATACATCCTCCTCTTCTGATTCTGGAACACAGTATTTGCTACTATTAGCTGAAATTTATTGCAGAACTCAATTAGTCTGTCTCCTCTCTCACTCCTTGTCCGAAGCCCATATCCTCCTCTCTCTATCTCATCTTCAGCTTGCGACGACGGCATTTATACCTGAATTATCGTTGTCGGTGTTGATTTGCTATCGATTTTGATAAAAACAACCCTATCACTGAACTGTTCACAGTAACAAATTCCCTGCCCTACTTTCCTCTTCATAACGAATCCTACTCCAGTTTTACCATTTTCTGCTGCTGGCCACATTATCCTATATTCATCTGACTGTAAATCCTTGTCTTCATTCCATTGCACGTCACTGACCCCTTCTATATCTGGATTGACCCTTGACTGCTAATCAAACATGCCACCCCTATAGCACAGAGACACTAGATATCGATATAAACAAATTGAGTTAAAATGCAGTTTATGAATGAGAAGCCAGCTGCGATATGTTATCTTCCATACGTAATGTAAATGACGAATTGCCTACTTACTTCATTAGTTTGTGATGAAATACTAAACTTTTGCACATGAAAGTATGGATTGCACATCTGGACCATTTGATATTTGTTGCCTGCAGTCTTAATAGTGATTTTAATGGTGGACATTGTCCTTCACACAGTTAGTACTAGAGAACAATCTTTCCTATAATAATATACAAATTTCCTCGATTATATCCATCACTTTAGCGCCTCTAATACATAACTTTTAATTCGTTTCTTTAAGAACAAAGGCTCTTTAATTCAGTATGAATTCAATATTCCAAAAGGTCTTTAATTTGTAGGCAAACGTCTGAGGTATCACCAGCAGATGATGGTTTGATGCAACAAATAAGAAGTGTACTGACTGCCATGCCTCACTCAACACACTCAGCTACATTTTTAAGAACTCTTTTAGTGTACTTCAGGATTAACCTGTATTTTCTTTCGCAGTCAGTCGAATAGACCTCAGGAGTGTTCTTTCACGTAGCATTACCAATCCACTCAACAAATGAACTGCGAATTAAGCTTTATTTGAGAAAACTCTTTGTGATACGTGGGAATTTCGTAAGAGTAGACTTTTTTCCCTTTCTGTTCTAATCATAGATTAACTGAACACTGCCTCACATCTACAAAATCTGAAAAAGATTGCCAGTCATGTAAGTTTTTTACAATTAATCTCAGTAATTTGGTTAACTGCATCTTAGAATATAAAAGCAAAAATTGTGGTTCTGCCTGATCTATTGTTGAAATAGTAGATTAGTAGCTGTTCAGAACTTGAAATAATCACTATGACCAACGATCATTGCTTTACACGCTTGTCCTATGAACTCAAAATCAGGGTCATAAGATTCCATTAAGTTCGCCATTAAGGACACCTCGTCCCTTGGCAAATAAAAAGTTTATCGATTTCTGAGATCTGCAGCCTTTTGATTTAATCCTATGTTGCATTGGCATACCTTCGTTAAATGTTTGTAACGTGTTCACTGACAGAAGGAAAAACATTCTGACAAAATATGATTTTATTGACTACTATAACTATTCATTTTCGTATATCCATCTTTCTACCGATTTTCATTATATAGTATCCTACCTTTTTTAGTGATCCGTGCCTCTATCCCTTAAAAATAAAACCCTTGTAGGTTCACTTTATTGTCAGTGTGTCTATCCGTCCGACTGTTCAGAACCATTTCTCTCAGGAGTGGGTAGATGCATGAAGTCATAAAGTATGCTACATATTAAAGTCTATGGTTTCTTAGCAGTGTAAAAATTTTAAGATTATAAATCACTTCAGTCAAATGATATGGCCGTTTATGTCACGTATTTTGACTCTCGAACACTCACTCATCACAATCTGCAGGGAACTTCCCGTTCCCCTAGAAACAAGAAATTTGGCGAGATGCAAGGTTTCACAGTAAAAATAACCGAAAAAATCCGAAAATCGTTAATTTGCATGAATAAATCCAGCTACACGGCAATTTGCCTAAATGCCCTTATCGTGAATTAGATAAAATATAAACAACATACATAGCAGTGTAGCTGGATTTATTCGAAACAATCATATCACTGAAAGACATATTTTGCTCTGCGGGCTTCAAAGAACAAATGTTAATTTGTAATTACGTAAAATAATTTTTTTTTCATTTTTCCTCCGTCTTTCACTTTACCTGTCGGTCTGCCAAGTACCCTTTTTCTAAGAAAAAATTTGCGTATCGAATTCAAATTTATGTCACATACTAAGATGCATGTTTCATTGGCGATGTAAACCTTTTAAGCTTCTAAGTCAGTGCACACTATAGATATGGCCATTTATGTCGCCTGTTTCGATATTTGAAAACTCACTCATCAAATATATATCGTACTTCCCGTTGACCTAGAATCATGACATTTGTCAAGAAGTAAGATTTCACAGTAAAAGTAAAGGGAAGAAATCCGAAAATTGCTAATTTGCAATTATATAGCATGTTTTTTTTTCGTTTTCCATCTGTCTGTCTGTTACGACCCCTTTTGCTCTTGAAGAGACTGGCATGTCGAGTTCAAATTTTATCACATGGTCCATGGTCCCTTGGCCGAGTATAAATTTTCAGGTTCTAAGTCAATACACTCAAAAGATACGGCCATTTATGTCATATATTTTGTTACTCGAAAATCATACTGTAAACTCTGTAGGGTACTTCCCGTTGACGTACAAACATAAAATTTCACAAGAAGCGAGTTTTCACGGTACAAGTAAAGTGAAAAATCTGAAAATTGCTAAACTGTAATTATGTCATTTAAAAATATCTTTTTGCAATGACAATATACATTGCATTCATCTTCCGTCAAAAGCATAAAAGGCGAACATTGTAGCTCACAAACATACACTCCTGGAAATTGAAATAAGAACACCGTGAATTCATTGTCCCAGGAAGGGGAAACTTTATTGACACATTCCTGGGGTCAGATACATCACATGATCACACTGACAGAACCACAGGCACATAGACACAGGCAACAGAGCATGCACAATGTCGGCACTAGTACAGTGTATATCCACCTTTCGCAGCAATGCAGGCTGCTATTCTCCCATGAAGACGATCGTAGAGATGCTGGATGTAGTCTTGTGGAACGGCTTGCCATGCCATTTCCACCTGGCGCCTCAGTTGGACCAGCGTTCGTGCTGGACGTGCAGACCGCGTGAGACGACGCTTCATCCAGTCGCAAACATGCTCAATGGGGGACAGATCCGGAGATCTTGCTGGCCAGGGTAGTTGACTTACACCTTCTGGAGCACGTTGGGTAGCACGGGATACATGCGGACGTGCATTGTCCTATTGGAACAGCAAGTTCCCTTGCCGGTCTAGGAATGGTAGAACGATGGGTTCGATGACGGTTTGGATGTACCGTGCACTATTCAGTGTCCCCTCGACGATCACCAAAGGTGTACGGACAATGTAGGAGATCGCTCCCCACACCATGATGCCGGGTGTTGGCCCTGTGTGCCTCGGTCGTATGCAGTCCTGATTGTGGCGCTCACCTGCACGGCGCCAAACACGCATACGACCATCATTGGCACCAAGGCAGAAGCGACTCTCATCGCTGAAGACGACACGTCTCCATTCGTCCCTCCATTCACGCCTGTCGCGACACCACTGGAGGCGGGCTGCACGATGTTGGGGCGTGAGCGGAAGACGGCCTAACGGTGTGCGGGACCGTAGCCCAGCTTCATGGAGACGGTTGCGAATGGTCCTCGCCGATACCCCAGGAGCAACAGTGTCCCTAATTTGCTGGGAAGTGGCGGTGCGGTCCCCTACGGTACTGCGTAGGATCCTACGGTCTTGGCGTGCATCCGTGCGCCGCTGCGGTCCGGTCCCAGGTCGACGGGCACGTGCACCTTCCGCCGACCACTGGCTACAACATCGATGTACTGTGGAGACCTCACGCCCCACGTGTTGAGCAATTCGGCGGTACGTCCACCCGGCCTCCCGCATGCCCACTATACGCCCTCGCTCAAAGTCCGTCAACTGCACATACGGTTCACGTCCACGCTGTCGCGGCAGGCTACCAGTGTATGCCACGGCAAACTGGCTGACACTGACGGTAGCGGTGCACAAATGCTGCGCAGCTAGCGCCATTCGACGGCCAGCACCGCGGTTCCTGGTGTGTCCGCTGTGCCGTGCGTGCGATCATTGCTTGTACAGCCCTCTCGCAGTGTCCGGAGCAAGTATGGTGGGTCTGACACACAGGTGTCAATGTGTTCTTTTTTCCATTTCCAGGAGTGTAAAATGTAAGTTGTAATTATATTTTAGTAAGTAAATAAAAATATTCATAAAATGTTCTATATTTACATACATAAAATGAAGTCCCCTGCTCGCTTCATTTTGTACGTCCGGTGTAATTCTGAGAAACTTCTGTAAAGATTTTGATACCGTCTTGGAATCCCCAGCAGCGATATCTTGTCAGTGGCTATATCAAAAACAGGTAAATATCGTTGAGATTCTCGATTCTCAGGATAAATGTACTATTCATAAATAAACATAATTAAGTTTGCAGAGAACCCTCTGTGCGCAAGTCCTACACTCACTTAGCCAATTTTTTTATATATCTGTATACAGCACGGCTTTTTTTTAATGATTGTATTGCTTCACTTGGTATGTAGATTTCTGTTGCTTTCTGTTATTATCACGACGAACTATTTCCTCGTCAGGAAATAAGTTTGCCCAGAGGTTAGTGATTTGCACATTCTTACACTACACTCGATTTTTCAATACACGAAAAAATATGTTTAATCTAATTATTTCAACATAAAAAAGGCCTTTTGCGAAGACATGGCTGTGATGTCTGTGGCCCTTATGTTTCTGGCTTTGATGAAGAAACAACTGAATCGTGACAGTGTTGTATTTGGTGTTTGTTTTCAGCACTAAAATACGCATTTTCCTTCACAGAAAAAATAATATACCGACGCTAACTCATTTTCTTCTTGTTTTGGCGCTTGATTGGCTTCTGAAATAAAGGACTCAATTGTAGAACTGGTTTCATCGGAAGGGTGCACTCAGTGAGAAATAGTGGTAGCTGCGGCCACCCGTATAAAATGCATCCCGGCGCATTTGTCATAAAATCTCGAAACTATTTCGTCATTCACCGCGAAACGTACCTGAGTTTCTCTCCCTCTATCTCTCGCTTTCCCGCTCCCAATCGCCTATATTATGCCTTCCATTCTGTGGTTAATAATAATAATTATTATTAAGTGAAACATGAGAAAGGGATAAGGTAACAGTAGGCGGCCAAAGATAAATATTAACTTATGTTTCAAGTGAGCGCCAGGCTCCCTACAAATTATTTCAAATGCTTTCGGCGAAATGTAATGCAGGCTAAGTTCACTGACCTAGAATAAATCGTATCTTTGAAAGAATACATTTTTTGACGAAATAAAGTTGGTGAAGCTTTTCACTTTAGTTAATTGAATAACTTTAAACGATTCTTTTGCTCCGGCTGTGTTGATATGTTACACAAAAAATTAAAATTAAATAGGCAGTCTAACGGCGGCCAATTGTTGTCAGTCAAAGATCACCGCTGCTCGCTTCGCAGAGACTGAGAAAATTCGAAATAACTACTTGCAATTATTAATTCAGGACGAACTGTTTGCATGGGTTCTTGAAATAACACAATACACTCACGTTTTATAAATATATTTACACTAAGCACAGGATACACACTTGAATTATTCGCTACGTACGAGACCAAGTAGAACAAAAGCTGCCCTTTTACAATAACAAGGGTACATTATATACAACAGAAGAAATGATCTGACTCGAAGTGATTTTAAATATTTTTTTCTCTGATATATAATGACAAAGATAATATTGTCAGTCTCGAGAACGTTATGCACTACTATCTCATCTAATATAAATAATGTCCTCTTATTACATTGCAATCGCTATAGTATTTCTTTCACGCTAATTTAATACATTTTCATAATTAAGTTGTCGTTTATGTCCATATAATATTATTCAGAGTGTTTTTATTATTTACTTAAAATATATCGACTTGAATATTTCAAAAGAGACATTATACGCCCTCCACCCGTCCCCCTCAGTTCAAAGCTTAGATACGCTATTTTTTCTTACGAGTCGGTAAAGAGATTTATTGCTTCTGTGACAGTTTTCACCTCATCGATGTTTTTGGTGGATTACGGGTTGCACATAATAATCTATTTACTGCATTCTGTGCGTTTCCTATAATCGGCGTTTACAAACTGTAAACTGGTTTAGCTTGAAGTGTAGCGCCCACAACTTCATGTTATTGCATTATATATACTCCCGTCTAAACACCGTATTACATACCAAAGACAAGGATAGTATTCTCATTATCAGGCATCTTGTTCGACGGTATAACTGACTGGCCGCTTAATGCACTACAGACGCAGAGAATAACAAGAAAGAGCAGGAGTGTGGTGTCTGTTAGGATGTGGCAATATTGTCTTGAACGCCTCCTGTTTAACAAGATTACAGTTTATCATTAATGAAATCACAACAGGCATTTTTATGAAATTCGAAACATATTCACTGACATAAAAAGGAAATTCGCAACAACTAATACAAACCAGGTTAGAAGTGTGGATATCGTGAATGTGCTCGTACGCAGTATGCAGACGTATGCAGATTATTACTTGTCTGGTCAGTTTGATTTTAGCCATTGACGATTTCCTATATAACTTATGGCGAATTCTGGGATGAGTGCTTGCCGTAAGACCCAGTTCCAAGTACAGGAGACAAAATTTTCCGAAATTGTCCGATCTCGGATATAGTTGTTCCCAAAAGGTTCGCATCTATTATGAAATTATAGCCTAACATAAAATTTAATCTTTTACGAATGTTAGATAAATCACTACAGCACAGTATGGTATTACATTCATTCGTTACTGTTTCATTGTGATCAAATTTCTCTGTAGGTCTCTTCAGTGGGGTGATCATGGAGAGTGGGGTAGCGACGACCCCATGGGGGCTGACGGACATACCACGCGAGAGGGCGTATCGGATGGCGGAGGCGCTCGGCTTCCAGACGCAGGGCGATAACCACACTGACGACGACGACGCACTGCTGGCTGCCTTCCTTCGCGCCGCCAACTACACAGACCTCATCAGAGATGACTCTCTCGCGCTTACGGACTTCGTAAGTGAACAATTTTCTAGCGCAAAACATGAGTATCACTTATATGAGCAAACTACGGTCGAACCACCAGTTCAAAGCATACACGAATTATAATGTGGTAAGCTTCAAAGAGTATCATCACGGACACAGAAATATGTCATGCTGGAAAAAAAAAATTATGATTGTAGCGTACCAATATTAGGTGTACAGTGTTTTAATGTGTGTTTTAATGTAATGATTCACTGAACTTCCCAACAGACGCCTCTACTTCAGCATGTACACTACTTCCCATTAAAATTGCTACACCAAGAAGAAATGCAGATGATAAACGGGTATTCATTTGACAAATATGTTTTACTAGAACTGACATGTGATTACATTTTCACGCAATTTGGGTACATAGATCCTGAGAAATCAGTACCCAGAACAACCACCTCTAACCGTAATAATGGCCTTGATACGCCCATGCAAACAGAGCTTGAATGGTGTGTAGAGGTACAGCTGCCTATGCACCTTCAACACGATACCACAGTTCATCAAGAGTAGTGACTGACGTATTGTGACGAGCCAGTTGCTCGTCCACCACTGACCAGACGTTTTCCGTTGGTGAGAGATCTGGAGAATGTGCTGGCCAGGGCAGCAGTCGAACATTTTCTGTATCCAGAAAGGCCCGTACAGGACCTGCAACATGCGGTCGTGGATTATCGTGCTGAAATGTAGGGATTTTTAGGGATCGAATGAAGGGTAGAGCCACGGGTCCCAACACATCTGAAATGTAACATCCACTGTTCAAGGTGCCGTCAATGCGAACAAAAGGTGACCGAGACATCTAATCAATAGCACCCCATACAATACGACAGGTGATACGCCAGTATGGCGATGGCGAATACACACTTCCAATGTGCGTTCAAAGCGATGTCACCAAACATGGATGCAACCATCATGACGCTGTAAACAGAACCTGGATTCATCCGAAAAAACTACGTTCTACCATTCGAGCACCCAGGTTCGTCGTTCAGTACACCATCGCAGGCCCTTCTGTCTGTCATGTAGCGTCAAGGGTAACCACAACCATGGCCTCCGAGCTGATAGTCCATACTGCTACAAACGTCGTTGAACTGTTCGTGCAGATGGTTGTTGTCTTGCAAACGTCCCAATCTGTTGGCTCAGGTATAGAGACGTGGCTGCACGATCAGTTACAGCCATGCGGATAAGATGCTGTCATCTCGACTGCTAGTGATACGAGACTATTTGGATCCAGCAAGGCGTTCCGTATTACCCTCCTGAACCCACCGATTCCATATTCTGCTAAGAGTCATTGGATCTCGACCAACGTCAGCATCCAATGCCGCGATACGATAAACTGCAATCGCGATAGACTCCTTACACGAGGCATCACTGCAACGTTTCACCAGGCAACGCCGGTCAACTGCTGTTTGTGTATGAGAAATCGGTTGGAAACTTTGCTCGTGTCAGTACGTTGTAGGTGTCGCCACCGGCGCCAACCTTGTGTGAAAGCTATGAAAAGCTAATCATTTGCATATCACAGCATCTGTTTCCTGTCGGTAGCATGTCACCTTCGTGGTGTAGCAATTTTATTGGCCACTAGTGTATTTTAATATTAACTACAAAATTTAGTCCATGCTGGGTGCTTTCCTATAAAAACCATGGTTTTGGTTTTCTGCAGTGAAATTTGTAGTTTTATATTCGTAACATCTTTAATTCAGTTAATGAACAGCTGCCTGTAAATCACTCTGTTTCCTTGAAATGAGTGTAGAGTAGTTAGTGCGGACCTATGGAGTATCGTCTCAGTTGTGCCACTGGATTCGTGATTTCCTGTCAGGAAGGTCGCAGTTCGTAGCAATAGACGGCAAATCATCGAGTAAAACTGAAGTGATATCAGGTGTTCCCCAGGGAAGTGTCCTGGGACCTCTGTTGTTCCTGATCTATATAAATGACCTGGGTGACAATCTGAGCGGTTCTCTTAGATTGTTCGCAGATTATGCTGTAATTTACCGTCTAGTAAGGTCATCCGAAGACCAGTATCAGTTGCAAAGCGATTTAGAAAAGATTGCTGTATGGTGTGTCAGGTGGCAGTTGACGCTACATAACGAAAAGTGTGAGATGATCCACATGAGTTCCAAAAGAAATCCGTTGGAATTCGATTACTCGATAAATAGTACAATTCTCAAGGCTGTCAATTCAACTAAGTACCTGGGTGTTAAAATTACGGACAACTTCAGTTGGAAGGACCACATAGATAATATTGTCGGGAAGGCGAGCCAAAGGTTGCGTTTCATTGGTAGGACACTTAGAAGATGCAACAAGTCCACTAAAGAGACAGCTTACACTACACTCGTTCGTCCTCTGTTAGAATATTGCTGCGCGGTGTGGGATCCTTACCAGGTGGGATTGACGGAGGACATCGAAAGGGTGCAAAAAAGGGCAGCTCGTTTTGTATTATCGCGTTATAGGGGAGAGAGTGTGGCAGATATGATACACGAGTTGGGATGGAAGTCATTACAGCATAGACGTTTTTCGTCGCGGCGAGACCTTTTTACGAAATTTCAGTCACCAGCTTTCTCTTCCGAATGCGAAAATATTTTGTTGAGCCCAACCTACATAGGTAGGAATGATCATCAAAATAAAATAAGAGAAATCAGAGCTCGAACAGAAAGGTTTAGGTGTTCGTTTTTCCTGCTCGCTGTTCGGGAGTGGAATAGTAGAGAGATAGTATGATTGTGGTTCGATGAACCCTCTGCCAAGCACTTAAATGTGAATTGCAGAGTAGTCATGTAGATGTAGATGTAGATGTAGAAGTGTTTTTAATACTAATGTATAATTTCATTGGTTGTTGGGGGAGGTTTGTGAGTTTCCAACTAGATCCTAAACAATGATACATTTTCGGACACGCTGATATCAGATTTCTGTAGTATCCTTCCCACTTACGTACATTCGAGACTTTTTCTTAAATCATTACCGAAGGTTTTGTCGGTATCTAAAAATACGTATTGTGTTCCTTGGTTAAACTATTGTCGTTTTCAGTAACTTGTAAAATTAAAATAGCGTGTCTTTTCCAAAAACCCGTACGTTTAGCAAAAATGCTTTGAAATCTACAGCTTATAATTCCGCATTATAGTTTATAATTTGTATCAAAACATTTTATTACTCTTAGTTACAGAAAAATGTTGCTTCTTTCGCATTACTTGTACGGTTGTTTTTACTTTACTTTTTTTACAGCTTTGAGGGATATTCTTTTGCTTGAAACAGTTATAAAAATGTGTCGCAGTTTAAAATGAAGCAGCATTCATCCATATGCAATTAAGTCTGCATCTGTTCCAGTTGCTTTCCTGTTTCTTGTGGCCTTTATAGCTGCCATCTTTTATATTAATACATCCACACATTTAATCTTGTATACTTTCGACACATTATAAAGTTATATGACTTTTTTTATGTTGTTTGATCGAATTGTTTCCCTTTTTGACGTGTCTTATGCTTTAAGTTACAAAGTCTTAGACTTGTGTAGGCTGAAAAAAGTATTAAATTTGCAAGATTTTACAATAGTAAAGGATGGTCGTTAATTTATGTCAGATACAACGGAGGAACCAATTTAGAAACCTGTGGTGCATTACATGTAATTACTTTGACTTAAGACTGCTAAACAACTCTTGACATAATCAGGGAAATCCTTTGAAGCATGACTAGAGAGTCATCTAAGTACTAAACAATAATACTGGCCATTGTGAAAAGAGGTGCTGCTACTATTGTAGACTAGTTCCTTGTAGTAACACGGTGCTCTAGATCAAGTGTTTGCTTTCACGTTGCTGTAGAAAGTTTTCTGAGTCAAATGATACGTTGTATACAGTTATGCCGAACCGTTCTTATTTAGACCCATGAGTAGCTAATATCTTTGGTTTTACTAACATGGCGACCTCTGTACAGGAGAAGCGATGTCCACTGCCGCTGGCGTTCCTGCCCGTCGTGGAGCCACCGTCGGACTCTGCGGTGATCGTTGAGCATCCAGCGGACGTTCTCAAGGCAGGCAGCTACAACCAGGTGCCCATAATTCTGGGCGTCACTTCTGGAGAGGGGATCATCATACCCTTCTGTAAGTAAAGTGATCTGCGAATTCCCTCGCTTTACGTACTCTGCTTGAATCATACATGACTCACTTGTATTTTTTGTAATACTTACAATCTGCATCGAGATCTGTAAAGTACAGTGTGGCGGAGGGTTTCTTAGCAACGCCGCGTTATTCTGAGTACGAGTTCTGAGTGTTTCGCCACGTTTTGCCTCAAGTATTCGATTCTTGAGAAAGTATGGTCATTGCACACTGATGAAAAGATGTACACTCTAATTCATTAAGCTTCGAGAATACTGGTCGCAGCACGTTCAAATTGCATTAGTTGCATAATTTGATAGTAGCGCTCGTAGAGTCCTAAAGTCATTAATAACATATGTAGAACATTTTCGCGTCTTGACTTTATTCTCTTTCCTAATGGGAGGTTTACTATCTTTGGCCCGAAAAAAGCATATTCTTTTTTTTCTCGGGATGTGTTGTAAATATCAATGTTTATTGATATTTCCTCTTCAAACTGGAATTTCTTCGACCAGAAATGTCGAAGAGCAAAGGCGAAGTGCCGTCGGAACGAAACAAAATTTCGTTGTAGACCTCCACGCACGGTATCTCACAGGTCAGCCGGCTCATCTGAAATGAAAATTGAGTTGACGTTAGCGAAGTATATAAGATTCTTTAGGAGTTGTACCGCGCTTAAGTTATTTGGAGCATAGGAAACAAAATGGAGGAAATTTGAAAAAAAATATGGTTATTTCCATCGATTTTCCGACTTCGACGGCCAAGTAAAATTACTTGTAGTTGATGGATCGGAATAAAATGGTACAACTAATAGACAATTTAGTTAGCTTCGCCGAAACAAAGAATCATGCCAATCGGTTCAGTAGATTTGAAGTTACGATACCGCGCGAGAGAAAAAGTCTTTTAGGGAAAAACGTGTTGAAGTTTTGACTACATATAAACGCAGTATTATGCAAGTTACGTTCTATCTGCTGTTCCGGGTCCATAAACTAGTCATTTCTCTTCCTCAAAGAGGGCGTTTTGCTCGATCTGGGCCATCCTACGCTGCTCCACAGCCGCTCGTACGGCGAGTTCCAAGCGGTTTTCGGCCTCTTGAATCCGGTGGTCGTCCGAACGCTTGGCGGACTGCAACGGATAGAGCCCCAGGGTGACGTCCATCGTCCCCTTCGTTGAAGCTGCTCACTGCCAGGAAAGTCGCAATCTGCACAGTCTTCGCACCAGAATGCAAATGCTTGGGGTCTATCTTCCAAATTAGACGCGTTCAATCTTTCATTTCAATATTGTATGTTTCCTCCCAAGCACCGGTACAATAACTCGTCCTCCGAAAGAAAAAAAACTGATGCGTGAAAAAGGCCATTTCTGGCAGTCGCATTTTTTTGTTCAACCGCGAATAACAAACATTTCCTTTCCATATTTGGAAAAACGGTTTCAGGGGTGGATTCTAAATACTTTTATGATTCCAAAAATGCAATTTAATAGAATCGTTTTTTTTTGTTTTTTTTTTTTACTAAAAGATAGCAAACCCCCCTTTAAGGCTGATCACTTCAGCTCTGATGTACACTCGTGTTCAGAAAACACGGAAGACCTTGAACGACTAGAGATGGGACGTTCATATTCACAGGATATGTGCATTAGTATGTTGTGCAGAAATGATTAGCATCTGAACCATGTCGGCCAGCGGCTTCAAGGCCAACGTCGACAGTACGACTCAACACCACCTGCCTGTAAAATGCGCATGTGGCTCTCGTTGTCGCTATAAACCGAGGGTAATGGACCAGTGAGTCTTGAGCAGAAGTGCACGATGGTTCGCAGACGTATGTGTGAACTGCACTGTTAAATCACTGAGTTAGAAAGACGGCGCATTATTGGCATGAGAGAATGCGTTACAGCCATCCGGGAAATTACTGCTCGTGTGGGACAAAGAGTTTCGGCAGTGCAACGGCTGTATGCAGAATGATTCACGTAATCTCGTATAACACGACGAGATGGTTCAGGTCGCAACACCCAGACCAGCCCTGAGAAGATCGACACCTAATTCGAATGGCATTGCTGCGCAGATCTACGGTCTCCTCAGTTCTGGCGCAAGAGTGGAATTGTGTAACACATTGAACACTATCACGGGTGACAGTCCGTCACCGTTTATTACGGCATGGGTTACGCGTGCGCCGTCCACTTCTCTGCCTACCTTTAGAAACATGCTAGACGGCAATGTTGTACAGAACGACCTCACTGAGGACAGGAATGGTATCAGACAGTGTTTTCGGACGAGTCCAGGCACACTTTGTTTGAAAATGATGGCAGCATATTCGTTCGCCGCAGACAGGGGGAGCGGAATCAGTGTGACTGCATTAGTACAAGACATATAGGACCAACTCAAGGCCTTACGGTATGGCTTGCTATTGGGTACAATCACAGTTGGTGCGTGCCCAGGGCACTGTCACCAGAATGACCAATGTGAATGACATCCTCAGACCCCTGACCGCTCTGCCTCGTGATGGCTGGGTGTTGTGTGATGTCCTTAGGTTAGTTAGGTTTAAGTAGTTCTAAGTTCTAGGGGACTGATGACCATAGATGTTAAGTCCCATAGTGCTCAGAGCCGTTTGAACCTCTAACCACACCCTGTCTGTAAAACACTCCAGACGCCATTTTTCAGTACGACAATGCACAACCACATGTTGCTGCACGAACACTTGCCTTCTTGGTGTCACAGGATGGCAGAATGTTGCCAATGTCCGCCTGATCACCACACTTGTAGGCAATCGAAAATGTGTGGACTACTGTGAAGCGACGGGTGCAACGCCGTGACACAGTGTCAACCACCACAGATGACTATTGGAACCAGGTGAATGCAGCATGGATAGCTATACAACAGGACGCCATGACTGAATTTTTGCAAAACATACTAATGTACACGTCCTGTGAATATGAACGTCCTTTTTATGGTCGTTCAAGGTGTTCTGCTTTTTCTGAGTGTGAGTAAATCTTTGTGTAACGTTCTAGGATTAAACATGCGAAAAAAAGGTAAACTGGAAAAATCTGATGCCAATACATACATGATCTTCAAAAGCCTCGCAAAGAACCACCAGGACTAACTGTTAATATAACATAGATAGGTTTGTAACGTAAACCTGTGTAGTAGCAATCACTCTCAGGGGCTAGATACTGTCCACCACAGACTATAGTACAAGCTACTAAACGTACCTTTTCGCGAACATATAATGCCATAATTAAGGTAAAAGCTCCCTTATGCTCGAGAGTTGTTTGTATATTCCAGTGTCCACTATCCTAACAGAAGAGGGTGTCGCCGACATGAAGGAGAACTTCACGGCGCTGATTGGCTCCCAGCTGCCGCTGCCCACGGAGGAACAGCGGACCCGAGCAGCTGAACAGCTGGAGCAATTCTACTTTGGGGCCGAGGGTTTCTCTACAGACGATATGCAAGCTGTTGTTGATGTAAGTCTGGTGTGCCAGTTGAGGTGAGCAAAATAGTTTTAAATCAAACGTTCAAGAAGTCGTTCACACAGGAGAATCGTACAAACATACCGTCATTTGACGATTGGACAGACTCCCGTATGGATGACGTTGTAATAAGCATCGCTGGTGCAGAGAAACAACTGAAAGATTTGAAAGAAAATACATCATCAGCTCCCCATAGAATCCCAATTCGGTTTTAAAAAGAATTCTCTACGGTATTGGCCCCTTGCCTAGCTTTATTTTATCGTGAATCTCTCCCCGGGCACAAAGTCCCAAGCGACTCGAAAAAAGCGCAATTAACTCCAATAACTATGTAATAAGAATAAAAGAATTGACCTGCAAAACTGCAGGCCAATATCCCTAACTGCAGTTTGCTGCGGAATCATTGAACATATACTCAGTTCGAATATAATAAACTTTCTTGAGACTGAGAAGCTTATGTCCAGGAATCAGCATGGTTTTAGTAAGCATCGCCCGAGCGAAATTCAGCTTGTCCTTTTCTCACATTATACACTGCGAACAGCCGGCAGCTGTGACCGAGCGGTTCTAGGCGCTTCAGTCGGGAACCGCGCTGTTGCTACGGTCGCAGGTTCCAATCCTGCCTCGGGCATGTATGTGTGTGATGTTCTTAGGTTAGTTAGGTTTAAGTAGTTCTAAGTCTAGGGGACTGATGACCTCAGATGTTAAGACCCATAGTGCTCAGAGCCATTTGAACACTGCGAACTGCGGATGAAGGGCAATAGGCAGATTTGCGGAAAGCATTTGACACAGTGACCCTTTGCAGGCTGTTAACGAAATATATGGAAGTTCACAGACATGGGAGATGTACGAAAACCTCTTAACTAATAGAACCGAGTATGTCGTCCGTGACGGCAAGTGTTCATCAGAGACAAGAGTATCGTCAGCAGTACCCAGGGAATGTGGCGGTTATTGTATATCATCAACATCGACAAGTGCAATGAATATGGATGATACGATATTCTATGGTATTCTGCGGTTTGAATTCACTCAGCTTTTTTCTTTTTTTTTTTTTTAGCAGTTGCATTGATTAGATTTTGTAAATGATACTGACGATATTATACACATGTATAATGCATTATTCAAACTATAACTTCTCCCGGATAATTATTTTATTCAAATTGCACAAGAATTCCACATGACATAGTGTAATATTGTTGACTGTAAGCTGTGTTCATATCACTAAAATTACAGATCGTACATCAGAGCATTTATAATTTTTTTGTCCTCGACGGATGTAATTATTCTTAGTAAATTGATCATGAAAAGGAACCACAGAATACCACCCGCACACAACACTGACGTATGCTACCAGAAATATTTTTCTCCGTGATTTTAGCCACATACGTCAGCAATGAAACCTTGTTCAACAATAAATACCATCAGCACTCTTCTTAAAAAAATGCAGTCTGATTCGCCTAATTTTTTCTTTTATAAATAGAGTTCAGTACCACCGGTGCACATTTATTTCTTACACATCGGAATATTGTTTGCAGTGTCAAGTAATTTAAATATGCCGCTGTAATAAAAGTTAAGATGGCGGCCAACAAAAGATAGAGGATTTCTTTTTTAATTAAGATTTTCCTTTTCCCAATAACTATTTAATCATTTAAATTCATGCCACCAATAAAAAAAATATTAAATTGTTTTGAAAATTAGTTTAACACAAACACATGCTATTTTCAACTACAGACGAAGTTGCTATATAATCGCAACTAAGAATGGCTGCGCTTCTTGCAGCTATGATAAAGCAATTCATACAAAATTATAATTAAAACAGGATGTGAATTTTCAATAATTAATCATAAATAGTTTTAACGCATTTGGCTCTATTTGTTTTTACCAGAAAAGAACATAAAAGTACAATAATTTTACATTAAATGTTTTTTTTTAATCTCAAATCGATTCGCGTCTTGAGTCGGCGATGTACATCAGAAGAAGACGACAAAAGGATTCAAAACAAAAGAAAAGAATGACATAGTTTAACAAACAATGTGAGACAAATATTGTCTCTGTTTTACATAATTATCATCTTTTTAAGAAATAATTACATAACTGAATGAATATTATTCACACGTTCAAATTCCACTCGTAATATATATCGTGGATGTTATAGGAAGTGTGATAGGACCGCTGTTCTTGTCCATATTCATCAATGATTTGGTGCGCAGGATGGGCAGCAATCTGCAGTTGTTTGTTGACGATGCCATTGTGTCCGGTAAGGTGTTGAAATTGAGTGACTGTAGGAGGGTACGAGACGGCTTAGACAAAATTTCTAGTTGGTGTGATGTATGGCAGCTAGCTCTAAATATAGAAAAATGAAGTTATTGTGGCAGAGTAGGAAAAACAAACCTGTACTGATTGGATACACTGTTAATAGTGTCCTGCTTGACACAGTCAACTCATTTAAATATATGGGCGTAAAGTTACAAACCTATATGAAATAGAACGAGAATGGAAGGACTGTGGTAGACAAGGCGAACACAGTACAAAGACTAGAAGTAATTTTCTAGTTCTAATAAATTTATGTTGTGTTTTATACGTGGAAAATACTCTCATTTCCTTTACTTAGCTCCCGTTTAGGTAAATGTAAGTTGTGCATCTCTTTTCCATTGAGTGTGACTCTGGGAGGTGAGCAGAGTATCCATCTGCCACTGCCGTAACCTCTTCCTCGGATGATAGGAAGATTCAATCCGTCGACAATAGTGTCGTTAAAGGCGAAAAGAATCAAGAATTCCCCAAAGAGCGGAAAATAAATCGGTCGTGCCCTTTCCAGATGAACCATGCCGGCATTATCTTGAACCATTTTGGGAAACGACGGAAAAACTAAATATGGAAGATAGGATTGGGATTTGAACTCCTTCTCCTCCCGAATGGAAATCCGGTCGCTTAAGCACTGCGTCTAAGTTGTGTTCTCCCAATAGTTTTGTTGTACGACGGTTCAAATGTCAACCGTTGTATTTGCTTACAGGGGGAAATAATCAGCTCTCTGAAGAACTACTCTGTATGTGTTGATGCGCTTGAATAGTGTCTCCAGATATTTCTACAAAGCAACTTTTTATTTTCAGCTGTTTTCTGACGTGTACTTCATACAACCAGCGGACTCCTTTGCAAGGGCCGTGGCGAACTCCAGCAACATACCTGTTCACTTCTATTACTTCAGCTACAACGGAACGGGCTCTATAGAATACGGTAAGTGTTCCCTACGACGCACTGCTTTTCATCTGCATCTACATCTACAAGTCGCCTGATGGTGGGCGGCGGAAAGTACTTCTGGTACCTCTCTTTGATTCCCCCCTTTGTCTGTTCCATTCGTGAATGGCGCGTGACTGCCCATAAATCCCCGTATTATTAGCTCTAATTTTTCGAATTTTCACATTGTAATCATTTGGCGAGACATATGTTGGAGGAAGTCATATGCTTTGTGCCAGACCGAATTCTCACGCAATTTCAATAGCAAATCTCTCCATAAAGCACTGTGCCTCTCTTGCATCGTCTGCGATTGGGGTTTGTTGAACACCTCCATAATGCTCGCGCACCGGCTAAACGATCCCATGACGAAACGCGTCGCTCTTCCTTGGATCTCCTCTACCACTTCTATTAATCCAACTCGGTAAGTGTGTCAGAATCATAACTTACACTCAAGAACCCGTGTTTTGTTAGCCTCTTATTTCGTGAATCAATTCCTGTAAATCTCAGCCTGACATCTCCTTATCCAACTGCTTGTTTTATGTGGTCATTCAACGGAAGGTCGTTCCAGATGGTTACTCCTAGACATTTTAATGTAGTCACTGTTGCTAGCAGTTTGTCATCAGTACTGCGATGGTACCCTAGTGAATTTCTTCTCCTACGTATGCTCGGTATGTTACATTTCTTTAGGTTCAGGTTCAACTCCCAGTCCTGGCACAATTCATCAACCACATGCAGATCCACCTGTCTTTCGATACAGGTTGCTGACGTTGCTACCTTGTTAAAGACAACCACATCATCTGCCAACATATTCATGGAGCTTCCGATATTACCCACTATATCATTTACATATACATTTTGAGAAAAGAAGTGAAACGCTCAGAAAGGCAGGAGGAAATTAAATGAAATTTCGCGGAAGGAAAACCTACGTGATGTTATTTCGTTGTTTACTAATAGAGTCAAATTTGAGTCATCTAGGCAGTATGAACCTACTTATCGATAAGACGTTGCACCCCCTCTAGCTTGGATGTGATGGGTGTCATAAAGATATAGTATCCTCTCCTGAAGCAAGCTGCGTCACAAACGTTGTAACTGGTCCTCGATATCCTGGATTTTTGTATCGCGACAGAGCTGATACCGGAGCTGTTCCCACACATGTTCTATCGAGGATACATCTGAGAATTTTTCTGGTCACGAGACGCTAGCAGTGACCCTGCAGAGGGTCTCTAAACCGTTGGAAAACTGGGACCTTTCCCCAGGCACCACCGTACTCGCAAAGATGGTTATTGTGGTTTGTGCATACTTATAGTTTTTATCCAAACACCGTGAACTCCATGGGCCCACATTCCACACTTCCCAGTCATGGCATCTCTCCAAAGACAGCAATGTGTTTTGTGTTGTTAACGGTAGTCTACGCATAGGACAATGACCTCATAGTCCGCGTTCTCTATACTCCAACCAGCTGTTGGTGATAACCCAGAATGTTGCAGGAGGTTCATTGCTTCTTCTCGAATGGCGGTCACTGATGTGTAGAGGTTACGATGTGATTGGTTCACATTACGGGGTTCCTCCCTTGTGATGGCCAGACTTGTTGGTGCGGCTTCTTGACGATACTTCAGCCTGCCCTGACGTTCCCATGCAGCCCAACATCCGAATGTCTCACAAATCTGGATACTGCACGCCTGCATCAGACGGGCTGAAGGAGCACCACTATGAGGCCCCTTCCACACTCTCTTGGGTGTCGATACCGCTGCCTCATTCTAGTACGCAGCATCTCCCTGTCCTTCACAGTGATCGTTCGACGTATAAACGCTATTCAGGCCCCTTGTATACTGTGCCAGGTCTAGTAACAATACTTAAGACGAATAGCAGCCGCCCGCTGCGGCCGAGCGGTTCTAGGCGCTTCAGTCTGGAACCGCGCGAGCGCTATTGTCGTTGGTTCGAATCCTGTCTCGGTCTTGGATGTGTGTGATGTCCTTAGGTTAGTTAGGTTTAAGTAGTTCTAAGTTCCAGGGGACTGATGATCTCAGAAGTTAAGTCCCATAGTGCTCAGAGTCATTTGACGCCACCTAACGTTATTCGATCTCGCAGCGGGACGGAACTTAGAGATATTTAAACCTAACTAACCTAAGAACATTACACACACTCATTCCCGAGGCAGGTCTCGAACCTGCGACCGTAGCGGTCGCCTAGAACCGTTCGGCCATCTCTGCCGCCTAGGATGTTAAGTCGCATAGTGCTCAGAGCCATTTGAACCATTCTTTGAACGAACAGCAACAGCATTAATGCACTCTGGTGATCGTTCTGCTTGTTTACATGTCTAATCATTTACATACCAGCCGAAATTGTGTACGTGTACGAAGTAACATTAACACCAGACCACGTCTTCACGATACTTCACTAGTCTGTGAGGCAGTGTATGCACTGACGGAAAAAAATATCAGGTAAAACCTCTCCAATTAGACTGCTGAATCCGCCCGTCATGATGTCCCAGCCAATCATGCGATACGAGTTAACTTTTTACTTGTCAGTTGCCCAGTCATTTAGCAGTCGAAAGTAGCCACTGACTACCTGTCTGGAATAACTGTTTCAGAAGAATATATTTAATATTTCAGTATTGGTGTAATGTTGTTTCAGTGTCATGATAGTGAGCGAGCATCAGGCCATCAATTCTGCTCCACGAACACAGGAGCAAAAACCACTATCTATTTGGTCTTTCATTATTATGACATCGGAACGTAAGAGCATAGGATGGATCTTTACCAGAAGGTGTTAATCGTTTCTCGCATAACTGTCCGTATCACGCTACTAACTTTGCCAACCACTTGTCTGTCAGCAAGGATTCGGTCTCTTTCAATCTGCTACGCCTCATTTCCTGAATTCGCGGTAATTCTCTAATATAATTCAGCACAGTCTTCCACGGCACAAACGTATATACTGTGGTCTCTAATTGTCAGCGGTGATAAGGAGAAACACCTTCCTACTTTTTCAGGTTCTGGTTCATTACTGTTGATCAATGATATTGCAATAGTTTTGTCGTGACCTCCAGTAAAAAGTTCGACCGTGTTTGTTAGCAATGTATCTAGTTTGTTAGCTCACGGGTAAGTAGCTAACACAGTTTCCGAGGCAATTTTAGAACACCACCTCGAGACAGTTTGTCCCTGTCATCCATTCTAAAATCATGCCTCTAACAACACATAGTTGACAGACTGAAATATTCTCCTAACCACTTCCGCATGATCGAAGACATTGTAAGTTATAATTCTGACGCTCCCTTCAAAGCGTTGACATTTAGTTTTGTTATGTAGGTGACTACAGAATAAACCAATTATATTTGTGTTTCTAATTTGACGCATATCTTTCTTCGTTATCTCATAGTTTGACTCCATATTTATCACACGAAACATTGTTGAGTTTTTCACGGCAAGTGACACTCTATAACTACTGGTGTCCTCCCCGCCTACCGAGCGAGGTGGCGCAGAGGTTAACATACTGGACTCGCATTTGGGAGGACGACGGATCAATCACGCGTCCGGCCATCCTGATTTAAGTTTTCCCTAAATCACTCCAGGAAAATGGTTCCTATGAAAGGGCAAGGCCGACTTCCTTCACTGTCGTTTCCTAATTCGATGAGTCCAATGACCTCACTGTTTGGTCTCTTCCCCCAAACAACCTAACCCACCCCTTCCCGCCTTACCGAAGTGCATTGCATTCGATATTTAAGATTTCGCTGCTATTTATTTCTAGTCATAGTCAGATTTCTGTAGCGAGTATAAATAGCCGCGTTAGTACTACCCCCAAGTGACGACCGTTCTGTAATCTTTTCCGGCACGCTTCTGTAACAATCAAGCGGACTCACTATTGACTATACGCTTAGCCTAAAGTAGCTGTAAGTGTCACGCTGCAACCTGACGTAGTCTTCTTTGTCCTTACCAGTGTACCGGTCGCTGTTGCTACTGTAGGTCATGTCTGCCTTTGTAAACGTAACGAAATAGTTTTCCTAGCATAAAATTCACAATCTTTGGTTTTCTCCTCCTTGAAAAACCACTAATTTTGTATTTAGCTGTTCTCAATATGGTCTGCATCGGTAATCGAATCATTCTATTTAGTACTTCTCTGGCAATAAGAAACAACGACGTTGTGGCTTCATCGATTACCATTTGCATACTTAACACATTTTTATTGGCAGACTGAACTATGTTGTTGAACAGTTAGCGTCAGCTACAGAAACTGTTGCACATTCTACCACGATTTTTTAACAGAAGTACTGAAAATGCCTATGCACCTGTGTAGCGGTTTTCACGAAAATTATAGTTAGGCCTTGATAGTGTGAAACATTCTCAAATATAGCTGATGTAAAAATATTTTGCAGGTATGATGCATGCCGGGGAAACCTTGTATCTGTTTCCGAATGGCATATTTGGACCAGACACGGACCCTAACTCCAACGATGGGAAGGTGGCAAGTCAGTTGACAACACTGTGGACCAATTTCCCCAAATACGGGTAAGTCCTGTGAATAATAATTCTGATTACTTAGTTTTAGCTGGCAATAGCGGCCTGAATCACTAATCACTTGAAGAGAGAGTTAATCAGGTTTTAACAGCGCCAGACTAAGGCAACAAGGCTCGTTCTCGTGAGGAAGTCACTAGCCGTAATACGACTTGCTGGCAGGGCGTTGTGTCACGGCACCCACCTGGGCTTCACTGCCAACCTGTCAGTCAGTGAGCAGCGAGTTACCGAAACACGGAACACTTCGATACAGGGCGCACATGATATATGACAAAAGTCATGACACACCTCCTAACATCGTGTCAGATCTACCCGGCGTAGTCCAGCAACTCAACGTGGTATGGACTTAATAAATTGATAAATCATTGGAGCTCTCAAGCAGAAATATTGAGCCATGCTGCCTCTACCGCCACCCTTAACTGAGAAAGTGTTGCCAGTTCAGGATTTTGTGCACAAACTGACTTCTCGATTACGTCACACAAGCTGTGATACCCAGCTTTGCTGATGGAGTTCATATGAGATTGTGTGTTAGTTGGAATAAAAGGATAAATTTTAAAGCATAAGAAGAAAAAAATACTGGAAACATACTCTAACTATTTACAATACTTGTTAAAGTAAAGCATAAGAAGAAAAAAATACTGGAAACATACTCTAACTATTTACAATACTTGTTAAAGTAAAAGAGGCAAACCTTGCTATTGATAACATATTCCGAGTATTTACGGCACTTGTTTACAAACAACATTTTCCATTTTGTTCTCCAGGGTATACAAGTACAAATGTTTTGAATTTGCTACTAGACGGCAAGCTACGTATAGTTCACCATGATAGAAGCACGAGTCTTTGAGGTTGATGCCGCAGTGTTTTAAAGTTGTCCCTGGGCTTTGCTAAATGTTAAACTGTAGGCTAATTTCACTGGAAATTCCAGGCTTTTAAAATGGAATGGCCGCTCAATAGAGATCAGTAGTATTCTGGGGATAATTAGTATGTATGTTTTGTGCTTTCCAGTCATGAGTTCGGCTTCGATGATGTTATTCGATAGCTGTTGACCGATCATCCTTGTTCCATTACATAGTTTTGGTGAGTTTAGACCTCTGAGTATTGTGATCACAGATACAACCATAAGTCGAAGTCAGTGTATGGCATTCCTGCTAGTTGCAAAGAATTTAGAAATTTTGTAGGGAAGTTCACACTTCCATCAACATCTACCATCGTGTTGATTGATTTGTGTATTCTCTGTTCATCAGGAATCTTCTCTTGAATATTAGAGTTGATATAGTTGGCAATAGTATTAGCAGCTGCCCTTCGAATAGCGAGTCCGGATTGATAAAATTGTGAACAATGTTTGGATGAGTTTCATAGATGGGTTCACTTTCAGAAGTGGCTATGTTGCAGAAATCCCTGAGTTTAATGAGGTCGGTCGTCTGGCACGTAGGATATGTGCCTTCGAATATTTGTAAGATTATTGAGTAAAATGACCTGTTGTTTCATCCTTCGATCGATCAACTCTCATATATTTTGTTAGTTGCAGTTTTTACAAGTGTGCGCAGAGACGCAATCTTTTTAAACATTTATTGATCTCCTCTGCTGGGGATAACTAGAAGTGACTGAAGAAAAATTCCTGTGACTCTGAGTAGAGCTTCTCCGAACACTTCAGGTTCCTCGCAAAACTTGTAATGTTCTGTCCACAGCTTCGAGTGATTTGTTATGAGCCATTGTGGATGTGTCTCAGAAAATAACTTTAGTTTGCTTTATAAGTTCACCCCGTCCACATGCTCTTGATATTTTACTTACCGTTATTGTTATTCGGCTATATTCAACGGCAGTTGTTGGGTGGAATGGGCAGTTGGTCCTCCTTCCATAAGTGTAGCAGCAGTGTCGGATGATGGCAGTACAAGTGCGATGTTCTTTAGCACGTATTTCCTCCGGCAATAGATTTATTAGAAAAATTTTCCTGGTTCCACCTGGTGCGTCCAAGTAAATAATTTCGCCATTGTTGTCGTCGATCCGCGCCCTGATAACGTTGATAATGTCCTTTTCGATTTTCGTTGAGGAGTGCTATGTTGTGACCGATGTATTAAAGTAGTTCGTTGATGTTGTAGCTTTTTTCCTTTGTAATTTGGAAGTTTAGCACACTGATAGCATGTTTTCGTGGTGCTTGAATCCCAAGTCGTACTAAGGTTTGATCGTTTACTACTAAACATTTATCTTCTATTAATGCAGTTTCGGCGTCCATGGATTAACAATATACGAAGTTTAAGGAAGGTTCTTTCGCACCAGATACTGAACTTTTTCTTTGTTGTAGTGTTGTCCTGTACACAAGCTTATGTTATACACTTTCGAATGGTCATCAAGTGCAAAAGCCTGTGCAGTAAAAGTACCACGTTTATGGTACGACTGCAAATACGCAGTAGGCTTAATGCTGTAATAAATCGTCGATTTTTACACCACTTGACTGCTGTAAAATATATAATAGAAGCATGTGACTGTGACACATACTGCAACTAAACTAATAACATATTCAGTTACTAGGGATGCTCCTCATACCTGATGTAACCTTAATCGGCGACTAGACTCGCGAAAATGAATAATCATTACTACCGTTTTTGGGTTTTCCATGATACCGTCATTTTATACAAAGGCTTGTGTCCTGCAGCCTTGCCATGGAGTAAATTAGCGTCATGTAGATGGGGCATCAATTTACTCATTTCGCACATGTTTCGTGGGTGGCAATAGAACAAACTTCTAGCTAGATCAAATCATGTCTGCTTTCCTGATGAAATACACACATCCTAGTGGACGTCCGTGTACGTGCTACATTGCATCAGTCCCATACCGCTTTCAAGAAGGCTTTTGCGTACTATTATCTGTGACACTGATATTTCGCTGTGTTTATAAGAGAAGACCGTAGTTTTGTGGAGCTTTAACTTCGAATGAGTAACATCGAATATGGATTATAGAAGCTTGGCCTTTCTTGGCCTAGTCTCCTGAACGTACAACCTATAGTCCAAAATCATTAACAAGGTCTATAGAAACTTCCTGGCGGACTAAGACTGTGTGCCGCACGGAGACTCGAACTCGGGACCTTTGCCTTTCGCTGGCAAGTGCTCTACCATTTGAGCTATCCAAACACGACTCACGGCACCTCCTAAAAGAAATGGCTCTGAGCACTATGGGACTTAACATCTATGGTCATCAGTCCCCTAGAACTACTTAAACCTAACTAACCTAAGGACATCACACAACACCCAGCCACACAAGGCAGAGAAAATCTCTGACCCCGTCAGGAATCGAACCCGGAAACCCGGGCGTGGGAAGCGAGAACGTTACCGCACGACCAAGAGATGCGGGCGGCAGCGCCTCACATCTTTACATCTGCAAGTACCTTGTCTCTTACTTTCCAAACTTTACAGAAGCTCTCCTGCGAACCTTGCAGAACTATTACTCCTGAAGGAAAGGATGGTAGAGCACTTGCCCTTGAAAGGCAAAGGTCCCGAATTCGAGTCTCGGTCCGGCACACAGTTTTCATCTGCCAGGAAGTTTCATATCAGCGCACACTCCGCTGCAGAGTGAAAATCCTATTCTGAAGGTCTATAGATTCCAAAATACAAACATTTAACATTTGAGTCTTCAGACTCAAGTGCCTCTATAGTTGCCACTGAACCACCCTCACGGTTCATCCTTCCCTTATTCTCACAGGGTCTACTGGGTTCCATTTTCGGACAACCAGTTGTCTTCCAAGGTGCAATGCATATCTATCACACTGCCGTTAATCTGTGTGAGGAACTTCTGTATGGCTGTACCTAGACAGTAACTTATCAACTAGAAAAATTACTAAAACAGCCAAAGAAATCATTTCATTAAAAACAGGAGAAAAATAATGAAGTAAATATGGTGTCCGTTTCCTTAACTTTTTAGAACATAGTTTTTATTACTTGTTCCTGATTTGTGACAAAATGCAATTGTTCTTCATTATATTTTGCCGTACACTAAAAATATTGGTTCAGCTCGCGTACGCATACAAACAAAGTGCAATGTTGAAGTTATCAGAGAGCAGCGTAGTTGTAGGTTATACTTCTCGCGGCTGCACATGTTATATCACAGAACTGTCATTCGTTTTCCAGGGATCCGGCTCCATCTGGAAGTCCAGTGGTATGGGAAAAGTTGACGGCGGATGCATCCAACTATCTGGATATGAAACTGGAATTTGTGACTCGTCAAGACTTTCTTAAGGAACGGATGGATTTCTGGAGAGAAATATTGTCTTCCTAATTAGTTATATGGTGTGATATCCTTTGCCATATACAACTCAGTGATAATTAAACGTTGTGATCTGTTAGGTTTATAAAACAATAAAACAATAAATCATGAAAACAATAAATCATTTCCATTTACAGCTCCAGTTCACAGGTTGTCTTTCAAAATCCTGCTTTATATGATAAATGCACTACTATAAATATTTTTCGAAGTATTTATATACTTACCAGTCTAACATATGCATTCTGCATACAAAAACCACATTGCTCATACATGTAATATCACTCTCGTAATTATTTAAATAAATCAATAGTTCCCTTACAAAAATGTGAAGTTATACAGCTTCTTGCCAACTGGTTCTTCTCCAAGAACTTACCACATGTCACACCTCGCAGCTCGAGAATCACAGAGACAGGTTTCTGAAAAACTTAAATTGAGAGATTCTCGAATTGTCATATGCAGGGCGATCCGTAGGTGTAGAATCACCTTATAAAACAAAACTGACGGATAAACAGAAATTTAGTGTGTGCTGGGTTAGGGAGAAATCCTGTGAGACTCTGTTCCCAACTAATTGGTCATTTGGGAGCACGCCATCTTGGACGCACCTCGTAATTTTCAGATGACAAATGCATCGTTTGACATAGAAGACAGACAGAAATCAGCACGAAAAAACAGTTGTGCCCTTCATTCCTCATGGACTTTAACCAACACATGTACCGGAATGCATGCTCAAATATCAACAGAAGGCTTCCTGAGGTGCGCAAAGTTTGTTATCTTCACTGCATGCACAGTTACCTTCACATGCCTCCACACAGAGACCGCTAATGCACTTAGATTCTGTGAACGCGGCGGTCACTCCACCAGATCTCTACGGGACACCAGTTTTGAGGGTAAATGAATATTCAGTTATGTCTGGAAACCTAGCTCGTGATATGATGTGGCATCATCGTCCTGTACAAACGTTTTCAAACATCAGCGACGGAAGAGCTTCTTCGTTTAACAAGTACTGCAAACGGACTGCTATTAGGATTATGTGAATGAAAAAATGCCTCACAACACGAGAACCCCACATTCAACATCTAACTATCACTTTTGAAGTAGAGGAGAGTGTTGTACCTAGAGGATAGTGTACCTAGGAACATATGATGCTTTCTGGTCTGTGTTTCACTCTAGTGACTGATTTTAGAGCCACATGAAGAAATGCGCACTAGAGAACGGCATAAGCAGTTTCCGGAATTTTATTCTGTTTTTGTTATTATGAGTCATGAGGTTGTGGTTCGTGGAGCGTTTGTAAATATAACGAGGGCTACATATTAAGTGCTCTATGACATATTAAAGCAAATGGTAACACTGTTAATTATTCAGATACAGAGTTTTATGGTGAATAAAATTCTGTGTATTTTTAATACTAGTTACATAACACGTGGGCAGGTAAGTCATATTCATGGGTTGTGCAGCATCTTGTACCATCAAGCAGAAGAAGATTTTCTACCATACAACTCATGACATTTGCTAGTGAACAGAGCTTTTAAAAGCCAAGAATTTTCTCTGCTTTTGAAACAGAAATTTGTATTGAATGCCAGTAGTCTGTATTTCAGAAACTTTTAACTTGTAACTGGTTTTTGATAGCACTTCTTCTTAATGTCATTTCACTCAATGATTATTGGTGGATAGTACAGTAATAATGTCAAAAAACTAGAACTAAACTCAATCGGAACAGGCCTCGAAAGGCCCAACGGTATCGACCGACCGCGATGTTATCCTCAGTCGATATGTGTCACTGGATGCGAATCTGAAGGGGCATATGGTCAGCACACCACTTTCCCAGCTATTGTCAGTTTACGTGACCGGATACGCTATGTCTCAGTCAAGTAGGTCCTCAACTGGACTCACAATGGCTGAGTGCACCTCGCTTGCCAGCAGCACTCGGCTGACCCAGACCTGACAGTCCTTCAGTGATCTGACGGAAACTGGTGTTAGAGGCCGCGCAGTGATCAGTTTTCGTCCAAAGTGCTAGGCGAGTTCATTCGTTTGCTTGGAAGGGGAAGCCGATATTGTTTGCTGGCTTTAGGCCAGTCGGCACTCCTCCTGCAATATTTCTCAAACGATTTTACAATAACTACACTCATGCTCATAAATTAAGGACAATGCTGATACATAGTGAAACAACGCCCTGGTGGGAGGTTTGCGGGTTTAAATCACCTCGCGGTTCTATGCCGTGATTTGACCTGCGGTCGTCGCACGGTGGCGCTGGCAGCAGTCCACATGCGCAGAGGTGTGTTGGTACATGTCAGAGTACGGTGCAGCACCTAAGTGTGCAGACGTTTTCAGACTTGCTAATAGTGACTCTGTGTTGAAAATGGCTCAAACAACACCTACTGATAACGATATGAGAGGTAGAATGTGGCGACTGGAGGTTGGTGAAACACAGCAGGTCGTAGCGCGGGCCATCTGTGTGCACAAAGTGTGATCTCAAGAATATGGCAACGATTCCAGCAGACAGGAAAGGTGTCCAGGCGCTACAGTACGGGACGTCCACTAGTGTACAACCCCACAAGAAGACCGATATCTCACCATCAGTGCCCGTAGACGGTCACGGAGTATTGCAGGTAGCCTTGCTCGGGACCTTACCGCAGCCACTGGAACAGTTGTCTCCAGACACACAGTCTACAGACGACTGAACGGACATGGTTTTTTCGCCCGGAGACCTGCAAGTTGCTTTCCACTGACCCCTTGTCAAAGGAGAGCCCGTAAAGCCTGGTGTCAAGAACACAGTATATGGTCATTGGAACAGTGGTCCCAGATTATGTTCATGGCCGAGTCCAGGAATAGTCTGAACAGTACTTCTCACCGGGTTTTCATCTGGCGTAAACCAGGAACCAGATACCAACCTCTTAATGTCCTTGAAAGGGATCTCAATGGAGGTCGTGGTTTTATGGTGCGAGATGGGATTATGAATGGTGCAAGTACAACCCTGCATGTCTTTGACAGAGGAACTATACCAGGTCAGGTGTATCGGGACGTCATTTTGGACCAGTATGTCCACCTTTTCAGGGGTGCAGTGGGTCCCACCATCCTCCTGATGGATGACAACGCACGGCTCCACCGAGCTGCCATCGTGGAGGAGTACCTTGAAACAGAAGATACCAGACGAATGGAGTGGCCTGCCTGTTCTACAGACCTAAATCCTATCGAGCACGTCTGGGATGCTCTCGGTCGCCGTATCATTGCACGTCTTCAAACCCCTAAGACACTTCATGAGCTCCGACAGGCACTGGCGCAAGAAAGGGAGGCTATACGCAAGCAGCTGCTCGACCACCTGATCCAGAGTATGCCAACCCGTTGTGCGGCCTGTGTACGTGTGCACAGTGATCATATCCCATACTGACGTCGGGTACATGTGCAGGAAACAGTGGTCATTGGTAGCACATGTGAATCGGGACGGATTTCTCAACTTATCACCAATACCGTGGACTTACAGGCCTATGTTGTGTTAGATTAGATTAGATTAATTTAGATTAGATTAATACTTGTTCCATAGATCATGAATACGACACTTCGTAATGATGTGGAATGTGTCAGGTTAATGAAAGAAGTCTGTACAAGATATTAAATTACACTAAATATTGCATGACACTAATGTTTAAGTTAGTTTTTTCCCCTCCCTTAATTTATATCTAAAAATTCAGCCAATGAGTAGAAGGAGTTGTCACCTAGAAATTGTTTTAATTTATTTTTCAATGTTGATTGACTATCTGTCAGACTTTTGATGCTGTTTGGTAGGTGACCAAAGACTTTTGTGGCAGCAAAATGGATATGATAGAAGAAGAAACAGAAGTCGATTTAGAAAGGATAGGTGGATCCAATATTAGGATTATATTTTAAGATAGCTTTGGAGGAGTTAAGTCGAAATAAGCAGAAGGGATAGATCACATTCCATCAGAATTACTAAAACCATTCTGGCAGTGGTAACAAAACAATTATTCATTTTGGTGTGCAGAAATTATGAGTCTGGCAACGTACCATCTGGCTTTCAAAAAAAATATCGTGAATACAATTCCGGACACCACAAGAGCTGACAAGTGCGACAAGTATCGCACTGTCAGCTTAACAGCGCATGCATCCAAGTTGCTGAGAAGACTAATATACAGAAGAACGGAAAGGAAAATTGAGGATGTGTTAGATGACGATCAGTTTGGCTTAAGGAAAGGTAAAGGCCCCAGAGAGACAATTCTGACGTTGTGGTTGATAATGGAAGCAAGACTAAAGAAAAATCAAGACATGTTCTTAGGATTTGTCGACCTGGAAAAAGCGTTCGACAATGTAAAATGGTGCAAGATGTTCGAAATTTCTGAGAAAAACAGGGGCAAGCTATAGGGAAAGACGTGTAACATACAATATGTCCAGCAGCCTGAGGGAATAATAAGAGTGGACGACCAAGAACGAAGTGCTCGGATTAAAAAGAGTGTAAGATATGGATGTGGTTTTCGACCCTACTGTTCAATCTGTACATCGAAGAAGCAGTGATGGAAATAAAAGAAGGGTTCTGGGGTGGAATTAAAATTCAGGGTGAAAGGATACCAACGGTACGATTCGCTGATGACATTGCTATCCTGAGTGAAAGTGAAGAGGAATTACAGGATCTGCTGAATGGAATGAACAGTTTAATGAGTACAGAATACGAATTCAGAGTAAACCGAAGAAAGACGAAAGTAATAAGAAGTAGCAGAAATGAGAACAGCGAGAAACTTAACATCAGGATTGATGGTCACGAAGTAGATGAAGTTCAGTAATTCTACTACCTAGGCAACAAAACAACCAATGACGGACGGAGCAAGGAGAACATCAAAAGCAGAATAGAACTGACAGAAAGGGAATTCATGGCCAAGAGAAGTGTACTAGCATCAAACACAGACCTTAATTTCAGGGAGAAATTTCTGAGAAGGTGAGCAGCATCCTATCGTAATGAAACCTGGAAGTATTTCACAGTCTGCTATATGCAGTAGGGTTTGCTCGTGAGCATGTACCTTATCAAGATAGCTAAATGCGGTACATGTGATGTAGCTGAAGGCCGACTTCAATATAAATTATATGTATAATCGTATGTGTTCCGAAACTACTGAAAAGTTAGGATAGCTGTACGTTAAAGAATTCTGTTCTCTCGCTCCGTGACCTCGAGCCCGATGGAACATAAATGCTTACAGTTTGTATTTCAAAGAATTGGCAAGTTATGTCTCAACCAGATGGGAGCCAATGTGTAGGTGTGCACGGCACTCCTTGCCTGAACAGGACCAATTATGTGGTGTCTGCAGTGTCAGGAGAGCACAGTTCCTGCAAAAATTCGACAGTGAGATCTGTTTCCCATAAATCTTCCACGACTTACGTTTTTTGGTGGTAGAAGATATCCTGTATAGTAGCTAAGCGATTTCTTCGTTTATTCATGATTGTCACGTAAACAGAGACGTATTCAGTCCAGGTAATGTTTGGGACAAAACGCAAGTCCAGGGGTGAAATTTTACTTTCTGGTTATGGGGTAGCTAGCTAGTGCACTCGTCCTCGTATTTCTTTTAACTGACATCGAAAGATATCCGGTTTTTTACTTAATTTCCTAATTTTTGCTGTTTTCTTGCTTCTTATTCGTAAATAACACCTTCTTATGAAGCCAGGACTCATTTAGCTCTCAGCAGTCTCTGATGCGTATCCGGTTGAGATTAAGGTGTAACTTTCCACAGATTGTCTGATGATATCTTTTTAAGTACTTGTGTAATTACACACTTTAGAGTTTCCATGGTTATCGGAAATTTTTCATAGTTGGTAATGCAGCGGGAATCATATTTACATCAAGAAAGGACGTTTCTTTCGTCGTTTGCTGAAATTCTCCTGGCTGTGACTGCAGCTGCAATTGGAACGAAGTTTGTTGTTTCATATGTGACGCCATGTCGTAGCAAACGGTGATCTATGTTGTTATAATAAACCAAGAAACACCGTCTTGACCACTTCTTTTACTACCGAATACCGTCTTCCATTTGCGCTGCAGACCATCTTCAGGTGTAAATCGAAATTAGAATTATATATTAATACCTTTAGCTGCTGACGGGCGTTGATATTATTCAACGGAGAATATATGCCCCTTCCGGAACTCGAACCCGCGATCGCCTGCTTACATGGCAGACGCTCTATCCATCTTTTTCTTTTTTTATAATCTCATTTTGTTCTATATTGTTTGTTATATTTGTTCAGGGGCGGACGTCCGATGACACACGTTCTGGTTCATCGTTGATCTGTTCACTCAGTTATTTTTTTTTTTTTTATTACAGAGGATAGCTAATTCTCTGACAAAACACGCTGAGCTACCGTGCCGGCAAGAACACAGGTTAGTGCGACTGCAGGGACTATCTCGCGCACGCCTCCCGCCAGACCCACATTCTTTCCTTATGCGTAGTGTCTCTACCCAACACACTCATTACTCGTGGAAGACATTCTTACCAAGTCCTGTAAGAGTTCTGGTGATATGTTTCAATCCGCGCAGAAGAAGGCCATGGCCGGTATTGCCAGAACTATATACTTATATGGATATTGTGTCTGTTCTTTCGGGCATGTCGGGTATATCCCTATATCTTCAGGTCTAGTTGGAACAGGCAACAACAATAAAAATTTCAAAAGGATGACCCACAAATATTACCAACAGGGACTGCAGAACAACAGTATATTATGAGAACCCACAAACACCTGGCGTCACATGTGATACCGCCGCAGAATCGTCTGAGCTTCTGGTTTAGACCTTCCACTCTGCTCCAAACGAGACGACCACGATCTTTTCTGGGAACTATGTTGCAAAACGATAGCTCTGCTTCCGCCCGGCAGAGGAGGCTAGCTCTCTCACCAAATCAGCCACCTATAGGAACAGAGGATGGACTCTGAACCTGAGAGTAAGTGTCATTTGTGCCTAGATAAGCTATGATTTTGCACGAGAAGAAGTCCATGGCCGGTATTGCCAGAAAGCCAATACTGGCTTTCTTCCCTAACCTGCCTGCTGTTTTTCTGTCACCCCCCCCCCCCCCCCAACACCCCTGTCCAGAGGGCTCGATGCTCCTTGGCGAGTTCGTGCTTGGCTACTACGGGGCTCCAGCCTTTGCAGCATCTTTTCTCTTCCGTGCTGCATATCTACTCTCTTGCTATTCCTTTGCCTCTCCCTTGCGGAACATATCAGAGATATTTGAAATGTATTCTACACATTCAGTCGCTGATATCATATCAGTTTTGTCCACTGTCTTTCGTTCTTTCCTCCTTTTTTGCCCTTCTTCTCCTATCCTTCCTCCGCTTCAGCGTTTAAGGGTCCTCTTTTTCTCCTTCCTCCCTGTGTGCTCCTGAAAGCCAGCCCAGATGTCTGACTCGTAACAGATTACTGGGTAACACGTAATTCCCAGCTGCGGTCGACAGCGTTCGCATGTACCCCCTGGTAAAGGCCAGGCCAGGGAGGGGTAATTGCCTGAGCTGCTACTTACCCTCCGTCAGGCGTTCGGGAGGTGCGACCTGAGGTGTGAACCATAACCTAAGGCGGGTGCGCCGCCTCCTGAGGGGGCTCCCAGTTGGAAGGAGCTTCCCACCAGGGACACTGATAATCATGGGGGATTTTCTCACAATGAGTCAATCATCTTTTCAAAGTCAGCGTCTACCAAATGTAAACATAATGAGACTATAGAATGAAGGCTTTCATGGCAGGTGTTGTCATCACTTAACACTTCCGGTCTGCGATGCCATGGTCCATACAAAAAACTCTCCCTTGACGTTTCACCTTCGACTGCAGAAGGCATCCACCGAGGACAATGGGCGAACTGCGACGAGAGCGCGAGTGAGCACCGTATATACAAACCATCCAGAGGGCGCCGCCGTGCTATGATCTCTGATATTGCCGACTTTCTCAATTGAAATTAATCGATTTTCACGCTGTTGCTGCAATGTTGACATCCATATCTTATATAGCTTAATGCTTCCATCTTTTCTATTAAAATTATTGCAGTGTTTGGCAATCTCAATGGCCTCTCTGTACATTCGCGCATAACAGTGCGACGTCTTTCTAAGACGGTCGTCTCACTAAACTTTATTTCATGGTCACCTTCCTGAAACACATGTTCCGCTACAGCCGATTTATCAATATGTCCGAGGCGACAGTTCCTTTTATGTTCACCCAGACAGGTGTTGACTCTTCTTTTTGTTGCGCCTATATAGACCTTTCCACAACTGTACGGAATTTTATAGACACATGGTGTAGCTAGAGGATGTCGTTTATCTTTTGCGGATCTTAAACATTCTGTTATTCTCGTGGTGGGACTGAAAATATTTTCCACATCGTACTTACTTAAAATTTTCCAATGCGATCAGTGACCTTACTCATAAATGGTAAGAACACTTTCCCATTGGGTTGGTGTCTATCCTCGTCCGTCCTGGTTGTCAGTCTAGGGCGTAGTGCACGACCTATCTCTCTGGTGGAATACCCATTCTTCTTGAAGGTCGCACTCGGGTGTTCAATCTCATTATCTAAGTAAGCTGGTTCACACATTTTGTGCGCCCTGTCTATTAATGTTTTAATCACCCCTCTTTTATGTCTTCGGTGGTGGTTAGAATCTTTCTGCAGATAATGGTCAGTGTGTGTGTGTCTTTTCTGAAAACCTTATGACAGTTGCTGACCCTGTGAAATCCTGCTATCGTTTACGAGATAGCACTTTCCTTTTGGAGACTACATCTGATTCTCAAGCACAACTGCTTGCAGATTCGCTCATTCACTGCTATCCTGTTTGTGCCAAGGCCCATTGAACGCTGAATTCTTCCCACAATGTTGTTTACACTAGGCTGCTTGATGGTCTGACTGAAGCAAAAATCCAAACTTACATCTCTGATAAAGGTGTCACTACAGTCCATCATGCGACGCAGGAAGTAGAAGAATCCATAGTGCCCACACACACTCTTTTTTTTCACTTTTTTTAGGGTGGTACTACCGTCAATGATCAAATCAGGCCATGAAGTTATCACAGTATGGCTGTACATTCCAAACCTGATGCGCTGCTACCAGTGACGTCATTACAACCACACTCGAGAGTTTTGTTGACACCCGGTTACATGCATAACCTGTGATAGGGATTCTCACGAGGGTGGTTATCAGCCTCCATCTCCCCACTGTGTTAACTGCAATGGCGACCATTCCGCCTTCTCCCATGTATCTCGATGAGCGGACTGTCCAGGAGATTTGGGTGAAGGAAAAAGTGCCTTACCCAGTCACTCACAAGATATTGGTCAGTCAAAAAACATGCATTCTACCATCTGGCACCTACAGTACTGTTCTTGCTACATCTCGCTCCACCAAGGACGTGGCTACCCCAACATGTGACCTCAAATTTGCCACCGTGATTGCGCCCGTCTTCTCCTCCAGCTGTGCAACAAGTCACCAAACTTGTGTCACACGGGGCGAACTCATCTGTATACAACTGGCAGGTCGGGAAGGATAGAAGGAATACTCCAACGAACACTTCCTACGTCCCTCCACCCAACAAATATCTGAGTCTTCCTCTGCCAACCGGAATTGGTCCAAGAAGTCAAACAAACGAAAACAGTCTTCTCCTTTGCAGACTCAGATATCCTCTTCGTCGGTGTCGCCACGCGATACCCTCCCCTGGCCGATCTCCGTATCGCCAGCGCACCACCAACCGTTTTTCTGTCCTTGACTCCACTGGCTGACAAGAGAATGCCGACGTCTCTGTAGACTTCATGGAGCAAGATCCTCCAGCCTCTGTACCCTGTAGCAGCGCGCCTTTGAAGGCTGGAACTCTTCAGGCGCCGTAATGACACTCCTTCATTTTTTCCTCGTCATGACTGCCCTCAATGGAACGGTAGAGGCCTTAGACCGAACAAAGAAGACTTGCAGCTGCTCTTAGAATTGCAATATCTCCTTGTACTCTGCCTCTAGGAAACAAAATTGCGTCCTCACGACAGCTTTGAGCTCTTGCGTTTCTTCCCAGTCCACTTTGACCTTCTCCCCAAGGATAGCATTCCATCTCATGGGGGTACTCATGCTGCTCATCTGGGATGTCGTTCATAGTCAACCCACCTCCCTGACTACCCAGCTCCAACCTGTTGCAGTTTGCGTTTTCCTTCCTCACTTTACCTTTTCCCTTTGTACCGTTTACATCCCTCTGTTATTCAGTGTTACCAGGGCAGACTTCCTCCGGCTTGTTGGGTAGCTACCTCACCCCTTTTCTGTCGCTCAATGACTTTAACACACACCATCCCCTGTGGGTTCTGCCACAACCTGTCTGAGAGGTGGCCTCTTGGCTAACCATCTCAATCAACTTATCATCATCTGCCTTAACAAGGGAACACCCATGTTCCTTTCAGACTCCATTTGGACATACCCTTCTGCACTGGCCAGCTTACCCGTGATCTCGAGTGGTCTGTTCTCTCTGACATATGCACTGTGTAGCTGTTATGTGTTGTCACCAGCATTTGCATGCTAAGTAAGTCGAGAATTGATAAAGCTATGCTCAGATGAAGGGCACAACTGTTTCCTAGTGCTGATTTCTGTCTGTCTGATGTGTCAAATGACGCCTTTTTCAACTGAAAATTATGAGGTGCGTCCAAGGTGGCGTGCTCCCAATTAACCAATTAGTTGGTAGCAGAGTATCACAGGATTTCTCCTTCACCCAGCACATACTAGATTCTGTTTATCCATCTGTTTTGTTTTACAAGGTGATTCTACACCTTTGGATCGCCCTGCATATGACAATTTGAGTATCTCTTTGTTTAAGTTTTTCAGAAAGATGTCTCGGTGATTCTCGAGATGCGAAGTGTGACGTGTAAGTTCTTGGAGCAGAACCAGTTGGCAATATAACTTCACATTTTTGTAAGGGAACTACTGATTTTTTTTAAATAATTACGAGAATGAAATTACATAGATGAGCACTGTGGTTTTTGTATGGCGGGTGCATATGTTAGACTGGTAAGTATATAAAAACTTCGAAAAATGTTTTTGGCCTTCATTGAGAGTAGTAGTGCATCTATCATATAAAGCAGGATTTTGAAAGACAACCTGTGAACTGGAGCTGTAAATGGAAATGAGACTTAAATTCTAATAATTTATTGTTTTATAAACCTAACAGATCACAACGTTTAATTATCACTGAGTTGTACATGGCAAAGAATATCACACTATATAACTAATTAGGAAGACAATATTTCTCTCCAGAAATCCATCCGTTCCTTAAGAAAATCATGACGAGTCACAAATTCCAGTTTCATATCCAGATAGTTAGATGCATTCGCCGTCAACTTTTCCCATACCACTGGACTTCCAGATGGAGCCGGATCCCTGGAAAACGAATGACAGTTCTGTGATATAACATGTGCAGCCGCGTGAAGTATAACCTACAACTACGCTGCTCTCTGATAACTTCAACATTGCACTTTGTTTGTATGTGTGCGCGAGCTGAACCAATATTTTTAGTGTGTGGCAAAATATAATGAAGAACAATTGCATTTTGTCACAAATCAGGAATAAATAATAAAAACTGAGTTCTAAAAAATTTGAGGAAATGTGTACCATATTTACTTTATTACTTTTCTTTTGTTTTTAATTTAATGATTTCTTTGGATTTTTGAGTAATTTTTCAAGTTGATCAGTTACTGTCTGTTTATAGCCATACAAAAGTTCCTCAGGCAGATTATCGGCTGTGTGATGGATATGCATTGCACTTGGAAGACAACTGGTTGTCCGAAAATGGAACCCAGTAGACCCTGTGAGAATAAGGGAAGGATGAACAGTGAGGGTGCGTCAGTGGAAACTATAGAGGCAGTTGAGTCTGAAGACAGTAGGTGGTGTAATGTTTGTCTTTTTGGAATCTATAGACCTTCAAAATGAGATTTTCACTTTGCAGCGGAGTGTGCGCTGATATGAAAATTCCTGGCAGATGAAAACTGTGTACCGGACAGAGACTCGAACTCGGGACCTTTGCCTTTCAAGGTCAAGTGCCCTATCATCCTCTCTTTCAGGAGTGCTAGTTCTGCAAGGTTCGCAGGAGAGCTTCTGTAAAGTAGGAGACAAAGTACTTGCAGAAGTAAAGCTGTGAGGAGGTGCCTTGAGTCGTGCTTGGGTAGTTCAGATGGTAGAGCACTTGCCCGTGAAAGACAAAGGTCCCGAGTTCGAGTCTCGTTTCGGAACACAGTTTTAATCTGCCAGGAAGATTTTATAGACCTTATAGACCTTGTTAATGATTTTGGACTATAGGTTGTACGTTCAGGAGACTAGGCCAAGAAAGGCCAAGCTTCTATAATCCATATTCGATGTTACTCATTCGAAGTGAAAGCTCCACAAAACTACGGTCTTCTCTTATAAACACAGCGAAATATCAGTGTCACTGATAATAGTACGCAAAAGCCTTCTTGAAAGCGGTATGGGACTGATGCAATGTAGCACGTACACAGACGTCCACTAGGATGTGTTTATTTCATCAGGAAAGCAGACATGATTTGATCTAGCTAGAACTTTGTTCTATTGCCACCCACGAAACATGTGCGAAAAGCATAACTCAGTGAGTACATTCACGCCACATCTACAGGACGCTAATTTACCCCATGGCAATGCTGCAGGAGACAAACCTTTCTACAAAATAACAGTATCATGGAAAACCAAAAAACGGTGGTAATGACTATTCATTTTCGGGAGTCTAGTCGCCGATTAACGTTACGTCATGTATAAGGAAGATCCCATAATTGAGTACGTAAATTTTTTAGTTGCAGAATGTGTCGCAGTCACATGTCTCTATTAGATATATTACATTAGTCAAGTGGTGTAAAAATCGACGATTTATTAGAGCGTTCAGTGTACTGTGTATTTGCAGTCGTACCTTAAACGTGGTACTTTTACTGCACAGGCTTTCGCACTTGGTGACTATTCCAAAGTGTATAACAGACGCTTGTGTATAGGACAACACTCGAACTATGTAACAGTTCAGTATTCGATGCGAAGGAACTTTCCTTAAACTTCGTATATTGTTAATCCATGGTCACTTGACCAAAACGTCTCTGATTCGAATAGAAGATAAATGTTTAGTAATAAAAGATCAAACCTTAGTACGACTTGAGATTCAAGCACCATGAAAACATGCTATCAGTGTGCTAAACTTCCAAATTACAAAGGAGAAAAGCTACAACATCAACGAACTATTTTAATACATCGGTCACAACATAGCACTCCTCAACGAAAATCGAAAAGGACGTTATCAACGTTATCACGACGCGGATCGACGACAACAATGGCGGAATTATTTACTTGGACGCACCAGGTGGAACCAGGAAAATTTTTCTAATAAATCTATTGCCGGAGGAAATACGTGCTAAACAACATCGCACTTGCACTGCCATCATCCGACACTGTAGCTACACTTATGGAAGGAGGACCAACTGCCCATTCGACCCAACAACTACCGTTGAATATAGCCGAATAACAATTACGGTATGTAAAATATCAAGAGCATCTGGACGGGGTGAACGTCTAAAGCATGCTTAAGTTATTTTCTGAGACAAATGCACAATGGCTCATAACAAATCACTCGAAGCCATGGGCAGAACATTACAAGTTTTGTGAGGAACCTGAAGTGATCGGAGAAGCTCTACTCATAGTCACAGGAAGTTTTCTAGAAACACTTCCAGTTATCCCCAGCAGAAAAGATCAATAGACGTTTAAAAAGATCGCGTCTTTGGCCACACATACAAAAACTGCGACTAAAAAAAAATGAGAGATGTACCATTAAAGGATGAAACAACAGGTCATTATACTCAACAATCTCACAAATATTCGAAAGCACATATCCTATGGACCAGACGACAGTCCTCATTAAACTAACAGGGATGTCTGCAACACTTCTGAAAACGAACTCATCGATGAAACTCATCCAAACGTTGTTCACAATTATATCAATCCAGACTGGCTACTTGAAAGGCCAATTTTGGCAGCTAACATTAATATTGTGGACTATATCAGCTCTAATATTCACGAGAAGATTCCTGATGAAGAGAGAATATACATATCGATCAACACGATGGTAAACATTGATGTAAGTGTGAACTTCCCTACAAAATTTCTAAACTCTTTACAACTAGCAGTAGTGCCATCACAGTGACTTCGACTTCAAGTTGTATTTTAGATCACAATACTCAGAAATCTCCAAACTATGTAACGGAACAAAGATGATCGGCAAACAGCTATCGAATAACAAAATGGTTCAAATGGCTCTGAGCACTATGGGACTTAACATCTGTGGTCATCAGTCCCCTAGAACTTAAAACTACTTATACCTAACTAACCTAAGGACATCACACACATCCATGCCCAAGGCAGGATTCGAACCTGCGACCGTTGCGGTCACGCGGTTCCTGACACACCGGCCGGCTATCTAATTAAATTATCGAAGCCGAACTCATGACTGGAAAGCACAAAGCACACACACTATTTATCCCCGGAATTCTACTGATCTCTACTGACCGGCCATTCCATTTTAAAAGCCTGCAATTTCCCACCAAATTAGCTTGCAGTTTTAGATTTAGCAAAGCTCAGGAACAAACTTTAAAATACTGCGGTAACAACCTCAAAGACTCCTGCTCCTATCACGGTCAACTATACGTAGCTTGCCGTCGAGTAGGAAATTCGAAAAATTTGTACATGTATACCTTGGATAACAAAATGGAAAAATGTTGTTTGTAAAGAAGTACCGTAAATACTCGGAATATGTTACCAATAGCAACTTTTTACCTCTTATACTTTAACAAGTATTGTAAATAGTTAGAGTATGGTATAATATTTGTTTAACTCTTATGCTTTAAAGTTTATCCATTTATTCCAACTACTAAACAGTCTCATATCAACTCCATGAGCAAAGCCGGGTATCACAGCTTGTGGGCCGTAATCGAGAAGTCAGTTTGTGCACAAAATCCTGACCTGGCAACACTTTCTCAGTTAAGGGTGGCGGTAGAGGCAGCATGGCTCAATATTTCTGCTTGGGAGCTCCAATGATTTATCAATGTATTGAGTCCATACCACGTTGAGTTGCTGCACTACGCCGGGTAGATCTGACACGATGTTAGGAGATGTCTCATGCCTTTCGTCACCTCAGTGTATCATGTACGCTTTGTATCGAAGTGTTCCGTGTTTCGATAACTAACTGATCACTGACTGACAGGTTGGCAGTGGGTGCCGAGGTACACTGCTGTTCCAGCAAATCATATTCTAACATTCTGCGTGGTGTCTGTTTGTTCTATATCGTGTCTCCCTACCACTTTCGCGCAACGACGCTCTGAGCGTGTTTTTCTTTAGGGAATTGACTAGTTTGAACCTGGGAGCTGTTACTGGTAAGGAGACACCACACATGACATGTAAGGTTCAGAACAGTTCAGTGAGCCTAGCGATGATATAACCAAATACTTAATGATTTCAGCGTCAACTCCACTGCACTCCCTGTAAAAGAATCTTAATACTAACTACATTTAGTTGTAGGGGTTCAAGGCTTTCCTATTTTTAGTTAGCTGGTAAAATAACGTTGAAAAAGCAGTTAAGTTTACCATTGGAAATTAGAATAAAATTGTTTATAAATTGCACTATTGATAAAAGGAACTGTTTTAATACAGGAAGGTAAAAACCAACTTAATTCAACAAAAATGTGAACGAATATTCCCTGAATGGGTTTCCAAGTTCTACAATAGATCGAAGGATGACCTATGCCATATTGCATCTATAATCTAGGTTTAAATTAAGTTTCACAAAAGAGCAAACTATCATATTGGTCTGTAGTGACCCTCAATTATCTTTAATTACTTATATAACTTGTCATAAATTACAGTGGCTGATGTGGCTTCTCAATAACTATATAACAGAAAACTCATCGCCTTTCAGATTTTTACTTCAAGTGGCAAATGTGAACACCATGAGCTTTAATTGACCATCGAGACTAGTATTGCGCAAAAAGGGGGTGTAACAGACGAGACTTCAGCAGTTCTGAGTGAATCTTTATGCGCTGTTATGCGGCATCGCGTGCGTTCATTACCTTGTCGGTCTTCGTCAGGGGACGGTGGGCAGCACAGCTCCGCTCACGGCGCCGTCTCGGAAGCAACCCCTCCTAACTTCTCCTTACTACAATTTACCGAAGTTAGTTTAAAAAAACTATCTGGCTGTGTTTTCATCTGACCAATCAGGGTCTCAATGTTAACCTTAAGCTCCGAGTACAAAAATTCTGTTTATCCAATGAGAAACGTTATACTTTTCATGGTGGGGCAATGTTTTTAAAGTTTGCAACGTAACAGAGACACGATAAATTCTCACGCTAAAACTTGCAGCTGGTGTGGTCCTTTTAGTGCTATCGTAAGATCTATACTGATCTTCAGGAGGGCTCTATCTTTTAACATGGGTTGGGGGTGTTCCTGACATAACATAGATGCGAAAAAGTCTCACGCTAAAACTTGCGGCTGGGGTGGTCCTAGCGGTTGGCTGGAAACGTGGGTGTCCGTCCCTTATCGTAGGGCCTTCCAGCTTAACACGGTTCTGCTCTTGGCTTCTGTTCTCGTTTCTCCCTTGGAACTGCGTCTGTCCCCCGGTGGGAAGGTATGACATACATTTAGGCATTCTTGTGTTAGTCTGTGGTATTCCATTTGCTCATTCGTTACTCGTATTACTTTGGTTAATTTAATGTCACGATTTATTCGGGGCTATGTGACATACTACTGGATTTGCTTATCATGTCAGGGTTTTCATGGAAGGTGTTGGATTTGCCTGACACCTTACAGTATTATGGCGAGTGAGTTCCTCACGGGAACGAGCCCCCTTGCCTTAGTCTGGCGCTGTTACAGCCTGATTAACTCTCTCAACAAGTGATTGGTGATTCAGGCCGCTATTGCCAGCTAAAACTAAGTAATCAGAATTATTATTCACAGGACTTACCCGTATTTGGGAAAATTGGTCCACAGTGTTGTCAGCTGACTTGCAACCTTCCCATCGTTGGAGTTAGGGTCCGTGTCTGGTCCCAGTATGCGTTTCGGAAACAGATACGAGGTTTCCCCGGCATGCATCATACCTGCAAAATATTTTTACATCAGCTATATTTGAGAATGTTTGAGCCTATCAAGGCCTAACTACATTTTTCGTGAAAAGTGATACACAGGTGCATAGGCATTTTCAGTACTTCTGTTAAAAAATTGTGGCAGAATGTGCAACAGTTTCTCTAGCTGACGCTAGCTGTTCAACAACATAGTTCAGTCTGCCAATAAAAATGTGTTACGAATGCAAATGGTAATCGATGGAGCCACGACGTAGTTGTTTCTTATTGCCAGAGAAGTACTAAATAGAATGATTCGATTACCGATGCAGACCATATTGAGAACAGCTAAATAGAAAATTAGTGGTTTTTCATGGAAGAGAATACCAAAGATTGTGAATTTTATGCTAGGAAAACTATTTCGTTACGTTTACAAAGGCAGACATGACCTACAGTAGCAACAGCGACCGGTACACTGGTAAGGACAAAGAAGACTACGTCAGGTTGAAGCGTGACACTTGCAGCTACTTTAGGCTAAGGGTATAGTCAATAGTGAGTCAGCGTAATTGTTACAGAAGCGTGCCGGAAAAGATTACACAACGGTCGTCACTTGTGAGTAGTACTAACGCGGCTATTTATACTCGCTGCAGAAATCTGACTATGACTAGAAATAAATTGCAGCGAAATCTTAAATATCGAATGCAATAGGGTTGTGTTGGGTTGTTTGCGGAAGAGAACGACAAGGAAGGAAGTCGGCCTTGCCCTTTCACAGCAACCATCGCGGCATTTGCCTAGAGTGATTTAGGGAAATCACGGAAAACCTAAATCAGGTTGGCCCGACGCGAGATTGAACCGTCGTCCTCCCAAATGCGAGTCCAATATGTTAACCACTGTGCCACCTCGCTCCTAGGCGGGGAGGACACCAGTAGTTGTAGACTGTCACTTGCCGTGAAAAACTCAATAATGTTTCGAGTGATAAATAAGTAGTCAAACTATAAGATAACGAAGAAAGATATGCGTCAAATTAAAACACAAATTAATAATTGGTTTGTTCTGTCGTCGCCTGCATAACAAAACAAAATGTGAACGCCTTAAAGGGAGCGTCAGCATTATAACGTACAATGTCTTCGTTCATGGGGAAGCGGTTAGGAGAATATTTCAGTCTGTCAAGTATGCGTTGTTAGAGGCATGATTTTAGAATGGATGACAGGGACAAACAGTCTCGAGATAGTGTTCTAAAATTGCCTCGGAAACTGTGTTAGCTACTTACCCGTGAGCTAACAAACTAGACACATTGCTAACACGGTCGAACTTTTGTATTCACTGGAGGTCACGACAAAACTATTGCAATGTCATTGATCAACAGTAATGAACCAGAACCTGAAAAAGTAGGAAGGCGTTTCTCCTTATCACCGCTGACAATTAGAGACCACAGTATATACGTTTGTGCCGTGGAAGACTTTGCTGAATTATATTAGAGAATTACCGCGAATTCAGGAAATGAGGCGTAGCAGATTGAAAGAGGCCGAATACTTGCTGACAGACAAGTGGTTGGCAAAGTCAATAGCGTGATACGGACAGTTATGCGAAAAACGATTAACACCTTCTGATAAAGATCCATCCTATGCTCTTACGTTCCGATGTCATAATAATGAATGACCATGTAGGTAGCGGTTTTTGCTCCACTTCGCCAAGCATAATTGCTGGCTAGATGCTCGCTCTCTATGATGACATTGACACAACATTACACCAACACTGAAATACTAAATACAGTCTTCCCAAATCGTTTTTGCAGAGACAGGTAGACAGCTGCTACTTTCGACTGCTATATGGCTGAGCAACTGACAAGTAAAAATTAAGTTGTGTGGTATGATTGGCTGGGACAACAGGATGGGCTGATAGAGCAGCCTAATTGGAGAGGTTTTACCTGCTATTTTTTTCTGTCAGTGCATACACTGCCTCACAGACTAGTGAAGTACCCTGAAGACGTGGTCGCATGTTAATGTTACTTCGTGCAATGTCGGCTGGTATGTAAATGGTTAGACATGTAAACAAGCAGAACGATCACCAGAGTGCATTAATGCTGTTGCTGTTCGTTCAAAAAAATGGTTCAAATGGCTCTGAGCACTATGGGACTTAACATCCTAGCCGGCAGAGATGGCCGAGCGGTTTTAGGCGACCGCTACGGTCGCAGGTTCGAGACCTGCCTCGGGAATGAGTGTGTCTGATGTTCTTAGGTTAATTAGGTTTAAGTATCTCTAAGTTCTAGGGGACTGATGACCTCAGAAGTTAAGTCCTATAGTGCTCAGAGCCATTTGAACCACATGAACTTAACATCTGAGGTCATGAGTCCTCTAGAACTTAGAAATACTTAAACATAACTAACCCAAGGACATCACACACATCTATGTCCGAGGCAGGATTCGAACCTACGACAATAGCGCTCGCGCGGTTCCAGACTGAAGCGCCTAGAGCCGCTCGGCCGCAGCGGCCGGCTGCTGTTCGTCTTAAGTATTGTTACTAGACCTGGCACAGTATACAAGGGGCCTGAATAGCGTTTACACGTCGAATGATCACTGTGAAGGACAGGGAGATGCTGCGTACGAGAATGAGGCACCGGCATCAACACCCAAGAGAGTGTGGAAGGGGCCTCATAGTGAGGCTCCTTCGGCCCGTTTGATGCAGTCGTGCAGTATATAGATTTGTGAGACATTCGGATGTTGGACTGCATGAGAACGTCAGGGCAGGCTGAAGTATCGTCAAGACGCCGCACCAACAAGTCTGGCCATCACAAGGGAGGCTCCCCGTAATGTGAACCAATCACATCGTAACCTCTACACATCAGTGACCGCCATTCGAGAAGAAGCAATGAACCTCCTGCAACATTCTGGGTTATCACCAACAGCTGGTTGGTGTATAGAGAACGCGGACTATGAGGTCATTGTCCCATGCGTAGACTACCGTTAACAACACAAAACACACTGCTGTGTTTGGAGAGATGCCATGACTGGGAAGTGTGGAATGTGGGCCCATGGGGTTCACGGTGTTTGGATATAAACTATAGGTATGCACAAACCACAATAACCATCTTTGCGAGTACGGTGGTGCCTGGGGAAAGGACCCAGTTTTCCAACGGTTTAGAGACCCTCTGCAGGGTCACTCCAGGCGTCACGGTTTGGGGAGTCATCGGGTATGACTTTGTGACACGGCTGGTAGTGGTTGAGGGAACTGTGATGGCTCAGCGGTACGTCACAGACATCCTGCGTTCTCAAGTCTCAGGCGACAATATCGTGGTCCCATTTTTCAACAGGGCAATGCTCGTTCATACATGGCACGTTTCTCTATCAAATGACACCGTAATGTTGAGGTACTCTCGTGACCAGAAAGATTCTCAGATGTATCCTCGATAGAACATGTGTGGGAACAGCTCCTGTGTCAGCTCTGTCGCGATACAAAAATCCAGGATATCGAGGACCAGTTACAACGTTTGTGACGCAGCTTGCTTCAGGAGAGGATACTATATCTTTATGACACCCATCGCATCCAAGCCAGAGGGGGTGCAACGTCTTACCGATAAGTAGGTTCATACTGCCTAGATGACTCAAATTTGACTCTATTAGTAAACAACGAAATAACATCACGTAGGTTTTCCTTCCGCGAAATTTCATTTAATTTCCTCCTCCCTTTCTGAGCGTTTCACTTCTTTTCTCAAAATGTATATGTAAATGATTTAGTGGGTAATATCGGAAGCTCCATGAATATGTTGGCAGATGCTGTGGTTGTCTTTAACAAGGTAGCAACGTCAGCAGCCTGTATCGAAAGACAGGTGGATCTGCATGTGATTGATGAATTGTGCCAGGACTGGGAGTTGAACCTGAACCTAAAGAAATGTAACATACCGAGCATACGTAGGAGAAGAAATTCACTAGGGTACCATCGCAGTACTGATGACAAACTGCTAGCAACAGTGACTACATTAAAGTGTCTAGGAGTAACCATCTGGAACGACCTTCCGTAGAATGACCACATAAAACAAGCAGTTGGATAAGGAGATGTCAGGCTGAGATTCACAGGAATTGATTCACGAAATAAGAGGCTAACAAAACACGGGTTCTTGAGTGTAAGTTATGATTCTGACACACTTACCGAGTTGGATTAATAGAAGTGGTAGAGGAGATCCAAGGAAGAGCGACGCGTTTCGTCATGGGATCGTTTAGCCGGTGCGCGAGCATTATGGAGGTGTTCAACAAACCCCAATCGCAGACGATGCAAGAGAGGCACAGCGCTTTATGGAGAGATTTGCTATTGAAATTGCGTGAGAATTCGGTCTGGCACAAAGCATATGACTTCCTCCAACATATGTCTCGCCAAATGATTACAATGCGAAAATTCGAAAAATTAGAGCTAATAATACGGGGATTTATGGGCAGTCACGCGCCATTCAGGAATGGAACAGACAAAGGGGGTAATCAAAGAGAGATACCAGAAGTACTTCCCGCCACCCACCATCAGGCGACTTGTAGATGTAGATGCAGGTGAAAAGCAGTGCGTCGTAGGGAACACTTACCGTATTCTATAGAGCCCGTTCCGTTGTAGCTGAAGTAATAGAAGTGAACAGGTATGTTGCTGGAGTTCGCCACGTCCCTAGCGAAGGAGTCCGCTGGTTGTATGAAGTACAGGTCGGAAAGCAGCTGCAAATAAAAAGTTACTTTGTATAAATATCTGGAGACACTATTCAAGCGCATCAACACATACAGAGTAGTTCTTCAGAGAACTGATTATTTCCCCCTGTAAGCAAATACAACGTTTGACATTTGAACCGTCGTACAACAAAACTATTGGAAGAACACAACTTAGACGCAGTCCTTAAGTGACTGGATTTCCATTCGGGAGGAGAAGGGCTTCAAATCTCAATCCTATCTTCCATATTTAGATTTTCTGTCGTTTCCCAAAACGGTTCAAGGACACGACCTATTTATTTTGCGATCTTTGGGGAATTATTGATTATTTTCGCCTTTAACGACACTATTGTCGAAGGATTGTATCATTGTACCATCCGAGGAAGAGGTTACGGCAGTTGCAGATGGATACTCTGCTGATCTCCCAGAATCACACTCACTGGAAAAGAGATGCACAACTTACATTTACCTAAACGGGAGCCAAGTACGAGAAATAAGAGTATTTTCCACGTTTAAAACACAGCATAAATCTATTTGAACTAGAAATTTGCTTCTAGTCTTTGCACTTTGTTCGCCTTGCCTACCACAGTCCTTCCATTCTCGTTCCATTTCATATAGATTTGTAACTTTACGCCCATATATTTAAATGAGCTGACTGTGTCAAGCAGGACACTATTAACGCTGTATCCAATCAGTACAGGTTTGTTTTTCCTACTCTGCCACAATTACTTCAATTTTCTATATTTAGATCTAGCTGCCATTCATCTCATCAACTAGAAATTTTGTCTAAGTCATCTTGTACCCTCCTACAGTCACTCAACTTCGACACCTTACCGGACACAACAGCATCAGCAGCAAACAACCGCAGATAGCTGGCCCCTCTGTCCACCAAATCATTATGTATATAGACAACAACAGCAGTCCTATCACACTTTACAAGGCACTGCTGACGGTACCCTTCTCTCTGATGAATACTCGCCGTTAAGGACGACATAGTGGGTTCTATTAGTTAAGAAATTTTCCAACCACTCGTATGTCTGTGAACTTCCATACACTTCGTTAATAGCCTGCAAAGGGTCACCGAGGGAAGTCCTTTCCTCAAATCTGCCTGTTGCCCTTCATCCGCAGTTCGCAGTGTATAATGGTGAGAAAAGGACAAGCTGAATCTCGCTCGAGCGATGTTTTCTAAAGCCATGCTGATTCCTGGACATAAGCTTCTCAGTCTCAAGAAAGTTTATTATATTCTAACTGAGTATATTTTCAGTGATTCCGCAGCAAACCGCAGTTAGGTATATTGGCCTGTAATTTCGCAGGTCCGTTCTTTCACCCTTCTTACTTAGTTACTGGAGTTACTGCGCTTTTTTCGAGTCGCTTGGGACTTTGTGCCGGGCGAGAGATTCACGATAAAAGAAAGCTAGGCAAGGGGTCAATGCCGTAGAGAATTCTTTTTAAAACCGAAATGGGATTCTATGGAGAGCTGATGATTGATTTTCTTTCAAATCTTTCAGTTGTTTCTCTGCACCAGCGATGCTTATTACAACGTCATCCATACGGGAGTCTGTCCAATCGTCAAATGACGGTATGTTTGTACGATTCTCCTGTGTGAACGACTTCTTGAACGTTTGATTTAAAACTATTTTGCTCACCTCAACTGGCACACCAGACTTACATCAACAACAGCTTGCATATCGTCTGTAGAGTAGCCCTCGTCCCCGAAGTAGAATTGCTCCAGCTGTTCAGCTGCTCGGGTCCGCTGTTCCTCCGTGGGCAGCGGCAGCTGGGAGCCGATCAGCGCCGTGAAGTTCTCCTTCATGTCGGCGACACCCTTTTCTGTTAGCATGTCGGAGACAGTAATATACAAACAACTCTCTAGCATAAGCCAGCTTTTGCTTTAATTATGGCGTTATATGTTTGTGAAAATGTGCGTTTAGTAGCTTCTACTATAGTCTCTGGTGGACAGATTCAAATCCCTGAAAGTGAGTGCTAATATGCAGGTTTACATTACAGACCTATCAATGTTAGATTAACACTTAAGCCTGACGGTTCTTTGCGAAGCTTTTCAAGAACATATATGTATTGGCATATGATTTTTTCCAGTTTACCTTTCTTCTTCCCTTGTTTAATCTTAGAACGTTACACAAAGGTTCAATCACGTTCAGAAAACACAGAACAACTTGAACGAACATAAAAAGGACGTTCATATTCACAGGACTTGTACATTAGTATGTTTTGCATTCAGTCATCGACGCTTATAAAGCGCGAATGGCGTCCTGTGGTGTAGCTATCCATGCTGCATACACCTGGTTCCAATAGTCATCTGTGGTGGTTGGCACTGGGTCACAGCGTTGCACCTATAGTTCCACAGTGGTCCTCACATTTTCGATTGCCTACAAGTGTGGTGATCTGGCGGACATTGGCAACATTCTGACATCCTGTGACACCAAGAAGGCAAGTGTTCCTGCAGCAACATGTGGTTGTGCGTTGTCGTACTGAAAAATGGGGTCTGGAGTGTTTTACAGACAGGGTGTGGTTGGGGGTCTGAGGATGTCATTCACATTGGTCATACTGGTGACAGTGCCCTGGGCACGCACCAACTGTGATCTGTGGTTGTACCCAATAGTTGTATCCAATGGCATCCCATTCGATAAGGCGTTGAGTTGGCGCTATATGTCTTGTGCTAATGCAGTCACAGTGATGGCGCTCCCCCTGTCTACGGCGAACCAAAATGCGGTCATCATTTTCAAACAAAGGGTGTCTAGACTCGTCCGAAAACATTGTCCGATGCTGTTCCTGTCTCCAGCGATGTCGTTCTGTACACCATTTCCATCTAGCACGTTTCTAAAGGTAGGCGGAGAAGTGGACGGTGCACACGTAACCCGTGCCGCAATAAACGGAACGGACTGACACCCGTGATAGTGTACGATGTGTTACACAGTACCACTCTTACGCCAGATCCAATGAGGACGTAGATCTGCCCAGCAATGCCATTCGAATTAGGTGTCAGTCTTCTTGGGGGTGGTCTGGGTGATAAGACCTGAACCATCTTGTCGTGTTATACGACATTCCGTGAGTCATTCTGCATACAGCCGTTTCACTACCGAAATTCTTTGTCCCACACGAGCAGCAATTTCCCGGTAGGATGCATCGCATTCTCTCATGCCAATAATGCGCCGTCTTTCTAACTCAGTGATTTAACAGTGCACTTCACGCATACGTTTGCGAACCATCGTGCACTTCTGCTCAAGGCTCACTGGTCCATTACCCTCGGTTTATAGCGACAACGAGAGCCACAATCGCATTTTACAGGCAGGTGGTGTTGCGCCGTGGTGTCGATGTTGACCTTGAAGCCGCTGGCCGACATGGTTCAGATGCTTATCATTTCTGCACAACATACTAATGCACATATCCTGTGAATATGAACGTCCCATCTCTAGTCGTTCAAGGTCTTCTGTGTTTTCTGAACATGAGTGTACATCAGAGCTGAAGTGATCAGCCTTAAGGGGAGGTTTACTATCTTTTGGTTCAAAAGATCGATTTTTTTAAAAAACACCTCTGAAACGGTTTTTCCGAATACGCAACGGAAATTTTTGTTATTCGCGGTTGAACAAAACAAGTGCACCTGCCTGAAATCGGCCTTTTTCACCCATCAGTTTTTTTTTCTTTCGGAGAACGAGTTATTTGACAGGTGCTTGAGAGGAAACAAACAAGATTCAAATGAAAGTTTGAACGCGTCTGTTTAAAAGTTAGCCCCCAAGCATTTGCATCCTGGCGCAAAGACTGTGGAGATTGCGACTTTCCTGGCAGTGAGCAGCTTCAACGACGGGTATTCAGTAATTCTGAAGACCATGACAACGATGGATGTCACCCTGGGACTCTATTCGACGCAGTTGGCCAAGCATTCGCACGACCACCGGATTCAAGAGACCGAAAACCGCTTGGCACCCGCCGTACGAGCGGCTCTTGAGCAGCGCAAGATGGCCCAGATCGAGCAGTGCGCCCTCTGTGAGGAAGAAGAACGACTAGTTCTAAACATTCATGGTGGTGTCTGTTTGTTCTATATCGTGTCTCCATACCACTTTCGTGCAACGACGCTCTAAGCGTGTTTTTTAGGGAATTGACTAGTTTGAATCTGGGACCTGTTGCTGGTAAGGAGACGCCAGATCACACATGACATGTAGAATTCAGAAGAGTTCAGTGAGACTAGCGATGATACAACCAAATACTTAATGATTTCAGCGTCAACTCCATTGCACTCCCTGTAAAAGAATCTTAATACTAACTGATTTTAGTGGAAGGGGTTCAAGGCTTTCCTATTTTTAGTAAGCTGGTAAAATAACGTCGAAAAAGCAGTTACGTTTACCATTCGAAATTTTATTCTACTCACAAAACATTATTTATAAATTGCACTATTGATAAAAGGAAGTGTTTTAATACAGGATGGTAAAAACCAACTGCGTTCAACAAAAATTTGAATGAATATTCTCTGAATGGGTTTCCAAGTTCTACAATGGATCGAAGGATGACCTATGCCATATCACATGTATAATCTAGGTTAAAATTAAGTTTCACAAAAGAGAAAAACTGTCAAAATGGTCTACAGTGACCATCAGTTATCTTTAATTACTTATCTAACTTGTCGAAATTACAGTGGCTGATGTGGCTTCTCAATAACTATATAACAGAAACATTATCGCGTTTCAGAGTTTTACTTCAAGTGGCAAATGTGAACACCATGAGCTTTAATTGACGACACTAGTATTACGCAAAAAGGAGGTGTAACAGATGAGACTTCTGCAGTTCTGAGTGAAGCTTTATGCGCTTTTTTGCGGCATCGCGTGCGTTCATTACTTTGTCGTTGGTTAGGCAGCTTCAGGGGGGCAGCGGCCAGCGCAGCTCCGCTCACCTCGCCATCTCGGAAGCAACTCTCCTCTCCTAACTTCTCGTTCCTACCATTTACCGAAGTTGGTTTAAAAAAAAACTATCTGTCTGTGTCTTCATCTGACCAATCAGGGTCTCAATGTTAACCTTAAGTTCCGCCTACAAAAATTCTGTCTATCCAATGAGAAACGTTATACTTTTCGTGGTGGGGCAATGTTTTTAAAGTTTGCAACATAACAGAGACGCGAAAAAGTCTCACGCTAAAACTTGCAGCTGGTGTGGTCCTTTTAGCGTTATCGTAAGATCTATACTGTTCTTCTTGAGGGCTCTCTCTTTCAACATGGGCTGGGGGGTGGTCCTAACGTAACAGAGACGCGAAAAAGTCTCACGCTAAGATGTGCGGGTGGTGTGGCCCTTTTTGTGTTATCGTAAGATCTATACTGTTCTTCTGGAGGGCTCTAGCTTTTAACATGGGCTGCGAGGTGGTCCTTGACGTAACAAAGACGCGAAAAAGTCTCACGCTAAAACTTGCGAGTGATGTTGTCCTAATGGTTAGCTGGCGACGTGGGTGTCCAGTCCGTCCCTTATCGTAGGGCCTTCTAGCTTAACACGGTTCTGCTCTCGGCTTCTGTTCTCGTTTCTCCCCTCGGAACTGCGTCTGCTCACGGTGGGAAGGTATGACATGCATTTATGGCATTCTTGTGTTAGACTGTGGTATTCCATTGCTCACTCGTTACTCGTGTTACTTTGGTTAATTAAATGTCACGATTTATTCGGAGCCATGTGACATACTACTGGATTTGCTTATCATGTCAGGGTTTTTATGGAAGGTGTTGGTTTTGCCTGACACCTTACATAGTTTATGGACCCAGAATAGAAGATTGAATGTAAGTTGCATAATACTGCATTTATATGTAGTCAAAACCTCAAACGCGTTTTTCTCTAAATGACTTTTTGTCTCCCGTGGTATGGTAACTTCAAATCTACTGAAGCGATTGCCTTATTTCTTTGTTTCCGAAGAAGCTAACTAAATTGACTAGAAGTTGTATCACTTTTATTCCGATCTAGCAACTATAAGTATTTTGCCGACGAAGTCCAAAACTCAATGAAAAACCCCTACTTTTTAAAAAATTGCTTCCAATTTGTTTTCTATGGTGCAAATTACTTAAGCGAGGTATAACTCCTAAAGAATCTTATATACTTCGCTAACGTCAACTCAATTTTCATTTCAGACGAGACGGCTGACCTGTGAGATACCGCGCGTGGAGGTCTACAACGAAATTTTATTTCGTTCCGACGGCACTTCGCCTTTGCCATTCGACATTTCTGGTCGAAGAAATTCCAGTTCGAAGAGGAAATATCAATAAACATTTCGACTAAATTTGACATTGATATTTACAACACATCCCGAGAAAAAAAAAGAATATGCTTTTTTCGGGCCAAAGATAGTAAACCTCCCATTAAGAAATAGAATAAAGTCAAGACGCGAAAATGTCTTACATATGTTATTAATGACTTTAGGACTCTACGAGCGCTACTATCAAATTTAGCAACTAATGCAGTACATCTTTTCATCAGTGTGCAATGACCATACTTTCTCAAGAATCCGATACTTGAGGCAAAACGTGGCGAAACACTCAGAACTCGTACTCAGAATACCGCGGCGTTGATAAGAAACCCTCCGCCACACTGTACTTTACAGATCTCGATGCAGATTGTAAGTATTACAAAAAATACAAGTGAGTCATGTATGATTCAAGCAGAGTACGTAAAGCGAGGGAATTCGCAGATCACTTTACTTACAGAAGGGTATGATGATCCCTTCTCCAGAAGTGACGCCCAGAATTATGGGCACCTGGTTGTAGCTGCCTGCCTTGAGAACGTCCGCTGGATGCTCAACGATCACCGCAGAGTCCGACGGTGGCTCCACGACGGGCAGGAACGCCAGCGGCAGTGGACAGCGCTTCTCCTGTACAGAGGTCGCCATGTTAGTAAAACCAAAGATATTAGCTACTCATGGGTCTAAATAAGAACGGTTTGGCATAACTGTATACAACGTATCACCTGACTCAGAAAACTTTCTACAGCAACGTGAAAGCAAACACTTGATCTAGAGCACCGTGTTACTACAAGAAACTAGTCTACAATAGTAGCAGCGCCTCTTTTCATACTGGCCAGTATTATTGTTTAGTACTTAGATGACTCTCTAGTCATGCTTCAAAGGATTTTCCTGATTATGTCAAGAGTTGTCTAGCAGTCTTAAGTCAGAGTAAATACATGTAGTGCACCACAGGTTTCTAAATTGGTTCCTCCGTTGTATCTGACATAAATTAACGACCATCCTTTACTATTGTCAAATTTTGCAAATTTAGTACTTTTTTCAGCCCACACAAGTATAAGACTTTGTAACTTAAAGCATAAAACACGTCAAAAAGGGAAACAATTCGATCAAACAACATCAGAAGAAAAATCATAAAACTTTATAATGTGTCGAAAGTATACAAGATAAAATGTGTGGACGTATTAATATAAAAGAAGGCCACAAGAAATAGGAAAGCAACTGGAACAGATGGATTTAATGCAGACTTAATTACATATGGAGGAATGCTGCTTCATATTCAACTGCTGCAAATTTCGATAACTGTTGGAAGCAAAAGAATATCCATCAAAGCTGGAAAACGGATAAAGTAATAACAACCGTACAAGTAAGGCGAAAGAAGCAACATTTTGCTGTAACTAAGAGTAATAAAATGTTTTGATACAAATTATAAAGTATAATCCGGAATTATAAGCAGTAGATTTCAAAGCATTTTGCTAAACGTACAGGTTTTCGGAAAAGACACGCAATTTATATTTCACAATTTACTGAAAACAAGAGTTTAACCAAGGAACAAACTTAATATTTTCAGATACCGACAAAACCTTCGCTAATGTATAGAGAAAAAAAGCTAGATTATACCTAAGTGGGAAGCATACTCCAGAAATCTGATATCAGTGTGTCCGAAAATTTACCATTGTTTAGGATCTAGTTGGAAACTTCCAAACGTTGCCCAGCAAACAAGGAAATTACAAATCAGTATTATAGATACTTCTATACACTAACTACTCTACACTCATTTCAAGGAAAGAGAGTGTTTTACATGTAGCTGTTCATTAACTGAATTAAAGATGTTACGAATATAAAACTACAAATTTTGTAGTTAATAATAAAATACACTACTGGCCATTAAAATTGCTACACCACGAATATGACGTGCTACAGACGCGAAATTTAACCGACAGGAAGAATATGCTGTGATGTGCTAATTATTAGCTTTTCAGAGCATTCACACAAGGTTGGCGCCGGTGGAGATACCCACAACGTGCTGACATGAGGAAAGTTTCCAACCGATTTCTCATACACAAATAACAGCTGACCGGCGTTGCCTGGAAAAACGTTGTTGTGATGCCTCGTGTAAGGAGGAGAAATGCGTACCGCCACGTTTCCGACTTTGGTAAAGATCGGATTGTAGCCCATTGAGATTGCAGTTTATCGTAATCGCGACATTGGCTGCTCGCGTTGGTCGAGATCCAATGACTGTTAGCAGAATATGGAATCGGTGATTTCAGGAGGGTAATACGGAACACCGTGCTGCATCGTAACGGCCTCGTATCACTAGCAGTCGAGATGACAGGCATCTTATCCGCATGGCTGTAACGGATCGTGCAGCCACGTCTCGATCCTTGAGTCAACAGATGGGGACGTTTGCAAAACAACAATCATCAGCACGAACAGCTCCACGACGTTTACAGCAGCATGGACTATCAGCTCGGAGACCGTGGCTGCGGTTATCCTTGATGCTGCATCACAGACAGGAGCGCCTGCGATGGTGTACTCAACGACGAACCTGGGTGCACGAATGGCAAAACGTCATTTTTTCGGATGATTCCAGGTTCTGTTTACAGCATCATGATGGTCGCATCCGTGTTTGGAGACATCGCTGTGAACGCACATTGGAAGCGTGTGTTCGTCATCGCCATACTGGCGTATCATCCGGCGTGATGGTATGGGGTGCTTTAGTTGACACGAACTCGGTCACCTCTTGTTCGCATTGACGGCACTTTTAACAGCGGACGTTACATTTCAGATGTGTTACGACCCGTGGCTCTGTCCTTCATTCGATCCCTGCGAAACCCTACATTTCAGCAGGACAATGCACGACCGCATGTTTTGCAGGTCCTGTACGGGCCTTAATGGATACAGAAAATGTTCGACCGCTGCCCTGGCCTGCACATTCTCCAGATCTCCAGACCAACTGAAAACGTCTGGTCAAATGTGGCCGAGCAACTGGCTCGTCACAATACGCCAGTCACTACTTTTGATGAACTGTGGTATAGTGCTGAAGCTGCATGGGCAGCTGTACCTGTAGACGCCATCCAAGCTCTGTTTAACTCAACGCTCAGACGTATCAAGGCCGTTATTACGGCCAGAGGTGGTTGTTCTTGGTACTGATTTCCCAGGATCTACGCACCCAAATTGCATGAAAATGTAATCACATGTCAGTTCTAGTATAACATATTTGTTCAACGAATACCTGTTTATCATCTGCATTTCTTCTTGGTGTAGCCGGCCGCGGTGGTCTCGCGGTAAAGGCGCTCAGTCCGGAACCGCGTGACTGCTACGGTCGCGGGTTCGAATCCTGCCTTGGGCATGGATGTGTGTGATGTCCTTAGGTTAGTTAGGTTTAAGTAGTTCTAAGTTCTAGGGGATTGATGACCACAGATGTTAAGTCCCATAGTGCTCAGAGCCATTTGAACCATCTTCTTGGTGTAGCAATTTTAATGGGCAGTAGTGTAATAGAAGAAGTCAAACACTTCATATACACTGATGAGCCAAAACATTATGACAACTGCCAATCGCGAGGTTGGATGCCTCCTGTTAGGGATGGGGGACTGTGACGCAGTAAAGAAAGAATGTAAGAGGAAGAGAGACGGATGGACAGTCATCTCGGGAACGGTGAAGCTGGTCGCCTGTTGGCGTGCTACTGACGTGACCACCTATGGAAAGTGGTTGAAGGGTGGCGAAATAACGAGTAGGCCCTATGTTATTGGACGACCACGTGCCGTCACAAAACGTATAGGTCGGAGCATCCCCGACAGTGTAATCCAGGATAGGCAGTGAACTGTGGCAGATCTGGCGACAGAGTACAATGCTCGTGTAGCACAAGTGTTTCGGAGCACACCGTTCAAAGACCGTTGTTGGACATGGAACTCTGCATCACGCGATCCTTACGTGTTCTTGTGTTGACCCAACGATGCCGTCAGTTATGACTGTAGTGGGCATAGCATCACTGAGTTTTCAATCAATAGACACGTGTCGCCTGTCCAATAAATCGTATTTCTTGTTACACCACGTCATGGTGGGTCCTTATGCGCAGTTATCCAGGCGAACAGCTGCACGAAACATTCACCGTACCATATAAACAAACCGGTGAGGGCAGAATTATGCTTTAGGATACATTGAGTTTGGCTTCCATGAAGCCATTCGATAAAAGCTTTTGTAACAATTATTTCCGATTTGGATTCTAAGCCTACTGGCTTAAAGTGGAAGAAGATCGTCCTCTAGATGCGACAGTCGAGAATAAATTATTTAGGCGGATTTAATTACGTGCTGAAGTAGAGGTGTCTGCTGGTAAGTTCACTCTGTACACCTAATATTGCTACTCTACAATCACAATGTTTGCCAGTATGACACATTTATCTGCCCATGATGATATTCTTCAAAACTTACCACTTTATAATGTGTATATGCTTTGAACTGATGGTTCGATCGTAATTTGTTCATTTAAGTGATACTCATGTTTTGCGCTAGGAAATGGTTCACTTACGAAGTCCGTGAGTGCGAGAGAGTCATCTCTGATGAGGTCTGAGTAGTTGGCGGCGCGAAGGAAGGCAGCCAGCCGCGCGTCGTCGTCGTCAGTGTGGTTATCGCTCTCCGCCTGGAAGCCGAGCGCCTCCGCCATCCGATACGCCCTCTCGCGTGGTATGTCTGTCAGCCCCCATGGGGTCGTCGCTACCCCACTCTCCATGATCACCCCACTGAAGAGACCTGCAGAGAAATTTCACCACAATGAAACAGTAACGAATGAATGTAATACTCTACTGCGCTGTAGTGATTTATCGAACATTCGTAAAAGATTAAATTTGATGTCAGGCTATTATTTCAGGATAGATGCGAACCTTTTGGGAACAACTATATCCGAGATCGGACAATTTTGGAAAATTAGATTAAATTTTGTCTCCTGTACTTAAAAGTAGAGACTTGTGGGCCTTACGGCAAGGTCTCATCCCAGAATTCGCCGTAAGTTATTTAGGAAATCGTCAATGGCTAAAATCAAACTGACCAGCCAAATAATTATCTGCACTACGTCTGCATACTGCGTACGAGCACACTCACGGTGTCCACACTTTTAACCTGGTTCGTATTAGTTGTTGCGAATTTCCTTTTTATGTCAGTGAATACGTTTCGTATTTCATAGAAATGACTGTTTTCATTTCCTTAATGATATACTGTAATCTTGTTAAACTGGAGGCGTTCAAGAGAATATTGCCACACCCTAACAGACACGATACTCCTGCTCATTCTGTTATACTCTGCGTCTGTAGCACATTAAGTGTCCAGTTAGATGATGGTTCAGATGGCTCTAAGCACTGTGGGACTTAACATCTGAGGTCATCAGTCCCCTAGAACTTCCAACTAATTAAACCTAACTAACCTAAGGACATCACATACATCCATGCCCGAGGCACGATTCGAACCTGCAACAGTAGGGGGCGCGCGCTTCGAGACTGAAGCGCCTAGAACCGCTCGGCCACAATGACAAGCGGCCATAGCATCGAATACGATGTCTGATAATGAGAATACTATGCTTTGTATTGCTATGTAATATGATGCTTGATGGGACTATATAATGCAATAACATGAAGGTTTGGGCGCTACACTTCAAGCGAAACTAATTTCCAGTTTATAAACGTGGAAAACAGGAAAGTACTGAATGCAGTAAATACATTATTATATGCAACAAGTAATCCACCGCAAACATCGATGATATGAAAACTGTCACAGAAGCAATAAATTTCTTTACCGACTCATAATAAATATCTAAGATTTCAACTGAGGGGGGGGGGGGGGGGGGGGGGAGGAGGCGGTTGGGAGCGGGATACCGAGAGGTAGATGGAGAGTAACTCAGGTACGTTTCGCGGTGAATGACGAAATAGTTTCGAGATTTTACGACAAATGCGTCTGGATGCATTTACTACTGATCAGCATTTTTTTACTACTGGTGGCCGCAGCTACCATTATTTCTCACTGAGTGCACCCTTCCGATGAAACCAGTTCTACAATTGAATTCATTGAGTTCATTTCAGAAGCCAGTCAAGCGCCAAAACAAGAAGAAAATAAGTTAGCGGCGGTATATTTTTCTGTGAAGGAAAATGCGTATTTTAGTGCTGAAAACAACCACCAAATACAAAATTGTCACTATTCAGTTGTTTCTTCATCAAAGCCAGAAACATAAGGGCCATATACATCAATACCTTCACCACAGGGATTTTTTTGATGTTGAAATAATTAGATTAAATAAAGATTTTCGTGTATTGGAAAATCGAGTGTGGTGTAAGAATGTACAAATCATACGACTCTGGGCAAACTTATTACCTGACGAGGAAATTGCCCGTCGTAACAATAACAGAAAGCAACAGAAATCTAGAAACTTAGTGACGCAATAAAATCATTTAAAAAAGTCATGCTGCATTCACATATTTTTAAAAAATTGGCCAAGAGTGAGTAGGACTTGCGCACAGAGGGTTCTCTGCAAACTTAATTCCGTTTATTTATGTATAGTACATTCATCCTGAGAATCAAGAATGTCAACGATTTTTACCTGTTTTCGATGTAGATACTAACAAGATATCGCTGTTGAGAATTCCAAGACCGTTTCAAAATCTTTACATTAGTTCCTCAGAATTAGACCAGACATACAAAAAGAAGCGAGCAGGGGACTTCATTTTATGTATGCAAATACAGAGCACTTAATAAAGCACTTTTATTTACTTACTAAAAGATAATTACAACTTACATGTTATGTTTATGTGCAGCAATGTTCATCTGCTATGCTTCTGACGGAAGATGAATGCAGTGTATATTTGCACTGCAAAAATATATTTTTAAGTGACATAATTACAGTTTAGCAATTTTCAGATTTTTCACTTTACTTGTACCGTGAAAACGTGCTTCTTGTGAAATTTTATGTTTCTATGTCAATGGGAAGTACCCTACAGAGTTTAAGGGGTGATTTTAGAGTAACAAAAGATGTGACGTAAATGGCCGTATCTTTTGAGTGCACTGACTTAGAACCTGAAAATTTTTACGTCGCCAATGGACCATAGACCACATGATATAAATTTGAACTCGATATGCCAATCTCTTCAAGTGAGAAAGGGGTCGTAATAGACAGACAGAAACGAAAAAAAAAAAAACTATTCGTGCTATATAACTGCAAATTCGCAATTTTCGGATTTTTTCCTTTACTTTTACTGTGAAATCATACGTCTTGACAAATTTCATGATTCTAGGTCGACGGGAAGTACGATATATATTTGATGAGTGAGTTTTCAAGTATCAAAATAGGTGACATAAATGGACATATCTATTGTCTGCACTGACTTAGAAGCTTAAAAGGTTTACATCGCTAATGAGCCATGCATCGTAGTATGCGACATGAATTTGAATCCGGTACGAAAATTTTTTCCGAGAAGAAGGGGTCTTGGCAGACCGACAGGTAAAGTGATAGACGGAGGAAAAATGAAAAAAAATTTTTTTTCTTGTTACGTAATTACAAATTAACATTTGTTCTTTGGGGCCCGTAGTGCAAAATATGTCTTTCAATGATATGATTGTTATGAATAAATCCAGTTACACTGCTATGTAAGTTGTTTGTATTTTATCTAATTCACGATGAGCCCATTCGGCAAATTGCCATCGTCAGGGCCTATGCAACATTGTTGCTGTCATGTCCTGTCTGTATTGGAATTATTACTATCTCCCAGGTGTACAGTGCAGTTGTATGCCGTTTTCCATATGTGCTATTTTTCTGACAGCTTGGATGATATGGAAAACAAGTAATATCCGACTTACAACTCCACTGTACATCTGGGAGAAAGTAATAATTCAAAAACAGACAGGACATGACAGCAACGATGTTACATAGCACCTGACGATAGCAATTTGCCGAAATGGACTCATCGTGAATTAGATAAAATATAAACAATTTACATAGCAGTGTAGCTGGATTTATTCATACAAATTAAAAATTTTCGGATTTTTTCCATTATTTTTACTGTGGAACCTTGCTTCTCGCCAAATTTCATGCTTCTAGGGGAGCGAGAAGTACCCTGTAGATTTTGGTGTGCGAGTTTTCGAGTTTCAAAATACGTGACATAAATGGCCATATCTTTTGACTGAAATGACTTATAATCTTAAAATTTTTACATTGCCAAGAAACCATAGACTTTAATATGTAGCATACATTATGAGTTGATGCATCTACCCACTCCTGAGAGAAATGATTCTGAACAGCCGGACAGATAGACACAATGACAATAAAGTGACCCTACATAGGTTTTATTTTTAACGGATAGAGGTACGGAACGCTAAAAAAGGTAGGATACTATATAATGAAAATCGGTAGCAAGATGGATGTACGAAAATGAATAGTTAGAGTACTCAATAAAATCATATTTTGTCAGAACGTTTTTCCTTCTGTCTTTGCACACGTTACATACATTTAACGAAGGTATATCAATGCAACATAGTATTAACGATAATACACTTCATCTTTTAAATTAAACGCTACAGAAGTTCTCAGAAATAGATAAACTTTTTATTCGCCAAGGGACGAGGTGTTCCCAATGGCGAACTTAATGGACTCTTATGACCATAATTTTGGATTCATAGGATAAGCGCATAAAGCCATTATCGTTGGTCATAGTGATTAACGGGGCCCTTTCCAGTTCTGAACTATTTCAAAAACAGATCAGGCAGAACCACAATTTTTGCTTTTATATTCTAAGATGCAGTTAACCGAATTACTGAGATTCATTGTAAAAAACGTATATGACTGCCAATCTTTTTCAGATTTTGTAGATGTGAGACAGTGTTTAGTTAACCCATGATAAGAACAGAAAGGGAAAAAAGTCTACTCTTACGAAATTAGCAAGTATCACAAAGAGTTTATTCAAATAAAGCTTCAGTTAATTTGTTGAATGGATTGGTAATGCTTCGTGAAAGAACACCCCTGAGGTCTATTCGACTGACTGCGAAAGAAAATAAAGGTTAATCCTGAAGGACACAAAAATACTTCTTAAAAATGAAGCTGAGTGTGTTGAGTGAGGTATGGCAGACAGTGCACTTCTTATTTGTGGCATCAAACCACCATCTGCTCCTGATACCTCAGAAGTTTGCCTACAAATTAAAGACCTTGTGGAATATTCAATTCTTACTTAATTAAAGAGCCTTTGTCCTTAAAGGAACGAGTTACAAGTTTTTCATCTGGATGTATTAGAGGCGCTAAAGTGATGGATATAATCAAGGAAATTTGTATATTATTATAGGAAAGATTGTTCTCTAGTACTAACTGTGTAAAGAACAATGTCCAACATTAAAATCATTATTAAGACTGGATGCAACAAACGTCAAAGGGCCAGATGTGCAATCCATACTTTCATGTGCAAAAGTTTAGTATTTCATCACAAACGAATGAAGTAAGTAGGCAATTCGTCATTTACATTACGTATTGAAGATAACATATCGCAGCTGGCTTCTCATTCATAAACCGCATTTTAACGCAATTTGTTTATAACGATATCGAGTTTCTCCGTGCTATAGGGGTAGCATGTTTGATTAGCAGTCAAAGGCTCAATCCACATATAGAAGGGGTCAGTGACATGCAGTGGAATGAAGATAAGGTTTTACGGTCAGATGAGTATAGGATAATGTGGCCAGCAGCAGAAAATGGTAAAACTGGAGTAGGATTCGTTATGAAGAGGAATGTAGGACAGGGAATGTGTTACTGTGAACAGTTCGGTGATAGGGTTGTTTTTATCAAAATCGATAGCAAATCAACACCAACAACGATAATTCAGGTATAAATGCCGACGTCGCAAGCTGAAGATGAGATAGAGAGTGGAGGATATGGCCTTGGGACAAGGAGTGAGAGAGGAGACAGACTAATTGAGTTCTGCAATAAATTTCAGCTAATAGTAGCAAATACTATGTTCCAGAATCAGAAGAGGAGGATGTATACTGGGAAAAGGCCGAGTGACACGGGTAGGCAGAGATTCCCACATCAGATACTTTATTATAAGTCGTACCCAGGAGCATATATAGACTCAGATCATATTGTAGCAGTAATGAAGAGTTGGCTGAAGCTTAAGACATTAGTCACAAGGAATCAACACGGAAAGGGGTTGGATACGGTGACCATTGGTAACAGAAGAAATATTTCAGTTGATAGGTTAAATGTTGAGGGAAATGCAGGAATACAGAAATACAAGTCGCTGAGGAATGAAATAAATAGGAAGTGCTCCGAAGCTAAGACGAAATACCTGCATGAAAAATGTGAAGAAATCGAAAAGATATGATTGTCGGAAGGACTGACTCAACTTACAGGAAAGTCAAAACAACTTTCGGTGAAACTGAAAGCAAGGGTGGTAACACTAAGAGTGCAGTGGGAATTCCACTGTTAAATGGAGAGGAGAGAGCGGATAGGTGGAAAGAGTACATTGAAGGCCTCTGTCAGAGGGAAGATCTGTTTGAAGTGATAGAAGAAGAAACAGCAGACGATTTAGAGGAGACAGGTGATCCAATATTAGAATCAGAATTTAAGAGAGCTTTGGAGGACTTACGATCAAATAAGGCAGAAAGGGTAGATAACATTCCATCAGAATTTCTAACATCATTGGGAGAAGTGGTATGCTGGTGTGTAGAATGCATGTGTCTGGCGACATATCACCTGACTTTCGGAAAAATATCATCCACACAATTCCGAAGACTGTAAGAGCTGACAAGTGCGAAACTATTCGCACAATCAGCATGACAGCACATGCATCCAAATTGCTGACAACAGTAACACATAGAAGAATGGAAAAGTAAGTTGAGGACGTGTTAGATGACGACCAGTTTGCCTTTCGGAAAGGTAAAGGCACCAGAGGGGAAAGTCTGATGTTGCGATTGTTAGTGGAAGCAAGACCAAAGAAAAATCAAGACTTGTTCATAGGTTTTATACACCTGGAAAAGGGTTCGAAAATATAAAATGGTGCAAGATATTCGAAATTCTAAGAAAAATTGGGGTACGCTATAGGGAGATATAGGTAATTTAGGACGTCGCCTAGTACGGTGGTGCAGGTCTCCCCCATCGTCCCGTACGCTCCTCGGTGTATGGGACCTCATCATCATCATCAGTTAATATACGATATGTACAAGAGCCAAAAGGGAATAATAAGGGTGGACGACCAAGAACGAATTGCTCGGATTGATAATGTTGAAAGCCAAAGCTAAAGGGATAAAAATAATGATAAATTGACAATAAAGCTGAAAATTTACAAAATCAAACATGTTAAAACTACCAGTCAAAATAATTAAAGGAAATAAAATCAAAGCCAATCTAATTGTTTGAGCAACAGAACGCAGGGAACCTAACAAAGAATAATTTGAATTAGAAGACCAAGCAGCAATTATAACAGAAAATACCTATCTAGTACATCATAAAAAACAAAAAACCATAAGCGAAGGAACACATGGAAGTTAAGTAAGGAAAAATTACTCAGACAGCCAAAGAAATTATTAAATTAAAAACAGGAGAAAAATAATACTGTTCAATCTGTACATCGAAGAAGCAATGGTGAAAATGAATGAAAGGTACAGGAGTGTAATTAAAAGACAAGATGAAAGGAGATCAATGTTACGATTCGCTGATGACAGTGCTAGCCTGAGTGAAAGTGAAGTAGAATTACATAATCTGGTGATTGGAATGAACAATTGAATGAGTAAATCGAAGAAAGACGAAAGTAAGGAGAAGTTCCAGAAAAGAGAACAGCGAGTAGCTTAACATTCAAATGACTTTTGCTACCTAGACAGCAAACAAACCACGACGGATAGAACAAGGAGGACATCAAAGGCAGACTAGCACTGGCAAAAAAGACATTCCCAGCCAATAGAAGTATTGTAGTATAGGACTTAATGTGAAGAAGAAATTTCTGAGAATGTACGTTTGGAGCATTGCACTGCATGGTAGTGAAACATGGACTATGGGAAAACCGAAACAGAAGATATCTGAAGCATTTGAGATGTGGTGCTACAGACGAATATTGAAAATTAGGTGCACTGATAAGATAAGGAATGAGGAGAATCTGTGCAGAATCGGAGAGGAAAGAAAAATGTTGAAAACACTGACAAGGAGAAGGGGCAGGATGACAAGACATCTGTAAAATATCAGGTAATGACTTCCATGGTGCTAGAGAGCTGCAGAGGGCAAAAACTGTAGTAGGAGACAGAGATTGGAATACATCCAGCAAATAATTGAAGGCGTAGGTTGCAAATTCTACTCTGAAGAGGTTGGCACAGGAGAGGAATTCATGGATAGAAGCATCAAACTGACTCAAAAAAAAAAGTAGAGGAAGAAGGCGAGTGTCGGAATTTTTCAGTGACAGGATTGTAGCGTACCTGGACCATACTTTAAGTTCTCCATTGTTACTGCATGTGTTGGTGAGGATCCAACGACAGTCGTGCGGAGGACACATTGATCGCTCAGCTGTGACCATGATACAGCGACGATCAGTACACTGAGACATGACATGGACTTGTTTGCTCCAAGATAAATATCCATATGGGTAGTGCAACGATTTCTAAGCATTGCGGATAACAGTACAGAGATCATCATTTAAGACTCCTTTGAGCGTCAACACAGAGAGGCGCGCCGCCAGTGCTATGCTGAACGACAACAATGAGAGAGGATGAAGATAGCATCCACTCAGCTGTGCATTATCAAATCGACGATCAGTAGCTTGAGTCATGAAATTGGCTTGTTTACAGCAAGATAGGCAGCCACGTGGACATTGGGACGATATCTAGGCACTGTGGACTGACAGAACAGGGACCATTGTTGCGGTCTAGTTTGACACGTTAGCATCGACAGGTTCGCCAATAATTTAGCGCCGAACGACAACACTGGGAGAGGATGGATAAACTGACTGGTAGGCTATGCACTATCATACAGCTACAATGAGTGCCTTGAGTCATGAAATGCACTTGTTTGCACCAAGAGAAGTATCCACACAGACAGTGCAACGATGTCCAAGCACCGTGGACTGACCATATAGTGACCATTCCTGCGGTGTCATTTGGCATGTCAGCACCGAGAGGCGCGCTGACAATGATACGCTAAACAATGACACTGGAAACAGGCGTTTCACAACGTTTTTTGATGCACGCCTCTGGTCACCGTTTGGCATCATGCCATCCAGTGTGAGTTGGGATTGATAATCAGCCGATTTCGAAATATTGGTGCTGTGCTAATCTTCGAACCCCCTAATCACTTACAGATTTAAACATGTGTTCTTCCTAGTAAACTGTTCATATACAATAAGTTAAATTTAGTTATATGTTGGTCTTCTCGGTGATGCAGTTTTGATGGCCATCGGAGTAAAATAAAAGCTTGAAAATGTCTGAAAATGATTTTTACTTCAATCAATGTTATTGTTGATACATAACATTTACCAAGACTCAACAGAAAACTTTAATGCAGTCAGTGTGCATGGTGCGAATGCATAAGGTTTGAGAATCTTAACTGGAAGAACTACATGCCACATAAAAAAGTGAGAGGATAGTTGAATGTTTGGCGGTAGGATGATTAATGATTTGAGGACAGGAAGATCATTGCCATTGTGTTTGTTGATTTTTCTGCTCACTGCGATAAAGTGAGTCACAAGAAACTTCCAACGAAACTCGATTAGCCGACAAAAGGTTTTACAGGATTCTGCCAATGAATCCTGATCAATTGACAAAAGATTCTTACTTTGCGTATCTTATCAGTGTCTCTCATTAAAGCGGTTATTTTATGACAGTATTCTCACGGAAAAAAGAACAGTAGATGGCAATTGTAGAAAAATAATTTTCCCAACACACTGTTCTCGATCTATTCTCGTGCAACATATACACAAATGACTAGGTCATTAAATGAACGACAATACAGATCATTTGCGTTTATGGTACTGTGAAAGCTACACAAGACATAAATTCTTAAGAAGTGAAACAGTAACTTACACTGAAAGAAGAATTATGGAAGTAATACAATGGAGATTTCCTCAAGATTTACTTATCAAATACGTAATGATGGGCATTCCATCGTCAAAATAAGAACACAGACTGAACGTTGAATGTATCTTAGGTTGATGACGAACAGTGAAACAATTACTGCCTGAAAAATCTTGAGTTTGTACTGATATTCAGACAACACTGTCTGTAGAGAAGAAGAAACTTCTTAAAAATGTTTATTTCACTATTTATATTTTACATACAGTCAAGTGGCGAAAATATCTTTTCGAATATTTTACCTGACTGTGGTTCCAGAAAATGAAAAGAAAATCATCTGCAACAACAGCTTAGCTGGAAAGGCTCGAGGAACAGCCCTAAGTGCTTAGAACATCTGCCTTGTCAATCTGCTCCTCCACAACTGATTATGGCGGAAAGCCTCGAGGTTCAGTTAACACCCGAAACTTTTTTGATTCATAATACATCTAATAGAAAACTTTAACAGGTGCAATAAACTTTAAGGAATTAGGAAGGAAGGATAGGAATGCTGAAAAGAACGACGAAATGCATAGCAGTGTCGGGAAACACTAACGTTGGCAAGAGTTATCTTCTTCAGTTACGTACTCCACATGAACGCCGATAGTTGTTGACAGGAAAGAAAAAAAATGCTGATATGAAGGGATTGAAGCATATGTCGATAATGGTGAAAATTTAAGTAAAGCTGGCCATACCGAAAACAAAGAAAGAATGAAATGTTTGCATTCCACCCATTTCCTTTTCCTATCTTTTTTAGGAGTCTTCCAATTCTAGAACGAAGGTTTATGGTCTTGATAGCCCGGGAGGTACTCACCCTTGGTCGCAGGCGAAAGGAAGAGATGTGACGTGGAGCCGCCGCCTGCGCTCTCCCCAAAGATGGCGACCCTGCTGGGATCCCCGCCGAAGGCTGCTATGTTCCTCTGCACCCACTGCAGGGCCAGCACCTGGTCCTTGAACCCGGCATTGCCCGGGATATCTTCGTTCTGTAGGCTCAGGAACCCTGCCACACACGAACTATCAGACTTCAACTGCTTTGTTTATTGAATACACAAGTTTCTTTATCATCTGGTTTCTGGTTTTGCTGCTCTGAAATAAAATTACAGTATCCAACAGGATAGGTAGTACTCACCAGAAAAATAATCTTAGAAGTCCTGTAAGCCATAATTGGGAGACGATTCTTTGCTGTGCTCAGAGTCATCAATATTAGATTCTAAATTGTGTTGGTTAAAGGTGTTGAACATGAATACGTAATGGATGCTCAAGGCACAAAGTGACTTATGATTTTTTAGAATCAAATGGATTGGATTATTGGTTCGTACAGGGCAGTGAAATTTTTAATGTAGTTTCTCCTTTCAGACAAACGAGTGGACCATGTATCCCTTCCTGCAATGGTTCGTCCTGGTTCTACAAGGTATCTTTTCTATGTGCCAACATGTTGTTCAAAGAAATAGTGATTTGTGAATTTGTCTATGAAGATTATACTTTATTAGATAGCAGTATATCTTAAATCAAAAAATATAAGCTAAACAAATATCTGAATGTACTATACAGTCACAATGAATGAATCCAAAGCCATTCTAGACTACGTATGGAACAATTCACTCAAGTGATACCAGAAAACTTGAATGAATCACAGTTCTTAAATGTCAACCTGGAAACAAATTAAAATTCTTCGGTGTTTTATATTCGTATCTGAGAAGACAGGTGAAATAAATTTTTATTGTTATCTTTGCTGTGTGGTGTAGAAGATAATGTGTAAAAAATAGTTTTGAAATTAATTAATTCGAAAAGAAACGAGCCAGACCCAGTAAAATGAAAATTGCCGAAGGAGTCGCAGTGCTATTTGCAACAGAAGAAGATGTGGTCCCTATAACAGATCCCTAAGTCGTCACTAGAGAGACATGGTCGCATAACCACGTGACGTCAGAGCGACGCGCACGCGTCCACCGACCGTTGCACCCAGTCGTGCTGGAAACAGAAAAATGATGGCTTCAAAGGAAGAGTAAAAAAGTGTAGTGGTATTCGTTACAGAGGAAGGGGCGTAGGGAACAGAAATTCGTCGAAGAATGATACGAAGAACACTGAATGCTCGTTCCAATACCAAAGCTCAATCCGATCCCTACATACCAAAGCGCAATCCGATCTCTACACTGCATATACAAACTCCGCATGTCATCATATGTTGCGCGGCGCAAGGTACCTTTAATCGCTATAGTCACCTACTTTCCTATTCCACTCACAAAAGGAGCGATTGAAGAATGGTCTTTCTACACTTCCTTCCATTCTTCCATATTACATTAATAGTCGACTATGTGGAAACTGATGAAATATCAAGTCCACCGAGTAGCCAAGTATTTTTATGGCGTCTGGACATCTGAACTTCTTCATAGATGTCTCTATGAACTCTAGGAACCCGGTTTCTCCTGTTTGACAATGTCCAAGATTTGTAAGACATCGTATACGAAAGTGCGGAGCGGGTTTGACATGAATGATGCTTCCGTACAAGTACTGATTTGCGGTCAAGGGATCGCCTCCATTTTGATGCATCAGTCTTCCCGCGCTGAGAACATGGTACAGAATCCTGTAAAACATGGACGTTAATAGTGTTTATATACAGATTTGCTGAATTGTTACTTCAATGACTTAGAAATACGAATCTGGTGGGCTGGTTTCTTGTAATTTCCTTTATAACTAGCAGTCTGATACAAGCACTGTCTGTACACTCTTTGTAGTTTCCTATATTTTCATCACTTCTCTTAATTGTAAATTCCTACAAAGAACAACAATGGAGTTAAAGATGTGGCTTTCATGAAATATTGTACGTTAAACTGAAGCGTTAGTTATCATTGGAGCATTCGTTTGTATATTCATGTAGTCAGTAGTAAAGTAAGACATTCGAAACCCTTCTTACTTCAAAATCTGTCCTATTATTGACTGTTCTTATAATTTTGTGATTGTTAAGATTCAAAGATTTAAAAATACAGCATTGTGAGCAATTGTATATAAGCCACGATTCTTCCATCCTCAAGAAAAAGACTTTCGTTTGGTAATGAAGTTGTTGTGGTCATCAGTCCGAAGAATGGTTTGACGCAGCTCTCCATCCTGATCTGTCCTGTGCAAGTATAGCTCTGCATAACTGCTGCAACCTACATCTAAACTTCCTTAATGTAATCTAGCGTTGATCTTCCTCTGTACTTTTAGCATTTTTAGCGTCCCCCCTGACACCCACTCACCCAAAAAAGCACACACACATACACACACACACACATACACACACACTTCCCTTCAATACTAAAGTGATGAATCCCGACGTCTCATGACATATCCTATAAAACAATGCCTCCCTAATCACTGTTTGCTGTGGGACAGTGCAAACTGAAGGAGGATAAATTCAGTACTGGCCATTAAAATTGCTACACCACGAATATGACGTGCTACAGACGCGAAATTTAACCGACAGGATGAAGATACTGTGATATGCAAATGATCAGCTTTTCAGAGCATTCACACAAGGTTAGCGCCGGTGGCCACACCTACAACGTGCTGACATGAGCAAAGTTTCCAACGGTTTTCTCATACACAAACAGCAGGTGACCGGCGTTGCCTGGTGAAACGTTGTTGTGATGCCTCGTGTAAAGAGGAGAAATGCATACCATCACGTTTCCGACTTTGATAAAGGTCGGATTGTAGCCTATCGCGATTGCGGTTTATCGTATCGCGACATTGCTGCTCACGTTGGTCGAGATCCAATGACTGTTAGCAGAATATGGAATCGGTTGGTTCAGTACTGGATCCCAACGGCCTCTTATCACTAGCAGTCGAGATGACAGGCATCTTATCCGCATGGCTGTAACGGATAGTGTAGCCACGTCTCGACCCCTGAGTCAACAGATGGGGACGTATGGAAGACAATAACCATCTGCACGAGCAGTTCGCAGCAACATAGACTATCAGCTCGGAGACCATGGCTGTGGTTACCCTTGACGCTACATCACAGACAGGAGCGCCTGCGATGGTGTACTCAACGACGAACCTGGGTGCACGAATGGCAAAACATCATTTTTTTCGATGAATCCAGGTTTTGTTTACAGCATCCTGATGGTCGCATCCGTGTTTAGCGACATCGCGGTGAACGCACATTGGAAGCGTGTATTTGTCATCGCCATACTGGCGTTTCACCCAGTGTGATGGTATGGGGTGCTTTAGTTGACACGTCTCGGTCACACCTTGTTCGCATTGACGGCACTTTGAACAGGGGACGTTACATTTCAGATGTTTTATGACTCGTGGCTCTACCCCTCATTCGATCCCTGCGAAACCCTACACTTCAGCAGGACAATGCACGACCGCATGTTGCAGGTCCTGTACGGGCCTTTCTGGATACAGAAAATGTTCGACTGCTGCCCTGGCCAGCACATTCTCCACATCTCCCACCAACTGAAAACGTCCGGTCAATGGTGGCCGAGCAACTGGCTCGTCACAATACGCCAGTCACTACTCTTGATGAACTGTGCTATGGTGTTGAAGCTGCATGGGCAGCTGTACCTGTACACGCCATCCAAGCTCTGTTTGACTCAATGCCCAGGCGTATCAAGGCCGTTATTACGGCCAGAGGTGGTTGTTCTGGGTACTGATTTCTCAGGATCTATGCACCCATATTGCGTGAAAATTTAATCACATGTCAATTCTAGTATAATATACTAGTCCAATGGATACCCGTTTATCATCTGCATTTTTGTTTTCGGTGTAGCAATTTTAATAGCCAGTAGTGTACAGTAGTAGTATAGCGTGCTAGTCACTGATGAGACAAAACATTAAGACCACCTGTTTGTCTGTTTGTCTGTCTTTGGAGCGAAATACATCACTGATTCTGCGTATCAGTTTGAGGTACGTTTGTGGAGGTATGTAGCATTTCATGTTTACGCACAGGTCATGTAATTCGCTTAAATAACGTGCCACTGATTTGCGTACGCTGTGAGGGCGATCGATAGTGGCCCAGATGGTTTCTATAGGAATTACATCAGGCGAATCTGGTCGCCGAGATATCAACGTGAGTTCACTATAATGGAGCTTTAACCACTGTAGTACGGTTATAGCTTCGAGACACGGATAATTATATTGCTGAAAGATGACATCGTCATCGGGGAAGGAATAAAGCATGAAGGGATGCAGATGGTTCGCAGCTGTCAGCGTGTCTTCGATTACTACCACAGATCCCACGCAAGCGCAAGGGAATGTCTCCCACACCATAATACAGCTCCTACTAGCCTGCATTCGCAGCCTGCTGCACATTTCTGGTCACCGTTCACCTCGATTTCGGCGTTTGTGTAGACGACCATCGACCTAGTGTTACAAAAATATGATTCACCTGAAGAGCCGACACGTTCCCATTGACTGACCGTCGAATTCCTATAGTCCCGTGCCAACTGCAATCGTAATTATCGATATCTTTGCGTTAACACGCTAACATGTCTGGGTAGTCTGCTGCGGAGCTCCATGTTCAACGATGAACGCTATGATCCGAAACACTTGTGCGTACACCAGCATTGTGCTGTTTTGGCAAACATGCCACACATGACCATCTATCCTACTTAGAGAACAGACAATCCTCCGATCCCCAAGTTCTATGTTGTGGATGTTCAACCATTTAGTACCTAGCGGTAATTTCACTCTCCTTGTACCTCTTTCCGTAGATGCTCACGACAGTAGCATGTGAAGATTCGTCCAGCTCGCCGTTTTCAAGATACTCGTTCACAGGTTTGCCTAATAATAATCTGTCATTTGACAAAGTCGCTTATGTCAGTGTATTTTCCCAATTGCAGCCCTTATCTTCGTTATGGTGCTCCCCCATACGTCTGCGGTGCGAATACATACTTTAGTTACCGTGTCACGTGGCCGCAACGTCACCAGGCGGCATCCATCGTCGTGGTGGACAGTCGTCGGAATATTCTGGCTTATCAGTGTAAGCATAGTAATGCTTAGCTGACTTAGACGTAGCTGCAGTAGTTCAGTGTGTCCCGTGTCTGGAATAACGTGAAGCTGTTGATGACCGCGACGTGGCAGTAGCGATAGGTTTGGGGAGCCTCTTAATGTCAGCCCATTTTATCGCGGCCTGATCGTCGGCGCCTGACGTGTGGTACTCTCCGGCTTCGAGATAAAGCAGACACTGGTGTTACACGTCACACTGCGCCCAGGGTCTGTCAGTTCGGGCAAAAAGGCGCCCAACTCACCTGTCTCTGGCACCAAATTGTGGTTGACAGGCGACGTTGATTTCTATACAGAATTGTGAGAGTGGGTAGTCGCGCCTTGGGCAGCAAATCGCTTGCCAATCAATTCTTGGTCGTCCGCCCCCAGTAGCTGAGTGGTCAGCGCGACAGAATGTCAATCCCGGCTGGGTCGGAGATTTTCTCCACTCAGAGACAGGGTGTTGTTTGTGCTCATCATCATCATTTCATCCTTATCGACGCGCAAGTCGCCGAAGTTGCGTCAGATCGAAAGACTTGCTTCCGGCGAACGGTCTACCCGACGGGAGGCCCTAGTCACACGATCAGTAAATACTTGGTCAACTAAAATTGGTAATCAGTCATTATCCAGAACCATCTCCTCTCTACGACGTACAAGACCTACCACATCATATGTGTACCTTTGCTCTCTACACGTCACAGACAAACTGGCTTAGGTACAGAGCACCGTCATTGAACTTGGAGAAAGTTTGGCTGAGCAGCTACGACAAGATACCTATCGAGGTCCATTTTGTTAGTGCTTTCTTTGCAGTTCCCCACTCCGCCTATTCTTCTCAGCTAACAATGTTTTCTCCAAATGAGTTTGTGTCCAATACCATCTATTAATTTATTTGGGTTCTTTTTACGTCTATGTCGACTTATCAGTTCCAGTTTACAGCTTTAACTCGTTGCGTTCATGTTTCACTTTTGTAGGTAAATCTTCTATTTTAAATGTCTAAGGCGAGGTTGGATAATTTTGTTGGTGTTTTCCCGCATTTTAGTCTATAGCTAGTTACCATTTTGATCAGACTGAGTCTCTTTCTCATGATATTGCTTTCCGCTTTCAAAATATTTTCATATCATCTTTCATGTGAAGGGTAAGACTTTCACTGGCACACAGTGCTTCTGACTTGATAACTGTGTTTTAGTACACCATTTTTGGTGTGTGGAGAGTCGTTTTGTGTTGTAGATGTCGTGAGTTCTTTCGAAGTCCCCCTTAAATTTGTGTAGGCGAGTTCTCTGTGCCGTTTTTCGCTCATCACGTTCATGGATCTCGCTTAGCTACTCCCTGGGTTTGGTCATACGTTGTGGGCAGTTTCTGTATGAAGAGTTCTGACAACACTAACTTTTTGGTGAAGGAAACACGTAACTTATGTTTCCTTGTAATGGTCTCGTGAGTTTCTAAACGGACAGAATAAGAAATGGGATTAAAATTTTTATCTTTCATTGTGTTCTATTTCGCCGTCGCACTGTTTCTCGCTCATTTAATTCCGTGTAGGTGTTTTTCCTCTAATTTCGTAAAGGTATCAACAGAAAATGCAAAACTGGATTCTTTGGCGGCCGATGGATAAAGTGTACGTTGCTGAGCAATTTTACCGCGAGGCTGCAAGGATAGTAGACAGGGGACATGTCGATACCAGGACATAAAGTCTTTGCGAATTTCAATTCCGTAAACTCAGATGGTCAGTAACTACGCGTCGCAGACAGACTCCTGAACAATATAAGCAGATGTCAGCATTTGGGAGAGGACGGATGTAAGGTGAACGAATGCCAAACACAGCGTCTGCAAGGAAGCTGTTGACTAGAGAGACGACAGAACCTCAGGACCGAGCAGTTGTGAGACAGGTCCTGACAACCGCGGATTTATCATCATCGATCCGAAGTGTGGTTGGGGCTTCAGTGACCACGAGGACCATTAATAGGCGGATTACAGAAAGGGATCTGAGATCACGGCGTACCTTTGCGCGAACTACCATTGACCTCCATACACCAACAAGCCCGCATGCAGTGGTGTTGGACAATTTCGACCGGGAATCTCATTGACTGGAGTGGAATTCTGTTCCGTTATGAACCCTGCTTCGGACTGAGCCCGCCATATGATCCTACAACCAGGAGTAATGGTCTGGTGTACCATTTCATTTTAAAACAGAACCCCTTTGGTTGCCATCCTTGGTACACAGCACAGCACAGCACAGATGATATTTTACGCACCATTTGGTTGCCTTTTATGGCAAGTCCTCCTGGGCTTAAATTTCAGCAAGATTATGCGCATCAGAACACGACAATGATTTCTACTGCATGTCTTCGTGCTTGCCAAACCATACCTTACCCAAGAAAACACTAGCTTGGCCCACAAGGGCTCCGAATCTCTCCCCAAATGAGAATGCTTGCAGCATAATTGGCGGGACCCTCCGACCAGCTCGGGATTTTGTCGACTTAATGCGCCAGTTGGACCGAACTGTGCACGATATCCTTCAGGAGCACATGGAACAATCCTATCAATCATTGACAAGACTTATTGCTTGCATATGGGCCAGAGGTGAACTAACGCTTTATTTACTTGCTCAATTTGTGGTGAAGCTCTTTCTCTTGAATAAATTTTTTCTCAAATTGTAATCATTTGTTTGTCTGTACACATATATTCGTCCCATTTGAAAATTACTTCGTGTAGCGTCCTTTTTTTTATCTTAGATTGTATTCATAGCTAATGCATGACATTACAAGGTAACGCCATCCCCCCTCCAAAAAAAAAAGAAAACCATGCACGTACCAAGGGCGCCGAGACGGTAGGCGATTGAGACCAACAAGACGCCCTTCTCCACGAAATAGTGCGGAGTGGCGTTGGAAGAACTGCCAGTCTTGAAGGCTCCTCCGTGAATGTAGACCATGACGGGCAAAGGTCCACTTGCCGTAGCCGGCGCGTAGACGTTGAGGTAGAGGCAGTCATCGGAGCCGTCAGTGGAGGGCAGCAACCCGGCAAACGCGGGCTGGGCGCACGGGTCCGCGAAAGACAGAGCGTCTCGAACCCCGGACCAAGAGGCTGCCGGCTGCGGAGCCTGCACACGTCGGCGTACGGTCAAGCGGCACCTCGCTTTACCAGTCCATACTAGCACACATACTTAGTAGCAGCAGTACGATTTTTTTTAAATGACGTATTCTTCCAACTACTTCAATATTAATACACTAAGGTATCGTCACTCTGCCTGCAAATCGCCAGATTTGGTTCGAATTTCAGTCACTGTCGACTGTTTAGCGTTGGTGTGACTGAGGATTTCAGGTACTCACTTACATAAGAGCGGACAAAAATACACTGAGGTAACAAAGTCATGTTAACCCACAAAATATTACATCATTCCCTGAAACCTTCGACATCAAGATTGTCCATAAACGGAAAGAAATGGTTTTGACAAATAACCGTGCACTGGGTCTGTGCTTAGGGCCTACTGGTTTCTGTTTGAACTTTAGCCCACTGACAAACTGACCACATTGCGAAATTTTTACACCGAGGAAAAACTGGAGATTGTCAGAAAAAAGTCTAATGAAAGTAAGAAGTTAATTCGTTAGACCGAAACATTTCCTTCTATGACTTGAGTCAGTTATTACATGTAGTCGAAAATAATGTAATAAATATTACAGGAGCATAATATTTACTTCCACTTCATAACAGCCTGGCTCTAAGCACTATGGGAATTAACATCTGAGGTCATCAGTCCCCAAGAACTTTGAACTACTTAAACCTAACTAACCTAAGCACATCACACACATCCATGCCCGAGGCAGGTTTCGAAACTGCGACCGTACCGGTCTCGCGGTTCCAGACTGAAGCGCCTAGAACCGCTCGGCCACGCCGGCCGGCACTTTGTGTATCAGTAGATCAAAACAATGTAACAGTGTACCTCACTGTAACGTAAGGTGACACTATCGTGTAAAGACTAAGAACCTCAAGTGGTGAAACCCCAGGTAACTCAGCCTAAAGACAAAATGTTTTGCCTTGGTAATGTAGGAGCTGCATGTTAACGTGTGTCACATAAAGGTAACCTTAAAAAATTTTCGTAGCCAACGGTCGTCTTCAAAATCAATTATTAAGTGCTAATAAGTTCTATTTGAGGTTGTTTACAGCCGCTTTTCTGGCAAGCCTATGGAAATAAGTATCAGACTCTTGTATGTATGTATTAAACCCGGAATCTAGATACGACGGAGAGGCTTCGTCCCGCCATAGCCCTCAGTGTTTCATATCCCCACAACAGGCCACAGCAGTCCACCCACCCCACCGTCACCCCCCACACCGAACCCAAGGTTATTGTGCGGTTCGGCCCCCAGTGGACCATCCCCCACACCCCACGGAAACGTCACACACCGAAGACGAGTGTAACCCCAAATGTTTGCATGGCAGAATAATGATGGTGTACGCGTACGTGGAAACGTTGTTTGCGGAGCAGTCGCCGACACAGAGTAACTGAGGCCGAATTAGGGGAACCAGCGCGCATTCGACGAGGCAGATGGAAAGCCGCCTTAAAAACCATCCACAGACACACTGGATCCCTAACCCTGCAGGCGGATTCGTGCGGGGGACCGGCACGCCTTCCCGCTCGAGAAGCAGCGCGTTAGACCGCGCAGCTAGACGGGCGTGTTCATCAGACTCTTACTTGCATGGCGAGAGCAATTAACCTTCACGAGAGCAACGGAAATCAGAGTCTTCAACATTAGAAGGAAACTTTTGATCCTAAGAATGATTATTTAGTTACATAAAGAAGATTAATTAACTATGGGGTCACAGAGTATGAACTCTTAAGTGTACCGGAGATCTCCTTCTAGCTAATCACCCGTGACATGCACATATTTGCGCAGTTTGAATAATCTGTAACGACCCTGAGCATTCTTTCACTACACAAACAATAATCTATGAATGCAAGACGAACTTTTACATAGGAATTTCGTGACCGTCCATCTGCGCTGAGTGCTGGCTGAGCTGCTACATTTACCATCGGTCTCCTGTATAATTACTTACCTGAAAATCCTGAAATCACTCAGTATAGACAATGTTCGTAACGTCGAGAAATGTCTGCATTAGTAGTGGCTAGACGGGAGCAAGACTCTCACAAATCGCCGAGGTTCAACCGTAATAAAAACGAACTCTCGCGAAAATGCGTTTGATTGGATACCGCAACCAAAAAGCTTCCCCTGACGTACTGCACGAGCCTGGCTACCCGCTGATCCAAAGAGCTATGCAAGACATTGCAGCATCGGTACGTGTGTCTATTCGTTCGTGCGTCCTTGTACATGACGAGGTAACGTCATGTTGGTGTGTTAGTGGAATGACGCGAAACGCAGACTTTTTTTCATATTATTTAAGGTGATAGTAACAACTGGCGTCCTACTGATGTACAGTTATTTGTAGTTTCCTTTCGATCCTACATCAAGAATATGCCAAGACAGTATGAAGCTCTGCATGGTTGACGTAGGACTGAAACAAGGTAACGGTAAGAAGTGGTTTAAATAATTAGTTACATAAAGTGCATTGATATACGTAAGTACTGCTGTGATCCGCACCAAGAAAATGTGTGGAATTACACAAATGGCTACTATAGCCTATAGCTTATTCATGTGCAGTACTCACGCGGAACCGAAGATCTCCGACAGGTGGCGTTGCGTACGGTATGCCCAGGAACTGGTTGTAGAGAGCACCGTTCAGTGACGTGGCCACCACGCCCCTCAGGTCGCCGTTCTCTACAGTCACAAAGACGTCGTCTCCCTGTAACAGTTTCTCTGGTCTTCATTCTAAATAACGGTGAGTACTACATTTAAAATATTGTATGCAGCTGCACAGATGGGACTACCTGACGAAGCAGGAAGGGTTATTGGATCAGATGCATCTATGGTTATGTGTACCGAAGGTTGGAGAAGACTGCAAGTTGGAAAACGCTACGTTAGTTTAACAGAATTGTGGAGAACAAAAGCTTTGGTAACAATCATTAACTGCTCAGTGCAAAGATAAAATCTACAATATGGAAACAGAAACTAGAAACTAGATTTGACACAACAGGAGGAGCAGACTCCACATCCCAGTTTGCCTAAGCCGATTTAAGAGCATTATAGCAGCCTTAAAACACGTCAGCAGGCTCTCAGGACGGTAAAATGGCACTTGACGTTATGTGAATTCGCATCTTTAATGTGTGGCTGGCACAATCTAACTCTGTAAATTTCAGAGTCAATGAAATGTAATTATTTTGCAGATATTGCTCTACGACTTGTAAAGAAAGCCACGAGCTGAGAACACGAAAGGAAGTAGCAGAACTCCGATCCCAGGCTTCCATAGGACAAACATCCCACACCAAAGAAGAGCTTCGTGCAGAGAGCTGCAGTCAGTGACGTTAATGTGTAGGCTGGACATTCAACACTGGACGGAGTCATCTCCTGAAAAAGTAGCAGGTGGGCACAGTGAAAAATACGCCAACTGAAGCACACTGAATAGGTGAAACCTGAACCTTTGTAACTGCGCACACGCTCTACAAGCTACCTTACGGTGTGCGTTAGTGGTTTCGTCCGGTTCCATAATTTTGTCTGCCCTTACATGTTCCATTTACGAGTGGAACATCGGTAAAGCACCGTATGAGCTGTTATCTGTGTGATCGTCATGTTGCGAGAAGCAATTGGAAGTGATATGCTGACCCACTCCTCTTGTAACGTCACCCATAGAAATGTCAACTGTACACTTCTTGGCGATGCACAACGCCTCTTATGAATCACCTGTGACGAGTTTGTCAAACATTTCCGATTTGCTGTCGTGTCGACTTAACGATCCCGAGACGAAACGCGCCGCTTTTTGTCGAATATCCTGTCTCTCTTCTGTATCTTCTACTTTGTAAGTGTCACAGACTGATGAACAGTAATTTCGAATCTGTTGTTGTTGTTGTTGTTGTTGTCTTCAGTCCAGAGACTCGTTTGATGCAGCTCTCAATCTCGAATCTAAGAAAAAAAAAGGCTTTGCAAACCTCTCCTTACGTGGATACGTGACGTTTCCTTAAGATACTCCCATTTAATCTCAGCCCTACGTCTGCTTTTTCTAGTGTTTTATGCGGTCACACAGCTTTATGTCACTGCTGATCTCTACTTCTCTGTATTTTAACAACTGTTTCCAGTGGTTATTTTTCCCAGCAGCGTAATCGACAAGAAATCTACCTCTTCGCCTGTTTTTGGGCTGCACCTTACGTTTATTTACCTTCAAAGTCAACTGCCGCTCTCTGCGCCAGTAATCGATCCGCAGCAAGTCTCCCTGCGTTTCACTGCAATCTTATGGCGTTGTAGGCTTCCTGTGAAAGCATCAACGCCTCACGAAAGCTCCGATGTTATCAACTTAAATAGTTATAACACACTTAAGTGAAAAACGTCATGGGATAGTGATATGCATATATACACTGATCAGCCAGAACATTTATGACCACCGACCGACTATGGATATCGAATGGGGAAGACGGGTGATCTATCTCAGTTTAACCGAGGGCAGATTGTGATGGCCCGGAGGCTCGGCACGACCATTTCGGAAAGTGTACGATTTGTCAGGTTTTCTAGGAATGCTGTGGTGAGTGTCCTCAACAAGTGGCAAAACCAAGGTCAAACCATGTCGAGACGTCGTGGGGTTGGGCAGACACTCTCATTACAGATGCCGGACGTCGTCTGTCGGACAGAGATGTAAAACAGGACAGGCGGCGAGCAATGGCGAAGCGAACATCAGACTTCAATGCTGGCCTGAGTACAAGTGTGTCTGAACACGCAGTGCACCGAACACTTCTAAAAATGGGCCTCCGCAGCCGATGACCAATGCATGTGCCAATGTTAACCCCACGACATCGACATCGGCAACAACGACTGAAATGGGCACGTGACCATCGCCAATGGACGTTGGCGCAGCGGCAGGGCTTTGCATGGCCTGATGAATCACGGTACCTTCTTCATCGTGGCGATGGGAGGGCGCGAAATCGTCGTCTCTCAGGGCAACAGCTCCTTGATACCTGTACGGAGGGACGGAGACAAGCTGGCGACGCCTGCTCAATGTTCTGGGGAACATTCACGGTCAAGGCTCCATGACGGCAAAGGAGTATCGTACACTGGTTACAGACCGTGTACACCACTTCATGACGATCGTGTTTCTCGGTGGCAGCGGCATTTTTTCAACAAGATAATACGCCATATTACAAGGCCCAGAAGTTTGATGGAGTGATTCGCTCGTCAGATTTGAACCCGATGGAACACATCTGGGATGTGGTTGAATGTGACTTCAGACATTCCCCCCCCCCCCCCCCCTCCTGGACTTTACGGGAATTGTGTGACTTATTTGTGCAGATGTGGCGCCAACTCTCTCTATCAACCTGCCAAGGCCTCACTGCTTCCATGCCACGATGCATTGCCACTATTATCCATGTCAAAAGTGTTAGGTAGGTGTTCATAATGATCTGGCCAATGTGTGTACAAATGGCGTTAGTATACGTACACAACTTATAAAAGGGCAGTGAATTGGCACAGCTGTTATTTGTACTCAGGTGATTGCTATGAAAACCTTTCCGACACGATTATGGACGCACGACGTTAATTAACAGGCTTTGAACGCAGAATGGTGGTTAGAATTAGACACATGGAACACGACGTTAATTAACAGGCTTTGAACTCAGAATGGTAGTTAGAGTTAGACACATGGAACACTCAGTTTCAGAAGTCGCTAGGGAATTCAATATTCTGCGATCCACAGTGTCAAGAGTGTGCTGCGGATTCTAAATTCCAGACATTACCTCTCACCACGAACGACGGCGGCCTTCACTTAACGAGTGAGTGCAGCGGCCTTTGCCTTAAGTTGTCAGTCCTAACAGACAAGCTACACGGCTTGAAATAACCGGCAGAGATCAGGGGGTATGTACGAAGAACACATCCATTAGAACAGTGCTCCGAAATTTGGCGCTAATCGGCTATGGCAGCAGACGACCGATGCGGGTGCCTTCGCTAACAGCACGATATCGCTTGCAACACCACTCCTAGGCTCGTGATCATATCGGTTGGTCTCTAGACGACTGGAAAGCTGTGACCTGGTCAGATAAGTTCCGATTTCGGTTGCTAAGAGCTGAGGGTAGGGTTCGGATGTGGTGCAGACCCCACACAGCCCTGAGCCCAAGTTGTCAACAAGGCACTGTGCAAGCTGGTGGTAACTCCATAATCGTGTGGGCTGTGTTGACATGGTGTGGTGTGGGTCCTCTGGTCCAACGGAACAGATCACTGGCTGGATATGGTTATGTTCAGATACTTCGAGACCATTTTAAACCTTTCGTGAACTTAATGTTCCCAAAGAACGGTTAAAATTTTATGGATGACAATGCGTAATGTCAGAACATTCTGGAAAATTCGAGGGAATGCTTTGGTCTTCCAGACTCCCTGACATGAATCCCATCGAACACTCAAGGAACATAATCGAGTCAGCTCATACACAACATCCTGCGTCAGCAACGCTTCTACTGTTAATGACGGCTACAACGGCAGCATCGCTCATATTTTTTCAGGGGACTCCCAATGACTTATTGAGTCCATGCCACGTCGAGCTTCTGCAATTTTCCGGGAAAATGGCGTTCCCTGACGACATCAGGTGGTATCCCATGTCTTTTGTCACCTTAGCCTAAATGGTAATTAGTAGCGGCCCTATAACAGTTATATTTACATCTGAAGTTCCCCTGAAAAATGACGTATTGAGTTCCAGTTGCAAGGAAGTCCTGAATCGAGTCGCATATCTGATACTCAATAAGCTCGTTTTATTATCGCCAAACGACGTTGTGAAATTTTATCTATTGCCTGTCGGAAATCAAGAACTGTGGAAGAAAAATGTGGAATGCAACTGTAATGGCAGCTGAGAACAAGGTTCGATTTTGAAAAATTTTCTTATCTTTCAAAATCTAGACGAAGTCGTCGATTAGCAAGACCTAATGTTGACAAAGGGCAATTCCATAAAAGCGTCAGAGAATCGAGAAGCTTAGCTTATCGATTAGCGTACCTCTTGAATCACGGGACGGCGAGGGACAGCCGCTACCCGCGTTGAGAAGGCGGTAACAATCAGCAGCAGCACGATGGAATGCATGTTTGCCTGTGAGCGTACGCCGTGGTAGTGGCAGTATATATATCCACAGATCGCTGAGAAATTATCTGTTATCTGCTTTACGATAAAGCAGATACGATCAGTAACTTTAGTTCAAGTACCTTACATCCGGTTCGATGAATCATATTATCTCTTTTCTTGGAGCATTAGAAGTGATGTTGCTTTCTTATTTTTCTACCGTGGGAGAATGGTGACATCGTCCCCTTAGTACAACAACTAGGTAACTTAAAATAGATGTTATTGAAAGAAAACAAGTTTGAAAATTTCTCGGAATCATAAAGCTTACCTTACACAAAGTGTCTGAAATCTGAAGGGGTTATTAATTTTTTGGTCAGTACTGTTAGGTTTCTTCCGATTTTCCTTTGAAAATTATTTTTAATAAAAAAGGAGATATCTACTTGTGTCCTGCTCGAGATGGCGAGGTACCTGCTTGTAATTTCCAACTTAAACCAACTGCGAACTATCGCTTGCAAAGAAATACATAGTAATGTTGAAATGCAAGAATTGTTTTACTCACACGCTAAAATGTGGAAGCTTCTGAAATACATTGTAATTTATTCACTGTTTCATGTTCAAACACACCACAAAATACCAAAAACTATTGTCATTGTCAGAAGTCACTCACTGCACCTCCAAGGATGATTCACATCGTTCCGGATCTCTTCCATGAGGAAGGTTTTCGTGAAATGGCAAATATTCTGACTGACTTGAATAGTGATATCAAATCATTGTACTTTTTTGTTATAGGCAGGATGGACGTTTGTAAAGATTTGGTATCTGCCGATGAGAGCTTCTTGGTTTTACTTATTTTCTTGTTACAGTACAGAGCACTAAGCTCCTCATCAAACTTTTCCTTAAATCGCTTAACAAATGGACACTGATAAGTAAGTTTAACCACCACATTCCCTACCTTCCAACTGGATTCCTGTTCCCATCTCCTTAACTAGTACTTCATTTTCCGATTCAGATGATAATTCCAAGCCACAATTTTCTCAAGGGTTGTTTCTTGAACAACGTAAGATTTGCATCTATGATTATATCCAGTATAATTGTTCAATGGCTCAGTCAATAAACTGAGGTCCTTTTATTTTTGCTGAGGTTGTGAAGTCCGAGATGTTATGAGTCCACGCGCCCTAGATGGTGGAATGAAATGGGGAATGCGGCCATATTGAGCAGCTGGACTTGGTGAGTATCTTGTATCGAGATTTCTTAACCGTATTTGACTATGTATGCTAACAATAGCTTCAGTGTCAGGGATGTTGACTTCAAGAAGCACAGCATTCATTTTAAATTTGACAGCTTTGGATGTACTTGTTTTAGATACATTGCCATTTTAACATCCCATTCGCTAGTTGGTGACCTTAGAAACATCTGAGCCGTGCACGGCTCGTGTTCGTCCCATTAATTGCTTGTCATCTTCTATTATGGTAGTGCCACTCGTTTTCTTATTCCGTTTACTGGCGTCGCTAACTTCCTGCCTCACTTACCCGTAAGTGGTAGCAACAGCGCGTCTGGATAAGCGCACTGTCGTACCACCTCTGGAGCGATCGATAGTATTTCTGGGTCGTCGTGTGTCTGGCAGGCAGTGTGGATGGAGCAGCAGTGAGGCGCGAGTTGGAGTCGGTGAGTGGGAGACGCACCAGCAGTGCAGTCGCGACGGAGCAGCAGTCGCGGACGGAGCAGCAGTCCAGTCGGTCGGTTGGCGTGGAGCAGCGAGCAAGATCCCGGCGCGCGGAGTCGGGCTCGAGCCGCTGGCGGCGTGCACGCGCGGTTGGAGTGCTAGGTGCTGCTTGCGAGTGCTACGAAGTTCGCCGCCCACCGATCTTGGACATGAAAGTTGACTCCTCACTTAACTTACTATCGAGCCTCAACTGTTTACATTTCTTCCTTTGATCCTGGTTGTCGCTTTTGGGACATTCCCGCGAGCAACAACGTGTGTGTATTTAGGTCAGCTAAGATTCCAGCCGTCTTCCTGTGAAATTTAACTTAACTTATTTATTCCCTGTTATGGAAGTTCACCCCCAGTATCTTTTCCCTTGTGGCCATTGACGTTCCTGTTGCCTGCCCTGGTCGTTGACGTAATTTTAGGCAGTGTATTTTCCTCATTGTGTTGTTGCTGTCCAGCGCAGCATGAAGTTCGACACCTGAGGTGTTGTTGGTCGTTGTGGGCGCCATTATTGTGTGTTTCGTGTATTGAAATCTTGTGGTCGTTGCCCTGGTTGCTTGGAGCAGATCCGATTTGGTTGTTTGGTCGGTCGGCTGTCTGTCAGTTGGGTTGCCTCCAGATTAAGAAGGTTGCCTGTCTCACCTTTATGGGCGTTAGAGTTACAATCCCAGGCCGACCACTGGAAACTTCTGAGCGCCGTTCCTTGTGTGTTATGTTGTAATCTCCCTGTTTGGATTTTAGTTATTTGGTTGACGTGTGGCTGTCAGCCGAGTATCAATAACTCTTAAATTAATGTTCTTGTCTTGCCCTTTAGGCATGAGATTGTTATACTTTCACATGGGGCCTTCAGCCGAATTTTACTGGAGAGGATTTAAGATAAGACCTTCTGTCTTGTAGATTGAATCTCTTTCTAGGCCTTAAGCTGTTAAACACATTCTGTTGATATGTGGCCTTCAGCTTTGTATTAATATCTCTTAAATTAATGTCCTTGTCTTGTCCTTAAGACATGAGATTGTTATTCTTTATTTTATATGAAATGTTTTAATATATGGCGTTCTGCCCTTTAAAATTGAAACTCTTCCTTCTAGGGCTTAAGCCGTTAAATTACTTGTTGGTGAGCGGCCTTCAGCAGCCGAGTTTTATTATCTCTTAAATTAATCTTCTTCTCTTGCTCTTAAGGCATAAAATTGATATGCTTCTGAATGGGGCCTTCAGCCCAATTTGCATGAAAGGTTTTAAGTTAAGGCCTGCCTTTTGTGGAAACTCCTCTTATTGATTAATATACGACTTCCAGCCTAGTTACATTAAAATTAAATTGCTAAGGCTTTCAGCCGATTAGATTGAAGATTTAGAAAATGTTCTTGGGTTAAACCTCCAGAAGAACCTTGTATTTCGATTTTGCTTAAGCCTTGTGTCTTGGATTTTCAATGTGGCCTTCAACCGATCTAAAGTTAATCAAAGGAGGTCGATTAAAGTTTTGAGTGTTTTGCATCCTTGTTATAATATTGTGTGTCGATAAATAAAGTTTGTATCTTGAATGCAACTGACAGGAACTCATTTTAGCCCCTTTGCACAACCTAACCCGCTCTGTCCTGCTAGCTCAGGCATCTCAACATCATTTCGCTAAATCACTTACGACAAATGCCGGGATACAGGTATTTCCTATGAGAAGGGGACAGCCGATTCCATTCCCCAAACTTACTCAGTCCGAGATTATGCTTCGTCACAAATGATGTCGTCGTGGAAGACTTGAAAAAATAATCTTTTTTATTTTTTTATTTTTGCTGGTATCAGTAACTCCGGTATAGGCCACAGCTATCAAATTCGCAATGAAAAATCAGGTTCTCAGTTGCTTTGAAGGAAACATATTGAACGGTTCTTAAAATGGCGGCATTGTGTATTCTAGTGTTAAAATTACTAAAGATGTGTGGAGAAAAGTTCTCAATAGCATTAACGCTTTGTGACGTCAGGACAGCATTTAACACACGATAACTTTTTACGGAAGTTGAAGCGCTATATGTAGTTCTTATTACAATGATCAGCTTAAACCCTACTTCGGGAGGTGGCTACAGATTTAATTAATCGAAAGACAATTTCCATGTGAATACAAGCTAAAATATGCCCTTTATGATGGATCTGAAAAGGGCTTCCAGTATTTCTAATATTCATAAATAAAATGAGCTGTAGTTAATACACCTTATTTTTCTCAAAGTTATATCTAGTAGGAAAGACCATCCCACACACATTTTCTTCAGTCAATATGCACAACCTCAATTACGCAAAAGAAATTGAGAGACCTAGTATGAGGGAGGAAATCCATTGTTACAGCGCCTTACTCGTCTACACTTGACAGCTCTCTTGTAGCGGTCCTGAAAATTTCTAATGGGGATCCTACAGCACAGTCGTTGCCATTGTAAGAGTTCTGAACAAGACCGGCCTCTGTATTCAGTAATTGGTTTCCTAACACTGATGATGTGTGGAACAATTGTATCGTCTAACTGAATCAGGTACTGTGCTTGCGTTATCACTAATTTCTTATTCAAAGTAAACTACTAAATGGGGATTTCCTTAGATATTTGACTGCACGTTAACTTTATATGTTTTTTTCTGCATAGGAGAGCTTTATGGAATATCTCAATATTCAGCTTGTAAGTCTAACAATTTTCTGCGACTATTTTTATTGAAATCGATGAGGTATGCAAGTTGTAATAACGTATTTAGCTTTGAACAAAGAATACATTTACATAATTGGAGGATTATTTTATACATAATGATGGTATCGTTCATTTTCATACGAAATACTACAGGATTACATGAATATATTTGCTAAGTTATAATTTAACAAGCACTGAACGTATGTGAAATGTGTCAGCTTGAACACTCATTCTTTTAATTTGTACTGACATTCGTCAATAATTATTACTTGTCTTCTTTCCTTAGAATTGTAATTAAATGTACCAACAGACTTACGATCTATGGTGACATCCTTTAGATACCTATCACACACCAGCAAAGTTGTCATCCATCTGACTACACGAGTTATTTCCGATACTCGACCTTTTAGCTCTCTGCTAATTGGGCTATTAGCCACCAACGTAGTCGGCTATTTAATTAACGTTATTAGTTTAAACGTGCCCATGAGGGTAATGAAAGAAAAACGAATTTTTTTAAACGTTACGCTAAAACTAATTACGTTTAGAATTCGATCCAAACATAACGCTTACAGGCACGGCAGTTTCGTAGTCAGAAGGCCTCGTGAATACAACTACGTAATTGCTTATTTTTGCTGTAAAAATTCACAGAACTGTCAAGTATAATTTACACTTTCAATTTTACAATTTGTAAGGGCTCGACTAACCCGGTAGCGTAATGAGGCTCATCAATGAAGACCAGAAAAGGTCGGGTGTGGGAAATAATTCGTGCAGTCCCAAATTTTTGTACAGTGGTAGGTGAGAGTGCCACATACAACATGCAGTAAATCCTGACCGGTGATGGCTGAATTTGGGGCTGTGTCCCTTTGGAGATTACTGTAGTACGTTATCCTTGAATAACTCAAAAACATGGGCCTCTAGAGAAAGCGTTTCTCACTGCCATTAAATCTCGTACAAAAAAACCCTTTTCCTTTTTTCTGTGGAACTAATAATAATTAGCAGGTAGCGAGCGAGGGTATGTGGAAGTCTTGTTCGTGGTTTTGAAGGCCAGTAAGAACGTTGAAGATTGCATAAAACGACATCAGCAGGAGCAGCTATCACCCTGTTCATAGGACTATACATTTATATGTAGGTACCAGGTTCTTTTTTATTTATTTTATTGTCTCCAAGGTCATGGAACGTGCCAGTACATAAAATGTTTATGAACACAAAAAGTCGTCTTCAGTTTAAGTAAACGCAATCAACAATACAACAAGATTGAACAAATTTTTCGAGGAACTCCTCGACAGATTAGGAGGAGTGGCCTGTGAGGAAATTCTTCAGTTTCGATTTGAAAGCTCGTTGCGTGGTTTACTGCTAAGAGATTTGAATTCTTGTGGTAGCTTATTCAAAATGGATGCAGTAGTATACTGCACGCCTTGCTGGACAAGATTTAAGGAAGTCTGATCTAAATGCAGGTTGGATTTCTGCCGAGTATTAACTGGGTGAAAGCCGCTTATTCTTGCGAACAAGCTGATATTCTTAACAAGAAATGACAGTATATATATATATATATATATATATATATATATATATATATATATATATATTTTTCTGAGCCAAAAATAAGTAATGTAGACTAATTTTCATGTAAAACGATCACTTAATTCAGATTTAGTTCGAATAGTGAAAATGGCAACATTAAGTTTTTGAACAAGTTCCTGAACGTGGGCTTTCCACGACAGTTTACCATCTGTCTGAACACCTAGAAATTTGAACAGTTCAGTTTCACTAATCATAGTCCCATTCTATGAATTTAAAATCTCTGATTTTGTTGAGTAGTGTGTTAGAAACTGTAACTCTTACTGTGATTTAGCGTTAGTTTATTTTCTCTAAGCTGTGAACTTACGTCATGAACTGCACTATTTGAAACTGAGCCAATGTTGCACACAACATTCTTTACTACCAAGCTAGTGTCATCAGGAAACAGGAATATTTTAGAGTTACCCATAATACTAGAGGGCATATCATTTACAAAAATAAGGAAAAGGGGTGTCCCCTACACTGATCTCTGGGGCAACCCCCACCCCCTCCTCTTTGACTTGCTATGATCTTTAGACTGATTTGTTTTTCTATACAGTTTGTGAGGATATCGCATCATCATACACTGACATGACAAAGGTCACTGGACAGACATATGCACATATACAGTTGACTGTAGTAGCATGTACACAAGATAAAAAAGGCCAGTGCATTGGCAGAGATGTCATTTGTATTCAGATGATTCACGTGAAAACATTTCCCACATGATTGCGGGAGTTAACAACCTTTGAATGCGAAGTGGTAGTTGTAGCTAGACAAATCTGACGTTCCATTTCAGAAATCGTTATGAAATTCAATATTCCGATATCCACAGTGTGAAGTGTCTACCAAGAATATAAAATTTCAGGTACTACCTCTCACCACTGAAAATGCAGTGGCCGACGGCCTTCACTTAACGATTAAGAGCAGCCGAGTTTGCGTAGAGTTGTCAGTGCTGGCAGACAAGCAATACTGCGTGAAATAACCGCGGAAATCAATGTGTGGCTACGACGAACATATCCGTTAGGACACCGCGGCGAAATTTTGCGTTAATGGGCTATGGCAGCAGACGACCGATGGGAGTACCTTTGCTAGAACCACGACACCGCTCTCAGCATCTCTCCCGGGCTCGAGACCGTATTGGTTGTTCCCTAGAAGACTGGAAAACTGTGGTCTGGTAAGAAGAGTCCAGATCTCTGTTCGTAAGACCTTATGACATGGCTGGAGTTTGACGCAGAGCTCACGAAGCCGTGGACTCAAGTTGTCATCAAGGCACTTTGCAGGCTGGCTGGGACATTTATGGGACATATTCGAGAGGTCAGTTCGAGCACAAAATCCGTTAACGGCAACACTTTCTTTGTTATGGACCGCTATAGAGGCAGCGTAGCTCAGTATTTCTGCAGGGGACATCTAACGACAAGGTGAGTCCACCGCCACTTCGAGTTTCTGCACTTCGCCAGGCAAAAGGAGATCCGTCGCGATTTTAAAGGTATCCCATAACTCGTTCACCTTAGTGTATGGCACTTTATTTATAAATAGTTATTTTCCATACATTCGTTTGCACCCTCCGTAGCAGAGGATGCTAAGGCACGCCTATGCGGTCGCGCTCGGTTCGCAAGATTGGCAAATTGGCAAAGTTTCACAGAAGTTCGAAATATGGCGCGTACTCCAATGCGAGATGCTTTTAATAATTTACACAACGAAATTCTGTCTCGAAATCTGGCATAGATTCTGGTCATATATAAAGCACACCAGTGGCAAGACGCAATCAATACCTTCACTGCGCGATAACAACGGTGAAGTCACTAATGACAGTGCCAGTAAAGCAGAGTTATTAAACACAGTTTTCCGAAACTGCTTCACCAAAGAAGACGAAGTAAATAGTCCTGAATTCTAATCAAGAACAACTGCCAAGATGAGAAACATAGAAGTAGATATCCTCGGAGTAACGAAGCAGCTTAAATCACTTAATAAAGGCAAGGCCTCCTGTCCCGATTGTGTACCAGTCAGGTTCCTCTCAGAGTATGCTGATAAAATAGCTCCATATTTAGCAATTTTATACAAACCACTCGCTCACAGAAAGATCCGTACCTAAAGACTGGAAAATTGCTCAAGTCACACCAATACCCAAAAAAGGAAGTAGGAGTAATCCGCTGAATTACAGGCCTATATCACTAACATCGATTTGCAGTAGGATTTTGTAACATGTACTGTATTCGAACGTTATGAAGTACATCGAAGAAAACAATTTATTGACACATAGTCATCACGGTTTCAGAAAATATCGTTCTTGCGATACTCAACTAGCTCTTTATACTCATGAAGTAATAAGTGCTATCGACAGGGGATGTCAAATTGATTTCATATTTTCAGATTTCCAGAAGGCTTTCGACACCGTTCCTCACAAGAGTCTTCTAATCAAACTCCGTGGCTACGGAGTATCGCCTCAGTTGTGCAACTGGATTCGTGATTTCCTGTCAGAAAGGTCACAGTTCGTAGTAATAGACGTAAACTCATCGAGTAAAACAGGAGTAATATCCGGCGTTCCCCCAGGAAGTGGTTAGCACACTGGACTCGCATTCGGGAGGACGACGGTTCAATCCCGTCTCCGGCCATCCTGATTTAGGTTTTCCGTGATTTCCCTAAATCGTTTCAGGCAAATTTCCTTCCCAATCCTTCCCTAACCCGAGCTTGCGCTCCGTCTCTAATGACCTCGTTGTCGACGGGACGTTAAACACTAACCACCACCACCCCCACCCCCAGGAAGTGTTATAGGCCCTCTATTGTTCCTGATTTATATTAACGACATAGGAGACAATCTGAGTAGCCGTCTTAGATTGTTTGCAGATGATGCTGTCATTTACCGTTTCGTTAAGTCATCAGATGATCAAAACGATTTAGATAAGATATCCGCATGGTGCAAAAAGTGACAATTGACACTGAGTACTAAAAGAGTACTAAAAGTCCAAATGAAATTCGTTTATCTTCTGATTGCTATACCAGTCAAAATTAAAATACAGTAAAATGTGCACACTAACGGCCTTCATGGAAGTGAGCAGAAAATTTAATGAACCGGTGCATTATTTCCATTTTGGGAGTGGTCATAGCAACATGCCTCCTGACAAAGTGTTTGGTACAGCGAAAAAGACTACAGCAAAAAGGAAGATATTCTTTCACCGACTGAATACTATGCTCGATTAACGTGGCATCGTGAAGATGCTAAATAAAGGTAGAGAATCAAAGGATCTCAAGTCCAGTGCACTAAAACTCATGCGATCTGAGATGCCTTTCGAAATAACTGGTCAGTGAGAGATGGTTTACGAAAAGTCTAAGAAAAAGTTACTTACGAAACAACAATATCTGGCTATTACGACTTGAATTTTTATCTTGTCGTCTGATTCGACATTAGAGTTGCAAATAAATACACTAATGATAAAATAAATTTAATTTGCCAGTTTCTCAGTTGGTCATGTCACTAAACATCAATGCACATATGTTTCCAGATCTATAGCACTATTTTCGTACATATGTCTGTGCCGTAAGTCTGTACAACATTGTAACAACCAGAGGAAAATTTTGATAGCATGCTACTTTCAGCTATTTCTATAAAGTGGAGGGAGATAGTGAAAATTCTCATGTTACATCGCCAATGTGAAGCCAAGACATTAAATCTTAGATGAGTTATTTTTGCTAACAGAATACATGTGGGAATTAAGTGAACCAATGGAGTAGAAATACAAAGTTTGTGAGTGTGAAGGGCACACAGATAAGCGATAGAATAGTAATGAATGGCAAACGTTCCTCTTAGCGCACTATCAGTCCCATTCAATATAAAGATTGCTCTTGTCGGCTACACATTCTGATTTTCCGTGAAACGATCATCATTTATCTTAATGCCACTAATAGCTATCACCATATCTGAGTGCTACATCAAGTGATTAACGTAATCGTTGTTGTTACTTATCTGTAGGTGAGTGGCGTGAGAATGTAAGACATGTAGCAAGGTAGAGATGAATCATTTCCTGTCTCGGTCACGAGTACTCTCAGTACGGTCTAAGTTCATGGAGACTGACTAAGGGCATTCCGTTGACTACAGCCACAGTGTGCAACGATAGAAAACTTGTTTAATTCTTTTGGAGGTTTGTGTTAGCCACTGAACCACACAATTGGGAGCGTAATGCACACGGTCCACAGAACTCCACCAGATGTGATCTGCATTCTTTATTATTCAATTGAGTATCACTCTGTTTGGCTCGACTGCTGTTTCACTACACGAATGAACAAAGGTCTGCTGCTGGCGTGTTGTGTCAAATGGTTTACATCCTCATGGCCTTTTAACAGTACTCTGTGCACGTTTCCTGAAACAGTGAGATCTGTGGACGCGTTGAAGTACTTTGAGATATCTCGGTGAACAGAAATAAGCTCCTTGATGATCGAACTTATTGTTGAGGCGCAGTGGGTACAGTTGGTGTCTTGAGACATTATAAAGTTATAATGAGCAGTTCACCAAATAATGCTTCAGTCTCCCCACAGACCTGCTGCGCGGGATGGTGAACTGCTCAAGGATGTGGGCTTGCAGAGATCTAGGTCTGGGTGCAATCAAACTGATTTAGGTTTTTCGTGGTTCTTTATAGATCGATTGTGGGAGATGTCATGATAGATCACTTGAAAAAGACACAGACCATTTTCATATCATCTTTATCCCATGCTAATATGTGCTCCATACCTAAAGACACTGCCGTCAATGGGACGTTGCACCGTGATGACTTTTCTAGAACACAAACAACTTCTTCATAGTGCTCATCACGATTTCCACAATTACCGACCGCGTAAACGATAAAACTAACCTTTTCATTGATGAGATCCAGGAGGCTTCTCAGACTAATGTTTGAGGACTTGCATAAAAAGGTACAACATGTGCGGGATCTTTAATGGGAGGCATCTTCATCAGAGGCGAAGGTAACGACTGGTGTACCAGCCGGTGGTGTGACAGGAATGCTGCTGTAAGCGATAGGGGCGTATAGGTATGACGTAGCTAATAATGCCCGTATCTCTGTGAGGTTCCCTGCAGACAAACTAAGAAATGCCGAAGACGTACACGTGCTTTCTGCAGCCAACTCAGCAAGTTTGAAAGGGATCAAACTGTGGCATTCCGAGTGAAGTGTGGAAAATCCTCACACAGGTAGACGGGGTTCTGGACGTCTACGCAGCAGAGACGCCCGCCAGGATCGTAGAAACGTAAGGGCAGCAGTGGCAGACCGTATAGCAACCGCAGTACAGCTAAGAGGGCTTGCGAGCCCAGACATGTCAGCCCGAACTGTTGCGAACCGGTTAATAGCAATAGGACCACAGGCACACACGCTTCTAGCCCATCTTTCACTCACGTCACAGCATCGATGGCACCGCTCGACTGCTGCGTCAGAGGATCACTTGGAAGGTGGAATGGCGCTCTGTAGTCTTCAGGGATGAAAGCAGATTCTGCCTGCAAGCAAGTGACGGTCGTTACGTGTAGACGCACACTTGACGAGCACTGTCTCGTAGAGTGCATTCGTCTAAGACACATTGGCCACACCACGGACATTACCGTCTGGGGCGTCATACGCTACAACTCACGCTCACCTCCGGTGTTCCTGGAGGGACGCTAACCAGCGCTCAGTAGAGGCAGAATGTTGTTATACCCCTTCTTTCGCAGTTCTTGCAACAGGAAGGTGATGTGTTGTTCCAACAGGATAATGCTCGTTCACACAATGACCGTGAAACTCGACGTGCTCTGCAAGATGTGCAGGAGCTTCCATGGCCATCACAATCTCCGGATTCGTCTGCAATCCAGCATGTGTTGGATATGATGGGACGAGCAGTGACTCGTAAGACTCATCAACCAAAATCCCTTACAGAACTACAGGAGGCTACACCACGCACGTTGCCACAGTGCCACTAAAGCAGAGTTATTAAACACGATTTTCCAAAACTACTTCACCAAAGACGATGAAGTAAAAATTCCTGAATTGCGATCGAGAACAACTGCCAAGATGAGAAACATAGAAGTAGATATCCTTGGTGTAACAAAGCAGCTTAAATCACTTAATAAAGGCGAGGCCTCCGGTCTAGAGTGTATACCAGTCATGTTTCTCTCAGAGTATGCTGACGCAGTAAAGAGTATGAACGCAGATCTTTGCTCTGTTTCTCGATGGGCACAGAACATAGGTATGAAACTAAACCCCAAGAAATCCCAGGTCATACTTATATCTCATCCAAAGTTAATCAGCCGGTACTTTCGCGAAACAGTCCCTCAAATACTCCTCAATGGTACCCAACTACCATACCAAAAAACAGTAAAAGACCTTGGAATAATCTTGGATGAACACCTGAACTGGGAAGAACAAACAGTCACAGCTTCCCGGAAATCGCTCTCCTCCCTACATGCAATTCAAAAATTTAGAAAAATATTTGCAACCCATGTTAAACAAAAATTAGTCCAAACACTAGTCTTGCCTAATCTTTACTACTGCGATGTAGTTCAACACGGCACAAATAGTGAAACTTCTAGATGCCTCGAGCTAATGATGAATGCTTGCGTTAGATAAGTGTGCAATATTCGGTTGTATGATCATATCAGTCATTCATACTCCCAGCTAGGTTGGATACGCCCACATAAGGCACGCGATCTCCACACGATGTGCTTACTTCATCGATTTCTTAGCCACTGGTGCCCCCAATACTTATCTTCTCACATTAAACACCTATCACCATTCCACAATCGCAATACCAGATCGGATACGTCCAGCATCTTGGCTGTACCTTTACATAACACAAAATCTTTCTCCGTGTCATTCTCCATCTCAGCCATACGACTATGGAACGCGCTCCCCTGTGATCTGCGTCTTATCCAGAACTACTCAACATTCAAGAGGGAACTCAAAACTTACATATTAGGGACGGTATAGCCACCATTGTTGTGCCCCTCTCATCTCTTTCTTTCTCCTCTCCATCACAGCTTCGAATTTTACCATTCTATTTCTCTTCCTCTAACCTATCTACCTCTTATATATCTCTTTTACCCCATTCTATCGTCTTATGTCTCTGCTCGATGAGAATAACTCACAAGCTGCAAGAACATAAGGAGAAAATTCCCAACTAACAATAGGACTGACATTCACAAAAGAAAAGTATGTTTACTTTCATGTACATAGTCATTACTATTATTATTATTATTATTATTATTATTATTATTATTATTATTATTATTATTATTATTATTCTTGACTGTTATAATTATTTTTTATTCTTATAGTTATCATTGTACTACTGTTATAATCTCTATTTTTTTCTTTAACATCAATACTGCATTTATATGTCCTTAACGTTCTGTAGAAACTGTAACTCGTTCAATCTGATTATGCCTGGTTAGGTGTAAGAGAGGGCCTGAAGGCCCTAATCGTGCCAGGTAAAATAAATCCATAAATAAATAAATAAAATAGCTCCATATTTAGCAATTATATACAACCACACGCTCACAGAAAGATCCGTACCTAAACACTGGAAAATTGCTCAAGTCACACCAATACCCAAAAAGGGAAGTAGGAGTAATCCGCTGATGTACTGGCCTATATCACTAACGTCGATTTGCAGTAGGGTTTTAGTAAATATACTGTATTCGAACATTATGAAGTACCTCGAAGAAAACAATTTATTGACACATAGTCATCACGGTTTCAAAAAATATCGTTCTTGTGAAACACAACAAGCTCTTTATACTCATGAAGTAATAAGTGCTACCGACAGGGGATGTCAAATTGATTCCATATTTTTAGATTTCCAGAAGACTTTCGACACCGTACCTCACAAGAGTCTTCTAACCAAACTCCGTGGCTACGGATTATCGCCTCAGTTGTGAAACTGGATTCGTGATTTCCTGTCAGAAAGGTCACAGTTCGTAGTAATAGACGTAAACTCATCGAGTAAAACAGAAGTAATATCCGGCGTTCCCCAAGGAAGTGTTATAGGCCCCCTATTATTCCTGATTTATATTAACGACATAGGAGACAATCTGAGTAGCCGTCTTAGATTGTTTGCAGATGATGCTGTCATTTACAGTCTCGTTAAGTCATCAGATGATCAAAACGACTTGCAAAACGATTTAGATAAAGTGACAATTGACCCTGAATAAGGAAAAGTGCGAAGTTATTCACATGAGTACTAAAAGAAATCATCCAAATTTCTATTCGCGATAAGTCACACAAATCTGAAGGCTGTAAATTCAACTAAATGCTTAGCGACTACAATTACAAATAACCTAAACTGGAACGATCACATAGATAATATTGTGGTTAGAGCAAACCAAAGACTGCGATTCATTGGCAGAACACTTAGAAGGTACAACAGGTCTACTAAAGAAATTGCTTACACTACGCTTGTCCGCCCTATTCTGGAATACTGCTGTGCGGTGTGGGATCCGCATCAGGTGGGACTGTCGGATGACGTCGAAAAAGTACAAAGAAGAGAATCTCGTTTTGTATTATCGCGAAATAGGGGAAATAGTGTCACAGACATGATACGTGAATTGGAGTGGCAATAATTAAAACAAAGGCGTTTTTCGTTGCGACGGGATCTTCTCATGAAATTTCAATCAGCAGTTTTCTCCTCCGATTGCGAAAACATTCTGTTGGCACCCACCTACATAGGGAGAAATGATCATCACGATAAAATAAGAGAAATAAGGGCTCTCACGGAATAAATTAGTGCTCGTTTTTCCCGCGCGCCGTTCAAGAGTGGAACGGTAGAGAGACAGCTTGAAGGTGGCTCATTGAACCCTCTGCCAGGCACTTCATTGTGAATAGCAGAGTAATCACGAAGATGTAGATGTAGATGATTCAGCATTGGTCGATGCCTGGTACCTCAGAACTGCTTGTGCTACTGATCTCTAAATGTAATAATTTCATGTACTACACATGCACTGTAGCAACAATAAATCTTGCGTGAACTGAAAACCTCTAAAAGGATGTACTAACTTTTTCCGGCGGTTTATAAAGAAATGTCATGTAAGCTTTTAAATAAACTAAAGTATCCGATACTGGGTGATTTTGCAGTTGACAATGAGTTAATTTTTATTTATTTTGTGTGTGTAGGACACAAAACAATAAAAATACAGTACAATAAATAAATATACAATTCAGTAATAGAAAATAATAACAAAATTGTGGAAGACATTGCGGATTCTTGATTTTCTATTAGATGAACAGCAAGCTCCAGAATTCCAATTTCTTTACGGTCTTATCAATTGGTAAACGAAGGTTTTGCGTGGTGCAAAGATCGGTCAGGTTTCTGCAGAACAGGAGATGTTGTAGGTCCAGCAGGTCACCACACTCGCAGAATGAAACCCCACTTCCTAAGGTTCGTCTTGTATTGTGACACTCCTGTCCTCAATCGATTCCTTCTGTCTCACGTATGGCACATCAAATCCCCCGCAGGTTCCTCTTTGACTTCCTCCCCACTCCTTTCCGTTAATAAATTTCGTCATATCTTTGTTTGGCTATTTCAGATGCTGATAGGATTGCTGATGCTGTGTAGATGAAGCTGCTCCTTGACCTTAGCCTATGTTTTTTGGTCCATGTCCGAACAGGAGATATTTGGGATCGATTTCCTGTTTCTTTTTTTTCCGTTTTGTGACTGTTCTTCTGTGGATGAGCACTCAGTTTTCCGCCCAGGAAATTCATGTAGTGGTCAAATCCTTAATTTGGTTCAGAACATAGAAGATGGATATGAAAGAGGGCAAATGATGGAAATAGCATCCATAGATCTGTCAGAAGACACAAGACGTTGAGTAGAAACATATATCAGTCCCAAAAGACTTCCGTTCAACACAATTCACCCAGTGTTTCCTGCAGACCAGGAGGTTTCTTGTCAACCATAGAACAAAAAAATTTACACTGATCAACCAGAACGTTATAACCGCCAAGCAACTATTGATATAAACCCGCCCCGGCGATAGCAGCGTCGCCTGGTTAGGACTGAATGGCTGCTACTCAGAGACATGCACGATGGGTGTAGTATAAGTGAGCGTGCTGTCCATGTGGAGGATGGGGAGGGCGTGCGATCTCTCTGAGTTTGACCGAGGGCAGATTTTGATAGCCCAGAGTCTCGACGCGAGCATTTCAGAATCTCCACGACTTGTCTGGTGTTCGAGGAGTGCTATTGTGAGTGTCTTCAACACTGGGAGAAACCAAAGTGAAACCATGTCCAGATGTCGAGGGGGCCCGATGGCCACCCCTCAGTACAGATGTCGGACGTCGTAGGATGGGCAGACTAGTAAAACAGGGCAGGCGGCGATCGGTGGACGAACTAATATCAGACTTCAATGCTGTGCAGAGTGCAAGTGTGTCTGAACACACAGTGCACTGAGCACTCCTAACGATGGACCTCCTCAGCCGACGACCAAAGCATGTACAATAGTTAACACCACGACATCGGCAACTATGACTGCAATGGGCACGTGACTATCGGCGCTGGACGTTGGTGCAGTGGCAGAACGTTGCATGGTGTGATGAATCCCGATACCTTCTTCATGACGCTGATGGGAGGGCTCAAATCCGTCGTCTTCTAGAGGAACAGCCCCTTGACAACTGTACTGCAGTATGGAGACATGCTGGCGGCGGCTGCGGAACATTCACGTGGCTATCCACGGGTGTAGTGAAGTTCGTGCATGGTACCTCGACGCTCAATGTGAATCTTTCACTCGTTTCAGTCCACGTACACCAATAAATAAGTCTGGAACCGTGCGACCGCTACTGTCGCAGGTTCGAATTCTGCCTCGGGCATGGATGTGTGTGATGTCCTTAGGTTAGTTAGGTTTAAGTAGTTCTAAGTTCTAGGGGATTGATGACCTCAGATGTTAAGTTCCATAGTGCTCAAAGCCATTTGAACCATTTTGAACCAATTAATATGGTCATGTTTCCCAACGGCAGAGGAAGTTTTCAGCTAGGAAACACTCCATGTCACAAGACCAGGAGTGTGATGGGGTGGTTCGAGGAACAAACTAGCGAGTTCCGGTTGATGTGCTGGCCCCCAAACTCGCCATACCTGGACCCGACCGAACACATCTGAGATGTGATTGAACATGGCTTCATAGCTCATCGCCCCTCCCCGGAATTTACGGGAATTATGTGACTTGTGTGCACAGATATGGTGCCAACTCCCCCCACCGACCTACCAAGGCATCACTGCTTCCACGCCATGACGCTTCGACGCTGTTATCCGTGCCAAAGTAGGACTTCTGGCCATTAGGCAGGCGGTCATAATGTTCTGGCCGATCAGCGTATTCATGCAGATGAAACTGCAACTGCAGCTCAAGGCAAAATCTTTTAAGAAGTGGAGATGAAGCTTATAGCGGATTTCGAAGATCTCGGCAAGTTTTATATGCAAACCACCTCAAGCGGAATCCCGGAAAGCCGTAGGCCCCCGCCTTTCATTCAAGAAACCGGAAGAAGACAACGACTAAGCCTCTACGATACTCCGAAATGCCTTGAAGTAAAGTTGGATTCTAGTCTCATATTCAATGGTCATTGCCAAGAAACAAAGCTAAATAATATACGTAAATTTACTGGCACACCTGGGGCTCACAGCTACACGTCCTCCGTACATCTGCCATGACAATATGCTTCTCTGCAGCAGAATACGAGGCACCAGTCTGGCGAAATTTCACACTTGCCAGACAGGTGGGTACAACGTTGAATGAAACTGTATGCATTGTGACTGGCTGCCTACGACCAACTCGTGTCACCGGTATTTATCCGATGAGTCAATGGAAACAGCTGTAATGGTGAAATACCTAAATGTGTTTACCTATTTAATGTAGTATGGCCGCCTACATCTGTTTATGGTGAAGCAGATCCCAGACTCAATATCACAACTGAAAATTTCAGAAATAATTAGTTCGAAGAATGTTGGAGTAACACTGGACGATCTGACGTTCTTATACGTTGGTTTAATGGAACACAGAGGGAGAGAATTCAGGGAAGAGGTATGTACTGCACCTTGCTAATCATCTGGTAGTCAGACTGAGATGATCAATAAACAGCTACGGGAAAAGCTACTATGCAGGTATCGTGCATCATGGAGATCCGTAAAGATTCCGACCACCTACTTTCTAAACCGAATCAGAAAATGTTCAAATGTGTGTGAAATCTTATGGGACTTAACTGCTAAGGTCATCAGTCCCTAAGCTTACGCACTACTTAACCCAAATTATTCTAAGGACAAACACACACACCCAAGCCCGAGGGAGGACTCGAACCTCCGCCGGGACCAGCCGCAAAACCGACCCAGCAAACGCTACATACTCCAGCATTTATTTCACGTGCTAACCATGACGTTGAAATAAGAGTTATTCGAGCATATGCAAATTGTCGACAGTCTTCCTCGGCGGTTATGGATGAAAAAAAAATGTTCTGTGTGCTGCTATGGATTTTCTGACCTTCCAGATTTCTGAAGGATGCAAATCGTAAGTTATATTCGCACTTACAGATAAATTGTATAAAAGACGAAGTAACTTTTTGGAATAAATATGAAAGATAATGAGCGGTTTTTTGAGATAGGCAACTATGTATTATTCTTATTACCGTTAATGCTAACGTGATATCTGACATATGGCAAAAATGTGGGATAATTGTGATGTTAAATTTCCTTTGCAGGAAGATGTTGCTCTTTTCACTTTAGCTTCCTCTTTTTCGGCTCCAAATTGAAAATGTGGAGTGTTGATGTATTATTAGAAACTTTTGCAACTCACAGTTGCGAATGCGCTAATTCTAAACGTAGCAGTTAGCGCTATTGAACAACAAATGTTAACGTGTTTGTGTTTCTGCTCATTTTGTTGCAAATAAATTCTGAGGACATAAGCAAGGCCTATGACATTACAATATTCTTAACTTGGAAGAACTTTCTGATTCCAAGTAATGTCAACAAATCAGCCAACAGTGTCTGATATGTTCAACGATGCGTATTGCTTTACGGGATTGCAAAAATAAAGCAGAACATGATGTGAAAAATGAAACGTAGATGCAATTAATCTTGTAACCAGCTGCAACACTCGACATTTTGAATCTCTAAAACCACCATCGGGACAAAACTGGCTCATCTCTAGTCGAAGTGTTTACAGCTTATCCTCAGATTTTTTTAATTTTAGGGTAGGAGTTTTATCCGTAAAAATGAAGTCACTTTAATGGTCTGTTGGCTTGTTTCAATTCTTAGTTCAGTCATGCTACGTACTTATAACTGATTTTAAAATATTTTCGTGTAACAAAATAGACACTGAATATTTCCTTAATTGTCTTCCAAATCACCTCAAATGCAATACGAAAATACTTGAAAGTTGTTCATGAAATCATGAATAAATCTTACATTATTGTAGAAACACAGCCAAATAAAAAAATTTTCAGCACAAAATGATATTTTCTACACGTAAGCAATACATAAAATCAATACGTTACCGTAGTCTGGCACAGGTCTACACTCTGATACGTACGAGTATTATCTAAAGGTAAACGCATTAGTGACATTAAATATGTTCTTTAGTTATCTACAGATCCTCGTTGTCTGTAGATTGAACTTTGCAATCTACGCAGACATAGGAAACTAACAACACATTTCTTGAAAATTAGTTTGGCACACGATGAACATTTGTATGAACTTTTCCCTTCTTTGCAAGATCTTCGCACTTGTCAGCAGCGATGACTTCCTCCTCTGTCTGCCGATTCAGCGTGAATAGCTAGAGCTCTAGGCATACAATCTATGGGGAGCTTCTCCGCGAGATTTATAAGGAAATCTCGTTTTCTGGATTTGATCTTTGTCACTTGTCTGTAGATTATCCAGTCACTGATGCGTGCTTTTAAAAAGTACAAACAGGCCACTTACTGCGACTGGCATCGACTGAGTACTTGTAGACCACCTGCTCAACAACACATACTCTACACTTGGTCTCGTTGTAACATTTTACATGTCAGGTTTCGATTTTTGTCAGTTTAAATTCATAGTACTTCGTAACCAATTGGTATTTGGTTTTATATATTATGTGCGGGACGTGAATCACATGAAAACGATAACACAGGCTTGTAGTTCACAAAGTCTTAGTAGACATATCTCCTAAAACAGTTGTACAAAATCTTTTACAAACCGGCCTACCAATAGCCACCAATAACAAATATAATAAAAAACCTTATACAGGCTTTGTAAGATTATACGGAATGAAACGTTTTAAGTGAAAATACTTCCTGTCAGCTAAGTAAAAGACAGTCCCAGATAAATACAGATGACAAGCATAATTGCCCACAAATTTAACGGGAATTTATCGGGACGAAACCCCCACTGGTAAAACAAGCAACAGTAACGAATATTAAATAACAAATTTCAAGTAAAAGAGCAAAATCCTCAACGGGAATCTTAGACCAATACAAAGATCGTATAAAAACGAAATTCCACCAATTACATAGTGACTTATTCACTGCACTCATTCGTGAAACCCCTCTGAAGTATAACAACAATAGTCAGAAACAATTATCATAATAGTTTAATTTCCACGCAACAGCGGGCACAGACCAATGGATGACCCACCATAATACAAGAGTGACCAAGCTACTAGGAACAGGGGACTCACCTTGGTTCAGCCCGAACACATTAGCGAGAGGAATCTCCAAATAAGTACAAGAGAGAATACTCAGCTTTTGTCAACTGCTGGGGTGAGTAGCGACTGGCAGGATACAGCCTCGTAGCGCCGAGCATCACCAAAACTAAGCTGGCCGAGCTAACGGCGTCCAAACATATTTCAATCAAGGCGGCGCCCCTTGTATTCGTCAATCCGGAACTGATTGTGCCCGCCACCCATAGTACACTGTAATATTAAAACACACACACACACACACACAAAGGACAGACAACCAAACGAAAGCACACTACGCAAACCACAAACACTCTTATTTCAGAGTTATGCCCCTCCCCCCCCCCTTGTAAATTTAATGCCCTTAACACATGTAAGGCCTCAAAACACATATCACAGAAAATCATTCACTTCCTACAGCTCATAATTCTTTACTCTTACAGGCAGACCCCAATAACAAGCATAAAGTTTGGAGAAGTTAACGGCCTGCCGAACCCATAGTACAAGACACCAAAGTCACGGCCCCTTCAAATGGCGGAGACCACAGAGTAAATCATAAGATACTCAAGTAACATTACAAACACACTGTCTTAGCGATAAAAATGGCCTGCGCACTATCCTAGGATGACTCATGGGGCCTTGACGCCTCTCACGCTTAGTGTCCCCGTCACAGAGCAATGTTTTACAATCTGAACAGCACTACTCAACACATACTGCAACCAAGAGTGAATTCCTTATTCCGGTCACTGTAGGGCTAATCACATACAAATATTTACGGCTGTGAGCACAAGTAACGATCAGATTGATCAGAAACAAAACTTCAAAGAAATAGCTGATGCCAACTATTAGTAGCAGCAAACGACGAGAATCCACGTAGTATACTTAGGCATCTGGCATTAGGTAGTACAATATATACAATTGCTAGCGCATTGGAGGCCATCACCACCAGCCCACCGCCTCGAATCATAAGACGGCGTCGCGGGCACCACCGCTCCTCCGTAACGGTCACTCCAAGACTCGCCAACACAACATATGCCCAAGCAACGAGCAAGCACAACCACCAGGGACCCGTAGCGTAAAACCAAGAGAGCCATAGCCGGAAGCGCCGAGCTTAAATAAAGGCCAGAAGAGGAAAACCAAAGAGAAAACGCGCATGCCAGAACGAACGGGATTACTGCCCCTGCTAGAGAAGAGAATCACTGGGGCCTAAGACTACCCACAGCTCTTGTAAACTGAAAGTAGAGCAGGAAGAAAGGAAAGGAATGAGAATGAACTAATGGTATCAGCTGCTTTGGGACTTTAGGCGGAATCAGGGGCGACATGTGTACATGTATGCCAGACCGGGGCTGCGACTCGGGCTCTCTTGCTTACTAGGCAGCTGCTTTAACCCCTGTGCCATCCAGGCACAGTTTTTATTACAAATGCAGTGACTGTCTCGGCACGCTCCCCGGTCGACACAAATTCCCACCTAACGCAACCTATCTTCAGTCCCCATCCATGTCCATTGTGCTTGCTACTTACAGTTTCCCGCTTGAGGTCGAATTTGAAAGTGTAACTGCACTCTGGGTTGAGGATTCATTGTACATCGAGATAAATATATTATGTGAATGCGTGATGTCTGTCCTTTCAGGCATTCCCTTTACACGTCGAATGCAAATATACATCTGCACTGGATGTTGTGGATTCATTGGCCCTCGAGGCAAAAGAATTATATGCATGGGTGATGTTTGTTATTTTGGACATGTCTGAAAGAACAGACACCGTGTATTCATACACCCATCAAAAAAAACTTTTGCGTCACCCCAGAACTCCTTAAGACAGACGTTGACTGTGGATGTTGTATCACAGACACAGTCTCTTTGACTGTTCAGAGGTGTCACTAAACCCGCACAAAGATGTGAACAACCATGCATGAGCAGCGCTTATTAGATGGAGGTGGCCCGACGGCCCATTAGTTCCAGTCATTCCAACAGGAAGGAGGTACATGGCTTGTGTTATATGAAGTTCAACCATACCTAGACGGTCAATACCGCGCTTCGATCCCATCCGCATTGTTACTTTGTGCTAGGAAGGGCTCTCAACAAGGGAAGTGTCCAGACGTCTCGCAGTGAACCAAAGCGATGTTGTTCGGACATGGAGGAAATACAGAGAGACAGGAACTGTCCATGATATGCCTCGCTCAGGCCGCCCAAGGGCTACTACCGCAGTGGATGACCGCTACCTATAGATTATGGCTCTGAGGAACCCTGACAGCAACGCCACCATGTTGAATAAAGCGTTTCGAGCAGCCACAGGACGTCATGTTAGGACTCAAACCGCGAGCAAGAGGGTGCATGATCTGCAACTTCACTCCCGACGTCGATGGCGAGGTCCATCTTTGCAACCACGACACCATGCAGCGAGGTTCAGATGGGCCCATCAACATGCCGAATGGGCTGCTCAGTATTGGCATCACGTTCTCTTCACCGATGAGTGTTGAATATGCCGTCAACTAGACAATCGCCGGAGACGTGGTTGGAGGCAACCCCGTCACGCTGAATGGCTTAGACACACCGTCCAGAGAGTGCACCAAGGTGGAGGTTCCCTCCTGATTTGGAGTGGCATTATGCGGGGCCGACGTACGCCGCTGGTGGTCACGGAAGGCGCCGTAATGGCTGTACGATATGTGAAAGCCATCCTCCGACCGACTGTGCAATCATATCGGCAGAATTTTGGCGATGCATTCGTCTTTCATGGACGACAATTCAGGCCACCATCGTGCACATCTTGTGAATGACTTCCTTCAGGATAACGACATCGCTTGACTAGAGTGACCAGCATCTTCTACCGACATGAACCCTATCGAACATGCCTGGGATAGATTGAAAATCTGAGGGATCTACGCCTAATCGCCGTTGAGGAGTGGGGCAATCTGGACCAATAGTGCCTTGATGAACTTGTGGATAGTATGCCAAGACGAATACAGGCATGCATCAATGCAAGGGGATGTGCTACTGAGTATTAGAGGTACTGGTGTACAGCAGTCTAGACTACCACGTCTGAAGGTCTCGCTGTATGGTGGTACAACATGTAATGTGTCGTTTTCATTAACAATAATAGGGCGGAAATTATGTTTAAGTTGATCTCTATTCCAATTTCCTGTGCAGTTTCCGGGACAACCGAGGTGATGCAAAACTTTTTTGATGTGTGTATAGCTGACTCACCTTGATGCGCAAAGAATGAATTACCTTCGGTGCTGATGAACATATGTGTTCGACCTCCAACTGGAATCTAAGATTAGAACGGAGGACAAGGGTGCGGACTGTGGATAGATGGGGCTGGGTGGGAATGTGAGACGCCAGGGAGTTTGCAAAAATAGTCTACACATTGGTGATGAACACTTTGTCAGGGTGGCGCAGTGGTTAATGCAGCTGCCTAGTAAGCAGGAGGTCTGGTTTTGACTCCCAGTCTGGCACATATTTTCACTCATCGGCGTTGATTCTGCATAAAGGCCTTATGCAGCTGATATCATTAGTTCCTTCCCTTTCCTTTTCTTTCTCCACCCCTCCAACCTTAATTTACATTGTATTTATCACAGCTGTAGATCGCTTGCAATGGCTGTTCTTTCAGACATGTCCAAATGAACAGACACTACAAATTCATATAATTGTTTTCATATGTTACAAGTGAGTCATAACATGTGATGCACAGTGGTAATTTTTTGCTGCGCTAACGCCTTCTCTAGCAGACTTCTCAACCTGTGGCCAGATGTTCCGGTGTGGTGCCTGTGAAGGCCAGAGCAGTGGCAAGCTGCGTTACCTTAAGCTGTGCTGTCCCACCCCCTCTACGTGACTGGAAATGGAGCGAGTACAAATACTCGCCACTGTGACACACACGGTCTGTCGTCAACTGCTGCCGTGGCGAGGAAAACTCCCGACCACCTGCTGACCCACTGTACGCCGCTTAGCCTTCCATACAACTAGTCACTACATCCGCCAGCTGCTGGTCTGTGGCCACTGTAAGGCCTGATGCTGCCGGTGCCTGATCAGGCGCCATTGCCTGGAGTCTCCTCCCAGCTGTCTTCAGTCAACTACTGGACGTCTTTGAGGCGCCCTGGGTAGAAAGTGTGTGTCAGGGTGCAACTTGCACCTGTAGTGCTCCTGGAGCTGCTGACTGTCCGGCGTTTTCTCTCCTTGCTATTAGCTGAAGGTCTGTCATAGAGACAAGCTTGCAAGGACAGCGACACAGCAACTCTGCTGATGCCAATGTGCTGTCTACTGTAATAGTGTGGTGCTAACACATTGCCTCGTATTATGCTGAAAGGGCTCTCGTGCGCAAGTCAATGAAAAATATCAAGATGCTAGCTCCGGCTGGTATACAGGTTCTTGCTAAATGAAATTTGATGTTTGTATCGGTGCATTTCTCTTTTCAACTTTTGTAGTCCTGTCTTCCTCAGTTGCGTGTAATATTACGGTATATTGATAATTTTTACTTATGGACCGTCTGACAGCAACTATATAAAATACAATTTTAGTGCCATATGCGTTTCGCCTTTATTTTCTGCAAGGCATCATCAGTGGCAGGTTGCGTTGACAATTTCTTACATATTTCGCTCCTGTTGCATTTTTGGTGTTGTTCTTCTTATGAACGCCAATTTGCGGTTTTTTCCACATTCCACAGCACTATGCACTGAACGCTTCTTATAATTAAAACACGCCTTCAGTGTATAGTGCTGTGGAATGTGGGAAAAACCGCAAATTGGCGTTCATAAGAAGAAGAACAACACCAAAAATGTAACAGGAGCGTAATATGTAAGAAATTGTCCACGAAACCTGCCACTGATGATGCCTTGCAGAAAATAAAGGCGAAACGCGTATGACACTATTATTGTGTTTTATTCAGTTGCTGTCAGACGGTCCATAAGTATAAATTATCAATGTACCGTAGCATTTCTCTTTCTTTAGGTGCCAGGGAACTGGTTCACACCCATCGCTCTTCGCATAATCCTGTCAGTGACTAATAGACGAACCTGATGATCATGAGGCTGCTCGCATCTAACATTATTTTTTGGCCCAACGAAAGTGTATAAAATTCGTAACCAACATGAATGTTGTACCAACAACAACCTGAATAAGATAGGTCGAAGAAAAACTATGAATGCAAATGTTCCAGGTGGACATTTCATGTAAGTTTCATTGTAACAAGTCTGTAGTGCAACATTTTTACAAATGAGAATTAATGATTATCGTAGGGCAACTCAGCTGAAAACCAATGTAGCGTGCGTTTTTACAAAAGCGTGCAAGCAGTCTCTTGACGAACAGATAATTCGAAATCGGTAATGGTAATTTTCAATAAAGCAAACCAACGCCAATTTGTGGTTGGTTGCTGCTGTGCAAAATTAACGCCATTATCAGGCATGGCTTCCAGTCACGCCTTTATTTGATAAAATCGCGTTATGGAATCTGGTAAAAGCAACGGTCGAGTGAGTACATAATATGGACTGAGAATAAACTGAATAAAGACGACGTACTGAGCAGTAGCAGAAATGTGATTAGCTTTACAGGTAACATCAAAATTGAAGCGTACAAGAGGTGGCAGTGTAGAGGGATATTGAAACTTACGTACACAGGTAAGAAATGAGGAGGTTTCTGCAGAAATAGAAAATAAGGAACATATGCGAAAAACTGATAAGAAATACAGACAGTGTAATAAAACAAGGGTGAAGACACCAGGGATAACGTTCATGGAACCAGAGAGAGCTTTTTTTAAGTCATCAATCTTCTGAATGGTTGATACCGCCCGCCACGAATTTCTCTCCTGTGACAACCTCTTCATCTCAGAGTAGCACTTGCAACCTACGTCCTCAGTTATTTGCTGGGTGTATTCCAGTCTCTCTCTTCCTCTACAATTTTTACCCTCTAGTAACCTCGAGGTTATTCCCCGATGTCTTAACAAATGTTCTTTCATCCTGTCCCTTCTCCTTGTTAATGTTTTGTACACATTCCTTTCCTCTCCGTTTCTCTGCAGAGCCTTCTCGTTCCTTACTTTATCATTGCGCTTAATTTTCAGTATTTATGTGTAGCACCACATCTCAAGTGCTTCGATCTCTTCTTTTCCGGTTCTTTCACAGTCAGTACTTCACTACCCTACAATGCTGTGCTCCAGACGTACATTCTCAGAACTTTCTTCCCCAAATTAAGGTCTATGTATGATACTGCTAGATTGATCTTGCCAAGGAATGCCCTTTTTACCAGTGCTAGTCTGTTTTTGCTGTCCACTTTGCTCCATCCATCATTCCCTCAATCTGTATTCTGTACTCATTAGATTTTCCACTCCATTCAGCAGATCCTGTAATTCTTCTTCACTTTCACTTAGGACAGCAATTTCATCAGCTAATCTTGTCATTGATATCCTTCCGCCTTGAAATTAATCTCACTCTTGAATTTTCCTTTTAGTTCCATAATTGATTGTTCGATGTATAAATAGAAAAGAAGCTGCAAATCTATATCCCTGTCTACACCTTTTTTAACCTGAGCACTTCGTTCTTGGTCTCTCACTCTAATTGTTCCCTCTTGGTTCTTGTACATATTATGTATTATCTATCTTTCCCTATAGCGTACCCTTGTTTTTCTCAGAATTTCTAATATTTGGTACTATTGACGTTGTCAAACTCTTTTTGCAGGTAGACAAGTTCTACAAACGCGTCTTGATTTTTCTTTTGTCTTGCTTCCATTATCAACTGGAACGTCATAGCTGCCTCTCTAGCGCCTTTATCATTCCTGAAGCCAAACTGATCGTCATCTATCAAATACTCAATTTTATTTTCCAATCTTCTGTATATTATTCTTGTCAGAAACTTGGATGCATGAGCTGTTAAGCTGACTGTGCGATAATATTCGTTTTAGAAGTTCTTGCAATCTTAGGAATTGTGCGAACGATGTTTTTTCGAAAGCGAGATGGTACTTTACCATGCTCATACGCTCTACAGACCAACGTGAATAGCCGTTTTGTTGCCACTTCCCCCAATGATTTTAGAAATTCTGATGTGAAGTTATCTATTCTTTCTGACTTCTCTGATCTTAACTCTTCCAAAGCTCTTACAAATTCTGATTCTAGTACCGGACCCTGTCTCGTCTGAATCGCCTCCTAACTCTTCCTCTATCATGTCATCAGACAAGACTTCCCTCTCGTAGAGGCCTTCTATGTACTCCTTCCACCTATCCCTTCTCTCCTCTGCGCTCAGCAGTCGAATTACCATTGCATTTTTAATGTTACCGGCCTTGCTTTTAATTTAATCGAAGGTTGTTTTGACTTTTCTGTGTGCTGAGTCAGTCCTTCTGACAACCATTTCTTTTTCGATTTCTTCGCATTTTTCATGGAGCCATTTCCCTTTAGCTTCCCTGTCCTTGCTGCTTACTTCACTTCTAAGAGACTTGTGTCCCTGTATTCCTGAGTTTCTCTGAACATTTTTGTACTGCCTTCTTTCATCGATCAAATGAAGTATTTCGTCTGTTACCCATCGCTTCTTTGCACTTACCTTTTTTGTACCTATGTTTTTCTTTCCAACTTCTAGGTCTGCTCTTTATAGAGATGACCATTCCTCTTCAACTGAGCTATTATTAATTGCAATGTCTATAGTCTTGGAGAACTTAAAGTGTATCTCTACATTCCTTAGTACTTCTGTATCCCACTTCTATGCACAGTGGATTTTTCTGATTAATCTCTTAAATTTCATCCGACCCTTAATTATCACAAAATTTTGATCTGAGTCCAGTATCTGATTTCGGAATCTCTTATTGATTATGATACAATCTAAGTGAAACCTTTTCGTATCTCCCGGCCTTCTCCATGCATACCTCCTCCTCTTGTGATTCTTGAACAGAGTATTCGCTATTACTAGCTGAAATTTATTGCAGAACTCAATTAGTCTTTCTACTCTCTAATTTGTAGTAGCAAGTAGTCCTTTTTTTCTGCTCCTTCGCCTACAACTGCATTCCAGTCCCCCCATGACTATTAGATTTTCGTCTCCGTTTGCATACTGAATTACCCGTTCGATATCCTCATATACTTTCTTTATTTCTTCATTTTCAGCTTACGACATCGACATGTGTACCTGTACAATCATTGTCGGCGTTTTTTTTTTCGATTCACCTTGTCATCACTGACTACTCCTGTCATATCATTTTCTGCTGCTATACTCACCTGACCAGAAATATTTGTCTTCTTTCCGTTGCACTTCACTGGCTCCCATTATATCTACACTGAGCCTTATCGTTTCCTTTTTCAGATTTTAGCTTCCTTATCACGTTCAAACTCCTTACATTCCCCGCCCTGACACGTAGAAGGATATTCTTTTGTTGGCTGTTCAATCTTCATCCCATGATCATCTCCTCCTTGGCAGTCCCCTCCCAGAGATCCGAATGTGGGAATATTTCGGACTATTTTGCCAATGAAGAGATCTTCATGAGACTTTTCAATTACACTCCACATGTTCTGTAGATACACATTATGTGTCTTTAACGTATTGGTTTCCATTTCCTTCTGCGTCCTCATGCCGTTGATCATTGCTGAGTGTTCTGTCTTTAGAGGCAGTTTCCCTCTCCAAAGTTAAAAGTCCCCTGATCCTTTGTCCACTCCTCACCGCTCTTTGACAGGGCCATTGGCAGAACCAGGGTCACTTCTTATACTGGAAAACTCCGGTCACCATTACTAGTGATGTGCTTTCAAAATCTAAGCACTGCCGGATTTCGAAACTGGGACCAAAGTAATTGCAGTTGCCGGCCAGTGTGGCCGAGCAGTTCTAGGCGCTTCAGTCTGGAACCGAGCGAGCACTTCGGTCACAGGTCGAATCCTGCCTCGGGCATGGATGTGTGTGATGTCCTTAGGTTAGTTAGGTTTAAGTCGTTCTAAGTTCTAGGGGACTGATGACCTCAGATGTTAAGTCCCATAGTGCTCAGAGCCATTCGTAATTGCACTTAACGATGTTCCGAGTGTAAGCTGATTCAGGAAAGACGAAGTAGCCTATTAAGTTGCCATTCACAGATAGAACCACACACATACATTTTCAAACCACAGTCTAGAAAAGATTTTATGGTGTTAACAAAGGCATAAATTACAATGTATTTCCATAATTGTAACGAGTTGAACGTACATGAAGCATTATAATTTTTTTCATGTGTACAAACATTGAATTTTTTATTGAATTTTAAGTAGATGAGGCACCACATCTTTAAAGTTAAAGAGGTAGCAGGCTAGGGAAACTCAGTACACTAACTGATAGACTAGTATGATATATTTAGCTAAGTTGGAGTAAACAATGCCGTTTCAGAAGTGTTCCAGACATAGCTCCCACTGATACAATTAATACTACGCGATAAGCTGTCGGCTACATTTGTACATGGTAGTACTTTTGAGTGGAACATAGATATGTTGCAGAAGGAAGTTTGTGGTCAATTGAGGGAATTAGTGGCACCAGATACAACGATGAGACAATGGGGTAAACAGTTTGCTAGGTTACCTCATTCCTCTGTTAGGGATCTGGAAAGAGTGAGAATTTTCCATGGATTCTATTCGAGAAACTGTACAGTTATTGTACTATTTGATGCTATTAAATAAGTGGAAGTGGTTACACATTACCGATATAAACAGGCTGTGGAGGAACTGTTTGGAGAATGTATGATTGGATGAGAAGAGCAGCCAGGCCATTGTGTCTTTCACATGTTAAGGTAGAGGTTTCTACAAGCAGAAGTTCTGAATACAGAACTACTGATTATTAAGTATCATGCGATTAGTCCAGTAGAGTTATTGAGTAACATGTTTGCTCAGCCTACTCAAACGTTCCAAGATCTTGAAGAATTAGCGTTCATCAAGGGCAGTGAGTAGGAGAAGAGGATGCTAGTGGTAGCAGAGGAAATGAATGGCAAGTGATTTCTTCTTTGCTGCTCAATGTTGCCACGTCAATGGGCCAACATTATAGCTGTGACAGTTGTTTATTCTGTGTCTCAGTGGCAGACACGTATCTTATTTCTTCTTGTTTTTATTGTGTGTAACGTGGATCGTAGCGTAGTGGTACTCCACTTGTTACAGCATGTCCTTGTGCACTGGGGATGTGGACCAGTTTCTTGGTAGGAAGTATGTGCCGTGAATCAGCAGTTCACGATGTGATTGTATTCGTGCCTTGGCTAGTATGCTCCACTGCAGCCCAAGTGTTCCTGCTGCCTCTGGAGGCACACAGGTCTGCTACTTTGTAAATGCAGTGCCACCACGAGGTGAGGTGTAGCCGTGTGAGGCAGTCGAGACCAGTCTGGCAACTCGAAACGTAATGATAAATCAGCATGAGCCACTGCTGGGGCACCAAGCACCTCAGCAGAACTGGGCCTGGCATGACATATCAGCTGAGCTTGTTATGTTTTGGTGTTATTGGCACAAGGGTTAGCCACTGTCATCAAGTAAGGAAGGAGCAGTGGAGGTGGTGTGTGGTGTTTGGACTTAAGCAGCAACATCGACGCCGAGTCAGTGCCTGGGGGCTGTGGACAGCAGTGGACTAGTCCATGCATGGCATGGCAGCTGTGCATGTTTATTATTGGCGTGGCTCGACGAGAAAGTTGGTGGTGACGGTGCAGTTCGATCTGGTTCAAGGATGGATCAACTAATGTTGTCATCAGGTACGTTAAGTCTAGGTAGTGGAAAGTATCTAGATGGCCAGCTCACATTCAAGTCTACAAGCACCTTGATGAGAAAGATCAACTTGTTGGATGTCTGAAGCTAGAAGTGTGCAGCTTCGCGGAAAGACAGTCCTGGTAGACTCCAGTCACGGCTAGCGGTGGCGTGACTCTCAACATGGGCATAGTTCCAATCTGGAAGAGTGGACACTGCTTGCATTCTTGGAACCAAGGAAAGTACAGCGGCAGGGAGTCCAGTGTAGCTAATGCTGCTGCGTTTCTGGCTAGTACAGTTAGAGGAAAATGTATAAGGTGTGATCAGTACTAGTTTGTAGTGCACACAACTGTGTTTGGGCTATCCAAATGAAGGCATCAAGTGATCACGTTTGTTAATGCATAATGAGGCCCCTGTTGGGCCTCGTAAATTCAAAAATGAATTTTTCTATTCGTTATATTGTGTTTAGTTTAAGTTCCGTCTTTCATTGTTGATGGCATTTATTGTTTTATTATCCTAATCTGTTGTATACAGCAGAGTATAATTGGGGTTGTATTCCAACTGGTTTTATGCAGACCCGTCACAAATGTTTCTCCTGTGCCCCAGCCTCTTCATCTCAGAGTAACTCTTTTAACCTACGTCCTCACTTATTTGCTGGACGCATTCCAGTCTCTGTCTTCCTCTACAGTTTTTGCTCTCTGCAGCTTTCTCTAGTACCATGAAAGTCATTCTCTGATATCTTAACAAATGTCCTATCATCCTACCCCGTCTCCTTGTCAGTGTTTTCCACATATTCCTTTCCTCTCCGATTGTGCACGGAACCTCCTCATTCCTTACCTTATCAGTCCACCCAGTTTTCAGAAATCGTCTGTAGCACCGCATCTCAAATTCTCTTGTCTTCTGATTTTCCCACAGTCCAGGTTTCATTGCGGTACAATGCTGTGCACCTTCTTCAGAATTTGTTTCCTCAAATTAAAGTCTGTGTTTGATACTAGTAGACTTCTCTCGGTCATGAATGCCGTTTTTGTCAGTGCTAATCTGCTTTTAATGTTCTCCTTGCTCCGTCGTCATTGGTTATTTTGTTGCCTAGGTAGCAGAATTCCTGAACTTCATCTACTTTGTGACGATCAATCCTAATGTTAAGTTTCTCGCTGTTCTCATTTCTGCTATTTCTCATTACTTTCGTTTTTTTTCGAATTACTCTCAATCCGTATTCTGTACTCGTTAGACTGTTCATTACATTCAGCAGATCCTGTAATTCCTCTTCACTTTCATTCAGGATGGCAATGTCATCAGTGAATGTTACCATTGATATCCTTTCACCCTGAAATTTAATTCCACTCTTGAACCTTTCTCTTATTTCCATCCCTGCTTCTTCGCTGTACAGATTGAACAGTAGGGTCGACAACCACATCCTTCGTTCTTGGTCGTCCACTCTTATTATTCCCTCTGGCTCTTGTACATATTGAATATTACACATCTCTCCCTATAGCTTGGCCTTGTTATTCTCAGAATTTCGAACATCTTGCACCATTTAACATTGTCCAATTCTTTTTCCAGTTCGACAAATCCTATGAGCGTGTCTCGATTTTTCTTTAGTCTTGCTTCCATTATCAACCGCAACGTCAGAATTGCCTCTCTGGTGCCTTTACCTTTCCTTAAGCGAAACTGATCGTCATCTAACACATCCTCAATTTTCATTTCCATTATTCTGTATATTAGTCTTCTCAACAAATTGGATGCATGAGCTGTTAAGCTGTTTGTACGATGACTGTCGCACTTGTCTGCTCTTGCAGTCTTCGGATTTGTACTGATGATATTTTTTTTGAAAGCCTGATGGTATGTCGCCAGACTCATACATTCTGCAAAACCAAGATGATTTTTTTGTTTTGCTGCCATTTCCAAAACGATTTTAGAATTGCTGATGGAATGTTATCTATCCCTTCTGATTACTTCGTCTTAAGTCCTCCATAGGTATCTTAAAATATAATCCTAATATCGGATCCCCTATATTTCCTAACTCGTCTCCTGTTTCTTCTTGTCACATCAGGCAAACGTTCTCTCCTACTCTTTGCACTTATCTGCTCTCTCCTTTGTGTTTAACAGTGGAATTCCCCTTGGACACTTAACGTTACCATCCTTGATTTTAATTTCACCGAAGATTCTTTTGATTTTGATATATGCTCAGTCAGTCCTTCCGACAATCGATTCTTTTTTTATTTCTTCACAACCTTCATACACTGATTCTGTCTTGGCTTCCCTGCACTTCATATTTATTTTATTCATCAGCGACTTGTATTGTTGGCTTCAGAGGCTCCCCGTAGCGACACCGTTCGTTTGTTCATAGAAGTCTTCGTTACCTTTGAAATACGTGGTTGTGTGGCAATATTTAAACAGTTCTGCAATAGCGCGAGGAAAAATCTGATTCAGCTTTTGCAACAGTTCATTGAGTGGAACCATAGTGAATAGCGACACCACATCAAAACTAAATAATATGTGTGGTGTTGCATTGTGGTTACCTGTACTGCGTAGATTAAGTTCGGTGATGGTGCTTCTGCATGGTGTAATATTGCTGTTGCAGATAACATTGAAAGTCCAATATGCGCAGAGTGGCTTCGGTAATCGAGTACTGAATAAATTGAGTCACGCACAAAGCGTACTGCGGTGTTTGGTTCCTGTCCCAGTACCTCGCAATACTATAATTGATGCACACTTACACAAAATAACAACTAAAATTAAATATGCGTAGTTATACAGGATGACCTCAGAACTCAATCGACTAACATTCAGATGCTGTTCAGTGGTACCTTCTGAGTATTTTGATACAAGGGGCCCACAGTCTCTGGCGGCTTGTTACAGCGTAATGCTGTAGTTACGGATTATCCAGTTTGATACCCCAGCGACACTTCTTTCTGGGTAATACTTACACAATACAACAAAGGCCTGCAGTCTGTTCCTATGTTCAATCCACAGTCATTCAGAAGTAGCGTTACTAGGATCCACATGTAGCAGTAGTGGTAGATTCATAACAAAATACAATTAACCAATAATTCATTCACATAATTAACTCAATACAGTTGGCAGAAGCAGGATAATCAGGCACTAACCAGCGTGGAATTCAGCAAGTTTTTCACCCTTAGATCTACAGCGAACAGCATCAAGGATGCGATAAAACTTCTGAAGGAGACGTTCTCTTGTGATTTCTTTAATGATTTTCGATCTGCTTAGTATTCACTTTTTCACAGAAGTGGTAAAAATCTTGTCTCCGGTGAGATTATGATCGGAAAATGACGCACTCTTCCACTTTATCTCACTAGGGGTAAGATAGATACTGCCTACAGGAAATTTAAAGAGATCTTTGGAGAAAAGAGAACCACTTGTATGAATATCAAGAGCTTTGATGGAAACCCAGTTCTAAGCGAAGAAGGGAAAGCAGAAAGGTGGAAGTAGTATATAGAGGGTCAATACAAGGGCGATGTACTTGAGGACAATATTACGGAAATGGAAGAGGATGTAGATGAAGATGAAATGGGAGATATGATAATGCGTGAACAGTCTGATAGAGCACTGAAAGACCTGAGTCGAAACAAGGCCCCCGGAGTAGACAACATTCCATTGGAACTACTGACGGCCTTGAGAGAGCGAGTCCTGACAAACCTCTACCATCTGGTGAGCAAGATGTATGAAACGGGCGAAATACCCTCAGACTTCAAAAAGAATATAATAATTCCAATCCCAAAGAAAGCAGGTGTTGACATATGTGAAAATTACCGAACAATCAGTTTAATAAGCCACAGCTGCAAAATTCTAACACGAATTTTTTACAGACGAATGGAAAAACTACTAGAAGCCGACCTCGGGGAAGATCAGTTTGGATTCCGTAGAAATACTGGAACACGTGAGGCAATACTGACACTACGACTTATCTTAGAAGAAAGATTAAGGAAAGGCAAACCCACGTTACTAGCATTTGTAGACTTAGAGAAAGCTTTTGACAATGTTGACTGGAATACTCTCTTTCAAATTCTAAAGGTGGCAGGGGTAAAATACAGGGAGCGAAAGGCTATTTACAGTTTGTACAGAAACCAAACGGCAGTTATAAGAGTCGAGGGACATGAAAGGGAAGCAGTGGTTGGGAAGGGAGTAAGGCAGGGTTGTAGCCTCTCCCCGATGTTACTCAATCTGTATATTGAGCAAGCAGTAAAGGAAACAAAATAGAAATGTGGAGTAGGTATTAAAATCCATGGAGAAGAAATAAAAACTTTGAGGTTCGCCGATGACATTGTAATTCTGTCAGAGACAGCAAAGGACTTGGAAGAGCAGTTGAACGGAATGGACAGTGTCTTGAAAGGAGGATATAAGATGAACATCAACAAAAGCAAAACGAGGATAATGGAATGTAGTCAAATAAAGTCGGGTGATGCTGAGGGAATAAGATTAAGAAACGAGACACTTAAAGTAGTAAAGTAGTTTTGCTATTTGGGGAGCAAAATAACTGACGATGGTCGAAGTAGAGAGGATATAAAATGTAGACTGGCAATGGCAAGGAAAGCGTTTCTGAAGAAGAGAAATTTGTGAACATCGAGCATAGATTTAAGTGTCAGGAAGTCTTTTCTGAAAGTATTTGTATGGAGTGTAGCCATGTATGGAAGTGAAACATGGACGACAAATAGTTTGGACAAGAAGAGAATAGAAGCTTTCGAAATGTGGTGCTACAGAAGAATGCTGAAGATTAGATGGGTAGATCACATAAATAATGAGAAGGTATTGAATAGGATTGGGGAGAAGAGAAGTTTGTGGCACAACTTGACCAGAAGAAGGGATCGGTTGGTAGGACATGTTCTGAGGCATCAAGGGATCACCAATTTAATATTGGAGGGTAGCGTGGAGGGTAAAAATCGTAGAGGGAGACCAATAGATGAATACACTAAGCAGATTCAGAAGGATGTAGGTTGCAGTAGCTACTGGGAGATGAAGAAGCTTGCGCAGGACAGAGTAGCATGAGAGCTGCATCAAACCAGTCTCAGGACTGAAGACCACAACAACAACAACATTGGGGAACTGTTTAAAAATTGCCACACAACCACGTATTTCAAAGTTAACGAAGATTTCTATGAACAGACGGACGCTCTCGCTACGGAAAGCCCCTTAGGCCCCGTTATAGCCAACAATACAAGTCGCTAATGAATAAAATAAATACGAAGTGCAGGGGAGCTAAGACAAGATCATTGTATGAAGATTGCGAAGAAATCGAAAAAGAATCGCTTGTCGGAAGTACTGACTGAGTATATAGAAAAATCAAAACAATCTTCGGTGATATGAAAATCAAGGGTGGTAACATTAAGAGTTCAAAGGGAATTCCACTGTTAAATTTCAAAGGAGAGAGCGGATAAGCGCAAAGAGTACACTGAAGGCCCCTGTGAGGAGGAAGATTTGTCTTATATGATAGAAGAAGAAACAGAAGTCGATTTAGAAAAGATAGGGGGATCCAATATTAGGATTATATTTTAAGATAGCTTTGGAGGATTTAAGACGAAATAAGCAGAAGGGATAGATAACATTCCATCAGCAATTCTAAAATCGTTTTGGAAATGGCAACAAAACAAAATATTCATCTTGGTTTTGCAGAATGTTTGAGTCTGGGGACATACCATCTGGCTTTCAAAAAAAAAAATATCATCAATACAAATCCGAAGACTTCAAGAGCAGGCAAGTACGACAGTTATCGTACAATCAGCTTAACAGCTCATGCATCCAATTTGTTGAGAAGACTAATATACAGAACAATGGAAAGGAAAATTGAGCATGCGTTATATGACGATCAGTTTGGCTTAAGGAAAGGTAAAGGCCCCAGAGAGGCAATTCTGACGTTGTGGTTGATAATGGAAGCAAGACTAAAGAAAAATCAAGACATGTTCTTAGGATTTGTCGGCCTGGAAAAAGCGTTCGACAATGTAAAATGGTGCAAGATGTTCGAAATTTCTGAGAAAAACAGGGGCAAGCTATAGGGAAAGACGTGTAACATACAATATGTCCAACAGCCTGAGGGAATAATAAGAGTGGACGACCAAGAACGAAGTGCTCGGATTAAAAAGGGTGTAAGATATGGATGTGGTTTTCGACCCTACTGTTCAATCTGTACATCGAAGAAGCAGTGATGGAAATAAAAGAAGGGTTCTGGGGTGGAATTAAAATTCAGGGTGAACGGATACCAACGGTACGATTCGCTGATGACATTGCTATCCTGAGTGAAAGTGAAGAGGAATTACAGGATCTGCTGAATGGAATGAACAGTTTAATGAGTACAGAATACGAATTCAGAGTAAACCGAAGAAAGACGAAAGTAATAAGAAGTAGCAGAAATGAGAACAGCGAGAAACTTAACATCAGGATTGATGGTCACGAAGTAGATGAAGTTCAGTAATTCTACTACCTAGGCAACAGAACAACCAATGACGGACGGAGCATGGAGAACATTAAAAGCAGAATAGAACTGACAAAAAGGGAATTCATGGCCAAGAGAAGTGTACTAGCATCAAACACAGACCTTAATTTCAGGGAGAAATTTCTGAGAAGATGAGCAGCATCCTATCGTAATGAAACCTGGAAGTATTTCACAGTCTGCTATATGCCGTAGGGTTCACGCGTGAGCATGTACCTTATCAAGATAGCTAAATGCGATATCTGTGATATAGCTGAAGGCCGGCTTCAATATAAATTAAAATCTCCCACTATAATTGTATGTGTTGCGAAACCAGTGAAAAGTTTGGATAGCTGTACTTTAAAGAATTCTGTTCTCTCGCACCGTGCCCTCGAGCCCGATGGGACATAAATACTTAGAGTTTGTATTTAAGCCAATCTGTAGGTGTGCACGGTGTTCCTTGCCTGAACAAGACCAATTCTGTGGTGTCTGCAACGTCAGGAGAGCACAGTTCCTGCAAAAATTCGACAGTGAGATCTGTTTTCCAAATTTCACGTTCTTAGGTAGTAGAAGATATGCTGCATACTAACTAAACGATTTCTTCGTTTATTCATGATTGTCACCTAAGCAGAGACGTATTCAGTCCAGGTAATGTTTGGAACAAAACGCAAGTTCAGGGGTGCAATTTTACTTTCTGGTTATGGGGCAGCTAGCGAGTGCATTCGTCCTCGTATTACTTTTAACTGACATAGAAAGATATCCAGTTTTTACTTAATTTCCCAATTTTTTGTTGTTTTCTTGCTTCTTATTTGTAAATAACACCTTCTTATGAAGCCAGGACTCGTTTAGCTCTCAACAGTTTAAATGGTTCAAATGGCTCTGAGTACTATGCGACTTAAATTCTGAGGTCATCAGTCGCCTAGAACTTAGAACTAATTAAACCTAACTAACCTAAGGACCTCACACACATCCATGCCCGTGGCGGGATTCGAACCTGCGACCGTAGCGGTCACTCGGTTCCAGACTGTACCGCCTAGAACCGCACGGCCACTCCGGCCGGCGCTCTCAACAGTCTCTGAAGCGTATCCGGTTGAGATTAAGACGTAACTTTCCACAGATTGTCTGATGATATCTCTTTAAGTACTTACGTAATCACACACTTCAGAGTTCCCATGGTTATCGGAAATTTATCATAGTTGGTAATGCAGCGGGAATCATATTTACATCAAGAAAGGACGTTTCTTTCGTCGTTTGCTGAAATTCTCCTGGCTGTGACTGCAGCTGCAATTGGAACGAAGTTTGTTGTTTCATATCTGACGCCATGTCATAGTAAACAGTGATCTCTGTTGTTATAATAAATCACGAATCACCGTCTTGACCACTCATTTTACTACGGAGTACCGGCTTCCACCTGCGCTGCAGACCATCTTCAGGTATAAATCGAAATTTGAATTATACATTAATACCTTAAGCTGCTGACGGGCGTTGAAATATATCAACGGAGACAGGTGAAAATATGTGCCCCGACCGGAACTCGAACCCGGGATCTCCTGCTTACATGGCAGACGCTCTATCCACCTTTTTTTTTTTTTTGTTAATCTCATTTTGTTCTATATTGTTCGTTCAATTTGTTCGGGGCGGACGTCCGATGACACCCGTTGTGGTTCATCGTTGATCTGTTCACTCAGTTTTTTTTATTACAGAGGATAGCTAATGCTCTGACAGAACACGCTGAGCTACCGTGCCGGAATGAACAAAGGTTAGTCCGACTGCAGGGACTATCTCGCGCACGCCTCCCGCGAGACCCACATTCTTACCCTACATGTCCACACACTACATTCGTAGTGTCTCTATCCAACACACTCATTACTCGTGGAAGACATTCTTACCAAGTCCCGTAAGAGTTCGGGTGATATGTGTGCATCTGCACAGAAGAAGAAGGTCATGGCCGGTATTGCCAGAACTATATAAATATATGGATATGGTGTCTGTTCTTTCGGTTATGTCCGAAAGAACAGACACCATATCCATATATCTTAAGGTCTAGTTGGAACAGGAAAAAGAGACAACAACAATAAAAATTTCAAAAGGGTGACCCACAAATATTACCATCAGGGACTGCATAACAACAGTATTCTATGAGAACCCGAAAACACCTGGCATCACATGCTATACCGTCGCAGAATCGTCAGAGCTTCTGGTTTAGACCTTCCACTCTGCTCCAAACGAGACGACCACGATCTTCTCTGGGAACTATGTTGCAAAACGATAGCTCTGCTTCCGCCCGGCAGAGGAGGCTAGCTCTCTCACCAAATCAGACAGCCATCTATAGGAACCGAGGATGGGCTCTGAACCTGGACAGTTAAGTGTCATTTGTGCCTAGATAAGCTACAATCTGCACGAGACTACCCCCCTGCAGAGTCAATACTGGCTTTCTTCCCCAACCTGCCTGCTGTTTTCCTCACCATCACCCCCCCCACCACCACCCCCTCTCCAGAGGGCTCGCCGCCGCTCTTTGGCGGGTTCGTGCTTGGCTACCACGGGGCTCCAGCCTTTGCAGCATCTTTTCCCTTCCGTGCTGCATATCTATCCTCTTGCTATTCCTGTACCTCTCCCTCGGGGAACATGTTGGAGATGTTTGAAATGTGATCTACACATTCAGTCGCTGATATCAGATCAGTCTCTCCACTGTCTTTCGTTCCTTCCTTCTTTTTTTCGTCCCTCTTCTCCTATCCTTCCTCCGCCTCAGCGTTTAAGGTTCCTCTTTTTCTCCTTCCTCCCTGTCCTCTCCTGAAAGCCAGCCCAGGCGTCTGACGCGTAACAGGTTACTGGGTAACGCGTAATTCGCAGCCCCAGTCGACAGTTAGGGTTCGCACGTACCCCCTGGTAAAGGCCAGGCCCAGGGAGGGGTGAGCCGCTACCTACCGTCTGCCAGCGTTCGGGAGGTGTGACCTGAGGTGTGAACGACAACCTGAGGCGGGTGTGCCCTCTCCTGATGGGGCTCCCAGTTGGAAGGAGCTCGCCATCGGAGACACTGGCAATCATGGGGAATTTTCTCGCAATGAGCCAATCATCTTTTTCAACGTCAGCTTCTACAAAATGTAAACAGAATGAGACTAACTCTTCAGAGGCCCTCCCAGCTGCACCAAGGTTACTTGTGGTTTCTCATACTGAAGACGGTCAGTCCTTTGCTATCGTAAATCAGTTTATTATTCAGAAAGGTGTCGATGTAGTTGCTGGCCATGTGAAATCTTGCTCTCGTTTACGAAATGGCACTTTCCTTTTGGGGGCTACATCTGATTCTCAAGCACAACTGCTTGCAGCTTCGCTCATTAACGGCTATGTTGTTTGTGTCAAGGCCTATTGAACGCTCAATTCTTCCCACAATGTTGTTTACACTAGGCTGCTTTATGGTCGGACTGAGGCAAAAATCCAAGCGGATCAAGGTGTCACTGCAGTCCATCACTGCTCATCAGTGCTCCAAATCACTACACACCTCTGTCCAGACAGCTTTTTGAAAGAAAGCTAAATGATTTATATTTCATGTTTTTACGTTGCTACCCTATAGGTTAGTCTGCATTGTGTCGCTGTGACACAATGTATATAGAATATCATTAAATGTGTGGAAGTAACAGTATTTACGTTCGATATTGATAAAAATGCTAAATTCATGAAAATACTTGCTGAATGCCCGGCGTTGCCCAGGTTACCATTTATTTGAATCCTATTTAATTCTGTCTTCTCCTGCCCCTCTCTCCATCTGTGCCCCTCCTTCCCTCCACACTCTGTCCGACTCCTCCTTCCCCTCTCTCTGTTCATTTCTTCCTTCTCCTATTTATCTCCTCCTACACCCCTTTCTGTCCACTTGCTCCTGCCGCTCTCTGCCCATCTACTCCTCCCCATTTGAACGTCTGCTCGTTCCCCCTCTGTCCATCTCCTCCTCCTCTCTCTGTTCAACTCCTCTTTTCCCTCTCTCTGTCCAAATCCTCTTTTCCCTCTCTCTCTCTGTCCAATTCTTCCTTCCCCCCCCCCCCCCCCCCCTCGCTGTTCATTGCCTTCTCCCTGTGTGTACTTCCTCCTCTTTCTTTTCTCTGAGCATCTCTATTTCCCCTCTCTCTCTAAATCTCTTTCTCTTCTCTTTCTCTGTCCATTTCCTCCTCCACTTCTGACCATCTCCCCATCTCCTTCTCTCTGCCCATCTCCTCATTTTCCTCTCTGACCATTTCCTACTCGCCCCCTTTCTCTTTTCACATTATCACCGCTACCCCACTTGAAGGCTGGTGGCTCTTACTCCCACAGTATTTCTTTTCAGGTCGTAAATAATTTGTGTACCAAATTTGCTTCAAATCTTTCCAGGGGTTTACGATGAGCTTGTCTTTGCCTGTGTACGCACATGTCAAATATATTACACAGGTATTTAACATATTTACGACATATTTGTACATACATTTCATTTGTATCTCTAGCGAATTTCGTCCTACGGTTTTACTTTTATGCTGCTCAATGTGTGTAACGACGTATCACCTGAGCTATGTGCCGACAATGATATAATTTTTCAGGTGCATCCAGTGGTATATGTGGCTAATGTCCGCGAAATGTATTGTTAATAGAGTGAGTCGTAATGAAGTAATGAATTAAAATGTCACCCATGATGCGGGAGGTTTTCATACATCTCTGTATTTGACGTCATGTCTCCTGAACTAAGTTCCATACAATGATATAATTTTGTAGGTACGTTCGTGTCACATGTGGCTACTTCGTGTGAAATTTATAGTGAATAGAGTTATTAGCAAATGAGTAATAAATTTAAACAATGTAGGAAAAGACAGAATACTACTTAAAGAAGACACGTCAAGTTTTTTACGGTAAGTAGCAATATTTTTTCCTACATTGTTGATGTTCCTATCTGGAATCTCCATTGTTTAATAAATTTAAACGTCATCCAAGGCGCAGTAAGTTTTCACTCATATTAGTTTTTTTGACGTAGTATCTCCTGATCTATGCTTTGTACAATGATATAATTTTGCTAGTACATTCAGTGGTGCATCTGAATACTGTCTACAAATTGTGTCGCCAGTAGAGTTAGTAGTAAAGAAGTAATGAATTAAAGCGTCATGTTTCACTCGGTAGTTTTACTACGTGACCAGTGAAAATGTAGTAAGCCCTAAAGTTTTTTCCTTGCACTATTTTGTGGGGGTTGTCAGCGAGGAAAAAATTCGTAAAAACTTGAAATTATATGTAAATCTTGTTGAAAGTCCGTAATTGCTTCAACTGTATGATAAATCTTTATTTATGAAGCAGTCTGTTTCATCATGGTACAATTCTACAGCTGTGTATGCCCACAATACAAAATTTGCTGCAGTAAGTGCTCTCATTTTCTGATACTGGATGAATGGAATCTGTTTACTCGCAAGTCATGGGCAACAGTGCTTTTCCAGACAGTAAGTTTTACGTGTACCAAGTTTCGTTGAAATCGGCCCAGTAGTTTAGGATGAGATGTGGATCATAAATACCGGCTGATCAAAAAGTCAGTATAAATTTGAAAACAATAAATCACGGAATAATGTAGATAGAGAGGGATGACATGGGGTTTTATTAGAACCAAAAAATACAAAAGTTCAACAAATTTCCGACAGATAACAAAGTAAGACAAAGCAAAGATGATATTCTTTACAGGAAATGATCAATATGTCCACCATCATTCCTCAGCAATAGCTGTAGTCGAGGAATAATGTTGTGAACAGCACTGTAAAGAATGTCCGGAGTTATGGTGAGGCATTGGCGTCGGATGTTGTCCTTCAGCATCCCTAGAGATGTCGGTCGATCACGATACACTTGCAATTTCAGGTAACCTCAAAACCAATAATCGCACGGACTTGGGTCTGGGGACTTGGTAGGCCTAGCATGACGAAAGTGGCGGCTGAGCACACGATCATCACCAAACGACGTGCGCAAGAGATCTTTCACGCGTCTAGCACTACTTTTTTTTGTTCTAATAAAACCCCATGTCATTCCTAGCATGTGTGTCAATTTTTACCTCTCTATCTACATTATTCCGTGGTTTATTAAGTTTTCAAATTTATACTGACTTTTTGGTCACCCAGTATATACACTATGTGATCAAAAGTATCGGAACACCTGACTGAAAATGACTTACAAATTCGTGGTGCCCTCCATCGGTAATGCTGGAATTCAATATGGTGTCTACCCACCCTTAGCCTTGATGACAGTTTCCACTCTCGCAGCACACGTTCAATGTGGCGCTGGAAGGTTTCTTGCGGAATGTCAGCCCATTCTTCACGGAATGCTGCACTGAGGAGAGGTATCGATGTCGGTCCGTGAGGCCTGGCACGATGTCGGCGTTCGAAACATCCAGAGTCTGTTACATAGGATTTAGGTCAGGACTCTGTGCAGGACAGTCCATTCCAGAGATATTATTGTCGTGTAACCACTCTGCCACAGGCCATGCATTACGAACAGGTGCTCGATCGTGTTGAAAGATGTAATCGCCATCACCGAATTGCTCTTTAACAGTAGGAAGCAAGAAGGTGTCTAAACGGCAATGCAGGCCTGTCCTGTGATAGTGCCACGCAGAACAACAAGGGGTGTAAGCCGCCTCCATGAAAAACACGGCCGCCCCATAACCTCCGAGTTTTGCTGTTGGCACTACACACGCTGGCAGATGACGTTCACCGGGCACTCGCCATACGACACACTGCCATCGGATCGCCACATTGTGTACCGTGATTCGTCACTCCACACAACGTTTTTCCACTGTTCAGTCGTCCACTGTTTACGCTCCTTACACGAAGCGAGGCGGCGTTTGGCATTTACCGGCGTGATGTGTGGCTTAAAAATGAACAGCTGCTCGACCATGAAATCCAAATTTTCTCACCTCCCGCCTAACTGTCATAGTACTTGCAGTGGATTCTGATACAGTTTGGAATTCCTTTGTGATGGTGTGTATAGATGTCTGCCTATTACTCATTACGACCCTCTTCAACTGTCGGCGGTCTCTCTCAGTCAACAGACGAGGTCGGCCTGTACGCTTTTGTGCTGTACGTGTCCCTTCACGTTTCCTCTTCACTATCACATCGGAAACAGTGGACCTGGGGATGTTTGGGAGTGTGGAAATCTCGCGTACAGACGTATGACACAAGTGACACCCAACCACTTAATCACGTTCCGCGTCTGTGAGTTCCGCGGAGCGCTCCATTCTGCTCTCTCACGATGTCTAATGACTACTGAGTTCGCTGATACGGAGTACCTGGCGGTAGGTGGCAGCACAGTGAACCTAATATGAAAAACATATGCTTTTGTGGGTGTCCGGATACTTTTGATCACATAGTGTACGCACATCCATTTTTATAATATGTATAGATTTAGAGATTTGTGACAATACTGTATGTGATTAGAAGGATATCTACAGGGATTAGTACCTACTCATTTGTACCAGCCACAGGTGTTAGGGGTTTCAGCAAAATACCTTCGTACTCTGCAACAATTTGATTTATTATACAGGTATATTGGCGATGACTTTATCGATATCTTAAGATAGAGAGTTCTCCAATGCTGAAAAATATGGCACAGACTTTACTGTAATGTTACAAGAACAGAGATAATGTGATTCTTGGAACCAGATATAAGGTACTTGAACGTCAATGATCGTCTTTGCTTTATCGTAAAGCAGATAACAGATAATTCCTCTGTAATTTGTGGATATATATATTGCCAGTAAACCCGTGTCCGGGAGGAGATAAACATGCATTCCATCGCGCTTCTGCTGATCGCTGCCGCCTTCGGCACGCGGGTTGCTGCTGTCCCTCGTCACCCCATCATTCAAGAGGTATGCTATTCAATGACGCCAGAAGCAATTCGAATTAAATTTTCAAGGTTTCTATGGCGGAGACAGCCAATGAAAGCTCGAAAATTTTATTGGAATTGACGCGGGTTAAGAACCGATAGGATTTCATTCAGACATGCCGCCGCGAAAGACTCCGAGGATACAGTTTAACTTCCCGGTAAATATTGAATCTATACAAGACAGAGCAGTAGCTAAGATAATTACTTTACTCTTGCTTTCTGAGTCCACAGAACAATAATAAATCTGTTTCTCGACATTCTGCAGCTTTTATGGAATCGTCCTTTGTTAAGATCAGGCATTGCTAATTAAGGGCTTCGTCTATATTTTGGACGTAAAATTTTCCGAATTCACTACTTGTCCACAGTCAGAGTTGTCATAATGGTTCAACTGTCCACCACGTTTTTCCATAGTCATTGATTCCGGAAGGCGTTTGATACAGTTTCGTAATGTCGTTTACTGATCACCCCCAAGTAAACCCAAGCGCGTGGTTACAAATGAGTTAATGTCTTAAATATTTCACTTTGTTGGAGAATAGTTACCGTTTACCAGACAATTTGCCAGTAGGTTGGATTAACCTCAAACCTCTTCACGTGTCACCTTTAGTCACACACTTAATGAAGACTGGTCTACCTTAAGGGATCTGGTCCAGAATCGTATCTTATTGCAGTTACTTCTTAAGTTAGTGCGCTTGTGAGCGCATATGCGAGTAAGAGAGAGAGGGAGACAGACAGAGTAAATTGTATGTGAAGTATTTTCCGTTTGTTGCAATGGATAATGGAGATTCTGTTGCAGGGAGACGACGTAATTGTGAATATAGAGGACGGAGCTCTGAGAGGCGTAGTGGCCACATCATTGAACGGCGTTCTCTACAACGAGTTCCTGGGAATACCGTACGCCACACCACCTCTGGGAGATCTCCGATTCCGTGTGAGTACCACACATGACTGTTCTAAACGCTGTAGTAAGCTAATTACTTTTAAATACACTCCTGGAAATTGAAATAAGAACACCGTGAATTCATTGTCCCAGGAAGGGGAAACTTTATTGACACATTCCTGGGGTCAGATACATCACATGATCACACTGACAGAACCACAGGCACATAGACACCGGCAACAGAGCATGCACAATGTCGGCACTAGTACAGTGTATATCCACCTTTCGCAGCAATGCAGGCTGCTATTCTCCCATGGAGACGATCGTAGAGATGCTGGATGTAGTCCTGTGAAACGGCTTGCCATGCCATTTCCACCTGGCGTCTCAGTTGGACCAGCGTTAGTGCTGGACGTGCACACCGCGTGAGACGACACTTCATCCAGTCCCAAACATGCTCAATGGGGGACAGATCCGGAGATCTTGCTGGCCAGGGTAGTTGACTTACACCTTCTAGAGCACGTTGGGTGGCACGGGATACATGCGGAAGTGCATTGTCCTGTTGGAACAGCAAGTTCCCTTGCCGGTCTAGCAATGGTAGAACGATGGGTTCGATGACGGTTTGTATGTACCGTGCACTATTCAGTGTCCCCTCGACGATCACCAGAGGTGTACGGCCACTGTAGGAGATCGCTCCCCACACCATGATGCCGGGTGTTGGCCCTGTGTGCCTCGGTCGTATGCAGTCCTAATTGTGGCGCTCACCTGCACGGCGCCAAACACGCATACGACCATCATTGGCACCAAGGCAGAAGCGACTCTCATCGCTGAAGACGACACGTCTCCATTCGTCCCTCCATTCACGCCTGTCGCGACACCACTGGAGGCGGGCTGCACGATGTTGGGGCGTGAGCGGAAGACGGCCTAACAGTGTGCGGGACCGTAGCCCAGCTTCATGGAGACGGTTGCGAATGGTCCTCGCCGATACCCCAGGAGCAACAGTGTCCCTAATTTGCTGGCAATTGGCGGTGCGGTCCCCTACGGCACTGCGTAGGATCCTACGGTCTTGGCGTGCATCCGTGCGTCGCTGCGGTCCGGTCCCAGGTCGACGGGCACGTGCACCTTCCGCCGACCACTGGCGACAACATCGATGTACTGTGGAGACCTCACGCCCCACGTGTTGAGCAATTCGGCGGTACGTCCACCCGGCCTCCTGCATGCCCACTATACGCCCTCGCTCAAAGTCCGTCAACTGCACATACGGTTCACGTCCACGCTGTCGTGGCATGCTACCAGTGTTAAAGACTGCGATGGAGCTCCGTATGCCACGGCAAACTGGCTGACACTGACGGCGGCGGTGCACAAATGCTGCGCAGCTAGCGCCATTCGACGGCCAACACCGCGGTTCCTGGTGTGTCCGCTGTGCCGTGCGTGTGATCATTGCTTGTACAGCCCTCTCGCAGTGTCCGGAGCAAGTATGGTGGGTCTGACACACCGGTGTCAATGTGTTCTTTTTTCCATTTCCAGCAGTGTACATTGTGAAAGTGACCATTGATCAATGTGTTACAAATACTTACTATCAAAAACAGTCTTGATCACGATTTATTTTTTACGGTGACCAGTTTCGATCACTACTGTGGTCATCTTCAGACCAATGAGTAAGAACCTCCTCACTGCTCGAGTGATTTACCAACAGAAGGATGTTCTTACTCATTGGTCTGAAAATGACCACAGTAGTGGTCGAAACCGGTCACCGTAATAACTAAATTGTGATCAAGATTGTTTTTGATAATAAATAGATGTAGTAAGCGTTTGTATAGCTTTACACTTACTCTCGATTTTTGGACCGCAGCAGTTCTTAGGCATATAAACACACGATACAGGCACTCTTCGTCACTTTATTTAGCTCATTATTTAAACCGTCCTTTTTGTTACCTGTTTTAATCTCATGTGAACTACACGGAGGCTTGTACTGTCTTACGTCAATCCTACTCTAGAAAGCGAACAACCATGAATTGTACAGCGTCTGGACTTAAGCAATATGTAACTTGTCCGCTTTCCGCCTCGTTTCCTGCACTGTTTTGCGGAGCTCCTGGGACTAGCAGGAAGATGGACAAGTGAAATGCCTTACAGGAAGCTCTTTGGTTACAGTGTACAAGCAAACGCTTTATCGCGAGTGTTCCTTTCTGCCACAGTTGAACTTTGAGTCATGTGCCCACTTGGAAATGCATATCCAAGCGTTCTATTGGCATCCATGTCCATAGTAAACACTTAACCTGCCTCACATTCGGTAACAAGTAAGTCAGACTTTTCCCATACCATTATTAATTTGTTCTGTAATGTGAACTAAATTTTTATACTTAGTTTGGATTTCGATGTTGATCAACGACCTTCACCGCATATCTGCTTACTGTGTAATAGAAATTTTTCTTCTAATATAGATGTTTAATAACAAACAATAATTTTATAGTCAAAACTTCCTTTGTTTTCTCCTCAAGCGCGTGCTTATGTAAGATTACAGTCAGTAGGACATACCTTGATCGCGGGCCCATTTTAACTGTACGACTAGCCACAAATAGTTCGCACATTCTCGATGTTCCGAGTAATAGTACGTATTATGAGACCTTCAGCGTTTCCAGATAATGAGTCACACTGATGACAAGATAAATGTAGCTGCGCAACCAGCAATGTTTAGAGATCGACTTTCGACAAATTCTCAGGGAAAAGTTTTTTGTACGCAGAGATTATTGTTTGTGTATTTCATTAATGCTCAGAGTTGTTTCACATTATACAAACTGAACAAACATTTTCATGCCTTGGGCGATTTCGTATAGGCCTCCTTCATAAATTATGCACTCCATATTTCACTTACCGTTCATGGGACTAAACACCCATTCTCATGATCATTCATTTCCTTCTGATACTCAAGACTTGGTTTTCCGTTGCGCTTGCGAAGATTAACTGCTTTCACCACGTAAAGAAGAAAGGAACGAAGATGAGGGTTTATCTTCCCGACAATATCGAGGTCATTAGACACAAGCTCGAATTGTTCGAAGGATGGAGAAAGAAATCGGCTATTCCCTTTCGAAAGTACCATCGCGGCAGCACTTTCCATGAGTGATTTAGGGAAATCACGGAAAACATAAATTTGGATGGTCGGATCTACTTCCTCCCGAAAGCAGGTTCAGTTTGCGTCACCTCGCTCGGTACTCATAATTAAGAGTCAGATCGCTGTTTACATGGGCTTGCTGGAAGAAAAAGGCTGTAAATAACTTGCAAATAATACTTGTTGAGTTTGAGTTATTAATTTTGAAGACGAACGTTCGGTTTCAAATAGCTGTACAAGAAATTTTTTGAAGCTATATCCATGCAGCACACCTTATTACGTAGAATTATGACGTAGAATCCTCATAACAAACACAAAATATTTTTCTTTGCGTCGAGGTGCCTGGTGTTTCAGTAATTTGAGGTTGTTATTTTCTACAGACAGAGTAACAACTAACTTTACTGTGAGGTACGTTGTTGCATTTGATTTAACAAACTGTTTTACAAATACATAGTGCGGCCTATTAAGTCTCAACAAATTTTACGCTCCTGTTATATTTATTAAATTGCTTTTTTTTCTGCCTGCGTATTGTACCTGACTACACTATTAGAAAATAATCTTTTGCTCAACAAATTAGCTTCTTATTTTCAAAAGCCTTTTTCCTGGTGAGTTCCAGTTATTTCTGACAGTCTTCAGTTTTTTCAAGTGTGAAAGACTTGTTATTTGTTCGTTTCTGTTGAATGAAGGTATAACATTTCAGCTCCTCAACACCAAATTAAAACGTTCCACTTCAATTTGTTTGCACTTATAGCGATCCCAGCTTCCTCAACCAAATTAAAACGTTGCATTAGGAGGTGTCTGCTTCGTGCAAAAGGTCTTGAGTTCATATTGCCGACAACAAGTAATTCTTCATTACAGACGTTTATTTACAAACCGAACTGACATACTTCACAGACTCAACAACTGACTCTCAGAGCTAACCGCACTGCATATCCGAACTGGCAACTGACAACTCCTAGGTGTATTAATATATTTCCAAACAATGAGAGTCTTTGACAATGTTTTGTTTACAATACGATAGCAATTCACGATAGCAATTCACAGAATTTTAGTACAGATTAAAGTAAGTAAAAGGATCAGTACATATAAATTCTTACAAGCATAATTTCCAAATAGATTTTATAACATTTTTCTACCAGCTTCTGGATAACCTTCACCAGATTTGTACCGATGTTTCCAGAAATATCTTGACATTTGATTCTGGATATTTCTTGAGTGATTTAGAACAACTATTTATATGTAAAATGATTTAAATCGTGTTTCAAAACGTAAATAAATATTTTTAGCAATATTTCTTGATACAAATCGTCTTTCGAAATTAGGTTATGAAACAGTTTTCACAAGTTTTCGTATTTTTGCGATCATAATATAGAATTTCTCCATAGAAAGTTCCAGAAGTGTGCATTAAACGTTCATTTACAGACTTTCTCTTTAGCTGGTGAGTTTTTAAAAGTATCTTGTCCATATTATACGAAATAATTTAGCTCAAAACTGATAATTTATACAATTAATCAGAGCTACAGCAAACAGTGAGTCTTTCTTTTACAAAATGAAATATAATTACAAAATGGAATGAAAATAGGTTACTAACACTAATATATATTTACGTTAATTCTATTTTTGTTCTTTCTGTGCAAAATGTCCTAATATTGACACAGTACAATATTTAAACATCACCAAAGTTTCCCTTTACATTTTGCATATCTGTATCGACATCCCCTAAAAGTCTACAGTATCGAATACTTCAATATGTCCCAATAGGTCCTGTAATGTTACAAAGGACAGTTATCTTCTGACTGTTGCACAATAATCAAGCTTTCGAGGATACTGAACAAAACAGTATAAACCATTTACTTCCCCTTACGGAACATTTTACGCTCACTGGCTTCAAGAAATGATGCAATCTTTTTTAGGTCTGAGGATTCCCGTGGTCCTATTTTTTATTGCGCGTAACCTATTTTAGAAGAAGTTGAAGCAGTGTTTCCTATAGACATATAGTTATTACTATACTGCTTTGAAGCACATCATTTGCACATTTAGTCGGTTTTGTACGTCTTACCACAGTCATCATCATATACATTATAAGAAAAAAAAGGCGATGCACCAAGGATGATTCGTCCGAATGGGACGGAAATCGGTAGATGTGATGCACAGACAAACAAATGATTACAGTTTTAGAAAGAAACGGATTATTTATTCAGGAGAAAGAGCTTAACAAGTTAAGCAAGTCAACGAAGCGTTGGTCCCCCTCTGGCTCGTATGCAAGCAGTTGTTCGGCTTGGCATTGATTTAAAACATTTCTGAATGAAAATCCTAAGTCAAGATTGCAAATTTTCGTTATTGATTACCGGGTTCGAGCCATCTAAAATAATGTTCAGCGTGTGATAATCATTACACATCGACGTACTTTTTAGATCTAAGTCACCCTAAAAATGAAAAATCGTAGCTGGTTATGTAAACTGACAACGTTAATCAGTAATCAAATGATAATTAAGTGAAATCCTCAGCTACTGACAGGTGTTGTCGATATACCTCGATGGGGACAGCTGAAAATGTGTGCCCCACCCGGAACTAGAACCCGCGACCTCCTGCTTACATGGCAGGCGCTCTATCCATCTATACCACCGAGGGCACAGACCAATAGCGCGACTGCAGGGACTTATCTCTTGCACACTTCCTGTGAGACCCACATTCCCAACTGTCCCCATCGAGCTATATCAACAACACCTGTCAGCAGCTGAGGGTTTCAATTAATTATCATGTATTCTAGAGAAGCTGCACAGTCATTAATGGTATCTGTTCTTTCGAGAACAGTTAGTATCTTCAGCGCCTGAAACAATAGACACCGAAACAATCAGATCGCAAACAACCAGAACTAGATAATCCAGGCTTTAAAAAGTAGACAAATTAGATGACGTCGAATTTGAGGAAGACACATGTGATATTTGTAACGATGTCACTGTGTGCCTAGAAACAACCGTGACCTCAGACATCAACAAAGACATTACAACACATGCAGTCAGTCCAATAGACATCAACACCAACATTAACGCCACACCAGCAAGCACCACCTACACCAGTGAAAGACGTGTGAAGACATAGAAAAAGAGTGTGACAAAATGCAGCGCAACCATGTGACATCCCAAAAATATCTCAAAAATGTCTCTCAATCAGCGGCCAGCACCAACCCACAATCCATCTAGCTCCACCGCAGAAACCGCAACTGGAACTTCTCACCAACAAAAAGCCGATAATTCAGAAATTTACTTACTTTTGTAGACTAGAGAAAAAAGATATACTGCACGCAGCATAGCGGATGCAAGACTGTACCATCCAGAACGTGATTGTATGTGTTTTCCAATAATAGAGCAGACAGACAGAATCATCCTAAGGACAGCGAATATTACTACATCAGCAGCGCCGCTGTTCGACCTCATGCTCTAGGTCTGCCTTCGCAGGTCAGAATCAATCAATTTGGATAAAATACATAGAGATCATGTAATAGCACATGGACGACCATATTTCGATAACACACAGACAAGTAGTAAATGCTCTGCACACGTAAAACACCCAGAACACACAGACACAAAATGAATATACAATGACGGAAAAAACGCAGTATCAGGAAGAAGTAGTGCGACATAAACGAAAAAAAATGGTTCAAATGGCCTTGAGCACTATGGGACTTAACATCTATGGTCATCAGTCCCCTAGAACTTAGAACTACTTAAACCTAACTAACCTAAGGACATCACACACAGCCATGCCCGAGGCAGGATTCGAACCTGCGACCGTAGCGATCACGCGGTTCCAGACTGAAGTGCCTAGAATCACACGGCCACACAGGCCGGCGACATAACCGAAAGATGGTAGGCGTGTTTCTAAATCTGATAGATGATGTCTATTCAAATTTTGCACTAGTCGCAAAAGAGTGGCTCTATTAGAACCACTATGAGAATGAATCTCAGGTTTCCTTTTACGCCATAACGGTTGTGAGCGTTTGTTACCTTTGAGACTGAAGTGGCATTACCGAGAGGTAAGGCCATCGTGTCCGGCTTATGGCTCTGGGTCGAAGTATTGCATCTGCAGCAGCAATGTGAGCAGCAGTTAGCACCACAGGGACACAATGAATTGTTACAAACCTATTACTTCAAGGACAGCTCCGAGCCAGATGCCCTGTAGCGTGAATTCCACTGACACCGAACCACTGCGACATGCAACTTCAGTGGTGTCAAGCGAAAGCTCATCGGAGGGGAGGATCAAGCCTGATGAAAGCTGGTTCTTCCTCGGTGCCAGTGATGGCCGAGTATTGGTTAGAAGGATACCAGCTGAGGTCCTGCAACCAATCTGTCTTTGTGCTAGACACACTGGACCTACATCTGGAGTTATGGTTTGGGGCGCTCTCGTGGTTGTCCCACACACCTTGAGTGCAAATTTGTACGCCAGTCTGGCGATTCGACTTGTTATGCTGCCATTCATGAACATGTTTCCCAACTGGATAACTATCGCTCACATACCGCTGTTGTAACCCAACATGCTCTACAGAGTGTCGACATGTTGCCTTGGCTTGATCGATCACCAGATCTGTCTCCAATCGAGCACAGATAGGACATCATCGGACGACTACTGTCATCCACAACCAGCATAACCGCCCCTGTATTGGCCGACCAAGTACAACAGACATGGAGCTCTATCCCATAAACTGACATCCGACACCTGTACAACACAATGCTTGCACGTTTGCATTCAGCATTCTGACGGCGGTTACACCGGTTGTCGTTGACAATGGCTTCTCTGGCACTTACATTAACTTGTGATCTTGCAGTGTTAATCACTTATATACGCTACATATACAAATATGTTCCCAAATTTTCAATACTCTACATTAATTATTTTTTGGTGTTCCGATTTTTTTGGTCACTGTATTACAACGCAATGCAGACAAACAGTACTACAGTTAGTGCGAAAATGACAGAAATAGCACAAGATCTGCAGTCAGACGCTACGTGCTTACAAGAACCTTGTAATAGAAAGGGGCAACTAATATGTCTGCCAACGCATTGCACCATAATAACAGACAGGAATGATTGTAAGACTACTATAGTACTTTTAAATAGAATTTATAACGTAAAAAGATAAGACAGTTATGCAGCCAACATTTAGTTACCACAGATATAACCAATGGGAACGTTCCATGGGCGATTGCATCCATGTACACCCAGCCTTCAAATACAACCTTCCGCAAATCACATCAGAGACCAAGCAGTGTATGCCGAGGGCAAACAATTAGTGATAAGTGATAATATTAATTCAAGGTCTCCCCTCAGGAACACAGACTGAACGGATGACACAGGGTACAAAATGGCTCTGAGCACTATGGGACTTAACATCTTAAGTCATCAGTCCCCTGGAACTTAGAACTACTTAAACCTAACTAACCTAAGGACATCACACAAATCCATGCCCGAGGCAGGATTCGAACCTGCGACCGTAGCAGTCGCGCGGTTCCGGACTGAAGCGCCTAGAACCGCTTGGCCACCGCGGCCGGCGATGACACAGGGGACGAATAACTTCTCACGTAATACAAGGAACACAATTACATGTAACGAACACAGATTACCATGGTACCAGCAGTAATATCGGCTTTGCGCTACCAAATAGTGCAGCAATGGCTTTCGTATTAAATTAGACCGTACGCGGCAATATAACCAGTAGTGAACACAATGTTATAAAATTCATACTAACACACACTCAGAACAGAAGTACCAAAACATACACCACTACACTTATTGTTCCACCGAACAATGACAGCGCCCAACAGCTAGACAGGCCAGTCGAAAAGCCGACGACGGCGGATGGCGATGCGAGCATGGTGACGGCGGCGACGCCCCCCACCGAGCAGTACCGACCGATACCACCAGTACAGAGATCGGATGAGCAAACGGGCATCGACAGTCGAATAGTGCCAACGGCTGTCTTCGTTACCGAGTGCAGTGATGACAGAGACCCACATTCGGATACGGAAACGCACCCGAGTAAGTAACGGTCTCCGAGACGGCGCAAGAAAAGACGGACGACTCCTTAATTCGTATGCACGATGACGATCAAGAAACGACCGAGGAAGACTGCTATATTACAGAGGGTCCCGAGACTACTCGTCCAGAACACCACCGTCTCGACAGCAGTACACGTCAAGAGCGACCTGAAAAACTTGACAACGCATGGCAATCTGCAGTCCACTGCCACTCCCAAGCATTACAAGAGGAGCCACAGAGGGACGGGGCTGCCGAACCCCGGCCCACGGAAAACTTGTCCCGGGGAGACTGGGCGGATGATTGTGGAGGGGATCCACCGACAGTCGCAACTGATGACACGACGGGGGCGGCGCCCCTCTAAAATTTCACTTACAACCAACGACGGCGGGCAGGACGGGGTCACGTAACGTGCAGTACAACAGCAGGCGGCGTAAGCTCACATGGCCAATACAGAGTGGTCCATTTATCGTGACTGGGCCAAATATCTCACGAAATAAGCGCCAAACGAAAAAAAATACAAAGAAAGAAACTTGTCTAGCTCGAAGGGGGAAACCAGATGGCGCTTTGGTTGGCCCGCTAGATGGCGCTGTAATAGGTCAAACGGATATCAACTGCGTTTTTATTAAACAAGAACCCCCATTTTTATTACATATTCGTGTAGTACGTAAAGAAATATCAATGTTTTAGTTGGATCACTTTTTAAAAAACGCAGGTGATATCCGTTTGACCTATGGCAGCGCCATCTAGCGGGCCAACCATAGCGCCATCTGGTTTCCCCCTTGAATCTAGACGAGTTTCGTTCTTTGTAGTTTTTTCGTTTGATGCTTATTTCGTGAGATATTTGGCCCGGTACTATCAATGGAGCACCCTGTATACATGCGACGGAACGACGATAAGCATATCGGCTTGCTTCTATCAATACCGATAATATACGGTTTCAGATTAAGATGTCCTTACTCAGAGACATGCTCCAAATACCTGACAACGACATTCTCCTCCTACAAGAAATATACGTCGATGAATTTCCTGTCATGTACGGGTATGTATCCTACCTATCACACGCCTCCGAAACTGGCAGCGGCATATCAATGCTTCTTAAAGAAGGCATCACGGCAGAGGATGCAATGTACCTACCGTCGGCACGGGGATTAGCAATGACTGTACTTGATGTACGACTCATCAACATCTATGCACGGTCCTTTATAGGCAGGAGGCGAGAGCGTTCCCGCTTCTTCGCAAGCGAAATTGCCCGACTCTTCCTGCGTCGACACGACCGATTAATCCTAGGTGGCGATTTTAATTGTGTACTTGCACTGAAAGAATAATTTCCTCGATATACCCCATGCCCAGAATTACGATTGTTGGTGCAGAGTACGCATCTGGTTGACATCTGGGAGCACGTCCATGGCGTCCGTCCTGGATACACGTATACAACAAGTCATTCCGCTAGTCGTCTCGACCGAATTTATGTCACACGCACTCTTAACGCTGACGCCCTGGAAGCAGAGCTGTGGCCTACAGGCTATACCGACCACACAGCATTAATATGTAATATATACAATCTCCCTCCGCCGACAGCAAGTGTGGCATGGCCGCGGTCCCTTCTGCGTGACCCAGCCTGTCGGGACGTCATCGAAGATGTTTGGAGATCTTACGTATGACGCCTTCGGTCGTATCCCACGACCCTAAAAGTTGGTGGACGGGTTGCGCCAAACCGGCGCTGCGCCGTGCAGTGATGACATATGGTCGCGAGTAGCCAGTATGACGACGTCAGACGATGGACTTCTATTTCACAGTGCTACGAGAATGCGCCGAACAAATGCCTTCACCGGAGCGGCAAGAGGCGGTACAACGAGCAAAGGCCAAAATTATATCCATCATGCGACGTCACCTTGAAGGTACTGTGGTCAGGGCGTGGACGCTAGATCGGGTTGCAGGAGAACGCCCATCGATGTATCACATCATTAACGAAAACAAAAGACGACGAAGAGCCCTAGTACAAGCTCTGAACACGGATGATGGCAGACACCTAACATCACAACAAGACATAGGCAATACTTTTGCAGAACACTACGCTCAATTTTACACCGCATTGGATGCCGATACGGCGGTCATTAACGAAGGTACGCATATGATTTTCGGCACCATTGATCCAGAGGAGGAAGCACAACTGGTGGAGGAGATTACAGAAGCGGAAGTGATGGAGGCCATTAGTAGGGGAGCGGTGAATAAATCTCTGGGACCAGATGGCCTCCCTCTGGAATTCTGCAGGACCTTTAGCTGTGTGATCGCACCACGATGGGCTACTATCTGCCGCGGATTAATGTCTACTGACGTGCCCTTACACCATTAAGGCTCAAGGAGACCTTGAAATGCCTAAGTATTGTTTTTACCAACGACATCTATAAGAGACTACTACACTCAGTCCAGACGGACGTTAGAGGGAACATCACACCGGCATTAGACATGATCCAGCGGGTCAAGTATGCTAAAACCTACCTGGTGTCACGAATTCCGCATTTCGCTCAAGTACTCTCAATGCCGGTGATGATAGCACGACGATTACTGGCGGCGTTCGGTTCCTTTGTGAGTGCAGGTATACTGTTTAAAGTAAGATACGACGCCCTTACCCTCCCTCTCAGTAGGGGTGGACTTGGTCTTGTGCATGTTCGTGATCGAGCGGTGGCACTATATATCAGCACAATGTTAAAACTGTGGAGACGACGTCAGATTTGTCTGACAGGAATCTTAACAGAAGAACTAGCACCAGTGTCTCGCATGGCGCCAGTGGCGGTCCAGCACATCTCCCAGTCACTCCAGCATATACGCACTTTTTTTTATAGAGTACAGCTACGTTCAGACAGCTCTGCCTGGAACCAGACATGCAACGGCGCGTGATATATATCGGATACTAACGACCGGACGACACAGCAATCAGACAGAGGAATCATCCACATATCAATTGGCAAGTACAGGGTGTTTCAAAAATGATCGGTGTATTTGAAACGGCAATACAAACTAAACGAGCAACGATAGAAATACACCGTTTGTTGCAATATGCTTGGGATAACAGTAAATTTTCAGGCAGACAAACTTTCGAAATTACAGTAGTTACAGTTGTCAACAACAGATGGCGCTGCGGTCTGGGAAACTCTATAGTACGATATTTTCCACATATCCACCACGCGTAGCAATAATATGGCGTAGTCTCTGAATGAAATTACCCGAAACGTTTCACAACGTGTCTGGCGGAATGGCTTCACATGCAGATGAGATGTACTGCTTCAGCTGTTCAATTGTTTCGGGATTCTGGCGGTACACCTGGTCTTTCACGTGTCCCCACAGAAAGAAGTCACAGGGGTTCATGTCTGGCGAATAGGGAGGCCAATACACGCCGCCTCCTGTATGTTTCGGATAGCCCAAAGCAATCACACGATCATCGAAACATTCATTCAGGAAATTAAAGACGTCGGCCGTGCGATGTGGCCGGGCACCATCTTGCATAACCACGAGGTGTTCGCAGTGTCGTCTAAGGCAGTTTGTACCGCCACAAATTCACGAAGAATGTCCAGATAGCGTGATGCAGTAATCGTTTCGGATCTGAAAATAGGCCAATGATTCCTGTGGAAGAAATGGCGGCCCAGACCAGTACTTTTTGAGGATACAGGGACGATGGGACTGCAACATGGGGCTTTTCGGTTCCTCATATGCGCCTGTTCTGTTTATTGACGAAGCCGTCCAGGTAAAAATAAGCTTCGTCAGTAAACCAAATGCTGCCCACATGCATATCGCCGTCATCAATCCTGTGCACTATATCGTTAGCGAATGTCTCTCGTGCAGCAATGGTAGCGGCGCTGAGGGGTTGCTGCGTTTGAATTTTGTATGGATAGAGGTGCAAACTCTGGCGCATGAGACGATACGTGGACGTTGGCGTCATTTGGACCGCAGCTGCAAGACGGCGAACGGAAACCCGAGGCCGCTGTTGGATCACCTGCTGCACTAGCTGCGCGTTGCCCTCTGTGGTTGCCGTACGCAGTCGCCCTACCTTTCCAGCACGTTCATCCATCACGTTCCCAGTCCGTTGAAATTTTTCAAACAGATCCTTTATTGTATCGCTTTTCGGTCCTTTGATTACATTAAACCTTCGCTGAAAACTTCGTCTTGTTGCAACAACACTGTGTTCTATGCGGTGGAATTCCAACACCAGAAAAATCCTCTGTTCTAAGGAATAAACCATGTTGTCCACAGCACACTTGCACGTTGTGAACAGAACACGCTTACAGCAGAAAGACGACGTACAGAATGGCGCACCCACAGACTGCGTTGTCTTCTATATCTTTCACATCACTTGCAGCGCCATCTGTTATTGAAAATTGTAACTACTGTAATTTCGAAAGTTTGTCCGCCTGAAAATGTACTGTTCTCCCAAGCATATTGTAACAAACGGTGTATTTCTATGGCTGCTCGTTTAGTTTTTATTGCCGTTTCAAATATACCAGTCATTTTTGAAACACCCTGTAGTATGGCGATCGATACACCACGTTTCCTTAGACACAGAGACACATGCAACTTGGTGCCTGACAGTAAATGGTCAAAATGTCACCCGATTCAGGCTCCATTGTGCCCTGTGTGCCAGACTCTGGTCAACGATGAACACCGCTCATATACGGCCCGTCGGCAGATCTGTGGCGTTTGGCGACACGAATGATTGCTTTCTTTCTCCGAATGGGATAAAACAACATTGAACCAGGGGTTATATTCTTCCCGGACGGGACTTACTACCCACGCACCAAAACGAATGCAGTAATGTGGCTTCGAGGCCAGACGGTACTCTATTTGTTCAGAGCTGGCCCAAAGAATGTAATGAACTTCTCGACTTTTCTACTGGAACGACTCTAAAGATCGTGAACAATCCGAAATACCGGCAGTATTTCTCTAACTCCCTATGGAGTGCGTTTCAAGAGTCTCCGCATAGCTGGAACGTCCAGGGTAGAAGTTAAATTATCTATGCGAAGAAAGCATGAACGGATGATAAAAACCGGTGGATACATTGTACTTACGAGAAGACATACCCGGATGACGGAACAGCGGGGGGCATTGGAAATACGATTCTCCATTGTGATTTGTTTTTTTCTTCCTTATGTAATGTGAGAATAGTTTTCAGTTTACTAGCTTCAAGCAGTACAAAAATATTATTTGTGGTATGACAAGGCAGTGGTTGATACCGAAATTTCCTTTCATTTAAATGTCATATGTGAACCAGGATTTGCTTTAATTTGTGAAAGATACTCATTGGAATTTGAAGCATAGTTACAGAAGTATTTATTTTTAACGTAATTTTATTGTGGTTTTTTATCTGACTTATGTTTACCTATCAAAGTTTACTCGGGCATGGATGTGTGTTTTGTCCATAGCGTAAGTTTGTTTAAGTTAGATTAATTAGTGTGTAGACTTAGGGGCCGATGACCTCAGGAGTTTGGTCCCATAAGACCTTACCACAAATTTTCAAATTTCCCCATGGTATGGTCACAGCGAATCATCAGCATTAGTGCAGCCGGAATGTATGCGCCGGGATAATTGGTGACCGTATTTTGGGACCAGTTTTTCCTTCCACGGCGCCTAACAGCCAATAACTATCGGTATTTTTTGCGGGTGACGTTGCCTCACCTCTGTAAGAAGTATCATTGATGATTCGAAGGGTGATGTGACTGCTACATGATGGTGCTCCAGCCCACTTCGCCACTAACGTCCGGACGCATCTCAATCGTACCTTCCCTGGTCAATGGATCATACGAGGGGATTCAATTGCATGGCCTGCTCGTTCACTGGATATCAACACGTGCGATTTGGGGCCCTATCAAAATTATCGTGTATGCAGAGCCCATTCTAGATGTGGAGACACTGGAGCACCGTATGCATGCTGCCTTTGACACTCTTTGGATGCAGCCTGGCAGATGCGAACGTGTGAGACACAACATGCTACAGCGCTTGCACATGCGTTGAGGCACATGGAAACCATTTTCAACACACACTGTAACTGTGGCTACATGGTACAACGCGCATTAGACCTCAATCTCTGTAACAATATATGCGGCAAATCATAAATAGGACAAACAACACGAACTGTGCAGGAACGCATTGTGGAACACCAACAGCATACCCGCAATCGCCGTACACTGTATCTCCACAGACCGTTCCATGAATTACAACGACACAACAATTTTGGCAGATACATCAAACTTTTGGAGCTCGATTATCAATGAATCTGGGGAAATAAGATTGTCTAACAACGAGACTCTCATCAATCGAGATAGCGGTTATCAGCTAAACTCTGCTTCGAATCCTGTTGTAGAGAAACTTCGTAGTCGACTTAGTTATCTGCATAAAGATGTTAGTCGATGTAGTTATCTGCATAAAGATGGAAATCGACCTAATATCGATACGCCAAGCTTTCACCGTGGAGGACGCAAGGCGCGACGCACAGAGTTGTTATGAACGCGCACGCTGAGCAGCGCATGCGCAATGTCACCTAAGTATGGCTTTAAATGGCAGAGCTCAGCGCGTACTCGCCCTGGATTCCATCCTTACCCGACGCCTCCATCAGCATCTCCGCCAGCACCGCCTCCTTCCCATTACCCAGTGTGGCTTTCGACCATCCTTCTCTATCGATGACCTTCTGCTTCACCTCACTCATCTCCTCTCCAAACAGCTCAACTACCGTCTCTCCGCCATCTTCCTCTCCTTAGACCTTGAACGCGCTTATGACCATGTATGGCATTCTGGTCTCCTCTTCAAGCTCCAAACCTTCGCCCTTCCTATCAACTTCGCCCGTCTGCTCGGGTCCTTTCTTTCCTAACGTCCTTCCTATGTCACCATCCATAACAAGCATTCCTACACCTTCTACCCCTCCGCCAGTGTACCCCAAGGTTCCGTCCTCTCCCCTCTTCCATACAAGTACCATCTGTATACACCGGTCATGCCGCCGCCTTCACCCCCCATCCACCTTCTCCAATACGCCGATGACACCGCCTTCCTTGCCCTCGCCCCCACCCTGCAACGATCCGAACACCTTCTACAATCCCATCTTTACCAGTTCATAGTTTGGTGTAACCAGTGGTTGCTCAAGGTCAATCCTTCCAAGACCCAGAAGATCACTGTAGGCAAAACCACCCCTTCCTTCCGTCTCCTCGACTTCTATATCACCAGTTATGGCCGTCCTATCACCTTCACTCTCACCCTCAAGTATCTTGGCGTCACCCTTGACTTTCGCCTCTCCTGGACTACCCATCTCCGGACTATCCAAGCCAAGGCACACTCCCATCTCCTCAAGATCCTTTCTGGCCGCACATGGGGTCTGGACCCCTCCACCATCCTCCACACCTATAAATCCCTCATCCACCCTATCCTCTGTTACACTCCCGCCTGGCTCTCCACCCCTCCTACCTTTTACAAATCCCTTCAAATCCTAGAACGACATGCTCTCCGCCTCGCCTATCACATCCACCTCCCATCCCCAATGCTGATTCTATATGACCTCATCCTATTCCCACACCTAGTCCTTTTCCTCGACGGACACAGATCCTCTACACCTCCCACAAACTTGATCCCCCTCACCCACTTGTCTCTCCCATCCTCTCCCACCCCATCTGCTGCTGCGTCTGTATTCCCACATCCCAGCTGCTCTCCATCTCTCCAGTCTCCACACCCTCGCCCAAGGTGGCTTCCACCAACTCCCCCTGCCTGATGATGCCCTCCTCCCCTCCATCTACCCCTCCTATCAACTTTGATCCTCCCCATCCACCCCCTGTGTTTTTTCCCAAGGGCACCCTCTCTCCTTTCTCTCCCTCCTCCCTTCCTCCTCTCCACCAGACCTCCCCTACCCCCCCTCCCTTCTTACCTCCCCCTCCCATCTCCTCTGCCACTGGCATCTACACCCTCCCCTCTCCCTCCTCCCCCACCTTTTCCCCCTTTTTGGCAGGTCCCCTGACTCGTACATGTACAGTGAACTTTTGCGCGCCGGAGATCATCGCCTAGTGTTTGTGTGTGCCGTCGTTTTCGTGTTCCAGTGTTTCATCGTTTGTGCTCCGACGTTCGCGTGTTTCATCTCTGTCATCTCTGTCCGTGTCCACGTTGTTGAACGTTTTTATTTTGGGCACTGCGCCCGTGAACGGTCCCATATGTTTTAATTTTGTATGTCTACGTTTGTATATCCACCATGTCTGTTCTGCAACTGTCTCCTTTTGTATCATTAGTCATATCTGTGGCCGAAGAGCGGCGTAGTATGCCGCTGCTGGCTTGCCTCTATCAGGTGTGAAAATAACAATTAAGAAAAAAAGAGCGTACTCGTCAGTACTGCTACAGTGGTACTCACCTGAAGATGGCCAGAAGACTCTACGCCGAAATATCGTGGCAGGACGCTACGACATCCGGCAGTTCTCCCGTGTCTTTATGGAACAATCAGTACGCCGGGAAAGCTTTAAACATCACAATATCTGAATGAATAAATGGTCTCTAGCATGGAAACGATTAGGCCTTTTTTGTTCCTTATCCTCCCATCGATCAATCGCTAGAGTTTGTATACGGTGGAAAACTCACCCTGTATAAGCACACCAGACCAATATTAGTCAATCCCAGGAGACATCAGTCTGAAGCCGCATAACATCGCCTCATCGCTTGATAATGGCCTTAACTGGATGCAGGAGAAACCAGTTTCTTCAGATATGCCATATCCAGCTGATCCAAAGTACACTGAGGTGACAAAAGACGTGGGGTAGCGATATGAACACATACAGGTGGCAGTTGTTTCGCTTACACAAGGTGTAAAAAGGCAGTGAATTGGCGGAGCTCTCATTGATACTCAGGTGATTCACGTGAAAAGGTCTCCAATGTTATTATGGCCGCACGACGGGAAATAACAGACTCTGAATGCGGATTGGTAGTTGGGGCTGAACACATGGGACAGTCAATTTCGGAAGTCGTTAGGAGATTCAGTCCACAGTGTCAAGAGTGTGCCGATAATATTTCATTTGCGGCGTTACCTCTCGCCGTGGACAACACAGTGCCCGGTGGCCTTCACTTAACGACCGAAAGCAACAGCGTTTACGTACAGTTGTCTGTGATAACAGAAAAGCTACACTGCGTGAAATAACCACAGAAATCAATGTGACACGCACGATAAACGCATCCGTTAGGATAGTGCTGCGAAATTTGGCGCCAATGGGCTATGACGACCGCAGCAAGTGTCTTTGCTAACATTACGGCATCGCCTGCAGCGCCTCTCCTGGGCTCGTGACCACATCGGCTGGCCACCAGACGACTGGAAAACCGTGTCCTGATCGGATGAGTCCCGATTTCAGTTGGTAAGGGCTGACGGTAGGTTTCGAGTATGGCGCAGACGCCACGAAGTCATGGACCCAAGTAACAATCAGGCATTGTGCAAACTGTCGGTGGCCCTGTAGCGGTGTGGGCTATGTTTAAATGGAATGGACTGGGTCCTCTGGCCAAAGTGAACCGATCATTGAGTGGAAATGTATGTAGCCACTCAAGGACATCATGTACCCAAAACACGATGGAATTTTTGTGGATGACAGTCTGCCATGTCACCTGGCCACAGTTGTTCGCGATTGATTTGAAAATCTTTCTGGACAATTCGAACCAATGATTCGGCCAACACGAATCTCATTGAACATTTATGATACATAATCGAGAGGTCAGTTTGTGCACAAAATCCAGCACTAGCAACACTTTCGCAATTATGGACGGCTATAGGGGTAGTATGGCTCCGTATTTCTGCAGGGGACTTCCAACGACATTTTTAGTCCATGCCAAGTTGAGAGGCTGCACTACGCCAGACAAAAGGAGGTCCGACGCGATATCAAAGGTACTCCATAACATTTGTCATCTCATTGTAAATGTTTCGTTTCCAAAAATAAATCTTACAATGATCCGTGAGCATGTGAGGTCCTGGCGACTGGTAATACGACAAGCCACGTGAGCATGTGCTCGCGTTCGCAGGCCCCACAGCCGGCAGCTTCCTGGTCCGGGGTTCGAGACGCGCTGTCCTTCGCGGATGCTTGCGCTCAGCCCCTCTTTTTCGGCCTGATACCTATCACTACCGGCTCCGAAGACTGTCTCTACCTCAACGTCTACGCGCCGGCTGCGGCGAGTGGTCCTTACCCCGTCATGGTCTACATCCACGGTGGAGCCTTCAAGGGTGGTAGTTCTTCCAGTTCAACTCCGCACAGCTTCGTGGAGAAGGGCGTTGTGCTAGTCACAATCGCCTACCGTCTCGGAGCCCTTGGTAAGTAAATCACTTCATTTTCGCTTTTTTTATATTCCATTTAGCGTGAGGTGTTAGATGAGAAAATTTGAAAGAAATCTAGATTTTCGAACCAAGGGCAAACACCTAGCGAAATTAAGGCAACGTGGAATAGTCCCATGCCGATATAGATCCAAGCGCACTAGACACATCAAAACAAGTTTTGCATCACCCCAGTTCCCAGAACTCCTGAAGATAGACGTTGACTGCGGATATTGTATCACAGACACAGTCCCTTTGACTGTTCAGAGATGTCACTAAACCCGCCCAAAGATGTAAAAAACCATGCATTAGCAGCGCCTATTAGATGGAGGGGGTCCGACACCCGATCAGTTCCAGTCATTCCGCCAGGAAGGAGGTACACGGCTCGTGTTGTATGTAGTTCAACCAAGCCTAGACGGTCAATACCGCGCTTCGATCGCGTCCGCATTGTTAATTTGTGCCAGAAAAGGCTGTCAACAAGGGAAATGTCCAGGCGTCTCGGAGTGAACCAAAGCGATGTAGTTCGGACATGGAGGAGATACAGAGAGACAGGAACTGTCGATGACACGCCTCGCTCAGGCCGCCCAAGCGCTATTACTGCGGCGGATGCAGTGGAAGCACAATTTAATAACAGCTAATACTTGTATTAAGAATCATAAAAGAAGGTCTCAGATAGATTATATAATGGTAAGACAGAGCTTCAGGAACCAGGTTTTAAATTGTAAGACATTTCCGGGGGCAGATGTGGACTCTGACCACAATATATTGGTTATGAAATGTAGATTAAAACTGAAGAAACTGCAAAAAGGTGGTAATTTGAGGAGACGGGACTTGGATAAACTGAAAGAACCAGAGGCTGTAGAGAGCCTCAGGGAGAGCATTGGGGAACGATTGACAATAATGGGGGAAAGAAATACAGTAGAAGAAGAATGGGTAGCTTTGAGAGATGAGATAGTGAAGGTAGCAGAGGATCAAGTAGGTAAAAAGACGAGGGCTAATAGAAATCCTGGGCTAACAGAAGATATATTGAATTTAATTGATGGTAGGAGAAAATATAAAAATACAGTAAATAAAGCCGGAAGAAAGGAATACAAACGTCTCAAAAATTAGATCGACAGGAAGTGCAAAATGGCTAAGCGGGGATGGCTAATGGACAAATGTAAGTATGTGGAGGCATATATCATTACGGCTAAGATAGATACAGCCAACAGGAAAATTAAGGAGACCTTTAGAGGAAAGAGAACTACCTCTATGAATATCAAGAGCTCATGTAGAAAACCGATCCTAAGCAAAGAAGGGAAAGCAGAAAGACGGAAGGAGTATATCAAGGGTCTATACAAGGGCAATGTGCTTGAGGCTAATATCATGGAAATGGAAGAGTACGTAGATGAAGATGAAATGGGAGATATGATACTGCGTGAAGAATGAAGGATGTCACAGAGCACTTAAAGACCTAAGTCGAAACAAGGCCCCGGGAGTAGACAACATTCCATTAGATCTATTGACAGCCTTGGGAGAGCCAGGCCTAGCAAAACTCTACCAGCTAGTTAGCAAGATGTATGAGACAGGCAAAATACCCTCAGGCTTCAAGAAGAATATAATAATTCCAATCACAAAGAAAGTAGGTGTTGACAGATGTGAAAATTACCGAACTATCAGTTTAATAAGCCACGGCTGCAAATTACTAACACGAATGTAGTCGAATTAAATCGGTTGATGCTGCGGGAATTAGGTTAGGAAATAAGACACTTAAAGAAGTAAATGAATTTTGCTATTTGGGGAGGATATAAGATGCACATCAAGAAAAGTGAAAAAAGAATAATGTAATGTAGTCGAATGCCGAGGGAATCAGATCAGTAAACGAGTCACTTAAACTAGTAGATGGGTTTTGCTATTTGGGCATCAAAAAAACTGATCATGACCGAAGTAGAAAGGATATAAAATATAGACTGGCAATGGCAACACATGTATATCTGAAGAAGAGAAATTTGCTAACATCAAATATAAATTTAAGTGTTCGGAAGTCTTTCCGGAAGGTATTTGTCTGGAGTGTAGCCATGTATGGAGAGAAACATGGACGTTAAACAGTTTAGATAAAAAGAGAATAGAAGCTTTCGAAATGTGGTGCTACAGAAGAGTGCTGAGAAATAGATGGTTCGATCGCCTAATGCGGAAATACTGAATAGAATTGGGGAGACTAGAAATTTTGTGCCACAACTTGACCAAAAGAAGGAATCGGTTGATAGGACACATTCCGAGACATGAAGGGACCATCAATTTAGTATTTGAGGGAAGTGTGGGGGGTAAAAATCGTAGAGGGAGACCAAGAGATCTACACAGCAGGCAGATTCAGGGGGATGTAGGTTGCAGTAGTTATTTAGAGATGAAGGGGCCTGCACAGGACAGGGTAGCATGGAGAGCTGCATCAAACCAATCTTCCGACTGAAGACTACAACAACAACGACACAACAATATTCAAGTATTTATTTTACATAATTGGAAGTACTGGATGATCAAAAAGTCAGTATAAATTTGAAAACTGAATAAATCACAGAATAATGTAGATAGAGAGGTACAAATTGACACACATGCTTGGAATGACATGGGGTTTTATTAGAACCAAAAAAATACAAAAGTTCAAAAAATGTCCGACAGATGGCGTTTCGTCTGATCAGAATAGCAATAATTAACAAAGTAAGACAAAGCAAAGATGATGATCTTTACAGGAAATGCTCAATATGTCCACCATCATTCCTCAGCAATAACTGTAGTCGAGGAATAATGTTGTGAACAGCACTGTACAGCATGTCCGGAGTTATGGTGAGGCATTGGCGTCGGATGTTGTCCTTCAGCATCCCTAGAGATGTCGGTCGATCACGATACATTTGCGACTTCAGGTAACACCAAAGCCAATAATCTCACGAACTGAGGTGTAGGGACCTGGGAGGCCAAGCATGACGAAAGTGGCGGCTGAGCACACGATCATCACCAAACGACGCGCGCAAGAGATCTTTCGCGCTTCTAGCAATATGGGGTGGAGCGCCATCCTGCATAAACATGTTACGTTCCATCAGGTGTTTATCAGCCAGGCTGGGAATGATGCGATTCTGTAACATATCGGCGTACCTCTCACCCGTCACGGTAGCAGTTACAAAACCAGAATCACGCATTTCCTCGAAGAAAAAAGTTGTGGGCGTTGACAGACCCTCGGAGCTTGAAGTGAGCTTCGTCGGTCCACAACACGTTACTCAACCAATCGTCATCTTCCGCCATCTCTTGAAATTCCCACACCTCAAAAGCCCTCCGCTTCACCAAATCGTCAGGTAATAGTTCATGATACCGATGGATTTTGTACGGGTAGCATCGGAGGGTACGCCTTAGTGCCAACCAAACAGTGCGACTGCACGAGCGCTGACTTCTCCGTGCATGGACGAACCCGCTGCAGTCTCCATTTCTTCCTGAACTGTCTCAGCAGCATTACGCCTTGTGCTCGGTCGGCCACTACGGGGTCTATCGTCTAAACAACCCGTGGATTCGAACTTCAGAATCATTCTCGCCACAGCTACATTTGTCAACGGACCTTTACCCGTTCGAATCCCCTTCCTATGACGTTAGGATCGTAACGCTGAACTAGCGCATTCCTCGTTCTGAAAACACAGCTTCACTAAAAGCGCCTTTTCAGGTAACGTCAACATGCTGCGACTGCTGGCGCATCTGATTCTCTCTCTCTCGTTACAGCTCTTTTACACACGGGTGTCATGCGCAGTCACTGACGTTTTGCTGTCCAGCGCCTCCTGTCGGACAATTTGTGAACGATGTTTTTTTGTTTTTTTTTCCTAAGAAAAACCCATGTCATTCCAAGCATGTGTGTCAATTTTTACCTCTCTATCTACATTATTCCATGGTTTATTAAGTTTTCAAATTTATACTGACTTTTTGATCACCCATTATAATTAAGGAACTGACATTAGAGTAAATTAATAACACATTAAGACAGAAAATTGTGTGAGGTCGTAGATAATAGTAAACACTATGTATCTATTGAAAACTAGGTGATGTGTGTTTCACAGAATTAATCGACTGTAAGTCTTAGATAAAACTGATTTGAATACCAACATTCTGCCGTCCGCACGTCTCGTACATACATATTCCCTTGGCGCCGGCAGTGCTAGTTCGGATTACTTGGCTTGTCGCCGGCCGTTCTTGACATTATCGGGAGATTATAAATTGTTAAGTTTTATTAATCTCGTCGTTGGTTCTCATACGTTCACAACCCTGTTCCCCTACTTTCATAAAACTTCGATGATATACATACGTAAATAAATACAAACTGTGTTTGTTTCATATATTTGTTTATTTGCATTGTCTTTGGTACTTAGTGGTGGTGGTTAGTGTTTAACGTCCCGTCGACAACGAGGTCATTAGAGACGGAGCACAAGCTCGGGTTAGGGAAGGATTGGGAAGGAAATGGGCCGTGCCCTTTCAAAGGAACCACCCCGGCATTTGCCTGAAACGATTTAGGGAAATCACGGAAAACCTAAATCAGGAGGGCCGGAGACGGGATTGAACCGTCGTCCTCCAGAATGCGAGTCCAGTGTGCTAACCACTGCGCCACCTCGCTCGGTTTTGGTACTTTGTACTTCTCTTTCGTATTATATGCAGCAAAACAGTCTCCAAGACGCACTGCAAATTTTACACAAGACTTGCACATTAAGTTTGTTGTTCTCCTTTTTTTTTAAATTTTGGAACGTACAAGGTAGTTCCTTCGTTTTCGTTTATTCGTTTCTGTTGTGGTTGGCAGGAGAGCCAACACCGTGTTACTAGAGGAGGCCGAAAGGCACGCGATTTAGCTCACGCAGGCTGGCGTGAGGTCTGGAACAGGACAAGGAAATTAGAATTTAGAAACAACGGACGTAGCTGGTAGAATACTTAACTTTAATCCATTAATGACGAACGTCGCTCTTGACATTACATGATTCACAATATCAATAGTAACTGATAATGGCGCCTTGCTAGGTCGTAGCAAATGTCAACTACGGATTATCTGAGTGGAATTCACGTATAATTTCACTCGGAAATCTTATTACAAGTTACAGAGACAGACGCTGGAACTTTGTTCAATTGGGTCCGAAAGCACAAGTTTCGTACATAGAAAAATTTTCGTGCAATAGCAATGATCTTAAGCGATTTACTATGAATTGAAGGAACTCTAATTTTTTCTTTTCAGTTGGTAATTGTCTTCAGCTTTAGAGTGTGGATATCAGAGGAATTATTTGGCAAAACACTATAGCATAAATCTGGAAGGTAAACTCACACTAATGCTATCTTCGGATTGACTATATACTCATGTGCCCACTCTGTTCAATGTTCTTGACCAGACGGAACATCACTCACAATCTCGTGTGTCGCCTATGGTTACTGATCGCCCACCTCCTATATGTTAACAGTCATTGGTGTTGAAAGCAGAAACTTTGAACTTGAGTTGAACTAGAGTGCAAGTGGAACTTCCCTCCTTTAGACAACCAAGAGCCAAACAATTTAAAGGCCATACATTGTACCAGCAGCCTTGGTGCTGAAAGAAAACATTTATCATCTGTTATGTTTCACACTGTAATGTGTATATCTGAGTAGTACCTTAGAGTTCTGTTGTGTACCTAAATTTTGTAGCTTTTTTAACACCTTACCTTCTATGTCAGATAACAATATTAACAGTAATAATATCTTTCATCTATCTAAGGGCAGTAGTATAATTTACTAGAATACCCTCCCCCCATGAACCATGGACCTTGCCGTTGGTGGGGAGGCTTGCGTGCCTCAGCGATACAGATGGGCGTACCGTAGGTGCAACCACAACGGAGGGGTATCTGTTGAGAGGCCAGACAAACGTGTGGTTCCTGAAGAGGGGCAGCAGCCTTTTCAGTAGTTGCAGGGGCAACAGTCTGGATGATTGACTGATCTGGCCTTGCAACATTAACCAAAACGGCCTTGCTGTGCTGGTACTGCGAACGGCTGAAAGCAAGGGGAAACTACAGCCGTAATTTTTCCCGAGGACATGCAGCTTTACTGTATGATTAAATGATGATGGCATCCTCTTGGGTAAAATATTCCGGAGGTAAAATAGTCCCCCATTCGGATCTCCGGGCGGGGACTACTCAGGAGGATGTCGTTATCAGGAGAAACAAAACTGGCGTTCTACGGATCGGAGCGTGGAATGTCAGATCCCTTAATCGGGCAGGTAGGTTAGAAAATTTAAAAAGGGAAATGGATAGGTTAAAGTTAGATATAGTGGGAATTAGTGAAGTTCGGTGGCAGGAGGAACAAGACTTCTTTTCAGGTGACTACAGGGTTATAAACACAAAATCAAATAGAGGTAATGCAGGAGTAGGTTTAATAATGAATAGGAAAATAGGAATGCGGGTAAGCTACTACAAACAGCATAGTGAACGCATTATTGTGGCCAAGATAGATACGAAGCCCACACCTACTACAGTAGTACAAGTTTATATGCCAACTAGCTCTGCAGATGATGAAGAAATTGAAGAAATGTACGATGAAATAAAAGAAATTATTCAGATAGTGAAGGGAGACGAAAATTTAATAGTAATGGGTGACTGGAATTCGAGTGTAGGAAAAGGGAGAGAAGGAAACATAGTAGGTGAATATGGATTGGGGCTAAGAAATGAAAGAGGAAGCCGCCTAGTAGAATTTTGCACAGAGCGCAACTTAATCATAGCTAACACTTGGTTTAAGAATCATGAAAGAAGGTTGTATACGTGGAAGAACCCTGGAGATACTAAAAGGTATCAGATAGATTATATAAAGGTAAGACAGAGATTTAGGAACCAGGTTTTAAGTTGTAAGACATTTCCAGGGGCAGATGTGGACTCTGACCACAATCTATTGGTTATGACTTGTAGATTAAAACTGAAGAAACTGCAAAAATGTGGAAAATTAAGGAGATGGGACCTGGATAAACTGAAAGAACCAGAGGTTGTACAGAGTTTCAGAGAGAGCATAAGGGAACAATTGACAGGAAGAGGGGAAAGAAATACAGTAGAAGAAGAATGGGTAGCTCTGAGGGATGTAGTAGTGAAGGCAGCAGAGGATAAAGTAGGTACAAAGACGAGGGCTGCTAGAAATCCTTGGGTAACAGAAGAAATATTGAATTGAATTGATGAAAGGAGAAAATATAAAAATGCAGTAAATGAAGCAGGCAAAAAGGAATACAAACGTCTCAAAAATGAGATCGACAGGAAGTGCAAAATGGCTAAACAGGGATGGCTAGAGGACAAAAGTAAGGATGTAGAAGCTTATCTCACTAGGGGTAAGATAGATACTGCCTACAGGAAAATTAAAGAGACCTTTGGAGAGAAGAGAACCACGTGTATGAATATCAAGAGCTCAGATGGCAGTCCAGTTCTAAGCAAAGAAGGGAAGGCAGAAAGGTGGAAGGAGTATATAGAAGGTTTATACAAGGGCGATGTACTTGAGGACAATATTATGAAAATGGAAGAGGATGTAGAGGAAGACGAAATGGGAGATACGATACTGCGTGAAGAGTTTGACAGAGCACTGAAAGACCTGAGTCGAAACAAGGCCCCAGGAGTAGACAACATTCCATTAGAACTACTGACGGCCTTGGGACAACCAGTCCTGACAAAACTCTACCAGCTGGTGAGCAAGATGTATGAGACAGGCGAAATACCCTCAGACTTCAAAAAGAATATAATAATTCCAATCCCAAAGAAAGCAGGTGCTGACAGATGTGAAAATTACCGAACTATCAGTTTAATAAGCCACGGCTGCAAAATACTAACGCGAATTCTTTACAGACGAATGGAAAAACTGGTAGATGCAGACCTCGGGGAGGATCAGTTTGGATTCCGTAGAAATGTTGGAACACGTGAGGCAATACTGACCTTACGACTTATCTTAGAAGAAAGATTAAGAAAAGGCAAACCTACGTTTCTAGCATTTGTAGACTTAGAGAAAGCTTTTGACAATGTTGTTTGCAATACTCTTTTTCATATTCTAAAGGTGGCAGGGGTAAAATACAGGGAGCGAAAGGCTATTTATAATTTGTACAGAAACCAGATGGCAGTCATAAGAGTCGAGGGGCATGAAAGGGAAGCAGTGGTTGGGAAAGGAGTGAGACAGGGTTGTAGCCTCTCCCCGATGTTATTCAATCTGTATATTGAGCAAGCAGTAAAGGAAACAAAACAAAAATTTGGAGTAGGTATTAAAATTCATGGAGACGAAGTAAAAACTTTGAGGTTCGCCGATGACATTGTAATTCTGTCAGAGACAGCAAAGGACTTGGAAGAGCAGTTGAACGGAATGGACAGTGTCTTGAAAGGAGGATATAAGATGAACATTAACAAAAGCAAAACGAGGATAATGGAATGTAGTCAAATTAAATCGGGTGATGCTGAGGGAATTAGATTAGGAAATGAGACACAGAAAGTAGTAAACGAGTTTTGCTATTTAGGAAGTAAAATAACTGATGATGGTCGAAGTAGAGAGGATATAAAATGTAGACTGGCAATGGCAAGGAAAGCGTTTCTGAAGAAGAGAAATTTGTTAACATCGAATATAGATTTATGTATCAGGAAGTCGTTTCTGAAAGTATTTGTTTGGAGTGTAGCCATGCATGGAAGTGAAACATGGACGCTCACTAGTTTGGACAAGAAGAGAATAGAAGCTTTCGAAATGTGGTGCTACAGAAGAATACTGAAGATAAGGTGGATAGATCATGTAACTAATGAGAAAGTATTGAATAGGATTGGGGAGAAGAGAAATTTGTGGCACAACTTGACTAGAAGAAGGGATCGGTTGGTAGGACATGTTTTGAGGCATCAAGGGATCACAAATTTAGCATTGGAGGGCAGCGTGGAGGGTAAAAATCGTAGAGGGAGACCGAGAGATGAGTACGCTAAGCAGATTCAGAAGGATGTAGGTTGCAGTAGGTATTGGGAGATGAAGCAGCTTGCACAGGATAGAGTAGTATGGAGAGCTGCATCAAACCAGTCTCAGGACTGAAGACAACAACAACAACAACCCAAGTAGATACATTTTCATCCATTTTGACATGAAAGGCTTGCATGTAAGTTCAGGTTTCTGTTAGCACTTGAATAAACTGCTCCACACACGGTCTAGAATGGGTATAGATTCATTCGGTATGACTGTGTAGTATTTGCAGATATTGTTTGACGTGCATTTTGGTTTAACATACACTGATCAATCTTTACAGACAAATTAACAAATCATGATTTCTTTGACTTGTTGGTCCGTAGAACAGTGACGCCTGGCGAAGCGTCCCATACGCGAAGGAGTAACCTGTTCCCTTTCTTGACCGAAAACTGAAACTACATTTAAAAGTTCAGTGGCTTGTACAAAGCAATAAGTCTAACCACTTGTTTCTAAAAGTTCACATTTCACTTTGTACTCTAGGGAACGGCTTCAGGAATTGATTTTAATGACGCCGGCTGGTGTGGCCAAGTGGTTCTAGGCGTTTCAGTCTGGGACCCCCCGCCGCTACGGTCGCAGGTTCGAGTCCTGCCTCGGGCATGGATGTGTGTGATGTCCTTAGGTTAGGTTTAATTAGTTATAAGTTCTACGGGACTGATGACCTCAGATGCTGAGTCCCCTAGTGCTCAGAACCATTTGAACCATTTTTTTTATATTGATGACTCTGAGTACTTAAAGGGCCATCCTCAAAATACGGATTACAGAACCTCTATGGTTAATATCCTGTTGAGTTCTGTCTGTTAAGATGGATAGTGTTTTCTTTTGTTTCAGAGCAGAAAAATCAGACAGTGGAAGTTAAGTGACTTGTATGCCGAGTTACCAAGGCAGTTGACATCTGACAGTCTGTGTGTGAGGAGGATTAACATCTTGTCGGCATGTGGCAGGTTTCCTGAGCCTGTTGAACGACGACATCCCGGGCAATGCGGGTTTCAAGGACCAGGTGCTGGCGCTACAGTGGGTGCAGAGGAACATCGCAGCCTTCGGCGGAGATCCTAGCAGCGTTGTCATATTTGGGGAAAGTGCGGGTGGCGGCTCCACGTCACATCTCTTCCTCTCGCCGGCCACCAAGGGTGAGTACTTCCTGACCTATCAGGCCTATAAGCCAGATGTAATCGATCAAGAACTGGAGTACTCCGAAACAAGATACGAAAAGAAAATATATCACTTCATTTGACGGAATTTATATCATTCTCTCTTTGTTTTTGTTAGTTCCTATTAGTTTCCATCATTATTCACGTATCTTTCTGTCGATATTAGCTTTTCTTCTCTTTTACTTCCATAGGTATATATTGATAAGCTTCAGTTCATGTTCTGATACCCCCCCTGTCTTGGTTTTTATAAGGATGTTTCTATGCAGTACGTCTTCTCTTTAACCTCATCTTTCAATCTCCAACCACTTCTTTACTCTATTTAGGATTGTGTTTGAGCTCTCAAACGAGTGACGTAATAATTTTGATTACGCTATGGGTGTTCATGTAGAGTACTTGACTTAGCTAGAGTAGTCTGATTGCTGTTTTGTTTCCCGAAGTTGTTATGCACTTCGTCCTTAATTTCAGAGTTCTTTTTTTAATTCTTCGTAGTTTACAGGTAGCCTTAAGCTTTTCTATTGGATACGTTATATATCAAACAGTATTCGGGTGTTAACTAAGCCAAAGGGCTTCCAGTAGTCCGGAATATAGTGACTGTATTGTAGGGAGCAGAAAAATAACAAAAGTCAATACCAGAAATCTTTCTCTCCTCAAATGATTAGGAATCCCATTGCCAAAAGTTCAACTTTCAAATTACTATTATCCATGAATGGCTGCAAATGATCTCCAAGTAGCCGAACATAAAAGTTTCCTTTCAATGACCGGTTTAGTTGGACCAGAGGACCCAGTCCATTCCATGTAAACGCAGCCCACACCATTATGGAACCACCACCAATTTGCACTTTGCCTTGTTGATAACTTGGCTTCGTGGGATCTGCGCCACACTCAAACACAACCATCAGCTCTTACAAATTGAAATCAGGACTCATATTTCCAGGCCAAGGTTTTCCAGCCGTCCAAGGTACAACCGACATGGTCACTAGCCCAGGAGAGGCGCTGCAGGCGATGTCGTGCTGTTACCAAAGGCACTCCCGTCGGTCATCTGCTGCGATAGCCCATTAATGCCAGTTTCACCGCCCTGTCCTAACGAATACGTTCATTGTACCTCCCATATTGTTTTCTGCCGGTTATTTCACACGGTGTTGATTGCCTGTTAGGTCTGACAATACTATCTACATAAATGATCTTTTGAATAGGGTGGATAGCAATGTGCAGCTGTTTGCTGATGATGCTGTGGTGTACGGGAAGGTGTCGTCGTTGAGTGACTGTAGGAAGATACAAGATGACTTGGACAGGATTTGTGATTGGTGTAAAGAATGACAGCTAACTCTAAATATAGAGAAATGTAAGTTAATGCAGATGAATAGGAAAAAGAATCCTGTAGTGCTTGAATACTCCATTAGTAGTGTATCGCTCGACACAGTCACGTCGATTAAATATTTGGGCGTAACATTGCAGAGTGATATGAACTGGAACAAGCATGTAATAGCAGTTGTGGGGAAGGCGGATAGTCGTCTACGGTTTATTGGTAGAATTTTGGGAAGATGTGGTTCATCTATAAAGGAGACCGCTTATAAAACGCTAATACGACCTATTCTTGAGCTCTGCTCGAGCGTTTGGGATCCCTATCAGGTCGGATCGAGGGAGGACAAAGAAGCAATTCAGAGGCGGGCTGCTTGATTTGTTACTGGTAGGTTTGATCACCACGCGAGTGTTACGGAAATGCTTCGGCAACTCGGGTGGGAATCTCTAGAACAAAGGAGGCGTCCTTTTGGTGAATCACTACTGAGGAAATTTAGAGAACCATCATTTGAGGCTGACTGCCGTACAATTTTACTGCCGCCAACTTACATTTCGCGGAAAGACCACAAAGATAAGATAAAAGAGATTAGAGCTCGTACAAAGGCATATAGGCAGTCATTTTACCCTCGTTCTGTTTGGGAGTGGAACAGGGAGAGAACATGCTAGATGTGGTACGAGGTACCCTCCGCCGCGCACAGTATGGTGGCTTGCGGAGCATGTATGTAGATGTAGAAGCAAACACCGCTGCTCTCGGTCGTTAAGTGAAGGCCGTCAGGACTGCATTGTTCGTGGTGAGTGGTAATGCCTGAAATTTGGTATTCTCTGCTCACTCTTGACACTGTAGACCTCCGAATTGAAACGTTCCCTTAGAAAAATTTATGAATTATTGTGCTGATAAACCCCTTATGTTATTTGATTTTCAAACAGCTGAGCAAAATTGAACGTGCACAATTTCTCTCTTTACTTATTCAGATCATCAATAAACTGACACACAATATTTTAGCACAACGCAATCTGACTTTCAATAATCCCTACAAAAGAATGGCCATGATTAACAATAACCTATACCTTTCATGAATCACGTACCTCACAAAAATCTTCGTTACTCGAACTACTGCAATGCAGCGAGCGCCAATACTGCCAGCTAAATAAAAGATTCAAACTACTGAAGGCACTAACTACTGATAGGCATAGTTAGCAAATGAAAGATTTTGATAGAGAACAAACAATGTATTTACCTTAACAGTGTTGAAAAGTCAATATATATATATATATATATATATATATATATATATATATATATATCAGTTCATGACATGCAATATTACAAATTTACTGTCTCTGATGAACACACGTCTAGATCATCCGCTCTCAAAACTCCGCCATCTCTCTCCCCACATGCACTACTGCTGGCGGCTCACCTCCAACTGCGCAACGCTACACGCTGTTCACATTCAACTGCCCAACACTGCAATAGCGAGTATTCCAACAATGCTAACCAGCCACTGACTGCACACAGCACAGTAAGTGATTTTCATGCAGAGCGCTACATGGCTTTACCAACATAAAAACTTAAACAGTCTACTTACACCTAAACAGTCTACTTATAGAATATTGGATTCCTTAATGATTTTCGATATGTCCCATGCGTCTATTTCCAACTACCAATGCGCCTTCAAAGTCTGTTAACTCCCATCGTGAGGCCATAAACACGTCGGACACCTTTTCACTTGAATCACAGTAGTACGAATGACATCTCCGCCAATGCGCTGCCTTTTTATACGTTGTGCTTGCTATACTAGCACCATCTGTATATGTGCAAATCGCTATCCCATGACTTTTGTCATTCAGTGTACTAATCATTTGTATATCGAAACATGTATTGCATGACGGTTGTTACATGTTGAAATTTTAATGGCTAATGGTTTGCTTAGAAAGCTCTATCATCACCAATATCGTCGTCATCGTCGTCGGTGTCAGCAAGTTCGATCACTTGGTGATGTGGCCTGTTTGAGTTGACTTGCAACATAGGAAGCCAGCAGATCCTTCCTTATCTGCCAATCTTGAGCTTTCCGTTGCCATTTAGTCTGGCTTCTTTCTTAGGTCTGTCCCTTCTGTTCGGTGCTCTACCTCTTGTTTGGTAAGCTGAACTCTTCATTTGACCGACTACCGGCTTTCATTCGAGCGACATGACCAGCTCACTGCAGTTGCAAGGCATTCACTCCTTCCACTAAGCCACTGATTTTTTTTACGTCTGACATCAATTGCTCTCTTTCTCTCTTTTTCGTGGAGCCCAGCATTGATCTTGCCATTCCACTATGGATTACTATTAGTTTTCTAACAATGAACTCAGTTAGCGTCCTTGTCTCACAGCCGTAAGTTATTACTGGCAGTATAGACTGGTCAAAAGCTGTTTCCTTCAGCTCAGCCGATATCTTAGAATTCAAACCTGAAGAGTATCTTCCAGAAGCTTGTCACCCTAATTTAGTACGTTGACTGTTCCTGTTTTTAGGTAGTCTTTCATACTGCAAGTTGACCCAAACAGACATATTCTGTGATCATTTGCAAGTATAAATCCCTGTGGTGTCTATTTATTCGTCATGGTCTTGGTTTTATCATATTTCTTTTTAGATCACTTCAGATCAGAATAATGGAAGTTCACTAACTAACGTCTGAAGTCTTTCTATTTACAAACTGAACAATATCAGGGATATTATTTTGCAATTCAGACATTGCTTTTTGTAGAACTACTGAAAATAGTTTTGGAGGTATAGAGCCACCTTGTTTTCCAACATTTTAAATGGGAAATTCATTTGTTTCCTCAACAACATTCACAAATTCTGTGAAGGTTTTGCATATGTTGTATAAGTCCTTAATATAAACATGTCCTATTTCTTTTTCTGTCACAGCCTCATAAACAGCTGAGTGACTAATCGAACCGAATGTCTGTTCAAAACCAATGAAGGCAAGCAAAGAAGAAGATGACACTCATTTCTTCTGCTAATTGTTTGCGTAAAGTGAGGGTATGATCAATTTTACTACAAGCTGGACGGAACACAGGTAGCTCAGTGGGTTGAATCACATCATGTGTAGTGCTCAAACTGGAAGTAAAAATTCTAGTAAAAACTACGGACAGAAGGCTGATAATGCGAGTTCTGTACATCTTTAGTACTGCCTTTCTTATGTTTTGGGATTATTTTCACTTTGTTTATTATTTAATACTAGAGAAAAACCTTTCCCAAAAGAATGTGTAAATTTCCTGGATTATATGCTTCGTTCCAATGCCTTTAATATCTTCAAATGTTCTGAATAACTTGCAACAAAGTTCCATAAATATCGTGAACTTTTTGTCAAACGCTTGCAGTATCACTAGCAAGTGGCAGTACTGTGCCACAAGCAACGAGTGTCTCAAATTCAGCAGCCACTGCGTCACTCAACATGCATACTTCAGCGTTCACTTTCATTTTTTATAAATCCTTTTTGGTGAACTTGATGGCTAATTTGTATTTTCTTTCACAGTCTCTCGAAGAGAGTTGATAAGTGTCCCTCAACAAAGCACTATCAGTCAAAACATTAAAGTAATAACTGAAGAGCTGTACACCAACTATCTCTGATACATCATAGTAGTCATAGAAATGGATTTTTACTTTCATGTTCTAATTACGGACTAAATTCTAAGTACTGAGTAACGACTAGTCACTGCCTCATATAGACAAAATTTAAATCTTCTCTATAAATGCAGGTTTTCACAACCAATCTCCATATCTTTGGAAATGTAAAAGCTGTGACTCATGCTGATGCTTTAGAAAAATGGATTAATAGCTGTTCAGAACTTGAAAAGACGTCGTTAATCGTTATGACCAACAAATTGTTTGCGATCACATCTTTATGTGCATTGCCCACATTCTCCTACTTTATATCACAGATAGAAGAGGTATAATTAAGTTTACCATCAGGGAATTCTCGTCCCTAGACCAACTGACAAGTTTATCATTTCCCAAGAACTACTACGGCTGCTGATTTAAAATAAGCATGTTATCATGACTCCCAAGTTGTATTTGTACATCTTCAGCATAATCTAGAAACCAAGTGAAGCAATAGCGCTACATATACATGATTGTATACTTGCATGTATATAACACTGGCAGAAGTAAAGGACGGGGCCTGAGTCGTGCTTGGGTAGCTCAGTTGGTAGAGCACTTGCCTGCGAAAGGCAAAGGTCCCGAGTTCGAGTCTCGCTCCGGCACACAGTTTTAAACTGCCAGGAAGTTTCACATCAGCGCACACTCCGCTGCAGAGTGAAAATCTCATTCTGAAGACATCATCTATCAGACGTAGAAACCCGATTACCAATTTTCGTTTATGTGGCATAGCTCCTCCTTGGCTTGTAGTTTTTTCCGTCAGTGTATTTCATCTATCTTCTGCAACTATCTTTCTATTAACTGAAATAATCAGCAACCAGCGCAGAAGAGAAATTTTATTTCTTTTCCGGTTTCAGGCACTTAGTACTCTTCTTCAGAAGGTTATAATTATCGAGTTATTTGTGAGTGTAAAAAATACTATGTTTTCAGTATAGTGCTGTGGTATGAGGTTCTTAGTGCCTGTACAAAAATTGTATAAGGAAGTCAAACACCAAGTGCAAACATTATGATAGAATTGGATCTAACAGCAAAGCTGATTACCTCCAGTTCTGGCCTAATGTTTGCACTTGTTAGTTAGCCTCCTTAAACCATTTTTGTATTGGAACTATGAACCACAGCAATGTGTTAAATGCATCTTATTTTTGCCACTCGCAAATAATGCGGTAGTTATCACCTTCTGAAGAACGGCACTAGGTGCCTGAAACCGATAAAGGAAATAAAATTTCTCTTCTGGAACTGGTTGCTGATTATTTTAATTAATAGTGGAAAGGGTACTTAGCTACATTTTTTTAAGTCAAAGTTGCTATTAATGAATATCTCATGACGTTTTGTGGCATTTAACCCAACATCCAAATATTTTTTGTGTTTTCTGCCGTAATGGGTGTCTCCAATTTCAAGTTTCAGAATATGATAAAGGATTCGTAAACTATTATTTCCAGAAACACCACTGAAACTGCTGTTGTTATCCAGGTGCCTTCAGGGGTAGTATTCTGAAATAACAACTGACAGAATTTCCGTAATCTGTTATGTGAAATACCAAGGAGTTCCATTAACATATTCTTGTGAATATTCTTCGGTACACCTTCAATCCTATCTGTAAGAATTATTTCTTTTAACATTACCGCCATTAGTTCTTGAGGGGATTTTTGTTCTGTCATTGCAACTAAACGAAAATATTCTCAAGAACTGTAAAGCAGCTACGGACAGTATGGCCAAACAAATGAAGAATTACCTCCAGTAGGTGTATCACTTTCTTTGCCAATTTCTTTGTCTCGACATCATTTTCCCTATCTTCGATTAACTTCAGCAACCTCAACCAAAGACTGAGAATATTTTCGCGTTTCATTTATGACGTCTTCCATAACATTTAAATAACATTTTCTGTTTTATTTGCAAGTGAGAATGTTAGTTACGTACTTCTGACGTATTTGCCTGCACTGCGAATACTATAACATTCGCAGGTTTATTCATTTATTTTTTGGCTGAGGTGCGTCTTCTGAACTTCCAGACATCCCACTGTGATATAGGTTTATTGCTAACACTGTGCTAACCACAAAACTCTTTCCGATTAGTTACCACAAAATTAAGAACATAGTTGTCTATTTTTGATTCATAGCGGCAATACCAACTGACAGTATGCAACATAAGAACACAAAAAGTCTCCGCATTTTACTAAGGAACCAGCTAAGTGGAGTCTTTTGAGTGATTTCTGATCTAAACTCGAAACTTAACATAATGCCGAACCGTAATAAGAGGACGGTGTTTGACTTTTTCAACAGTACACCGTACATTTACTCCCCAACAAAAATATGCCATCATTAACTCATATTATCTTGTTTTGCAGATTGTCTGGTTTCTGACCTATTTATTCTGAACGGTCAGCCCACGAGTGACAGCGTCCGGCCGTCTTAATTTTGGTTTTCCGTGATTTCCCTAAATCGCTTAAGGCGAATGCCGGGATGGTTCCGTTGAAAGCCCTAACCCGGGCTTGTGCCCCTCTCTTATGACCTCGTTGTCGACAGGACGTTAAACCGTAATCTCCTCCTCCCCCTCCTCCTCCACCTCTTCGTCGACGTTTGTGGTGGCTCATTGGTATATTAAATAATGCACGCACTGCATTTAATATCAGGTTCCTATTTTTCGAATTTATAGAATGGTTTGGCTCCAAGTGTATGGAACAAAACTTCACGTCATTGTGCTACATACGCCCTCTTTCCTTAAACATACCGTGCTACAAAGCAATATAAATGAAGCTCTTCACATGCATCAGATATCGTATTCAACAGCGTAGCTTACTGACTAGTTAAAGGGGGGACATTCATGAAAAACGCACGCACTATTTAAAAGATGAATCAAATCTACAATTTTCAAAAAATAAGGTATGTACTTTTTCCTCAGAAACAATTGAAGAGAAAAAAAATGGTTCAAATGGCTCTGAGCACTATGGTACTCAGCATCTGAGGTCATCAGTCCCCTAGAACTTAGAACTACTTAAACTTAACTAACCTAAGGACATCACACATATCCAGGACCGAGGCAGGATTCGAAACTACGACCGTAGCAATCACGCGGTTCCGGACTGAAGTGCCTAGAATCCCACGGCCACCGCGGCCGGCTATTTTGAAGAGATTTTTACATAATGTTTACTGGTTCTCTGTTTCATCTTTTTGCATGTAGTAAGCTTCAGTTACGAGGATTTTTTGAGCATATCGATTAGGAGAATTTTAATATTTTTTAATTATAATTTCATAACTATAATATAAAATTCATGCAAAATTCCAAACACCTTGCCCCTATCTTAGCTTACACAAAGATGGCAAAATTTGCTCTTGAGATATCATTTACTGGGTTTATAGAAATAAGTGTACAACATTTCATAACTCTAACTTTCATGTATTCTGAGAAAGGGGTCCATAAAGCTCAAAAAACATGATTATCAGGAAATGCAATTTAAAGTTCAACCTAACTTTTTTCTTATGTCATATCTTCAGAAGTTCTCAGATTTTTACTGAGGGTCGTCTTTCCCTTCAAGGCTTCTCTTCTGATTTCTTGTTTGCTGTCTTCTTTCCTTTGCCAGATCTACGTTTGACTTTTCACCTGCAAACAGAAGTTGTAAATATGTGCTTCTCAATATGTCTTAAGTGAAATTTCCTATCTTAGAGTCTGTTCTCTTTAATGGCCACGATAACTTGACGATCTCGCTAGCGCTACCAGAAGCGGAGAAAATCGGCGCTACTTGAAAGATATCCATTTGCTCCTAGCGCTGCAAACGTCAGGCTGCCCCTAGATGCGAAGTATTACAAATGGCTTGCGTCCACTAGCAACTAACTTCCTTAAGCACTTGCTGAGGCGTTTACATTGGAACAAAAACTTACACAAGTTTACTTCTTCAGGTCACTGGGACAAGTTTATTTCAGGAACTCGCCGCAAGTACTTGTTACAGAAGCGCAGTTATTCTTAAAAACCAGAGCAGTCGCCACTGTTATCGTATTATTATTAATGAATAAAAATCATTTCGAAATCCAAAAATAAAAAATTTAAAAACATAAAAGAGGAGTAAACATTGGTATCACCAATAAATGCTATTCCAATTAACTAAAATCAGAGGACTTCACATAGATTAAAAACTTGGGGAAGTCGTACGCAAATTTCGAACATGTCTTGTCTATTGTATCATCAAGTATTGGATAATAGAAAACAGAAATGCGGCTCAGTATCTCACCAAGAGAATACCTGTTGATTACTATTCGATTTTTGCAAGCGGTATTTACAATTTTTATCATACATGTAATGCATTTACGCTCAAGATGACATTAAGAAAATCAGCTAAAATTGAAAGACGTCTGTACCTAGTTCTAGTATCCATTCTCATGAAACAAATTGAATAATAAACTCTTTTCGCAGTTCCTTGACTGGTAGGGCCAATTAGTCTTTAGGGGTACCAACAATACATTTGTTTCGGCGCATCTGTCTTTATGCCATTCTGCTTTTCGACAGCCGGCCGGTGTGGCCGAGCGGTTCTAGGCGCTTCAGTCTTGAACCGCGAGACCGCTACGGTCGCAGGTTCGAATCCTGCCTCGGGTATGGATGTGTGTGATGTCCTTAGGTTAGTTAGGTTTAAGTAGTTCTAAGTTCTAGCGAACTGATGACCTCAGATGTTAAGTCCCATAGTGCTCAGAGCCACTTGAACCTTTTCGGCAATAATATTTTCGCGTCGGTACAGAACAATCACAATTTTTGTAAGTTTGAGAAAAACTTCGACAAAAGACAAATTCGGCAAGTACTTGCAATCAACACACAAGAAACTAAACGAATTTTCACCTCCAACTGAGCGCACCCTGATTTGAGATTTCCTTACAAATTAAAACTGTATGCCAGGCCGAGACTCGAACCTGGGATCGCTGTCTGGCGCAGAGTTTTAATTTTTAAGGAAGCTTTGTGCAAGGAACTGTTTACACTAAGTTGCGAACCCCCTGAATTTAATGAAACTAGCGGACGTCGGCGGGAGGGTGGCGGGTTACCAGATTTGGTCGTTCGTAATATTCCATATAATTCTGCGACCGTGTGGATAATGCGCCATACCGCAGAAGTAATTTCGATAGAATGCCTAATAAATACGAGCTCAGTATTACGGTGTTAGAACGGTTGCCAGACGGGTAAATAAACTGTAACGACTCAGTGAGGAAGACTGAATTGTTACCTACAATAAACGATAGCAAATCAACCGTGAAAGTGTACATTTCGGATAAAATCGCTCAGAGCAGGCGCCACAAAGTAGTGTGTTTCCCGTCCTACAATGGTGATGTAAATCCGATACAGTTGGCATAGGGCAAAATAAAACAGAGTTTCAGGAAGAACACGGTTCAAAAATGGTTCAAATGGCTCTGAGCACTATGGGACTTAACATCTAAGGTCATCAGTCCCCTAGAACGTAGAACTACTTAAACCTAACTTACCTAAGGATGACACACATATCCATTCCCGACGCAGGATTCGACCCTGTGACCGTAGCGGTCTGGCGAAGAACACTGTCGCTGGTGACATGTCGAAGGAAAGATTGCAGACTCTTGTTAATGCTGCTTTCCCTTCAGTTAATGCACAAGACTGACAAGGCAATTACAGGAAAGTGGAGCAGTTGGATCAAGAGCGCTGAACACGAGATGGAATAATGGAAACAGCCATCGATGAAGTTATCATCAATACCATGCCCTCAAGCGATAATGACAAATGATCATCATCATCATCTTGATTCTAACACAAATCACAGTGATCTTTAGTGAACATCACTATGACAATTCTTTCAGGTATAGTTAATTACACTTTGTAAACATTACTGCTGTGATGCGTTTAACAAATGAAATGTGCAAACAGGTTCCAAAAATAAGTTTTTTTACTTTATATTCATAGTGTCGAAAATTGCACGTTTATCTAGTTTCATTTTTGATTGTTTTCTACATCTACATACATACTCCGCAATCCACCACACGGTGCGTGGCGGAGGGTACCTCGTACCACAACTAGCATCTTTTCTCCCTGTTCCACTCCCAAACAGAACGTGGGAAAAATGACTGCATATATGCCTCTGCACGAGCCCTCTTATCTTTGTGGTCTTTCCGCTCAATGTAAGTTGGCGGCAGTCAGCCTCAAAATGCTGGTTCTCTAAATTCCCTCAGTAGCGATTCACGAAAAGAACGCCTCTTTTCCTCTAGAGACTCCCACCCGAGTTCCTGAAGCATTTCCGTAACACTTGCGTGATGATCAAACCTACCAGTAACAAATCTAGCAGCCCGCCTCTGAATTGCTTCTAGGTCCTTCCTCAATCCGACCAGGTAGGGATCCCAAACGCTTGAGCAGTACTCAAGAATACGTCGTATTAGTGTTTTATAAGAGGTCTCCTTTACAGATGAACCACATCTTCCCAAAATTCTACCAATGAACCGAAGACGACTATCCGCCTTCCCAACAACTGCCATTACATGCTTGTCCCACTTCATATCGCTCTGCAATGTTACGCCCAAATATTTAATCGACGTGACTGTGTCGAGCGCTACACTACTAATGGAGTATTCAAACATTACGGGATTCTTTTTCCTATTCATCTGCATTAATTTACATTTATCTATATTTAGAGTTAGCTGCCATTCTTTACACCAATCACAAATCCTGTCCAAGTCATCTTGTGTCCTCCTACAGTCACTCAACGACGACACCTTCCCGTACACCACAGCATCATCAGCAAACAGCCGCACATTGCTATCCACCCTATTCAAAAGATCATTTATGTAAATAGAAAACAACAGCGGACCTACCACACTTCCTTGGGGCACTCCAGATGATACCCTCACCTCCGATGAACACTCACCATCGAGGTCAACGTACTGGGTTCTATTACTTAAGAAGTCTTCGAGCCACTCACATATTTGGGAACCAATCCCATACACTCGTACCTTAGTTAGGACTCTGCAGTGGGGCACCGAGTAAAACGCTTTCCGGAAGTCAACGAATATGGCACCCGTCTGATACCCGTCATCCATGGTTCACAAGATATCATGTGAAAAAAGGGCGAGTGGCGTTTCGCAGGAGCTTTGCTTTCTAACGCCGTGCTGATGCATGGACAGCAACTTCACTGTCTCAAGGAATTCATTATATTCGAACTGAGAATATGTTCGAGAATCCTGCAACAAACCGATGGTAAGGATATTGGTCTGTAATTTTGAGGATCCGTCCTTCTACCCTTCTTATACACAGGCGTCACCTGCGCTTTTTGCCAGTCGCTCGGGACTTTACGTTGGGCAAGAAATTCGCGATAAATGCAAGCTAAGTAAGGAGCCAATGCACTAGAGTACTCTGTGTAAAACCAACACATAAATAATACATTAGTTATAGGTAAAACTCTCGAGCAACAAATTTCATGATTTCCGTTTCGACGGAAGTGCCACTTAAGCTGGCAATATTTCCGCGAGTGCAGCCTCCGATTTCGTGTCAGGTGCAAAACGAGGTTAGTGGTGCCGGGGCTGCCTTCCCCTCACCGCTCCTCACCCCTCGGCATCCATAATGCGGGGGCACGGCCGTTCCCGCCAGCCATCGTGCCAACCCGTCAGCTTATCGTGGACAGACAATACCTTCATCCTCCCTACGTTTCCATCATTAAACACTAGAACTGCACCATAAGTTGCAATTCTGACAACCGTAGCACATGAAAATGTGGTTTTAGGGCATCGTTTCGGTGTGAATGAATTTACTCATTTGGGTTCTAGATTTTTTAGAAGTTCAAGAACGACCACAATCCAGTAAGTGTGTTTCACGACATCCAGAATACAATTTTTAAGCCTCTCCTTGTCATCCCTCTGAGCCTACAGATACACTATTAGCCATTAAAATTGCTACACCAAGAAAATGCAGATGATAAACGTGTATTCATTGGACAAATATATTACACTAGAACTGATAAGTGATTACATCTTCACGCAATTTGGGTGCGTAGATCCTGAGAAATCAGTACCCAAAACAACCACCTCCGGCAGTAATAACGCCCTTGATACGCCTGGGCATTGAGTCAAACTGAGCTTGGATGGCGTGTACATGCAGCATCAACTAGATGCCACAATTCATCAAAAGTAGTGACTGGTGTGTTGTGACGAGCCACCATTGCTCGGCCACCATTGACCAGACGTTTTCAGTTGGTGCGAGATCTGGAGAATGTGCTGGCCAGGGCAGCGGTCGAACATTTTCTGTATCCAGAAAGGCCTGTACAGGACCTGCAACATGCGGTCGTGCATTATCCTGCTGAAATGTAGGGTTTCGCAGGGATAGAATGAAGGGTAGAGCCACGGATCGTAACACATCTCAAATGTAACGTCTACTGTTCAAAGTGTCGTCAATGTGAACAATAGGTGACCGAGACGTGTAACCAGTGGCACCCCATACCATCACGCCGGGTGATACGCCAGTATGGCGATGACGAATACACGCTTCCAATGTGCGTTCACCACGATGTCGCCAAACACGGATGCGACCATCATGATGCTGTAAACAGAATCTTGATTCATCCGAAAAAAATGGAGTTTTTCCATTCGTGCACTCAGGTTCGTCGTTGAGTACACCATCACAGGCGCTCCAGTCTGTGATGCAGCGTCAAGGGTAACCGCAGCCATGGTCTCCGACCTGATAGTGCATGCTGCTGAAATCGTCGTCGAACTGTTCGTGCAGATAGTTGTTGTCTTGCAAACGGCCCCATCCGTTGACTCAGGGATCGAGACGTGGCTGCACGATTCGTTACAGTCATGCGGATAAGATGCCTGTGAGCTCGACTGCTAGTGATACGAGGCCGTTGGGATCCAGCACGGATGTTCCGTATTACCCTCCTGAACCCACCGACTCGATGTTCTGCTAACAGTCATTGGATCTCGATTAACGCGAGCAGCAATGTCGCGATACGATAAACCGCAATCGCGATAGGCTACAATCCGACCTTTATCAAAGTCGGAAAGGTGATGGTACGCATTTCTCCTCATTACACAAGGTATCACAACAACGTTTCACCAGGCAACGCCAGTGAACTGCTGTTTGTGTATGAGAAAACGATTGGAAACTTTCCTGTGTCAGCACGTTATAGGTGTGGCCACCGGCGCCAACCTCTTGTGAATGCTCTGAAAAGCTAATCATTTGCATATCACAGCATCTTCTTCCTGTCGATTAAATTTCGCGTCTGTAGCACGTCATCTTGGTGGTGTAGCAATTTTAATGGCCAGTAATGTATGTACACCAACTAACGTGGCACCGATGAAGACCGCGATGTTCATCTGTTAACGCCATGAGGAAATATGTAGCCCCTACTGCAGTTTTCATGTCACTTACAATGCCTGACAACCTTGCCATGATACACTTACATAAATCTCCGTCAGTATCACAGGGCAAAACAAGAATTGCTTCTTCATAAACAAAAGAGTTTGTTGTGTTATTGTTTCTAAGATACAGAACACTGTCACAGATGATCTATAAAACCAAAATGTAAATATAACAGCCTTCTAGATGTAACCTGTTCAAGTTTGCTTGAAAGTAATCTACAGAATCGTTGTTGCTTCAAAAATTGGGTGTGTCAGGAAGGTTGCGTCACAGTTTTAATTATTTTTCAGGCACTCGGGTGCGATTTCACCATTGAAACTTTGAGAACTTACTGTCCATCAGTTCCAATAATAAATAAAAAATAGACTGAAAACTGAATTTCATGTACGTCCCCCCTCAACGCGACACAATCGCAATCTATAACGACAACGAGCAGGAGTGTCGCTTCTGATTGTGCTAGTAGGCTCTTGCACTTCTCCTTCTTAACTATATTTCACTACATCCTCAAAGACATAAAAACTGTTATTTCTATTAAATATAAAACACAATCTTTTACGTTAAATGAGAAATTACAATAAACGATATAAAATCAGTGAATCATGTTATGACAAGACGTTTTCGTTACGACATCCACAACATTTTTTGAAAACAGCATTAGCCCCTCCTCACTCAACATGAACTGCCATATCGAGTGAAATGGGCTAGGAATGTGGTCACCGCAGCTGCACTCGTATAGGTCCTAGACGTGGAGTAGATCATACACCGTCTGGTCAGTCTGATTTGGGCTATTGACGATTTCCCTAAATCATTAGTGGCTAATGCTGGGGTGGGTGCCTTCACTAACACCCACTTCCTCTTACATCAAGAGATTTGTGCTCCATCTCTATTTTTAAATTTGAGCCAAAGTAGAGTATGTACCTATCTTCCAAGAGAGGTCGATCTCAAGACACTGTTGTTCTGATATAATAGCCTGACAAACACAGTCCAGCCCTTTAAAAATGTTTCGAACAGTTAATAAAGCGCAGTATAGTATTACCTTAATTCGTTACTCTTTCATTGTGGGAGTGCTCTATCTTTGGCGTAATTTCTCTGCAGGACTCTTCAGTGGAGTGAGCATGGAGAGTGGGGTAGCAACGGCACCCTGGGCACTGACAGACAAACCCCGCGAGAGGGCGTACCGGATGGCGGAGGCGCTCGGCTTCCAGACGCAGGGCGATAACCACACTGACGACGACGACGCGAGGCTGGCTGCCTTCCTTCGTGCCGCCAATTACAAAGACCTCACCGACGACGACTCTATCGCACTCACGGATTTCGTAAGTGAATTATTTCCTAGCGCAAAACATGGATACCAGTTTAATCAGCAAATGGCTATTGAACCGTTTGTTCGAAACAAACAATTACTAAATACACAGTTAGTTACAGTTATAATTAAATACGTTTTCATAGATAAAAATCACGACAAACTTGTAATGTGGAGCATGTAAACAGAACAAATATAAAATACTTACGTACAATTAATTTTTTTAATGTATAGCCGTATGCTGACCATTTACATTATTAATGACTCATTACCTCTGTTCACAAATTTCTCTATGGTGTAGAAGGAGTCGTTGAGGAGAAACCTCTTTAATCCACACTTAAAAGCACTTCTGCTATCTGTCATGAATTTTATTTCCATAAAAGAATTTTATAGCTGCTTATTTCATCCCTTTCTGCGGCAAGGTTAAATCCATTATAAGGGAAGGGGGTTATTTTGCCCTCTATTGTCAAACATGTGAATATCTCTGTTGCTGTGAGACTTATGTGTGTCGCTGAAAACAAATTTTCGCAAGTGAAGAAAGGTACCGTGAGGCTGTGGTTAATGTTTCCAGCTACTTTTTTGCCTGAATAAAGAATTGTCTGAGAATATCATTTCACAAGACATCAGTGAACAAAAATATGCCAAATAACTTAACAATTTCTTTACACCAAAGTTGGCGTTAATTCTTTTGGCAAAAGTAACCGAACCTAATCGTTTAGCAGGTCCACTACATGGTTTTTACAGTCGAAGTTTTCAACATAAGCATACCTAACCTTTTTATTACTTCTTGTTGGTAAACTAGGTTAACAGGTGAGCAATTTTTGACAGTACAGAACTGCGTACCGTGCGTTTTATCAGAGCTTAAGGCTAGCCTATTTGTGCAACACTATTTCCTCTGTTAATACTTCTTTGCTCAGCTTCACAACAATGCTTGTATCATCTGCAAAATGTCTACTGTAATGCTTCTTTCTGATTCAAATAAAATGGCAGATCGTTAACATAAACAATAACAGTAGTGGGTTAGTGATCGAACACTATGGTACTTCCATTGCAATCTCTCCCAGTACAGGTGACGTAGTGACCGTGTTTGTATTACTCAAACAGCCTAAGATAACTTTTTGCATTCTATTTCGTAAATAAGAACTGAACCAGGCATGTGCTGAACTACATATTCCACAAAAAATTGACTTCCTCAGTAGAATATTATGAATGACACAATTAAATGGCTATGATAAGTCACAGAAGATCGCAATTGGTGATGTTTTATCATTAAAAGATCTTGTTATGTACTCAGTTAGTGTACAAATTGCTGACTCAGCAGAACAGTCCTTTTGAAAACCAAACTGTATTTGGCCAAGTATCACATTGGTACAGAAAATTATGTAAGGTGTGACACCGGCCGGTAGTCATTGACATCTGACGAGTCACTCTTTTTATAGAGACGCCCAACAATGGCGTATTTCACTCTTTATGGGCAAACACCCTGAGTTAATAATGCATTAAATAACATTACATATTAAAGAGACACAACAGTTTAGTGTCTTATTGGAAATAGCGCCTTCCCGCCAATGCGAACTTTTCCTATTTACATTCACCTTTATCTTCCTTATTTCATATGGATGTGTGAGATTAATTCTTATTTCACAAAATGTCCTCTGTATTGCTTCTTCAGTCTACTATTTTGCTTTCTCTTTTGAACTACTTGCACCATTTTCTCATCTATTTTTAAAAAGTAATAATTAAAAATATCAGCTATACATATCCTTCCTTTTATAGTGCTCTCTCTTTTAACAATAGTCCACACTGCTGACAGTCGTTTACCTCCAGATAGGCATGCGTCTCTTTAACTTCTGCTAGCTGAATGATACAGTACCTGCAAGGATGCTGCTATCGTGAGCAACACCGGTAGGTAAATTTTATGTATCCTAATTATAAATGGTTAAAAGCACGTCCAGATTACTTTCACTGCTAGAATCCTTTAGGAATTGATCTCTTCTTCCTGTCTGATAGAAGGAACAGTAATTCATCAACTTTTTTCATGATAACTTCACAAGTAACTAGTGGAGACCTGCATACTGTCACAAAAGTAAATATTACATTTCCCAGTAGTAACTCACAAGCACATGATTTTATATCCTGATAGATACAGAGCTTACTTATCTCTATATTTTTGTGTTTACATCCTTTTCTTACGAATCCGACAACTCCTCCTTTATCCATATGGTATCTACATGAGTATACAGTTACCTCACTTACTATTGTAATTTCTATCCCTCTAGTTTATGGTGTTCAGACAGGCAAATGACATGAATTCCTTTCCAGCTATTACAATCTTGTAAACAAATTAACAAGTCATTTACTTTATTTTTACCCCCTAATATTGTGATGAAGCACATTGAGTTCACTTTTCCCTCAGTTATTACAAGACGAACTGGTAGTTTCTGTCAATTTAATTCCCTTTAATGCTTTGTGTCTAAATTTTGTTCTGACGTAAATTCAGTGTCTCACTCGACCACAGGAATATTCCTCTGCGTACTGGAGGGCACCCTCGTGTTTTCTGCTAATAGATCTACTAATTTATTCTTACTCTTCCCATTCAGATGTAAACCATGATAAGAATCTACCCATCTTCATATCGCAACTACTGGAACAGTATCAGTACGAGATTTTTCATCCATCCGAAGTACTCCTCTCAGCTTTACGACCGCTCACCTTATGGCAAACCCAGGGCTGGTCATGGCGTCAGAGAACCTCCACAGAACCCGCGTTTGTCGCTGTTAGCTACTCCTCTTTCGTCCAGGTCACCCTTAAAATAGTTTTTTTTTTCACAAAGCTTGTGATCTGGTACTCAGAACATAATTTTTCCTGTAGCTGCTGTTTTACATCTCTCGCATGATTGCTACTTGTGTTTCACGTGACTTATCTGTAATTTTCTTAACGTTATTCTGCTCCTCCCCATATTTCACAACATCGGTATGAGGTTCTCCCTTCTCTAATTCCGGTAGCAAGAGAAATCTATTGCTTAGCAGCATTTCGAAATTTCCCCTGCTCACCCGCTCCTTACCACCTTTTCCAGCACCCTTCTCTTTTTCCGTTCAACTGTTGTAACTCAAATTTCCGTTTTTCTAACTCTGCCTGGCTGACGCAAATACTCGCCCCTTGTTGCTCGATTTTCCGGCTTTCCTGTCATGACATACAGTTCCATGGAAGAGACCCACTGATCACTCCATTCTGTTCCCCACTGCAACCATCCCAATGAAACTTTAACATACAATTTTCGCAAAACACTCACTGTTTACACAATCTGCGACAAAATCCGCACTTATCACATATGGCTGATAGATTTTACCGCTAGACAAAATAAAACAAATGTAATAGAAATTTATGTTACATTTTTCATAAGATGCACCAAAATGCAAACCTAAAATTACCACTAGGCACACTAAGAAAATACACTTTTTATGCTCTTTTGGCTTATTTCACACGGTACTAACACTTACACTAATGTAATTACACTTATACATACAGCAACAAGAAACAGTTAAAAGTAACTTCCAATCTCTTATTTAAGTAATTATGTACGAGAGAAGAACTCCCAACTAACTAACTGTAACACTCCACCTGTCACTTATCTGGTTTTGGCGTGTGTTCTCCCCAGCTAATTGACTAACAGATCAACAGAGAGTGCAAAACTGCCCCAATATCGGATAACGCAAAAAAAAGCAATAAGGTCCTGTGACTCGTGATTGAATTGCGGTGGCAGTGTTGACATTAATTGATTCAGAATTGATCACTTTTAATTAAAAAGGGGTGCACATTGATGTTATATTCAGCTATTGAACACCAGATGCAAATGTTGAACATAAAATTAATTAAGAAAGTGACTTGGGATTTCAACTACTACATTGAAAACAGATGCAGTCAATTAGCACAAATTTATTTTAACTCCCAACCTTCATTCATCATATTAAAAGACTCTCCTATCAGGCAGTGGTAATAAATTGCGTTTTCGTGGAGTAAAGTGCAATAACTCAAAAGTAATTCCTATCGACTGACCCTGGCGTAAGGCGAAGTGTGGCCCATGAAACCCTCGAGGAAACTTTGCTGACATGATCCAACAAATTAATCAGTGGCCAGAGCGGGCGCAATATCACTGAATACAGGGGCGTCATTGTGCGGACGTCGGCCGACCTCGTGGTGCTGCAAGGCTGTGCTCATCTATTCACTCCTAGCTATCTTGCTCAGTACATAGCTGAACCAAAACTTCCTATCTCTAAGCTCAATCGTTCCATTTGCTAAGTCCTAAACTGCAGAGATGCTCACTCTTTCTCAGGCAAGCTGAGTAAAGCACACCACATCCGCACTCCAGGCAAGTTGGGAACGGAAGACCACTACAGGGACTTCTCCCAGTCCGCTCTTTGCCTCTGTTTCCACTCCAGCAAAATCACTCACGCCAATTGCAGTGTAAGTCGCGTTAATTATGCGTTGCTTCCCAGTGCCAACTGATGCCTGCTCTGGGAAGTGAACAAATTCCCACAAAATTTCCCTTCCTCTCAACTTCTGCTTTTTAGCTCCTCCAGGGCACTCATCAAGGTTAGCGTCTGCACAAAACACCAATTTTTCCGGAATTCTGACTCCCAGGAGAGTACTTGAAATTCCTTGGTCCTATGTTCCCATCAGAGGCTGGCGAATTTCATTCTGTCGCTCTTCACCTGATTTACTTCCGACTCTGTGGACCGTGAATTCAGCGTGAAGTTGCTATAGATATGAACACGCATATTTTGGACTCTATTGACTGCTCCACCTTAGCTTTACATGGCTTACTCACATGTTTCACTGAAAACAGGATGACAGACATTTATCAACAGGCGTACAAGTTATCTGTCTGCTTTCCGGTACACCAGCATGGGGTCAACCACCCACTCACTATCACTCATCTTAAGGCAGCTGGAGGCCACGCCCCATTACCACTTTCTCAGAGCTTGAGCTGCCCTAAGCTGCCTATTGTTACTTCCCTTTGCCATTCCCCAGCCAGTCACAGTCAACTCAAATACTTCCCTGGGATAAACTAGCCTCCAGTAAATCAATGCGTTTCCACAAAGTTTTCATCTTGTGTGAATTACTTTAAAACCATCACCCGACATTAATTATTCCAATACGTCCATACTATACCCTCTACAAGATGCATTGTGCCTTGTCAGTCATTTTTGTGGAGCCCTACTGTTCACTCAACGTGAGTTAGGTGATCTTTAATGACTTCATGTAAGGGGCATAGCTCTTGCCATCTTACATAACTTAGCTGCTACATAGATACCTGTGTTTCAGTATTTGAGTGACAAATGAGATTAAAGCTTCAGATACCTAATACTATTGCGCTGCAAGCTAAAGCATGCATTTTAATGAATCCCACAACCACAAGACTGAGAGCTCAACCTAAGACACATAAACCTCATGTTTCATTGAGGCCTATTATTAATTCTAACAGTACACCGGCCTCCAAAGTCTCTCATCTGCTTAATGAAAGTCTGAAGCAGTGCTATACTCTTTATAAGTCACACTCAGATAAGAACACAAAATTAAAGATATTGAAATTTCTGCTGGTGCCAGGTTTGCCACGTTTGTTGTAACTAACCATTTCCAAATGTGCCAACTGAAAACTTAGTACTATATAAAAATATTGTTAATTGCAGAAATATCAGAAATCAAGGACATATTGCAGCTAATATTGTGAAACAATTACTTTACATTTAATGCAAAAGTGCACCAACAGAAAGAGAGTCTTGCCATGGGCAGTAGTATATCGAGTTTCCTGGCTAATATCTTCCTCAGCCATCTGGAAATTAAGTTCTGTAAAGAAAACAAAAGACTCAAAAGGAAAATAATATTTTACCAGAGATATGTTGATGATACCTTGCTGCTCTTTAATGGAACAAAAGAGAATATTGAAGAGCTACTACCATTGTTCAGTTCTTTCTGCAAAAGCACTGACTACAGATATATTCATCTTCGATCATGCCATATACAATAACATCTTTGAAGAGTTAGCAAAAGAGTTTATGGAAATGTACCTCTTGAGTGAAGTGATATGCATTAACAGGATGAAGGAACCAATGTATGATGGTGTTAAAAAGTTAAAAACACTTTTCTTGAATTATGTGGTAAGTTTACACTGTTTTGCACATTTTTCCATATTCGATTTCCAAAATTCATAACATCAAACCTTATCATGAGAGGAACGTGCATTTCACCTCGTTCAAGAGCAAAAATAAATCTTGTACTAAGACAACTTACGCCTGAGGATGACCCCACGGCGTCCGAAATGCATCGTGTAGTTAATAAAACACGAAAATGTTTGAGTGAAGACATTTTGAGTAGCATGGAGAGCATGGAGAGCTGCATAAAACCAGTCTCAGGACTGAAGACCACAACAACAACAAGAACCAATGTCCCTTCCAGATGCAAGCCAGCTGTTTCCTGAAGATGGCCTAATAAGATGAAAACTGGTTCGAAATAAACATAATCATGTTGAGCAAAAAGAATGTACTTGTATTTAACCTTAAATGTGGCATTGTTCTACCAAAAAGTATCGCAAGATTCCATAAATAACATAATAAACTGAATTCATCTGTTTTATATTTGCATTAATAAATATCATTCGGCCAGCAAAAGTGCCTGATCTAAGATGTTTCATTAAAACAAGCTGTGGGTTTTCATCTAAGGATTTGCCTTAACTGTTTTCCCAAAAACTTAGCACTTCGCCTATCTATTTCTTGTATTTCATTGTTTGGATACACAACTGTAATGACTTGAGAAGTTCTATGAGTATTATTGCCTTGGTACATGCTTAGTATTATAAAAGTTAGCTGTAATCCATTTGTTTTGAACGATCTGTCAATGCTTTCAAATATTTAATTAACTGTCTCTTCATTAAGAGGACTGGCGAACGTTTTATCCCTATACTTATCGTTTAACACGGCTTCTTCACTTTATGTTTAAGCTTATTTACCGCTTCTCGTTATTTCCACCTCTTTTCTTTCGATTTGTTTGTATTTATTATTACTAGCAATCCACCACGATCCATTCTTTGTGTATGTTCAGTCCAATTTCTCCTATTTTATTCTGACTTTTCTTTTACATTGCAAATGTTTAACTCATTTCTGTTATCAGTATTTTTCATTCTAATTATTTCACGTTTCTTGGCTCTTCTTAGAAAGCTCTTCTCCATATTTGATTATGCATTTCTTAGTACTTGTTCGCCCTCCATGATTCACTTCCATAAAATAGTGTCACTAGGGTAACAGTCTTGTAACACTTTAATATCGTACGTTTCCCTAGGTTTGAGAGTTTTATTAAAAAGCTGCTGATTGTTCTGCAAATTTTACTAAGTGTACTAACTTTATTTTGTATGTTGCTTCGTCATAATTTCACGTTACATCACATCCTAAATATTTGAAATGTTTGACTTGTTCTATTATTTTAGTTTAATGACAAATTTTAATCCATGATGGGTGCTTTCCTATAAAAGCTATAGTTCTAGTTTTCTGCACAAGAATTTATATATTATATTTGTAACAGATGTTATTCAATTAATAAACATCTAGCTGCAGTGCATTTTCTTTCCTTGAAACAAGTGTAAGGTAGACAGGGTAAACAAATGGTTTTAATACTGATATGTCAGTCAGCTATGCTACAGTGTTTAAGTATTAAATAGAATAAAAGATACACCAAATTCGATCTCACTTCTTTTGTTTGTATGGATTAAGTCTTTTAGTTTCCGACTAAAACCTGCACACATAATATATTTTCGGACTGGCTCTGAACTTCTAACATGAGATTTCAGAAATATCGTTTACAATTCATTATAAACCATAGATAATTCTTAAAAATTATCGAAAGTCTTCTCAAATTTTAAAAATACTGTGATTCTTGGATAAACTCTCTTTGTTTTTCAAAAACTTGTCCTTAAATTAAAATAGTGTGACTAGTTAAATGTACTTCGCAGTCTATCACTTGTTCATCAGTAAGTAAATATTCAGTTGTTGCTTTCACTCTGCTGTTAATAATTCCAAATTATAGTTTGCAAGTTTCGTCCAGTAGTTCTATTGCTCTTAGTTATATCAAACTGTTTTTCTCCTCTTATTCACACGTTGGTTGTTCTTCCAGTTCTGAAGGATATTCTTTTGCTTCCAACACATATAAAAATATGTAGCAGTCTAAAATAAAGCAGCATTCCCCATGCATAATCAACACTGAATTAAATCAGTCCTTAGCATTTGCTCTCTGGCGCTTATAGCCTCCATAATTTATTTTATATTAATATCATCCATTCATTTTAGCTTATATACTTTCGACAGACTGTAAAATTTTATGTTTTTCTCCAGTCCTTTTCCTAATGTTGTTTAATTTAGCTGTCTTCCTTTCTGACAGGTCCAATGCTTTATGTTTCACAATCCCATGCTTGTATCACTGGCAAAAAGTAGACAATTTGCGTCTTTTGACAATACTAGTGGAAGATATACGCTTCATATTAGAAACAACAGAGGAACAAAATCAGAAACAATGGAGCACTACATCTGCTTACTTAGAATTTTGATTACAAAACATCTCATAGTATAATCTGGAATATCCCGTACAGTATGAGATTAGGAGTAAATGCTAACCAATGAATATTGTTCATTCTGAAAAATGATATCTTTCTTGTAGTTTCTTATAGTAACACGGTATCCTACATAAAGTGTATACTTTCTCATTACTTTAGAAAGTTTTCTGTTTCAGGTGATACTGTGGCAGTGCACCACATAATGTGATAAAAATGATACTGAATAACTTCGCAAATGTAACAAAACTGATGACGTAATGAAATAAATACTATCACAGAAAAGTAACGAAGACAGTAATCAATTAATATGATCTGTGAATGTAGCTGCAATCTCTGTACCTTTTGCAAAACGATCGCTTTTTCTTCCCTTTTGTTTCTTCGTAGTGTGAGATGCCAATTTGTGACGAGGCACAAAACGTGTAAAGTTTCATTTAATATATAGCCTAAATATAATCAAATATTACTCAGAAGTGTTGTAAAGTTTTATATGTACCAACTCCTATATTCATGAAGCACCAACATCAACGTTTTTATGCAAATTTTATAGGGAAACGTTGGTGCAGAGGTCAGCACCATTGTTCCAAATGATAACGGCCCAGAGTCGTAATAAATGTCTTAATATTTGCTAATTTTGACAAATAGAAACAAATGTAAAAGTAAGAGAAGTCTCTTGATTAGTGATTCTTCCTTTGATACAGTAACAGTAATCAGTTTTTCCAATATTCACTCAAATTTCAGTAAAATGACTTCAGTAAAATATTTTGATTCCTGCTTAACGGAAACTACGAGAATCCCCTTAACGTTACCATTTCACTAAAGTAAATCAAATAACTAATAAAATTCAACTGCAGTAATAATAGCAGACATTTTGTCAGTGGATGGTGTCTTTTAATCCCAAAACATCGTCTCGGGCAAACTAACGGCGAAAAGTACCACAACGGAGTCACTGTCGTAAGTAATTTTCCAGTTGTGAAGCGGCCAGAATAACACTAACTCCAACGTTTCGTACCTCATAAATAACAATATGTAAAAGAACCACCACAACACCTCGTATACAGTTATGCCGAACCGCTCTTATTTAGACCCATGAGTAGCTAATATCTTTCATTCTAAGAACATTGCGCCCCTTATTCAGGAGAAGCGCTGTCCATTGGCGCTGGCGTTCCTGCCCGTCGTGGAACCGCCGTCGGACTCAGCGGTGATCGTCGAGCCTCCAGCGGACGTTCTCAAGGCAGGCAGCTACAACCAGGTGTCCATCATGCTGGGTGTCACTTCCGGAGAAGGGGCCGTCGTACTCATGTGTAAGTAAAAAGACTGTGAATTCTCTGGCTCCATTTCCTCTGCTTATATCATCCGTGATTCCTTGCATTTTTTATAAAGCTATAGTCAAACTCTACGTCTATACATTGTACTGTGGCGTGGGGATTCTCCTGCCTCCTTTGAGATTCTGGATCGAGTTCAGAGTATTTTGCTACGTTTTGGCTCAATTACTTGATTTATAAAAAAAACTACAATTATTGCACACTCCAGAAGAACTTACACTATGATTTATTTGGATCTGAGAATAGTGCTCGTCTCAGTTTGACTGCATTAGTTGAAAAATTTGACGGTGGAGTGTGTAAAATCCCAAAGTCATTGATTGACAGTCGTAGGACAGGTCCTCACATTTTATCTTTATTCTGTTTGTTGAGGCTGATTACCTTTGGCTGTGTTGAATCTTTCTGTAGTATTGTATGAATTAACAAGACAAGTACACTACTGGCCATTAAAATTGCTACACCAAGAAGAAATGCAGATAATAAACGGGTATTCATTGGACAAATATATTATACTAGAACTGACATGTGATTATATTTTCACGCAATTTGGGTGCGTAGACCCAGAGAAATCAGTACCAAGAACAACCGACTCTGGCCTAATACCGGCCTTGATAAGCCTGGGCATTGAGTCAAACAGAGCTTGGATGGCGTGTACAGGTACAGCTGCCCATGTAGCTTCAACACGATACCACAATTCATCAATAGTAGTGACTGCTGTGTTGTGACGAGCCAGTTGCTCGGCCACCACTGACCAGACGTTTTCAATTGGTGAGAGATCTGAAGAATGTGCTGGTCAGGGCAGCAGTCGAACATTTTCTGTATCCAGAAAGGCCCATAGAGGACCTGCAACATGCGGTCGTGCATTATCCTGCTGAAGTGTAGCGATTCGCAGGGATAGAATGAAGGGTAGAGCCACGGGTCATAACACATCTGAAGTGTAACGTCCACTGTTCAAAGTGTCGTCAATGTGAACAAGAAGTGACCGAGACGTGTAACCAATGGCACCCCATACCATCACGCCGGGTGATACGCCAGTATGGCGATGACGAATACACGCTTCCAATGTGCGTTCACTGCCATGTCGCCAAACACGGATGCGACCATCATGATGCTGTAAACAGAGCCTGGGTTCATCAGAAAAAAGGACGTTTTGCCATTCGTGCACCCAGGTTCGTCGTTGAGTACACCATTGCAGGTGCTCCTCTCTGTGATGCAGAGTCAAGGGTAACCGCAGCCATGGTCTCCGAGCTGATAGTCCATGCTGGTGCAAACGTCGTCTAACTGTTCGTGCAGATGGTTGTTGTCTTGCAAACGTCCCCATATGTTGCCTCAGGGATCGAGATGTGGCTGCACGATCCGTTACAGCCATGCGGATAAGATGCCTGTCATCTCGACTGCTAGTGATACGAGGCCGTTGGGATCCAGCACTGCGTTCCGTATTACCCTCCTGAACCCACCGATTCCATTTTCTGGTAACAGTCATTGGATCTTGACCAACGCGTGCAGCAATGTCGCGATACGATAAACCGCAATCGCGATAGGCTACAATCCGACCTTTATCAAAGTCGGAAACGTGATGGTATGCATTTGTCCTCCTTACATGAGGCATCACAACAATATTTCACCAGGCAACGCCGGTCAACTGCTGTTTGTGTATGAGAAATCGGTTGGAAACTTTCCTGATGTCAGCACGTTGTAGGTGTCGCTACCGGCGCCAACCTTGTGTGAATGCTCTGAAAAGCTAATCATTTGCATATCACAGCATCTTCTTACTGTCGGTTAAATTTCGCGTCTGTAGCACCTCATCTTCGTGGTGTAGCAAAATGAGTGTAAAAGGATAAACGCAAAACACCATATGCCATTACACACTTAATTTCTACAAACTTTCCAGAAAACCTCGAGACCAAACTGTCAGTTTAACGTTGGTGGGAATAGAAATCAGAAACTGTTTATCGCAGAGTGCTGTAGAAGCTGTTAGACACACGTTGCGTAGTCTTGTAGCGCCATGATTCACACAAATGCGAGCTCTTTGTAGAAAAGAGTCCATATGTTCCAGTGTCCAGTCTGCTAACAGAAGCGGGGATCGCCGACATGAAGGAGAACTTCACGGCGCTGGTCGGCTCCCAGCTGCCGCTGCCCACGGAGGAACAGCGGACCCGAGCAGCTGAACAACTGGAGCAATTCTACTTTGGGGACGAGGGCTTCTCTATGAAGCAGATGCAAGCTGTTATTGATGTAAGCATACGGCATTCGCCGCTCCACTGTGGCAGGAAAACACTGCGAAACTGTTTTGAGATAGCTTCAGCCTGACTTCCGTATCATTCGCCAAACGTGAAGGATGCGAGCCGATTTAAGAGGCATTCTTGGTTTGCGCACTTGGAAGAGCAGTTTTCTGAACAAGTTGAGGTTTTTGATTCTGACAAAGAAATGTGTGTAAGCCTCCTCTTAAGGCTCTGCTAAATTTGTTTCTGATGACGTACGAGAGGTGGTGGGAGAGAGGAGATCGTGTAATCATTAAATGTGTTTAGTGAAGGAGCCCTTCACGGATGGCTGATTGTAACAGCCTGGCCGTACAGTTGAGGGCTTTAGTTGAAGATGTACTACGTCAGGCATACCTTGGAGTTTCTCTGTAGCACTACTATGCGTCTTCTAAAGATAACCTCTCGCTGCAGAATATACCACTCGGTTGCGGTTACGTTTATGAAATGGGACTGTAACTATTACGATCATGAAAAAATACAAGAATATTGTTCAGAGAAGAGTCCAAAAATTTGTTACAACGGATACGATTTTACTGAATGATCCACTTCTTGAAACAAATTTAAACGTTACACATGAGGCATTACACATCTCACTCGTATAAATAGTTACTGGACATTCGTGAGTTCAAATGGTTCAAATGGCTCTGAGCACTATGGGACTTAACATCTTAGGTCATCAGTCCCCTAGAACTTAGAACTACTTAAACCTAACTAACCTAAGGACATCACACAGAACCATGCCCGAGGCAGGATTCGAACCTGCGACCGTAGCAGTCGCGCGGTTCCGGACTGAGCGCCTAGAGCCGCTAGACCACCGCGGCCGGCATTCGTGAGTAATAATGATGTTGAACATAGATTCTGTACTAACCTTGAAGGTAGGTTTTAACATATGATCTCAGAAAGATTGACTCAGTTTCATAACACAGTTATACAGTGACTTAACGTTTGCGATCGCACCTGGGTTTGGATTCCATCCGACTCTGCTTGCTACCATAAGAGAGTTTCTGTCTCGAGGATTTCAACCAATCACCGTCCACGAAGTCTGCGCTACAATATATGTGGTGTTTTGTTCAGCCAATAGCAAGCGACGACGTTGTTTCCAGGTGGATTGTGAAGCCTTAACTCATCACCAATACGCCACCGGCGTTCTCTGCCATACAGCAAGTCTTGTGACATATTGCACCATTGTTGGCAACCGGAATAAAATAATAATTGGATCCTTTCACCGACCTCCCAATTCAGATGATACAGCTGCTGGAAGGTTCAAAGAAAACTTGAGTTTGATTTCAAACACGTACCCGACTCATACGATAATAGTTGGTGGTGACTTTAATTTACACTCGATATGTTGGCGAAAATACATGTTCAGTTCCTGAGGTAAGCATAAAATATCATCCGAAATTGTGGTAAATGCATTCTCTTCTCGAAAAGGTAGTTCATGAACCCAAGCCAATAGAAAATGGTTGTGAAAACACACTGGACGTCTTAGCAACAAATAATCCTGAGTTAATAATGAGCTTCAAAACTGATTCAGGGATTACTGAACACAGGGTTGTCGTAGCGAGATTGAATATTGTAATTACCAAATCCTCGAAAAATAAGCGAAAAATATACCTATTCAAAAAAGCTGATAAAAATTCGCTTGACGCCTTCCTGAGAGACAATCTCCACTCACTCAAAATTAATAATATAAGTGTAGACCAGATGTGGCTTAAATTCAAAGAAATAGTATCGGCAGCAATTGAGAGATTTATACCAAATACATTAACAAACGACGGAGCTGATCCTTCTTGATACACAAAACGGGTTAGAACACTGTTGCAGAAACAACGAAACAAACATGCCAAATTTAAACAGACGCAGAATCCCCAAGATGGGTGATCTTCTACAGAAGCTCTAAATTTAGGGCGGACTTCAATGCGAGATGCATATAACAGTTTCCACAACGGAATTTTATCTCGAAACCTCGCAGAAAATCCAAAGAGATTCCAGTCGTATTTGAAGTATGTTAGAGGCAAGAAAAAAATCAATGCCTTCCTGCGCTATAGCAATGGAGATACTATCGAAGACACTGCTGCCAAAGCAGAATAATTAAATACAGCCTCTGAAATTCCGTCACAGAAGAATAAGAAGTAAATATTCCAGAAATCGAATCGAGAACGGCTGCCAACATGAGTAACGTAGAAGTAAATATCCTCGGGAGTAGTGAAGCAACTTAAATCACTTATTAAAGGCAAGTCTTCTGGTCTTGACTGTATATCAGTTAGGTTCCTTTCAGAGTGTGCTGATGCATTAGCTCCATACTTAACAATCGTATACAACCCTTCGCTCGACGAAAGAACCGTACCCAAAGACTGGAAAGTTGAAAGGTCACACCAATGTTCAAGAAAGGTAGTTGGAGTAATCCACTAAATTACAGGCCCAAATCGTTAACGGCGATATGCAGCAGGATTTTGGAACATATATTGTGTTCGAACATTATGAATTACCTCGAAGAAAATGGTCTATTGGCACACAGTCAACATGGGCTTAGAAAACATCATTCTTGTGAAACACAAATAGCTCTTTATTCGTACTGTGTTAAGTGCTACTGACAAGGGATTTCCGGAAGGCTTTTGACACGGTACCACACAAGCGGCTCGTAGTGAAATTGCGTGCTTATGGAATATCGTCTCAGTTATGTGACTGGATTTCTGATTTCCTGTCAGAGACGTCACAGTTCGTAGTAATTGGCGGAAAGTCATCGAGTAAAACAGAAGTGATTTCTGGCGTTCGCCATGGTAGTTTTATAGGCCCTTTGCTGTTGTTTATCTATATAAACAATTTGGGAGACAATCTGAGCAGCAATCTACGGTTGTTTGTAGATGACGCTGTAGTTTATCGACTAATAAAGTCATCAGAAGATCAAAACAAACTGCAAAATGATTTACAAAAGATATCTGAATGGTGCGAAAAGTGGCAGTTGACCCTAAATAACGGAAAGTGTGAGGTCATCCACATGAGTGCTAAAAGGAACAAGTTAAACTTCGATTACACGATAAATCAGTCTAATCTAAAAGCCGTAAATTCAACTAAATACCTAGGTATTACAATTACGAACAACTTAAAGTGGAAGGAGCACATAGAAAATGTTGTAGGGAAGGCTAACCAAAGACTGCGCTTTTACTGGCAGGTCACTTAGAAAATGTAACAGACCTACTAAGGAGACTGCCTACGCTAAGCTTGTCCGTCCTCTTTTAGAATACTGCTGCGCGGTGTGGAATGCTTACCAGATAGGACTGACGAGTACATCGAAAAAGTTTAAAGAAAGGCGGCACGTTTTGTATTATCGTGAAATATAGTATAGAGTGTCACAGAAATGATACAGGATTTGAGCTTGAAAGAAAGGCGTTTCTCGTTGCGACCGAATCTTCTCACGAAATTCCAATCACCAACTTTCTCCTCCGAATGCGAAAATATTTTGTTGACACCGACCTACACAGGGATAAACGATCACCACGATAAAATAATGGAAATCAGAGTTCGTACGGAAAGATATAGGTGTTTATTTTTCCCGCACGCGATACGAGATAGGAATAACAGAGAATTGTGAAGGTGGTTCGATGAACCCTCTGCCAGGCACTTAAATGTGATGTGCAGAGTATCCATGTAGATGTAGATTTGCTCCGTATCAATTTAATGTATGTGTTACACTTGCCGCTCTTAATTATTTTTTCCTTTTTCTTAATGGGGCATTCTCAAAGACACTAACAATTTTGCAAACCACGAATTAAGCCAGAAACACCAATGCCAATTCACCTTGACTTCAAACCACTCATCTTACACAGTACCTCGCCCTTAGGTCTGATTCACTTCGAAAATTCTTTATTACTACCTTGCTCCTGTTCGAGTATTATACATTCACATTTCGGAATATTTTCCATCAAGGTTATCTAACTGATTTAGAATTTCTTTCTTGATGCATTACTTAATAATTCGTCTTCTTGTTGGCATTGTTGCAGTCATAATATACTACGAGATAATCTTATTCGTAATTTTAAGATTTCTTTGTTTACTGTCATTTTTCTCTTTTTACTCAGCACATTGCTGTCCATGTAAACTTTATCTCTTATCACTTCTCTCGCTTTACTCAGTGCATTTCTATCGATACAAAATAAATAAGCACTAATTAAGCAAATAATAATGCACCGAAACCTGCTTCCATCTTTCGGTATTTTCCTGCTTTTTTAACATTTCAAATTCACTAGTTTCCGATGGGAGCCAGTTGTTGTCTACTTGCAGTTGAGGGTATCTTGCTATTGGTACCATAAAATTCTTCCATCGATAATGCGTTCTCATTTCAGTCATTCAGCTCTCTGTCGTCTCTCTCTCACTCACCAGGTACATAATTCAGGGTTATTATTTGTAACAAACTGTATTAATTAGAGAAAAGTAGTTGTATTGTAATCCTATAACAGAAAAGCAGATTCATTAATCATTCATATACTACATTACACACATTAACAGAATTCTTGGACATAATTTAATTTACGTGTCGTTAAGACTCTGTGTTGTACCGTTACCTTGTCTAGGAACTCACGCGTGCCTCTGACCCATATCATACTCGTACACACTACCAGTTTACATCTACGTATTAAATTCATATAGACTATAAAAACAGTCGTTCCTTTAATCTTTACTTCATTAGGATATGCTCCTTTCTGAATGCAAACGTTCTGTCTTCTACCTCAAAGATTCGTCTCCATTGCCAACATCTTTCATTTGTAACTCAGTGTCTGCCCTGTTTATAACCATCGTTTTAACTCTTTTCCATCAGTTTTCAGTGCCCAATTGTAACACCCTAAGAAACCCGAAAACCCAAATAAGAATGTCATGATAATTTAGACTAAGGAACAGTGTTATCCTGACAGGTACGATAACTTTGACAATAATGTAACACCTTAAAGTTTTGGTGAACACCAATTTCAATAACTACTGAGTATGCCATGATATAAAGGTAGAAAGAAAGAAAGGTTATTTTTAATTAGCTATCAGACATGTCAGTAATAACTGCAAATCAGTACGACGAAAGTTAAGTCCAAAGTAATATGTCGGTCAGAGATAACATTTATTATGAAAGAGAGCTGTAAACGCGGCGAAAAGGAAATTCAATGCGTCTACAATGCTCGATCATGGAAATGTTAGTCGCTTGCTAGCTTGCTTGGTATCAAGTCATGAGAGAGCACCGTTTGTTATAGTACTACAAACGGAACGCTACGAGATTGTTTCTATTCAAAAAAATTACCATTGTGTGATAGAGATGCGCGGACTTTATTCTCAGTTATTCTGATTTGAGTACTTGGACTGAAGTGATATTCTGATTGTGTACGACGAGTTAATGAATTTTAATTATTGGAGATATTATTGTTGGACTCAGCCTCCATCAAAGTAAACAGTTACAATGAAGAATGGACATAGTATCGAAGACTGCAATACCTGATTAGAATTGAGTAGGAAACATTAATGCGACCACACGAAGATAATACAAATATGCCGATTGTAAAAGTTGTAATTGTCACGATCACCGAACTTGAAAGAATCGTAATTGAAGTGATCCATCGGTGTGCGTGTGGTGTGATGATTATAAACTAACTGCTAAGAAGGTTCAAATGGTTCAAATGGCTCTGAGCACTATGGGACTCAACTGCTGTGGTCATTAGTCCCCTAGAACTTAGAACTACTTAAACCTAACTAACCTAAGGACATCACACACATCCATGCCCGAGGCAGGATTCGAACCTGCGACCGTAGCAGTCGCACGGTTCCGGACTGCGCGCCTAGAACCGCGAGACCACCGCGGCCGGCTGCTAAGAAGGAACAATAAAAATTGTTCATCAGTAATGGAAATCTCACGTGTTGGCTCCATCATTAATTTAACTGTGTGATATGTCAATAAAATTCTTCTGGGTTAGAGACCGCATTGTCATTTTTAAAATTCCAACGTTTCGGCGTCTGTTGCAAGACGCCTTCCTCAGCGTGTGTTGCTAACTGCTGAATGCGCGCTTCAGAACTTCCACGAACATCTTAACCAGCAGCACAGCAAAATTCATTTTACCATGGAGATTGAAAAGAACGGGGTATTGCCTTTTCTCGACGTAGAAGTTTATCGTAAGCCAGACGGGAAGCTTGGACACAGAATTTCCAGGAAGCCCACCAACACGGACAGGTACCTGCATGCATCCTCCCACCACCATCCTATGCAAAAGAATTCGGCCCTGCGAACTTTAACTAAGAGAACCTACAGGATCAGCGATGAATACAACCTGCAAGCTGAACTGCAGAACCTCAGGACCATTTTTGGAGCTAATGGCTACGACATGAGGCTAATACGCAAAACCATGGCGCCGAAGGAGGAGGGCAACAGGGAAATACAGAACGAAGCACAGAACACCGCCGTGCTACCGTATGTACAAGGGGTTACTAAACGTCTGGGCAAAATTCTCCGTCGGGCAGGTATTAAGCCGATTTTTCGTAGCAACAACAAAATAAAAGACATTCTGGGCTCGACAAAAGATACAATTGACAAGTTTCATGCCGCCGGAGTTTATGAAATCGAGTGTGAATGTGGACTGGTGTATGTAGGTGAGACTGGGCGTCCAATAAGCACGAGGCTAACAGAACATGAGAGATATATCCGCCTCAAACAATATAGCAAATCAGCGGTGTCAGAACATCATGAGCAGTGCAGGATGAACATCGAATTTCGAGAGGCCCGAGTACTGGCGAAACAGCCGTTTAGTTTGAGGAGGAAGATTAGAGAGGCTATAGAAATAGCCAAGCGACCCGATAATATGAACAGAGAAGACGGGTACACACTTCCAGCGTCTTGGCTGCCTGCTGTGACAGCTTTGCGGAAGGACAGCTCGCGCAAAGCAACAGGCGTGCGGTAGGCCACAGCGGAGGATGGTACACAGAGCGCTGACACGGCCTAGTCGATACTAGGCAATTAGTAAACAACGCTACGCTGCAGTCGCCGCTAAGTCTCCTATTCGTCGATTTCCACCAATGGCAGGCAGTAAAGGAAACTCCAATGGAAAACGCCTATTTCCGCCAATAACAAGACGCAATGCAAACGCCAATAAAATGAACTCCTAGTACCCTTCCTCCTCATCCTCACATCCAATCACAACACTCTTCCATAGTATATATGTACCCACACTCGCGCATTCAGCAGTTAGCAACACACCCTGAGGAAGGCGTCTTGCAACAGACGCCGAAACGTTGGAATTTTATAAATGACAATGCGGTCTCTAACCCAGAAGAATTTTATTGACATTTACAACGGCCGCGGAAATCTACGGTTACATTGAACTGTGTGATAGTCGATGATCAAAATTAAGTAACTGTGAACATTTTAATTGAAAGAGTGACTTGATTAACACTGAGCACTGAAAGGAGTATTTTGCCGAAATAATATTACGACGAACGAAAGCAAGATAGCATTATAGATTATCTCTGGATTTGCGTCTTGCCGTAGTGAACAATTTTGCGTAGCAACGTAACAAGTACCACTGATACTACCGCAAATGAATTTTGCCTCGCTTCAGTGGTGGGAAACGACGCCGGTGATGAATGGTTCACTCAATACTGCAATAACTAAACCAACCGGGCATAGCAAATCATCATAAAACCATAACAGAAAATTGAAATCAGCAGTTCGCAACTGTGAGAAGACGGTGTGGACTCGCAAACGGACTTTCATACATTAGGCGAGGAACAATTTTCTTTAGAGATTTCAAGTGGTGTTCCACGTTATCCGACGGGGACAACCATCACAGCTCGTCGCGTCTCCATTCCACCGACCGAGCTGTGGCAGCAGCGGCTCCACATCGACAGCGACAACAAAAGGGGAGATACGACGTCACACAATCTAGTACACGCCGAGTGCCTGTGTTTCAAATTATTGTTTCTCAACTCACAGTTAACAGTCTTCTCTCATATTATGATGGATAGTCTCTGTAAGTCAGGTGCCTACACTATAATCTCCATCATTTTCACTCCTTTACCCCACTATCATTACGTTAATCAATGACAAGCTTTTTCCTCATTATACCTTCCTCTGTTTATGTCTTGTGTTAAGTCCTTTATTACGCGCCTCCCTCAGAATTTGTCAGCCTGCTTATAGCTCAAAACTTTACTTTTTCTCATAATTCGAAGTAAACTATATGTCGCCTACTGAATACTCACTTATTAAACGAGGTGCACTTTACGTTGGCTACCCAATAAAATCTTTAATGGAGTGTAGCGCATTACCTGTTATTCAATGTTCAATTTACGTCATCTCCATTACATCCTCCAATAATCTTAGCGGTCTGCTCAACATGGTTTCCTATCATATTCCATTACTTATCTTCCTGATTTATAATGCATTGTACCTTCTCCTGTTTTTTTAGCACGAGCACCACTTGTATTGTTATTCTCTTGCCTTTTGTTGTCAATTGATAACTTTTCCTTATCATTTCTGTTATGTTATCTGTATGTGTGCTCCTATAACTGTGGTGAATGTCATGTTTTCAGATAGTGATAATATAGAGACAAGTCTCAGTTGGCGGCTTCCCGACAATATCGTAAAAAAACAAATTTTAATCTTTGTATTTCATCCTATCCAAACCTAACCTTAATTTGGCAAATGTCTCAGCACTTCTTAAGTTATGTTTTTTCTTATTTCTATATTTGTGTTCACATTCGTTATTTCCGCTATTTCCTCATTTGTCTCAATTGTGGTTTGCTTTTTAGAGATATTTAGAGAAAAAGTAGCTTTTCACTGCGAAAGATAGTGGAAGACGAACATCTGTTATTTGGTCGTCTAATTTATTATTTATTTTATTAATGGACTTTTCAGTAGCTGCTACCCAACTGTCAATATACAACAAAGACTAGCCACCCCAAATATATCCAAAATGAATAAACAAATTGAGGTTCGTTTTTCGCCAAGTTGTAGCGGACAATATGGGGAATCTCTTGACTTTAAAAAGTCATTTTTATTGTTTATAGCCGCGACATTACGACATGGACTTTGTTTTTTTCTATTGGAGCTATATGCTTTTTTTCTGTGGCATTTGACAGAAGCTTCTAAGAGAATTTCAACGACATAAGATTTATGGTACTAGGTCAAATATTATCAAGAGAACGGCGTCGCAAACCACTGTAACGCCGTCTGGAGATGATGTTCCACAAACGCTTGCCCTATTATACCAAAGATAAGCAAACACGTAAATCAGATATTGTTCTTGTGTTTATCTGTACGCTTGAGGCGCATCAGTCTGTGTTCCGCTGTTGTAGCAATCACATAACTTGCTCGTAAAGCTATTGAAACATTCACAATATACAAGACAGTCGAAGACGTGAATATCGTTTATGGCGAATGTCGCTAAACTGTTAGAACAGCTGTGTGGTTGTGTATTGAAAAGCATCCAAATCGTGCCAAGCACTCGCAATCTGTCTTCACAAACATTATTGAGAAAAAGTTCCAGAAACTGGAGGTGGAGAATGAAATACCGAGGAAAAAGAAGAGCAGGTGATGAAAGAAACGAAATTAGCATTTTGGCAGCAGTAACACACAATGCAAATGTCACTAGAGGCATGTCGGAAGTACGAAAGAGATCAACCAAACGAGAGTTCTCCGAACACTATAGTGCATTGCATTTCATTCTCTTCGCATTTCGCTGCATCTACAGCTTCATGGCAATGATTTCCGAAATTGGTTACAGTTGTCCGAATTTTATCTGTTAAAAGTGCAAAGTGATGCGACAAATCTAAGCAAATATTTTCTTTAGGACGAAGCATAGTTTACAAATCATGGGCAAGTGAATCTTCGCAATATGCAATAACTGACGAGTTGAAAATCCACGTAGATTCAAAGAAGTGTTTAAAAACAACACTCTTGGTCTATCAATGTTTGCAGCGTGTTTTTCAAGACCCACATCGTTGGTCTTTATATTAGTGATGACAATCTAAATACACTCGAGTATCACGAGTTCTTAAGATATGCTGCTGCCACAGTTATTGGAAAACATCCCACTGGACAGAAGACTATTAGTGTGGTACCAAAATGGCGGAGGGCCGTTCCATTCCGCGCATGTAATGACATATGCCTTAAGATAATATTTTGAGGAATTTCAACTGTGGCAAAAATTGAAACAGAGCTGTACCAGGAAACATCAACGACTAACGAAGGCATGAAATGCCTTATAACACGGACCTGTACTTCCGTTAACTATAGATGAAATTTAACGCGCAATATTGCTTCTCCAGTACCACTTTATAGTGTGTAGCAAACTCGATGTACACATTTTGAGCACTTGGTATGACAGCCGTTATAATAAAGACATGAACCGTACCTGAGTTACCTGTTTGCTTATCTTTGGCGTCTGTGGAACCTCTTCTCCTGAAGGTGAGACAGTGGCTGGCGGCTCTGTTACCTTAATACTACACTACTGGAAATTGAAATAAGAACACCGTGAATTCATTGTCCCAGGAAGGGGAAACTTTATTGACACATTCCTGGGGTCAGATACATTACATGATCACACTGACAGAACCACAGGCACATAGACACAGGCAACAGAGCATGCACAATGTCGGCACTAGTACAGTGTATATCCACCTTTCGCAGCAATGCAGGCTGCTATTCTCCCATGGAGACGATCGTAGAGATGTTGGATGTAGTCCTGTAGAACGGCTTGCCATGCCATTTACACCTGACGCCTCAGTTGGACCAGCGTTCGTGCTGGACGTGCAGACCGCGTGAGACGACGCTTCATCCAGTCCCAAACATGCTCAATGGGGGACAGATCCGGAGATCTTGGTGGCCAGGGTAGTTGACTTACACCTTCTAGAGCACGTTGGGTGACACGAGATACATGCGGACGTGCATTGTCCTGTTGGAACAGCAAGTTCCCTTGCCGGTTTTAAGAATGGTAGAACGATGGGTTCGATGACGGTTTGGATGTACCGTGGACTATTCAGTGTCCCCTCGACGATCACCAGAGGTGTACGGCCAGTGTAGGAGATCGCTCCCCACACCATGATGTCGGGTGTTGGCCCTGTGTGCCTTGGTCGTATGCAGTCCTGATTGTGGCGCTCACCTGCACGGCGCCAAACACGCATAAGACCATCATTGGCACCAAGGCAGAAGCGACTCTCATCGCTGAAGACGACACGTCTCCATTCGTCCCTCCATTCACGCCTGTCGCGACACCACTGGAGGCGGGCTGCACGATGTTGGGGCGTGAGCGGGAGACGGCCTAACGGTGTGCGGGACCGTAGCCCAGCTTCATGGAGACGGTTGCGAGTGGTCCTCGCCGATACTCCAGGAGAAACAGTGTCCCTAATTTGCTGGGAAGTGGCGGTGCGGTCCCCTACGGCACTGCGTAGGATCCTACGGTCTTGGCGTGCATCCGTGCGTCGCTGCGGTCCGGTCCCAGGTCGACGGGCACGTGCACCTTCCGCCGACCACTGGCGACAACATCGATGTACTGTGGAGACCTCACGCCCCACGTGTTGAGCAATTCAGTGGTACGTCCACCCGGCCTCCCGCATGCCCACTATACGCCCTCACTCAAAGTCCGTCAGCTGCACATACGGTTCACGTCCACGCTGTCGCGGCATGCTACCAGTGTTAAAGACTGCGATGGAGCTCCGTATGCCACGGCAAACTGGCTGACACTGACGGCGGTAGTGCACAAATGCTGCGCAGCTAGCGCCATTCGACGGCCAACACCGCGGTTCCTGGTGTGTCCGCTGTGCCGTGCGTGTGATCATTGCTTGTACAGCCCTCTCGCAGTGTCCGGAGCAAGTATGGTGGGTCTGACACACCGGCGTCAATGTGTTCTTTTTTCCATTTCCAGGAGTGTATTTGATCATGTCCCGCACATGTTATGTCGTTGACTATTTCCCCTAGGGATTCGGCGACTACAAACGATAAAAATTACTTGAGAACGTCAGGAAATTCTCCATATTGTCCGCTTTAACCTGGCGAAAACCACACCTCGATATATTTATTCATTCTGGACATACGATATCTGAGGTAGTCTATCTTAACTGTCTTGCCCTGTATACTGTAAATAATAATAGTAACTGTACACTGTTAGAAATGGCTGTAGGATTGTCAAATTAATAACAAATCAAAAAAGGATACACATTCTAAAGTGAATATATCCGATACTAGTGATATAAAAACATTTTTCGTCAAAACCGTGTAGTAAGATACTATAGCATGGTCAAAGCACCATTCAACTCACATAATAATCTTCGCCTTCTGTTCACGAATACAGTTTTCAGTTACTGTAAGAACTTCAATACCAAACTGAAAAATGCTTCATTCATCGCAATTAAGAACTATAATTGATATTATTAACCACGCTGACACAGTCTTCGGTTCTTGGCGCTACAGTCAGGGCACGAGCGACCGCTACGGTCGCAGGTTCGAATCCTGCCTCAGGAATGGATGTGTGTGATGTTCTTAAGTTAGTTAGTTTTAATTAGTTATAAGTTCTAGGCGACTGATGACCTCAGAAGTTAAGTCGCGTAGTGCTCAGAGCCATTGGAACCATTTGACACAGTCTTAGGTCTAGGTACCTACCATACAGGAAGTGAAATCAGCTAAAGAACGACTGACTGATTTAGAATAAGCCTCGACTAATATTTGAGTTTGGAATATAGTGAGAGGTTCAGGGAATTGATACATAGTAGTTTATTCAAAAATGGTTCAAATGGCTCTGAGCACTATGGGACTTAACATCTGAGGTCAGCAGTCCCCTAGAACTTAGAACTACTTAAACCTAACAAACATAAGGACAACACACACATCCATGCCCGCGGCAGGATTCGAACCTGCGACCGTAGCGGTAGCGCGGTTCCAGACTGAAGCGCCTAGAACAGCTTGGCCACACCGGCCAGCAGTAGTTTATTCCCTACACTTACAAACGAAAATATATTACAAAGACTATGATCAAATTTTTAGTTCTGATATGCAATGTACTGTAAGTCGAAAGTCCCCCCAGGGGGCTCACCGCCCTTTGGTGAGTACGTGCTTGGCGACCACGGGGCCTCAGCCCTCGCAGCTCCCCTTCCCTTTCTGTGCTGCTTGTCTCCTCTTCTCCTGTCCTTTTCATCTCACTTGGGGAGATGTCTCGTGCCTCCATGGGCTCTTGAAGCTCATTTACGTTGGTTTGCTTGTAGCAATATTATCTCTTGTACTGCTCTTTCCCTGTACTGCTCTTTTCCTGTACTGCCCTTTCCCTGTACTACTTTTCCTCATTTCGCTCTTTCTCTGTTCAATTTTTTCCCTGTTCCGCTCTTTCTTTTTTCCTTTCTTTCCTTGTTCTGCTCTTTCCGTGTTTGGTCTCTCTTTCATCCACTGCGGCCTTTGAGGCCATTCTCTTTCTTTCTTTCCTTCCTTCTTATCTCTTCTTCTCCTCCCTGTGTCTGCCTGACGGCCACCCAGGAGTTTGACACGTAGCAGGAGACTGGGTAACGGATAATTCCCAGCCCTGGATTGGCATGTAGGGCCTGCACGTACCCCCTAGTACAGGCCAGGCCCAGAGAGGGGTGATTGCCTGAGCTATTACCTTCCTCCTCTGCCGATTGGTCCCTCTGTCTGTCGTTCGGGAGGTGTGACCTAAGGTGAAGACAATCACCTAAGGCGGGGGGTTCCCCTTTGGAGGGCCCCTGGCTGGAAGGAGCGCACCATCGTAGACGGTGGCAATCTTCCCAATTACTGATTTTCCTTCTCTTTCTCCGAGTGTTTCATATAAAAGAAAGTGGAATGAGTCTCCTGCCTCAATGTCTCTTCCTGTTGCGCCTCGATATCTAGTAGTCTTACGTTTAGATGAAAACCAAACTTTTGCTACTGTTAACCCCTTTGTTATACAGAAAGGAGTGGATGGCATCGCCGGCCCTGTGAAGTCATGCTCTCGTCTCCGCAATGGAACTCTGCTTTTGGAAATTGATAGTGCTCTCCACGCCCAGAAATTACTCAAGGCCCAAATCCTCCACGAATATCCTATAAAAGTGGAGGCTCACAGGACGCTTAACTCGTCCCGTCCTGTTGGACGGTTTGACGAAGGACGAAATAACTAGTTATGTATCGGATCAGGACGTTACTGATGTTCATCGAGTTAAGAAGAAGGACGCTGCCGACTTGGTGTCCACTCGCACGTTGTTCCTGACTTTCAATCAGTTAACGCTTCCTACTAAGATAAAGGCAGGCTATGAAGTCATCTCTGTGCGCCCATACATTCCCAATCCATTGAGGTGTTATAAATGCCACCAGTTCAATCATACCAGAACATCATGTAGAAACGCAGCCAAATGCGTCACTTGTAGCAGGGATGCCCACGAGGGAGCCTATCCACCTCCTTCCCGCCGCTGCGTTAATTGTCATGGAGAACATGCTGCTTTTTCTCGTTCTTGTCCCGTCTATCAAGACGAGGGGGCTGTTCAAGAGATAAGGGGAAGGAGAAGGTACCTTTCCTGATGTCCGGAAACTATTGGCGAACTGTAAACCAAATGTACCTTCATCTGGAAGCTACGGAATCATGTTAGCCTCTCCCCGTCCCACGAAAAATATGGCTACGCAAACTTGTGACTTACAGTTCAGTTCGATGATGGCAAAGTCGCCTCGCCTTTAAGCTGACACTCCGTCTCCCGCTTCCCGGGCTGTAGATTCTGTTACCCGTTCTTTGCTGATTGTAAATTCTCTTTTTCTGGCTGGAGGCTATATTCCTCCTTGGCAGTCTTTGACGACCGGCGGTTTCCCATCTGTGATGATCAGGTCGAGCACCTAGTGGACGCTATTCTCTCGCTGCCGAATCCTCTATCTCTCGTACTATTACTTCTCCCCATGGAGTCACAGTCCCTTGGTGGACTGTGGAGTGCGGCAATGCGATTCACGCCCGACGACGTGCGCTTCGTGTCTTTCACCGTCATCCCACGTTACCGAACTGCATCCGCTACAAGCAACTACGTGCGCAGTGCCGTCGCACTATTAAGGAAAGCAAGAAAGCGTGCTGAGTTTCGTTCAAAAGCTCGTTCAACAGATTTACTCTGTCCTCTCTCGTTTGGGATGGCCTGCGCGGGCTTCCCGGGACTACCCGATCCCTGGTCTGACTGTGGCGGGAAACGTCATAGTCGACCCATCTCGATGTTTCCAACTCTTTGGGCCGGTACTTTGCGGAGGTTTCAAGCTCCACCCACTACCATCCTACCTATCAGCCTCGGAAACAGGCGGAGGAGAATCGTGCAATCTCTTTTCTCTCTTTGAATCGAGCATGCTACAAAACTCCTCTTACTATGTGGGGGCTCGAACGTGCTCTCTCCTCATCCAGGTCTCCTGCTCCTACACCCGATACAATCCACGTCCTCATGCTGCAGAATCTTCCTCCTGCGGGAAAACGCTTTCTCCTCGATACCTACAGCCGTCTTTCGATTGACGGTGTATTTCTCACGCTTTGGCGTGAAGCTGTTATTGTTCCCCTACCTAAGCCTGGCAAAGATAAATCTCCTCATTCCAGCTATCGTCCAATTTCCCTTACCAACAGCGTTTGTAAGGTGATGGAACGCATGATCGAATGATCAATGCTCGATTAGTGTGGTGGCTGGAGTCACACCATCTTCTCACTAATGCTCAGTGTGGGTTCCGAAAGCGCCGCTCAGCGGTTGATCACTCGTCACCCTGTCGACGTTCATCATGAATAGTTTTCTGCAGAAGCGACGAACAGTGACCGTTCTCTTTGATTTGGAGAAAGCCTATGGTACCTGTTGGCGGACATGCATTCTACGTACTATGCACACATGGGGCCTTCGTCGTCGTCTTGCCACTTTCATCCGGGCATTTTTAACAGACCGAGTTTTCCGGGTACTTGTGGGTTCCTCCTTATCCCACACCTTTTCACACGAGAACGGGGTGCTTCAGTGCTCCGTTCTGTGAGTGTCGTCCTCTTCGCCATAACCATCAACCCAATTATGGACTGCCTTCCAGCTGGCATTACCGGCTCTCTTTTCATTGACGACTTTGCTATTTTTTGCAGCTCCCAGCTCCTGCAACGCTGTCTTCAGCGTTGTCTAGACCGTCTCTAGTCCTGGATGTTACAACTGGTTCCGCTTTTCTGCTACCAAATCCGTTTGCGTCAGATTCTGGCGGTGCAAGACGTTTCTTCCACCGTCCTTGCGACTGGGCCAAAATGCTCTCCCGTTCGTGGATGCAACGAAGTTTTTAGGGCTTACGTTCGACAGGAAACTCAGTTGATCTCCACACGTTTCCTACCTGGCTGCACGCTGCACCCCGTCCCTCAATGTCCTTCGTGTACTGAGTGGTACCTCTTGGAGAGCTGACCGGACTGTCCTCCTCCACCTCCATCGATCACTTGTCTGCCCCAAGTTGGATTATGGATGCCTTGTCTACTCCTCTGCACGGCCATCTATCTTAAGCCGTCTAAATACAATACACTATCTGGGGATCCGTCCCGCCACTGGTGCCTTCCGTTCTAGCCCAGTTGAGAATCTCTACGCAGAAGCCAGTGAACTACCTCTGTCATACTGGCGCGACATCCTACTCAGCAGGTATGCTTGTCGGCTTTCTTCCATGACAGGCCACCCAACCTTTGACCCTTTTTTTGATGACATTCTTGACCGCCCGTACGAGACTTACGTTTCTTCTCTGTGGCCTCCCGGCGTCCGCTTTCGTCACCTGCTTCAGCAGCTGCAGTTCACACTTCCTGTCACTTTTTGAATCGGGGAGAGCCCTTAACCACCTTGGCTTCAGGCACAAGTTTGTGTTCATTTTGACCTAAGCTCGTTCCCGAAGGATTCGACTCCCAGGCTGACCTAACGCTGCAAATTTCTCAAACTTCGCTCACAACTTGCCGATAGGATATTTTTGTACATTGATTGTTCCAAGTCCGCTCATGATGTTGCCTGTGCTTTTGTCGACGGGGCTGATAAGTTTCAATACTGGCTTCTCGACCAGTCCACAATTTTTAGCGCAGAGCTTTTTGCCCTCTTTCAGGCTATTCACTACATCTGGAGGCACCAGCTCACTCGCTGTGTGATGTGCTCTGACTCCCTCAGTGCCCTTCAGAGTCTGGATGATCCAGATCCAGTCCGCCCCATCGTTCGACGGACCCGGGACTGCCTCCATTTGTTCCCAGTCGGGGGAGCCCAACTGGTGTTCATGTGGGATCCTGGCCATGTTAGTGTGCCTGGGAATGATGCTGCTGATGCTGCAAACAAGCCCGCAGTCCATCTCGGTCGGCCCGTCTCTTACTCTGTTCCCTCGAGCAAGATATTTGTACTTTTCACTATCGGCGTATCACTTCACTTTAGCATGACCATTGGTGCTCGCTTCATGGGAACTAACTCAGAGAAGTCAAACCTCTCCCAGAAGACGGCTCGACTTCCTCCCGGCCGTCTCGCCGTGAGGAAGTAATGTTAGCTCGGTTGCGAATAGGGCACTGCCGCTTTAGTCACCGCCACTTGTTGAGCAGCGACCTTGCACCCAGCTGTCCTTTCTGTATCCAGCCATTAACAATCACACATTTCCTGATCCTCTGTCCCTACTTCAGCCACTTACGTCTCAGGATCGGGCTGCCGCCAGCTTTGCCGGACATTTTCGCGGATGATGTGAGAGCTGTGGTTCGCGTTTTAAGTTTTTTAAAAAGCAGTAAGATGACAAAAGAGATTTGATTTCTATCTGGAGACTCCGGTGTCTTGTACACGTCTTTTAGATACTCTGCCGTAACGTCTTGACGTTTTAGATTTGTTTTTTCTTCCTTCTGTATTGGACCTCGCAACGGTAATTTACCCTCGCGGTCCCAGCATTCTATGGTTCTATACTGGGCGCTTATGACCTTAGACGTTTTGAGCCCTAAAATCTCCCCCAAAAAATAATAAGTCGAAAGTGCACTTATTTTTTTGACTTAGCTATCTTTTAGCTGAACGCAAGTTGTCCATGCAGTTTCCATGGTGTGTGATTCTAGAAGGTCTGCAAAATATTTATCTGCTGTCCGCGTAAACACTTCATCGGAAGAGAGGAAGATAAGGGTTTAGCGATCCGTCGACGAGAATATCATTACAGGCGGCCATAACCTAGAATTCTGCAGCCTGGGGAGGAAATCGGTTGCGTCCTTTGCAAAAGAGCCATTCCGGTATTCATCTTTAACTATTTTGGGAAACCACAGAAAACCTAAATGTGAATGACAGAATAGAAATTTGAGCCCCTTTCCCCTCGAACGCATATCTCGTAGTCTAAGCACTGCGACTAAGCACTGTTCTTCCAATAGTGTTGTTGCGAGAGGCTTCAATCGGGAAACATTTTATGTGCTTGTAGCGAGAGACGATTAAGACATCCTTCTGAACTTCTACTGTTTATCTGTTGATGCGCGTTACTAATGTCTCCAATGTATTTCTCTAATGTACTTGTTTATTTGCAGCTGTTTTCCGACTTGTACTTCATACATCCAGCGGACTCCTTCGCTAGGGCCGTAGCTAACTCCAGCAATCTACCTATTCACTTCTATTACTTCGGGTACAATGGAACCGGATCTACAGATTACGGTAAGTGTTCGCCATGGGCGTTGCTTTTGCATACATGTATGTGTTCCTGGGCAGCGCAATCATCACATTTAGTACATTAGTAACAGCCATAAAATTATTAAAACGCCTTAGTCCTTCCACTAACTTTTTTATCTGAAACTGTTCCCTTGATAATGACTACAGCTTTTTTTGTCAACAACCTTCTCATTTCGTGTTATTCCAACGAATGTTCTACAGCCTTCTCCAGCACGACATCTCAAATACTTTACTCCTCTTCTATTCCGGTTTTCTCCAAATCCTTAGTTAATTTCCATGCGTACAATGCCTCCTTCGGATGTACATTCCCAGGAATTTATGCACTAACTAGCTAAGTACCCGGCATTGCCTAGGTATGTATTACAGCGATCTCCTCCTCCCCTCTCTCTGTCCATCTCACCCTTCCCCTCTCTCTCTACATCTCTTCCTCCTTCCTGTCTCTGTCCATCTCCTCTTTCTTTTCTCCTCCTCTCTCCCCTCTCTGTCCACCTCCACCCTTCTCTTTCCCTCAGTTCTTCCCTTCCCCTCTCTCTGCCCATATGCTCCACCCCTGTCTGTGTTCAAAAAAATGTTCAGATGTGTGTGAAATCTTATGGGGCTTAACTGCTAAGGTCATCAGTTTATGTCCATCTCCTCCTACCCCCATATCTCTCTACGTTATCACTTCTACCCTGGTTCTTACCCCTATAGTATTTCTTTACAGGTAGTAAGTAGTTTGCATACCGAGTACAGCTGAAATCGATCCAGTGGTTTAGGAGAAGCTTTCTACACGTGACTTTTATCGCTTATGCACATTTGACGCGTAGTTCACACATATTTGTACTCAGAATTAGCCTATATATCTTGCGAATTTCTTCCTGCAGTTCCGTTTTGACGCAGCTCAGTGTTTATGACACAGTATCTCCTGAACGATGTGTCGTAAAATGGTATAATTTTGTGGGTACACTGGACGGCATATTTGGATCTGTCTGCAAAACGTGTTGCGTATAGACATAGCAGTAAAGAATGATGTGGCAGTTTTACTGCATGAACACTGAAAATGTAAGCGATAAACTTTTGTCTTTCCTCCTTATTTGAGGATTCTCAGCGAGAAAAAGTTTCGTAAACTCTTGGAATTATGTGTAAAATTTACTACCTGGCACTAAATGCTCTCATTTTCAAATACTGGATGAATATAGTCTGGCTATTCGCGTGTCATGGGCTACACTACTTTCTCACCACGTCACCCTGGCGCCTTGAGAGATAAATGATTCTTAACCTGACAGCGATTCTTTCCAGATAGTAAGCGATAACTATACCAAGTTTGGCAGAAATTGGTCAAGTGTTTTAGGAGAGATGTGGAATGCCCATACATCATTTGTGCTACTCTTTATTATCTTCGCCTTTCTTCGGTTTGCTCTCAACCGATACTCTGTACTCATTAGACGACTCGTTCAAGTCAATAGTGCCTATAATAATTATTGACTATCATTGAGGATGGTAGTGTCGTCAGCGAATCTTCTCTTTCTGAAATTTTCTTTTATATCCATCATAGCTTCTACGATGTATATTTTGAACGTTAGAGGAGAAAGACTGCATTCCTGTCATACATCCTTTTTAAATGTGAGCATTGTACTTTAGTTTTTCAGTTCTTCCCGTTCCCTCTTAGTTTCTGTACATATTTTACATTATCTGTCTTTCCCTATATCTTGCTCGCATTTACCTGAAAATTTCGAACATTTTCACCATTTTACATGTCGAAAGATTATTCCAGTTCGACAAATCCTATTAAAGTGTCTTGATTTTTCTTGTTTCCATTTTAAGGCGTAACGTCAGAACTGCTTCTTTGGTGCTTTTACCTTTCCTAAACCCACACTGTTCATCTAACAGATCCTTAATTTCCTTTTCCATTCTTCTGTATATTATTCTTGCTACATACGTCGATGTATGAGCTCTTAACTTGATTGTACTATAGTTTTCGCACCTATCTACCTTTTCTAGGTTCAGGATTGTGTGGCTAATAATTTTCAGAAAGTCTGGTGACATGCCCCAGCCTCAATAGACTCTAGACACCAAATTGAATGGTCGTTTGGTTGCCACTACCTCTGGTAATTTCAGAAATTCCGAAGAAATGTCTGTGCCACAGCCTTATTTGATTTCAAGTTGTTCAGTGTTCAGTCTAACTCTCATACTGGATTACCTACCATTTCATCTTCAATTACGGCCTCCTCCTCGTAGAGGCTTTCAGTGTGTTACTTCCACCTATCTTCTCAGCGTTTAATAGTGAAAGTTCTGTTGCAATCTTAATATTGACACCTCTGGCTTTAATTTCTCCGAAAGTTGTTTTGCATCTTCCATACTCTAAATCAGTCCATTAGACGATCATACCTTTCTCAGTTTCTTCCCTTTTATCCATCAGACATTTCGATTTAGGGTTGCAGAATTCATATATTTTCATGAACATTTTTGGACTCGTTTTTTAGTCGATCGATTAAAGCCTGTCTTCTGTTATCCAATGATTTATTCCCAGTTGCCTATCTTGTACCTAAATATGTTTGACCGACTTTCGTAACTGTCTTTTTTGGTAAAATTTTTAGCGGAGCGAAAATAAAAGACTTCCCATATATTACGCAACGGGTTATTGTCCGATTATTCATAGCCAAATGAAACTTGGCATATGGACAAATAGGGTACCAAATTGACCAGCGTAAGGTCTAGTATTGCAAGAAAAGCTTTAATCGTTTGAAAGTAATCAGGATAATTACAAAACTTAATTAATGATTTGAAGAAAAATTTTTGGGCAGTTTTCGTAGTCATATATAGAGCGGGATATGGACAAATAGCGTATCTAACTGATCAGTGATAGAACAAGTTTAGAAAAAAAAGATTTAATTGCTTGCAAGTAATCAGGGTAATTAAGAAAAACGTTAGTAGTTTGAGGTAAAAGTTTTTGTCGAATTTTCATAGCCAAGCCAACTGTGAGGAATGGGAAATTGGGGTATTAAATTGGCCAGCGTGAAGTCTCGTTCCGAATAAGAAGGTTAACTTCGTGAATCAATCATGGTAATAATAAAAACTTAAATAGCGATTTGAGGGAAAATTGAAATATTTCATGAACAGCTGCTGTGTGCTGTAAAGTGCCAAAGATAACAAATCACAGCATAAATTGAAACTTCTCTACTTTCTTGTGATCTGTGGACTCTTAATAATAATACATTACCGATTTATATTTAAGAATCTTATATTTCATGCTTTATGAATACAATTAGCAAATACAAAAATGTAAAAAGGATTGAATTATTTTTTGAAAACTATTTGTCTGAAACAACGAAATAAAAAAGATTAGGGAAACATTTCACGTGTCTTTCAGTCTGCTCGAAGTTATGTATAGCAAATGAGGTGCCTAATGACAATTTGAAGTTCAGTGTTTAACTTATCATCCTAGATTTTAAACAACACTTGAGGGTATGTGTCAGGTGGAATTTCACTCAGGGGTCTCCTTCAGTCCGCAGCTCGTGGTCGTGCGGTAGCGTCCTCGCTTCCCGGGTTCCCGGGTTCGATTCCCGGCGGGGTCAGGGCTTTTCTCTGCCTCGTGATGACTGGGTGTTGTGTGGTGTCCTTAGGTTAGTTAGGTTTAAGTAGTTCTAAGTTCTAGGGGACTGATGACCATAGCTGTTAAGTCCCATAGTGCTCAGAGCCATTTGAACCCTTTTTTTGGTCTCCTTCACCTCACTAACGTATTAGCACCTCAGCTGCTATACGTGACTTCGAGCATCACTTAAAGGTCCAAGTAATGTTTCTCTAATCTATTTTGTCAAATAATTTATTTAGAGATGCCCATCTTCTTCAACTGAACTGCCTACTTTGTTATTCATTATAGCGGTAGCTGCAGCCTTGGAGAACTTCTGATGCACCTCATCGTTCATCAGTAATTCAGTATTCCACTTCCTTCCACGTTAAGTGTTCCTGGTGGTTCTCTTAAATTTTATCTTATTCTTCGTTATTACTAACTTGTAGTCTGAGACTATATGTGCTCCTGGGTACTCTTTACAATTCACTATTTCATTTCAGAATCACTATTTGCCCGTGATCTAATCCAGGTGGGAACTTTCCGTGTTTCCAGGGCTGTTCCCAGTACACCTCCTCACTTTCAGCAGTGTATTTTCTATTACAAGATGAAATTTAGTGTAGAACTTTACTGTCATTCTCTTCTCTCATTCCTATTACCAAATCCATATTCTCTCATAAGACCATTTTCAGTTCCTTCCCCTACTAGAGAGTTCCAATCATCCATAACTATTAGTTCATATTCTCCATTTACATACTGAATTATACATTCTGCATCCTGATATATTTATTCTGACCCTTCGTCCTCTGCTTTGCAGTCGATTCTGACGAGGATAGTACTATCAGTGATCTGTGCACAGTAACTCACTCTCTGCTCTATCTTCCTATTTATGGCGAATCTTACTCTCGTTTTAGCGTTTGCTATTACCCTGTATTCGTCTGACGATAAATCCTTGCTTCATTCCATTTTACTTCACTGAAACCGACAATATCTTTAATGGCCGTTTGCGTTTCTCTGTTAAGATTTTCTAGCTTCTCGTCCACATAAAAACACCTGGCATTACACGCTGCGACTCGTTGGTTACATCTGCCTTTACAGTCTCCTTCCGTAAATCTGAATGGGGAATCAATCTTGAATCATTTACCAATGGAGAGATCATCATGATAAGTTGTGAATTAAAGGCTACATTTCTACATATACATCTATACTCCGCAAGACCCGAGGTGTGTGGCAGAGGGTACTTTATGCATCACTGTCACTTCCCCTCTTCCCTGTTCCAGTTGCAAGTGATTCGCAAGAAGAATGACCGCCAGTAAGCAGTGGTCTCGAATCTCTTCTATCTTCATGGACCTTTCGCGAGATATACGTTGGAGGAAGCAATAAACGGTGTCCCAGAAATGTTGGCACAAACTTCGAGGTGTTGTAGCAGCTGATTGTCACAATCGCCAGTGGTGACATGGAGTTAGCTGCTGCGTAGAGAGTCCTTGTCTCCTATGAGCGTAATGCCCTGTTGCCTCGATAGATGACGGTTTTGGATACTGGTATCCAGCTGCAGTTTAGTTTTCTCCAGGAACCTTCTAAAATCTCGAATGTTTCTGGGTATACAAGAGAAAAAAAAAAACTGCAGGTGGAAACTCGTGTCCAAAACCGTCATCCATCGAGGCAACAGAGCATCGCATTCAAAGGAGACAAGTCCGGTCTGCGCTGCAGCTAGCTTCGTCTTCTCCACTGGCGATTGTGTCAACCAGCCGCGAACAACAAACAACACTTCAGTGTACGAAGTCACGTTTCTTGCCGAAAGGGTGGTCTGATGTCAGGCGCAGGCGCATGTAGCCTCGACGTTCTGTAGCGTCTTGGGATGACGTTTCCGGACACGGATTCCTACTCTCGATTTGTTCCTCAAGATACCCTCTACAACCCCTCGAAATCTGTTCATAAATTTCCGGAACTCCCTGAATATTGGTTGACTCTTCTAGGAAGTACGTTTTCGGAACTTTAAAAGTAAATCACACAGTGATGTAAAACGCCTCTCTTGTGGCGCTTGCACTGGAGTTCGTTGATTATCTTCGTGATTCCTTCGCGATTACTAAATATACCTTTGATGAAACACGCTGCTCTTCTTTGGATCGCCTCTATTTCGTTTATCAATCCTACTTGGTACAGGTCCCATACTGACGAGCAACATTCAAGTATTTGTCGAACGAGGGTTTTGTAAGTAACCTCCTTCGCTGATGCACTTTATTTCCTGAGGATTCTCCCAATGAATCACAGTCTGGCATCGGCATTTTGTGTGATTAGTCTTATAGTGTGTGGAAACAGAGTGCGTGTCTTTAATATGGTGTCCCCATTGCCTTCTGCATCCTCATGGCGTAGATCGTTACTGATACTTCCACCTTTTAGGGATAGTCTCCCATCCCAAAGGCAGTGGGCTGTCCTGAAACTCTGTCGACTCCTCCGACCTCGAGGATGACTGCTTATACCGAAATTCTGCAGCCACCAATACTGATTAGTATCTTTCGAAATTAAATCAGTGCCTGTCTCCGAACACGCAATGCAGGACTTTAAGATTATTTGTCAAAGACGCAACAATTTCGATCTTTCATTTTTTTCTTCTTTCTTTCTGTTTGTTTCTTTGCCGTTTTTTCGTGAGTGATTCCGTGCAGATGTCATACGACATTTTTCAAATTCAATCAATGAGAATCTCTACTCAGTTTTATTACAATTATATTATTATTACGGAGGCTAACCCATACCCTCGTCGAGCACGCTGAGCTACCGCTCCGTCATCCTTAGGCCTTAGGTGACTTACCTTGTATCTGTGTTGCAAAAGTAAAAACAGTAGCACGTACATTTCATCTTAGCAGCTCAGAACTATCTTCTTTGCTGTATTTACGATGCAGCATGCTGTGATATCACTGAAATTTAATATAAAAACCTTTCTAGTGACCACCACTTTTCATTTGTTTTTCTGTTCCACGTTTAATTATTTCTTACCTGTCAATAGCCTACCCTCGAAGCGGTCGAAAGTAGGAAATATCTACCTTTCTCCTGAGAAACAATTTCGAAAGGCAGTATTTAATATTTCTGGCTTGATGTAATCGTATTTCGTTTCGGTGTCATCGTAACAAACGAGCACTTAGAAGGCAATTTTGATCCACAAAAAATAAAGCAGAAATTGATGTCTAGTTGATGATCATTACGATTACACCTACATGAAATATAATTACACTAGGACTCGTAGATTGTATCTTTCTCAGAATGTATTGAACACTTCTCGCATACTTTCCTTACAGCGGTACTGCTTACCATATGTACTTCAGCAAAAGCTTCGGCCTCTTTTAATCTACAATGTCGCTTTCTCTGCTTTCGTGACACGCTGTACTCTCTAATGATTACTCACTCCTCCACGAAACAAATGTGTGTGATATGTGGCCTCTAATTATTCTCAGTTTGAGCAGTTTGTTTCCTGTTACGCTTCTGACAGCGCCTAATAATTTTTTGTCTTCAAATGGTTCAACTGGCTCTGAGCACTATGGGACTCAACATCTTAGGTCATAAGTCCCCTAGAACTTAGAACTACTTAAACCTAGCTAACCTAAGGACATCACACACACCCATGCCCGAGGCAGGATTCGAACCTGCGACCGTAGCAGCCCCGCGGTTCCGGACTGCAGTGCCAGAACCGCACGGCCACCGCAGCCGGCTCTTGTCTTCCTTACTGTCTTACTACATTCTCAAATTGTTATAACGACGTTATAATAACTCTGTGGTTTCTTATCACTACCTCTTCTTTCGTTGCACCCTACTTTGGAGTACGTTAAAGCAATTAATTTTTAACGTTCTCTGCCTTTCGATTAGCCCGGTATTGTTCTATTCTTCCTTATATTGCTTTCCTTTCTTCTTCAGAGATTTACATTGTTCGTTTGGTTTTCACTTTGACTTGGAGCCTCTCTTTCTTGTCTGTGGTTCTTTTTTTCAGTTTTATCTATGAGCATATTTTGTGATTTAGAGTTCTCTTACGTCTATCTCTGTTTCATTGAACAAATTTGGTTGTTTTTTGCGGAAGCAGTCAAATGTTATTATTAATCTATTTGAGTCATTCTGAGAATGTATCCTTAAAAATCAGTTCCTCTTTTCCTCATTGTGTCTGGAAGTTTCTCGGTAGTTTGTTAAAGGGTCTCATTTTTTATCTGAATTAGATTGTTATTGTGGAATCTGGGGCCAAGTATTTTTCTTAATATCTTCCTTTCTTTGATCTCCAGCCTTTCAGCTGGGCCATGGTTGGTGATGGACAATGTTTCGGTTACGTAAGGGCTCTGGTTTGATTACTGTACTATGATACCTTATTTTTACATCCTATGGGAGGGACTCTTTGTTATATGTGTTTTTGGTGAGTTCGAAGGGCAGTTCAACGTTACTTCTTCTAGATTCCATTGCCTCTTTCTCGAGGGCATTCCAGCTGATCCATCCTCCAAGATCTTTGAATTATTTTACGGTCTCTATTTATTTGTTGTCCCACTTTAAAACATTTTGGTGAGTTTTTATGTTTGTCATTATCTTGGTCGTTTAAAGGAGATTTTGAGAGCTAGTTTTTGAGCTTGTTTTTGTAGGTCTCGGGCTAGTAGGGCCATATTATTTGCAAAGGCTAGACAAATAACTTTGATACCTTTATTTTTTTTCCTAGTCGAATTCCACTATGAATCTTCATCTTCCACTCTCCGATTACTTTTTCTAGGGGGCAGTTAAATAGTAATACCGAGAGTCCATCTCACTGGCATACCACAGTTTTTATCTCAAAAGGGTAGGAGGGTTCTCACATGAATTTTACTTTGGAGTACGTGTTCGTAATGGTATCTCTAATTAGGTGTATGTGTGGTTTGCTTCTTTTACTCTAGAGATGAGGGATTCTACGGCACAATGGATCTTGTGCTTTCTGAAAGCCAATGAAAGTGATAACATATGATTTTGCTCTTGATTTTTGATAGGCCACGGTGCTTTTGAGATTCAGACTTCGTTTTGGACAGAATCTTCCTTTCCTGAAACCCGCTTGGTATTTTTCAAGTTGATCGAGGTTCTGCCCGGTGCAGTGTGACTTAGGGAATATCTTATGGAATTGGTGGATGAGAGCTGGCTTCCATTCATCTGGGATTCTTTCAGTTATCCAGATGTCTTCGAAGATGTTTTGGAGACGGTCTATGGCATTTTTGTTGACATTTTTCCAAGTTTCAGCTGTGATTTAGTTCTCGCCTCTAAAGTTTTTGAGAAATGAAATGAAAGCATGTAATTCCTCGGTGGACGATTCAGACTTAGGTAGGGTTGATTGTTGTTGAGGTCATAAGGTCCATTTTTTCTGTGAGTTCTTCACAGTTGAGATGGTTCGTATTTTGCAGTTACCGCTGTTGTTGGGGGCAATATTTCAGTTTTTGTTTCGGAGCTGTAGGGCCGGTGGGCTGTATTTGATTAGTTCTTGTTTAAAAGTCTTACGAAAGTTCCTTGTCTTGTTTTTGATTAAGTCTTCGTTGACCTGAAAGAGAAGATTCTTTTGATACTTTTGTTCATTAATCTTCTTATATTTAAGAAGGTTTGTCTGTTTTGATAATTTTTTTGTTATTACTGCTGTTGTCACGCTTTTCTTCTCAGTTCAAGGAATCTGTCACATTCTTCTGTCCACTAGGCATGTTTTCTGGCTTTGCTTATGGAAGCTAACTGTTGGCTTTACTTATTAGTCTTTATTTTAGTTGATCCCAGTTTTGGTTTTGCATGTCTTCAGTTCCGAGGGGAAGCTCCTAGGATTTTATTATCTTTCCTGCATCTGATGTCCTTCTTTTGGGGTTGTTGGTTCTGTTGTTCCTTTTGGGGATGATTTTGAGTTTTATTTTAGAAAAGTAGTGATCAGAATCTAGGTTGGCTCCTCGAAGAACTTTGACATTTTGTGTTTCTTTGAGGAACTTCAATTCGATTGTCTCGTGATCGAGTTGGAATTCACCTAGGTGGGGGTTTGTTGGGACACATGTTTTCTGTTTTCGAGATAGCTTTTTAAAGGATATGAATTTCAGGATCATGTTGTGTGCTTGGCATAATTCTCTCATCTGATGCCATTTTGATTAGTTCTGTTACGTGCTCGGTAGCTTCCACTTTTTCTTTCTTTTTGTATTTCTTCTCCTTTACTCTCTGGGCATACGGCCTTGCCGCAGTCGTAACACCGGTTCCCGCCCGATCACCGAAGTTAAGCGCTGCCGGGCTGGGCTAGCACTTGGATGGGTGACCAGTCAGTGTGCCGAGCGCTGTTGGAAAAACGGGGTTCACTCAGCCCTTGTGAGGCAAACTGAGGAGCTATTTGATTGAGAAGTAGCGGCACCGGTCTTGTAAACTGACATACGGACGGGAGAGCGGTGTGCTCACCACATGCCCCTCCATATCCACATCCAGTGACGCCTGTGGGGTGAGGATGAAACGACGGCCGGTCGGTACCGTTGGGCCTTCAAAGGTCTGTTCGGATGGAGGGTTTTTTATCTAGGCATTGAAGTCCCCGATGCAAACGACATTCTGATTTTCAGTATTTTTTGCACAAAATCATCGAGTATGTCCCAAAAACCCTTTCAGCCTTTCTTTGTCCTTTTTGTTGTCTTCATTTATGGGGGCTTGTGCACTAACGATTATGTATGTTTTGTCAGCAGACTTGAAGGAAGTGTGGAGAGTCCCTCAGATTGTGATTCAAGATTGATAAAGGAGTACAAAATATTTTTGTCTATTGCGAAGCCAGTTCCAAGCTGTGGTGTGTTTACCATAATTATTTTCCTAACTTTCCCCTCCTCCCCCATGAACCATGGACCTTGCCGTTGGTGGGGAGGCTTGAGTGCCTCAACGATACAGATAGCTGTACCGTAGGTGCAACCACAACGGAGGGGTATCTGTTGAGAGGCCAGACAAACGTGTGGTCCCTGAAGAGGGACAGCAGCCTTTTCAGTAGTTGCAGGGGCAACAGTCTGGATGATTGACTGATCTGGCCTTGTAACACTAACCAAAATGGCCTTGCCGTGCTGGTACTGCGAACGGCTGAAAGCAAGGGGAAACTCCAGCCGTAATTTTTCCCGAGGGCATGCAGATTTACGGTATGATTAAATGATGATGGCGTCCTCTTGGGTAAAATATTCCGGAGGTAAAATAGTCCCCCATTTGGATCCCCGGGCGGGGACTACTCAAGAGGACGTTGTTATCAGGAAAAAGAAAACTGGCGTTCTACGGATCGGAGCGTGCAATGTCAGATCCCTTAATCGGGCAGGTAGGTTAGAAAATTTAAAAAGCGAAATGGATAGGTTAAAGTTAGATATAGTGGGAATTAGTGAAGTTTAATAATGAATAAAAAATAGGCCTGCGGATAAGCTACTACAAACAGCATAGTGAACGCATTATTGTGGCCAAGATAGACACGAAGCCCACGCCTACTATGGTAGTACAAGTTTATATGCCAACTAGCTCTGCAGATGACGAAGAAATTTATGAAATGTATGGTGAGATAAAAGAAATTATTCAGGTAGTCAAGGGAGACGAAAATTTAATAGTCATGGGTGAATAGAATTCAAGAGTAGGAAAAGGGAGAGAAGGAAGCATAGTAGGTGAATATGGATTTGGCGCTAAGAAATGAAAGAGGAAGCCGCGTGGTAGAATTTTGCACAGAGCATAACTTAATCATAGCTAACACTTGGTTTAAGAATCATGAAAGAAGGTTGTATACATGGAAGAACCCTGGAGATACTAAAAGGTATCAGATAGATTATATAATGGTAAGGCAGAGATTTAGGAACCAGGTTTTAAATTGTAAGACATTTCCAGGGGCAGATGTGGACTCTGACCACAATCTATTGGTTATAACCTGTAGACTAAAACTGAAGAAACTGCAAAAAGGTGGGAATTTAAGGAGATGGGACCTGGATAAACTGAAAGAACCAGAGGTTGTACAGAGTTTCAGGGAGAGCATAAGGGAACAATTGACAGGAATGGGGGAAATAAATACAGTAGAAGAAGAATGGGTAGCTTTGAGGGATGAGGTACTGAAGGCAGCAGAGGATCAAGTAGGTAAAAAGACGAGGGCTAGTAGAAATCCTTGGGTAACAGATGAAATATTGAATTTAATTGATGAAAGGAGAAAATATGAAAATGCAGTAAATGTAGCAGGCAAAAATGAATACAAACGTCTCAAAAATGATATCGACAGGAAGTGCAAAATGGCTAAGCAGGCATGGCTAGAGGACAAATGTAAGGATGTAGAGTATTATCTCACTAGCGGTAAATTAGATACTGCCTACAGGAAATTTAAAGAGATCTTTGAAGAAAAGAGAACCACTTGTATGAATATCAAGAGCTTTGATGAAAACCCAGTTCTAAGCGAATAAGGGAAAGCAGAAAGGTGGAAGTAGTATATAGAGGGTCTATACAAGGGCGATGTACTTGAGGACAATATTATGGAAATGGAAGAGGATGTAGATGAAGAGGAAATGGGAGATATGATAATGCGTGAAGAGTCTGACAGAGCACTGAAAGACCTGAGTCGAAACAAGGCCCCGGGAGTAGACAACATTCCATTAGAACTACTGATGGCCTCGGGAAAGCTAGTCCTGACAAAACTCTAGCATGTGGTGAGCAAGATGTATGAGACAGGCGAAATACCCTCAGACTTCAAGAAGAATATAATAATTCCAATCCCAAAGAAAACAGGTGTTAACAAATGTGAAAATTACCGAACTATCAGTTTAATAAGTCACAGCTGCAAAATACTAACGCTCATTCTTTACAGACGAATGGAAAAACTGATAGAAGCCGACCTCGGGGAAGATCAGTTTGGATTCCGTAGAAATGTTCGCCGATGACATTGTAATTCTGTCAGAGACAGCAAAGGACTTGGAAGAGCAGTTGAACGGAATGGACAGTGTCTTGAAAGGAGGGTATAAGATGAACATCAACAAAAGCAAAACGAGGACAATGGAATGTAGTCGAATTAAGTCGGGTGATGCTGAGGGAATTAGATTAGGAAATGAAACACTTAAAGTAGTAAAGGAGTTTTGCTATTTGGAGATCAATATAACTGATGATGCTTGAAATAGAGGGGATATAAAATGTAGACTGGCAATGGCATGAAAAGCGTTTCTGAAGAAGAAAAATTTGTTAACATCGAGTATAGATTTAAATGTCAGGAAGTCTTTTCTGAAAGTATTTATATGCAGTGTAGCCATGTATGGAAGTGAAACGTGGGCGATAAATAGTTTAGACAAGAAGAGAATAGAAGCTTTCGAAATGTGGTGCTCCAGAAGAATGCTGAAGATTAGATGGGTAGATCACATAACTAATGTAGAGGTATTGAATAGAATTGGGGAGAAGAGGAGCTTGTGGCACAACTTGACTAGAAGAAGGGATCGGTTGGTAGGACATGTTCTGAGACATCGAATGATCACTCATTTAGTGCTGGAGGGCAGCGTGGAGGGTAAATATCGTAGAGGGAGACCAAGAGATTAATACACAAAGCAGATTCAGAAGTATGTAGTTTGCAGTTGGTACTGGGAGATGAAGAAGCTTGCACAGGATAGAGTAGCATGGAGAGCTGCATCAAACCAGTCTCAGGACTGAAGACCACAACAACAACAACTTTCCTCTTGTATATTCTGAAGCCTCCGGAAATAAAATTTTTTTCACCATAAATCTGGTTTATTGTAGGGTCGTTATGAGAATCTTGTGATTCTTGAAAGTGTATGTAAGATGTTCTAATTTTCCAGTTTCTAAAAGAGAATTTTCGCTCAAAGTACCTATGTAACTTCATCTTGCTTGAGGTCCCAAGACTCTCCGACCCGTCTCTGTGTAATGCTGCAGACTCCACAGAATCCGCTTGTTTGCTTTTACGCACTTTGATGCAGTGGATTGTCCACCTGGGGTACTTTTTTTCACGTCAAACTCTTCCATGACTGATAATATCATGTATAGGGTTGTTCTTATTGTTATAGGCTCTAGTTTACGACCACTGTTGTTAACCCTAGAGGTATTTTTCAGCCACCCTGAACCTGGGAAACAGTGACTTACAACAGGCCACCCAGTCTGAGGAAAGTCGCCTCTGGATTTCGATTTCTGTTGGTCCGCGAGTGGTATTTTACTTCCCACCTATCCTGCCTATCTGCAGATCCTTTCCCTGTTCGCTACCTGGGGATGCGCACGGTGGGGGAACAGAACAACCCCCCCCCCCCCACCACCACCCCCCTCGGATCAAGACCGGAATGATTCTTTCGAAAGGGTACGGCCTCTTTCTTTCTCTATCCTCCCCTAATCCGAGTTTGTGCTCCGTCTATAATGACCTCATTATCGACGGGACGTTAAACACTCCTCCGGATGAAGAACATTATATGTTATATTTTTCAATGTTTCTGTAAAGCGTCCGTCGCTTCGATGCTGTAATCAGGTGACGAAAGATATATCCTTTTACTGCGTTATGTTCTATATTTAACGCCTGTCTTCACCCAGATTACCTGGTATTTTGAGTCTACTTATATTTCATCAATCAGTGTTGAGTTTTTCATGTAAATGAATACTTCGCAACTGTTGGTATCTCTCCACCTTACCGACGTAGATTGCATTTGAAATTTACGATTTCGCTCCTACTTATGTCTAGTTTTAGTCACTTTCTATATGAACTGTTGCATCCGCTTTAGCACTATTCACAAGTGAAAGTAATTGTGTGACTTTATCCTGAACGCTTCTGTGAAAGATCTAGGGGACTCACTATTGACTAAGTGCCTCACCAAATGTATCTGTAAGCAGCAGTTTCACGTGACGCCGTATCGTTTTTTCTTGCACATCTAGCGGTCGCTGTTGCCCCTGCAGGTCGTAAAACCTTTTGTAAGCGTAATGTAACGTTATTCCTTCCACAAGAGTTAGAGATGTCGATTTTCCCTTTCTTTAGCTGTGGGTAACATACTCTGCGTCAGTAATCCAATCATCCTCCTTGGTACTTATCCAGCCAATAATAACAACTACGTTGCGGTTCCATCCGTTGCCGACTGCAGCCTTAACACGATTTAAGTTGTTAACTGAACTAGGTGGTTTAGGAGTTAGTCTCAGCTAAAGTAATTGTTGTACAATCCACCACATTTGCAGCAGCGACACTGAAAATGCGTCTCAAACTACCTGAGGCGAAAATATACTTTTCTTCAAAAGTACTACATAGTTGTGACTTCTGAAATTTTCCCGGCGTATTTGTTCTTCTAATAATTTCCGGGTATGCAGCCGGATCCCGTCGACATTCTGCCACGATATTTCGGCCCAGAGACGTCCGGCCATCATCAGGTGAGTACACAACTACTGAAGAGCCCAGGTGCAGTCGCGGTATTTATACCGATTCCGATTGTGGCAGAATGTCGACGGGATCCGGCTGCATACCCGGAAATTATTAGAAGTACTACATAGTTGCCTACCTCTTGTGGTACTGTTAACGAAAAGTATATTTACGCCTCGTGTAGCTTGAGACATTCCCAACTATGTCTGATGTACAAATACTTTTCAGGTATGGTTCATGCAGGAGAACTTCTGTATCTGTTTCCGAGCAACTCATCGGGACCAATCACGAATCCTAACTCCAACGACGGAAAGGTGGCAAGTCAGTTGGCAACACTGTGGACCAATTTCCCCAAATACGGGTAAGTCTCATCAATAATGATTCTGATTATTTTATTTTATCTGGTAATAGTGCCCTGAATCATTAATCACTTGAAAAGAGTGTCAGTCAGTCGCATTTATAACGTTACCCCGGACAAGTCGTAAAGGCTATGTCAGATACTACAGAATAATCACAAATAATAATGCTTGGTCACTGAAAACAAAACGTTGGCTATTGCAATAGCCGTTGAAGAGGTCAGATCTTGTAGAAGACAGCCCGACAGTCAATTGCGAACTGGTGTTTGTATTAACAACTTGCACTGAATTGAATTTTCAACTGTCTTTGGTGAACTGTATGTGTGATACATCCTAGAGAGAGGGGGTAATACCCACACAAGTAATTTTATTCACTCGCGTGTCTCAGGACCTAGGTCTAACATTATTTTTTCTTAGTTGACACCACATTGGAGCCGTAAGTGTAAGGCACATTAGGTGCAGCCGTTTCGTGTAGGTAGCTGGCAGACTGTGTGTATAATGTAGTGTTTGTGTTGTTGATCGAGTTGAAAGAGAAGGAAGAGGTTGCAAGATGGCGTTGGCACGCAACTGTCTCATCTCAAATGGCACAAACGGCACCAAACAGCGTTAACACCTCCACTGAGTGGCGAATTTGATTCAGGACCCCGAAGTAAAATGCTTGGTGTAAGCATTCACTTGAGCACGAACAACTGCTACAATTCCGCACTGCATTGATAATGACCTGACACAGGTCGAAATCTGATCTGCGTTGTGACTATAAATGTCACATTAAAGCAACTTAATTCTACGACTGATTGCTGCTGTATCTAACCCAATATAACCACAGTGGTTGCGTGCACCCACCCCATAGAGGGCAACCTGAGGAATTTTTCTTCTTAAGCAGGTCAAATACTCCGTCGCCCTGGATTCGAAATAACCACCACCGAGTCGTATGCCAAAACAATGACGCGAGTAAGCGATTTCCGCGACAAAGTTAGGGATATTTCGCAGATCCACCCCACTAAACACACACACACACACACATACGCACTGCATGAGCCTGGCAACAAAGCAACAAAACTTTCTGTATTACCTTAGACACGAAAATAAGTAAACCCATAAATCTGAACAATGTTCACCCATAATCCATCCAGCGTCTCCTGTTTATCAAATTGTCAACATCTCTTCGTTTCTGATCTAAATCTGTCAACAGTGACGAACACTACATCGCAAGAAGGGGCTCTGAAATTTAGGGGAACTTAACGGCTGATCTGTAACTGCAGTGTGCGTAACTCAGCCAACATTTAGTGTGAGTCTCTCTCCAAAGTCCTCGAGCCCTGGCAGGCAGGCTAGTGTACCCGTAGGTACAGTTGTCGCCCGAGTGAAAGATTGTTGATAGTAGATTGAGAGATTCGCGCAACGGTGCACAATCGGCTAAAGCTGCGCCCGACATGGGTATAACATGTCCCTAAAAAAAACACATGTTCAGTCACTCTTCTTTCAGGGACGATAAATTGTTTACCCATAAGATACGAAGATAAGTTAGTGCAGTCGGAAGAGGAATTAATTGACATCAGATGGGGTACGGACACCTGAAATGCGGACGAAAATGAAGATAAAATAAATCCTAAATTAGGACATACGGTTTATTACTGTGACACAGAGAAAAGAGGAAATTAAGGTCTAGGTATGATTCCAAAGCTGAAAGTTAAAATTACTCATAATGAAGTACTTTCAGCCAAGATAGCAAGACTTGTTTTAAAAGCAAACAAAAGAGATTCCATGTAAATTATTCAAGTGTTTCCACGAAAGTGTTTACATTCTCACCACGAAATGGGAGCCAAAATGGGAAATTCCATTATGAGTTGAAAATTGAAACTTGATAAGAAAGTAGGACATATATTAAATAGCGACTATTCTGTTGAAAACTTTATATAAAGGGTGTTACAAAAAAAGGTACGGCCAAACTTTCAGGAAACATTCCTCACACACAAAGAAAGAAAATATGGTATGTGGACATGTGTCCGGAAACGCTTACTTTCCATGGTAGAGCTCATTTTATTACTTCTCTTCAAATCACATTAATCATGGAATGGAAACACACAGCAACAGAACGTACCAGCGTCACTTCAAACACTTTGTTACAGGAAATGTTCAAAAGCGAGGATATATGCATCCACCCTCCGTCGCATGGAATCCCTGATGCGCTGATGCAGCCCTGGAGAATGGCGTATTGTATCACAGCCGTCCACAGTACGAGCACGGAGAGTCTCTACATATGGTATCGGGGTTGCGTAGACAAGAGCTTTCAAATGCCCCCATAAATGAAAGTCAAGAGGGTTGAGGTCAGGAGAGATGGAGGCTATGGAATTGGTCCGCCTCTACCAATCCATCGGTCACCGAATCTGTTGTTGAGAAACGTACGAACTGTTGGACTGAAATGTGCAGGAGCTCCATCGTGCATGAACCACATGTTGTGTCGTACTTGTACATATTCTAGCAGCACAAGTATAGTATCCCGTATGAAATCATGATAACGTGCTCCATTGAGCGTAGGTGGAAGAACAAACTAAAATGAGCACTAACATGGATATTAAGCGTTTCCGGACACATATCCACATAACATCTTTTCTTTATTTGTGTGTGAGGAATGTTTCCTGAAAGTTTGGCGGTACCTTTTTCTAACACCCTGTATATTACAGTCGACAGAGGTAATAAGATCGTAAAATTTGCAAAGAAGAGCATATCTCTCATTACCACTTCTTCGACAAGAAAACATGTAGAAATTGACCAAGATCGGGGCAAAATGGAATTGAACTGAAATTATATTTTATCAAACAATAAAGTAATTGTGGAGAATGTGACAATCCTAAACTATTTTGCAGATTTAAGTGATCTGAAACTCAAAAGCTCCAGAACAAAAATAAATACGAAATCTAGCACGAATCAGCCTTATCAGCTACCAACTCAGAAATGAATGTTAAGAAAATGTGTTTAAAGATCAAAATGTATAGCAGATTAAAGAAAATGCAGGTTTTACAGGTGCAGATGAATGTGCATGTTACTTTAACAAAGGCACTTATGCAGACACGTAGAAAGCCCAAATACAAAAAATTCAAGTGTAACACGGCAGCAATGAAAGAGACGAGAATTTCAAGGAAATAATCAGAAACTCAGAAACTACTGTTGACTACACATCACACTTCTTGAGTTAAGGTAGCAGATGGAGCTGTAGCTGCCAACAGAGAATTAGTACTAGTTTGTAGTTTAAGAGACTAATCTAAAACAGACAGCAACTGATACAACGTTGCGGTGATGTATCGGCATCCAATTAAAATGAGGAAAATGGAGCAATATAAGACGAACGGACTAAATTACTTACAGGCTATCTGGAGAAGAATAAATTTCCTGCAAATTGCATAAGTGCTGCATTTTTTTTTTAATTTTAGTTCGAAAGACGTGAAATAATATAGACCTATCACACATATGTTCATACCGTACAGTGACTTGAGAAATAAGAAATTTAACCAACCTATATCAGTATGTTGAAGAACATGTGCATCAGTTATTAAGTGCAACTGATCAGCTGCCTTTAAACCAAATGTACTTTGGAGGTTTGTGAACGATACTTTCATAGTGTGGCCTCATAGAGAAGATAAATTTGTAAGTAGGCTGTTTACGTTTTGTTATTGGTAACGCCACGTAGCGCTCTGTATGAAAAATCACTGGCTGTGCCGTGTGCAGTCTGTGGCTGGTTTGCATTATTGTCTGCCATTGTAGTGTCGGGCAGCGGCAGCTGGATGCTAACAGCGCGTAGCGTTGCGCAGTTGGAGGTGAGCCGCCAACAGTGTTGGACGTGGGTAGAGAGATGGCGGAGTTTTGAAATTTGTAAGAATTGGTGTCATGAACTGCTATATATATTATGACTAGTGAGGTAAATACATTGTTTGTTCTCTATTAAAATCTTTCATTTGCTAACTATGCCTATCAGTAGTTAGTGCCTTCAGTAGTTTGAATCTTTTAGTTAGCTGGCAGTAGTGGCGCTCGCTGTATTGCAGTAGCTTGAGTAACGAAGATTTTTGTGAGGTAAGTGATTTGTGAAACGTATAGGTTAATGCTAGTCAGGGCCATTCTTTCGTAGGGATTTTTGGAAGTCAGATTGCGTTGCGCTAAAGATATTGTGTGTCAGTTTAAGCACAGTCTTGTATAATTTTTCTAAGGGGACGTTTCAAATTGATGGAGTTTCTTTGCCACGTCAGCTCCATTTATAACAACATTCGGTTCACCCTGAAAGTAGGGAAGGATGGTTGTGTGACTTTCTTGGATGTCTTGGTTAGACGAAAGTATGATGGCTATCTGCAGCATTCAGACTACTGTAAGTCGACTCACACTGATTTGAATTTGCAAGCGGTAACTTATCACCAGTTGCAAACTGTAAGCAGGCTTAAAACACTCGTACACAGACCTCATTCTGTCTCAGTTCTAGATAGCTTGACTAAAAAGCTCGCCCAACTAATGACAGTGCGTAGAAAAAATAAAGTGGGTATTCCACCCAACAGATTAAAAGGAGACTCTCAGTTAAAATCAATAATCAGGAAAGGGATAAAAGGAGAACACTCCAGCAAAATCTTTGGCTGTTCTTCCTTTTGTGGGCTACATTTCGTTTAAAATATCAAGAACCCTCGGCAAATTTCAAGTGAAAGTGGTTTTCCGTCCACCATCTAAGATCTCAGATCTTTTGGGATCGGTGAAGGACGACTTGTTGTTGCGAAAGGCCGGCATTTACAAAATATTTGGTCAGTGAGGTATAGCTTACATAGGACAGACCACGCGCACTGTGAAAGACTGCTGAGCTGAACATGAACGTTGCATTCACCCCTTGCAAGTCCGCTATTGCCGAACACTATTTCCACTGGACATTCAATGAAGTACGATAGAACTATGATTCTGAACACAGCAACAACTTTTTGGGACTCCATTATTAAAGAATCCTTGGAAATACGCCTGGCGGAAAATCTGATGAACCGAAATTTGCTTGAACAGTGACTATGCCCTTTCGAGAGATGAGAGATTTTGAACTGAAGGGTACTGTACATGCAATGGAGACGCCACATTTTTTGAGGGTTAAATACATTTCAGAAACTTGAGCCACTCAAAATTTAAAAATGAAACCATTTAAGAGTACTGTGATGACTGGCGTCATATCATCACGGTAACTCCAGATACATCCAGTGCTTCTTGCATAATGAGACCATATTTGAAGAATTCTTTTATTCACTATCGTACATACAGAGCGGTATGTGAATAAAGGACAAAATTATCAGTACTAATGTTAAATTGAAGATTTATTTACTGACTCTCGCACAGCTTTGCTGTGTAAGGCATGGCATAAATACATCCTGAGAGCTCAGTGTTGTTCACCCACACAGAGTTTAAAATGCACAAACATGGCATACCGGTCTCCCAATAGCAGAAATAATTCCAATATGGACTGTGATTAACGTATCAGTACAGCACAGATGACTTACGATGGTGGTGCCAATACGATACATAAGAAGTGAATGACTAACATCATATAAAGCTGCCCTCCATCAAGGAAACTGGAAGGAATACCGTGAGCAGCAACATGCCTTCTGGGGTCATTCCAAACATGCACCGCTGAAGTGATTGTAAGTAGGCTGTTTAGGTTTTTATGTTGGTAACGCCACGTAGCGCTCTGTATGAAAATCACTGGCTGTGCCGTGTGCAGTCTGTGGCTGGTTGGCATTGTTGGAATATTCGTTATTGCAGTGTTTGGCAGTTAGCTCTGAACAGCGCATAGCGTTGTGCAGTTGGAGGTGAGCGACAAGCAGTGGTGGACGTGGTGAGAGAGGTGGCAGAATTCCGAGAGCGGAAGATCTGGACGTGTCCATCAGAAAGAGTAAATTTGTAGTATTGGATACCATAAACTGATCAGTTCATGATATCCAATTATATATATATATATATATATATATATATATATATATATATATATATATATATATATATATATATATATAATGACTTTTAAACACTATTAAGGTAAATACATTGTTTGTTCTCTATCAAAATCATTCGTTTGCTAAGTATGCCTCTCAGTAGTTAGGGCCTTCAGTAGTTACAATATTTTATTTAGCTGGTAGTAGTGGCGCTCGCTGTATTGCAGTAGTTCGAGTAACGAAGATTTTTGTGAGGTAAGTGATTCATGAAAGGTATAGGTTATTGTTAGGGCCATTCTTTTATTGAAAGTCAGATTGTGTTGCGCTAAAAATAATGTGTGTCAGTTTAGCGTTGATCAGAATAAGTAAAGAGAGAAATGTCTGAAAACGTTCAGTTTTGCTCAGGTGTTTGAAAATCAAATAACGTAAGGGGTATCCAAGCAAAGTAATTCATAAATTTTTCTAAGTGGAGGTTTCATGATGTCTAGAGATTCCGTTCGACATTTCAAGCACTGAAGTATTCAGTCTTGTAAATATCATCAACTACACGAACACTGTGTGGTCGAAATTTTGTAGACTTATAGAAACGTTTTCTGTAGAGTGTTGTACAGTTTCAGTGTATTTACGGAATAGCATCATAGGTCCACCAAAAGTTGGTGTAAGGAATATTTATTTGCACACAGTTTTGGTCAAGCGACCATCTTCGTGGCATAGATATACACCACATTAATTTTAAGAAATGTTCCTTGATGTCAAATACGTAATTGTTCATTGGTAGCAGTGTTTGTTCCAACACATGTGCGTCCATTATCTTAAGCATTTCCTAGCAGTCCTCAAGTGCAAAAAGCTGTGCAGTAAAACAACCATGTTTATAACACGACTTTGTCCAGTTGGTATGCTTATCGCTGTAGTACTGTCGATTTTTGCACTAGGTGACTGCAGAAAAACGTATAATAGATGCATATTCTACAACTAAAACAATTACCTATTTGACCCCTAGCAACCTTCTTTAAACTGGGTGTGCACTTAAGGGGTGGCTAGCTACCTGGAAAAAAAAACTATTACTGTTACGTTTGGTGTTTCCGCAATGCCGTCATTTTGTAGAAATGGTGCTGCATCTTGGCATGAACTTACCTTTGGAATCACAGTTTTCTCAATAGTAAGGTGAAATGTTCTATGTTCTGACATTGTACACACCACTGGGCCCAATGGATCGCTATGTCATCCTCCGCAAATTCCATCATTGGATGCAAAATGTAGAGGCATGTGTTGATTACGCAGCTCTCCTGGTTATTGCCAGGCTTATTGAACTTCGAACCTCTACTGAACTCCTTAGTTGGCGTAAAGTGGTTGAGTGCACACTCTACCACTGCTCCCACCAAGGAAAACTCGTTGTCAGTACCAGGACTCGAACCCAGGTCCTTTGTATAGCAGTCAGCTGCACTGACTACTCAGCTATGAAGGCAGACACTTTTAAATCTGCTATATACAAAAAGAAGAGTGTATGTGTGTATGTCTGGGATCTCCTTCCAAACCTCTGGATCGATTTCGACCAATTTTGGAACAGAAACAGCAGGTAATATGAGTATCAGCAATGTGGAGTTTATAACGTTCAAGCTCCAATAGTAGCAAACATCTAGCCAAAAAAAATTTCGCCAGGCTCTGATGTAGGTGCTACCCTCCACAACAGGTATGTTGTGTGGGAACAGAATAGGCCTGCTGAATCAATCCGCTTTGCAGGGCAGCCTACATGTCAAGAGCAAAAAACGGTTTTCTGGGCCCCAAACTCCAGGTTGTCCTACATCACAGGTGTGTTGTGTTGGAGTAGTATCAGCTAGCCTTATCGACCTCCTTACATAGAAGCCTATGTGTCAGGGATAAATAAATGATTTTCTAGCCCCTGATATGTAGCCTACCCCACATGACAAATGTGATGTAGAAGTAGTATCGGCCTTCTTTATTGAACTGTATTGCAGGGGATACATATGCCAATGAGAATGGCTTTGTGCAAGTTGACATGGTTAGGGAGGGTATGGACAGAGTGAGGGGGAGGAGAAAATGGGCAGAGGAGGGGGGGAGGTGGAGTAGATACATAAGCCAGGTGACGTGTAATGGAGTACTGGGGAGATGGAAAAGGAAGACGGGAAGGCAAAGTTGAAAAGAGAGAGGGGACAGAAGATATGATCAGAGGCAGGGGGGAGAACATACAGTTGGCAGTGGGGATGAAGGAGTGCGACAAAGAGAGGAGAAGAATAAGATCTAGATACAGGCAGAGTGAGGAGGAGAAGATAGACAGGTAGAGGTTGGAGAATGAGATGGCAGCCTCAGCATGAACTCAGTACTGTAGAGCTATGCTGCCAATCTACAGTAAACATACTTTCATTGCTTTGCTCACAAATTCTTTTCACAGATGATTGACGGATGACAATGAACACAGACTTCTACATCACAACATGATTGTTTTATTAACTAAATAAACTCATGTGAAAGGGACACATTAGTATGTTATATCAGTATTTCAGTGTATTAATACGTGCAGATCGTAGTACTATAGAAGCACATTCCTCTTGCTTTGGATGGATAATATCAAGTTTCAATCATAGATCCTTGGCCGACTCTCCTGAACATTTAACCTATGATCAGAAATCGTTGTCACTATGTACGACTCCAGAACGACAGGCATTTGACCACCTAGCGACTTCAATCACTCAACTATCTCTATAGTTGTCAATGCCCCTCCATTAATGTTTGTATGGGAATATGGTGCCACTATGCCATGTTTCCTACCCAAGATGACTTCCCTTTTTCCCCACAGTACCTACTGGATTGTAATATCAATCAGTTATCTTCTAAGTACGATTAACACACGCTGAACGTAGCACCACTGATCTGTGTGCAGAAAGTTTTGCAGCAGTGCCTGAGAATGACAAATCAACTTTGCTGTCAGTTTCTATACATTTTCTCGAAATATCATTTATTTCTTATATTGTGACAAGTGCCAAAGAAACTGATATAGACCTGTGGTCGGCAACGCCTATACAATACAAGTGTCTGGAGAAGTTGTCAGGTCGGTTACTGCTGCTACAATGGCAGGTTATCAAGATTTAAGTGAGTTTCAACGTGGTGTTATAGTCGGCACACGAGCGATGTGACACAGCACCTAAGAGGTAGTGATAAAGTGAAGATTTTCCGGTACAACCATTTCTCTGACATTGTTGCGGCTGGAAAAAGATCCTGCAAGCACGGGACCAACGACAACTAAAGAGAATCGTTCAAAGTGACAGAATGCAATAGTTCCGTAAATAAAGATTTCAATGCTGGGCCATCAACAAATATCAGCGTGCGAACCATTCACCGAAACATCATCGATATAGGCTTTCAGAGCCGAAGGCCCACTCGTGTACCCTTGGTGACTGCATGACACAAAGCTTTACGCTTCGCCTGGACCTGTCAACAACGACATTTGACTGTTGATGACTGGAAACATGTTGCCTGGTCGGACGAGTCTCGTTTCAAATTAAATCGAACAGATCGATGTGTACGGGTATTGAGACAACCTCATGAATCCATGGACCCTGCATGTTAGCAAGGGACTGTTCAAGCTGGTGGAGTCTGTGCAGTCGCATAGGGCGTGTGCAGTTGGAGTGATGTGGGATCCCTGATACGCCTATATACGATGTTGACATGTGACACGTATGTAAGCATCCTGCCTGATCACCTGCATCCATCGATGTCCATTGTGCGTTTCGACGGACTTCGCCAATTCCAGCAGGATAATGAGACACCAACCACATCCAGAATTGCTACAGAGTGGCTCCAGCAACACTCTTCTCAATTTAAACACTTCCGCTGGCCACCAAACTATGATGCCTTGCAATGTGCTGTTCATAAGAGATCTCCACCCCTCGTATTCCTACGGATTTATTGACAGCGCTCCAGGGTTCATGGTGTCAGTTCCCTCCAGTACTACTTCATACATTAGTCGAGTCCATACCACATCGTGTTGCGGCAGTTCTGTGTACTCGCGGTGGCCCACACAATATTAGGCAGGTGTACCAGTTTCTTTCTCTCTTCAATATATTTTGCTGCATGTAAAAAGTGTTTTTTCAATTGCCACACACATAAAAGTTAATTGCATATATTGAAGTTATTATAAAGCAACGTTCCATTAACTGTTGGTTATACTTCCTGTAGATACACAGGCTAGATCACAGACTGGTCTTTCGTTTTCCAGGGATCCAGCGCCATCTGGAAGTCCAGTGGTGTGGGAAAAGTTGACGGAGAATGCTTCCAACTATCTGGATATGGAATTGGAATTTGTGACACGTCAAGACTTGCTTAAGGAACGGATGGATTTGTGGAGGGATATACTATCTTCCTGATGATTTGTATGTTGTAATACTCTTTGTCATACAATACACAGTGCTAAATAAACTTTCATCTGCTTAATTTATAGAACAGTATATCCTTACAATGTCAGCCGTAATTCCATTTAAGGTTCTTATTTACAGTTTATCTTTTAAAATATTGTGCACTACTACCTTCAATGATGATCACAAACATCTCTCTGATTTTTTGTGTTGTTACCTTTGTTAAGTTTACATTCGACCATACAAAAATCACATAGCTATTTAAGCAATTTTACTATAATAAATGTTTATAGAAATCAATGTTTCCCTTATAAAAATGTAAAGTTACACATTTAACTGCAAACTGGCTCTGCTCCAAGGCTTTACAACACGTTACACCTCCTAGTTAGAGAATCACTGTTTGATATATGATTACAGAAGATACAAAGAACTCAAATGGACAGGGATACTCGAATTTTCGTATGCAATGATAGTCCACAGCTGTAGAACCAGCTTTCTGAAACAAAAAGAGGTGGATGAATAGAAATGTAATACAGTGTAAGATGGGAGAGGGGGAAACTTATGAGGCTACATTACCAACTTGGTGGCTATTTGGAAGACCACTATCTTCCAACAACTCAGAATTTTTAAATGGTTTGAGGGACTTGTTATATATCGAATAGACAGAGAATTGCATGAGAAAAACAACTGTGTTTTTTCGTCTGAGCATAGTGTCACTCATTCTAGAAATACTTAACATTTTGTACAGAACTAACCAACAGCTGGTAATAACACAAGAAGGTGCGCCCAATGTCTTATACGGCACATTGTAAAGTAGTTGTTATCCACTGCACCCATTCCTCATGAACCTTAACCAACACATGTACTGGAATGTGAGCTCAAGCACAGAGTGTCTGTTCCTTGATGTGTATAAAGTTTATCTGCGCTAAAGACATAGTGGCCTTCACTTGCCTCCACAGAGAGTTATCTAATGGTCTTAAATCTGGGGAAACATTTCATTCGCTCTGCTGGACTTACATAAACTTCAGACTTCAAGGGAACTGGAATGCTAGCCCATAATGTAGCATGGCATCACCATGCTGAAAGAAAGTCTTCATACAACAGCGACAATAGCGCAAATAACTGCAGATTATAGATTACTCTCAAAAGTTATGGATTCTTATAAATAATCTTTTATTAGTCAAGATCATAAATATAATTTATAATCATCGATAACTAGTTTCAATTAAAACAGCAAGCCATCTTCAGATCAACTACAACTACTACAGATGTGCCTAATCAACAAGCTGGCAAGAGACACATTGTTGCCAATAAATTACATACTTGTGCCTAACAGCATTCATAGCTATCGACAAGTCTCAAATTGCTAACTAATCGCTATTGATTTTGGAACAAGCTGTACTTTTCCAAACGAATCTCGGTTTCCTTAGCTGGATATTGTCAGAATTTTGTTTGAGAATGGTGATGTGTACTTTTTTACAGTTTGGCTGTAGCATATCAATATAAGAGTTGGTTGTTACGACTTTTGCAGTAATATAACAATGTATAGAGCAATTTACCACGGTTTTACGGTATCATGGCGATGTATGGCCCAATTTGTTACAATTTCATTTGATATTTATCAGTAAATGAATATAATGAGATCCAGTAGCTGACACCTATTATCAAGTTAGGACATACACACTGTCAGTTGCTGATGTTACAATACTATTTGAAATCAGCAGCACAAGATCGACTATATAATGTCAGTTTGTAAAAAAAATATTTCTGTTACTGATAAGCAGATATATGTGCATTATTTAACAATCTTTTACTAGGCATTGGTGAATCATACAACTCTCTTGCAGAATGCTTTACCAAGATTGCTGTCTGAAATACACCTCAGTGATATTAACAGGGGAGATATTGAGTCAATAATTAAATCACTGAAGACTAAGAATTCTCGTGGAGTATCTATCAGAATATTTCAGTACTGTCCTGAACATGTTAGACCTGTACTTAGCCACATTTGTAATTTTTCCTTTAAGAATGGTCTGTTTCCTGTATGATTAAAATACTCAGTAGTAAAGTCACTTTATAAAAAGGAGAAAGGGATATTCCTATGTCATTAGTGTTTGCTAAAGTTATTGAAAAGGGTGTGTATGTAACGATAATTGATTAGTTTGTATCACATAATTTGCTATCAAAAATACAGTTCGGCTTAGAAGTCGCTTAACAACAGAAAATGCTATAGTCTCTTTTCTCTGTGAGGTACTGGGTGGATTAAACAAAAGGTTTCGAACGTTAGGTAATTTTTTGATTAAACTAACGCATTTGGTTGTGTTGATCACAAAATATTTCTCCAAAATTTGGACCATTACAGAATACGTTGAGTAGCTCACAACTGATTCACCTCGTAAATTAACAACAGACAGCAAAAGGTCTTTATTCACCGTGTTGAGAATGGCTGTGATGTGGGGTCTGAGTATGGGCAATAGGGGGAGGGGTGCCCCAGGGTTCAGTATTGGGACCACCCTTGGTCCTTATTTATATAAATGATATGCTTCCTAGTATTATGGGTAATTCTAAAATATTTCTGTTAGCTGATGACACTAGCTTGGTAGTAAAGGGTGTTGTGAGCAACATTGGCTCTGTTTCGAATAGTGCATTTCATGGCATAAATTAAATTCATGGCTTTCAGAAAATAAACGACAACTAAACTACAGTAAGACTCAGTTTTTACAGTTTCTAACACACAATTCATCAAAACCCAACTTTCAATTTCACAGAAAGGGCATATGGTCAGTGAAATTTCTAGCTGTTCAGATAGATAGTAAACTGTCATGGAAAGCCTACATTCAGGATCTTGTTCAAAGACTTAATGCTTCCATTTTTACTATTCGAATAGTATCAGAAGTAAGTGATCATTTGACACGAAAATTAGTCTACATTACTTATTCTCTTTCGCTTATGCCATATGGTATTATATTTTGGAGTAACTCTTCCCATTCCAAAAGGATATTTGTGGCTCAGAAATGGGTAGTTTGGGCAATAAGTGGTGTAAGTTCACAAACCTCTTTTCGACACCTCTTCAATAGTGTGTGTATTTTGACATTGGCCTCTCATTATATATATTCTTTATTGTCATTTCTTGTTAACAATATCAGCTTATTCCCAAGAATTAGCAGCTTTCACTCCTTTAACACTCAGCAGAAATCCAAGCTGCATTTCGATTGCACTTACTTAACTCTTGTGCAGAAAGGAGTGCAGTATAATGCTGCATCCATTTTCAATAAGCTACCACAAGACTTCAAAAATCTTAGCAGTAATCCACACACTTTCAGATCGAAACTGAAGAGTTTCCTCATGGGCCACTCCTGTTCTGTTGAGGAGTTCATTAAAAAATTTAACTGCTCTTTCTTATGTATATTGCTGATTGCGCTTACTTAAACTTGTGGCTTGACTTTTTTTGTTCATAAACATTTTATTTTTATCTGTTATTACTTTTATGTTGTAATTGCATCTACTGACACGTTCCATGACTTCGGGGATTTGCCCCTTAATTTGGTTCTATGAAGCTAGATTTGTAAATGAATAAATAAATAAATAAATCCTGTAACTGACACCCCCAGTTGCACTATGGTACACAGGCAGCTTCTGATGTTACAGTGCAGTTTTATGATCCAGTAGCTGACCCATTCCCAAGTCACAGCACACACACTATTGTTGCAATACAGTATCAAAACTCAGTAGCTGTGACCTGCAACCAAGTTATTGCACATATACTGTCGACATGTATTTCAGGTAGTCTCCCTGAAACACTGATTATCATTCCTCCACCTAGTGGAAGAAATGATACAAAAGAGACGCAGTACTTTTACCATACTGAAGATGTACAGTCACCTTCTCAAGTTTTTTTAATGGAGAGGACCTGCTATGCAATGCCACTAATTGCGCTGTGGGGCTTCATTTAAATCTGCAAAAAGGAGCTCACATCTATTCCAACTCAGTACAAAATGTCATAAATGTATTTTTAGAGAAACCATCTGTACTTGGTTGTTCTCATGTTCAATATTTACAACGTTTGGCAAAAAATCTCTTATTACTGGAACGATAAAACTTAAGTAAATTTCAGAATAGTACATAAGGGCATTTCTCCACGGTTTCTATCAGTTTTTTCTGGGTGTTTACATTGTCAGAAGAGATGCTTTCTCTAAGCCTTCCAAAACACTCCCATGAAGCAATGCTGACATATAAACACCACCTCCAGAGCAGATAGAGACTCTTGACAACATTGTGTCTTGACACTGTCACGTACTTATACTTCTCACATCAGTCTCTATAGAAACCAAAATCGAAGGGCGCATAGTGGAGATCATGTATGTGCTAACTAACTAAACAATGTTTTTAAATCAACATCTTTCATCAGTTTGCAAGGAAGAGGTGGAACAACCTGTTACGCCATATAGTATGTGTGATAATGACAGTCTCTTGGTTTGTTGACCATGGTATTTGAGGTATCACTGCCCCACTTCAGGCGACCAACCTTGCCTTAGTAGTATCCACAATGCATTAGTGATGCAATTTGTTACAATTTCATATATCAGAGGTGATGTATGAAGGTAGTTTGAGTAGTTAGGCTGTACAATAGTTATGTGTGAACCAATTTGTTACAATTTTGCTATAACATGGTGATGTACAAAGCAGTTTGTTTCAATTGCGCTATAGCATGGCGATTTATTGGGCTTATCTGTGGCAAACTACACTATTTGCTTTCTAGTAGCTGATGCCCACTGTCAAATTATGAAACTGTCAGCTTCTGGTGCTGTGACAGGTTTAAGATCCAGTAGCTGATGCCCATTGCCATACACACTGTCAACTACTGTTGTCACAATATAGTTTTAATATCCAGCAGTCAAAACCCACTACACATAAACACTGTCATCTACAATAGTCTGATTAAAGTATGTTGTTTGATCTGTTGTTTTCGAATCAGAGCACTCAACATCATGACCCAACTGTTCATCACTGCCAAACTGCCACAACAATAAATCAGTTCACTTCCAATTCCTTGTCCAGCTTCCTTTCTTGATGTGTTTAGAATTTTGGATCCCAGTTCCTGGGTCTACCTCTTTAAGTCAGAATTTTATCGGACACAATAAAACACACACACACACGCACACACGCACAATGATGCTATTGGAATGCACACCCTTCATTCACAGTATTAACCAAACACTGCTGCATCCTCTCTGATAAAATACCATTCGGCGTCACATATACACTGATTATCGTCAAAGAGTTTGGTCTACTTAGATAGGCTTTATAGGTGAGGCTGAACTTTTCGAAGGCATCAAATTATGATTGCGATTTGTTCTATAAAACTGTAATTATAACAGTTTTTTTTAGTCACCAGTCTTCTGACTGGGTTGATACGAACTACCATGAATTGCTCTCCTAAGCCAACTTCTTCATCTCAGAGTAACACTTGCAACCAATGTCCTCAATTATTTGATAGATGTATTCCAATTTCTGTCTTCCTCTACAGTTATTGCCTTCTGCAGTTCGCACTAGTACCATGAAAGTCAATCGCTGATGTCTTAACAGATGACCAATCATCCTGTCCCGTCTCCTTGTCAGTATTTTCCCCATATTCCTTTCCTCTCTGATTCCTTGCAGAACCTCCTCAATCCTTACCTTATAAGTTCACCCAGTTTTCAACATTCGTCTGCAGCAGTAGCACTACATCTCAAATGCTTCGATTCTCCTCTGTTCCGGTTTCTCTACAGCCCTTTTTCCACTACCACACAATGCTGTGCTCCAAAGTACATTCTCAAAAAATTTCCTTCTCAAATTAAGGCCTATGTTAGATACTAGTAGACTAATCTTGGCAAGGAGTGCCCTTTTTGCCAGTGCTAATATGCTTTTGATGTCCTCCTTGCTCTCTGTCCATCATTGGTTTTTTTACTGCTGGGTGATACAGTTCCTTAACTTCATCTACTTCATGACCGTCGATTCTGACTTTAAGTTTCTCGCTTTCCTCATTTCTCCTACTTTTCATCACTTTCATCTCTATTTGATTTACTCTCAATCAATATTCTGTACTCATTAGACTATTCATTCCATTCAGAAGATTATGTGCCAGTAAATTCTTCTTAACTTTCACTCCGGATAGCAATGTCATCAGCAAATCGTGTCATTAATATCCTTCCATCTCGAATTTTAATTTCACTCCTGAAGCTTTCTTTTATTTCCATCATTTCTTCTCCGATCTACAGATTGAACAGTAGGGGCGAAAGAACACAGCCCTGTGTAACACCCCTCTTAATCCGAGCACTTCGCTCTTAGTTGTCCCTTTGACTCTTGTGCGTATTGTATATTACCCATCTCTCCCTCTAACTTACCATTATTTTTCTCAGAATTTCGAACATCTTGCACCATTTTACATCGTTAAACGCTTTTTCCTGATCGACAAATCCTATGATTTTTCTTTAATTTTGCTTCCATTATCAACCGCAGTGACAGAATTGCTTCTCTGGTGTCTGAAGTCAAACTGATCTTCATCTGACACATCCTCAATTTTCTTTTACATTCTTCTATATATTTTTCTGGTCAGTAATTTGGATGCATCAGCTGTTAAGCTGATTGTGCAACAATTCTCGCACTTGTCGGCTCTTGCAGTCATCGCAATTGTGTGGATAACATTTTTCCGAAAATCAAATGGTATGTGGCTAAACTCATACATTCTACACACCAACGTGAATAGTCTTTTTTTTGCCACTTCCTGCAATTATCTTAGAAATTCTTCTGAATTATTATCTGGTCCTTCTGCCGTATTTGATCTTAAATCCTCCAAATATCTCTTAAATTCTGTTTCTAATATTGGATCCCGTATCTCTTCTAAATCGATTCCTGTTTCCTCTAACAACACTTCAGACAAATCTCTCCCTCATTGAATCCTTCAATGTAGTCTTTCGACCTATCCGCTCTCTCCTTGGCATTTAATAGTGGAATTCCCTTTGCACTCTTAATTTTCCCATCCTTGCTTTTAATTTCATCAAAGGTAGATGTGACTTTCCTATATGCTGAGTCAGTCCTTCCAACAATCATTTCATTTTCGATTTCTTTACATTTTTTCTGCAGCCATTTGCATTAAGCTTCCCTGCACTCCCTAATTCTTTCATTCTTCAGCGTCCTGTATTTCTGTATTCCTGAATTGCCCTGAACAGTTTTTTACTTCCTTCTTTCATCGATCAACTGAAGTATTTCTCCTGTTACCCTTGGTTTCTTTGCAGTTACGTTCTTTGTACCTATGTATTTCTTTCCAACTTCTGTGTTTGCCCTTCTTTGAGATGTTCATTCCTAGTTAACTGTTCTGCCCACTGAGCTGTTTCTCATTGCTGTATCTACAGTATTAGAGAACTTCAAGCTTCTCTCGTCATTTCTTAGTACATCCATATCACACTTCTTTGCATATTGATTCGTCCTGAGTGATCTCTTAAGCTTCAACCTCCTCTTCATCACTACTAAATTGTGATCTAAGTCTATATCTGCTCCTGGCAAAGCTTTACAATCCAGTATCTGATTTCAGAATCTCTGCCTGACCGTGATGTAATCTGACTGAAATCTTCCTGTATCACCGGGCCTTTTCCGAGTATACCTCCTCCTCTTGTGATTCTTGAACAGAATATTCGCTGTTACTAGCTGAAATTTATTACAGAACTCAATTAATCTTTCTCCTCTCTCATTCCTTGTCCCAAGCCCATATTTTCCAGCAACCTTTTCTTCTATCGCTTTCCCCTACAACTGCATTCCATTTTGTGTATTTTGCCGACATTGTCTCAATCTGTTTTCAAGTGTGTGCTTAAGACCTTGCTGTTGGGCACCCATACAAACAACTCCAACCAACCAACAACTTGCATTCCAGTCCCCATCACTATTAGATTTTCATCTCATTTTATTTACTGTGTTACCTTTTCAGTGTTCTCATGTACTTTCTCTATATGATCTTCAGCTTGTGACATTGACATATATATATGTTTTGCAAAAACAGACATTATATCTAATGGGATATCACAATCACTGGTTATACAATGTTACTTATAAGGCATCTTGATTACAAAAATGTTTATTCACATGACCAGTTTCGGTTCCTCCAGAACCATCTTCAGATCTGAAACGATAATGAAACTGATTTACTATTTCACAAATGTAAACCTTTTTCATCCTATCTGATCAACATGAAACGTACCAGAATGTACCTGCAATTTTGGTTACAGGAGTAATCCATCCACACACAGCAACCTTCACATGCTGCCTCTCATACAATTAGTTGGCAGAACGCATGTCATTTATATTAATTATAACACAATTACCGACAGGTTGTGTCTGGTACATTTGTTACATTACATATGCACATACTGTATTAAGTAGATTTTTGTAATTTACTTTTATCTCTAAAAATATTTAATTAAAATCTCTATATGTCAAGGTTTGAACCTGTACTTGTCAAAATTAAAATATGGAATAAAATTATCATTTTTGTACGATCTACAACAAAGGGCGCTTTCTATATCCATGGCGCTGGTATAGACTTGTTTTCCTCCATGGTCTGTTTCTGTGGTTCCTGCTATTTCGGTGTTGTGGTGTGAGCCGTTCTGACATCTGATGTCCATTGCCATAGGTAAGAGGGCCCATGCAGGAGGGCCCCATCAAAGACGTTAGGCGCTGCATGCATCTTCCATTTTTTTCACCATGCACCATCTCTCATCCGTCGCCTTGGACTTCTATACGCAAGTTTGATCGCCTCAGTAAGTTGTCATAAATACTAAAATAGGCGTATGATTGAACTCGCTTTCCTCGTTAAGGATTAAATCCGGATCTTTTTTTATGGGTGTATATTTCAACTTGTTCCAAAATCTTAAGAAACTGTCACTTATGAGCTCTTGGTCAGTGTTCGTGACTGAGTGCTTTAAGGCAGCCATATGCTCCCCAAATGCTGTTTTGTTTTGAGAGTAGGTTTGTTCCCTGAATCTGGTTTCAAAGTTCCTACCAGTCTGCCCTATATATTGTTTACAGTAGTCATCACATTAGACCTTATATATCTGAATCCTGAAATTTATTGGAAATATCACATATTTTGTGCCGGAGCTTCAATTTTAGTGTGTTATTTGTTCGGAATCCTATTTTAACATCGGATTTAGGAAATCATCCTTCAATCTTATCTGTAATTCTTCCACTGGAAGTGAGAGCCACGAATTTTTTCTTATTGCTCCTCTTAAGTGCGACTTGACTTCCTTCTATTTGTTTCATTTACCTCTTCTCTATCTGATTATAAATATTCATCACCTCCTTACACATTTATCCCTTCCTTATGGCCACTTTTTTAAAATATTTAGTTCTTTTTCTATTTCCTGTTGGCTTAGTGGCAATCTTAGTAGCCTGCATACCACCGAAGTAAACTACACCCATTGCAGTGGGTGACAAGAGCGCTCATTCATAACTAAATCTGTACACATATGTTTTCCGAATATGCTAAATTCCTGTTTCCCATCTTTCATTATTAGTCTTAAATCTAAGTAATACATACGGTTGTCTTCTTCAAAATCTGTAGTGAATCTAATTTTTGGGTGATGAGACCTCATTTTTTGAGCTACGTTTTCGTTAACATTTTTAATGATCTGGAACGACATAATGGTGCTAACCGACAGCTGTAATTTGTCTGAAATTCGTGGGACTTTTGTGGACTAAAGTGTTTAAACTACAAGGGTGCTAGTGATTGGCATTTACTTACGAACTGAAATATTAGAGTTCCATTGATGTGCAACTCTGGATCAAGTAGGGCGATAAGCAGCAGCAACAGGAGCGAGTGGGCCGGCGGCATTTAATGGCTCAGGACAATCAGTACCATTCTATGTCCTTTCGAATGGAAAATTTCAGGGCTTTGTGGTTTCTTTATTGAAGTGATGGTTGAATGTACTTATCATCATTGATCAAACATTTCTGGAGAAAAAGCCTGTCGCTTCAGAATTTTATGGAAAACAGTATTTACTTCAAAAGGTGTAGCACCTGGCAGTGCCACAAGTTCCTCCAAAACATCGTAACACAACACATACACAAATGTCATACTAACTAATGTAAATCCACCCGATGATGGAGGTTTAAACCTTTGGAATGCGTCGTGGAAATAAATAAAACAATGACTGTTAACAGTTAACTTGTTGTTTCATTTAATTTTTATCTCCTTTGTATAATAAAATATAGTCGTCAACGTATCTCCTGTAATATACAATTTCCTCAGCGATATCAGGATTTTCAACAAAGAATTTGTTTTCCAAGTGATTTACGAAAACGTCAGCCAGTGTCCCAGTTAAACTGTTCCCCATCGCCAACCCGTCTTTCTGTTGATAAATTTGTTTTGGATCGTACAAAAATGATAATTTTATTGTGTACCTAATTTTGACAAGTACAGATTTTAGCCTTGACATCTACAGATTTTAATTAAGTATTTTTGGAGATCAAAGTAAATTACAGAAATCTACTTAGAACAGTATGTGCATATGTAATGTAACAACTGTACCAGACGTCACCTGTCGGTAAAAGTGTTATAATTAATATAAATGATGTGCATTCTCACAGCCAATTGTATGCATGTGCAGGTTGCTGTGTGTGGATAGGTTATTCCTGTAACCGAAATTGCAGGTATGTTCTGGTACATTTGATGTTAATCGCATGGGATGAAAAAGGTTTGCATTTGTGAAATAGTAAATTACTATCATTACCATTTCAGATCTGAAGGTGATTCTACAGGAACCAAAACCGGTCATGTGAATAAACATTGCTACAATGAAGATGGATTATAATTAACATTATATATACATATACTACCATTATCATTGTTGGTTTGTTGTTGATTTTGATCAGAACAAACATATCACTGAACTATTCACAACAACACCCTCTCTGCCCTGCCTCCCTATTCATAACGAATCCTACTGCCATTATACCATTTCCTGGTGCTATTGATAGTACCCTATACTCATCTGACCGGAAATCCTTGTCTTCTTTCCTTTTCACTTCACTGACTTCTATTATATCTAGATTGAGCCTTTGCATTTTCCTTTTCAAATTTTCTGGCTTCCCTACCACGTTCAATCTTCTGACATTCCACGACCCGACTCATAGAACGTTATCCTCTCGTTGATTATTCACGCTTTTTCTCATGGTCATCTCCCCCTTGGCAGTCCACTCCTGGAAATCCGAATGGGGGACTATTCCAGAATGTTTTGTCAATGGAGAGATCATCATGACACTTTTTTCAATTACGGACCACATGGCCTGTGGGTATACTTTGTTTTTAATACAGTAGTTTCCATTCCCTTCTGCCTCCACATGCCGTTGATCATTGCTGATTCTTCCGCCTTTAGGGGCAGTTTCTCACCCCAAGGACAACAGTGTGCCCTGAACCTCTGTCCGCTCCTCCGACCTCTTTGACAAGGCCATTGGCAGATTGAAGATGACTTCTTATGCAGGAAGTCTTCTGCTGGCAATGCTGATTAATAATCAGAGTTGAAGTGTTGGCGGTTTTCGAACCCAGCACTAATGACGTTCTGATTGGTAATCGTAGGCGCTACCCCTAGACCACAGGTTCATCCTATTAAAACAGTATGAGACTGAAAAATATAGCAAAACGTGGTAGTGTAGCATAGTAATTAAGGTACATTCCTGACATGTAGAAGGTCTCAAGTTCACATATCATAACAAACTTTGAAATTTTTTGTCTCTAAATCTTATCAAAATGATTCTCACTACTTTCGTCATCATATTGAAATCTTATTTTCTCTTATTTTTTGTTCCTACCATTTCTTTTTCGTTTGGAATTTGTCTGTGTCGCCTGTATCCTGTAACGAAGACTGCACACTGGCTGATAACATAGCAGCTCATGTAACCAGTGTGTACATACTTTTAGGTAATGACTGAAAGCGAAAAATTATTGTTTGCTTTTAGTGCTCAAACTGACATTTTCCCATTTTGAGTTGGCTCACAGACGTTTGGTTTAATCACCATGAATAAAGCGAGTGTTATTAATAGTTCTAAACAGATTAATGGTTCCACTGCTAACTGTTCATGGATGTAATGCACATTGCTAGGCTGTGGTTTGGGTTAGGACATGAGTTTAAATTCAGGGCTACAAAACGTGTCATCTGCCACAGTTCAGTCATTGGTCATTTCAAATCAGCCATCAACAGAGTATCTCACGTTCCCATCATACCTCGTGCTGGTCACTTCCAATATTGTTCTGTGTAGCATGTGAAGCAACAAAACACTTGTGAAGTGACCTGTGTCGTCTCTACCTAAGCAATACTTGGCAGTTGATGTGGCAACACTGTAGTGGCATGTGACAGGTGCCAGTTACAAGTAAATTTATCAAATTATAACGATAAAATACAGATCCACTAAGAAACACCGTCTCCACATACACACTGTCAGCTCCTAGTGTTAGAACTCAGATTTAACATCCAGTATCTGATACCAACTGTCAGCTCATGGTGTTACATGGTCTTGTCACATTATCTGACCACAATTTAAAAGTCTGAATAACCACCTCTTCCATCGCAGAGCACTGCAAGACATGCAGAAAGAGGGTTTATGAGGTTCTGGAAGGTACTGACAGGATTTGGCGTCCTACCAACTCCAGTGATGCAGCCAGCTGCACTAGGTTTCTCGGTTGGGGATACATAGTGCGAACATTCCAGTTAGTCTCACGTATTGTCAAGTGGGTTTAAATACAGTGTGTTTCGTGGTGAAGGGAGTAAGGTAAACTCATCATGGTGCTTTTCGAACCATGCCTGTGCACTGCAAAATGTGTGACATATTGCACTGTCCTCTTGAAAGATGCCATCGTGCTGAGGAAAAGCAAACTGTATGTAGGGGTGGACATGGTCCCCAAAGATAGATCCATACTTGTGTTGATCCATTGTACCTTCCAGAACGATGAGATCACCCAGGAAACACCATGACAATATTCCCTGTACCATAACACTACCTTCTCTGGCCTGGACCCTCTCGTCGATTGTTGCCAGATGTTTGCTTTCAGATGTTGCCACCTGTCGCTACTCAGTGAACGTCCAGTTGTGGCACTGGCAAACAAATTCCGTCTTTCATCACTGATGAGCAGCTGTCAGTATGGACGCATAAGCCAGGCAGTCACCACAGCGACCCGCACACAGCAACGTTTGCTGAACGGTCATTGAGGGTGTGTTGGTAGCCCCTTGGGTCATTTGGGTGGTCAGTTGCTCAACAGTTGCTCATCCATTCTCCCATATACTCGTACATCTCTGCAGCTATCATACATCCCTGTCATGTATGAACCATGGTGTGCCACAGTACCCTCAGCGCCAGTTTTGGATAGCATTTTACCATGAATGGTATAATTTAACCACAGTGGCGCATGAACAGTTTACAGACTTAGCTGTTTCCACCCTATGATCCAAAGCCAATGATTGTGCTCCTTAGGCTGTCAGGTAAATCACTCTGTTTTTGTATTATGACAATAACTGCAACATTTCCACTTCTCTGGGCACTCTTTATACAGCGTGGTCCATTGTTCGTGACCGGGCCAAATATCTCACGAAATAAGCGTCAAACGAAAAAACTAAAAAAAAAACGAAACTTGTCTAGCTTGAAGAGGGAAATCAGATGGCGCTAAGGTTGGTCCGCTAGATGGCGCTGCCATAGATCAAACGGATGTCAACTGCGTTCCTTTTTTAAATAGGAACCCCCATTTTTATTATATATTCGTGTAGTATTTAAATAAATATGAGTGTTTTAGTTGGACCATTCTTTTCGCTTTGTGATAGATAGCGCTGTAATAGTCACAAACGTATAAGTACGTTGTATCACGTAACATTCCGCCAGTGCGGACGGTATTTGCTTCGTGATACATTACCCATGTTAAAATGGACCATTTACCAATTGCGGAAAAGGTCAATATCGTGTTGATGTATGGCTATTGTGATCAAAATGCCCAATGGGCGTGTACTATTTATGCTCCTCGGTATCCTGGACGACATCATCCAAGTGTCCAGACCATTCGCCGCATAGCTATGTCATTTAAGAAAACAGGAAAGGTTCAGCCACATATGAAACGTCGACCACGACCTGCAACAAATGATGATGCCCAAGTAGGTGTTTTAGCTGCTGTCGCGGCTAATCCGCACATCAGTAGAAGACAAACTGCGAGATAATCGGGAATCTCAAAAATGTCGGTGTTGAGAATGCTACATCAACATCGATTGCACTCGTACAATATTTCTATGCACCAGGAATTGCATGGCGACGACTTTGAATGTCGTGTACGGTTCTGCCACTGGGCACAAGAGAAATTACAGGACGATGACAGATTTTTTGTATGCGTTCTATTTAGCGACTAAGCGTCATTCACCAACAGCAGTAACACAAACCGGCTTAATATGCATTATTGGGCATTGGAAAATCCAGGATGGCTGCGACAAGTGGAACATCAGCGACATTGGCGGGTTAATGTATGGTGTGGCATTATGGGAGGAAGGATAATTGGATCCTATTTTCTCGATGGCAATCTAAATGGTGCAATGTATGCTGATTTCCTATGTAATGTTCTACCAATGTTACTACAACATGTTTACTGCATGACAGAATGGCGATGTACTTCCAACATGATGAATGTCCAGCACATAGCTCATGTGCGGTTGAAGCATATTCACGTACTTATACGTTTGTGACTATTACACCGCCATCTATCCTAAAGCAAAAAAAGTAGTCCAACTAAAACATTCAGGAGCAACAGTGTCCCTAATTTGCTGGGAAGTGGCGGTGCGGTCCCCTACGGCACTGTGTAGGATCCTACGGTCTTGGCATGCATCCCTGCGTCGCTGCGGTCCGGTCCCAGGTCGACGGGCACGTGCACCTTCCGCCAACCACTGGCGACAGCATCGATGTACTGTGGAGACCTCACGCCCCACGTGTTGAGCAATTCGGCGGTACGTCCACCTGGCCTCCCGCATGCCCACTATACGCCCTCGCTCAAAGTCCGTCAACTGCACATACGGTTCACGTCCACGCTGTCGCGGCATGCTACCAGTGTTAAAGACTGCGATGGAGCTCCGTATGCCACGGCAAACTGGCTGACACTGACGGCGGCGGTGCACAAATGCTGCGCAGCTAGCGCCATTCGACGGCCAACACCGCGGTTCCTGGTGTGTCCGCTGTGCCGTGCGTGTGATCATTGCTTGTACAGCTCTCTCGCAGTGTCCAGAGCAAGTATGGTGGGTCTGACACACCGGTGTCAATGTGTTCTTTTTTCCATTTCCAGGAGTGTAATAAAGTAAATTTCGACGACCGACGGACGCGAGAAACTGCTCGGCGACGACGGCCGGCTATGCTTATTTCATTGAGTATTATTAATACAGGATCACATATCATTAATTCTTCCTCTTCAATTGTCATAGCATAGCTCTTGACGTGAATACACATGCCAATGCTTTAAAATGTTGTTTCACTTCTCTGCCCTTTACCAAACAAAACTGATGAAGATTGAAAGTTATGAAGTTTGCTCTGGCCATAAATAAACTTTATAGTTATGAGTTCCCAAGTTTACGTACTATACTCCAATTCTTTGTATCATGGATAGTAACTCATGTCACTTTTATCATTCAGTGCTGGGCTAAGCAAACTGTCGGGATGTGAAGTTGCATAGGCCATGAATAGATCTTTATGTAATGGTGACATGCTAGTGGCAATGCATGACATGATGACCAGCTTGAATTGGCCATTGTGCATCATCATGTTTGAACACATCTCCATATTCTTGTAAATGAGTAACCATATTGCACTCAATCATTATAATAGTTACAATACATCAGCAATTGCTACAGATGCTGGCTGTATAGTCTGATTGACTGAGACCATTAAATAGATAAAATGATTCGAAATCAATTTGTTGTGTGCGGATTCTTAACGTCAGCTCGATTAGGTGCAGATTTACTACCCAGTACTGACATACAAAAATTTGTGCTGCACCAGGATTCGAATCCAGTTCCAGGAATCCAAATAATACAATGAGCATTAGTTGAATTCAGTGGAGTGGGATACAAGGATGTAGATAGTATGACATATAAAAGGTTGGTCTAGGAAGAGTGTCTGGATAGGCAATGTGATTAAGGTGCCTGCTCGTGACAAGCAGCAAAACTGGGTTCGAGTCACAGACTGCCAAAAATTTTTATATGTCACTATTGCATACTGGGTCCATACCTAGGTATTTGCATTCAGGAAATTAATTTAGAATTATTTTGTACACTTGCGGATTGTCAACGGTGTTCACTCTTTCACATATCCATGCATGTAAAGCCATATTTACAATGAGTTTACAAACATGCTTCTGTTTACAAGACTGTTTGCAGCCTTTCCTGCAAAATGTTGCTACGTTATCGTTTTTCGCATCCTCATCCACACTAGCGCCAAACATTTCTACATATGAACTCACAACACCTACAATACTTAACCGATAGCAAATTTTCACACTGTGTATTCACGTCAAGAGCTATGCTATGACAATTGAAGAGGAAGAATTAATGATATGTGATTCTGTATTAATAATACTCAATGAAATAAGCATAGCCGGCCGTCGTCGCCGAGCAGTTTCTCGCGTCCGTCGGTCGTCGAAATTTACTTTATTACACTCCTGGTAATGGAAAAAAGAACACATTGACACCGGTGTGTCAGACCCACCATACTTGCTCCAGACACTGCGAGAGGGCTGTACAAGCAATGATCATCGCACGGCACAGCGGACACACCAGGAACCGCGGTGTTGGCCGTCGAATGGCGCTAGCTGCGCAGCATTTGTGCACCGCCGCCGTCAGTGTCAGCCACTTTGCCGTGGCATGCGGAGCTCCATCGCAGTCTTTAACACTGGTAGCATGCCGCGACAGCGTGGACGTGAACCGTATGTGCAGTTGACGGACTTTGAGCGAGGGCGTATAGTGGGCATGCGGGAGGCCGGGTGGACGTACCGCCGAATTGCTCAACACGTGGGGCGTGAGGTCTCCACAGTACATCGATGCTGTCGCCAGTGGTCGGCGGAAGGTGCACGTGCCCGTCGACCTGGGACCGGACCGCAGCGACGCACAGATGCACGCGAAGACCGTAGGATCCTACGCAGTGCCGTAGGGGACCGCACCGCCACTTCCCAGCAAATTAGGGACACTGTTGCTTCTGGGGTATCGGCGAGGACCATTCGCAACCGTCTCCATGAAGCTGGGCTACAGTCCCGCACACCGTTCGGCCGTCTTCCGCTCACGCCCCAACATCGTGCAGCCCGCCTCCACTGGTGTCGCGACAGGCGTGAATGGAGGGACGAATGGAGACGTGTCGTCTTCAGCGATGAGAGTCGCTTCTGCCTTGGTGCCAATGATGGTTGTATGCGTGTTGGGCGCCGTGCAGGTGAGCGCCACAATCAGGGCTGCATACGACCGAGGCACACAGGGCCAACACCCGGCATCATGGTGTGGGGAGCGATCTCCTACACTGGCCGTACACCTCTGGTGATCGTCGAGAGGACACTGAATAGTGCACCGTACATCCAAACCGTCATCGAACCCATCGTTCTACCATTCCTAGACCGGCAAGGGAACTTGCTGTTCCAACAGGACAATGCACGTCCGCATGTATCCCGTGCCACCCAACATGCTCTAGAAGGTGTAAGTCAACTACCCTGGCCAGCAAGATCTCCGGATCTGTCCCCCATTGAGCATGTTCGTGACTAGATGAAGCGTCGTCTCACGCGGTTTGCACATCCAGCACGAACGCTGGTCCAACTGAGGCGCCAGGTGGAAATGGCATGGCAAGCCGTTCCACAGGACTACATCCAGCATCTCTACGATCGTCTCCATGGGAGAATAGCAGCCTGCATTGCTGCGAAAGGTGGATATACACTGTACTAGTGCCGACATTGTGCATGCTCTGTTGCCTGTGTCTATGTGCCTGTGGTTCTGTCAGTGTGATCATGTGATGTATCTGACCCCAGGAATGTGTCAATAAAGTTTCCCCTTCGTGGGACAATAAATTCACGGTGTTCTTATTTCAATTTCCAAGAGTGTATTTACTACAGAAATTGATTGGTAGTGGTGACTGTTGCCGACTTACGTGGTGGGCCTTAATCAAAATGATATTTCATTCAATTTTGATTTACAGTATATTAATTTCCTCAGCTAGTCAGTTCACTTTAAAGCAAAAAATCTTTATTTATTAGTTACAATTGCGGCCCACATAGGCATGAGAGTATTTTTTTCTTACCTTTATTAACTATTGCATTGTAGCTAGAGTCTTGGCTCTGGCTCTCAGCTGCTGCACTGAATATAAGAATCTTAAAGCTCCGTATTTTCTGCAGCGTCAGGTGGCTGTAGACGAAAATGTATATTATGTTAATAGCAGGCGAGTTTTTCGCCTACAGTAATTTTTATTAGTTAATATCGCCACTTAATGGCGTCGTTGGCTGCATCGGCCGCTACGATTGTTTCACTGTAAATTAGTCGAATGCATGTTAATTCAAGGAAGGCGGACATGAAATCAGGATCACCTCTTACGAACTGAAAGTGAACAATAATATTAAATGAATATATTACCTACTTAATTAGTACAAATATGCTTACATTTGCCAGCATTCGCAAGATGTCCGTATACACACATCAAGACAAGAGAAGAAGTGAAGATGACTAAAAAAATTGACAAAAGAGCGTCTCTTTAGATCATTTTGTTATATTTCTTCGCCTTCGAAACTTACACAGAGAAATTATTATAATACGGATGCATCACAAAAATATATGTTCGCCTGAGCGGCTAGTGTCCACTTACTATTCAATTTTTAAATGTCTCTTCTTTATAAATAACGTTTTTAAGTCTTTTCTTAGTATTTCACTGGGGATGGTATATGTTCTAAGAGCTTCAGTCCGAAACTGCACTGTTGCTACAATCGCAGGTTCGAATCGTGCCTCGGGCATGGATGTGTGTGATGTCCTTAGGTTACTTATATTTAAGTAGTTCTAAATCTAGGGGACTGATGACATCAGATGTTAAGTCCCATAGTGCTCAGAGCCATTTGAATTATTTTTCAAATAAGGAGACAAACAACACAACTTATTTGTCATTGGTGGATAAAAACATATGGTACTACAGAAGATGTGGCAGGAATTACATGCTGTGTGAGTTGAATTTTGAAGGCAGTTCTGGTTTTCGTAACTTCGCTAGGATGTTGTCATCCCATTTTGAAATTATAATGAATTTTACAGGACAAGTAGTTCCAAAGAAGGCCATATATTTCAGAAAAGCAATTCCTGTGAAGCAACAACAGCTGTTAATTTTTTTTTTTTTTTTTTTTTTTTTTTTTTTTTTTTTTTTTTTTTACAACAGGAGATTCCTATCAAAGCCTTGCACATTTATTCCACATTTCAAAGTCAGCCATGTCTCAAATCAATAGTTACTATAGTTTGTGAAGCTTTGGTTGAAGGATTCAAGGACTATGTAAATGTAATTCTTTTATGTTACTAGCATTATAACATCCATTTATTTGATCATACATTTATTTTTATTTTCATATTGTAATTAACCCAAATTATCACTTTCAATAAAGAAAATTTCTCCAGCCTCAGTTCACTCACACTTCTAGTGAATGTGACAGGGAATCTGCAGTCTATGATTCTGCTGCCATATCAACATTTAACACTGACTGCTGCCTCCTAGATACATTAATTTCTGTAACATATAAAACGTCATTTTTGTCACCATCCTTTCGTAGGGCAGCATCTCACATTCTTGCTGATGACAAATTTTTCCCAGGTCTGAAAAGAATCCTGCTGTCATTGTTCTTGCTGTGATACTGAGAAATCAACGACTTAACCCTCCAAAGCCCACGTGGCTTCCTGGCGGACCCAAACACACTTTTTTTTCCCTTACCTTTCACTGCTCACTCCTTGTATAGATTCCTCCTCAGTTGTGCTTCAGAGGCTGACAAGACAGCATCGGTCCTACAGGTCAGTAACCCTTATTTTTTCGATTGTTTTGCTAAAAAAACGTGGTTCGTGTCTGAACAGACCCCATTTGGGTGTCTGTGTAGAAAAATATGGCACATGCAAAAACATTTTTTCCTCTTCGATTTTCAACTACTTGAGCTACTTAAGGGTTATTTTCACTGTCTGCGTCATTGATCAAACTGAGAATGACAAACAAGTGTTTTTTGTCCTTATTGGTATTTTGGAAACGTATTATTTTTCAGATCTGAATGGAATGCTTTGCTCATTCAGATTTATCTTTGTTGAGGAGATGTCAAATCGTTGGATAGGTCCTTGGTTCGTCGGTGAGGAGCAAATCATAGCAGAGTGGGAGTGAAAAGAGAGAGAAAAGTCACTTCAAGAAGATAATATTGAAGAAATAGACTGTGAAGTGGAGGGCAAAATTTTGCTAAACTATGGTACAGTGTCTCATGAGTTCTTCATTGCTCCTGAAGAAACTCAAACCCTTGCAAGAGCCAGATTTAGACGACTGTGAAGATAGAGACTTAGTTTTGCGGAAGGACGGGGAGACAATTTGGACAACTTTGAGACATTCAGCTACTAAAACTACCTTACTCACCTTCCTAACGCAAAAGAGGTCACCAGATTAGCCAAATCTGCTCTCTTCTTCTTTTAATTTTTCTTGAGTGAAGATATGATTAAAGAAAATTATACTTCACATTAATTAAGCTAACAATAAACAGAAATTTTGCTCCCAAAGTTAGAAAGATACACTGGGCCCACTGATGATGTAAAGCTGAAAGAACTTACTTGATTTACCTTTCTTTGTGGTGCTGCTAATATCTCCGATGTGAGTCTTAATGATCTTTCACTCAAAAAATTGGTCTTTCATTTTCATATGTGTAGTGTCCACAAACTGATTCAAATGCCTTCTTTCACATTTCAGATTTGGTTCTAAACAAAGACTTAACGAGAGAAGAAGAAATGAAAAATTAGCTGTCATTCGCAAAGTATAGGACATTTTCAGTGCAAACTGTGGGACATATTATTCCGCTTACAAATATGTGGATACTGATGAAACTCTTCTTAGATTCAGTCAGCAGTGTCACTTCAAAATGCATATCCTTAAAAAACGATAATATGAATTTAAGGTTGTCACTTTGCAACTCTCACACATTTTATTTTTGTGGTGGGATACCCTACACAGGTAAAAATACCACTCAGGTGGATGCCTCCCTTCTTCTGCAAACATGCTACATCCTTCATTGTGTGGAAACAAAAAAATACAATCGCACTGTAACAGCCGAAAACTGTTTTGCATTGTACAAATTGGCTGAGGAGCTTACTAAGCATAAACTCACATTTGTTGGTACCATGCAGAAAAACAAGAGAAATATCTCCTGGAATGCTCGTTATGAAAGAATTAGATCCTACTACATCCATTTTTGATTACCAGCCTGTCATAATGCTCATCCTCTTCTCTGAAAAAAAAAGAACAAGAACGTCATACACGATTCAGGAACCATAAACTGGCAAAAGGTTGAGTTGATTGTTTCAACAGAATGTGTCACTCTTACACATCCAAGAGGTATGCTTGTCATTGGCCCACACAATACTTTTATGGCTTATTTGATATAATGGAAGAAACCAGCTGGGTTTTATTCACCTTAATTGGAAGTAAATTGTCTGGACAAGTTTTTTGAAAAATCTTGCCTACTGCTTGGGAGATACTCATATAAAGCAAAAGCAAGCTGATGTAAGGATTAGGGAAACCCTATGTCTCAAAACAGGAGTGGTTGTTGGAACTAAAGAAGATACAATGGCTCAGTATCTGGCCTGTCCCCTCAAGAAAATTAGATGGCACATGAAACAGAGGAAATCGTACAAAACATACGTCAAATTTAACCATCCAATATCCATAAAACATGAAAAACTGAGCCGGTCATGTCTGATGTATGATGGCAATGATAATGTTGATGATGATGATGTTTCAGATTATGGGGCGCTCAACTGCGTGGTTATCAGCGCCTGTACAAATTCCCAACCTTTACTCAGTCCAGTCTCGCCACTTTCATCAATGATGATGCAATAATGAGGACAACACAAACACCCAGTCATCTCGAGGCAGGTGAAAATCCCTGACCCCGCTGGCAATCGAACCATGGACCCCATGATAGGGAAGCAAGTGCACGATCGCGAGACCATGAGCTGTAGACATGCAAATGATTCACAAGTGAATCCAGAGAAGAGAAATTCTGTGATGGGAGTTTGCAGTATTTATTCGTTCTTTTTTTTTTCAAGTATACACTTCTACATTACCAGCGTGGTTTAATCTGTAGTATTATGAATACTGAATAAGTTTGCAACTACTAAGACTGCTAAGATAATTTATTCACATAGATTACTAGTTTTGGAAATTATTTGTTACCATTTTCAGATCTGCAAAAGGTGAGACTGAAAACGCTAGGATACAGCAGCTAACATAACAGCACACACAATTATATCCAAGATTTGCAACACATGGAATAACAATATACGTATGTTTACATCTTCACACATTCTTCTCCTGCAGCACAGCAAGTGGTGCTACACAATGTATGTCCACATTGGTATTGTGAGTTGTACTGGAAGTTGGCACATCAGTTTTAAAATAAAAGCTGTGCACACACATTTTATTGTGTCGATTACAAGTGGTAGCAATCATCACCATTTTACAACTGACAGATCCCAGTGTAAACATTCTTAGTGATACATAAGTAGATCAGGTGGTGCAGAGGTAAAACGAATCGATATTATCATCTCACATTAGATTAAGGCATGGATCTCCTACACCATCAATTTTATGTAATTACATGTGCCTAAATTATTATCATAATGCACAAGCCAAGTCAGTATTCTACATTTTCTAAAAACTCTATAAAATCATGTGCTTGTGTCATGTCTGAAATTATTCAAAAAAATTATAAAAAATTCTTAATAATTCCTTACTATATTCTCTTTTATATGAAATCACAGTCATGTGATAATCTAAAGCCACTGAAATAGCTCAAAAATGGCTCTAAGCACTATGCAACTTAGCTTCTGAGGTCATCAGTCGCCTAGAACTTAGAACTAATTAAACCTAACTAACCTAAGGACAGCACACAGATCCATGCCCAAGGCAGGATTCGAACCTGTGACTGTAGTGGTCGCTAGGCTCCAGACTGTATCGCCTACTACCGTACGGCCACTTAAAAGCTCTATAAGTACAGCTAATGTTAGAATGAAAAATTATCTTAAGGATCTGTTGTAAACATTTTTTAAATTATAACATTTTGGACACTGATGATATGCTGTTAGTTGATGGCATTTTTGACATTAGTCGCCTAAGGTGAATATCTTATCAACATATTTGTTCTAGCACAGGTTCATGTAAGAGTGAGCTGCTAATGCTAGATCATGGGCTCAGGTTAGGAGTGATTGCAATCCCACATGGTCTAATAACTATACATTGGTTGCATTAAACATTGTAAGACTGTTCACCTAGATAACAGTTGATCAGATTGCACACAGATTCAGGTGACAACATTTCACTTAGATTTCAAGCGATGTGATGTCATGGATAAGGTCATGTAAACATTGTAATTGACAACAAAAGCACAAACACCAAATAGCTCCATTGTTGGTAGATATACTTTGAATGTGTTCTTGATGAAATATCATATTTGTATCTGTAGATATCGAGCTATTCCTGGATGTATTAAAATTAACCTATGTGTTATATCTTTAGCTGTAGGTTGTCACATTGATTGTGGTTTTGTGTACCTGTGTACATTGCTGTTATTTTAAAATTTAACATGCCGACTTCTAGTATAGCTAATGATACCAACATGGACATGTGTAGTATAGTACCATTCACTGTACTAAAAGAGAAGGCTGTGTAATGATGTAGATATAGATATTTTGTTACTCTGTGTGCTGCAAATATCAGACATAATGATGTGTGTTAGTATGTTAGCTGCTGTATCCTAGAATTTTCAGTCCTACATTTTACAGATCTGAAGATGGAAACAGAGAAGTGCCGAAACTGGTAATCTACATGAATAAATGATTTTAGCGATCTTGGCAGGTGAAAATTTATTCATTACTCCTATTTTCAAAGTTTATGGACCATTTAAGTTTATACATTTTTCTAAATCTGATTTTGGTATAGTCAGTAATATAAGTTGTTTTTGCTTCGCTTCTGAAAAGGCAATTTACAAAATACTTCCAGGTTCATTCAAAGTTTCTTCGAGTTTGCATATATTTTTAACTTCAATAGGCCTACAACACTTTGAGTTTCAATATTTTTCTACATCTGATTTCGTAATGAATGTAATTGGTTGTTTATAATTCCTTTTTAGGGCAATTTTCATGAAATTTCTGTATTTCATGCCTCAAGTCTGAATCAACGATGAAAATATGTGTATTTTGGCAGATATCACTTTTGTACAAGAAAAAAGGATGTTCTCATATTCTGTGTTCACTCAAATTTATATCTCTTTCTGGCATCAATAAAATATTTATCATTTTTGATTTTTTTCATTTTGGTATTCAACAATGTACCCACTTCAGCACCATTTTTTGCATTATTAATTTCCTTAAATGACGAAACACCTCTTTCTATTTATTTTCAGACCTACAAGCAGCACTTTTGCTTCCTGAAGGTTATAATTTTGAGATTATATTCGTAAGTACCCCTGAATTCATTCTATGATGTTTTGAGACCCATGTGGGTGATGAAGGGGTCGGCATTTAGTGGTATTCGGCCACGAATGGTGTTCCCTTGACTTGTACCAACACAGCCATGGAACACTGATTTTGTATTGCCAACATGTTGCTACTAACTGTATTCCAGTACTAGCTGTGAACAATGTTGAAGAACATGTTTTGAACTCAGTGTAAATGTGTCTTAAGATAAAGTGATTCTTTGAGGATCTTTGGTTATCAACAGAGTAAAGAGGATTGCAATAGTTCATTGCTTAATTTTTTGGGGAACAAAAGCAGAAAAAAGGTGTTAGCACACACACATACACACACACACAAGTTGAGCGTGTTCAATAAATAAAGAAAGACCAAGACGCTGCACAAGCAGAACTAGTGGTACAGTAAATGTGGACACTGGCTCATTTGGGGAGAAGAGTAAGCCCGAAGTAGTGTTATATCAACGAGAATTTCAGGCAGCTCAACTGCACATGAGTTAGGATGTCGAGCAAATAACGAACTCTGCAACAAAACGCACACTGGATTGGAAGAAAAAATTAAAAAGAAGAGACAAGTTGTCACCATTCAACAATACCAGCAGCAAATAATAAAGGAGGTAACAAGTGTGACAACACTCAATACAGGTATGTCTGAATCTTTCAATTTAAATGAAGGATCAAGTCCCTTCCTTGCAGAGCACACAACTTACTCAAGAAAATGGTAGTATACCAAAAGAAAGTCCTTCACAAACAAATTTACAGCTTATGGTCAAAACAGAGGTAATAGATATCACAGTGATGCAGTAGGTCCATTTTATGTATTTATTGAGGGACTTAATTGGGATGTAGGTAAATACCGCCCTGTGTCCTTGATAAAGATACTATTTACCTCTGACTCTGAGTACAAGCAAAAAATCCCAAATCTAACGATTGTGGGGAAAAACAGAATTTGTACCAATTTCTCAACGAAGGAGGCTGCAAACAGACTTGTGGAGGACAACCTGCTACATCATAAACAGATGGCAGCATACATGCCAAACCAGAGAACACATTGGCAGGAACTTATTTGGGATGGAGACATCCAATTAACAGAGTTAGGGCTGAAGGATACTATTCAGTCTACAATTACAGTCAACCATGTACGCAGAATGATGACTAGAAATAGTAATTTAGAAATGACGAACGACATACCCCAGAAAACGTTTTTGGTTACATTTGCATTGCAGTTCCTATCGGAATATGTGACAATATATGACATGAAGTGTCATGTTATACTGTATATACCCCTCAAGAAGCATTCTTTTAGACATCCTCAATGTGTCCATCTTAGTAACCACTGCAGTCACAGAGTCGATGTAATCAATGTCGAGTGAGCCATGAGACGGCTCAGTGCACAAGTGAAAATATGTGCTGTGTTCATTGTAAAGGGAACCTGCATCAGGAGATAAGTCTTGCCCTGCGTATCTCAAACAAAAAGAGAAAGCTTCAGCTACATACAATATACCCTTTAAGGAAGCTGAAGAATATAAACCAAAGATCTTATGCTATTGTGGCAGGGAATCTTGATAGGAGTAAATTGGAATAGGAGAAAGATTCCCCCACCCCCACCCATAAAAAGCATTCAGCACAAATTCATGAGAACTCTTCCCCACAGTACACCAAAACAAATAAAGATTACACCAACCCCAAGTCCTCTTTTTGCAAATATAAGTTTACCAGTATCTCCTATTAAAGAGAATCCATATGCACCATGATCACATACCCCTGAACCACAAAGGCAATAGTATCAGGAGCGGAGGACAAGAATACAGCAATAATCGAACAGCTAGTATCTGGACTAACAACTTTAATAACACAGCTTACCTCATTAAACAAAGATAGCTTGGATTAAGCTAATATATAGAGTATGGTTGCTTCGATAGTGCCAAAAAAATAAACCTGGATCAGGACAGAAAGGGTCCATACTTACACTCTGCTCATATAAACAGAATAACAGATAATTTCTCCAACGGAATGCCAGATCCTTTTATGTTAACAGAGAGTAGTCATTCATGTGCAAACTTTATACTAATGTCTATTGTATTGCTGTTATAAGTGAAACATGTATAAAAACCAAACATGTCTATTAGATATTGAGAATATCAAGGAATAAGGTCGGATCGAGAGGATGGGAAAGGTGGAGTAGCCACTCTGATTAGTACAAAAATCGGCTATAAACCAATTACCATGCCAATACCTAACCTCAGCTTTCAAGCAATGGCAGCTGAAGTAAGTACTAACAAATGCTGATTCTCTGTTGCATCTGTATATCGTCCCCCAATCTGTAGGAATTTCGAACAAAACATTCACACAATGTTGCAACACATACTAAAGCCCTTCCTAGTTTGTGGGGCCTTCAGTGACCGCCACATGGCATGGGAGAATCATAAGAATAATAAGGCAGAGAAGTACATAATGCCTTGCATTGATGGTTATAACATGATCATTTACACTGAAGAGCCAAAGGAACTAGTACATCTACCTAATATCGTGTAGGGTCCTTTCAAGCACTCAGAAGTGCCACAAAACGACATGACATGGACTTAACTAATGTCCCAAGTAGTGCTCCAGGGAATTGACACTATAAATCCTGCAAAGTTGTCCATAAATCCGTAAGAGTACGAAGGGGTAGGCATCTCTCCTGAACTGCACGTTGAAAGGCATCCCAGATATGCTTTATAACGTTCAAATCCGGGGAGTCTCGTGGCCAGCGGATGTGCTTAAACTCAGAATGTTCCTGGAGCCACTCTGCAGCAATTCTGGACGTGTGAGGTGTCGCATTGTCATGCTGTAATCGCCCAAGTCCGTTGGAATGCACAATGGACATGAATGGATGTAGGTGATCAGACAGGATGCTTACATGCATGTCACCTGTCTGAGTCGTATCTAGAATTATCAGGGATCCCACATCACTCCAACCACATACACCCCACGCCACTGCAGAGCCTCCTTCAGCTTGAACAGTCCCTTGCTGACATTTAGTGTCCATGGATTCAAGAGGTTGTCTCCATACCCGTACACGTCTACATCCATCCGCTCGATACAATTTGAAACGAGACTCATCCGACCAGACAACATGTTTCCAGTCATCAACAGTCCATTGTCAGTGTTGGTAGACCCATGCAAGGCGTAAAGCTTTGCTTAGTGCAGTCATGAAGGATACATGAGTGGGCCTTCAGCTCCTAAAGCCCATATTGATGATGTTTCGTTGATTGGGTTGCATTCTAACACTTGTTGATGACCCAACACTGAAATCTACAGCAATTTGCGGCAAGACTTCACTTCTGTCATGTTGAACGCTTCTCTGAACTCATCATTGGTCCTGTTCTTGCAGGATCTTTTAACGGTCTCAGCGATGTCGGAGATTTGATGTTTTTTCCGGATTCCTGATATTCTAGTTACACTCGTGAAATCGTTATACCGGAAAATCCCAAATTCATCGCTACCTCGTAGATGCTGTGTCCCATCACCTGTGCTCCAACTATAACATCATGTTCAAACTCACTAAAATCTTGATAACCAGCCATTGTAGCAGCAGTAACCAATCTAACAACTGTGCCAGACACTTGTTGTCTTATATAGACATTGCAGACTGCAGTGTTGCTTTCTGCCTGTTTACTTATCTCTGTATTTGAACACCCATTCCTACACCAGTTTCTTTGGCACTTCAGTGTATGATGATGGATCTGTAACATTAAACCAACGACCACAGACGAGACCAATTGTAGTCGATGTAATATTAGTTCTCCCTGTATGAACCAAATCACAGAATGAGATTAGCTTACATTAGATTAGATTAGTTTTTCGTTCCATAGATCTGTGCTGAGGAGATCTTTGTGGATGTGGAAGATGTAATTTTTTTTAAAGCTGAAGTAACAATACTAATAGTATGAATATATATAATACATCATTTGCTTCTATTAAAAAATTGGTCAATGGAGTAGGAGTTGGCCACTAGTAAGTCTTTCAGGCTCCTTTTAAACTGATATTTATTTGTAGCTAAATTTTTTATGTTTGCTGGAAAATTATTGAAGATGAGTGTTCCTGAGTAGTGGACCCCTTCTTGAATTAAAGCAAGTGTTTTTAAGTACTTATGCAGATCATTTTTGTTCCTGGTATTGTATGTATGAACTGAGCTGTTTGTTGGAAAAAGAGATATATTATTTAGGACAAATTTCATTAAGGAGTAAATATACTGAGAGGCAATAGTTAGTATACCTAGTTCTTTGAAGAGGTTTCTACACGACGTCCGTGAGTTTACTCCACAAATAATACGCTTTTGGACTCTGAAAACTTGTTTGACTTGAGGAGTTACCCCAAAATATTATACCATATGACATCATGGAATGAAAGTAGGCAAAGTATGCAAGCTTTTTCACTTTTATGTCGCCTATGTCTTCTAACACTCGACTTGCAAATACAGATTTGTTAAGGCGTTTCTGCAGTTCTGTGGTGTGTTCCTCCCAACTGGATTTATTATCAAGTTGTAATCCCAGGAATTAAAGTCTCTCGACCTCTTCTATCTGCTTTCTTCATACTTTATGCATATGCTGTGTGGAAACCAATTACAGGTCCTGAATAGCATATAGTGAGTCTTTTCGAAGTTTAATGTCAGTGAGTTGGCTTTAGACCATTTATTAATATCCATGAAAATATCATTAGCATAGCTTTCTAGAACTATGCTCGACATACTATTTATTGAAATACTTGTGTCATCTGCAAACAAAACGAACTCTGTTTCTGGCAGTGTAACTGATGAGAGGACATTACTGTACACAAGAAAAAGCAATGGCCATAAGATGGATCCTTGTGGGACACAACATGTAATTTCTTCCCATTCTGATGACTGATGACTTAATTCACTAGTCCCTTGCACTGACACCCTTTGTTTCCTGTTAGTGAGGTATGACTTGAACCATTTTGCAGCACTGCCTGTGACACCACAGAATTCTAATTTATTTAAAAGGATGTTGTGGTTCACACAATCGAATGCCTTTGACAAATCACAGAAAATACCTGCTGCTTGTAACTTGTTATTTAATGAATTAAGTACATTTTCACTGTAGGTGTAAATAGCCTTCTCGATATCAGAACCTTTCAGAAATCCAAACTGTCTTCTTGATAATATGTTATTTGTGGTCAGATGGTTGAGAAGCTGCCTGTACATTACTTTTTCTAAAATTTTTGAGAATGCTGGCAAAAGTGAATCGGTCTGTAGTTTGATGGTATCTCTTTATCCCCTTTCTTGAATAGAGGCTTAACATCTGCATACTTTAGTCAGTCAGGAAATGTCCCAGATACACAAGTAACTTAGAACTGTACTAAACTCACAAGAACATGCCTTAATTAACTTTGTTGATATTTCATAGAAACCACTAGAAAGCTTTTTTTAAAGATTTTATAATGGAAGTTATTTCTTTTGGTGAAGTGAGTGACATATTCATGTATCTGAAGCTATTTGTAAAGGCTAGTTCCAGATATTCAAGGGCATTATTTACTGATCCTGACAATCCCATTCTATCAGTAATGGATATAAAGTACTTGTTAAATAGATTTGCCACACTATGCCCATCGGTTACTAATGTGTCATCTACCCTTAGTGCTATTTGCTCCTGTTCCTTTCTGGTTCTACCAGTCTCCTCTTTCACTTTATCCCATATTGTTTTTATTTTGTTCCCTGACATTGCTGTCTTCTTCTCGTAGTGCATTTGTTTAGATGTCTGATTTACTTTTTTAAATATTGTACAGTAATCCTTTTATTTAGCTAAATCGTCAGCATTGGAGCTATTCTTGGTCGACAGATACAGTTTCCTGTTTGTCTTACAGGAAATTTTTATTCCTTGTGTAATCCATGGTTTTATTATAGACTTCTGTTTAATTTGAGTCACTTTTAAGGGAAAACAGTTTTCAAACATGGTACTGACATTTTCATTCATGTCATGAGCTCTATAAACATCCTTCCAGTTCATATCTTTGAGAAGTTTTCTAAAACACTCAATTTTTGGTTGATTGACTACTCTCCTGTGCTCACATTTAGCAGTCTTCATAATCTGATAAGAATTTACATCTAAAACAAGTGTAAGTAGGCTGGTTAGGTTTTTTTAATGGTAACACAACGTAGCGCTCTGTATGAAAATCACTGGCTGTGCTGTGTGCAGTCTGTGGCTAGTTTGCATTGTTGTTTGCCATTGTAGTGTTGTGTTGTTGGCTGTTAACAGCGCATAACGTTGCACAGTTGGAGGTGAGCCGCCAGCAGTGATGGATGTGGGGAGAGAGTGGCAGAGTTTTGAAATTTGTAAGACTGGATGTCATGAACTGCTATATATATTATGACTATTAAGGTAAATACATTGTTTGTTCTCTATTAAAATCTTTCATTTGCTAACTATGCCTATCAGTAGTTAGTGCCTTCTGTAGTTTGAATCTTTTATTTAGATGTCAGTAGTGGCTCTGGTTGTATTGCAGTAGTTCGAGTAACCAAGATTTTTGTGAGGTAAGTGATTTGCGAAACGTATAGGTTAATGTTAGTCAGGGCCATTCTTTTGTAGGGATTTTTGAAAGTCAGATTGCGATGCGCTAAAAATATTGTGTGTCAGTTTAAGCACAGTCATGTATAATTTTTCAAAGGGGACGTTCCACAAGGAGCTGTATGTCATGATCGGATAGTCCATTTATTACAGGTTTTATGATATTATTTTGTTCCTTTGATTTGTCTATAAAAATGTTATCAATGGCTGTTCTTGAGGATTTTGTGATCCTAGTTGGAAATTTTACAGTGTGAGTTAGATTGAAAGACAACATTACTAACTGCAGTAAATGTTTACTGGAAGATTGCATTAGAAAATCTGTATTAAAGTCACCAGCAATCAAAATTTCTTTGTTTCTTCCTGTTAAATAACCCAAAAGAGCTTCTAGATTATTTATGAATAGATTATAATATCCTGCAGGTGCTCGGTAAATAGTTACTATTATATAGGATCTGTTATGGAACTCTACTTCTGTTGCACATGCTTCTAGATGTTGCTCTAAATAGAATTTATTAATGTCAATGTTCTCAGATTTATGGCAGTTTTTAATAAATGTGGCAATTCCTCCATCCATATCTACACTGCGGAAGTAGGAAGCTAGGTTAAATCCTGGAATGTCTAACATATCTATACCAGTGGTCACTTGATGTTCAGGGAGGCAGATTATGTCAATTTGGTTAGATAAATTCATTTCATCGATACAAATGAGTAGTTCATCAACTTTATTTCTGAGTCCCGGAATGTTGTGGTGTAATAAAGATAACTGATACTGCATACTAATGGGATTGCAACTGCTTTGGCAAAGATGAACTGGCAGTTTCTGATTACTTTCTGTTAAACATTGTTTAAATGGAGGTTGTATGCTAAATTCTGGCTCTTTTTCATCTGTTTTCTCAATCTGAGTGTGTCTGCCAATCTCTCTTAAAACTCGTTTCTTTCCCCCTTCCCTATCCTAAAAAAGGCATCCCTCTGAAAGCTGTGACCACTGGTATTTTACCACTTGTCACAGTGTCCCCCCTTAAGTTTTCTGCAATCAACCTAGACAGTTTTCCCTTCCCTTTCCTATTGAGGTGAAGGCCATGCCTAATGTAGTCCCACCGATCGATAGAATCCACAGGAATCAAACCAATATGGGACCCTATATCCGTCCTAAGCAGCCCCTCCAACTCCAAGTTCACCCTCCCAATGTAAGAGTTCAAATGAGGCCGATCATGGCGTCTCAACACAGACACAAATCCCACACTCGCATGCAGATGCTTCGCCAGGTCACTCTCTATGGAATATTCAGTCTCTGTCAATGCTATTTCCCAGACCACCCACTATAACCACGGCATCCTTCTTAGTGAAATTCTTGCATAAAAAACCTAAAATCTCTGTTACCTGACCCAGATCTTTACTAGGCTTGAAAAAGTTTGTGACCTGGTACTCTGTACCTAGATTTTCCTGCCGTAGTTGGCCAACACCTCTACCATGGAAACTACCTAACAACAGAACTTCCTTTCTCTTTACAAATTTCCCTACCTTTTTCAAGTCCTTGAAACCTTGTTGTGCCCTTTCTAACTTCAGCTAGATGAGGCTCATCCGATTCTGACTGAGGCAACAGGACAAATCTATTTCCAAGATTTATGACAAAGCTGTCTGATGCTCTCCTTTGCCTGTTCCCTCTATTGCCTGTTGCCGCTTCTCACCTCTGTTCACCCTTCTCCCTCTTTAACCTGTCCAGATCCTCCCTTGCCTTGTCTAGGTCAGCTTGAAGAGCTGCAATTTTCTCTTCCTGTTCCAGTATTTCCTATCTCTACTGCAGATCCTACAATACCACTGGTGAGCCTCATGTATGTCCCCATTTCCCACTCCACTACATTCGCCCCATGAAAGAAACTACAGCACCCATCACACCATACCCCGGAACTAACGATCCTACGGCATGTCACACACTTCTCACTCATGGTAAAAACAGAAATCGTATAAACTGAATTAAGTACTGACTAAAACGTAAACAAAGGACCCTAGAAACTATTCAGGACAGATGTAAATAAATTGAAAGAGTACGGAATAAAAGAACTGGTGATTACATATAAGTTTAAGTCACTGTTTACTTCCGATACGCGCGCGTGGAATTAAGCTTAAAATCCGTGTTATAGGTGCGAGAAGGAAACTAAACTTCTTACCCCGTTTAATCTTCTTTAACACTTCACTAACATTTCCACTAATGTAACAAGACTTGTATTATATGTATACCAACTGGAAACGTTTACCTGTAAGTTTAATTCACTGCTTACTTACGATTCGCGCGCGTGAAATTAGGCCTAGGATTCGTGATACAGGCGCGAGAAGAAAAATATGCTTCTTACCCCATATAATCTTATTTTATACTTCACTAACACTTCCACTAATTTAACAACACTTATATTATATTTATGACACCTGTAAACGCTTAAAAATAGCTTAATAACAACGCTTTTTATAACTATTTAGTGCAGCAAATACTCGAAGAGTCCGCGTCGGCGCAGTGTTGCCAGTCAGAATGATCAGTTCTGCAGGATACAACGGGATCAGATCATTTCCCTACAGCTATGAATATACAGTGCAAGAAAAATAACTGGGCACATATTCCCAACAAATTGACTTGGAACGTGAACAAAGTTGATTGGTATAGATATCGCCAAATTCTTGAAGTAGGGGTAACATCAATAGAAAAAAAACAACCCTCATACAGGTAAAACATGCAACTACATAACAACATATACCATGCACCAAATAAATCCATTCCAAAATGATCTTTATCAACAAAAGCAAGACGACTGGGTAATGCATGGCGGAATTAAAACTCCACTAAAGCAGTATAAGACAAAAGAGCAGCGTTATGTGAATATGTTAAACAACATAACATGAATAACTTTTTGCTCTATAAACAAATGGCACCTAGAACCAAGAAGATATTGAAATCCATCAGGAAGAGTATTTGGATAAAATATTCTAATAGTTCGACCAAGAAAAGTAAATCATCAGAGATATGGCAGAAGTTCAACAGATTTAGGAATATTGTTCCTACAATCAATAATATACAATCAAATGAGTGAATGGAAGAATTCTGTGATCTTATTGCCCCACCAAGTTTTCCCAGTAAGTTATTCAGCAGACAAAGGGAAACTTCTGCAACTCAACATGTGCTAACAACACAGTTCAGTATTGATGAGTTGACATCGGTCTCCAAAGACAGCCCTAATACTGCCTCAGGAATGGATGAGATCAAATATTCTATGATACAAAAACACGCCTGACAATGCTGTAGAATTACTTCTTCAAATCTATAATGGAATTTGGATGCATCAAGAATTAGTACACAAAAAAGGGAAAGATCCATCACGAGCCATTTCTTACAGACTGAGTCTTCATCCCTTCCAGCTGGCTCAAAGTTTGGGTTCCTTAGAGGCAGAAGCTGCATGGACAACATTTCAATATTAGTTTCTCATGTGTTAGCTGCCTTCGGTGAGAGAAAATATACAGAAGCACTATTTTGAGATATTGCAAAAGCATATATAATATTCAGACAAATATGCTATTAGGTATGTTACTACTGTCGGGAACCCCACCTCCGTTAGTAGAAGGTATGTCATCATTAATTAGTGAATGAACTGGATATATTAGAAAGGATCCTGGATTCAAGGGCCCACGCATGATAATGGCATTCCACAAGGATTGGCACTCAGCCCACTAAGATATACCTATGCTATGGAAAGGGTAGTAAGTCAACCAGTTAGAATTATACAGTTTGCAGATGGTATCTGTGTATTACTTCCCATTAGGTATTACGGAAGGTGATGAACAACATTATGTCATTGAAAAAGAAGTTTAGTTGGTAGCTTCATTGAAATGACCTGATGATGGAACAGAAGAAACCTTCAGTAGTGATATTTACTGGGATATGCACCAATAAATTTTTAATACATGTAGATGATAAAATACTACAAGTTCAAGCACTTATTCGGTACTTAGGTATGGCAATGGACAACAAGATTACATGGACAGCAGATATCACTGTCTTATTCTAAATCTGTGAGCAAATGCTTTGTATTCTTCAATCAGTTACTATGACACCCTTCAGTGCTGCTGTTTCTATATAGCTCCCTCTTTAGATCCAGATTGTAATATGGACATATCTACTACAAATACACAACTTGCAAAATGTTAGAGAAGCTAGACAGATTGCAGTACTGCTGTATACAAATATACTCAAGAGTAATGAAACCCACACCAACAAATGGATGGAAGCAAAAGAGATGCCCCTCCACATAAGGAGGAAGATGGTTATGGAACGATACATAGTAGAGAAATTATCACAATCACTGCATCCAATTCATCAAATCCTACAATTGCACATTTCTTTTCCAGAAGATTGGGGCAGAAAGACTTTTGATTTCATTTAAGCATGTGAAGATTTGGCAGATGAGTGGAAAGATATTGCCACAAGTATGCAGTGGCCTGTTTAGTAATATGACTATTTCATCATCAGGTACCACATCCCGCTCCAATGATAGAGGGAAAATCTGATTTATTGGAGTCAGTTACAGTACTGCAAAGACATGTGGAGGAAACTAGGCAATGGGTAATCCTCATACACACAGAGGGATCAAAGGCAGCAGGAGACGACAACACAGGATGTGCTATATTTAGTCCGCAATTGCAGATAGCCCAAAAATATAAATAACCAGCAATTACTCCTTCCTACCTAACCAAAAAAGTGCAGAATTAAAGGCAATACAATGGTGTATGAATGAGAAATACACATACTATGCAATATTATCAGACTCGAAAACTACACTTCAAGCAATATCAAATACAAAAGTCTCAAAAACAACCAGTAAGTATCTACTCAAAGTTCGTTATTGGTATTATGAATGTCTCAGAAGGCGGAAACAAATTTCCTTTATGTGGGTGAAAGCCCATTGTGGAATTCCAGGCAATGAAAACGCAGGTCAGCTGGGAAATCAGGCTAGGAGCAATGGGACACCACTAGATATAGAGCTTCCCTATATGGAATGTAGATAACCTATTCAGAAAAAGGTATTCGAATCGTGGCAGGAAGAATGGATACAGAGCTTACGGCACAAAGGAGGCGACTATGTGCAGATACAACCATGAATACCGAAACAACCTTGATTGAGAACATTTATGGATCCTGAAAACCAACATCAACATTAAGCGGAAAAGATTCAATCATGGGACATTTTCAGAGCTTTTATGCCAACTGTGTATGAACCAGACACCAACCTGTAACTGTGATGAAACTGCTCAGGGATGTATGAAAAATATTATTATTGTTCATGTATAGTACACACGATGCACAAATCATCAATGTCACTTTTAATGGTTGGCCTTCCTTTGTGTCCAAACTTGTTTCATCCTTTCAGAATGAAGTCTCTTTCTTTCATGAGACCACAGTGTTCCAATCAATTTTCTAATTTCCCTTCTAGCAACTTTCCAAACAAATATCTTTTACCTGAATCTTTGTCTATCAGTCACGTTTATCTAACTTATATCAGCTACTTTAAGATACTCCTTAATCACAGTGATCAATTTAATTGGCTCAGTCTTGGCCTTACTTCTGTTTTCGTAGAATTCTACTGTTTGCTTTATCAACGTAGTGGGTGCCATTCTTCTAATGTGCCCCTAAGATTTAAGTCTTCGTTTTCTCTTGTCACCATGTAGTCAGTGTATTATTCTACACTTCTGGAAATTGAAATAAGAACACCGTGAATTCATTGTCCCAGGAAGGGGAAACTTTATTGACACATTCCTGGGTCAGATACATCACATGATCACACTGACAGAACCACAGGCACATAGACACAGGCAACAGACCATGCACAATGTCGACACTAGTACAGTGTATATCCACCTTTCGCAGCAATGCAGGCTGCTATTCTCCCATAGAGACGATCGTAGAGATGCTGGATGTAGTCCTGTGGAACGGCTTGCCTTGCCATTTACACCTGGCGCCTCAGTTGGACCAGCGTTCGTGCTGGACGTGCAGACCGCGTGAGACGACGCTTCATCCAGTCCCAAACATGCTCAATGGGGGACAGATCCAGAGATCGTGCTGGCCAGGGTAGTTGACTTACACCTTCTAGAGCACGTTGGGTGGCACGGGATACATGCGGACGTGCATTGTCCTGTTGGAACAGCAAGTTCCCTTGCCGGTCTAGGAATTGTAGAACGATGAGTTCAATGACGGTTTGGATGTATTGTGCACTATTCAGTGTCCCCTCGTCGATCACCAGAGGTGTACGGCCAGTGTAGGAGATCGCTCCCCACACCATGATGCCGGGTGTTGGCCCTGTGTGCCTCGGTCGTATGCAGTCCTGATTGTGGCGCTCACCTGCACGGCGCCAAACATGCATCCGACCATCATTGGCACCAAGGCAGAAGCGACTCTCATCGCTGAAGACGACACGTCTCCATTCGTCCCCCCATTCACGCCTGTCGCGACACCAGTGGAGGCGGGCTGCACGATGTTGGGGCGTGAGCGGAAGACGGCCTAACGGTGTGCGGGACTGTAGCCCAGCTTCATGGAGACGGTTGCGAATGGTCCTCGCCGATACCCCAGAAGCAACAGTGTCCCTAATTTGCTGGGAAGTGGCGGTGCGGTCCCCTACGGCACTGCGTAGGATCCTACGGTCTTCGCGTGCATCTGTGCGTCGCTGCGGTCCGGTCCCAGGTCGACGGGCACGTGCACCTTCCGCCGACCACTGGCGACAGCATCGATGTACTGTGGAGACCTCACGCCCCACGTGTTGAGCAATTCGGCGGTACGTCCACCCGGCCTCCCGCATGCCCACTATACGCCCTCGCTCAAAGTCCGTCAACTGCACATACGGTTCACGTCCACGCTGACGCGGCATGCTACCAGTGTTAAAGACTGCGATGGAGCTCCGCATGCCACGGCAAAGTGGCTGACACTGACGGCGGCGGTGCACAAATGCTGCGCAGCTAGCGCCATTCGACGGTCAACACCGCGGTGTGTCTGCTGTGCCGTGCGTGTGATCATTGCTTGTACAGCCCTCTCGCAGTGTCCGGAGCAAGTATGGTGGGTCTGACACACCGGTGTCAATGTGTTCTTTTTTCCATTTCCAGGAGTGTATTTCCGGTTTACTTCTAAGCCTATAAGTTTCTCCATCAGTCATTTTGGGGCCTAGCATTTTTTTAATAATCTATCTTTTGAATTTTTTGAGTATCCCTCTTTCTATTTAAAATTAAATTTTCTGCTCAATGAAGACATTCAGGTTTGATTACAGTGCAGTAATGCCTAAGTTTACTGAATTTAGAAAGTAATTTTTATTATAAATATTTTGTGTTAATCTGAATGCAGTTGCCATTTTTTGACATCGATCTTCGTTTGCAGCTTTTTCACACCATTTTCTTGTATAATTTCACCCAAGTATTTAAACTGAGGAATTCTTTTTATTTTTCTATATTATGTGTTCAAGAACTTTGGTGCTTATTCATTGCATGTCATATATTCCATTTTTGCGAATGATATTAGTAGTCCTACTTTTTTGGAACTTCTTTAAGAATTTCAATTTGTTTTTGAGCTATGGTAATATCCCTAGTTAAAAATGCCAGACTATCTCAAAGGCTAGGCAATCTGCTTCAGTATTACTTCCGTATAACTTGTTTGACTGATCTATATTTTGACTTGACTGTTGCTCTCGCCATTCTGTAATCACCTTTTCCAAAACACAGTTAGACAGTAATGGAGAGAATCTATCTCCCAGTCTAACATCTGACTTTATATCGAATGGTTCAGAAATTTCTCCCATGAATTTAACTTTAGAGCTAGTGACGTTAAAGTTTTCTTAATCAATGTTAGAGTTTTATTATCTAGCCCTAGCTCCTTTAAAATTCGGAAAAGAGATTCACGATCAACTGAGTTGTAGGCCTTCTTAAAATCCACAAATGTACATACAATATTATTACCAGAAATTCTTTGGAGCCTATGGATTAGTTTTAAATTAAGAATTTGTTCCAGACAGTATCTGGCCTAAAGCCTGCTTGGCGTTCACCAACATTAGGTTCTAGCTGTTCTTGGGCTCGATCAAGTAAACAATGCTAGAAACTTTTGTATATGACTGGAAGAACAGAGATTCTTCATAATTATTAACATCGGTTCTATCCCCTGTTTTATCCAGCGGATGAATTAGGGCAGTTTTCCAGTCCTCAGGTATTTTCTCAGTTTGCCAGATATGTCCTATTAGTTGAGTGATCCCTTTTATAGTGATAGGGCCAACTGATTTTAGTAGTCCTGCAATTATACTGACTTCTCCTGATGCTTTATCGTTTTTAACTCTCTTAATTTGTTTAATTATTTGGATTTCGTCAACTTCCTTATAGTTTGGGTTGGTGTCATTAGTGTGCTGTGATTGGAATTTATTCGCTGATTCTGGACAGGTAAATAATTTTTAAAAATAACTGGCAACTACCTTGCAAATTTCCTGGTTGTTAAGAGCCAAACAGCCATTTTCATTTTTTAAGCAAAGACTTTGAGGTTGGTAACCAGTTAGTTTTGTTGTAATTGTTTTGTAAAAGTGCCTTGTACTGTTCTTTCGGAAGTCTTTTTCGATTTCTAAATATTGCGGATTTTTGTAGTTTCTTTTAGACTGTCACATTACTTTAGATGTTTCTTTTCTTGCAATTAAAAAGGTGCTGTATATATTTTCAGTTTTGTTACTATTCCAGTTTTTGAATGCCCCATGCCTAAACTTAACTGCTGTTTCACAACCCGCTTTCCACCAATGCTGTGTTTGTTTCTTTCGAAGCAGCATTAAATTTTGTGGGGTTGTGATGAACTTTTCCTTTAGGCTTTGCCAGTTGTTGGATTGTTTTTTATCAAGTTCACTACCTAGAGATGGGGTTGTTTTAGCAGTATCAAATTTTGGCATAATATTTTTTGTTTTTAAGAATTTTTGAAGTTGAAGTTTTACTTTTATTTGCATTAAATAATGGCTGGAATCTATATTATCCCCATTCCTAACTCTGGCAATTAAAATTTCTTTGTAGTTAGGGTATGAAATTGCTATGTGATTGATTTAAAATTCCCCAGTAAACGTACTGGGTGCCAGCCAAGTTTTTTGTTTAGATGCGTTCTTTTTAAAATGTATTGACATGATCTTAAGGTTAAAATGTTTGCGTGTTTCAATAAGTCTTTGGCCATTTTGATTTGTTCCTTTATGCGCAGATTATCCACCCAGCGTTTACTTACATTTTTTTTCTTTACCTAATTCTGCATTAAAATCACACATTAAAATTTTAACGTGATTTGAGAGAATTTTCAAGATGATGCTTTCCCAAGCTTCATTATCTTCTTTAACTTTTATACAGTTATTCTCATTGACTGGCATATGGGCTTCAATTAAAGTGTATGCTTTATTTGCACATTTAAGAGAAATTGTCATTAGTCTATTATAATAACTTTTTCCTCCATTACTGAATTTAAAATATTTTTAGATACTGCAAAAGCAACTTCCGGATGTGGTGTATTATTATGTATTCGTTTATCAGTCTTACTTTTATAAAGTCGATAGTTATAGAAATCTCTGGTGATATCGTCTGTCATTCGTGTTTCTTGAAGTGTCAAAATTTGACCCTTGTGTTCTTTTAATGTATCTCCCAAGTTATGAAGTTTACTTGGTTGCAAAAGTGTTTGTATGTTAACTATTGAAAAAAATGTATTTGTTTTGGTTTTAAGTCAGCCACAGGACTCCAACTTCCCATGTTGAATCACACTGCATTTTAAACTGGCCACCTCAGAATCCGGAAGACCAGTTGCACCAGTAATACTGGCAGTGGATTGATCACCTGGGTTAATATTGTGATTATCAAAATGCTTCGTGATGATTGCACCTGGAATCAGGCGGAATTGAGTAGACACACTGAGTAACCTCAGAGTGTTACGACTGGAAGGACTAGTTCCAGAATATAAATTTCAACCTCACCACTGGTGAGCAGACGGTGATCACTTTGCCGCTTGCTACAAGACAGATGCAAAGTGCATTTGGTTTCATTTTGCCTTGATCCCGGAGCGCTTATTCCGTATTCGTTGCTGTCCACCATGTATGGCAGAACATTCATTATCCACCACATATTACCTGGACAATATCGTATGCAAGGAGGTTTCTTAGACTTTTAGTTACAAAGTCTTAAAGCCTGGATATGAATGATATATTATTTCAGTGCCGAAAATATAGTGAGGCGAGCAACAAATTGTTAGCATTTGTTATCAAGAGTAATATCACAGTCTAATATATACAGTCGCGACACTCACTGCTGTGAAAGTTGTTACCATTTGACAGTTCATGTGACACTAGCGCCCCTAGCGGCCAGAAAGGTCGCCTGCCTCTGATGGCAGATGCGATGTAAAAATAATGTTTGTTTTTAATTCGTTTTGTACGTAATTTACAAAATAGTTAGTATATTTTTTGAGTCACAAGTGTTAGGAGAACAGCGAGAGACATAAATGATCATGAAATATAAGTAAACAGAGCACGAACTATTGAATGAAGTGACACAAGCTGCAACATATTCTTGAATAAATAATTAAGAAGTAGCATGCAGTCGCACTTATTCTACTGAAAGTAATAGAATACACACTGCATATCCCATATATGAAGTATATAGATGCCCTTCCTTGTGTAAAAATGAAGCGACACATCACTTTTCATTACGTTCTGCTTTGCAGGAAGCCTGCTTCCAAAAATACAATTTCCATATTATTCTTTGTGGTGTCAGTTTATCTCAATAAAAAGCATGACTGTTTTAAAACTATATTATATCCCATTGATACATTTAACGAAAATAAAATTAAATGAATGAGAAACTGAAATGAGCCAGCTTCATCACTTTCTCATTTCTTCTCTTGCTCCTACAGACTAAGTCTTGATTCCTGAATTTAATAGTGTAAAACAGCTTCACTTTCACAAACAGACTTATTAACAGCAGCTTGGTTTCAGCACAGCACCCAGGTGGAAAATTAGGGATGTCCATCAAGATATTCACGAAGAAAGCACCACAATTACTTATGTGAGCATATTCATCAAAAGTAGAAGTCATCTTAGTCTCACAATGAGTTAAAAATTCTTTAACATCTTCTGTACAAATAAATAGGCTTCCAAAGTTGCCTTCATATTCCATGACCGTATCCATGGCTTCAGTGTCTTTAATGTTTCCAAATGTCTTGAGGCACTTGTAATGCAGTTCCTTAAGGATACAGGCCCTTTAACACAATATGCATTAAATATGTCAAAAATGTCGTTTACTTTTTGGCAAAAATCTGCAGTAGCAGTAGCAGATGATGATATGGTGCCACAAGTAACAAGTGTCTCAATGCCTGCTCCTACTGTAGGACTCAACACACGAACTGCAGTGCTTACCTTCATTTTTGAAAATGCTGACAGTTGAACAGCTCTTTTAGTGAACTTGGGGGCCAACTTGTACTTCCTTTCACAATCACTTGAGTACAACTGACAAATGTCCTTCCATGAAGCAGTGCCAATCCATCCTTCATCTGTTGTGTGGATAATGTTATACCTGAATAAATTGTTATGTATGCTTCTTATCAAGCATGGGGTGTCATAAAAAAGTAGATCTTACTACCTTCGTGTACTAAGCATGGATTAACTGGTGTGATACCCAGTCTGTGCCTCCAATCCACAATATTCGAGCCTTGGTCAGTCACACATGATTTTACAACCAAACCAATCTCTGTGAGTTTTTTGACAACATCAAAAAATATGCACGTCAGATGGGTGGCTACTACTGGTCCTTTGGAGAAATAATATACTAATGGCTGTTTAAAATTTGAGAAGATGCCGTCTATCATTATAACTAATGCAGTATTGGCATGTGTGTATGACACCCGTCTACAAATCCAATAACACGATCCCTAGAGCTGTCATATATCAAATTTTCCATTAGTGACATCTCATCCATAGACAAATTAACAATTATATCAGTTTCTGGTAACTGCTGCACTTTCTGCTTTAAAAGATGAAATATGTTATTATTTATCCCACAATTTAATTGCATATCTTCCACATACCTTTGTAAGGTACATAATGATGAAAGGCTAAAACAGTGCGATAAAAAACTGTATCCCAGAGTACTATAATACAACAAATTAAGTGCAAATAGTTTAGTTTTATGTTTCCATCTCGCACCACGTTTTCCATTAAATGGTATACTGATTTGGCTTATCAATAAATCGAGAGCATCTTTTTTCAAGTATTTGGAACCAAATTTTTTTAAATGAGTCCTGTGACGTTATGGTTGCAGTTTATTCTTACGATGGGCACTTTCCTTGTCACATAGTAATTTTGTACAAAGTCTAATGGCACGTTTTTACATTTCACACGATTTTCCAACACGCGAATAATTTCACGCAATCTAAGCATTTTATCTTCAAAATATCTCTGTGTTGCAGATTCCGTTGTTAGTGGTTTTTTATATGTCTCTCGTGTAGGAACACTTGTGGCAGCTGTTTCTTCTGTGTCAGGAGACAGTTTTATTGTTTTTGCAGTACCAGGTTTGTACGGCAATTTTCTCTTCATCGTAACTAGTCGTGGCTTATTCGTCACCCCAAATAACGTAGGAACTGCATTCCATACCAATGTCTTCTTTCCCGCGCTAATGAGCAGGTCTGACTCGAAATGTAACGCACAAACCTTTACGTTATTGTCGAAATAAAGGGCATTTTTTTGCAGCAGGTCCTGTTTTCTACTATTTATTAACCATTTCTTGCTCCTAAAAAAGAGAAAACAAATTTAGTAATTCAATACAGTTTAGAAAAAAATCGTAAATAAGGAGTGCTCTAATATGATGTTTCATACCTCGCAGGGTCCTTAGGAAACCTGAAGAATGACAAATGTGGTGTCTTCTTCCTATTATTACAGCAACTGATTGCGCTACATACGCTGTCTTTCGTGAAAACCATGTTAAAAATGAATATAAACGATACTGTTTACATTTACTGAATACCGTATTCAGCAGCGTAGCTTCTCCACCGTTTGGGGCGCTGTTGTAGCGGTGTATAACAAAAATCAGCGAGAGTGTCGCGACTGTATATATTAGACTGTGGTAATATCCCGCAACATTCTTCGGCGGAACTCGAGAGAGTTGCGCCCTTCGAGGATTGATTTCCGCGATCGTCGAATCGATAGGTTTAGCAGCAGCAGCAGCTGCTGCAGTTCCAGTAGCGGCTCCCGTCGCAGTTCCAGCGGTTCCAGCAGTTCCAGCAGTTCCAACAGTTCCGGCAGCGCAGCCACCAGTGTCAGCAGCAGCAGCAGCAGCCGCCGTCCCCGCAGCGCGACTCCTGTCGCCGATGCAGCCCTTCCTGCTCGCCGTCCTCGTCGCCGGCTGACGCAGTCTGCCCCGTTCGTCGTCATCGCCGCCGCCTCCGCCAGCCCGCCGCCGAGCCCGTCCTCCTCCGCCGCCGCAGCAGCAGGGCGGGGCCCCGGACCCCGCTCCCCGCCGTCGCAGCAGCAGCCGCCGCCGCCGTCTTCGCCTTCCTGGACTTGTGCAGTGTAGTGTAGTGTTCGTCTTCATCTTCGTCTTCGTTGTCTGTCATCCTTGGTGTTTCTTTTTCCCTCATCCCGTTCAGTTGTTTCATTTCACCATGACCACCCCTACCACCACCGCCTCTATCACAGCCATAACTTACACCTCCCCCTCAGCAGCTGCCACCACCATTACTTGGTGTGCTCAAACACCCCCCGCCCCCTACATCCCACCCCTCCTCACCCTTCCCTCCCCAGCTCCCTTTGTCGCTCCTTCTCCCCCAGCCACCTCACCTGACCCCTTCCCTCCACTCCCCCACGCCACTTCATCCGCTCGTGCAGCCCCCGCCAGGGTTGTGGCTCGGAGAGCCACCACCCATGCCGTACCTTCACCAGCACCAGCACCAGCACCAGCACCTGCGCCCGCACCTGCATCATCTGCAGCACCGGCCCCAGCACCACTGCCGGGACCTGCCTCCCCCCACCATCTCCCGGTTGCTCCTGTACCCCGCCCCTCTTCCCATCCTGTAAAACGTCCAAGTGGCACCCCTGCCCACTCCACTCCCAAGAAATCACAGCCCTTTCCCCCTCCTCCCCCCAAAGATGCCATGGATGTCTCCCCGCCCGCCCCTTCTACCACTTCCTCTACCACCCCCTCCTACAGATACCTCCTTTCCCGTCCGGATCCCTCTCTCCTGGAGGCCCGCAACCTCACCTTGCTCCTCTGCCAACACTTTCCTGGCGCCCCTATCTCCCTTCTCACCCCCCGTAGGGACTCCGTCCTTATCACCTCCTCTAGCCCCACCCTCCACACCGACATCCTATCCCGCATCCCCATTACCCGCTTCGGCCCCAATGCCTCTCTCGCCCCTGCTCCTTCCCCTTCCTCCTCCTGTCAACCCCAACCCCCGCATCGCCCGCCAACCCTCACCGCCGTGATCACTCGGCTTAGTCCGACGATCACAGAGGAGGAGGTGTTGGCAGAGCTTAAGGCGCATCCCTACCTCGATGTTCGTGCCGTTCGCCGGATCCACAACCCTGCCGGCCCCACCCACCTTATGCGGGTTTTTTCTGAGCACGCTCCTTTGACCGACCTTCTCCTTAAGGAGGGTGCCCTCCTCTTCAACCGCCGCTATAAGGTCGACCCTTCCCGCTCCCCTCCCCAGTCCATCCGATGCCAGAGGTGCCTGCGCTATAATGCACACCTAACATCTGAGTGCCGCGAGGCCCCTGTCTGCCCGCACTGCAAGCAAGCGCACTTCCTCCGGCAGTGCCCCAACCTTCAGTCCCCTCCATCCTGCAACACCTGTAACCTCCCTCACCCCACATACTCCCAGAAATGCAAGGCTCGACCAGCCCCTTCCACTCCTGAACTCACCGTCCCTGTCCGCCCTCTGGATGACCCTACCCCCCCTGGTAACTCCCTTCGTCCCCCCCCCCCCACTGCCGAGGACATCATCAGCTTTGTCACCATTGTCCTCCAAAACGTCCATCCTTTTCAGCGCCCCCACACCCTCCAGCAGATATCCCTCGCCGCACGCTCCGTGTTCCATCTCAATACCTATGCCACCTACTCCCATAACCAGGCCCACTTCACCTTCTCCCGTCTTGACACCCTCGTCTAAATTCCCATCATGGCGCGACAGCACCGTATCTTGTTCAATAACATCTGCTCCCTTCCTGTCAACAAGAACCTCCTTCTGCATACCTTCACGACCCACCGCGTGGATGCCTTCCTCCTGAACGAAACCTTTCTCCAGCCCCACATCACCGTCCACACCTCCCCCTACCTCCTTCATCGCTCCGACAATCCCCTCCCAATAGCGCGTGGTGGAGTCGCCATTGGCCACCACCGCCAGATCCCTGTTCGGCTCTAACCCCTCCTTCCTGACCCCACAGAACATCTGATCCTCAGCCTCTTCTTCCCCGGCGTCACCATTACCTGTGCCACCATTTATGTCCGCTCCACTGCCCCTATTCCTTTCGACTTCCTTTCCCACATCGACCGTACCTTCTCCTCCTACGTGATTGCCGCCGACCTTAACATCCATAGTCGCTCCGCTGCCCAGCTACGGCGGTGGCATCGGTTCCTCGCCACCCTCCAAGGAGATGTCCTTCCTCTTCCCCAACACACCCGCCCTGAATCCAATACCACTCCCGATGTTGTCCTGGCCTCCCCCAACCTCCTTGGCCGCATAGCAGTGGACGTCCTTGATCCTATTGGCAGTGACTATCTCCCTGTCCTCCTTACCATATCTGACGGTCGTCGCCCCCGTCCGGACCCTTGCCTTGACCCACCCCCCAAGTATGTCCATGATTACTCCCGTGCCGACTGGAATGCCTACCGGGATACCCTTACTGCCCGAGTCGATAGCCACCCCCTCACCTACCACCAACCTGATGACATCACCCATGCCGCGTCCTTTCTCCAGCAGACCTTGTCTGAGGCCGTGGAGGCCCACATCCCTACTGTCGCTATCCACCCGCACTGTCCCACTTTACCCCCACAGGCCGTTCTCCTCCTTCGAGAATCCCGTCGTCTTTACCGTGCCTTCCTTCACACGCGTGACCGGGACACACTACGACGCCACCGGCAACTCCAGAGACACATCCGGAACTTGCTCGCGGCTAAGAAACGCCGGGACTGGCGACAGACATGCACCCGTCTTAATGCTACCCTACCTCTTAACTCGTCCAAGTACTGGTCTGCCTTCCGCCGCCCTACCGGATCTAAACCCCCCCCCCTTACTATCCTCTCCTCCATAATGATCGTCCCTTTCCTGACAACCTTAGTAAGGCCAACCACTTTGCCTCCTACCTCACAGATATCTTTACCGTCCCTGACGATCCCCAGTTCGATTATTCCCTCTTCCCCGATGTCCGCGATCGAACTGACACCTCTGTCCCTCCACTCGCTCCTGGCTTCCAATACTTGGACAACATTACACACACCGAACTCAATACCCCTATCACTACTCAAGACATCCTAGCTATACTCTGCACCAAACGCAACACCACTCCTGGTCACGACCGTGTTACTTACCGTCACCTCCGTGAAGCTCCCGCCTCCTTCCTCTCCACCCTGGCCAGACTGTACACTGTGGTCTTGTCCACCGGCTTCTACCCCGACCTGTGGAAAACCTCCCGGATCCTAATGTTCCTCAAACCTGATAAACCACCTTCCGCTGTCTCCTCCTACCGTCCTATAAGCCTTACCTCGGTCTTCAGCAAGGTCCTGGAATCCATTCTTACCCGCCGCATCCACCAGCACCTCCACCAGCACCGCTTCCTTCCCTCCACCCAATGTGGCTTTCGGCCATCCTTCTCTGCCGATGACCTTCTCCTTCACCTCACTCACCTCCTCTCAGAGCAACTCAACTCCCGTCGCCCTGCCATCTTCCTCTCCCTCGACCTTGAACGCGCATATGACCGTGTATTGCATTCTGGTCTCCTCTACAAGCTCCAAACCTTTGCCCGTCCCATAAACTACGTCCGTCTGGTCGCCTCCTTCATTTCCCACCGTCCTTCCTATGTCACCATCCACAACACGGATTCCTACACCTTCTACCCCTCCGCCGGTGTGCCCCAAGGCTCCGTCCTTTCCCCTCTTATTTACCTTCTTTATACGGCGGACATGCCTCCGCCTGCACCCCCCCTACACCTTCTCCAGTACGCCGATGAGACCGCCTTCCTAGCCCTCGCCCCCACCCTGCAACGCTCCCAGCACCTTCTCCAATCCCATCTTGACCGGTTCATCTCTTGGTGTAACCAGTGGTTGCTCAAGGTCAATCCTTCCAAGACCCAGGCAATCATCGTAGGCAAAACCACCCCTTCCTTCCGTCTCCTTGATTTCTATCTTACCATTTATGGCCGTCCTATTAACCTCACCCCCACCCTCAAGTATCTTGGCGTCACCCTTGATCGTCGCCTCTCCTGGACCCCTCATCTCCGGACAATCCAAGCCAAGGCACGCCCCCGACTCCGCCTCCTCAAGCTCCTCTCTGGCCGCACATGGGGTCTGGACCCATCCACCGTCCTCCACACCTATAAATCCCTCATCCGTCCTATCCTTTGTTATGCCCATCCCGCCTGGATCTCCGCCCCTCCTACCTTTTACCAATCCCTTCAAATCCTTGAACGCCATGCACTCCGCCTCGCCTATCGCATCCGCCTCCCTTCCCCCACGCGGATCCTCTATGACCTCATCCCCTTCCCACACCTCCTCCTTTTCCTCGAACGGATACGGATCCTCTACACCTCCCGCAAGCTTGATCCTCCCCACCCGCTTGTCTCTCCCATCCTCTCCCACCCCAACCCTCTGCCGCGCCTGTACTCCTGTATCCCACCTGTTCTCCATCTTCACACTCTCCACACCCTCTCCCAAGGTGGCTTCCGCCAACTCCCTCTCCTGGATGATGCCCTCCTCCCCTCCATCTACCCCTCCTACCAACTTTGAGCCTTCCCTCTCCTCTCCTTATCCTGTGGGCACCCTCTCTCCCTTCTCTCCCTCCCTCCTTCCCTCCCCTCCCCCTCTCCCTGGGCTTCCGCACACCACCCCCCCCCCTCTCCCATCCTCTCCCCATTGGCATCAACCCCTCCCCCATTCTCTCCTACCCTCGCCCCTTCCCTCTGGCAGGTCCCCGGCCTTACTCGTGTGACAAGTACATCACCAACCGCCGGAGATTGTCACCGCAGTGCTTATGTGTTTTGTCGTCCCGCTAGTGCATCCGTGTCTCTTGTTCCGTGCTCCATCGTTCACGTGTGCTACTTTGTATCTCCCCGTTATGTGCTGTGTGAATCACTTTTAACTTGACTGCTCCACAGTGAACGGCTTCTGTTATTTTACTCTGTTTTGTCTACTGTTTTTTAACCTCCATGTCTCTGTGTGTCTATTACTGCTTGTACTATGTTCATGTCTGTGGCCGAAGAGCGGCTTAGTTACGCCGCTGCTGGCCTACCTATGTATAGGTTTAAAATAACAATAAAGAAAAAAAAATATCCCGCAACCAATACCAGTCAAGTCTTTGCTATCTGAACCTAAGATTAAAACCTACAAGAAGATAATCGAATTTGTGTGTAATGCACAGAGAAAGGTTGAATGTTTAATAGTAAACTATGACAAACGAAAAAAGCGAAGTTAAACTAAAAGAATGGGATATTATGTGAACAAAGGTATTATTATTATGCAGCAATGATTGACTGGTGTCTAACGCAAGTAAAAAATAAATAAAAAATTAAAATCATTCCTTGGACATCACTATTAATGTCGGTGTGCATTTCGAGTGGAGCGTCTTGACGTTTGATTAGCTTTGCTAGGAACAGTATGTTTATGTCCGGTGTTGTTTGTTATGAACGGTGATTTGAAAGTGCTTGTGAATTTGTTAATCCGCTATTAGTTTACGTTTCCCAGTGTAACTGACTCGTATTTACAATTTCTGTTAACATTCAAAGGACGGTATTTGATTATGGATCCACTTGTGTCAGATCTTTATGCCATCCACGAGGGTATTAAGGTGGAGCCGGAATCGAAGGAGAATACGGCCCAGGACTCAACAAACACAACACAGTCAGACAGTTCTGGCCATCCACCAGTCGTTCCATCATCCGCTGCCCAACCAACAGCACCTCAACAACCTGCAGCAGCCGTCTCACCAAATCATTCAAGTGTGGACAACCAGAATTCATCACAGAACGGTGCGTTGAGGGATTATTTTGTTCTTAGACTCTGAGAATTTCGCAAATCTCCGAGCTGTAAACAAGCTTTCACTTAAACAGTTTTCGACAGTAATATTTAGTGAACGTTCATGATAATGCTACGAAGAAGAATAAGAATAACAAGACATCCCTCCAGAGCGTGGCAATGAATTGTTTACACATTGTCGGTTGGAAAAAACGCCTTCACTGGCGAACTAGATGACTTTAATTTTATTTTTATCTGTATTGGGTTTTGTGTGAGGTGGTCGATCACTCTTTAGTTACATTTTTTGTTTCGTTTTGCAAACAAAGCCCTCCCTATTTTATTTCAAATCTATCTTTTACTGATAGTTAATGGAAACCCTCAGCCGTTGACAGGTGTTGTTGGTATACCTCTATGGGGGCAGCCAAAAATGTGAGCCTTGACCGGGACTCGAACCCAAGATCTCCTACTTACATGGTAGACGCTCTATCCATTGGAGCTACCAAGCACACAGATGAATAGCGCAACCCCAGCTTATCCCTTGCACGCTTCCTATGAGACCCACATTCTCAACTGTCCACAATCTACATACATAATGTTCCTAATATATATTTGCCCATTCACTCATTACTCACACACACTGAGGTGACGATACCCCTAAGAGTTTGGGCAACTTGTGTGCATTCACACAGACGAAGGTCGATGGCCAGGTAGCTTTTAACTGTATATGAAAGTAGTAACTGTTCTCGAAAGAACAGATACCATTGATGACTGTGCAGCTGCTATTGAAATAAATGATAATTAATTAAAACCCTCAGCTGTCAACAGGAGTTGTCGATGATCCTCGATGGGGACAGCTGAAAATGTGTGCCCTGACAGGGACTCGAACCCGGATCTCCTGCTTACATGGCATACGCTCTATCCATCTGAGCCACTGAGGACACAGATGAATAGTGTGACTGCAGGGACTTATCCCTTGCACTCTTCCTGTGAGACCCATATTCCCAACTTTCCACAATCTACATACGTAGTGTTCGTAATAGATATTTGCCCGTTCACTCATTACTCGTGCTGGGCAACCTGTGCGCATTCGCACAGACGAAGGTCACTGGCCGGGTAGCCTTTAACTATATATGAAGATAGTAACTGTTCTCAAAGCATGCAAGGGATAAGTCCCTGCAGTTGTGCTATTCATCTGTGTCCTTGGTGGCTCAGATGGATGGAGTGTTTGCCATGTAATCAGGAGATCCCGGGTTCGAGTCCCGGTCGAGGCACACATTTTCATCTGTCCCCATCGAGGTATACCAATGACACCTGCCAGCAGCTGAGGGTTTCAATTAACTATCATTTATTTCTAGAAAAGCTGCACGGTCATCAATGGTATCTGTTTTTTCAAGAACAGTTACTATCTTCATCTGTCTTTTAAGATGGACCCTTCCTGCTCCTTCCAAGCGTGCCAATCATTAGTAACAGCGTGTAGGATCATCATTTACTCTTATCAGGGCTTATAAATTTTAAGGAAAAAATTTCCGCAGTGTTCTGTACTGTTGAAAATGAGTTTTTAGGATTAGTAAACAACATGATACCACGCCGAGGAATTGAGCACACTATTAACACGGTGGAGATACTAGTAACTAGTAACAACAACACTAACACATTTGCTAAACAAATATCAAGAAACAAACAAAATTTTCCAAGGATAATGTTTTTTGGATGAGAGATATTAAACATTTGAAAACATTGTACTGCAGTGGGAAAAAAAGTTTTCAACCAGATGTACTACTTGTAACTATATAAAGTATTAATTAAAGATTTTTGTGACATACTTATTAGCTTCGCCAATTTGCAACTACTTATTCACCTTCCAGTATAACTAAAGCCTACGGTTATGCTACATCTTTTGGTCTATCACCACAATATTTTTTTTCCTTTTAAATCACTTCTTATCATGATGTATTTTGTAGCCTCTTAACTCACAACCCATCAATTGCCTTTCAACCTGACTTAGGCCCCAGACTACCCTCAGACCAGCCAGTCACCACAACAACAAGCAAAATCCAGTTCACTAACTGTCTTCGTGAGACATATTAAATGTCTATCTATCTATGGTAAGACAGAGATTTAGGAACCAGGTTTTAAACTGTAGGACTTCCCAAAAAATGGTTCAAATGGCTCTGAGCACTATGGGACTCAACTGCTGTGGTCATTAGTCCCCTAGAACTTAGAACTACTTAAACCTAACTAACCTAAGGACATCACACACATCCATGCCCGAGGCAGGATTCGAACCTGCGACCGTAGCAGTCGCACGGTTCCGGACTGCGCGCCTAGAACCGCGAGACCACCGCGGCCGGCAGGGACTCTGACCACAATCTATTGGTTATGAACTGTAGATTAAAACTGAAGAAATTGCAAAAAGGTAGGAATTTAAGGAGATGGGACCTGGATAAACTGACTAAACCAGAGGTTGTACAGAGTTTCAGGGAGAGCATAAGGCAACAATTGACAGGAATGGTGGAGAGAAATACAGTAGAAGACGAATGGGTAGCTCTGAGGGATGAAGTAGTAAAGGCAGCAGAGGATCAAGTAGGTAAAAAGATGAGGGCTAGTAGAAATCCTTGGGTAACAGAAGAAATATTGAATTTAATTGATGATAGGAGAAAATATAAAAATGCAGTAAATGAAGCAGGCAGAAAGGAATACAAATGTCTCAAAAAAGAGATCAACAGGAAGTGCAAAATGGCTAAGCAGGCATGGCTAGAGGACAAATGTAAGGATGTAGAAGCTTATCTCACTAGGGGTAAGATAGATACAGCTTCGGGGAAGATCAGTTTGGATTCCGTAGAAATTTTGGAACACATGAGGCAATACTGAACCTACAACTTATCTTAGAAACTAGATTAAGGAAAGGCAAACCTACGTTTCTAGCAGTTGTAGACTTAGAGAAAGCTTTTGACAATGTTGACTGGAATACTCTCTTTCAAATTCTAAAGGTGGCAGGGGTAAAATACAGGGAGCGAAAGGCTATTTACAATTTGTACAGAAAGCAGATGGCAGTTGTAAGAGTCGATGGGCATGAAAGGGAAGCCGTGGTTGGGAAGGGAGTGAGACAGTGTTGTAGCCTCTCCCCGATGTTATTCAATCTGTATATTGAGCAAGCAGTAAAGGAAACAAAAGGAAAATTTGGAGTAGGTATTAAAATCCATGAAGAAGAAATTAAAACTTTGATATTCGCCGATGACATTGTAATTCTGTCAGAGACAGAAAAGGACTTGGAAGAGCAGTTGAACAGAATGGATAGGGTCTTGAAAGGAGGATATAAGATGAACATCAACAAAAGCAAAACGAGGATAATGGAATGTAGTAGAATTAAGTCGGGTGATGCTGAGGGAATTAGATTAGGAAATGAGACTCTTAAAGTAGTAAAGGAGTTTTGTTATTTGGGGAGCAAAATAACTGATGATAGTCGAAGTAGAGAGGATATAAAATGTAGACTGGCAATGGCAAGGAAAGCGTTTCTGAAAAAGAGAAATTTGTTAACATCGAGTATAGATTTAAGTGTCAGGAAGTCGTTCCTGAAAGTATTTGTATGGAGTGTAGCCATGTATGGAAGTGAAACATGGACAATAAATAGTTTGGACAAGAAGAGAATAGAAGCTTTCGAAATGTGGTGCTACAGAAAAATGTTGAAGATTAGGTGGGTAGATCACGTAACTAATGAGGATGTATTGAATATGATTGGGAAGAAGAGAAGTTTGTGGCACAACTTGACTAGAAGAAGAGATCGGCTGGTAGGACATGTTCTGAGGCATCAAGGGATTACAAATTTAGCATTGGAGGGCAAGGTGGAGGGTAAAAATCATAGAGGGATACCAAGAGATAAATACACTAAGCAGATTCAGAAGGATGTAGGTTGCAGTAGGTACTGGGAGATGAAGGAGCTTGCACAGGATAGATTAGCATGAAGAGCTGCATCAAACCAGTCTCAGGACTGAAGACAACAACAACAACAACACAATCTATGTCGCAAATCAGAATAACTAAATGTCATACTTTTTTTGTTTCATATTCCACACATCATTTTTATTATAAATCAAAATGACCTGTAAATAAAACAGACAATGTACAAACAAAACACTGTGTGCGGCAATTATGTAACATATGACGTTACATTTCAAAGAATACAGCAATGATTTCTGTTGTTCGTGAGATCCACATTTCTTTCCATCAGTATTTTGAGCTTGTTGACTACATGCCATAATTAACAGTCAGCTTAATCATCATTTAGCAGGCCAGTCCACAAACTTTACACTATACTCATTGTAGGGTAACCATGGCCCATGTTTTGTAAGAAGTATAATTAAGTTGATGATACAGAAAGGGGTAAAAGTTACATATTGGACCTCCCTTTCATTTTTCAGTATGTCATTACCAGTTAATTTATAACCACAACCATATTTTCTGCTTTCACATTAATTGGTTTCTCCAACTCATGACCAGATTGTCACCTTCCAACCTAACTAGACCATGGGCTATGCTGCAGATCAATCTGTCAGCACAACTAAGATTTCAAGGGGGGGGGGGGGGGGGGGGGGGTCCAGTACATAAATTTAACCCAGTACAGGTCTAATCTTAAACTGTTAACATATTTTGGAAAATATGCTATTACACAGACTTTTGTAAGCATGTAGGGTAATTTTATGATCTATCAAAAGTAAAGATTTGATTCTAAATCGAGAAAAATAGCCTAAAACCATTACATCACATCCACTGAAGTTTACTGTCACAGTAATTATTTCAATAAATACCTTTTACTAAATGACTGATAGGCCAACATACACTCACATTACTGTGTCTTCGTGTAAGGTGTCTCATAACTCCATCAGACCTGAAACTTTCTGGCAGATTAAAAATGTGTGCTGGATCGAGACTCGAACTCTGGAAGTCAGTCCTAAGTGGGCAAGTGCTCTACCATCTTGAGCTACCCAAGCACGACGTGCGGTCTGCCCTCGCAGCTTTAATTCCGCCAGTAACCTGTCTCTTACCTTCCAGGCTTCACAGAAGCTCTCCTTCACACCTTGCAGAACTAGTATTCCTGGAAGAAAGTATATTGTGGAGACGTGGCTTAGCCGCAGAATTACATTTTCACTCTGCAGCGGAGTGTGCACTGATACAAAGCTTCCTGGCAGATTAAAACTGTGTGCCGGACCGAGACTTGAACTCAGGACCTCCTTCCACTGGTCCTTAGACCAGGGACATTTATATATATACCATTTAAATACAGTTACCCATTCATTCTTGTTATTAGTGAGTTTCAGACAGCTCCTGAAACATGATAATAAAGTCTTTTACATCAAATCAAATTATTCTGTCACTGACTTTTCAGAAGACATTCTAAACAACCATTACATTGCCTAAATACATCAGCACACTATTATGCTTCACCAACACTTCAAAGTGTTGACAGTCTTCAATAACATACATACAACTACTAGAATTGTTTATCAAGTGTATCCAAGTAAAATCTAAACCTTTTTAACTACTAACATACATTACAATGGCTGTGATTACCCATCTCAACTTTTTAGGTATATTTAATACAAATTCTGCTATTATTGGTAAAACTTTGTAGCCTAACTGTTTCTTCATGCAGTCTCTTTCCATTCTTTTTCAAGCATCTTTCCATTATCGTGGGTGAGATGCTACAGTGATGAAATTTGAGAGAATCATCCTGATGTTGATCTGTTGAGATTTCTGCAAATCTTATTAGGCAACCATGTCACCTGTGGTTGCCTTGTTGGCCACATTAGTAGAGCTGCAATGTCTCTGGTCAACCAAAAGTTGTGATTCCGCCCTTCTGTTCACAATTTACAGTTCCTGCTGTAGAAAGTTAAACCTCAAATAGGGAGAGTGAGTGTGGGTGTTTATGGTTTCATTTAATCCAACAAGTTGTTCCTGTTCAGTAACAGCGATCAGTCTTGTCCTTTATCTCTTTGACATTCCAAGTGCCATTTTCATCTTCCCAGACTTTCTGCTGTACAACCATTCTTGATAGGTCTTCAATAACCTATCGCATTGACATCCACATTTTATTGGTTGTTTGTTCATGTATATACAGAATTGACCAGTTTTTACAGAGCCATTGGAGAAGTGGAGGTCAACATCCAGGAAGGCAGCATGCAAAGCTGTGGAGAAGCAGCTGGGAGAGAGGATGGTTTCCAGGAAGGCAGCATGCAGAGCTGTGGAGAAGCAACTGAGAGAGAAGATGTTTAGGCTGTGAGGAATGTTGATAGTGTTTTGACCTTGGGCTAAGATCATGAAGATACAGGCAGTGAGCTGGGATTTGCTTATTCCCTCAAGGAGAAGCAGTTATGGGCAAAGACCTAGTAGTTGGGTCTATAAGCAATGAGGTGGTGACACTGAAGTCTGTAAGACTTTTGGAGAGAGATGTTCAACATTATCAAGGTCACAGATATTGGTGAGGGCTAGTAGGGGGAGGCTTGTGTAGGCAGGTGGTGTCATTAGTGACAAGTAGGGTCCATGTGCTTATAAATAAGCAGATAAAAGTGTCCACTCCTTCCTAACTAACTACATCAATGTTAACTAGATGTGGCTCAAATTTAAGAAATAATGTTGATAAGTTTTATACCAGCTAAATTGGTAAGAGACGGCACAAATCCCTGTGGGACACAAACCAGGTTCCAACACTTGCAAAAGCAATGAAAAAAGCATAACAGATTTAAAAGAACACAAGATCTCCAAGACTGGCAATGGTGTATCGTAGTTCAAAATTTAGCTCTTGTTTTTAGTACTTTCTTCAGTATTTAATACTTCCCATAATAATACTCTGTTACAAAATCTGGCAGAGATTCCAAAGAAATTCTGCTTATATTTAAAGTATACCAGCTCAAGTACACAGTCGGCACCTGCACAATAGCAATAGTAACAATGCCGATGACAACACCTATAAAGCAGTGTTACTAAACATGGTTTTCCGAAAACCGTTCTTTAAAGAATACTCAGTAAATATTCCAGAATTCAAATCAAGAACATCAGCCAAAGTGAGTAATTTAGAAGTAGACACCCTCAGTATAGCAAAGCAGTGTAACTCATTTAATAAAGGCCAGACTTCCAGCCCAGTTTGTATGTCAGTTAGGTTCCTTTCAGAATATGCTGATATAATGGCTCTGTGATTAACAGTCATATTCAACTGCTCCCTCAATGAAAGATCCTTACCTAAAGACTGGAAAATTGCTCAGGTCACATCAGGCTGCAATAAAGGGAATAGAAGTAATTTGCTGAATTATAGAGCCATATCATTTACATAGATTCGCAGTAGAATTTTGGAAGGTATGCTGTGTTTAAACATTTTAAAATACCTGAGAGACAATGATCTGTTAACACACAACTACCACAGATTCATAAAATATCATTCTTGCGAACCATAACTGACACGTTCTTCTTGCAAAGTAATGAATACTATCAACGAGATATTGCAAGTTGATTCCATGATTCTAGATTTCTGGTAGGCTGTTTACATTATTACTGGCAAGCAGCCACCAATCATTTTGCGTGCCTGTAGAGTATTGTCTCAGTTGCATGGCTGGATTTGTGATTTCCTGTCTGTTCGTAATAATTAATGCATAGTCACCTAGTAGAACAGAAGTGATATCTGCAGTACTGTAATGTAGTTTTACAGGCCCTCTGATGTTCTTAAACTATATAAATGATTTGGAAGATAATCTGAATAGCCCTCTCAGATTGCAGATGATGCTGTTGTTTGCCACCCAGTGAAGTTATCAGAATATGAAAATGAACTGCAGAATGATTTAGGCAACAAATCTGTATAGTGCAAAAAAATATGAGGTCTTCCACATAAGTACTGAAAACAAAAATTAATAAATTTTGATTACACAATACATTACACAATGCATCACACAAATTGATTACACAATATGTCACACAAATGTAAAGGTTGTCAAGTCAACTGATTACCTTATTTCAGATAGAAACAACTTAAATTGGAACCACCATATAGAAGAGATTTGTGGGGAAGGAAAACCAATACCTGTATTTTGTTGGCAGAAAACATAGAGATGCAAACAATCTACTAAAGAGACACCCTATAATACTCTTCTTGGTCCTCATGTGGGGTATTGTTTCATGATATGGGATTAGTACAGGTAGGATTGATGGAGAACATCAAAAATGCTCAGAGAAAGGTAGCTCATTTAGTGTTATCATGAAATAGGTGAGAGAGTGTCAAGAATATGATATGCATGTTTGAGTGGCAGTCATTAAAAGAAAGACTTTTTCATAGTGGTGAGATCTTTTCACAGAATTTTAATCGTGAACTTTCATCTCTGGATGTGAAAATATTTTGTTGAGGCTTACCTACCTAGGGAGAAATAACAATCATAATAAAATAAGAGAAATCAGAGCTTGCAAGGTTTAGGTCTTCATTTTCCCCACATATTATTCAAGAGTGGAATGATCGAGAAATAGTCTGAAAGAGGTACTATGAATCCTTTGCTACATGCTTTAAGTGTGAGTAGTCATGTAAAACAATAGAAAATCCTGGATAGATCAATATGTAGACCACGGGAAAGGCAGCCACTCACCTATAGCAGAATGAGCACATTTAAAGCTATTGCTCTTTTCCTAGCAAAAGTACACACATTCACTCATGCAGCCACACAGAAAACTGAACATGCACTCCTGTGTCGACGGGAAGATCAATTTAGTGGGAGTGCTTGTTTGAGTGTCAGTGTGGTTGTGTGACTGAATGTGTGTACTTTTGCTTAAAAAAAGAGCAAGAGCTAGAAAGCCAGTGTGGATACTGTATCCTGTTACATGTGTCTGTGTTTCAAGCAGTGGTTCATTATAGGTGAGTGGTTTGCTTTCACTTGTTTTTGGTAGTTATGTAGATTTAGGTGTAGGAATCTAGGTAATTATGTGGTGGAGATGGTTGAGAGATGATGAAAGAATTCAATTGTGTCTACACTGCAGGTGATGGGTTGGAGGTGTTGGTCAAGGAGAGCTCAGTTTCTTTCCACATGGTAACCAGTTAAAATGTGGCGTCTTGGGTTGCTATACTTATGGATTTTGGGAGGAATGTAGAAGGTGGTATATGAGGAGGGAAATGGATTCAGGAGAGAGGTTTGGAATGGGAATAAGAATTTGAGTAGGGATAGGAGATTATGCAATTGTAACTCTATAGCAGGGCTTGAAGGTGAAAGAATCAGACAGTTGATGAGTACCTTCGGTCAGGTAATTACTCTGGTTCATTGTAACAGTGTTCACAGGTAGGATAATTGAGGTTTTGGATGGCTGTTCTTTCCTTTGCCAGGAGGTTTGTGTTGTTTGGAAGGAACTTATGAAATAAGAGTAAGCTCAGATTGAAGGTAAGAAAATCCAGGAAGGTAACATGCGAGTGAGGGAGGGGCACAGTTGGATAGTATTAACCAGAACAGATAAGGTTCAGTGTTAGCTTTTGGTCAGAGAGGTCGGTGGCAGGAAATTGTTTCCGTTGTGGGAATCTGGAGAAGGAGAGTAGGTGTTTGACAAGTCCAACTTGATTGATTTTCGGTGTGGAGGCCACAGAGGATGCCTCTGGATAGCACTGCAACTTCTATGGGTTGGTGTAGCGAGGAATCAGGTCTACATGGCATTTCATGCAATGGACATACATTAGTTGGTGAACTGAGAGGTTTTATGTGTTTCCATGTCTCTGAACTGTTAGGATTTACTAGTGGTGGGACTGGAGCAAATAGTAGTAGGTCGAGGCATGAGGCAGGTTTTGCATTGGTAACAATTGGGGTATGGATAATGTTCTGGATATGTCGTATGGTTTTAAAAGGACAAATGTATGGGCCAAAAGTAACTATAGTTGGTATGAAGAGATCACGGAGAGATGACCTCATTTTATGCCTTGACCTCAGAGAGTCAGCCGTGGAAGAGTAATGTCTTGAGATATGGATGGGCTAGCTGTCAGTTGGGGAGGAAGGGAATACTGATACTTTTTGCAAATGCAAGCTATGTTTCTCTTAGTATCAGAGCAGAAGACTCTCTTGGATAGTTGGTTGTGTACAAGGACTATGTGGTAACTGCAAAGAGGAAACCAACCGGTTATACAAGTTTAGATGATGAGAGATTTGGTGTTGGAACCGATATATTTACCCAAGATGCCTAGGCTGTAGGTATAGAAGCATTTGATGTGAAAGAGTTGGCAGCTATTGAAGTTGAAGTATTGTTTTTTAAAGGTTCATGGCCAGTGTGTGAATGTAAACATCAATGAGCTGCATGTCAACATCAAAGAAGGTGACTTTGGATTTGGAGAAGGGTCAGATGACTTTGGGTTTGGAAAATAAAATAAACTTTTGCGGAAAGTGGAGGTGTTTCTTGCCACCATGAGTCCAGACCACAAAGATGGAATCAATAAATATCTACTAAGCCTGGGAGCATATCTCCAGGATAATAAAGAAAATTTCTTCATTGTGGCCCATATGTTTTCTGAATTTTAAACAGCCCCTTAATGGTGATTTTCTTTCAACTCTGTATATCTTCAAAGGAAAATAACACTGCATTTATGTTGAAGGTCAACATTATAACAGCACACAGATAATACCATATGTAGGCCTAATTCAGTGATATTGTAATAATGGTTTGTTAATGCTTGTCAAGAAGGGCCTGTGAAATTGAGTTGTGTAAAGATCAAACAATAATTTCCATTCCTCACTGCACTGTGTGTCATCATTGCAGCATCCTACTCAGATGCTATGCCTCGTTATTATTGCTGTTGAATTGGTCTTATGGCAACTTGCAAACTGTGGAGACAACACTATAGTGCTGACACATTGTTTGTTTATGTTGAACAAAGTGTGAACAAATGAGTGGAAGATGTAGCCAAATATTTAAAGAATATGGTAGTGGTTTCTAGAGGTTCCAGTAGTCCAGGACAGGACCACATAGAGCTATAGGGGTACAGGTGACCATTATTTGTTTGTCAGTGTCTGACTGTGCCACTGTTGCACCTCACAATAATTGGCCTTTTGCACTCACCCCATCTGCTGCCATCTATGTATAAAGGCAATTAACACCTTTGTGCCTGAATAAATTTCTGAATGAAAGATAAAAATAAAAAACTGTGGTGTTTTAGAGGTACCCAAAACACTCAGGAGAATGCGCCACTTGTCAGAAGTGTTGTTAGCTTCATGAAGAATAAGCATGTACTGGCATTGGTATTCAAAAACAGTTAACCTTCCAGTTAGCACAGTGTTGGTATGGTGCGAATTCGCTACACCTGGCATTGAGGTGTTCATATCCAAAAGTCTTAGGAGACAGAGACCAGTTATACAAGTGACTTAGTATCTTTATTCCTTGGATTAAGTTATGAAATACATTGAAGAGCCAAAGAAACTGGTACACCTACCTAATATCGTGTAGGTCTCCCACGAGCACAAGGAAGTGCCGCAACACAAAATTCGTAAGAGTACGAGGGGGTGGTGATCTTCTCTGAACACCACGTTGCAACAGATCCCAGATATGTTCAATAATGTTCATGTCTGGAGAGTTTTGTGACCAGTGGAAGTGTTTAAACTCAGAAGAGTGTTTCTGGAGCTACTCTGTATCAATTCTGGATGTGTGGGGTGTTGCATTCTCCTGCTAGAATTGGCCAAGTCCGTCAGAATGCAAATGGACATGAATGGAAGCAGGTGATCAGACAGGATGCTTACGTACGTGTCACCTGTCAGAGCCGTATCTAGATGTATCAGGGGTCCCACATCACTCCAGCTACACACACCTCATACCATTACAGAGCCTCCACGAGCTTGAACAGTCCCCTAATGACATGCAGGGTCCATTGCTTCATGAGGTTGTCTCCATACTCCTACATGTCCATCCGCTTGATACAATTTGAAACGAGACTCGTCTGATAAGGCAACATGTTTCCTGTCATCAACAGTTCAATGTCAGTGTTGACGGGCCCAGGCGAGGTGTAAAGCTTTGTATTGTGCAGTCATCAAGGGTACATGAGTGGGCCTTTGGCTCCAAATGCCCATATCGATGATATTTCATTGAATATTTCACATGCTGACACTCATTGATGGCCCATCATTGAAATCTGCAGCAATTTGCAGAAAGGTTGCACTTCTGTCAAGTTGAACGATTCTCTTCAGTTGTTGTTGGTCTTGTTCTTGCAGGATCTTTTTCCAGCCACAGAGATGTCAGAGATTTGATGTTTTAAAAAAATTCGTGGAATTGACGGTACACTCATGAAATAGTCGTACTGGAAAATCCCCACTTCATCACTACCTCGGAGATACTGTGCCCCATCATTCATCTGCCAACTATAACACCACCTTCAAACTCATTCAAATCTTGATAATCTGCCATTGTAGCAGCAGTAACTGATCTAATAAGTGCACCACGCACTTGTTGTCTTATATAGGCATTGGCGACTGCAGTGTCATATTCTCCTTTTCCATATCTCTGTGTTTAAATATGCACACCTATACCAGTTTCTTTGGCGCTTCAGTTTAGAGCACATCTGACCTCCTACTGTCAGCAAGTCAACTGGCTGATGAACAATGGACCATTATTCTCTTCAAATATGAATCTGGATTCAGTCTACAAAATTAAATGCGAGAATTCACATTTGCAAAGAACTAGTAATAGTTGTAGTGTAAAATACACAGGGTCAAGACCAATATGGATGCATTTTGTTGACAGTGTCAAGAGGGATCATACAGCAGGGAAACCACGTTTGTAAACCCATGAGCAGTAATAGCACCAGCTATCAAGATAAGATTTTGAAATGTAGTGTCCAATTGTGGTAAGGTTCTGTTGACTGTGATTCCCTAATGTTAAGCAATGCTCATTCACATAGTGCATGCCTGGTGGATTAATTCCTCCAAAGTTGACAGTGTTTTTCCATCTAAATGACTTAACACTTCCCACACTTCCCATATGCAAATGCTGTAGAGTTTGTCTGCGATAGTATTTGCTGTCAATTTGCTGCATACCAGCATCCACTGCCAATATTATTATGATGTTTCTTACTCACCCGAAGAAGGGGCTATTAACTGTCAACACTAGAACTGCTGACTAGATTGATGGTATGCAATAATGTTGTCATACCACTCTTGCTGTTAAAACTTGTCACACAAAATAGTCACAGAAAGAGAATGGTTTCCACATTAGTGACAAAAAGTTTGTGTACACAGTCATTTATTTATGCTAGATGTTCTTAATTTATAATCTTTTTTTTTTATTTTACAATTTGTTGAACAGCATTCATTAGGTTCAGTAAACTCATTTTTGATGGTTTGATCTCTCTCTCTCTCTCTCTCTCTCTCTCTCTCTTTTTTTTTTTTTTTTTTAGTTTGTTGGTTGTTTGCGTGTTCCCCAAATCTTAATTGCAATCTCTCATGTCATGGGGATTGTGTTAGTTTGTGGACATCAGTGTGTTTTTTTTATACTAACTAATTTATTGATGAAACTAATTGATTTCATATTTATCTTTATGCTTATATGAGATAGTTGCAGATGTTGGGATCATTTCTGGAAAAGACGAGAAGACACCGTTTGTTTCCCATACATCAACTCTCCATCACTTTTGTGTCAGTGATACCTATAATTACTATAATAATAAAATATTTTAATATAATATTAATAATAATAATAATTTGTTTACATCAGTGCTTAGTACACTACTTTAGTATAAGTGCTGGAAAATTGCAATTCATAGAAATACAGAAATGAAAAACATTCATCCAAAAATTTGAGAAATACATGGGTCATGCAAATGATTTAAAACTATGATAGTAACATACTCACAGCTTCAGCAACTTCAAAATTTTCTCATTATAAAATCAAAATGTACACACATCATCATCAGTATTTCACTTGGCATTACGATTGTGAACACAGGACTGTGGACGTGGACTATGGCTCTACGAGTTTGTAAGTGAGAAGAATTCCCCCCCCCCCCCCTCTCTCTCTCTCTCTCTCTCTCTCTCTCTCTCTCTCTCTCTCTCTCTCTCTCTCTCTCTCTCTTTTTCCAGTCATCTCCACATAAATTTGAGAATTGAGTCTTCCTGTTTTGTTTTTCTTAGTAGGAGCAAGTGTATCTTTCCCTTTCGGTTTTGGCTTGTACCCAACTTCCAATGCTTTGGTGATGAATACTTGTGGATTCCTGAGTTATGTCTCTTTGCCGTTGGCAGCAGGTACAGTTAGCCTGTGGATGGGTGCCTTTACCAGGCTGGATTGCCCTCCATATGCAGTTAAGATGCAAGCCCATCCACCTGGGCAAGAAACTGAATAGTATACAATGTTAAATAAAGCTTTTAATTTTCTGCAATTCCTTGCCACTTTCAAGGCTCTTAATTTTCAAACTGTTTTGATCTTCAGAGGTTACCTGAAAAATTTGAAAATTGATAACTGTAAAAATATTAACACGTTTACTATAATGTTTCTTTTTTTACTCTCTGTTCATTTGGATTTGCAATTGATTTGAGAGAATGGGAGCTTCTGTCTGTATATTTTCTGTTAATGCTGTTGATCTGCATTTGATTTTAATCTAGAAGAAAGAAAATACCTGCCAGACTCCTAGCAATGACAGAGATGGAACACATTTGCAGTATGTTGCTATGACATGAAATTTATTTGCACTTGCTTATAAAAGGAACACGTTTTCCAGTGGATATATGTCTATATTAAAGACAGTTGAATGAGAGGTGTGTGCTTTTGTTTTTATACAGTACGTACTTTATCTGTACCACCCCCCCCCCCTTTCAACACACACACAAAATATTCAAATGTTCTTGCCTTTAAAATTGATTTCACTTTCTTCTTAAAATACCATCAATTGTCCTTTATTTCTCTGTGGGGTAGTCAAATGATGTTATGACAGATACTTTCTGTGCCAGAATCAGTTTCATTTGTGAACATGGGAGGCTGTTTATGATTATTAATGCTACTATTGCGTTTCTCAGATTCTGTACTGTCCTTTCACAATATATCTAGGGGTAATCAGGTTTGATTCAATGAGAGTAATTTTCCTCCATGACTGTGATATAATCCAAGACAGAAAAAAGGTCAGCATCACTCGTAAAGTCATCTACATTTTCAAGCAGATGTAGATTTGAACTATCATCAGTGCAGTGTAGGTAGCCTAGTCATGTAGACTCAGTGTGGTTATAACTTTGGTATGTACAGGTGTCAATTGAGCAAGAGTTTGACTGATGATTGTATATGCCAAAGCTATATTGTTATAGTGTCATTATAACTACATACACTGAGTTTACATGACTGCCTATAAGGCAAGCAAGGAGGAAATTGACAGGGACTGCATATAGGTGACTCTCAATGGGAGAGTGGGTTGGCTGTGAGGCGTACTGAAATAGTCCGCTTAGTTGCATTAACACTGTGTCCTAGATGGCACAGTGATCTACGCACCTGCCTAGCAAGCTGGAGATCCTGAGTTTTAATCACGATCCACTGCTGATTCCACTTAATGTGCCAATGCAGCTGAAATCAGTAATCCATTCCTGTTCCTTTCCTTTCTCCCTCCATCCACCTTCATTTTACATAAAACATAAATTACCCATAAGGTTTTTGGTCAAAAGCTTTTAAATCGAATGCTGTTTATCGTTCCTTCTACATAATGATAAAAAGCATTATAGTGATATTTAAGTTTTTAATACAGTAAAGTATGAGGAAGAGCTTGTCAAACAAATTGATCAGTTTATACTAATATTTAGATTTTTATCTACAAAATAGTATTACTGCTCAACGCTTGATTTATTGCATGATAGAACTAAATTACACATGAAATTTGCAGCCACACAGCCAGTGGCAGCAGTGACGAAAGGAACTGGAAGCTCAGATGAAAAAGCTCCAGATTCATCAGACAATGGTAATAAACCTCGTGCCGGTTGGCCTAAGGGAAAGAAGCGGAAAAAGAGCCAGCGTGATCAAACTGCACCTCGACAACCCCTGACAGGTAGGACTAATGCATGAAATTTTTCAGTTAAGTTACTTGATAAACAGAAGAGTGGAGCCACTATTTCAGTCAGTGATATCCTATAACAACAATTCCAGGATGAAATAATATGTAAAATAAAGGAAAGGCAACCACTCACCCATGGGAGACTGATATGTGGCACACAGAAACACTCAACAGGAAACAGTATTTAGACTAGATTTCAAGCTTGCTGTTTGTCAGGTAAAAGTACACACACACACACACACACACACACACACACACACACACACACACACAGCCTGCAGACAGACATCTGGTCCAAGCACCTCGAGATGGTGGTCAATTGTGGGTGATGTGTGTTTCTCGTATAAATACATGTGTGTGTATTCTTTTTTGAAGGCTTTGACCCAATGCCAAGTGTGTAATTGTCTTTGCATTGTGCCTATCTGCAGCCCGAAGTGTCACCTTGACAAGTGGCAGTCTACTTTTTCCCATTGTTTTATAATCAGTTATTTTTGTTTCTGTGATGAAATAATGTATAATCTGGTTATCTATAAACTGAGATAACCATTTTAATCTACTCTTGGAATAGTTTCATTATTTGTAAGTTCAGTAATTTTGTTTGGTTGTAAAGATTTCTACAGTGGCACGTAGCATTGGTTTGCAACAAACTTATATGGTAGATTGGAGATAATGCTATTTATCTGCCACTGATATTTTTGGCAAGAACATTAATGCTACACTACTGGCCATTAAAATTGCTACACCATGAAGATGATGAGCTACAGACGCGAAATTTAACTGACAAGAAGAAGATGCTGTGATATGCGAATGATTAGCTTTTCAGAGCATTCACACCAGGTTGGCACCAGTGGCGACATCTACAATGCGCTGACGTGAGGAAAGTTTCCAATCGATTTCTCATACACAAACAGCAGTTGACCGGCATTGCCTGGTGAAACATTGTCGTGATGTCTCGTGTAAGGAGAAGAAATGTGTACCATCACGTTTCTGACTTTGATAAAGGTTGGATTGTAGTCTATCACGGTTGTGGTTTATCGTATCACGACATTGCTGCTCACGTTGGTTGAGATCCAATGACTGTTAACAGAATATGGAATCGGTGGGTTCAGGAGGGTAATACGGAATGCCGTGCTGGATCCCAACGGCCTCGTATCACTAGCAGTCGAGATGACAGGCGTATTATCTGCATGGCTGTAATGGATCGTGCAGCCACCTCTTGATCCCTGAGTCAACAGATGGGGACGTTTACAAGACAACAACCATCTGCACGAACAGTTCGACGACGTTTGCAGCAGCATGGTCTTTCAGCTTGGAGACTTGGAGACCATGGCTGCGGATACCCTTGATGCTGCATCACAGACAGGAGCATCTCCGATGGTGTACTCAACGATGAACCTGGGTGCACAAATGGCAAAATGTATTTTTTTTTCCCCCCCAGATGAATCTCGGTTCTGTTTACAGCATCATGATGGTCGCATCCGTGTTGGGCGACATCGCGGTGAACGCACATGGGAAGCGTGTATTTGTCATCGCCATACTGACATATCACCTGGCGTGATGGTATGATGTGGCATTGGTAACACATCTCGGTCACGTCTTGTTCGCATTGACGGCACTTTGAACAGTGGACGTTACATTTCAGATGTGTTACGACCCGTGGCTCTACCCTTCATTCAATCCCTACATTTCAGCAGGATAATGCATGACGGCATGTTGCAGGTCCTGTACGGGCCTTTCTGGATACAGAAAATGTTCGACTGCTGCCCCGGCCAGCATGTTCTCCAAATCTCTCACCAATTGAAAACATATGGTCAGTGGTGGCCGAGCAACTAGTTCGTCACAGTACTCCAGTCAGTACTCTTGATGAACTGTGGTATCGTGTTGAAGCTGCATGGGCAGCTGTACCTGTATATGGCATCGAAGCTCTGTTTGACTCAATGCCCAGGTGTATCAAGGCCGTTATTATGGCCAGAGGTGGTGGTTCTGTTTACTGATTTCTCAGGATCTATGCGCCCAAATTGCGTGAAAATGTAATCACATGTCAGTTCTATTATAATATATTTGTGGAATGAATACTCTTTATCATCTGCATTTCTTCTTGGTGTAGCAATCTTAATGGCTAGTAGTGTAATAAGACTGATACAGATCATTAGCAAAAAAAAAAATCCTTAGATAGTCTGAGGCTGCTAAATGATGAACCTATAGATATTTGTGTATAAACAGGTCATAGTCATAGTTGTAGCCTTTGTAGCCACAGCTGAGGACCATGGCTGGTCAAATTTTGGGCATCGAAATTTGGTGAGTATTCACACTTTTTTCCCTGGTATATTTCCTTTCTGCCTAACTATCAACTATAATTCTTTTACTTCCTCATTCTCTCTAAATCAAATAGTTTGAACATTCTACTTTCAACAGAAGGTGAATTGAGATTTTATCACTCAGTTGTGGTATAATCTCATTATGTGACTCCAGTGCTGTCAGGGGTGGGGGGGGGGGGGGCGGCAGGACACCTGAATTGTAGTTTCTGAAGTAATCTTCACTCTCCATTACCAAGCATGAGACCTCTATTAGAAATATTACATGTATGACTTCGTTTTCCAGTGAGCTGTCTTCTGTTGAATGAGAGATACTCAGCCCATGACATACATGCCTTTAGGAAGGGTGGTTTTTGTTAGTTGTTTGCAGGACTAACAATCAGTTGATGGCCTGGTTCCACATTTTTAACTATTTTTGTTGAAGCTTACTTCTCCTGACAAGTTCAGTTCATATTGTTTGTTTTCTCAGTTTATCTTGTTCTAACAGCATTTCTATCATAGCTCATTTGATGTTAGTGAAGTATTCTGCTTTCTCAGTTCACTCCTAGACTTCCATTTCAGCTCCTTATCTGCTTAGACAGTTACTCTGGATTGTAATTTCCAGAAGTTGAGCTGTTAGTGGTATATTGTTTGCACTGATCAACCACTCTGTACCTCAATTATTGTTTACCTTTACTCATTCCATTTTTTTTTTTTTTTTTTATTTTTTTTTTTTTTCCCCCCCACAAAGGACTTGTCATTACCATGTTTAATGCAGACTGAAATTGAAAATTTTCTTAGGACAGTTCTGGCATTAGAGTAAACCTTCTTGTTATTCACATGCTGGACTGTCCAGTTTCTGCTCCGATATCTTAGATACTTTATGTCAGTAATACCTTCCTTCTAGTGGACAGGGCAAATGGAAGCTTAACCCCAGTCCGAGAGTAACTTTTCCATTTTGTCAGCAGTTATATTAACCTAAGTGGAATTTAATAGGTCACCCACAATGATGTCCTCTCCAGCTGTCTTATTATTCTTTTGTAGCATAATAAAAGAGACTTAATTTTCCACTACAGGAGCTAGTGAGTGAGTTTTGTAATTAGTGCTTGTTGACAGTTGAAATTTTCATTAGGTGGACTGTAATTGACCGTTTCTTTACATAGACTATATTTTCTGAGATTCTGATTTATTGTCTAATGTTCTTGTTTCAGAAACATATTCTGACATAGGTTAATTATTTATGTGTAAATAATTTTAATTGTAACCTTGTAATTGAGCCATGATAGAACTTCTCAACAAACAGTTCGCTTGAAAAGGAAAAGTAGTTTCTATTCATAAACATGTGTCCTGAACAGAAAAGACTACACCTGCATGACAGGCAGATGTTGGCAACAATTCATGTGCCATTTTTAATTGGTATTACATGTCCGCATTTTTGTGTGTTTCTGTGGAAGAAAGGATACATACTGCTCATTCGTTAAAAAAAAACTTTATGCGCCTTCAATTTTTTAGTAAAATTTATATCTTCTTTTGAAAAAGTACTTTGCAACATTGCATTCTTAAGACTGGAAATTCGGGTTGTTTGAGAACTTTGTGTTACTACATTTTTTTACGCATTAAATCATATGAAGCACCAATTCTTACCTCTCGAATTCTGTTACCAGGTTATGTGCGGTTTTTAAATGATCGCCGTGAGAAGGTGCGAGCAGATAATCCAAACCTCCCTTTTCCAGAAATAACAAAACTGCTAGCAGTGGAATGGAGCCAGCTCCCACCAGCCCAAAAACAGGTATTCCAACATAGCAAAGCTGTAGACAGCAACAAATATTGTTTATAAAAACATAGTGCCAGCCGAAGGTTTTTATTTATGAGGGTTGCCCTGCACATTTTTATGAACAACCATGAACTGTAACATTATTATTTATTTTAAGAATTGTCATTTGTTTTTCTTAATGCAATGTCAGCTCAGATACTGAATTTGTGACGATATCAATTTTTGACAATTTTATAAAGAACTAACTCATCAATAACACCTTAAATCTCTTAGTTCACAATTAGTTATCAGTTGCCTTCAGAAAAAAAAGCTGTTTGCAGTTGATTTGTAGAATTTCATTGTGTTCATGTTCTCTCTAGTGATAGTTTGCTTTCCTCTCTCTCTCTCTCTCTCTCTCTCTCTCTCTCTCTCTCTCTCTCTCTCTCTCTCTCTCTTTTTTAAAAAAAATGCTCAATGTCAATATAGAGGCATCCATAGACATATTAAAGCCTGCAATGTGTTTGATTTTTCATGAATGTTGAGCCAGATCTGTTTCTGATGGATTCTACACAACTATTACTGAACCTCAAGAACTGTGTCTCTATGGGTGTAAGAGAAGGCTCAAAAATTTCGACAGAGGAAATTCAAAATATCCATACAACATTATAAAAGGAAATAAAAATTGGATATATTCATATGAACTGGAAACTAAGCAATAATCGAGTTTTTGGGTGATCCAGGATGGACTAAAACTAACTAAACCAGTTCATTTGTGAAGCACTTGCGAGAAAATGATCACTTGTTTTCTTTGTTAAGCTGCACTGGTCATACCTGTTGCTTTAGAGGATCAAAGGACATTTAATACTGGATGGTATAGAACAATTTTTCTGCCACAAGACTTTGATGAAATAACTTTAATAGGTCAAACAATAATAGTCCTGAGTGACACAGCAATGAATTTAAGCAGTCGAACAAGATTTTCACAGCTATATTGAATGACTTGTATTTTGAAAATTTTTGGGTGCAACTGTAAACATTGTTGTGGTCTTCAGTCCTGAGACTGATTTGATGCAGCTCTCCATGCTATCCTATCCTGTGCAAGTTTCTTCATCTCCCAGTACCTACTGCAACCTACATCCTTCTGAATCTGCTTAGTGTATTCATCTCTTGGTCTCCCTCTACGATTTTTACCCTCCACACTGCCCTCCAACGCTAAATTTGTGATCCCTTGATGCCTCAGAACATGTCCTACCAAACGGTCCCTTCTTCTTGTCAAGTTGTGCCACAAGCTCCTCTTCTCCCCAATTCTATTCAATACCTCTACATTAGTTACGTGATCTACCCATCTAATCTTCAGCATTCTTCTGGAGCACCACATTTCGAAAGCTTCTATTTTCTTCTTGTCTAAACTATTTATCGTCCACGTTCCACTTCCATACACGGCTACACTGCATACGAATACTTTCAGAAACAACTTCCTGACATTTAAATCTATACTCGATGTTAACAAATTTTTGTTCTTCAGAAACACTTTCCATGCCATTGCCAGTCTACATTTTATATCCTCTCTATTTCAACCATCATCAGTTATTTTGCTCTCCAAATAGCAAAACTCCATTACTACTTTAAGTGTCTCATTTCCTAATCTAATTCCGTCAGCATCACCCGACTTTATTCGACTACATTCCATTACCCTCGATTTGCTTTTGTTGATGTTCATCTTATATCCTCCTTTCAAGACACTGTCCATTCTGTTCAACTGCTCTTCCAAGTCCTTTGCTGTCTCTGACAGAATTACAAAGTTAGATATAGTGGGAATTAGTGAAGTTCGGTGGCAGGAGGAACAAGACTTTTGGTCAGGTGAATACAGGGTTATAAATACAAAATCAAATAGGGGTAATGCAGGAGTAGGTTTTATAATGAATAAAAAAAATAGAAGTGCGCGAAAGCTACTACAAACAGCACAGTGAACGTATTATTGTGGCCAAGATAGACACGAAGCCCACGCCTGCTACAGTAGTACAAGTTTATATGACAACTAGCTCTGCAGATGATGAAGAAATTGATGAAATGTATGATGAGATAAAAGAAATTATTCAGGTAGTGAAGGGGGACAAAAATTTAATAGTCATGGGTGACTGGAATTCGAGAGTAGGAAAAGGGAGAGAAGGAAACATAGTAGGTGAATATGGATTGGGGGTAAGAAATGAAAGAGGAAGCCGTCTAGTAGAATTTTGCACAGAGCATAACTTAATCATAGCTAACACTTGGTTCAAGAATCATAAAAGAAGGTTGTATTCATGAAAGAATCCTGGAGATACTATAAGGTATCAGATAGATTATATAATAATAAGCCAGAGATTTAGGAACCAGGTTTTAAATTGTAAGACTTTTCCAGGGGCAGATGTGGACTCTGACCACAATCAATTGGTTATGAACTGTAGATTAAAACTGAAGAAACTGCAAAAAGGGGGGAATTTAAGGAGATGGGACCTGGATAAACTGACTAAACCAGAGGTTGTACAGAGTTTCAGAGAGAGCATAAGGGAACAATTATCACGAATGGGGGAAAGAAATACAGTAGAAGATGAATGGGTAGCTTTGAGAGATGAGGTAGTGAAGGCAGCAAAGGATCTAGTAGATAAAAAGACGAGGGTTCGTAGAAACCCTTGGGTAACAGAAGAAATATTGAATTTAATTGATGACAGGAGAAAATATAAAAATGCAGTAAATGAAGCAGGCAAAAAGGAATACAAACGTCTCAAAAATGAATCAACAGGAACTGCAAAATGGCTAAGCAGGGATGGCTAGAGGACAAATATAAGGATGTAGAGGCTTATCTCACTAGGGGTAAGATAGATACTGCCTACAGGAAAATTAAAGAGACCTTTGGAGAAAAGAGAACCACTTGTATGAATATCAAGGGCTCGGATGGAAACCCAGTTCTAAGCAAAGAAGGGAAAGCAGAAAGGTGGAAGGAGTATATAGAGGGTCTATACAAGGGCGATGTACTTGAGGACAATATTATGGAAATGAAAGAGGATGTAGATGAAGAGGAAATGGAAGATATGATACTGCGTGAAGAGTTTGACAGAGCACTGAAAGACCTAAGTCGAAACAAGGCCCCCGGAGTAGACAACATTCCATTAGAACTACTGACGGCCTTGGGATAGCCAGTCCTGACAAAACTCTGCTATCTGGTGAGCATCATGTATGAGACAGGCGAAATACCCTCGGACTTCAAGAAGAATATAATAATTCCAATCCCATAGAAAGCAGGTGTTGACAGATGTGAAAATTACCGAACTATCAGTTTAATAAGTCACAGCTGCAAAATATGAACACGAATTCTCTACAGACGAATGGAAAAACTGGTAGAAGCCAACCTCGGGGAAGATCAGTTTGGATTCCGTAGAAATATTGGAACACGTGAGGCAATACTGACCTTACGACTTATCTTAGAAGAAAGATTAAGGAAAGGCAAACCTACATTTCTAGCATTTGTAGACTTAGAGAAAGCTTTTGACAATGTCGACTGGAATACTATCTTTCAAATTCCAAAGGTGGCAAGGGTAAAATACATGGAGCGAAAGGCCAATTACAATTTGTATTGTAAACAATAGTAGATAAAATAGAATGTGAGGAATAATGTGTTACAGAGAACCCAAGGCAGTTAGAGGTAATAGTTATCTCTTGACGTTTTTTTTTTTTCTATAAATTAGATTTCAGCCTCCTTCTTCTTTGCATTTTCCTGTTTGTCTGTGGGATCAGCATTGTTGGGCCACGGCAATGTTAGTGGTAGTTGGTAGCTGAATGTCCTTCCTGATGCCACCACTCCTCCCATGGCAGACTTTGTATGCCATATCGATCTGCGTCTAGAGTAAATCTCATTTCCATTAAGTGAGACTGTTTTCTAAATGTTTGCATATTGTGTATGTGAGAAGGGGATGTGGGAGCCAGTTGGGTATTTACCTAGGTGGATGTGGGAAAGTGCACAAAAACCACATCCTCACTGGCCAGCACATGAGGCCTTGTCATTAATCCACTGGACAGATTCTATCCAGGGCCTACATGCTTCCTTATATCCCAGAAGCTGCCACTTTTACATGCTCAGTGATCTGCATTCATACTAAATTGATTCTGAATGATTGGAGAAATAATACTTTTTGTAACATGTCTATTGTTATACAAGGTGCATGAGAAATGTAGTGAAACTGATAACACTTGAGTGATCCGTAAATGCTGTGTTGTTCTACTTGTGTAGACTGGTGTGTTCACCCTATCCAGATGCCCAGTCCATACAGCCATCACATGAGTTTTGAGAGCGCAGTCAGTGAACTTGTGTTTTTGTTTTGTGTTACGAAAATGGAAGAGCGGAATTTAGAGCAACATTATGTCATCAATTTGTGTGTTAAATCATCATGCATCATGACAGTGCCACATGTCAGACAGCTACTCCTATCAGGAATTTTTTGACCTCAAAAGGCATTCCTATTGGCCACATCCACCCTACTCACCTGATCTGAGTCCTTGCGACTGTTTCCCTTTTTTTTTTTTTTTTTTTTTTTTTTTTTTTGAGATTGAAAAATGTTTTAAAGGAACATAATTTTGGGACTCTGGAGAACATTCAAAAGAATACAACCAACATATTAAAGGTCCTACCAGTTGAAGCACTTCAGCACTGCTAGCAAGACTGGGAATGACGACTCCACCCATGTATAGCTGCTGAAGGGAACTACTTTGAAGAGGATAATATTATTGTTTGAAAAAATATAACCTTGGTAGATAAAAAAATAGTCTCATTACTTTTCTCTCACCCCTTGTATTGTTCGTGATTCAGGGAGGTCCATGAGCAAAATGTTTCTACCATTCTTCTCCAAGCGTCTTACATGTTTTACATTTTCTTGCTGTCTAATTTCTTCTACTTTTGACTGTAATCGATCAGTATTCTACCTATGATTTAAAAGCTGTCAAATGACACACACACACATATTTAAACTTTTGTGACGGTTAGTTATCATATTCTGCCATATTTTTATCCCAAGATAATATAATCAGTTTTTCCATAACCAAGAGGTGTCATTTTACGTTGTGTTGTGTTCTCTACCTTTGTTAAGTGCCAGTCCATGTTGCTAAAAGAACTGTTATTTACAGGCATTCATTTCTGTTTTTAGTATCACATGGCTTTTTTAAGCTATAAATCAAATTAATGTTAACACCTTGTTTGAATTCAGTGTTCTGATTTATTTTTCCAACACTATCTTGTACATTTGTTGTTGTTGTTGTTGTTGATGATGATATGATGACGACAATGATAATTATTCAACAGCTTTAATTTCAGAAATCATCAAAACTCATTTTCTGCTAATCATTTAATGTAAGTCAAAAGTAATAGTATGCCCACAAAAAACAGGAGATTACTAACCCACATGCAAGTAAACAAAAGAATAGCAGAGCATAGTCAGCAGTAGAGCACATCGGAGGATGAGCTCCTGCCGTACTGCCCTTATATAGGGAAAAGCTATAGAAGGTGGTCGGGCAGGTGCTGTGCTGTATGCATGAGTTATAGCAACCTCTGTAGCCAGCCTGTGCAGTCGGAGATAGTGGATGCCTGTCCAGCAAACCCTGCTGAACTAGGTGAACAGCCTAGCATAAAACCAGATCGGCAGCAACAGCAGTTGTGATCTGGGAGCCAGTAATAGAAAACCCTTGGAGAAAAGGTGCTCCTCCGATGTGGGCATCAGGACAACTTTACGCATCCATGGTGTCTGTGGCAGGCACTGCAGGTGATGACAGCAGCAGCGGAAGGAGAGTCCAGGCTATAACTGGTGAATAAGAGTAGAAGTGTCACAACCGTGGATGCGTGTAGCAGCCACTAACCCTCGAAGTACCAGAAGAGGTGATGAGTGACAAGGGTACAGAAAGCATCTCGACATCCTGAACCTTGATGTAGTGGAACTGTGCTCTGCTGGCGTATCGGGGGGAGGGGGGGGGGGGGGGGGTGGTCGGTCACAGCCTGCAGCGGGGCCTAACAGAGAGGGCCAGCAGCAGGCATCGGGGCACTCCAGCAGGAGGTGGTGACATGTAACAGGAAGGTGGGTCTGCTCTCACAGAAGGGGCGCTCTGCGAGATCTGGACACTTGCTAAAGGAGGACAAGGCGGAGGTGTCAGAAGTGCAGCCCTCGCAGTGGCACAAAGAAGTAGCTGATTATGATGACACACCACCAGCCTGTCACTGGCGTTCATCCTACAGAGGTGGCTGCACCAATAGCTGTGGAAAAGGAGGGGCTGTCATATGGCAAATGCCTTAACAAGTGCAGAAATCAGGCATTGTCTGAGACACAAATTGAGGACCATTATCCATCCCAAGTGTATGTGGCAGTCCGTCAGTAGAAAAAATTTTGGGAAGGGTCTGACCCATAGTGATGGTTGACACAGGAGGACAGCAGACAACTTACAAAAATTTAGAGAAGCCATCAACAAACAACAACCAATAAGAAGTGAAGAAGGATCCCACAAAATCAATGTGGATGTGTTACCACTAGCAGTGTAGTGCAGCCCACAAAGAGAGCAACACCCTTAGCGCCATCTACCGTGTATCGCACACTGATAGCAAGCCGCGACAATACAAATAATGTCAACGTTGATGCTGAGCCAAAAAACATGCTACAGGTCAGTGACATAGTGCATGAGACTCGCCAATGCCCCTGGTGTATGAACTGAAGCACATCCCACTGGAGGGCTGGTGGGACCATCAACCTAGGTTGCAACCTGTCCGTAGCTAATAAAAAACAACCTCAGCCCCTGAAAGGCAGTCACAGAGGGCAGTATAGTTATGTAAAGAACCCTTGCCCGGACTGGCTGGTGAACCATGCTGAACAAAGTGAAGAGCCTGGTGCAAAACCTGATTGGCAGCAACAGCAGCTGTGATATGTGAGCCCGTAATAGGAAGCCTTCCACTGTATGTTGTGCTTCAACATCTAAGTTTAAATAAAGGAGCGCATCGTGATCAAAAGTACGATCTGGCCCCATTGGAAGCCAGGACAGTGCATTGGCATTGGCATGCCACATGGTAGACCAAAATGTATTTCATAGTTCTAGTGAGATAAAAACAAGGCCCAACATTGAAGATGAAGTGCTGCCTTTTTGAGCAATGAAGCAGAAGGATTAAACAATGAAACCAAAGGCTTGTGGTCTGTAACGAGGTGGAACGTGGACCTATATAAGAAGACATTAAACTTTTTGAGAGCATAGACAATAGCAAGCATTACCTTTTCAACTGGTGAGTAGCCCTGCTGTGCAGAGAAAAGCATTTTTGGATGCATAAGCTGTCAGACAGTTGGAACCATTATCATAGCAATGAGCAAGAGCAGTCCCAAGGCCTTATTGGGATGCACCCATAGCCAAGATTAGGTGGTGGCCAGGATGCAGAGTAGCCAAACAAGGAGCAAAATGTAATTTACTTGTAGATTTCAAAAGTGTAAACACATGCTCGCAGGCCAGTGTCCACTGAAGAGAAACAACCTTGTGAAGTAATTCGTGGAGAAAGTGGGCCAACATGGCCACAGCTGGAATGAATTTAAGATGGTAGGTAATTTTTGCTATGAACGCTTGGAGATCTTTGACATTTGTTGGACGAGGCTGAACCGTGACAGCTGTGACATGGTGACGCAAAGGCTTTTGCACCATCCCAAGAGACCTCAAACCCCAGATTCACAAGTGATGGCTGCAAGAAGTCAGACTTGGCCAAGTTGCACTTCAAACCAGTATGCGAGACCAGGTGAACAATGACCGTAAGTGTCCAACCGTGAATTCACCTGTCATGACAATGCGTCAAGATAGTTGATGCATCCCGGAATGAATATCATCAATTGTTCCAAAAAACACTGAAAAATCCCAGGGGCACTAGCCATACCAAATGGGATGTGCTGACACTGGTACAACCCAAAGGGGGTGTTGATCAGAAGGATCCATTTCCAATCCTCATGCAACAGAATTTGTACGTAGACTTCAGATTTTAGAAAAAACTTACCCCTTGCGAATTTGTCCAATAACTCATCCTGACAGGGCAAAGGGTAGGTGTCAATGACAGATTGACCATTAACAACACATTAAAGTTGTCACAGAAGTAAAGTTGAACATTTGGTTTTTTAACAATCACATAGGGAGTAGACCACTCACTTGGCATAAAGGTTGGATGACCCCAATAACTTCGTCTGTCCAACTTGGATTTCACTTTATCATACAAGGCCATTGGAATAGGTCACACACAGAAGAAATGCGGCCAATCCATAGGTTTCGGAGTAATGTGGGCTGTAGAATTAGTGGCGCAACCCAACCCCTCAGAAAAAAGAGAGAAGAATTCAGAACATACAGAATCTAATTGCTGGTAAGGCACCTGGTCAGACTTGAGGTGCACTGCATCTGCAATTTAAAAAAAAAATCAGTGAAAGCATCCAGACTAACCAGATTGTCGACAGTAGTATCATCCATTACCAACAAAGTCAAGGAATGAAACACCGATTTATACACAGTTGGTGTTGTAAATTCCCTCAAAATTGGAATATGCTGCTTGATGTAACTCACCAACTGTTGAGTAACAGGAGATAACACCAGAGATCCGAAGTTGATGTAAGTCTGTGTGATCAGTAATGTCACCGCTGCACCCATGTCCACTTGTTCCCGGAGCACTTTGCTCATCACTTACATTTCAATAAACAATTTTTTAGTTGCATAAGGGCCACAGATACACAATAAGAACCATGTCCACATCTGCAGAGAAGGATGTGAACGACTCACAGATGCTACACACTGATCAGCCAGAACATTATTACCACCTCCCTAATAGCCAGTATGTCCACCTTAAGCGCGGGTAAAAGTGGCAATGGATCATGGTATGGAAGCAGTGAGGCCTTGGTAGGGCGCTGGAGGGACTTGGCACCATGTCTGCACGCACAAGTCGTGTAGTTCCCATAAATTCTGGAGGGGGGGGGGGTCGATGGGCTCCGACACTATGTTCAGTCATGTCCCAGGTGAGTTCGATCAGGTTCAGCCGATTTGGAGGACCAGCACATCAATTGGAACTTCCCACCGTGTCCCTCAAACCACTCCTTTACACTCCTGGCCTTCTGACACGCCACATTACCGTGTTGAAAAATGCCATTGCCACAAGAAACAAGATCATCATGAGGATGTGTATGGTACTCATCGGCCGTCACAGTGCCTTGCACAAGCTCCAGAGGACCCATGGGTGCCCACATGAATGCTTCCCAGAGCATGGCGGAGCTTCTGCCAGTTTGTCTCCATCCCACAGTACAGTTGTCAAGGAGCTGTTCCCCTGTAAGATGGTGGATTCGCACCCTTCCATTAGCATAATGAAGGAGGTATCGGAATTCATCAGACCCTGCAGTGGTGAGCCACTGCACCAATCTCCAGTCCCAATGTTCATGTGTCCACTTCAGTTGTAGTTGTCAATGTCGTGGTGTTAACATTGGCACATGCATGAGTCATCAGCTGTGGCTGCCCATTGTTAGTAATGTCCATTGCACTGCATGTGCAGACAAACTTTTACTCTGCCCAGCATTAAAGTCCGATGTTAGTTCCACCTGTCCTGTTTTACCAGTCTGCCCAGCCTACGATGTCAGACATCTGTACTGATGAGTCTCTGCCCAATCCCACAACATCTGCATAGGGTTTCACTGTGGTTCAGCCACATGTTGAAAAACCCACCACAGCACTTTTCGAACACCTGATAAGTTGTGCAGTTTCTGAAATGCTGTGCCAAGTGTCTGGGTCACTACAATCTACCGTCTGTCAAACTGGGATAAATCGTGTGCCTACCCCATTCTACACATGAACAGCACACACACTGATACTACTTGCACCACGCATGTGTCTGACTAGCAGTCGTTCCTCACCAAGAATATTCTGACTGATCCTTTTATTCTACAGTTGTTTGCAGGTCACCCAGCACTTAGGGCACACAGTCCTCTCATGTTTCATGAAGCAGTATGGGCAAGGTGGGAGTGCCTACCACTGCCATTGCTATGGTTGTGGCTGTTGTTGTTTGGTGTTTGGCATGTTGCTCTCCACCGCAATGCAGAGGGCACGTTTGCACCACTGCCACATCACCTTCCCCCCGAGAATGATGCCGTGTTAACATCAAACCAAGACTCAGTCTGATCGCCAGCACCATGAGACATCTCAAAAGATTGGGCAATATTTAACCCTTCAGACAGATTTTTGCACTGTAGTGCGCATTGATGCACCTCCTTGCCAGGAGCCAACCAAACTATAGGACCATAGAATCAACGTAGGAATCGTGATGGGCATCGGTAACAAACTGACACTTGCGTCTGAGGCCATTGAGTTTGGCCGCCCAAGAACTTAATGCTGAAATGACTGTTTATGACAATGCCAGAACTCGACACACATCGCAATGACTTGCATGCACTTATGGTGATAATTAGACAACAACATACACATTTTATCAAACAAAAGTGATGGTGGTTCCTGGAGTGGGGCTAACAGTCACAACAACTGACAAACACAAGGGGAAATCCCAGAGAGAAACAAAGCCTTGCACATATTAGCATCAGTGACACCAAAGGCAGGCAAATGTTGATGAAGCAACTTCCCTTAAGCTTCCTGGTCTTCAGTCGCATTATCGTAGGGGAGGAAGGGTGGCGGGTAGGCTGATAGCGTAGAAGCCTAAATAGTCTCACAATGACCAACAAATTCATAATAGTAACCATTAGAGTCCGTTGCTGCTTAAGGAGAGACTCAAGCATTGCCTCCATACCCCCCAGGGGGCTCGCCACTCTTTAGTAAGTTTCTGCTTGGCTACCACAGGGCACCAGCATTTGCAGCATCTTTTCCGTTCCATGCTTCATGTCTATCTTCTTGCTATTCTTTTTCCCCTCCATTGGAGATTATGTCTGGGGTGTTATTGGGAATGTTCTGCATTGCCCATTGCTGACATAGGAATAGCCTCACTACTGTTTTTCATTCCCTTTTCCTTTCTTTGTTTACCTTCTCCTGTCCTTCCTCTGCTTTGGCATTTGAGGTTGCTCTTTTTCTTTTTCCTTCCTGTGTTCCTCTGAAGTTCGTGCCACGTGTCTGACACGTAACAGGTGACTGGGGAATGTAATTCCCAGCCCCAGGTCGACAGGTAGGGTTCACATTTACCCCTGGTTATGGGCCAGGCCCAGGGAGGGAGGGAGGCAGGCAGGCCTGAGCTCCCCAAATTGCTGATTGATCCCTCTGTCAGGTGTTCAGGAGGTGTGATCTGTGGTGTGAACAATCACTTAAGGCGATTGCATCCCCTTGGAAGGAGCATGCCATTGGAGACACTGGCAATCGTGGTGGATTTTCTGGCAATGAACCAATCATCTTCACAGTCAACATTATGAAACCTAAACAGAATAAAGCTAACGATTCGTAGACCTTTCCAGCTGAATCACAGTTCGTCATGGTTTCACATACTGAAGAGGGTCAGTCCTTCGCAATGGTAAATCTGTTTATTATTCAGAAAGGTGTTGGGTGCAATTGCCGGTCCTGTGAAATCCTGCTCTCATTTATGGACTGTCACTTTGCTTTGGAGACTACTTCTGATTGTCAAATAGTAAAACTGCTTGCTGCTTCGCTTCTCCACAGCTATCCTGTTTGTGTCGAGGCCTTAGAGCTCTGAATTCTTCCCATGGTGTTAATTACTACAACTGTTTGCTGCTTCGCTTCTCCACAGCTATCCTGTTTGTGTTGAGGCCCATAGAGCTCTGAATTCTTTCCATGGTGTTATTTACACTAGGCTGCTCGACAGTCTGACTGAGGCCTAAATCCAATGATACCTCTCTGACCAAGGTGTCATTGCTGCCCCCGGATGATGAAAAAGGTAGATTCCTCCTTAGTGCCCACGCACACTTTTCTTCTCACCTTTGATAGAATGATGTTTCTTCCCAATATCAAAGCAGCTATGAAATAATCACAGTCCAACCATACATTCCGAACCAGATGCGCTGCTACCAGTGTCATTGTTTCAACTACTCTCTAATATCTTGTCGACACCCGGCCAAACATGTAACCTGTGGTAGGGATGCGCACGAGGTTGATTGTCCACCACCTTCTCCCCGCTGTATCAATTTGAATGGTGACCGTACTGACCATACCACCACCTCTCGAGATTGTCCTGTGTATCTCAGTGAATAGGCTATTCATGAGATCCGGTAAAGAATAAAGTGCCTTACCCTGTCACCTGCAAGTGATTGGCTAGTCACAAACACTGTGTTCTACCATCTGGCATTTACAGTACTGTTCTTGCTACATCTCCCTCTATGAAGGACATGGCCACACTGGTATATGACCTCAGATTCAGCAGTGCGGTTGTGAAATTGCCCAGTTTCATAGTAGCATCGCCATCTCCTCATTCAGCTGTACAACAAGCCACCAAACATTTGCCTCCCAGGACCTAGTCACCTACTACTTTACCGGCGGGCCAGAAAGGGCAGAAGAAACACTCCTGTGACAACTTCCTACGTCCCTCCAGCCAACAAACATCTGAATCTTCCTCTGTCAACCAGAAAGACTCCAAGAAGTCAAATGAAGGCAAACAGTCTTCTCCTTCGCCAACTCAAAGATCCTCTTCAGCGGTGTCGCCACATGATACTCTCTCCTGGCTGACCTCCATATCACCAGTGTGCACCACCAAACGTTTTTCTGCCCTGGACTCTGCAGATCGACAGAGGGAGAATGCTGACGCCTCGAGATCTCATGCAGCAGGATCTTCCAGCCTCCGCACCCTGTAGCAGGCAGTCTGAGGTGAGACCCCTTCATTTTTTCCCATCTTCCCTTTCTTCGTTATGACTCTCCTTCAATAGAACCTTCGTGGCCTTTGACCAGACAAAGAGGATTTATGGCTGCTCTTAGAATTGAGGTGTCATCTTGTTCTCTGTATCCCGGAAACAAAATTGCGTCCTCGTGACTGTTTTGAGCTCCCGCATTCCTTCCCGGTCTGTTTTGACCTACCCTTCAAGGACGACATTCCATCTCATGGGGGAGTCATGCTGCTCATATGGAATGAGATTCAAAGTCAACCCATCTGCCTGACTAACCACATTCAAGCTGCTGCAGTTCACCTTTTCCTCTCTCATTTGACCTTTTCCCTTTGTGCTGTTTACATCCCTCTGTCATCCGATGTCCAGCTTACTGGGCAGCTACCTCACACCTTTCTGCTGCTCGGTGACATTAAAGTGCACTATCCCCTTTGGATTCTCCCAGAACATAAAAGAGAGGTACCCTCTTGGCTGACCTTCTTAATCAACTTAACCTCTTCTGCCTCAACATAGGAACACCCACATTCCTTTCTGACTCCTCGCACACTTGTTTCCTTTTGGACTTATCCTTCTGCACTGCCCAGCTTGCCCATTGTCTCGAGTGGTCCATTCTTTCTGACACCTAACCGAATGACCATTTACCATAGTGATGTACCTTTTTCATTTCTTGCTTTTATGTTTTCGTTTTCTTTAAAAGCAAAGAGAAAATGTGAAGTGGGGGTCCAGTGTAGAGCTTGCACCTACCGTCATGTATTTTTGATTTTCAAATGTTAATAAATATAAGATGTTTTTCCTGTTCCTCATAAGAGGAAGGGCTCGCTCTCTGTTAATGAACAAAGGTAGATGCACATTAGACATTTTGGTAATGAGAATAAGTGAAAAGTCTGTATTTTTTATGTGTTCAGAAGAAATAATACCTTTGTATTTGATTAGTGAAAAATTGAGTTGTTATTCCATGTAGTACTGTGATATAGAAGAATTGAAGAAGCCCACCTGTGTACTTCGGAGTTATCATGAAAATCCGATTCCCATTACACGGACAAGGTCAAGTTTTTGTAAGTGGATACAGAGATCGCACGTAGTATTATTAGTAAGCATAAATCTACAACAAGAGAAAGACTATTTCGTCCATGCAGAACTAATATGAACCTATTTACAGGCATAGCCCAGCTTATTGTGCTTGTCTCAGCACCAAAAAATTAATCTCACTATTTCCATATATTTAAACATTTTTTTATTATGTTATACCATGTGCTATCTGTTTGCTGCTGGCTCCTACCCCACCAAGATGCACACCCAAATGACAGCTTACTAAGGCTGACTGGCAGCTTTACTCCTTCCTGGCGACCTTCGAAGAACAAGATTTTCCCAGTTGTGATGACCAGATGGGGTATCGTACAAACTTTATCCTTACCACTGCAGAATATTCCATTGCTTTCACTTCCTCTTTACCACACCGTGTCCCAGTCCCTTGGTGGACTGAGGTATGCTGCAATGCAATTCATGAACAGAGACATGCTCTCCCTGTTTTTAACCATCATCCTATGATGACAAACTGCATTCATTATAAACGGATACGTGCACAGTGTCCTCACGTTCTTTGGGATAGCAAAAAGGCTAGCTGGATTTCATTCAACCATTTTTTAACAGTTCCACTCCCTCCTCTGCCGTGTGTGCTAACTTTGACAGCTCTCTGGGACCAAGATCCACTCCCCAATTTCCGGCCTGACAATACAGACCATGTCATCTTGGGCCCTATTGCTATCTCCAACACCTTGGGCTGCCATTTTACAGAAATGTTTAGCTCTATCTTCCCACTATCACCCTGCCTTCCTCAATAGGGAACAAGTGGAGGAGACTTGGTTGATACCCTTCTCTTCTCAGAATTGATAGTGCTACCATGCCACCTTTACTATGAGGGAACTAGATCATTTTATCAGTTCATCCTGATCCTTCGCCCCGAGGGCAGATGCTTTTCACATTCAGATGTTGCAGCACCTTTTTCGTGTGGGCAAGCACTTTCTGCTTAATATGTACAACCACATCTGGGCAGAGGGCATGTTTCCCAGATGCTGCTGTGAAGCCACTGTCATACCCATACCTAAGCCTTGTAAGGACAAACACCTTCCTTCTAGCTAACATCCCCAACTCTCTCACCAGCTGTGTTTGCAAGGTGATGGAACTTATTCATGCCTGGCTGGTATAGTGGCTCGAATCTCGCAATTTACTAACCAGTGCACAGTGTGGAGTTCGAGCACGCCATTCTGCAGTTGACCATCTTGTCACTTTGTCCACCTGTGTCATGAATGGTTTTCTGTGGAAATCCCAGACTGTAGCCGTGTTTTTCAATTTGGAGAAGGCCTATGACACCTGCTGGTGAACTGGTATCCTCTGTACTCTCTGCATGTGGGGCTTCCGTAGCCGCCTGCCCCATTTCCTTGATGAATTTTAAAGACCGAGTTTTCAATGTACGTGTGGGTTCTGCCTTTTCGGACACCTTTATCTAGGAAAACAGTGTGCCTCAGGGTTCCGTCCTGAGCGTCTTCCTCTTTGCTATTGCCATTAACCGTATAATGGCCAGTCTCCCACCAGGCATCTGCAGCTTCCTTTTTGTTGACAGTTTTGCCATCTATTGCAGTTCTCAATGGACCTGTTTCATTGAGCGACATTTTCAACCCTGTCTCAATCATCATTACTCATGGAGCATCGACAGTGGCTTCTGTTTTTTAACTGACAAAACCATTTCTATGAATTTCTTGTGGCGCAATTGGTTTCTCCCACAGACTTTACATCTTGTCTCTGTTGCTATTCCATTCATTAAAACTACGAAATTCCTAGGGCTCATGCTCGATAGGAAACACTCTTGGTCCTCCCATGTGTCTTACCTGGCAGCTCACTGTACGCAGTCCCTCAATGTCCTATGTGTCCTCAATGGTACCTCCTGGGGTAGAGACCGAACCATCCTCTTCTGTTTGTACCAGTCCCTTTTCCATTTGAAACTAGACTATGGGTGCTTTGTTTATACATCTGCATTCCTGTTCCCCTTAGGCCATCTCAACACCACCATCACTCACTATCCACCATCATGGCATACGTTTGGCCACTGGCGCCTTTTACACTAGCCCAGTTGAGAGTCAGTATGCTGAGGCTGCTGAACTACCACCGTCCGACTGCCATGAGGCCACTGGCACCTTTTACACTAACTCAGTTGAGAGTCTGTTTGCCGAAGCTGCTGAACTACCACCGTCCGACTGCTGTGACTTTCTCTTCAGCAGGCATGCATACCATTTGTCAGCAATGCATGACCACCCATCCTATGCCTCCTTTTTCAGTGACTCCGTTGATCGCCAGTATGGAGTGCGACCCTCTTCTCTGTTACCTCCTGGAGTTCACATTTGGCTCTTGCTCTGGCGGCTTTACTTCATTTTACATGCAACTTTTACTGTGGGCGTAAACTGTTCACCACTTTGGCTTTGTGTGGTGGCCCATTCACTTCCTTTGGATACAACACTAGACTCACTCTATCACCTTCACTTTCGCAGTATCGGCTTCCGACACATTGCTCAGTATTTACAGTAGAGCTCTTCGCCTTGTATCAGGCCACGCAGAACATCCAGTGACACAGGCTTTCCAATTGTGTACTCGGCTCAGACTCTCTCTGCGCCCTTCAAAGTTTCTGTGCGCTGTACACTATAAAAGTCGCATGCGGAGTGTTTGAATGTAGCACACCGGTGCCTATGTCTATGGCTCATATCCAAGTATGTTGTACAGGATTATGGCAAAAGTATAACGCTGTGTGTGGAGTAAAGTGTTACAGAGAACCTGTGGCAGGTGGTGATTGCTATGCATCCGATTACAACAATATAATCACCATTCCATGAAAATACAGCATGTGATTGTGCTGTTTTGCATGTGGTTCGAATTAATGCTATAGCACATGATCCTGTTCTGTTTTGCTGCCAAGATGATACAGTTGTAGACATTTGTGTTATAATAGTGGAAACAATCAGAGTTACAATTGAAGAAGATCTTCTACTTAATATATATAGATACATGAAAAGGAACAAATAGGTGAGACATGATGAAATTAGGGAAATTTTTTATAATCGCTTCAAGGAAAAGAAAAAAATGGAAAAAAAATGGAGGCTAATCTTTAGAAACTCAAAAGAAAGGCCTTTGCCGTTGCTGGGTCCATGACCGGTGCACCACACAGTAGAAGATCCAAGAAATATGACAACGATAATGAAGTCACTGAAAACTTAAATGTGTAATTGCTTCATTCACCAGCAAAATTGATGAGGATGCTGTCAGCGGAGATTAACATTACCAGAAGCTCCATGTGTTGTGGGGTGAAGAAAGAAGGTCACCATTCATTTCAACCAGGCAGCATCAATGAATTAAGTGATGGTCAGGGTATGGTGAGAGTTTGAAACAAGTAAGAAGTGTGAAAGAACATCCATTTCTCTGTTATTCCATTCTTGGGTGTATCTTTTCTCATTAAATATAATTTCTGCTAGAGCTAGGGAGTTGTTTCATGTTCCTTTTTGCCTGCTCTGTTTTTCAATCAAATAACATTAAACATTACTGATTATGACTTCTGGCCCACCCTATATATGAGGTAACAATGAAACCATTTTTGAGTTGATATTTCATTTAGCTTGTGACTATTATCACATGTACCGTTCCATTATTTAACACAACAGGATAGTCACATTCTTTGTCTAGCTAAAGGATTAAATTTAGTTTTCACCAATGAATACAGCGTTGAAAGAAAGTCATCAACAGACTTTGGATTCAGTGGAATTATGGTGCAAATTTTAAACTTGAAGTTATTCAATATGCAAAGAGTATACCTTATAGAGAAGCTGGCATAAAGTATGGTGTGGACATATATAACATGTGATGCTGAATCGCATTGGAGAGTAAGCTGCGAACTGCCATTTCATCAAGGATATCCTAAAGCGAGTCAAAAGATGGCAAATATGATTCAATTTAAACTAAGGTTCTTTCCTTACTAAAGATAAAAGGAAAGCTGGAATACCTATCTCTCATTAAATAATACAGTTAAAGGCCTTGCAAATTGTGAATATGTTAGACATAGCACTGACGGAATTCCACACGATTACATTTGGTGTCACAGGTTCATGAATAAAAGTGACTCCTCTTTCCAGTTAAGTACTTCACTATCACAGAGACTGCCAGATGATTTTATTGAGAAACTTGTCAATTCTCATAGGCATGCAATCCAAATATTGCAGCAGCACAAACATCCTCTATGTGATATCGACAACACCAGCAGTACATTTGTCTTTTGAGACATTTATAGCAATACTATGCTATAAAGGGGTGAAACATACCTCACTAAGAACAGCTAGAAACAAAAAAAAAAAACTTCCTATGATTTTAGGTGAGGAAAGCTGCCTCTTACATTATTCTCAAGCTTAAAATTTTATGCAAGAAAAATTTCCCTAAGAGGTTACAGATCTATTGTCAAGAAAAAGGCTGACTCTTGGAATCCCAGCCATGGTGTTTTGTTCATTAAGAGAGGTACCTAGTGTTCAATGCCTTTAAAGGTCACTTCACACCTAAAGTAAAGAATATACTTGCTGCATTGAAGACTGACCTTGTCATTATGCTTTCAGGTATTACTTTGTATCTGCTGGTGCTTGATGTCACCAAAAACAAGCAATTTAAAGAGTCTCTCTGAAGGGGGAAAAAAAAAACAGTTCCAATTGGCTTTAGAAGGGAGCTTGTATATTCACTCCCTTTGACAAAATTAAAAAGCTGTGAGTCAGCCTTAATGTGTGAGTGGTTTCTCTCTTTGTGGTGCACATAATCACCAGCCTCTGTCTATGTCTACTTACATATTCTGCCAGCCACGGTATAGTGTGTGGTGAAGGGTACCCTGTACTCTAACTAGTCATTTCCTTTTCTCTTCCACTCACAAACAAAGCAAAAGAAAAAGAAACTCCATATGAGCCATATTTTTTCCTATGTTTGTGGTCCATATGTGAAACATACATTGGCAGTGGTACAATAATTCTACAGTCAACTTCAAGTGTCTGTTCTCTGCATTTTCTCTGTAGCATTCCTTTAAAAGAATGTCCCCTTTCCTCCAGGGTTTCAAATTTGAGTTCCTGAAGTATCCCTATAATACAGGGTGCTTATAAATGAATATCGGGGTTTTAACACTTTATAATATTTATTACATTAAACTTACAGTTGTAAATGATATGTCAAATGAAAGAGCAACTCAAACAGTTTTACCAAGGACCTTATAAATGTTCAATTTGAGCACCATTTGTCACACGGCACACATCAAGTCTATAGCTGAGTTCTTCCCGAACGTTGATAAGTGTGTCTTCAGTGATTGTAGCAACAGCTGCCTCATTCTGGTTTCTTAATTCAGGGAAGTCCGCTGGTAGCAGAGGCACATACACATGATCCTTGATGAAGCCCCAAAGGAAAAAATCGCATGGTGTTAGGTCAGGCGAACATGGAGGCCATATAAAGCAAGCCATGTCATTGGGCCCCTTGCTGCCTATCAAGCACTTGGACTATAGACTTGATGTGTGCCGTGTGGCAAATGGTGCTCACATTGAACATTTATAAGGTTCTTGGTAAAACTGTTTGAGTTGCTCTTTCATTTGACATGTTATTTATAACTGTAAGTTTAATGTAATCAATATTATGAAGCATTAAAACCCTGATATTCATTTATAAACACCCTGTACATGCATGTTAATCGAACCTAATGGTAATAAATGTAGCTCCCCCCTTCCCCCTTCTGAATTTTTTCAATGTCTTCCTTTAATCTGACCTGGTGGAGATCCCAAACACTGAAGTCATAATACTCAAGAATGGGTCATACTAGTGTTCTGTATGCGGTCTCCTTTACAGGTGAACTGCACTTTCCTAAAACTCTCCCAGTAAATCAATGTCAGCCATTCCCCCTGAACATTACAATCCTTAAATAATAGTTCCATTTCATATCGCTTTGCAACATTATGTCTTGATATTTAATTGACCTTGTTGTGTCAAATACCACACTACGAATGCTGCTTTGTAACATACAGGATTTTTTTACTACCTATCTGCATTAACTTACATTTTTCTACATTTATAGCTAGCTGCCATTCATTGTACCAGCTAAAAATTTAGTCTAAGTCACCTTGTATACTCCTACAGTCACTCGATGATAACAGTTTCCAGTACACCAAAGCATCATCAGCAAACAGCCTCAGATTGCTTCACCTTGTTCGCCAGATCATTTATGTATATAGAGAATAACAGCAATGCTATCACACATCCCTGGGGCCCTCCTAACGGTACCCCTATCTCTGATGAACATTTGCTGTCAAGTACAGTGTACAGGTTCTAGTATTTCAGAAGTATTCAAGTCACCAAAAGGTTCAAGATTTGATACGTGGACTGTAGTGAAGACAGTGTATACTTCTGACCATTAAAATTTCAAAAACAGGTAGAATAACAAATAATAAAATTTTTCTTATTGTGTGCATACAGTATGGTGGAATAATAAATGGTTAGATTTGTAAGTGATTTGAATGCATACAAGGTGTAAAATTTAGTTCACAGAGCTTCCATCCGTGGCAGCAATAGCAACTCTAACCTGGCTGAACATCACGTTGAACTGAGAGTGGATGACAGATATGGGTACATCATTCCATGTTGCGTCATCAGTCACAATGGCAGGCCAGTCTCTCAGCAACACATAACCAGATGTTTTTAATGGATAAGGCATCTGGAGAAAGTACTGGCCTGGACTACAGTTTTAACACCCTCTGTATTGTGATAGGTCAGGACAGCTTGGGCAGTGTGCATTCTTGCATTTTGTTGCTGAAAGATTACATGAGGAGGACATGGATGTTACAGCAGTGCCAGGAGTCTTAACTCATCTGAATTGTTAGAGCTGCTGTCCAAATAACCAGTTATGCGACCAAAGGTGTCCAAATTACCAATTATGGAATGAAATATGTCTTACTTACCAGTTATGTGACCAGTGGTGCACGTGATTTGTGCTCAGTGGAACCCAGTGCCATCACACCAAGTGCTAGGTTGTAAGATGAATTGCAACACATTCTAGTAGACATTTTTTCCTCGTACAAGAGGCACAAAATGATCTTTTGACAAACAAACAACATTCAAAATCAATTTGTGACTGTGAACGTGCTGTGTAATCTTTCCTCATATGCAGAATTTAGATGACATTACTCCTACCTACTTGTGGGAACTGGGCTACGATGCTTATCATTTCCTTAACCAAACATGTAGTAAACATCATACCAATATTATGAAAAGGAAAGTTGCTGCTCACCATATAGTGGAGATGCTGAGTCACAGATAGGCACAGCAAAAAGACTGCCTTCAACCAATTTTGAGATTTGATGCTCGTCATCTTCAGTATGTTACAGTTTTAATGGCCCACAAAGTACTTTGGGAGGAAAGTGATGAAAATACTGGCAATTATGAAACAAATACTTCTCATGAAATCAGTGATGACTGTGATTAGAGGGGTGATATTGCTGTTTAATTTGTCTTCATTGCAACATAAAAAATTTGATTAAGGTTGACCATATTGTGAACAGTTTTTGTAAATGTGTAATGTGTGATATTTTTTCTCTTTGTTCTTATATTCAGGCCAGTATGGTATGTAGAAACCTTCTCTCTAAAATTTATTGCTGATACACAGTGATGTAAATCTTGATTTGTACGCTGAGATATATTAATGTTACATAATTTGTTTATGTAGACATTTTAACATTAAAGTACATTGTGAGAGCAATAAAAGATATCAGATTCAGAGCAGATACCTAGTTTCCTGTCGCTGCACTTGCATAAATTATTCCCAAGTTGTACACATATAAATTATAAAAATCAAGAATGCAGTTTGCAAACTTTTATTTGATCCATTGAAAGTCGTTTTATGTTTTAGAGAGAACACAATTATAACAAAAGTTATTGTCTCTGTAACATAATTTATCAAAATGTGTAATACATAGAAATATGTTATTTAAGTTTAACTTTGGGAAAACCGTGAAAAAGACTTCATAATCTGTATGTATTATTACAATGTTGTGACAGTTGCGTAAGGCACTGGGCTCAAGATCTGAAGGAGTATGGTTCATACTTCATGGAGACAGCAAGATAATTTTTTTATATATTTCCATTAAGCAATTTAGTAGCTTGGCTTTATGATTACATTGAAAAATGACACCTGGTTCCTTTCCACATCCTCCACCAGCTAAGTTTGTGCTCAGATTCTTAATAACATTGTAAATTGATGAGACATTCGTTGTCTTATTTATATATTGATATGCCTCTTGTACTTTGAATTACTGTAGTTAGCTAATTTCTTATTCTGTATGTCATTTGCACAATTTTATGTCAGTTATGTGGAATGAGTCAGTTTAGCAAGTACTTGCACACAATCTTAAGAGCAAAACTTCAACATGCATAGTCACAATGGAGAGGCATGTAGACTGACTGAACCGTAATTTACACAATCCTTTGCTGAGTATGTGCTGAAGTTACCTTTCTGTCTCAAAATAGACATTGACTATGTATTATCCTATTACAAAAATTAACCTGAAAGTAAGTAACGATATATTTAATAGTAAAATGTAAGCATTTATATTTCCATCTCATGAAAAGAGGAAAAACTTTTCCGTGTAAGATTAGGGAAATTCCAACAGTTGGGTAATTTGTGCTATTTAGCAATAGATTATAGGAATTCATTTCATTCTGTGACATGATTAAAATAATTTTTCGACATTGTACGGCATATAGTCTGCAGGTACCAAATTTGCATGGTAGTTTATTTGTGAAAACAGCTTTATTAGTTTGAATCCATACATGTATGCACTTCATAACTTATTATCAATTTTATTTCAATTCCAGAGCTATCTAGATGCTGCTGAACAAGATCGTGAACGCTATGTCAGAGAACTAAATGCCTATAAACAAACAGAAGCTTATCGTCTATTTACACAGAAGCAAGTGGAGAAGAAACAGCGTCAAGATAAACAAGTAGAGCAAGTTGTCCAAGAGGTAACTTTAAAAAAATCATTGTTGATTACATCAGCTCTGTGACTGTAGAAGGTACCTCTGTCCAGACTGCTCCTGAATCACAAGTGTGGATCTTTTAAAATTCTCACTATGGTATTTGACTAAACATTACATCACTTGAAATTAAGCAGGAGGCCTTAATTCAGATCCATTCCATGATAAGCTGTACCAAACAGAGATAATTGGACGTTCATGAGGAGGCATTTCTTATTGCACTGCTGGAGCAGCAGTTGGAGAAAGTGTACCTAAGAAGATGATAGCAAATATTGCAAAGCTACAATTATGTTACAGTTATAAGTTTGATTATTTTTATTTTTCACTTTATTATGTACATTTTTGGCGTAGAAATTAATTGCATTATTATAAACAACCAATATTTCATAAATATAAGGGGCAGTCAAATGAAAATGAGATAGATGCGGAAAAAGTAAGTAAAACTGTGTGGAGCAATAAGTAAAATAAGAGAAAGTCAACCAGATTAGATTAGATTAGTACTTGTTTCATAGATCATGAATACGACACTTCGTAATGATGTAGAACGTGTCAGGTTAATAAAAGGTGTCTATACAAGATAATACATTTCACAAAATATTGCATGACACTCTTTTTTGTGGGGGTTGGGAAATTACCCACTTACTATATTCAAAAAATCATCTAATGAGTAGAAGGAGTTGCCAGTAAGAAATTCTTTTAATTTCCTTTTAAATGCTATATGGCTATCTGTCAGACTTTTGATGCTATTAGGTAAGTGACCAAAGACTTTTGTGGCAGCATAATTTACCCCCTTCTGAGCCAAAGTTAGATTTAACCTTGAGTAGTGAAGATCATCCTTTCTCCTAGTGTTGCAGCCCTGTACACTGCTATTACTTTTGAATTCGTTCGGATTGTTTATAACAAATTTCATAAGTGAAAAAAATGCAAACATACACACAAAATTCAAGCTTTCGCAACCAACGGTTGCTTCATCAGGAAAAAGAGAAGGAGAGGGAAAGACGAAAGTATGTGGGTTTGAAGGGAGAGGGTAAGGAGTCATTCCAATCCCGGGAATGGAATGACTTACCTTAGCGGGAAAAAAGGACAGGTATACACTCGCACACACATTCGCGCGCACACACACACACACACACACACACACACACATATCCATCCACACATACACTGACACAAGCAGACATTTTCAAATGTGTGTGTGTGCGAGTGCATACCTGTCCTTTTTTCCCCCTAAGGTAAGTCTTTCCGCTCCGGGGATTGGAATGACTCCTTACCCTCTCCCTTAAATCCCATCCTTTTGTCTTTCCCTTTCCTTCCCTCTTTCCTGATGAAGCAATCGTTGGTTGCGAAAGCTTGAATTTTGTGTGTATGTTTGTGTTTGTTTGTGTGTCTATCGATCTGCCAGCACTTTTGTTTGGTAATATATATATATGATGTAAATAAAATAGAAAGAAACTTCCACATGGGAAAAATATATTAAAAACAAAGATTCCAATACTTACCAAGCGGGAAAGCGCCGGCAGACAGGCACAATGAACAAAACACACAAACACATACACAGAATTACTAGCTTTCGCAACCGATGGTTGCTTCTTCAGGAAGGAGAGGGAAAGACGAAACGATGTGGGTTTTAAGGGAGAGGGTAAGGAGTCATTCCAATCCCGGGAGCGGAAAGACTTCCCTTAGGGGGAAAAAAGGACAGGTGTACACTCGCACACACACACATATCCATCCGCACATACACAGACAGAAGCAGACATATTTAAAGGCAAAGAGTAAGGGCAGAGATGTCAGTCGAGGCGGAAGTACAGAGGCAAAGAAGTTGTTGAAAGACAGGGGAGGTATGAGCGGCGGCAACTTGAAATTAGCGGAGGTTGAGGCCTGGCGGATATCGAGAAGAGAGGATATACTGAAGGGTGAGTTCCCATCTCTGGAGTTCGGATAGGTTGGTGTTGGTGGTAAGTATCCAGATAACTCAGACGGTGTAACACTGTGCCAAGATAAAACACACAAACACACACACAGAATTTCGAGCTTTCGCAACCGGCGGCTGCTTCATCAGGAAAGAGGGAAGGAAAGGGAAAGATGAAAGGATGTGGGTTTTAAGGGAGAGGGTAAGGAGTCATTCCAATCCCGGGAGCGGAAAGACTTACCTTAGGGGGAAAAAAGGATAGGTATATACTCGCGCACACGCACACACACACATCCATCCATACATATATAGACACAAGCAGACATATGTGTCCACATATGTGTGGAAGTTTCTTTCTATTATATATATATATATATATATAAACAGAAAGAAACTTCCACATGGGAAAAATATATTAAAAACAAAGATTCCAAGACTTACCAAGCGGGAAAGCGCCGGCAGACAGGCACATGAACAAAACTCACAAACACACACACAGAACTACGAGCTTTCGCAACTGGCAGTTGCTTCGTCAGGAAGGAAGGATGTGCCTGTCTGCCGGCGCTTTCCTGCTTGGTAAGTCTTGGAATCTTTGTTTTTAATATATATATATATATATATATATATATATATATATATATATATATATATATATATAAGATTCCAAGACTTACCAAGTGGGAAAGCGCCGGTAGTTAGGCACAATAAATAAAACACACACACAGAATTTCTAGCTTTCACAACTGACGGTTGCTTCTTCAGGAAAGAGGGAAGGAGAGGGAAAGACGGAAGGATGTGGGTTTTAAGGGAGAGGGTAAGGATTCATTCCAATCCCGGGAGCGGAATGACTTCCCTTAGGGGGAAAAAAAGGACAGGTGTACACTCGCACACACACACACACACACACACACACACACACACACACACACACACACACACACACATTCATCCGCACATACACAGACACAAGCAGACATTTGTAAAGGCAAAGAGTCCGGGCAGAGATGTCAGTCGAGGCGGAAGTACAGAGGCAAAGAAGTTGTTGAAAGACAAGTGAGGTATGAGCGGCGGCAACTTGAAATTAGCGGAGGTTGATGCCTGCTGGAAATATCACTTTGCCACGAAGAAAAATAATCCTGATCCCACTCCTAATGATCCAACTCCCCAAGACACTATCCAAATTGAACCCTGCCTGGAACAGTTCCGTCCTCCATCACAGCGGGACCCACCTCCTCTTCCTCAAAATCACCCTATCCAAACCTTCCAGGAATTTCTCACTTCCAGCCTTGCCTCCCAATCTTTCTTGAAAAACCTTAATCCTACTCCCAACATCACCACAGCCGAAGCCCAGGCTATCCGTGATCTGAAAGCTGACCGATCCATCATCATTCTTCCGGCTGAGAAGGGTTCCATGACCGTGGTACTTGATCGTCGGGAGTATGTGGCTGAGGGACTGTGTCAGCCTTCAGAAAACTCTACATACAAAGTTTGCCTAGGTAATCCCATTCCTGATGTCCAGGTGGAGCTTCAAGGAATCCTCAGAACCTTAGGCTCCCTACAAAACCTTTCACCTGACTCCATCAAACTCCTGATCCCACCGACACCTCGCACTCCTACCTTCTACCTACTTCCTAAAATTCACAAACCCAAACATCCCGGCCGCCCCATTGTAGCTGGTTACCAAGCCCCCACAGAACGTATCTCTGCCTATGTAGATCAATACCTTCAACCCATTACATGCAGTCTCCCATCCTTCATCAAAGACACCAACCACTTTCTCGAACACCTGGAATCCTTACCCAGTCTGTTACCCCCGGAAACCATCCTTGTAACCATTGATGCCACTTCCCTATACACAAATATCCCGCACGTCCAGGGCCTCGCTGCAGTGGAGCACTTCCTTTCACGCCGATCACCTGCCACCCTACCTAAAACCTCTTTCCTCGTCACCTTAGCCAGCTTCATCCTGACCCACAACTTGTTCACTTTTGAAGGCCAGACATACCAACAATTAAAGGGAACGGCCATGGGTACCAGGATGGCCCCCTCGTATGCCAACCTATTTATGGGTCACTTAAAGGAAGCCTTCTTGGTTACCCAAGCCTGCCAACCCAAAGTTTGGTACAGATTTATTGACGACATCTTCATGATCTGGACTCACAGTGAAGAACAACTCCTGAATTTCCTCTCCAACCTCAACTCCTTTGGTTCCATCAGATTCACCTGGTCCTACTCCAAATCCCATGCCACTTTCCCTGACGTTGACCTCCATCTGTCCAATGGCCAGCTTCACACATCCGTCCACATCAAACCCACCAACAAGCAACAGTACCTCCATTATGACAGCTGCCACCCATTCCATATCAAACTATCCCTTCCCTACAGCCTAGGCCTTTGTGGCAAACGAATATGCTCCAGTCCTGAATCCCTGAATCTATACACCAACAACCTGAAAACAGCTTTTGCATCCCGCAACTACCCTCCCGACCTGGTACAGAAACAAATAACCAGAGCCACTTCCTCATCCCCTCAAACCCAGAACCTCTCACAGAAGAACCACAAAAGTGCCCCACTTGTGACAGGATACTTCCCGGGACTGGACCAGACTCTGAATGTGGCTCTACAGCAGGGATACGACTTCCTAAAATCCTGCCCCGAAATGAGATCCATCCTTCATGAAATCCTCCCCACGTCACCAAGAGTGTCTTTCCGCCGTCCACCTAACCTTCGTAACCTCTTGGTTCATCCCTATGAAATCCCCAAACCACCTTCCCTACCCTCTGGCTCCTACCCTTGTAACCGCCCCCGGTGTAAAACCTGTCCTATGCACCCTCCCACCACCACCTACTCCAGTCCTGTAACCCGGAAGGTGTACACGATCAAAGGAAGAGCCACGTGTGAAAGCACCCACGTGATTTACCAACTGACCTGCCTACACTGTGACGCTTTCTATGTGGGAATGGCCAGCAACAAGCTGTCCATTCGCATGAATGGACACAGGCAGACAGTGTTTGTTGGTAATGAGGATCACCCTGTGGCTAAACATGCCTTGGTGCACGGCCAGCACATCTTGGCACAGTGCTACACTGTCCGGGTTATCTGGATACTTCCCACCAACACCAACCTATCCTAACTCCGGAGATGGGAACTTGCCCTTCAGTATATCCTCTCTTCTCGACATCCGCCAAGCCTCAACCTCCGCTAATTTCAAGTTGCCATACCTCACCTGTCTTTCAACAACTTCTTTGCTTCTGTACTTCCGCCTCGACTCACATCTCTGTCCGGACTCTTTGCCTTTACAAAGGTCTGCTTGTGTCTGTGTATGTGCGGCACTTTCCCGCTTGGTAAGTCTTGGAATCTTTGTTTTTTATACTTCCACATGGGAAAAATATATTAAAAACAAAGATTCCAAGACTTACCAAGCAGGAAAGCGCCGGTAGATAGGCACAATGAATAAAACACACACACACACACACACACACACACACACACACACACACACAGAATTTCGAGCTTTCGCAACCGGCGGCTGCTTCGTCAGGAAAGAGGGAAGGAAAAGGAAAGATGAAAGGATGTGGGTTTTAAGGGAGAGGGTAAGGAGTCATTCCAATCCTGGGAGGGGAAAGACTTACCTTAGGGGGAAAAAAGGATAGGTATATACTCACGCGCGCACACACACACACACACACACACACACACACACATCCATACATACATATTTAAAGGCAAAGAGTCTGCTTGTGTCTGTATATGTATGGATGGATATGTGTGTGTGTGTGTGTGTGTGTGTGTGTGTGTGTGTGTGTGCGCGCGCGAGTATATACCTATTCTTTTTTCCCCCTAAGGTAAGTCTTTCCGCTCCCGGGATTGGAATGGCCTCTTACCCTCTCCCTTAAAACCCACATCCTTTCATCTTTCCTTCTCCTTCCCTCTTTCCTGACGAAGCAACCGCCGGTTGCGAAAGCTCGTAATTTTGTGGGTGTGTTTGTGTGTTATTTTATTGTGCCTGTCTACCGGCACTTTCCCGCTTGGTAAGTCTTGGAATCTTTGTTTTTAATATATTTTTCCAATATGGAAGTTTCTTTCTATATATTGTGAGGCTACAGTGAAGAATTCTAGCTCTTTAAATAAGTGTCTGCAGGATGATCTTGATGAGCTCCAGCAATTATTCTGATTACACGCTTTTGTGCAATGAACACTCTTTTACTCAATGATGAGTTACCCCAGAATATGATGCCATATGAAAGCAGAGAATGAAAACAGGTGTGGTAAGCTACTTTACTCCGATGTTCATCGCCAAAATTTGCAGTGACCCTAATAGCAAAAGTAGTTGAACTCAAACGTTTCAGCAGATCCTCAGTGTGTTTTTTTCCAGTTCAACCCTTCATCAATGCATACACCTAGAAATTTTGAATATTCTACCTTAGCTACCAATTTCTGATTGACGTCTATATTTATTAATGGTGTCATTCCATTTACTGTGTTGGAACTGTATATACTGTGTTTTGTCAAAGTTTAATGAGAGCCCATTTGCAGAGACCCACTTAATGATTTTCTGAAAAACATCGTTTACAATTTCACCAGTTAATTCTTGTCTGTTGGGTGTGATAGCTATACTTGTATCATCGGCAAAAAGTACCAGCTTTGCATCTTCGTGAATATAGAATGGCAAGTCGTTAATATATATTAAGAACAGCAGAGGACCCAGGACCAAACCTTGCAGCACCCCGTTCTTGATTGTTCCCCAGTTTGAGAAATCAGTTTTTTGCATATTATGTGAACTGTTTATTTCAACTTTCTGCACTCTTCCAGTTAGGTATGATTTAAACCATTTGAGCACTGTCCCATTCATACCACAGTACTTGAGCTTATCTAGAAGTATTCCATGATTTACACAATCAAAGGCCTTTGATAGATCACAAAAAATCCCAATAGGTGACTTCTGGTTACACAGAGCATTTAATATTTCATTAGTGAAAGTATATATAGCATTTTCCATTGGAAAACCCTTCTGGAAACCAAACTGACATTTTGTTAAAACTTTATTTTTACAGAAGTGTGAAGGTACTGTACAATACATTACTTTTTCAAGAATTTTGGATAAGGCAGTCAGAAGAGAGATTGGGTGGTAGTTGTTGACATCAAACGTATCCCCTTTTTATGCAGTGGTTTAACAATGGCATGCTTCAGTATATCTGGGAAACTAGCCTGCTTCAGAGAGCTACTACATATGTGGCTAAGAATCCCACTTATTTCTTGAGAACAAGCTTTTATTATCCTGCTGGAAATGCCATCAATTCCATGTGAGCTTTTATTCTTGAGAGAGTTTATTATCTTCCTAATTTCAGGAGAGGTGGGTGGAATTTCAGTTGTATCAAATGGTGTGGGTACGGCATCTTCCATTAACTGCCTTGCATCTTCTATTGAACATTTAGATCCTATTTTCTGTACAACATTTAAAAAATGATTATTCAAAATGTTTTCAACTTCCAGCTTGTTGTTTATCAAGTTTCCATTTGCTTTGATGGTGATGCCATCATCCTGTACTCTTTGTCATCCTGTCTCCCTTGTAATAATATTCCAAATTGTTTTGATTTTGTTATAAGAGGTATTAATCTCAGACATGATGCACATGCTTCTGGACTTTCTAATAACCTTTCTTAATGTAGCATAGTAGTTTTTTATAATATTTGGCTGTTTCTGGGTCATTACTCTTTCTTGTTGTTAGATACAGTTCCCTTTTGTGGATACAAGATATTTTTATTCCTTTAGTAAGCCAAGGTTTTTTGCATGGTGTCTTATAATTAGATTTAACTACTTTCTTGGGGAAACAGTTTTCAAATTCTCTTACAAGTGTATCATGAAATAAGTTATATTTTTAATTAGCATCAGGTTCCTTGTACACCTCATCCCAGTGTAACTGCTGAAGATTTACTCTGAAATTTCTAATTGCTGAGTCATTAATTGAACGCACAACTTTGGAGGGTAGTTTTGAATTACTGAATGGAGCTATGTCATATACTGTAACTAGCTGAGCATCATGATCAGAAAGCCCATTCTCAACAGGACTAGAATTTATGTTTTTAAATCTGTCTTGGTCTGTAAAAGTGTTATCTATCAATGTGCTGCTGTCCTTTACTACTAGAGTAGGAAAATTAATGACAGATGTCAAATTGAAAGAACCGAGCAAGACTTCCAGGTCATTCTTCCTATTACACTCTTTCAGTGAATCAACATGGAAGTATCCACAAATAATAATTTGCTTTCCCCTGTCTGACAGACAGCACAACAAGGCATCCAAGTTTACCAGGAACAAATGAAAGTTTCCTGAAGGGGACCTATATACTATTACAATTATAAAAGAGCCCTCCTTCAGTTTAAGTTGACAGCCACAAGCTTCTATATGTTGCTCTAGACCAGGGGCGAGCAAACGTTGCACACTTGCACACAGCTCATGAGCGCACAGCACTGCATGTATGCTGCTTGCGTGCAATCATCGTCCGGGCCAGTGGCGACAGCCGGCAGTACCAGGCTAAGCTGTGGACGTTGATGTGAAGTGACCACTTCGTAGTGAACGTTGTATTTCAAGAACCGGAAAATGCAGAATGAATCAAGGAAACGGAGAAGTTGAAATTTCCTATCTTTTGAAAAGGAATGGCAGAATCAATTTTTCTCTGAGCAAAAACGTGAAAATTCGAAATGTTTAATACGTGGCTGTATTCTTGCTGGTCAGCGGAAGTTTAGTATTGAACGCCATTATAAAAAATTTCACAAGGACGAGTACAATTTATCGTCGGATTTTGAGCGGATGGGGAAATTGACTGACCTTAAGAAGAGCGATCTGACGATAGGAGATGAATCTGACGTAAGTTGCTGTTGTCGCGAGAGATCTGCAACTTTCTTTCGTCATGTCTCTCATCTAACTGATTTAACATTTTATGGAGCACTGTTTTCGACTATTCAGGACAACAACAATGATAGCCCAGTGGTACGTGCAAGTTATAAGATTGCGCTTAATATAGCGAGAACTGGAAAACCATTTGCTGAAGGTGAGTTTATAAAGGAATGCATCAATGACATTGCTGATTTGCTTTGCCCACTGAATACAAATCAGTTTTGAGCTATCACTGTTCCTCGGCAGACTGTAAGTGGTCGGATTAGTGCCATGGCAGGTGACGTTTACTGTAAATTAAGGAGTGCAGTGCGGGAGTATATTGCATTTTCCATTGCTCTTGATGAGTCCACATTATTTCAGACGCTGCGCAATTAGTGATTTATGTGTGCGGCAGGGACACTGCTCTACACATAACAGAGGATTTTTTAGATATGACATCTTTTTTTAGATATGACATCTTTAAAACGCTGACTTAAACTGGGAACATTTGGTGTCAGTGACAACAGACGGAGCACCTGCAATGAAAGGGGAACAAATGGGATTTGTTGGATCACTAAGAAAAAAGCCTCAGTGTACAGAAGAATCATTGTACAGCATCCTCTGCATTTTGCACAAAAAGTACTCTGTGCAAAAGCAGTGAAACTGGGAGACGTCATGCAAGTGGGTATTCCGGAAGTTAATCATTTGAGATCTCACAGGATTACACATAGTTTCACACATATTTAGCTGAAATTGGGGAAGAGCACGGTGACTTACAATACCACAGTGAAGGCCGCTGCTTACGCTCTGTGATGTACTCACAAGATTTTTTGAGCTGAGAATACCATGGTTTGAAAGAGTACCTATTACCTACGATACATTATATTTAATTATCACAGGTGGACTTAATAATACGTTTAATGTCTGGAACAAAATTTCTACATACAGATAAACACAAACAGTTTTCTAATCTTCTAACTTGGGATCGTACCTTCCTTTGTCCTTTAAATACTGATTTAAAGGACAAAGGAAGGTCCGATTCCAAGTTAGAGGATCCAGAGTGGGTTTCCGACCTTGCATTTTTAGTGGACATTACCGGACATGAATGCATCAAACATAAGTTTGCAAGGAGAAAATCAGCTGAGTTGTGAAATGGCTGAAAAGGTGCAAGCTTTCACTAGCAAGCCGTACTCTGTCTACTGTGTGAGAACAGAATTGCAAACAATATGTTTCGGTACTTAGTGCAATAAAAGAGGAATTTCTCAAACAATTTGGGGATATCTCATATTTATCCCAAGCTTCTGAATGGTTCTCGAAGCCATTTGCTGTTTCTGTAGATGATATTCATCCCAATTTGCAAATGGAATTAATAGGTTTGCAGTGTAATTCTCATCTGAGAGACAAGTTCCTTTTGGCAAGATGTGTAATAGACTTATCAAGGCTTTCGGCAGCAAGAGTTTCCTCGTCTCCATCGTGAAGCCGCGAAGATAATGTCAATGTTTGGCTCGATATACGTTTGAGAGAGATTTTTTTCTGTTATGAAAATTAATAAGTCTCGGTTAAGAGCAAACATCAGTGATGAAAGTTTACGTAACTGTTTGTGTTTATCTGTATGTGGAAATTTTGTTCCAGACATTAAATGTATTGTAAACTCCACCTGTGATAATCAAATATAACGTATTGTAGGTAATAGGTACTCTTTCAGAGCATGATTTCTTTCAAGCACTCCTACTAACCTTATGCCTTCAGTCAATAAAGCAAGCTAGGAAACAAAACGCATTACAGAGGGAGGAGCAGAGAGACGGTATGGTGGGGAGGGGAGAGAAGCGGGTGGCCATCTTGCCCCTGTGTGCACGCAGAACACCTGTTAACTGCACACGAGCAAGTGCACCGCACACGTGCAGGATTCCTGTCCGCCCCTGCTCTAGACAAAACTTTTTTGTATCTAAGCTTTCTACAGAGTGATAACTTTTTACATATATGGCAACTCCTCTTCCCACCTTATTCTCTCTACTCATATGTGCAGCTAGTTTATAACCACTGATATTTACCTTTTCCGTATGAGAGACAATGTGATGCTCAGACAGGCATAGTATATATATTACATTATCATATTCTATGTCATCTAAACAAACAAGGAGCTCATGTACTTTATTCTTCAGTCCCAGAATATTTTGGTGAAAAATGGTAACATTATTTTTTTACTTTTGTGAGAATCTACTTTTTTCTTTAATCCACCAATATTTTGGTTAAATATGGTAACATTATTATTTACTTTCCTGTTGTGAGAATTTTGTGAGTTTTGGACCTCTTTGCACCTGCCTGCCTGAACTTCTCATTGGACACTGATATTAGTCCAAAAAAGAGGTGTCCCCTCTTATGGATTTCGCTAACAACCCTGCCGGTTTACCCTTCCCTTTCCTATTGAGATGTTGGCCATGCCTTTTGAAATCTCCCCTATCAATAGCCTCGACAGGAACCAATCCAATGTCTGACAGAGTGGCCGCCCTATGCAACTGATCCAACTCCATATTTACCCTTCTGACAGAGCGGTTCAACAGGGGCTAATCATGCTGCACGAAAGCAGGCACCAGCCCAACATTGGTATGGGTCGTTGCTGAGGCTATTTTCACCAGGTCACACTCAATACTGTAGTCCTGATCCCTATCAATACTGTTTCCCACTCCACCCACTATCATCACATGATCCTGCTTTGTGAATCCCTTGCACAAGGAACCTATATCCTCTACCGACTGGGTAAGACTTGCATTTGGCTTGAAAAAGTTTGTGACCTGTTACCTGTCACCTAATTTTTCCTGCAAAATCTGGCCCACACCTCTTCCATGGCTGCTACCTAGTAACAGAACTTTCCTCTTACTTTCTACTTTTCTTGAAACATTTGGGTTTCCTAGTGAGATTCTGTTGCATCTTAACTACATCTACTTCTGCTGGAGTCTCTTCTTTACTTAACTGTGGTAGCAAGGCAAATCTATTGGTTGTACCAATTGGGAAACTGCCAGACACTGTCCTCTTTCTGTGACCCCTGTTCCCAGCTACCACTTCCCACTGCTGTTTGCCCTCCTCTCCTCTTAATCTCTTCAGTTCCTCCCTCGCTCTGTCCAAATTAGCCTGAAGGGCTCTAATTTTCTCCTCCTGTTCAGCTATAATCCTATCTCTTGAGCAAACCTTACCAAAGAATGGAAGAGTCTCGTTTGCTTCCCCAGTTCCCATGCTGCTACAATTTCCCCAATGAAACCACCTGTCACAACAGCTGCACAAAACCTCTGAACTAACTTTTCTACTGCAGCTCACACACTTAGCATCCATAGTAGTTTGGAAATTAGTTAAAAGATTTACTAAGTGATAACGATAATACATTAAATACAGACGCAAAAGGACACTAAATATGTTTTGGAAACTAATATGTAAGTAAACTATTACCAAATGCACTTAAATTTGTGGTATAATGCTAAATATGAACGATCAAAAATTAGGCCTAAGCAGCCAAATGTAACCAAAACGAACTTTTTGCGATAAGTGGAAGAATACGTAAATAAAAGAAAAACCTTTAATGGAAAGCTTGAAGAGCACACTGTTGAATGTATGTAATTAGTTAATCTATACCGAATGCACTTAAGATTGCGGTATAACGCTAAGTATGCACACTCGGAAAGTAAGGCAAAGCCTTGAAATATAAGCAAAACAAACTTTTCGCGATTAGTGGAACAATACGCAAACAAAAGAAAAACCTTTAATGGTGAGCTTGAAAAGCACCTTAATGGACGTATTTAGTCAGTTAAACTACAGCAAATGCACTCCAATTGCGGTATAACACTAAATATGCACACTTGAAAAATTAGGCCTAAGCAGCAGTAAGTAAACAAACAAACTTCTCACGATTACTGGAACACTATGCAAATAAGAGAAAAACTTTTAATGGTGAGCTTGAAGAGTACACTGAAGAATGTATTTAATTAGTTAAAAGTGTTCAACTACAATTAATTACAGCCTAAATTACTTATCTTTCATGAGAGCTTTGTCTCCGTACGTGCGGCCTTGTGCAGGGATACCAACCAGCAGATCGAAGTGTGGAACACAGTAACACATTACAGCAAACAACATTCATACTAGCTTTCGAGCTCTACCTGAGTGCTTTGATCCATGGTTTTCAGGGTGTCATAGGAGAAAAGTGTAAATTGGGTTTCACATGACTGATATGTGCTGAATCTGGCTGGTTGGCACTTAGGATGTCTTTCTGTTTGAGTTACAATGTTATGTTTGAGCTCAAAATATATTCTGAGATTCTACAATAGACAGATGTCGGATATTGGGTAGTTGTTTTGTGGATCACTTCTGCTACCATTCTTGTAGATGGGTGTGATGTATTCCTTCTTCCAGCTGTTGGGCAAGGTTTTTTGTTCAAGGTATATTTTATGTATTATGCCTAACTCAGCTGCAAATTACGTTTAGAATCTAATAGGGATTTCATTGGGACCTGGCATTTTGTTCAGTTTTAGTAATTTCAGCTGTTTCTCCATGCCACTGATACTAATATTTGTATCTATTTATATCACTCATCTTTCAGGTGGTGCTAGAATTAAACTGGGGCAGTACACCTGTATTTACCTTTATAAAGGAAAATTTCAAAATGAAGTTCAACTATTCTGTTTTTGCCTTGCTATCAAGATATGCTGTTAAAAGAAGTTGACTTGTTAAATTCTTGGGATTAAAACTTCATAGTAAATTCATATGGGAAGTGCTGAAACTTTTTTCCTCCTCCTTTTTTTCCCCAATGCAGATGTTATCAGCTGCAGATGACATAAAAATAAAAAAAAGTGGCTTGCCTTCATTCCACATTGGCACACAGTCTCACTGCTAATTATCAAACCCAGCTGAAGTTTTCTGGGTTCAAAAGCATATAATACAAATATTTGTAGTTTGAATTCAAGAATGTCTTACAGCAACTTGTTCAGAGAACTGGGTATACTAACTGCACTATGGCTTCGCAGTATATTTATTTATTTGTGAAACTTGGCATAAGCAGTCTCTTTCTTTCAACCCTAAAGTTCATTTTACAGAATCCGTTCCAAGAATAAGAGTTCTATTCATAGTCACTCAATCCAAAATGTCATTGTATATTCAGGTGTAGACATTTTCAGTAGGTTGCCAGCAGCTGCAAAACTTTGGCTAGTAATGAAGTGCAATTTACAGAGAGCCCAAAGGGTTTATTATTAGCCACTTCATACTCCACTGCTGAATTTCTTAGTAGAATCAGTTGGCAAAATATTATTAACAGTATCATGTGATATGTAAGGTGTTTAATTTTTTTTTAATTATTCCACATTCTTGAGGATCTTTTCAGTTAGTATCTGTGGAAGGGACAAAAGTACATCAGTTCTTTTGTAAGTAAGTATTGTGTTTTTCTGTTCTTTTCAACGTCCTCAAGGATCTTCCCACTATTGGTCTGTGGAATGAACAGTTTGTCTGATCTCCTAACTAATCTAGTCTTCTGTGTTGCAGAAGTATGCTTAGGTTTAATCGTTCTTGAAATTGATGAGACCCTCTTTTCAGCGTCCTATCATTTACATATAAGGAGTAAGACCATAATCTATATTTCCAGTAGGGCACAGTAACCAAGTCCCAGTTCCGTGTTGCATATCTGATAGCTTCCAGGGGTCAACAAAAATTTAATTTTCAATGTTTCATGCAATTAGTGACCAAATTTAAAATTCTGTCATAATATAATCATCAAGAATTATAATCAGATGTGACAGATTTAACACAGCAAGACAGGTATTAAAGTTGGAAACTGTGTACATGTCCTGAGATAGAGCCAGAGCCAGTTCGAGAACATTTTCCGACAAACGCGAGTTATCTTTGCCCCCCGTCCCCTGCCAGTCCACTCTATACCCCCTCTTTTTGCCTTGCTCTCACACATTTTACTCATGTCAGTTTATGCTGCTAATTGTGATAGACATTTCTATACAGATCATGCATACGGGTGTCCCCCACAGCTTGATACTCTGAGCAGAGGCAGTGTTGCTTGGGCCTTAACTGCCCATGGAGACAGCATATTCGTCCAGTATTTGTTCATGGGAGCAGTTACTGACTTACAACTAACTTTAAACATAATTTCAAACATTTTCTAAACTTTTTGTTGGTTACATATTTAACATATTAACTCATTCGTAAACTCATCAGAAGTGTGAAGCACTTTTGTTCGTTGAAGTTCAGTATTTGAAACAATTGGTGTTTTACTGGTGATGATACAAACCACCATTTCAACATCATTAGTTTTACTCTAGGTCAAGAAGACAAAAGCATGTGCTGCTTTTGCGTCACCAGTACTGATTCTTCAGTCTCCTGATCTTCATGAATACAGAGTGATACTGATGCCTTTGGATGGATGTGTGCGTCCAACAGTCAAAATATTTTGCAAAGTGGCCATGTTACCATCATGATAGCATCACGTTTTTTCGGAAGAATTTTTCCCAGTAGACTCACAATCTGACTAGGCTCAAGAATTATTCTGTTTGTCAATACTAATTAACTACAGCCCTTTTGATTCTTCAGTCTTGAGTGTCATAATTTTATGCAGAACTTGCTGTACCTGGCATGCGTTGCAGTGCCATGGAAGGCAAGAAATTGTTTGATTTTATGATCTTTTTATTGAAGTGCTTTTGAATACACAATATTATTTTATTTTTTTATCTGGTGTGTTCACAAATAAGTCAACATGGTTTCCTGATGTGTGAGCAAGCCATCTGAGAAGAATGGATTTTTCACATTTAGTCCATACGCTTGTACTGTCCCTGCACCTTGTTGATTGTCATTGCAAATGTGAGTCGCATCAGAAACTGCAGTTGTTTGATCTCGAAAGGCGTATCTGTTGGAATCATTGTGATGCGATTAGGAATATTTACTTTTTCTATTTATTTGTTGCTAATAACAAACCTCAAACAATTCTAGACCAAAAGATATGATTTTGACACAATGTTGCATTGTAATAGACTTTGGTTTTGTATACTTTTTTAGAACATTTGTAAAATCTATTATGGATAACTTTAGTAGTAAATAAGTAATAAAACAAAATGTCATGCCTGATGTGGCAGTTTCTCATGCATCTCAATGTTTATGATGTCATATCTCCTGCACTAAGTGTTGCAAAGTGATATAAATTTAGTGATATATGTGGACACTGTATGCAAAATTTGTTGTGAATAGAGTTAGTAGTAACAAAGTAATATGTTAAAACATCATGCCTGATGCACCAGTTTTATAGCATGTACAGCGAAAATGTAGTAAACAACAACCTTTTTTCGTTTCATCATTTTGTGGGGAATGTCAGCGAGAAAAATTTTCGTAGAGGTTTGAAACTATAAATTATGTTAAGTTTGTTGCCAGTCAGTAAGTGCCGTCATCCTCAAATGGTGGATGCATAAATCTGGGTATTTTTGTACTATGGTGTGTCATTGCTTATGGTGTCATATCTCCTGAACTATGTGTTGAACTCTTTTTTTGTGTGTGTTGGGGGGGGGGGGGGGGGGGTCCTAGGAACCTTCATGGCCACATGGAGAACAAGTCACCAAAGTTTCATTGCACACTGATAAATGGCTTAGGACCGCGTAGAGGACAAACAAATAAAAAAAATTCATTTTTATTTATATAGTTATACAGTTTATTTACCTATTTTATGGAAGCTGTGATACGTTATTGCTGTAACATTCATATCAGACCTTTCCATCAGGTCCTCAGTACTTTTGACATCTAACCACTCCAATCTTTGCTGAAAATTTTAATGTGTACCTGAATTAATCAACAGACACTTGTGCAAAGTGCTGATACATTATTTTGGCTCTTGTTCATAAAGTTCAACACAGGGGAAAGCAGATAACATCTTAGCTTAAGAAGAGCAAATAATATGGAGAGGAGGAGGATACTACATATGAAATCATTTTCCTCTTGTTTTTAAAGAATTTGTAGTGTCTGTGGACCTGCATAACAGAAATTAATAGAAGGAAGATAGTCCATGAGTAAGTGACATGCCTGTAAATAAAGTTGATTCTCTCCCAAAAGGAAGGGAATATTTATTTTGCTTATGGCTTTATTGCAGTTCCATGCCTTTGGATGTATTTCAGTTACAGAATGCAAAGTAAAGTAGCAACCATGTTTTATTAGAAAATTTGAGAATACATTTGTGTGCTTAATTATTTTTAAGCATTGTGATATCCTTTGACAACTCATAACTAGATTAATAGAACAATTTGTTAATACATGGTGACTGTTACAACTGACTTAAGCAAAAGAAAGGTTTATGTATGATTATCAAGGTGTCTTTCATCACTGCTCTGCCATTATCAGTGTTTGCTTTTTACTTCCTCTATTTACTATCCTTTTTTACAATATTCTTTGAAATTTTCTTACAGTTTCATTTTTTTGAGCTGCATTTTCCGTAGTATTACAACTGATATATACAGGGATAAGCAAAATAAGCAGTGGTAATAATGGAATGGTTGCGTTTGACGGTCAACAGTGCAGGTAAGGCACATGTCATGCTGGACTGTGCATGTTCAGTACAGACTTGCTGGACTGTGCATGTTCAGTACAGACTAGGCATTGGTGCAGGATGTTTACAAGTACTGCACACTTTTCCATTCAGAGGCCAAGGTCAACACGCAATGAAAGACCTGACAGAGTTCCAAAGAGGGCAGATTGTGGGGGCCTGATTAGCTGGACCGTCAGTAACCAAGGCAGCCAAGGTATTGAATGTTACAAGAGCAACTGTTTCAACAGTCATGACGGCCTACACAAAACATGGAAAGACATCATCTTTTAACCATAATATTGGGCACAAATCAAAACTAAATGACAGAGATCATCTTATACTAATATGAATTGTGTCAAAACTACAGCTGCTAAAGTGGCCACAGAGCTCGGTATCCATCTTCAAGACCACCTGTCTATTGACACTGTCTGCTGAGAACTCCATAAAGTGAATATTCATGGGCGAGCTGCTATACTGAAATCATTAGTGACAACAACCAATGCAAAGAAGCATAAAACATATTGTCAGGAGCATAAATCCTGGCCGGCTGATCAGTGGGAACACGTCATATGGTCTGCCGAGTCAATGACTTCGTTATTTCCAACATCGGGGCTGGGTTTATGTCTGGAGAACCCCAGAAGCCCCCCATGAACCATGGACCTTGCCATTGGTGGGGAGGCTTGCGTGCCTCAGCGATACAGATGGCCGTACCGTAGGTGCAACCACAACGGAGGGGTATCTGTTGAGAGGCCAGACAAACGTGTGGTTCCTGAAGAGGGGCAGCAGCCTTTTCAGTAGTTGCAGGGGCAACAGTCTGGATGATTGACTGATCTGGCCTTGCAACATTAACCAAAACGGCCTTGCTGTGCTGGTACTGCGAACGGCTGAAAGCAAGGGGAAACTACAGCCGTAATTTTTCCCGAGGACATGCAGCTTTACTGTATGATTAAATGATGATGGCATCCTCTTGGGTAAAATATTCCGGAGGTAAAATAGTCCCCCATTCGGATCTCCGGGCGGGGACTACTCAGGAGGATGTCGTTATCAGGAGAAAGAAAACTGGCGTTCTTCGGATCGGAGCGTGGAATGTCAGATCCCTTAATCGGGCAGGTAGGTTAGAAAATTTTAAAAGGGAAATGGATAGGTTAAAGTTAGATATAGTGGGAATTAGTGAAGTTCGGTGGCAGGAGGAACAAGACTTCTGGTCAGGTGACTACAGGGTTATAAACACAAAATCAAATAGGGGCAATGCAGGAGTAGGTTTAATAATGAATAGGAAAATAGGAATGCGGGTAAACTACTACAAACAGCATAGTGAACGCATTATTGTGGCCAAGATAGATACGAAGCCCACACCTACTACAGTAGTACAAGTTTATATGCCAACTAGCTCTGCAGATGATGAAGAAATTGAAGAAATGTACGATGAAATAAAAGAAATTATTCAGATAGTGAAGGGAGACGAAAATTTAATAGTAATGGGTGACTGGAATTCGAGTGTAGGAAAAGGGAGAGAAGGAAACATAGTAGGTGAATATGGATTGGGGCTAAGAAATGAAAGAGGAAGCCGCCTAGTAGAATTTTGCACAGAGCACAACTTAATCATAGCTAACACTTGGTTTAAGAATCATGAAAGAAGGTTGTATACGTGGAAGAACCCTGGAGATACTAAAAGGTATCAGATAGATTATATAATGGTAAAACAGAGATTTAGGAACCAGGTTTTAAGTTGTAAGACATTTCCAGGGGCAGATGTGGACTCTGACCACAATCTATTGGTTATGACCTGTAGATTAAAACTGAAGAAACTGCAAAAATGTGGGAAATTAAGGAGATGGGACCTGGATAAACTGAAAGAACCAGAGGTTGTACAGAGTTTCAGAGAGAGCATAAGGGAACAATTGACAGGAATAGGGGAAAGAAATACAGTAGAAGAAGAATGGGTAGCTCTGAGGGATGTAGTAGTGAAGGCAGCAGAGGATAAAGTAGGTACAAAGACGAGGGCTGCTAGAAATCCTTGGGTAACAGAAGAAATATTGAATTTAATTGATGAAAGGAGAAAATATAAAAATGCAGTAAATGAAGCAGGCAAAAAGGAATACAAACGTCTCAAAAATGAGATCGACAGGAAGTGCAAAATGGCTAAACAGGGATGGCTAGAGGACAAATGTAAGGATGTAGAAGCTTATCTCACTAGGGGTAAGATAGATACTGCCTACAGGAAAATTAAAGAGACCTTTGGAGAGAAGAGCCCAGTTCTAAGCAAAGAAGGGAAGGCAGAAAGGTGGAAGGAGTATATAGAAGGTTTATACAAGGGCGATGTACTTGAGGACAATATTATGGAAATAGAAGAGGATGTAGATGAAGACGAAATGGGAGATATGATACTGCGTGAAGAGTTTGACAGAGCACTGAAAGACCTGAGTCGAAACAAGGCCCCCGGAGTAGACAACATTCCATTAGAACTACTGACGGCCTTGGGAGAGCCAGTCATGACAAAACTCTACCAGCTGGTGAGCAAGATGTATGAGACAGGCGAAATACCCTCAGACTTCAAGAAGAATATAATAATTCCAATCCCAAAGAAAGCAGGTGCTGACAGATGTGAAAATTACCGAACTATCAGTTTAATAAGCCACGGCTGCAAAATACTAACGCGAATTCTTTACAGACGAATGGAAAAACTGGTAGATGCAGACCTCGGGGAGGATCAGTTTGGATTCCGTAGAAATGTTGGAACACGTGAGGCAATACTGACCTTACGACTTATCTTAGAAGAAAGATTAAGAAAAGGCAAACCTACGTTTCTAGCATTTGTAGACTTAGAGAAAGCTTTTGACAATGTTGACTGGAATACTCTTTTTCAAATTCTAAAGGTGGCAGGGGTAAAATACAGGGAGCAAAAGGCTATTTATAATTTGTACAGAAACCAGATGGCAGTAATAAGAGTCGAGGGGCAGGAAAGGGAAGCAGTGGTTGGGAAAGGAGTGAGACAGGGTTGTAGCCTCTCCCCGATGTTATTCAATCTGTATATTGAGCAAGCAGTAAAGGAAACAAAAGAAAAATTTGGAGTAGGTATTAAAATTCATGGAGACGAAGTAAAAACTTTGAGGTTCGCCGATGACATTGTAATTCTGTCAGAGACGGCAAAGGACTTGGAAGAGCAGTTGAACGGAATGGACAGTGTCTTGAAAGGAGGATATAAGATGAACATTAACAAAAGCAAAACGAGGATAATGGAATGTAGTCAAATTAAATCGGGTGATGCTGACGGAATTAGATTAGGAAATGAGACACTTAAAGTAGTAAAGGAGTTTTGCTATTTAGGAAGTAAAATAACTGATGATGGTCGAAGTAGAGAGGATATAAAATGTAGACTGGCAATGGCAAGGAAAGCGTTTCTGAAGAAGAGAAATTTGTTAACATCGAATATAGATTTATGTATCAGGAAGTCGTTTCTGAAAGTATTTGTTTGGAGTGTAGCCATGTATGGAAGTGAAACATGGACGATAACTAGTCTGGACAAGAAGAGAATAGAAGCTTTCGAAATGTGGTGCTACAGAAGAATACTGAAGATAAGGTGGATAGATCACGTAACTAATGAGGAGGTATTGAATAGGATTGGGGAGAAGAGAAGTTTGTGGCACAACTTGACTAGAAGAAGGGATCGGTTGGTAGGACATGTTTTGAGGCATCAAGGGATCACAAATTTAGCATTGGAGGGCAGCGTGGAGGGTAAAAATCGTAGAGGGAGACCGAGAGATGAGTACACTAAGCAGATTCAGAAGGATGTAGGTTGCAGTAGGTACTGGGAGATGAAGCAGCTTGCACAGGATAGAGTAGCATGGAGAGCTGCATCAAACCAGTCTCAGGACTGAAGACAACAACAACAACAACCCCAGAAGAAGCCTACAATCCTGATTGCTTGATTCCAGCAGTGAAGCATGAAGGAGGTACTGTGATGGTGTGGGCAGCCATATCATGGTATTCTGCCCGTCCACTCATTCCAGCCAATGATTATGTGAACATTGTAGGTGAGTAGGTGCACTCCATGATTCAAATGTTGTTCCCCAACAATGATGCCATATGTCAGGACAACATTGTACCCATTCACACAGGTAGGACAGTACAATGATGGTAGGAGTAGCATGCAGCGTTTTCTCTGGCCAGCAGAGTCCGAGACTTGAACATTATCAAACCCTTGTGGACAGTATTATAACGCAGACACTGGAGCAGATTTCTGCCTCACTCATCACTACAGAAGAGGTTTTGATCGAAGAATGACATAACATTCCACTGGAGAGTATGCAATCATTAAATGCCAATATTCCAAGAAGAATTGCAGGCAAACAGGGGTCCAACCCCATATTAATAAACCTTTCCCAAGTAAATACAGGTGTTCACATTATTTTGCCTATACCCTGTATATATACATCCACAACAATCATGACCCCATTACTTCAGTGCCTCTGAACAGATAATCGGAAAGACACAGCATATTATCTGTCAACAGAAACAGAAGTGATAACCAGGAGGACTTTATTTAATATGATTAATTTGATAGGTCGACAATGGTAGCATATTGTGCTGACCTCTTATGACTAAACATATATAATGCCTTACTCAGTTCTACCACATTTGTACATCTAAATCATCATTCATCTATATCATATTACTTAATTGTGGCACAAACTCCGAAAACGAGAGTGATCAGTTGCTTGGCTTTCTTTTATCAGTTCATTGCCATTAACAATGCCATACTGATTAGCTCAGATTATGTAGCTGATGTGAGTTGTCAGTTCATGATGCTCATGAATCCATTTGCAGTGTCACAAAATACTTATTGTGGCTAATCTAGTTGGACATAATTCATTTTATACATTTTTCACACTGTGGTAATTTCATTGGCATGTTTCATACTTAACACTGAAATGGTTTCTTCAATACTAAGTATCATTTGATTACCTATGTAGTTTCTATGTTTGCTTAGTTTGTCCTAGTTATGAAAAAGAAAGTTAAAAAAATATAAGAAAGTTTATATTAGAATATTGTGTTTTCCTCTATCACTTTCACTTTTGTGCCTAGCAATATGTGAATGTGTGAAGTCTCATCATGTTAATTTAGGAGTTGGTGGTCTGCATGCTTAATTTTACAAGTCTTCAATCTTTGTAGTGTTTGAATGAAAATGTCTATGTTTTACCATCTTGTTGTATAATTTAGAGCATGGTTAATATGTGTGTTAGTCAGTCTCTTTCTGTGTAATCGTTATGGGCTACACTTTATAAACAGAGTGTATAATTATCCACCTTTTTGCCAGCTGATGTATTTAGCAGTTTACATTTGGTATGGAACTAGTAATAGAAAGTATAAATGTGTAGAAGCAAAGAATAGCACATTTTCTGAAAGTGAGGGAAGTATATCTCATGTTTTAGGTGAGTTGAAAATATATTTTTTTAAATATTACTGAAAACTGTCAAGCAAAGTAGTACTTGTTCTAGTGTCTATTATCACTGTTGTACTGCAAAAATTGTTAGTATCATTTGCATAGTGTTGCACTTTAATGTGCTTTCAAATAATGGAAATTTATAAACATTAAATATTTTCTGCAGGATACAGAGAAGGATGCAGATTTCAATGGACTTGACATCCCCATATTCACAGAGGAGTTCCTTGACCATAATAAAGGTTTGTAAACTAGCTGTGGCATGGAAAGCATTGATCTAAAACCAGTGCACACAAATGAGATATGACTTTGGTTAGGGAAAAAAAACTTTGTTTCCATATATATACAGCACTGTGAAACTCACATCAATATTGTAGAAACATTTGCATATCCTCAATTCTGTTATTACCGTATTTACTCGAATCTAAGCTGCACTTTTTTTCCGGTTTTCGTAATCCAAAAAACCGCCTGCGGCTTAGAATCGAGTGCAAAGCAAGCGGAAGTTCTGAAAAATGTTGGTACGTGCCGCCACAACTAACTTCTACCGTTGAATATATGTAGGGCTACACAGGCATGCTTTGTAGCCACAAACATAAATACTGGTGCCAAAACCTCTGAGTCAGTAAATAAATTTTAAAAAAAGTGCAAGACGAGCTTTTTTTCTCCGCTTCCGAGTTTCGACCACTGCATTTTCATACATAATCCAAAGAATTAAATACAAATTCCGTATTGTTCATTTTCGAATGTAGCAGAATTTCAGTGTACTACGAAAATCCGACTGGCAAGACTGTTTGGGATGTTTGTCAATATGGCCAACTCTACGTTCTGAATTTTTTCCTACCTGTGAGAAGAGATGGTTGCTAATAGGAACCTGATGAAATTTGAATCACATACAGTATTTTCTTCACCATAAGAATAATACAATTATAAACATTTTGCCATATATTCTTCCGTGTTTGCTGCTATCTCATTTAAATCCTGTCTGCCTAATAAACTATGAAACAAGAGTGAGACAACAGCAAAAGCGGAAGAATATACGTATCGTGTCATGTTTATATTCGTATTATTCTTATGCCTAATAGTGATACAGTCAAAAATGAAGCACGGCAACTGACTAGATTTTTAAATCTAAGATGACTAATTTCTGTGTAGAATTTAATGTAATAAAGAAGCGTCCGCAAAGATTTTCAAATGGAGAAAAATTTTCGCCTGACTCTCGTTCAGAACATGTTCTATCACACGCAGTCTATTATTTGGTTCTTGTTGATCATTATCAAAGAAAGCAGAAGTGTAAGTAACAACAAGTAGCAGTCTCTTCCCATTGTTTTGCTAATGAGATGATTCTTCTCTTTTTTTTATATTAATTGTAGCGCGCACAAAAGCAAGCCATGCCGCGAGCCGCAACAGGCCGTAAACACGCACTAGCAGAATGCAACAAACAATGTATGACACAGTGCAGTAATGCATTTTCAGCTTAAGAGTGACGCAAACACCTATAACAAAGAAAACGGCACTTATCAGATCAAAGCAAAATAAGCAATCGATTCAAACCAGACGAAGCACGTGAAAAAGGAAGGGTCCCCATATAAATAAGGATGGAGCGCCTGACGCATAGCAATGGCTACGTGGTAAAGCTTAACTGCTAAGCTTACGACTCGAACCAAACTACTGTAGTTGTATTGTCATTCATTCGACCTAAATTGTGTCTCATATTACAATGGACCAACTTTGTTTCGATTTGTACGTGCGGCCTAAAACTTTTCTCTCCCCTTGAATTTCAAGTCTCAAATTTCAGGTGCGGATTAGATTCGGGGAAATTTTTTTTTCCTTTATTTCGAGTCTCGGTACTTTAGGCTATGTTCCTCAAGCTTGACTGCAACTTGACACAAGGTGACTTGAATCAAATTCTGATAGTGACAATAAATTTTCATTTTCGTGTTTTTAAATAGACTGCATGTACTGTTTGAAACAACATGTATATGACAGTGCTCTATATTCATTCTCAAACACATTTGAAATATTTTCATAGGGAGAAAAGAATACTCCCTTTGAGGATTATGTATTGTATTTTGAGTTCGATTCAGTGGCATGAGTGAACTGTATGCTAACATCAGAATGTACATTTCTCTGTATCCCATTTACAAATTAGTCTATAACAACAGATGTAAATAATGGGAGGAGTAGTTACCAGCTGGATGGGAGAGAGCCAGAAGTGCATGGGATATAAATGTGGCACCAGTAAACTAGCAGTTGCACAGGCAGAGGGAGCAAAGTTTTCATACTGTGTCATGGACAAGAGGACTGGGAGTGGAGATAGAACAGAGGAAGAATGAGACGCAGGAAGGAGGTTATACGTGAAATGGGGAGGGGGATATTGATGAAGGGGTGGAGGTGAGTGTGCGAAAGAGGCTAATAGAGACAGGTTTTGAGGATTGTGGGCGCAAAAGGAAGCAGGTATTCGGGTAGGATCCAGATGACACAAGCTGTGAAACCTGTTGAAGTCACAACTTGTACAATCTGGCTCATCCCCTCCCCCTCCAAATACTAGCTTCTTTGAACTGTCATACATATATAAGAATTGTTTTTATAACACAAACTTCGATCCTGTAATCCTTTTAACCTTGATCTCTGCTAGCCCCTCCTGCACCCACTTCCACCCCAATTCCCATGGTCCCCACTGCACTTCTACACTCACTCTGAATAGGAAGTTTATTATATCACAAAAAAGTAATTTTTTCCAATGGAAAAATGGAACGTTCTTGAACAAGAAACAAGAAAATGTTATCTGAGGCAAATGGCCTGGAAATGCCACAGTAAATGGAAAGTTCCATAATCCAATGTCCCTGACTCAATCAAAGTCTGGAAGGGACACGTCAAAGTCCTGAGAGGACAAGTAATTTTTAAAGTCTGGCATAGTGCCAATGACAATAACAATAACCAATTTTAGAAGTCCAGCTGCTGCTCATGGTGTCAGAGGCCATGTGTCTTTGTTGTAGAGATGAAACTGGCAATTCCTGGATGGGAAGGTTGACAAGGGTGGGATATCATAGTAGTGGTGGCTCCAAGTATCATTCTGATTATGGGGATGCTTTTGCAATTGGTGCATGGTCCAGGAAGGTGCCTCAAAGTGAAGTGGCCCATTGTGCTCTTGGTGCCAGCATAAATATTACCCATGCTCCAGGATATTGCAGTTGTTATTTTTGATTACACAGCCTGTGGAGGAATAATGGTCCATGGGGCTAGCAACCTCTGGTGGCCTACAGTTGGCAAAGCTTAGTGCCACCCTCCTGTCTGTTGTCTGCAGAGATGTCTATTGTCTGTATAACCTATCTGTGTTGTCCCCCAAAAGGGGAGAGGAGGCAGCAGAACATATTATGGGCCTGAATGAGGCTGGATTCCCACTGGTGGCTAGGAGGTTAAGATCCACCTCCATTGGTTTTGGTGCTGGTGTGGCCTGTGGGGAAGCTTAGGATCCTTCCAGAGAGCCATTTGTAGTCAAAAGCTGAGACAGGCAGGTGGTGTCCAGGATAGGTATTGTTAATGATTCTACCTCTGGAACAAAAGATGATGGTAGAATAACAGGCCCCAGAAAAGGATCACGGCAGGGCCTCAATTGGTTAATATGCTTAAGAGGTAATGTGCTGTCTTGAAGGGTCACATTGGTTATGGACTGAATCAGAAAATTGAAACAACCACAGGGAACCAATCCTGGTGGCCTTTGGTGAAAACAAGGGCCCTCATAGATCTTGGCGAGAAATACCTCACTGCCAACTGATAGTTCCACCAAAGGCAGCAGAGGAAAAATACCCAGATATACAGTGAAGCCCCCCCATGAACCATGGACCATGCCATCAGTGGGGACGCTTGCGTGCCTCAGCGATACAGATAGCTGTACCGTAGGTGCAACCACAACGGAGGGGTAACTTTTGAGAGAGGACAGACAAACGTGGTTCCTGAAGAGGGGCAGCAGCCTTTTGTTATCGGGAGAAAGAAAACTGGCGTTCTATGGATTGGAGTGTGGAATGTCAGATCTCTTAATCAGGCAGGTAGGTTAGAAATTTAAAAAGGGAAATGGATAGGTTAATGTTAAATATAGTGGGAATTAGTGAAGTTTGGTGGCAGGAGGAACAAGACTCCTGGTCGGGTGACTACAAGGTTATAAATACAAAACAGAATAGGGGTAATGCAGAAGTATGTCTAATAATGAATAAAAAAATAGGAATGTAGGTAAGCTACTACAAACAGCATAGTGAACACATTATTGTAGCCAAAAGATAGATACAAAGCCCACGCCTACCACAGTAGTACAAGTTTATGTGCCAACTAACTCCACAGATGATGAAGAGATTGAATAAATCTATGATGTGATAAAAGAAATTATTCAGATACTGAAGGGAGACGTAAATTTAATTGTCATGGGGGACTGGAATTCAATAGTAGGAAAAGGAAGAGAAGGAAAAGTAGTAGGTGAATATGGAATGGGGGTAAGGAAAGAAAGAGGAAGCCGTCTGGTAGAATTTTGCTCAGAGCATAACTTAATCGTAGCTAACACTTAGTTTTAAGAATCATGACAGAAAGTTGTATATGTGGAAGAGGCCTGGAGACACTGGAAGATTTCAGATAGATTGTATCATGGTTAGACAGAGATTTAGGAACCAGGTTTTAAATTGTAAGACATATCCAGGGGCAGATCTGGACACTGACCACAATTTATTGATTCTGAAATGTAGATTAAAACTTAAGAAACTGCAAAAAGGTGGCATTTTAAGGAGATGGGACATGGATAAACTGAAAGAACAAGTGGTTGTAGAGAATTTCAGAGAGAGCGGTAGGGAACAATTGACAAGGACGGAGGAAAGAAATACAGTAGAAGAAGAATGGGTAGCTTTGAGAGATGAAATAGTGAAGGCAGCGGAGGATCTAGTAGGTAAAAAGACGAGGGGTAGTAGAAATCCCTGGGTAACAGAAGAGATATAGAATTTAATTGATGAAAGGAGAAAATATAAAAATGCAGTAAATGAAGCAGGCACAAAGGAATACAAACGTCTCAAAAATGAGATCGACAGGAAGTGCAAAATGGCTAAGGAGGGATAGCTAGAGGACAAATGTAAGGATGTAGAGGCATATATCATTACAGGTGAGATAGATACAACCTACAAGACCTTTGGAGAAAAGAGAACTAATGGCTGAGAATGACCCAGTAGCAGCACAGAAATGAGTGGGAGTACTTGTGTTGAGGATGCAAAGCTCATGAGATGTCATGAGGCTCTCCAAAACCCGACCCTGAGGATGAGGTTGTGGTCCACAAGACATCATGGGCATTGAAGTCTCCCAGTAGCAGAAATGGTCTGGGGAGTTGTTCCCCAAGATCTGTGAGAGCTTTGGAGTCAATTGCACATTGCTGAGGTAAACAAAGCAAGCAAACAGTGATCTGACACACATGAATTCGAACTGCAACTGCTTGCAAGTCAGTAGCCTGGTGGAGAGCAGAGGAGTGGAGCGATTATTGACAAACACGACGACCCCTCCCTTGACCCTTTTGCCACTCAGATCATCCTTGTAATGGAGCATATAGGCCCACAGTATGTGATAGAACATATAGCCCCACAGTACAGGGGCATCACGTGCTTTGAAATGTGTTTCCTGCAAACACAAGCCGAGCGAGTGTTCCTGTGCTCAAAGTTTCAGTTCCTCCACATGTGTCCGAACCCACTAATGTTCCACTGTAGGATGGAAGCCATCTATTGTGGGGGTTGGACTTTTAAAGATGACTTTTCCTTTTTTAAGGGTAAGAAATAACTAGCAATTTGATCTAAATTGTCTACTTCTTGTTTTCCTTTGTTGTATTCAGTAACGACTGCTGTTTTATGTTGTCCATGTCCAGATTGATCTTTGGTGATGGAACCGTATCTAAAATGTTTTGTATTTACAGAAAGAACACTGACCTCCTGTCTTTCCATTTCCCAATTGTAGTTCCATCATGTGACTTTACCTACCATTTCACCCTTTTTATGCCGTTTTTCATATTTATGAAAGTTTCCATCTGTTCTTTTCAGTGTCCTTAACAAATTTATCTTCTTTCCAAGCAGCTGTTTTACAAGAAGAATGGATGTATAACAGTTATCTGTAACAACTGTCACCCTATCCAGAAATTTGATAAGCTACCGTTTGATACCTTCTGCCAAGTTTTTAGACACAACATTTGTGCATCCTTTATATGTCACCATGTATAGAGTATATATAATTCAGTCATATAATTTGCAGATCTTAATCCCATATTATGGCCTTTAACTGAAATATACAGTAAAAACTAAACTCGTTTTCTAAGCGATCCATGATGATATTTATTGTTTCCGTGAACTTAAAGAGTTTTATCACCTTTAGCTGACTTATTATCTATGAAATGTTTTAATGGATGAGTAACTGTAGGCAGTTTCTGCTTATTATTTTAGGCAAAATGTTATACTTGAACAGAGCATTATAGTCAAGTAATTTTCTGTTTTTGGGTGCATTATAAGTTATTTGCACTTAATCATGCCAAAAAATCTTTGAATTTCTTCACAATTCATTTCCTTCCAACACTTATTCAGCACACTATGACTTAGATAGTTGCCACCTAAAAACAGTGCAGCATATCTGTTGGGGTCAGTAACAGTGAAATTAATTAGTTCCTCTCTTTTAAATTAAAAATTCTCAGGGCCTCAGCATGCTTTTGCTGAGTACAGGCTAGATGTCTCCAGCTTTCCTGAGCTGGGGACTGGTAAGCACCACCAGTCCTCTGTCACTGTGAACTGAGCATGCTTCAACAACCACTGTGTGGCGCGGCAGGGGAATGTTGTATGTCGCAGGGAACAGAGATCTTGGCTTGACCAACCAGATTGTGGGGATGGTAAAAGCTCTATAAAATAAAAAATAAAAAAACTTTCAGTCTCAGGGTGTACTGCACAACAACGAGGTGAATGTCTGCTGAGATGGAACAGTCGTTGGGGGCAACCTCTGGGGAACCTGATGCTTCTCAGTTGTATAAGGCTTACCTAGGCAAGTTGAAAGCATCACTTGTGGTATATTCAGCTTTTCCTTTTCTCACAAAATATCTTGTGAATGGTGGACAAAGGACAACAGACATATTCCATGTTTCTAGATTTCCAGAAAGTGTTTGGTATGCTGTCCCACTGTAATTTGTTAGCAGAGTACAATGGCCTGTAGATCATCATACACCATATTGGGATGTGCTACCATGTCACTTACAAGCTGTTAGTGCTATAATGCTTAATTTGTGCAACAGGCGCACACTGTTGTATAGTTCTGGAAATTAAAGTAATTATGGCACAGGTTCTGTTTTGATGGTCATCATTAAGAGTAGTTGTAACGTTCAAAATTTGAATTCCCTTAACAGTGTCTTGTTTATTCGTTGCTATAAAAAATCATAGATGTACACTTTGTGCAAGCTTGACATAGGGTATTACTATCTCTGATCTGTCAGTACTCAATTTAACATTGTCTAGAACCAGCTCTTGAATTACAGGCCCAATCAAACTTGTGTAGTCAATCATAAGAAATGCTTTTAGCTTGAATTATTATTTTATGACCAGTTCCTTCCCAGGTGTGACAGCACTCAGCTTTAATATCACATCTGTTGTAATCTATAGCTATCAACAATATTAGCAATATTGCTTGTTTAAGCTTTGCTTTGTTTGCATAGATAATATCTCTACTGTTATTTTGGAACTGACACTCAAATACCTTTTCAAAGTTTAATTCATCTTTCATCAGTCCATAATTGAAATAAAGTCAGCCCAGCATTGGAAAAGTATCCTTCATAACATTTCACTCAAATATTGTGAAATAAAATCACCCAAAACTCAGTTTCATAACTTCATTAATTATGTTGCTATTCAGTATCAGTTTTTTAGTTTTTGCGAAATACATTTTAAATGGCATTTCAGCTTAACACAACTTTACCTGCTCTGATATACAGGACATAAAATCCCGTCTGAGGCCTGTGATCATTTTTCTGTTAATAATTGGCAACCAATGCTGTACAATCGCAATAAAGTCATGAGATGTTCAATTGACTCTTAATTAGAACATGTTACGCGTTTTGGGATTACACTCATTTTCAAGCATCTGTCACAAAAAAGTACAAGGCATGTTTATTAAGTAAGTACCGTTTTGAAATTAAAAAAAAAAAAAGTGCTAAGATATCTCAGTAATTTTATTTTTACATGGAAGCCTGTACCTTAATCTACTTTTCTACATAATTTCCGTCAATATTGAGGCACTTGTCATAACATTGTACCAGTTTTTGAATACCCTCCTCGTAGTAGTCTGCCACCTGACTTGTTAACCACTGCATCACCACGGTTTTGACTTCTTCATCATCTTGAAGACGCTGACCGCCTAGTGTTTCTTCAAGTGCTGGAACAGATGGTAGTCACTGGGCGCAAGATTGAGGCTGTACGGAGGATGATCTAGAGATTCCCATCGAAAAGATGTGATGAGATCTTTGGTCTGATTCGCCATAAGTGAACGGGCATTGTCTTGCAGCAAAACGATGCCCTTGCCCAACTTCCATGGACTGTTGCTTTGATTCTGGTGTGACGTAGGCCACCCATGTTTCATTGCCCGTAACAATTTGGCTTAATAAATCATCACCATAGTTGTGGTACCGCTCAAGGAAAGTCAATGCACTGTCTAAATGTTTGGTTTTGTGCACATCCGTCATTTTTGGTACCCAACATGCGCACAATTTTCAGTAATTCTAGTGATCGGTCACAATGCCATACAAAACACTACAAGAAACAAAAGGAAAATCATCCTGCAAGGAGGAAATCGTAAAGCGTCTGTTTTCTCTGACCTTATTGTCCACTTCCTGCATCAAACTTTCATTAACGACCGAAGGACACTCACTCCGTTGTTCATCATGCACATTTGCGCGGCCATCTTTAAATGCTCTCAACCACTTTCTTACCATTCCATCACTCATAATGTTTTTTCCGTAAACTGCACAGATCTCACGATGAATATCGATCGCTTTTAGGCCTTTAGCACTAAGAAATCTTACAACAGCCTGTACTTCACATTCGGCGGGACTCATGATTATCGAAGGCATCTTAAACACTCAGTACACAATGTAAACAAGGAAAAATCAGACTGTAATGGTGTCAGTGCATAGATTAAGGTACAGGCTTTTATGTAAAAATAAAATTAATGAGATTTCTTAGCACGTCTTTTTTTAATTTCAAAACGCTACTTACTTAAAAAAGACGCCTCGTACAAAACGTAAGTGAACAGCACACTCAACACATCTCATCAAACACGTTGAGACGTGTTGAGTGTGCTGTTCATTTATGTTTTGTACTTTTTTTGTAACATGTGTCTGAAGATGGGTGTAATCCCGAAACGTGTAACATGTTCTAATAAAAGAGTCAATTGAACATCTCATGACTTTATTGCGATTGTACAGCATTGGTTGTCAATTATTTACTTGCTCTGAAAAAATTTTCATCTAAGCCAGTTATTCATGAAATGTTCTTCACGGAGTATTTAAATCTTCCAAATACTTTTGCTTACTTTTTTAGTCTTTGTTACATAGCTTTTACGTACACTGATAATATCACCTCCTCTCATACATTAATGAAATGCACCAACAGCTTCCAACTAATTGTGGCCAAAGCTGAACACATTGTTTAATTTTACAATTCAAGGTACATTTTGTCATCATTACTAATCCATGGTTGGATGAGTTGCTTCAGGATGGCTTCTCTACAAAACAACTGTCAGTTCGACATAAGTGTTGTCCAGTGATAATGGCTGTGTCTTGACAGAAAGACTGTTCTTACGTTTCTTTTTGAAACATAAGAAACGACACACTTTTACATCATTATATATTCACACAAAATATACAAAATCTTTTATTTTTATTAACATTACAAAACTTACAGCTACACATTGTCCACATATCGTGTAGTGGAGAGTTATTGATGGTACACATGGTTTACAAGGTACTGTATCGTCTTAGAAGGGTCCAAGCATGTGGAACTGGTTCTCAGATATGCGAAAAGCTCGAAGACTTCTTGAGTAGTAGAACCCAGTATGTTGTCCCATGTGGTGAATGTTCATCAGAGACAAGTGTGTCTGTCATCAGGAGTGCCCCAGGATGAACTGTACTTGTTCTTTCCATACATAAATGACCTGGCAGATAGAGTGATCAGCCATTTGTGCCTGTTTGCCGAGGGCACATTAGTATATGGGAAAGTGTTGTTGTTGCGTGATTGTTGGAGGATACATGATCACTTGGACAGAATTTCTATTTCGTGTGATGAATATGAGCTTACTCTGAGTGTAGAAAAATGCAAGTTAATGTTGATGAACAGGAAAAATAATCCTGTGATGTTCGACTACAGTATTATTGGTGTGCTGCTTCACACAGTCTTTTCAACTAAGTATCTAGGTGTAACATTGCAAAGTGATATGAAATGGACTGAGCACAAAAGGTCACTAGTGGGGAAGGTGAACGCTCAGTATCAGTTTATTAGGAGAATTTTAGGAAAGTGTAGCTCACTTATAAAGGAGGCCACACGTAGAACACTAATGTTACCTATCCATACGTACTTTTCAAGTCTTCTGAGATTCCCACCAGTGCAGATGAAAGGAAGACATCAAACTAACTTACAGACATGCTGATAGGTTTTTCACTGGTATATTTGATCAGCACTTAAGTATTATGGAGATTCTTCATGAAATCAGTGGAAATTCCAAAAGAAAGATGACATTCTTTTTGCGAAGCATTGAGAAAAATTTAGAGAACAGGCATTTTTGTCTGACTGCAGAATGACTGTACTACCACCAGTGTACATTTCACATCAGTATCATGAAGACAAGATGAGATAAATTAGGGCTAGTTTGGAAGCATATAAATAGTCACTTTTCCTTTGCTCCAATTGTGGGTGGACTACAAAAGGGAATGACTAGTATTGGTAAAAGTGACACTGCCTTGTACCATATGGTGGCCAGGTGAGTATGTATATAGATACAGATGTAGACGCAAATGTGCATGAACTATTGTAGAGAATATTTATATACTTCAGACTTTCAATAATTTGGATTGTGGAACTTGCCCAAATTAGTGCAGTTTTACTGTAGATTCTTTAATTTGCCATCTTCAAATCTTACTGTTTCACATTTTCAGTCCTTTGAGTATTTATTTGGTTTCACATTATAGTTACAAAACCTCTTTTTCAGCTCGTGAGGCTGAACTGCGACAGTTACGAAAGTCTAACACAGATTATGAACAACAGAATGCTATTTTGCAAAAGCATATTGAAAACATGAAAGCAGCTGTCGAGAAGCTGGAGGCTGAGACAGTGCAACAACAGAGTAGTAATAATGCACTCCAGCAACATCTGGAACATCTGAGGACAAACCTCTCGGCAGCATTTTCATCACTCCCTCTCCCAGGTACTGTTAAGATTTGTTTTATCATAACATAATTTATGCATAATTACTATTCACAGTGGAAAAGTATTAAAGCTGTCACTTTTAAAAGATACTATAGTATACTAGAAACAGCTGAAAATATTTTAAATAACTGGTATGGATTATTAAAATACAGGGTGGTCCGTCGGTTCTTAAACAGAAGCTTAAAGTCAGTCAGCATGTGACGGAATGGAGGCTGCCCTGTATTCATCCTCAAGTTAAATTGTGTTATGTGTGGCCAAAATTCTCATTACTCATTATTATTAGTTACTTACTTGTACATTCCATACATCGTAATTGTAGCCTCTCGCTATGATATGGAATGATATGGTTTACAGTTATAGTAAATCTCCTCAGCAGGAGATATGGCAACATGTTTAGCACCCCATCCCCCAAACATACACACTACTACATATTCAGAAATTCTTCTATGGTGGAGGGGGCTTTGCAAGAAGATATGATTTGATTTTGTGTTCAAAGTTAATTTTATTACCCATTAAATTCTTTATATCACTGGGTAGGTGGTCAGAGATTTTTATGGCTGAATACCTCACTTCTTTCTGTTCCACATTAAGGCTGAGTGATGAATAGTGTAAATCATTTCTCCTTCTAGTGTTTACCAGTGTTGCTTTTGTTCTTTAACTGTGATGAAGTGTCAGCAACAATTTCATAAATGAGTAAATGTCTGCAAGGCTGTTGTCAGTATGCCCAAATAAAGATATGTCTGCAATAGGTTCTAGAGCAGACATCACATATTATCCTTGTTACACACTTCTATGCAACAAACACTTTTTTCCTGAATGACAAGTTACCATAGAATATAATGTTGCAAGACATTTGCGAATGAAAATAGAAAAAGTAAATCAACTTCTTTACATTTTCATCCCCAAAAAATGATTTTATGCTTAATATAAAAGTTACAGAGCTAAGATATTTAAGAAGGTGTGTAACATGATTTATCCTCATGCTTTATTTCTAATAATGCAGTCAGAACTTGTGCAATATTGAATTGTGTGTATTTTGTTTTATGTAAATTCGGTGATAGTCCATTTGTGGACATCCAATTATTAATTTTCAAGAAAATATTATTTACATCTTCAAGTGTTAAGCTTACTCTGTTAAGTTTGATTATAATACTGGCATCATCAGAAAAGACAAATATTTCTGCTTCTTGGATATCTAATGGAATATTAGTTGCATATAAAAGCAAGTGCACACTCAGTGTCAATCCCTGTGGTACATCTGCAGTAATAATCCCTTATTCTGAAGATTCTGTTTCATTGTGTACTGATCCTCTTACTGCAACACCCTGTGCCTTTTTAGCTGGAGAAAGTGTTTTTAAGGGTTTCTCTTTTATGATTAGGCACAGCTAGGATACTAGATAAGTGAGACCTTGTGTTGCAACTATAATGAGATGACAAATCATGATCTGTAAGTCAGGCATTTGTGTGAGTGCATCATCATTTTGTAATGGGTTTGAGTGTTCTCCCTCTACTGGAGGTTGGTGAATCAACATGAAGCAAAAACACATCATTATGAGAAGCCTTTGTTTACTTCCCAACATGGTGTACTGGTGGCTTCTAACCACATCAGTTGGCACTGGATGGCAGCAGCATACTCTTGAAGTATACTGCTGGTATAAATCTGCACATGAAAGATTGGTAGGGGTGGGATCTGTGCAACTCTACACTTCAGTCAGCAATCATCAGCAAAACTATGAGTAGGACTGACATGAACGCTCACCACACAGTCTGTGCTGATTTTCATTATGACACTGCCTTATAAGTCCAAATAGTGGCTCCATTGACAACTGACCATTCTGGGAGACTAGCATTTAGTGCACAGAGGTGAGAAGGAGTGAACCCAGGGTAGCATTCAGGTAGTTCAGATTTTCCCTTTGGAATTATTCGTTTGTACCTGTGATCACATTCCAAGGGCGCTCCTACACATGTTTCTCCACACAGAACAGGTTGAGCTCTCATGACCCTGACACCATATGTACTAGCTTTGTGGGGTATACTGTGACTTGTTTGGCCTGACAGCAGCCTGGGACTCACTATCACAACCTTTATTACCATGACATTGTACACACTTCGGAAAATAATTGACATATTGCACTACATATCACCAATGTTTCCTACCAGATCAAATCAAACAAAATTTTCTAGTATCATCACTGCACATACTGTAACGGGCCACCCCACAACCTTGGGCATGCCGTTGGAGTAACTGTAGTAGTAGTTCGTTTAGTCCACCGTGTCTTAACTGTCTTCTCCCCCCAATTCTCTCCCTCTGTTGAGGAAGTAAACAGTAGCTAAGTCAGGACTTCCAGGACACCCTTAAAAGGGCAGATATGTCCCATGTGCACCACAATGGTAAAAATTGGGAGATATAGCTATATGTTTACGCAAGGGGTTATTTCAGTTACCTGATAAAACCCCTGTTTTTAGCAGACCTCCCTACTGCTCTAGGGCTTTTGTATTTACTTTTTTAACCTGGCACCATATGCCCCTCAATCTCTAGAAAGGTTACATATACCTGAGACATCTTCCATAGATGGCACTTTGGACTGTTTGATAGGGGAGGGCACCTTCTGACTATAAAAAACTTCATATGGTGATGTTCCTGTACTTTGATGCACTTTTGAGCAATAGGCTGCACCAGATATGGTAGTAGAGTGTTATATTCACATAATAATTTAACATTTTCCCTGTGGTTCTGTGCACCTTTTCTTTCCTCATTTGTAAGTGTAGTGCACCTGTCGGCAACTTCTGAATCCATAAAAGTTGACGCACATGTTTCAGTAGTTCAGAGATAAAATTAGTATCTTGAACATTAATCCAGGTTTCCCAAACCAGACTTAAAAATCCATGGCTCACCATTTCCAGAGCTACTGTCTGTGCCCACTGATTTGGCACAACAGTCATAGACAAATAGCTTGAAAGGTGATTGATTAGTCAAGACATTGAGTACCTGCCAGTTTATGTGTGAATAGTCCAAGAATATCCAAACCAATCATCTGGAAAGGCCTTTTGGTGTCTGCAATCCCTATAATACAATTTGTTGATGACTGAGCAGAGCCCTCTTTACACTGTGTGTGCTGTTTTTCGCATATTGCTCCATGTCCCACTTGCTTGTTTTCCATCAATAATTTTCCACAATACTTTGCTCAGCAGTTTGACGACCTCCATGCCCTGCTAAGCTAAGAGTTGTGGACCTGTCTGAACACTTTGTCGCATAAACTTTCTGGTACAAACCTACTTTGTTTGTACGATACTCCATCATCGGCACAGAACTGGGGTTCTATCACAAACTGCTGACAAACTTGGTCAACAGCCTGAGCCCTCTGCCATTCCACTGCAGAAAAATCAACATGTTCCATTGTATGTACCTTGTGACTTTACCAGGCATTGCTGTGTGTTTATCTGGGGTGGTGTACTACTGCAAAATCAAACTCACTGTGCAACAAAGTCCATTAGATTAAGCAACACATTGGGTCTTGAAGGACCATGAGTCATTTCAATGGTGCAGGACCTGTTATGACTTTTAAATGTCGAACATGTAGGTTGCAACGGAAATGTGTGATACAACGAATCAGGCTGAGTCTCTCTTTCTTTGTAGTTGAATGATTCTTTTCTACCTTATTCAGTTGTATAGATGCATAGACTAATGTGTGCTGTGCCCTTCTATTGTCTGGCTTAACACACATCCTAAGGCTTGGTGCTGGTACCACAAGATAGTATGAATTGTTTTTGATAATATGGGAAAATGAGGCAAGGACCAGAGTTCAACAGCTCCTTTACACCCACAGAGTCTTGCTCGTAAGCCAGAAACCACTAAAACTTGATTCCTTTCTTTAACAGATGTCTGAGATGCCTCACTACTTCTGCAAACTTTGGTGCAAACTTTCTGTAATAATTAGCCAAACCTGAAAAGGACTCAAGATGTTTTTGTATTGTAGAAGCAGAACATTCACGCATGGTTTGTATGAGCCAAGGGTCTGCTTGCATGCCATCCTGACCAATAACATGGTCCAAATAGTGAACTTTCTTCAATATGAAATGACAGTTTTCCAAAGTAAGTGTCAGCTGTGCCACTCAGAATTGTAAAATAACAGCATTGCCCCAGGTTATCCAAATGTATGTGATTTTTGGCTTTGGGTATGCATCTCATCTGTATGCTGATTCAAATATTGATAGTCCCAACAGAAAGTATAGGCACTACTGCTGTTAGAGTTCTTCTTTGGTACAGTAAATACCATCACTCCAACGGGTGGTACCCTCTTCAATTAATCCATCATGGAATTGTTGGCTTACAAATTTCTCCATCACCAGTTGGAAGTTACGTGGGACGCAGTACGGTTTTCTGTACACTGGCAGTACATTCCCAGTGCTCTGTTTTGGGCATAGCTGGAATGGTCTGGGAGGGTCGAACAATTTCTCGTATTCCACTCATAACTTTACCATTATTTTGTATCAGTTTCTTGCAAATGTGAAACATTTCTCCCCAGTGTTGCTGAATCGGCAGACTGTTACAGCTTAGAATACCATATATTAAAATCTCTAATTCTTCTTCCTCCAACATTTCCAGGTTGGCTGTCAGTTCACCTCCTGTTAACTCCACTTTCATTGACCCAAAGTTATCTATGTTGATGGGCGTTAACAGGCATCTACCAACTTCTTGCACTTATGACAAACTATAGTGTACAAAGCACCGTGCCTTTTTCAGTTCCACAATTTCTGCCAAGGGTTCAGCTGGCAAATCTACTCCTATTTTTCCCCACGCTAGCTGTCGTATACCTTTCAGTATTTTGTCCTAAAAGTAGAGTCCAATGGAACATACACACAGTCTATATAGTTCCTGCTACATGCCATGCAGCATTTCGGTTTTTCCAGCAGTAAAGTGTAAACAGAACCATGTCCCATCCAGCTCCATGCGCACTGTTCCTGGTTGACTTTGGAATTATCAGAAAATCCAGTTCAAATATGACATCTTATCTATTGCCAATCCGAGGTACTACTTCCATGTAAGCTGAAAGTCTTTCCCTCCCACTCGAAAATTGATCGATGCTGAAGCGAGTAAATGAATACTACTCTCATGTATGCTGCCTAGTGTACAAGGAGGCGGGTTCATTTTCTTCATACCACATACACCCTAACATTCTACAAATACCTGTGACCCCATATCCAGTAAAAATCTACACACCCTACCTCCTACATAGCTGGTCAAACAAAAGTCTGCCACTGATTCAGCACACAGGTATCCTGTGCTGACAAACTGGGAACACTGCACAGTGGCCCCATCGTTCCTTTTCTTGTTTAAGCATGGGGTGCAATCTCTAACCTGCAGAAAACTTCCCTGTGCTTGTGAAAACCTGCACAAATATTCCCATTGTGACTGTTCAGCTCTATTTCATCTCCCAACTAAGGTGTGAACAGGTCGACCACATTGATAGCATGATTTATGGCTTAAAGACCGTCTTCTTGTTCCTTCTTTTGGTCACTGCATCTATCTTCACTAATTTTATTGCAGTTGCTACAACTTCATTTAAAGATTCTGGGAATTGTACTTGTGCTTAGCGGAAAATTTTGGTTGGCAAACCCATGAAGAACATGTGCAGCACTCTCTGCTATGCTTCCTGCAGAAGGATATTGTTGGCACCCTTCAACTCATAAGTATTAATTTTAATTTTCTTATCTGATCAACAAAGCTTTCTACAGACTCTCCCTGCTTTTCTGCTATACTATTAAGCTGCTCACTGTAATACATAGCTATATTTTTCCTCCTATATCATTCTACTAATCCTTCCCGCAGGTTCTGAAAACACTGAGCATTTCGCAATTTTTCTTGGCACATTATGTATGCCATAGCATTTGTTGTTAATTTTAACCAAGCCATACTTAGTAATTGCTCATCAGTCCATCCCTGCAATTTGTCTATAAAAACCAAGATAGTTCCTCCTCATGCAAAAATTTGGTCCACTGAATTCCTGATTCAGTGTAAGGCTAACGAAAACAGATACTCAGACACATTTAGAATCTTCCCACAATTTTTATAGTTCCAGTCAGTGGCTTGCTCAGAAAACCAGCACTAGTCCTGCGAATAACAGTATAGTTGATACATGTTATTACATTTTGGCTTTTGTCCACACTATATTACTTATGTAATTCATTCACTGCTTTATGTGACAACTCTTCAGGCTGTTTCACTGAGGGGTCCATAACAAATGTACTGTCTATATGAATTTGATCTGTCCATTTGGTAGCAAGATCAAACCACCTCATAGAGGTAGGGTTGGAGATCATAGGAGGCATCCTACCACATACTCTTGCTTGATATGTCCAATGTTATAGAATTATGCTCTTTTCCATGAATTATCCATAAATCTATACCTAGCTTCAACAACATATCAGTCATCTTCATCAACATAGTTACACAATTTCCCATGTTACACATTATCCTAATAGCTTATTACATCTTTTCACTACATCATGAAACAAGCACAGAAGTTTGACTAAATGAACTTAACGAAAATTATTTACAAAGAAAGAATCTTTGGTAAAGTCAATGTAGTTGAATTTCTGATCATTACATGTGGAGAACTATCACTTGAATCTTAGATCTTTAAAGTTATTCTCTCGTCCCCAAGAGCCATTCAGTGTATCATACTCCGTAAGCTGTGTGATGCTACTGACTTATCAGTGAATCATACTCTTTAAGCTCTGTGATACTACTGACATATCTATTTAACCACATGTGCTCTACCAGCTGCAACTTGTACCCTCTTAATTCAAGTTCCATTACTCAATAATATTTTACCCTTGTCAATTTCTCAGAAATCTGATATGTTCTCTCATTATGACTCCAGTTATTTCTTATACTGATTCTGACAGTTATCTTAGGTAAATTATCTGCTATCTCGCTGTTACGACTTCGAGATACTAAGAGTGGTATAACAGTGACATCATGGCCAGAGACGAATCTCACATCCAGGATATCTCAGTGCCTTGCCACACTATTTTAAGTCAGTAAAGCATGAGGAGAGGAAAAAAACCTGAACTAAAATACGCTGTTGCAACAGTAGCCTATTTGGTATACTGTCAACTTTGTATCACAGCTTACTACTACATCACTAGAGAATAGGGTCAGAGATACAAGCAGAAGGAGTACAACACAGAAACAGAAAGGAAGAGAAAAGCTCCACACACAACACAGGTACTCTGTGGACATTAAAGTACATACCTGTTAGTGTAGATTACTGGAGGACTGTTAAATTTCATAACTCATGTGACAGCACTATTTAAAATAAATTAAACCCACATTCACCTACTATTTACATATTTCTAGACCTCCCTGATTCCCATGGCCTACCACTTCTCAGCCACAAACTGTCCTCACACTGCCTGGTATAATGATTTGTTTGTCAGCATTTCTAATGTACTACATAATGTGAACCAAAACATAAGAACCGCATCACCTGGTAGGCTACACTGTGAGCACATAATTGAGTCATCGATTTGTTCCTTGGGCCCTTCCCAGAAACCATGAACACATCTATTCTTGACATAATCAAGACACATCAATAGAAGGGACATGGACACAAACCAAGGAAGCAAGATGGGAGATACCCACAAGCAGTTAAAGAATATACACAGTGCTACGTACTCTCAACTGCATCAATGGTGACTGTATCACCTAACCTGTCTTGTCTCTGACACCACTTATAACAGGTGTGAGTGTCCTTTGGTGGAGGTCAGTGGTTCAGGGTGAGTCAGAAACAGCTCACCATTTGGTGAAGCTGTTATTTGCTTTCCAACCAAGCGTAGGGGTGGCTTGTGCTCATGTTAGGAGACGTTGTGCTCTTGAAGCATATTGGTGATGCTGCCAGCTGTTGTTACATTTAGCTCAGCATGGTGGCGAGTGGACCTTGCAACTTTGGCATCCTTCGGCGGCCAGCAGTGTTGGCTCAGCTGCTGTTCAGGTTACACAGCTGGGTTTACCAGTAGGGGTGGTTGGCTGATGGTCACCCTGGTGTGAGGCGGTAGAGGTGTATGGTTACATACCCTAGATCTGCATCTGGCGAGCAGCAACTAATGTTGGCTGACGTTCAGTGGCTCTATGGCTTCAGTTGGAGACTTGCACAACGGCAATCAAGTGTATGCTCCTATGTCACGCATTCTCTGACTGCCAATTCGGTAGTGTTCTGAGCATTCTGCTTATGAATGTTGTGACCAGTGTGAGCATTAAACGATGGTTTAATGAGTTATTTAGTGAATTTTCATTCCATTTGTTGCAAGTTGTCATGTCTGATGATGGTGGTAAGTGACAAATTCTACAAGTCATTATTTGCAGGATACAAGCTATCTTCAACCACAAAGCCCTTCTATGTGTGTACTGCAACTGTCACTTGGAACAGGCAACACTGCGATCTCGGTCCATGCCCCAACTGCATGACCCTCCAACATTTATGAATCAAGCTATAGGGGAGCTTTGGTTCAATCTTTGGCCCATCAATGCTTTGGTTGGATCTCCTGGCAATCAGTCCTGTCCAGGAGATAGTGGACCAGTAGCAGCCTCATGGCAGAATCCAACACTACAGCAGATGCTGCCATTACACATTGCAGTGGTTTGCATATGAAATGTCCTGGATGGGATGCAAATAATGTAATGAGTAAATGCACTGCATACGGCTATCATCAATATCCTGCAAGATGCAGCGACTACTGTGCTTCATGATGTGTACTGAAAGATGCCTGATCAACAGTTGATGTTGCTTAATTGGTAACCATTTCAGATCATCTAGCTTTTTCTGCGACAGAGCACTGTGGGTATGAGTAGTTTGCCTGGAGGTACTGACTGAAATGGTTTGCGATTACACATGTGCTTCACTCTGCTCATATCTGCATGATCTTGATCTGTTTGGCTTGTGTTAATGCCATCAGCTTTATGAAGGAAACATCATATCATAGGTAAAGAATGAATAAAGGCTCAGTTGTTTTTCTCATGTAATTTGAATCTATTGAAGTGTCATGTGACCATCTTTCCATTTGAAAATTATGATTTGTGTCAAGAAGCTGCCAATGTCGCATCACATCTCATACTATTTAACTTTGAATTTCAGTGTAGATACCTATCTTTGTTTTAGAATGGTGGTTCCACACCTGTGGACCACCATTTACACATCTCATTATTAATTTTGGCGAAAAGAAACCCTGGGAAGTCAAACATACTACACAAAGAGTTTATTGGCAAGCTGTAGAGCTTTGAATGATCTAAAGTCTGATCAGAAATTACTTACTTGGTAATTGATGCTCCAGCTTAACACTCCCCTAACATAAATTCAAATAAAAATGTACTTTTGCATTGCATTTTGCTCCTATGAAATTACGAAATGTGACAAAAATTAAGTAATTTTGGTACAAGAATGAAGAAATTTTTGAAAAATTTACTTATCTAATAAATCCAGCTGTTGGTGATAGTGATCATCAGTGTGCTTTCAAAAATATGAGTTGAGGGATCTTTATTTGAGTGATCATAACAATATGTATGCAAAATGTATGATCTTATTCACTTTTTAAATTATCTTCGATGTTGCTCCACAAAAATCACGACAGCCAACAAACATGATTTTGTGCTACTCCAAAAGTGAACTTACAACATCCCTGACTACCCACCATGAACTGCCCAGAACTGCATTGGTGGATACAGCTGCCGGAACGTTCTAACAATTAAAGGCAGAGTAATTATTGTTGATAATAGAATTTTAATTACAAATACAAAAATAATTATATTGACATTGGCACACACCACGGCATACTTTGCAAAACGTAAATACAGATTTTCTGCTCAAAAATAAGAAATATGCATAATTTTAGTTTCACTTTTATAACATTTACATTTCCTGGCAAGCAGAGTTAATTAGGTTTTAATTAAACCTATAGTAGTTTTTCAGTTCCATTACTAACATTGGTGAAATAACTGTATATTGTACATATTAACATAGGGTTCCTACTTTTACTTGTAGTTACAAAAATAATTAAATGTGACAGAGTTTACATACCAAATGAATGTACCTTTTAATAATTGAGAAATAGTGGCATCATATATGCTTACGGTTATTGTAATAAACACTAATAAACATTAGTGAAAAAATAGAGGTGCAAGATTGACTATTTATGCACGTAATTAAAGTTGGTTCAATTGATACACTAAACTTGTATATCCCATACTTCAGTTATTGCTTCTCAGTCCGTTACATTAAAATTTCCATGTTTCACTTTGAGTGTGAAGCGAAAGTTTTTATTTCCAGTTTTTTTATGAATTTTCATTAACTAGTGATTTTGAGATATGAGGTGTGATCAAAAAGTAACCAGAATTTTTTTAATTTTAAGGGCTGTATAAATCCGATTTTCAATTTCCCCCCCCCCCCCCCCCCCCCCGAATGCTTAGCAAATATTTAATAACGAAGAAGAGGGCTCAAAGAATTTTCACTAAATTTTCCTTGAAAAAGGGAAAAAAGTGCAGCACCACTTTTGAAATGTTGCCTTTGACTTTTGGGAAATCCACTATGAGTAAGACAAGAGTTTACCACTGATATAAATGTTTCAAGGAGGGTCAGGAAGACATTGAACACAATGATGCTCTAGCACAGCAGTTACTGGCGACAGTGTGGAAGGAGTCAAGAAAATGGATCTGGAAAATTGTCATATCACCATCAGAGAGGTTGCTGATGATGTCGGCATATCCTTTGGCTCATGCCAAACAGTTTTTTTCAGATGTTTCGGGCATGAAACATGTAGCAGCAAAGTCTGTTCCAAAATTGTTGTCATGTAGACTTTGGCCAGGAATTGCTGAATGAAGTCAACAACAATCCAGAACTGCTAAATAAGATTATGACATTGAAACCAACACCCAATCATCCCAATGGAAACTGTTTGCAGAACCAAGACAAAAAAATTCAACAAGTTCAATCACACCTGAAGGTTCTTCTCATTGTTTTGTTTGTTTATAGTGGAATAGTGCCTTGTGAGTTCTTGCCTGGTTGTACGGTCATTAAGAATACCACCTGAAAGTTATGTGCCATTTGCCTGAAGCAGTTCCAAGAAAATGACCGGAATAGTGGCAAAATCACTCAAGGAAACTGCATCACAAAAATGCTCCCAAAATTGCATCACGATAATGTTCCCACATTCACCTCAAAGCTTGTTCATGATTTTTTTGGCAAAAAAACAAAACAAAGATGTTGCCTCAGCCATCGTATTCACCAGACTTCCCAGGGCTGAAGAGAACCATGAAAGGATGTTGTTTTGCTTCCATTGATGAGATTAAAAACAATTGCTGAAGGATCTGAACACCATTTTAAAAAATGAGTTCCAGAGTGCTTCCAAGATTGGAAAAAGCACTTGCACAACATTTTTGTATCTGAGAGGAATTGCTTTGAAAGGGACAAAGTTGATAATGTTAAATAAATGAATGTACTTTAGGAAAAACAAAAATTCCCATTACTTTTTGATCACATCCCATTTATTTCATTAGAGTAAACATTGGCCAGGAATCCATTTCATGCAATGCCAGCTGTGTTTGTAATTCAACTAGTAATTTGTCTGCAGGAACTAATGAGCTGCCCACAGTTGCTACTGTTGACGGCTATATAACAAGACTTAATGCAGTTCTTATGGACCAGTCAGCTCCAGACCATGACGGACTTGCAGTCCGTGTGCGAGAGTTGGTCAACAGTTTAGAGTTTCCAGGATGACCTTTCAGAGTGACAGAAAAAATAAGGACATTATAGCCACAAACTGTAACAGACAATTTACTATAAAATATTTCATTTCTCATCTTAATTTTCATTGTACAAGATACTGCAGTTCATCTGTACATTAGCTTTAAAATAAAATGACGTGGGTATGCTCTCTCAAATAGCAATTTTTTATTGTAATATCCTACAAAGACTGGAAACAATTTTTAAAAAGTGAAAGTACAGTGGTGTAAGTATGAAATTGTATATTTTAATTTGGTTCAGCTTAGTAATTAAAGTAAAAAATAAATCTCTTCAGTGCTGTGCTTATTGAAAACATGTCCGTTAATCTTCAAAAGAACAGTAAGCACACATGTTTTGACTTTCATTAAGATTTCTCACTTATTTCCATACTTATTATTGCAGGGAAAGAATGTAAATAAGGATGTTTGCTCTGTAGTTTCTGTATCAGAAGCTCAGTTTACAAGAATTTCATCTCCTATGACACAGTACTTGCTTCCTTCCAGACTTCATTATGATTGTTACATTGTCTTTTAATATACTTTACTTGGCCTTGTAATTGGTATCAGCACAATTTTATTGTTTGCTTGTATTGACTCAGATGAAAAAGAAAAGATTTTTAGCAGAACATTATTTTTTCCCAAGTGTTTGAATTCCTATTCATCCATATTAATGACATGACCCTTTAGATTCAAGACTTCACTTCAATCAAATAAGACAGTAGCTATAAGGAGGGTAATAAACTGGACTATGCATGTTGTCCCAGGAATTCTCATTGACCGCAGTTTGGGTAAATGTCATTGAATCACTTGTCCAATTGTTAGTAAAAGTTGTTGACAAAATCTTCATACATATGAATTTTGTGAAAGTAATGTTGTCGTGTGTTGAAGTACTAGACCCCGTTTTTTTAAGGATAAATATGACAGCATGCTCCCATCCCTTAAAAGTACCTCAACCTCTTTATACATTTTGTCAATGTGTATATAGAAGATAGGATGTACCAAACCAGAGTGCACACACATACACACACACACACACACACACACACAGTATATAATGTATACACACAAGTTTATCAGGGAGGGAAAGAAATCATAAGGAAAAACATCACAGAAACTTTTCCCAAATTATCTATTCTTTACCGCACTACACAGGCTGTTAAAAATAAAGTACGGCATTTGAACAGCCCACTGGTATGCATTACAGAGCACTGAAGAAGAAGCACTGAAGTAGACCTATAAGGCTATCGTCAACAGGGTGGTACATGGTGTATCCATAAATTGCAGTTGGCTGCCCTGGTGAAATACACTTTGAACACTGCACAGATATTGCAGCTGTGGGAGTGTCTACCTGAACTGGTCTTTTTATGCAAGCACAGTGGTCATTGCAACGGACCAGAAAACATAACCATTTGGGTATCCTGAGAAAAACAGTACTCTCAGGTGGGTGAGGCAATGGAGGAATACTGATAGTGTTTTGAATCAGCAGTCTCTAGGGTGGAGTGTTTGAACATGTGAGAACCTGGAACGTCGCAGTCACAGACATTCAACACCGCAAAATGCGCAAACATGACATCTGTCACACTTGGCTGCTTACTGGATTATTTGCATTTTTTTCATATTAACAACTGGTGGTTTAAGAGTTGACTGCCTTGACATTCTTGTAATTTTTAACTGAAATCCACTGTTTCTCCAGCAGCTGTTGATGTCCAAGGAATCAAATCCTTTCATAACTGGTTATGTTAATAATTTCCGGTATTTGTCAGAAGAAACTCCACAATGCTTACATAAAAAGCCCCAGGTGAGTCCAAAAGTAGTTGTATGGTGCAGTTGGCACATTGAGGTTCTTGGCCTTTGTGTCTTTGAGGGCGACACCAGGTGTGGAGCAAAAGTGAATGCTGACCACTACTACAAATTGTTGCAGAAATTCTTTATTCTAGAACTGCAGGCAAGAGGTTGCTGAATAATACTTAGTTTCAATAGGATGGTAGAATAGCTCACACAGCACTCCAAAGAAAGGCTGTTCTCCAACAAATGATTCCAAACCAGGTGATATGCCACTTCGGCAGTGTGAGATGACCAACCCAATCCCCATATGTGCCATTCCTTTAGGTGGTGGTATGAATGCTTTCAGCAATGCATCCAAGCAAATGGGGCATTTGTAGAAAATTAATTTCAAGGTGTCTGCCAATGTATTTACAAACTGTCGTAATTTCTAATTTGTGTACTTTTTATTTCCAAATGTGTTAAACTACTACTTCCATTCACCATTTTTCTGTTATCGTGTCCAGTTGGTAAATGTAATATGTGCCACCCTGTATGAACACGCGAGTTGCTATTGGAAAACTATCTTACATTGTGGGGGATCATGTATTTGCATCAGAAATGGCAAATGTTTTAAAGTTAGGGAAGATCTAATTATAATGAGTGTAGATAAACATTTTGAATTGGCAGCCATTGAACTAACAAAGCTAAGTAATCACAAGCGGTTAATCATTCTGTGCTTGAGGCAACAATAATGCAAATTTTTGGATGGAGCATTATTTAAAATAAGTGAGAGGCAACCATTCACCTATAGTAAATCAATGAGTGGACTACAATAACACATAACAGAAAGCAGCATTCACGCTAGCTTTTAAGCATTAATTATTTGCCAAGCAATAGTCACACATTCACATGCACACTCACATAGACACCCAAATGCACACTCCCATGGGCATGGAAAGACTATTTATTGATTCTCGGTTTTGAAAGCAGTTGCCTGAGCTGATGGGAGGTGGAGAGGGGATAGGTAAGGATACAAGGAGAGGGTAGTGGAAAACAGGCATGTTTTGGACAGATGACTTCATGGCCACACAACAAGATGAAAAGAATACCGAGGGTACAACAAAAGAGATGTAAGCAGTGGGAGGGAGAGGGGAGGGGCGTAACTGAAGGGGGAAATGGGGAGGGGGAGGTGAAGACAGAGAGGAGAGAGAAGGGAGAGGGGTTGAAAAGGACTGGTCCAACAGAAATATTTTTTGGAAATACTGGGAAAATTATGTTTTCCGTGTGCAGCCAAATGTAAATGAGAACGTGCTGTTAATACTTGGCAACCAGGAAAGTCATATCATCATGGACAGTTTCATTCTAGCAAAGGATAAATCTTTCTTATGTGTCCACCACATAGTAGCCACAAGCTGCAGCTTCTAGAGAAAACTGTCTTTGGTCCATACAAAACTTTCTACACTCCTGGAAATGGAAAAAAGAACACATTGACACCGGTGTGTCAGACCCACCATACTTGCTCCGGACACTGCGAGAGGGCTGTACAAGCAATGATCACACAAACGGCACAGCAGACACACCAGGAACCGCGGTGTTGGCCGTCGAATGGCGCTAGCTGCGCAGCATTTGTGCATCGCCGCCGTCAGTGTCAGCCAGTTTGCCGTGGCATACGGAGCTCCATCGCAGTCTTTAACACTGGTAGCATGCCGTGACAGCGTGGATGTGAACCGTATGTGCAGTTGACGGACTTTGAGCGAGGGTATATAGTGGGCATGCGGGAGGCCGGGTGGACGTACCGCCGAATTGCTCAACACGTGGGGCGTGAGGTCTCCACAGTACATCGATGTTGTCGCCAGTGGTCGGCGGAAGGTGCACGTGCCCATCGACGTGGGACCGGACCGCAGCGACGCACGGATGCACGCCAAGACCGTAGGATCCTACGCAGTGCCGTAGGGGACCGCACCGCCACTTCCCAGCAAATTAGGGACACTGTTGCTCCTGGGGTATCGGCGAGGACCATTCGCAACCGTCTCCATGAAGCTGGGCTACGGTCCTGCACACCATTAGGCCGTCTTCCGCTCACGCCCCAACATCGTGCAGCCCGCCTCCAGTGGTGTCGCGACAGGCGTGAATGGAGGGACGAATGGAGACGTGTCGTCTTCAGCGATGAGAGTCGCTTCTGCCTTGGTGCCAATGATGGTCGTATGCGTGTTTGGCGCCGTGCAGGTGAGCGCCACAATCAGGACTGCATATGACCGAGGCACACAGGGCTAACACCCGGCATCATGGTGTGGGGAGCGATCTCCTACACTGGCCGTACACCTCTGGTGATCGTCGAGGGGACACTGAATAGTGCACGGTACATCCAAACCGTCATCGAACCCATTGTTCTACCATTCCTAGACCGGCAAGGGAACTTGCTGTTCCAACAGGACAATGCACGTCCACATGTATCCCGTGCCACACAACATGCTCTAGAAGGTGTAAGTCAACTACCCTGGCCAGCAAGATCTCCGGATCTGTCCCCCATTGAGCATGTTTGGGACTGCATGAAGCGTCGTCTCACGCGGTCTGCACATCCAGCACGAACGCTGGTCCAACTGAGGCGCCAGGTGGAAATGGCATGGCAAGCCGTTCCACAGGACTACATCCAGCATCTCTACGATCGTCTCCATGGGAGAATAGCAGCCTGCATTGCTGCGAAAGGTGGATATACACTGTACTAGTGCCGACATTGTGCATGCTCTGTTGCCTGTCTCTATGTGCCTGTGGTTCTGTCAGTGTGATCATGTGATGTATCTGACCCCAGGAATGTGTCAATAAAGTTTCCCCTTCCTGGGACAATGAATTCACGGTGTTCTTATTTTAATTTCCAGGAGTGTATAACACTGCATGTGCAGAAAGGCTGAGGTCACATCTTGGAAACGCTATTAACCATTTACGATGTTGCTGAAGTTGCAGGTCAAGTTTATCCATCAGCATTCACACCTGTGAATATTCAATCTGCATTTCGAGCAGCTGGGATATGGCCCATGAATGGGAACATTTTCAAAGATGATGAATTTCTCACATATGTGACGCGTAGACTGCAATCTACTTTGAATACAGAGGCTGCATCTAGGAACGATGAATTGGCAGCAAGACAAAGTGGTATTTCTAGTCAGCCACCTTCGAAACTACAGTCGCCCCCTACACAGTTACTATTACTATTACTGAAAACCCTTCCACAAAACAGTGGGTGTACATTAAGGGAAAGGAAGGTGTGGTGCATCAAGAGTGTTGACTGATCCACATGAAAAGCAGGCAATAGATACACAGTGTACCGCACGAGAAGAAAAAAAGAAGGGATCGTCAGCTAGGAGAAGGATACTATTTAAGACAAATACAGAAGGAAGCAAAACTAAGAAGAAAATTATAGATGACCTCAGTCCAAGTAGTTTGTGTGAGGATAGTGACAGTGGCATGAGTCTGAATGACTTCTCATTGCAAAGATAGTCAGACAAAAATGAATCAGGTGGTATTTCATTTGATGTACACAGATGTACAGGAAACACTACATTCTAGACAGTGGGTTTTGGTGAAAAATAAACATTTTATGGGAAGGATTGTTTCTGTAACTTGTGAAGACCCAACTGTGGAATTTCTACAAAAGTGAAGAGAGAGTGAAACATTTGTGTGGTCTTTAGTAGATGATGGTAAAGTTTCACAAGAATATGTTGTCAGACATTTCCAGAACCAGCATTAGGAAGGCTTTGGGAATTGAGTTTCCCTCTTCATTTTCATGGCTCCAGAAATGGATTAAACTTTCTAATGTACATTAACAATATGCCAGTAAAGAGTAACAATATAGAAGTGCTGCAGAGGCTTCAAACAGTAAAAGTAACTTTTGTTTTATAACTGTTAAATAACATGCACTTTAAGACCTAATTGTTTACAACAGATGCAGTACTATTTTCTGTGTTTATCTGGATGTTCCATACAATAGCCCTGGGTTTATGTTAAATAATTCTATTCATAATAAATGACTTGTGGATTTATTTTCAACTGTGGCTCATGATACACGACCACATTGTACCCTGAGCCAAATACATTTTGTAAAAATGTCTCTATAACACAGATGCTTAACAAATTGATGGCCGGCCAGAGTAGCCACGCGGTTCTAGGCGCTACAGTCTGGAACCGAGCGACCGCTACGGTCGCAGGTTTGAATCCTGCCTCGGGCATGGATGTGTGTGATGTCCTTAGGTTAGTTAGGTTTAATTAGTTCTAAGTTCTAGGCGACTGATGACCTCAGAAGTTAAGTCGCATACTGCTCAGAGCCATTTGAACCATTTGAAATTGATTATGTATTGTGATTCATTTGATGGGAAATAAGACAAGTAATGCAATATGTAAATAAGCACATTGAAAACATTATTGCATTTTCCCAAGTTACAAGCCCTTCCACTTTAGGGATGAATAGGGATCCAGGTATTATTAGGATGGGGATGGTTGGGAGACATTGAAGAAAGCAGTTCACGTCTTTGGTATGAAAAGCTAGGCTGTCGACAATGGAAGCGTATGCCAACAAGGACAATTCTTTCTGTGGGACCACAGTAACTATGAGACTTCCAGATTTGTTAGATTTATTTATTTTGTGAAGCATGTGGTTGGGTGAGGAAATAGATGGATTCAGAGGAGAGATTATAGAATGGGCATAAGAATTTGAGTAAACATGGAGGTTATAATGCACTTCTTTGATGCTTGTACGCAGAAGAGTCAGACAATAAGTGGATGTCATGGAGTCTTTCTCTGCAAAGAGTTGATTGTATTGGGTAATGTCTTAAAGCTGTGGATGGATGTTCTTTCCTCTGTCGAGATGCTCGTGTTCTTGGGAAGGATGCTAGGAGTGGAATGTGAGGCCAAGTTGGAGGTAAGGAATTCTTAGAAGGTAACTAGAAGTGGTTATTGATAATGGGGTAGAAGATCATAATTGGATAGTTATGAACTGGGAAGTACAAGGGTCAATGTTTGATTTTAGTTGGCTTTAGTTGGTGATTTGCATGGGGAAAAAAACAGTGGAGCAGGAAAGTAAGTCTTTGGCAAGTCAAGTATAACTGAACTTGGATGTAGGGCTGAAAATGAGACTGAATCTGCTCCCAAAGTGCTATTTCTTCATCCAGCTAATTTACATAAAATCACAGCCCACACTTCTCACACACTAGCCGCCAACCCCTTGCCACATGGGTCATATCCATGTGGAAGACCTGTTAGGTGTCTTGCGCATTCACTCAACATGTCCAATTCCTGTTCCAATAATGTCATAGTTTTTATTCATTACAGAATATTCATAACCTCCTAGAAATTATTCCACAAAACCTATTATTTAGCAATTTGTAGCGTTATGTGGATGATTACAGTGAGACGATATTATAGCAGTTACCAACTTCTCTTTAGAAAATGTAACACCAGACAGTCGATTATGAAGTACAGACTTCATACATTTGTGAGTCGTTCTCCTATCGCTAATAATGAACACGTCATTGTACTGTGGATCAAAAGAAGGCGCGAAAAGCTGCTCTTGTGAGCCATGCCGACTTCCTCAATTGTCCATGCATTATAGAGAAGTCACTGCAAAAATTATTACATGAAAACAAAAAATATGAGCATATAGGAAATTAAATTTTATATAACTTTTTTAATGAAACTCTGTGCAAGATGGCGAACATGGCAAAAATTCCGCAAAGTTACAAAAAAAAACGGTTTTTCTTAAATAAATAAACTGTTCCACCCATCAGGAAATGTCAAACGAGAAACTGAAAAGTCTTAAGACGTATTCATTGCTTTTTGTTGATTTTTATATATATTTATTGATTTATTTTACGAGAGTGTTTTAGAAAGTCAGTTCCATTTCGATTTTTGTCCGCAGCACTGCTACGATCACGATTCCGCTGTTGCATAGTATATCTGTGGTTCCTGCAGCACATACTGACGCCATTTCAAGTTTTCTCTGTGTTGTGTATCGTTCGTAGTGATTTTTTTATTATGGCATCGTTGATCGAAAATCCCACTGAGTGTGAACTGAGATCTGTGATTTAGCTTTCTGAATGCTAAGAACTTTAAACTAAGTGAAACTTAACGACAAATCTGCGAGGTTTACGGAGAAAATGCAAATAGTGCTTCAGCAGTGAGAAGATGGTCCGACAATTTAAGGAAGGATGTGATCAAGTGCATGCCGAAGAACGAAATGGACATCCATCTGTGGTTTCTGACGAATTGGTTAGTGCAGAGGAAGAAATGATTAAGAAAATCCGTGGGTTTACAATTAATGCTGTTAGTCATCAGCTATCACAAATTTCACATACAGTGATTTCCGAGATTGTTACTGAAACAACTGCGTTTTCGTAAACTTTGCGCTCATTGGGTGCCTAAACTTCTTCGTGAACAACGCAAAGAACTCCTTCAGAGCTTTAGCTGCGGCGTTTTCGGCCATCTTCCATTCATACCGACCTAGCTCCTAGAGATTTTCATCTAGTTCGGTATCTGAAGTCGTTCCTCGGTGGTAAGCTTCAATAAGGATGAAGAGGTAAAGAACATGTTACCACATGGTTGACAACACAGGGGGCAATATTCTATGACGAAGGAATACATAAACTTACACCACGCCATGAGGTATGCCTGGCTAGTTACAGGGGCTTTATTGTGAAGTAGCATAGGTGTATAGAGTTTTGTGCAATAAATTGCTTTCTTTATCTGCGTTCGATTCCTTTTTTTACTGTCAAGCGGGGTTTACTTTCCGGGGTACCCTCGTATTTCGAGATCAAGAAACCATTATAAATCTGGTCCTCGAATACCAGTTCACACTGCCCGTCATGGCATCTTCATGTCACAGTGCTGTGACGTCAGGGTGTCTTATACTCTCCGTCCCATCAAGTAATGTCGAATCGATTCAAGCTGGGTACATTCATTTCGCAATACGATTTGCAAACATGCCGTTATTTTGATGTTATGCACAGTATCGACAACTACAGGAATTGCTATCAACTTTTCGAGAAGGAAGAATATGAATGTTATCGCTCCTTGTTCCACTCACAGAAATTTAAGCTGTCCTCTGTGGTTCCAACCTAACGACACACCCGCAAATTGCCACATAAGGCCAGTTCACACTGATCGTCATAGCACCATCATTTCACAATGCCGTCATGTCAGAGTGTTGTCACACTGCCCATCACATCATGGCATGTCAAGTCACGTGACCTCAACTTGCATGACTGCCCTCAAATACTTTTTTCGCGGAAATTGCGACCTTTGCCAAGATCATTTTCAATTAGTTTACACATGAAGTGCACATACATCGTGCAGTAGCTTATATACGTAGATGATGGAGTCCACTCTCATATGAAAATTACATTTGTTGGAGTCACATCGTTTGAAGCTTACAGGGATATCTTGTATATTAGAATAAGAAAGACAGGAGTGTGAAACAACACAAAAAATCAGTATGCGACGAAAAAACGTCATTGCATGGTACAGAAGGAGTATTTCACACTCTGTACTAGGAGCTGAAGAAAGAGGAATCTGCATTTATCAATATTTTAGAAAGTCGAAACACCAAATTTTTTCATTTGTCATGTCAAATTGCACCCAGAATTACTAAAAGGAACACAGTGCTACGATCTTCCACTACATCCTGTGAAAAACTGGTTCGTTTAAATTTAGTTGCAGTCTAGTGCACATTTTTGTGCAACAGTCACATCTCCCTCAGTAACATCCCCTTCAAGATTTATACATTTTCTTTACATCTTGTATTTGCTTTTAATAGTTCACATGCCTTATTTGTACTGGGATTAAATAGTCGAACCACATAAATGTTGACCACTGATACTTGTAATACAGTTCCACACACAACTCAGAGAGCTACTTAACAGTAAATAAGGCTGCTACAAACACACATTTAAACAAATAACTCTCATACATTACTTGATGCATACTTCATGAAAAAAAAGCATTTTGCCACTTTTTCTGTGTGCTTTCCAAAATATAAATTACACTTATTAATCAAATTGATTCTAAGTACACCACTTTTTTCACTTCAATTTGAAGCCATATTGCAATTCATTTTATTGTAACATAATAAATATGGCACTGTTATGTGTAAAATCCACTTTATAAATGTAATACAAGACAACTAATTTAGTATTGGCATGTTGTATAATTCAGATGTTGTCTCATTGCTTCAATTAATCTTTCGCCATTCAATATAAAATTATAAGCCTTAACAAAAGAAGTAACAAAACGAAATAATGTATAGCAAATAAGAAAATTAATGAACAACAAAGACTTAGAGTAACAACATATATCAACCACAACAAAAAGAAATTTAGAAATGAGTGCATGGCTGTGTATCATAAGGAAATTTGCCTGTGGGTCATGTGGTCAATGACAGATGATTTTGTCAGTTGTCAGAACTTTCTTCCCTAGAAACATTGATGGCATTGCGATGTGACAGACAGTGTGCATGTCAGTATTTGAAATGCACTGCAGAATGTTTTCATGGGACATGACGTGCCATAGCAGCCAGTGTGAACCTGCCTATATTCGAAAATTAAGAATCAAATACTTGTGAAAAGCTGTCCTGTTAGGTTCCTGCATTACCTCACACTTGGAAATCGCTACATATTTATAAATAATGAGTGAAATATTTGTGAGAAGGATGGATGTGAATTTTATTGCTGCTCATTTCACTCGCAGCAATTTAAGCTGTTGTGGGAACTCAACCAGTGAGACTCCTCAACTCAACATCTCTGGCTATTGAGCAGAACTGAGTAGGTACACTCTGCCAGTTTAGTCTCGACCGGCTGATGCTACATTAGGATGTTCAGTCCACAACAGTGTATATACGTTGTATGGATCTGTGTCCTATTTTACTGCACCATATTTTCTTATTCAACTTCCAAGCAAGTTACCACTCAACAACAATGCAGCCATTATTGTACTCCATCGCTAAGCATTTTGTGCAAACTGACAATGATTTTCCTGCACCCTTGTATTAGAAACCACGCTACAACATAGAATATTCGTGTGCAACGCACCAAATTGTCATCAGACCTGAAACAATGCCACAACTGTGCAGTGTACTGATAATCCAGTGTATCTACAGTGTTGTGCCCTCCATCAGTGCACAAGCAGCAGCTTGTTTGGACCCTCATGTTTGATACTCTGCAACAGCACTTTCAGCACTCTCCATAAGACTTAAATTCAGGTATGAAGTGTCATTACAGTGCCAGACAGTGCTATTCAACTATTTAAAAAGCACTGCATTCACACAGTAAACATTTTCACAATTGTACCTTCCAACCAGTTGAACATTGCTCAGATGTGTTTCTCAGCTCTCCTTGACTTGTGCAGTCGATAATATACAACCAACACCATTGACAGTGGCCGCCATCTGGCCTCGCTCCCACTTCACTCACTGGCAAGCACCCAAATACGCAAAAGTTCAGCCAACCATTACCGATCTCGACACTCTCGCTCCCATACATTTCCAGCTGTCTGGTACACTACGACTTCGCCCAACCATCACTGGAAACGCTGGCATTCCCTCCTCGCTGTGGCAGTCGGCTCTGACGTCACGCCTCCATCCGAATGACACCAAGATGGTGCAACCACCTTGCGAGGAGAAGACACATCCCTACAGCGGCTGCCAGAAGACATAACAACTTTAGATGTGGCGGAGGCCTATCTTCCACCATGTACCACTTGCCTGTGCTGATTCCATCTTGATCTTCCACATGCATGTGCCAGTGACCATGCACACTTTGCCACCATGTTGCATGACCCACATCTTGCATACTGAATCACAGAAGCTACCCAAGATGCTCACCTACCAAATACGATAACACTCTCAACGTCGTCATACTGCAGCATTTGTGCCATCTGGAGAAGATGTTCCAGTAATGTACTGTGATTCCACTAACATATTATAGCGAGCAACTTGTTACACACAGCCAGTCTTGCAGCCAACCAAGACGCAGGTGATAATATGAACCTGTATGAAGATGACTGCAACGTTCCACTTATCTCCTATCCTCAGACCTTGCTCTGCACTAGAGGTGGGGGTGGGGGCTTTGTTGAGACTCCCCAGCACAATATCTCGCTGTCAAGCGGTCCTGAGTAGATACTCTCTTACAGTTTAGCCAGGACTCAACCTGTGTTACATAGGACATTCAGTACACAAGTGTACACAAATACTTCGAAAATAAATTAGTGATCTCTAATGTATGGATCCATGTCGTTTCTTATCACACTCATCCACACTCAAGTTGCTACACTGTCCAATAAGGTTGCTGCCTAACCACACACTTGGAAATCACCAGATACTCATTTCATCCTTCGTTATCTGATCAGACGAAAATTTAAATATTGCTAAAATACTTGTATTACGTTCCTAAGAAAGTCCCAGGATGTTTTAACAATGCTAACATGAGAAAACTATATCTGCATGTGACAATATTTGAATCTACATCTTTTGACTCCAGTAACCACAACATTAACTATTACACTAGCGCTTAGTCATGTTATTTTAATTTCCTCTCTTAGTTATCACAGTATCTCTTGAATCATTGATGTATTATTAACTGACAGTTACTGATAATAGTGAGATGTTAGAGATAAATTTCCAGTGCACCATTACCTTGAAACGACTTACTGTAAGCTATAATACAAGCGTGTTTCATACATAATTAGTATATTATTGACGATAACAACTCACTCCTGAGAGACCATCCTTATATAAAACTGTCGATAAATCATTATTTGACATTTAATTATAACTATGATTACATCAAATTGTCCCAAGAACGACGTGTTTTTATAAAGCTCCGATATTCGTGCATTAAGTCTTGTGAGAGACTATCGAACGCTAACGGAAGTTGATAGCAGTTCCTGTGGTCACCGGTATTGCTTGTGACGTCAAAGTGACGTCTCGTTTGCAGAAAGTCTTATGAAATGAGTATTACCCAATCAAGTTATGTGAACTCAACTCGCATGGTTATCCTCAGCTGTTTTAAATCTATAACGACTAACAGGAAATAACAAAGAACAGTCTCGGACCAAGAATAACAGAGATGCAAAAACCACGACCTAAAGAAAGCACTATGAGGTGAAGTATGGAAGATGAGAGCACAGCTCTGTATCGAGAGGAAATGACCTTGGGGATCACGTGATCGAGAATGGACGATGAAATCAGCTGTTAAAACTTTTTCCCGAGAAACCTTGACAGTTCCTCGTGTGACACGACATAATGTGACCACCAGGGTGAATGCCGCCATTTGAAACACATTGTTTAATGTTTCTACGTGCTGTAATGTGTCGACCAGCATGAATTGGTCTATACACTGAAATAACTCTAAAAGCCAATTCACACCGGCCGTCACATCACTTCAAGTTAAACTATACCATAGCGCATTTCAAATGGCGGCATTCATATAGGACACAAATGTGCCATCATATCACGTCCAGGTTTCTCGATAATAAAGCTTCAGTGGTGTCATCGTCTGCTAACATTGGGCGTTATCTTATTTTCGCCACGCTCACTCATGTAACAGTAGTGGATTTTTTGTATCTTTGTAATCTTTTGACATCCTCTACATCCAACATATTTGTTGGTGTCGTGTGTTCCACCTGACAACTACTGCCAGCTGCATCTAGCATCTCACCTGCTGAGGCATGGCTGTACTACAATCAACTAATCTATTCCTGTCCTGCACATTATCATGCTGAACGAAATCTGTGTTTGATTTCACATCCATAATTCTGCCCACTTTGCCTGTAATTTGATTTTGCTATTGTAACAAGTCTATACACGTTTAGACACAGCGCATAAACACATACACTTATAATCATGCATGTTAAAAGCGAGTACTCTTACAGTTGCACAATGCTAACTTTGGTTGTAGTGACTAAGTGAAAGTTAAACTCAACAACATTACATTGTCTTTATATCAGCAATTGTTCTAAAATTGCAACTTGAAATGAATTTCTGCCTTACCATGACTCATCACTTCAGCATTGCATGGCAAACTTTATTGGAACAACAGGATAGTATGCGTGCCATCGTGTATAATTATTGAAGTTACTTAGATGAATCCATGCTCACAACCACTATAGGCCATATACACACAAAAAAATATTTCACCATTTTCAAAACATAAGGACCTACATGTGATTTAATATGTCTTAGTGCAGCCCAAGTCTGTGTCCTATTGCAAATAACATAAATCGTCTGAATAAATCGGCAAGTACTTTGAAAATGTCAGTTTCCTATAGATCATGAATGAAAGAAATAATATCGCCCATCTCCAGTGTTACCTGTGGAAAGAAGGAGATAACAATTACGATAATTTAAAATTGCTGCTTAATGGCGGCCAATTGTCTCCGTCCAACGGTTTCAGCTTGTTTCTGGCAGGGCGTCCGAAATTATTTTAAAAATGATTGGAGAAGCAAACGGAATATGTGGTGTAGGTTACAGTTAAAACTAACAACAACAATACTTTAGACATATATTGGAGCTCACTCCTCAAATAATAAAACATGTAGATTGTGCACAATGGCGTCTTATCCGAACAAGATCAAGTAAGGGAGAGTCTGGCGCTTTTTGCTTGACACTGATACAAACAAGAACAAAAATAATTATAATACTTATCTTTCAGATAATAGTTTTTCTTTATAACCACATTATTCCTTGACTTTCAGCAGAGTTTCTTTTACATATGACAAATATAATTGCTTATTATTGTGGTAAACTATTTAATAATTTATAGCTCTCCTAATCTGGGCCACAGGTCGTCATACACAGCGCATTTCAACTGGCGGCATTCATATAGGCCACAAACGTGCCGTCACATCATGTGAGGGTTTCTCGAGAATAAAGCTACAAGGGTGTCGTCGTCTGCCAACATCGGAAGTTATCCTATTTTCACCGCACTCAGTCATATAACAGTAGTGGATTTTGTGCTTTTTATATTTTTGTATTCTTTTTTTTCATTATGGTTCTTTTTTTTGTGGGAAATTGCAAATGTTCCATGAGGACTTGGATATTTTTCCTCTGAGCGTTCTTCCACAAGCAAGATCAGATATCTGAAAGTGAAAATTTATTTAGGTTTACAACAAAAGAATAGTATTGGGACCCATACTGTATACAAATACAACAAAGTTGATGAAGCAGTTTTGATAAAATAAAATTTTAAGTCAAAAAGTCAGCTCTACTAGAGAGGAAAAATTCAGTGTTTATGACCTATTAGTTATTTCAGAAAAGAACATAATGGGTAAAGTAAACAGGCTCTAAGCATTCCTTTATAAATATTGTATGATGTGATCAAAAATATTCGGACAACTGGCTGAAAATGACTTACAACTTCCTGGTGCCCTCCATCGGTAACGCTGGAATTCAATATGGTGTTGGCCGACCCTTAGCCTTGATGACAGCTTCCACTGTCACAGGCATACTTTCAGTTAAGTGCTGGAAGTTTTCTTGGGGAATGGCAGCCCATTCTTCATGGAGTGCTTCACTGAGAAGAAGTATCAATGTCGATCGGTGAGGCCTGGCACGAAGTCAGCGTTCCAAAACATCCCAAAGGTGTTCTATGAGATTCAGGTCAGTTCTCCATACAGGCCAGTCCATTACTGGGATGTTATTGTCGTGTAACCGCTCTGCCACAGCCCACGAATTATGAAAAGGTGCTCGATCGTGTTGAAAGATGCAATCACCATCCCCGAACTGCTCTTCAACAGTGAGAAGCAAGAAGGTGCTCAAAACATCAATGTAGGCCTGTGTTGTGATAGTGGCACGCAAAATAACAAGGGGTGCAAGCTCTCTCCATGACGAACACGACCATACCATAACACCACCGCCTCCGAATTTTATTGTTGTCACAACACACGCTAGCAGATGACGTTCACCAGGCATTTGACATATCCACACCCTGCCATCAGTTCGCCACATTGTGTACCGTGATTCTTCACTCCACCCAACTTTTTTCCACTTTTCAATCGTCCAATGTTTACGGTCTTTACACCAAGCGAGGCGTCGTTTGGCATTTACTGGCGTGATGTGTGGCTTATGAGCAGCCGCTCGGCCATGAAATCTGTTTTCTCACCTCACGCCTAACTGTCATATTACTTGCAGTGGATCCTGATATAGTTTGGAATTCCTGTGTGATGGTCTGGATGGATGTCTGACTATTATACATTACATCCCTCTTCAACTGTCGGCGGTCTCTGTCATTCAACAGACAAGGTCAGCCTGTATGCTTTTGTGTTGTGCATGCCCTTTACTGAGCAAGGCGGCGCAGCGCTTAGCTTAGTGGACTCGCATTTGGGAGGACCACTGTTCAATCTCGCGTCCAGCCATCCTTATTTAGGTTTTCCATGATTTCCCTAAATTTCTTCGGGAAAATGCTGGGATCGTTCCTTTGACAGGGCACAGCCGACTTCCTTCCCCATCATTCCCTAATTCAATGAGGCCGATGACCTCACTGTTTGGTCTCTTCCCCCAAATCAATCCAATCCAATCCATGCCCCTTCACGTTTCCATTTCAGTATCAAACCGGAAACAGTGGGCCTAGGGATGTTTGGAAGTGTGGAACTGTTGCGTACTGACATATGACACAAGTGATACGCAATCACCTGACCACGTTTAAAGTCTGAGTTCTGCGGAGCACCCCGTTCTGCTCTCTCACGATGTCTAATGACTACTGTGGTCAATGATATGAAGTAGCCTGCAGTAGGTATCAGCACAGTGCACCTAATATGAAAAACGTATGTTTCTGGGGTGTCCGTATATTTTTGATCTTATGGTGTCTGTATATGTTTTCGCTAACAAATAAATGTCGATGCTTTGAAATTTTGTTTCTCTTGCAGCACATTTCCACGTAAGAACATATGTTATGATGTTTGTTTTGGACATTAATAAACTTTATCATTCTTAGTTCCTCAAATTCTATTTTATAAACCGACCTTTTTATCATTGATAGTTACTCATAACCTTACTTTCATTCTTCGGTATTGGATAAGCAAATTGACGTTTTGTGCAATGGTGGCTAGTGTCAATACATCTTGATATGATGGTACCATGGCGTGATGTTACAGTCTAATGTTAGACTGTGGTGATGTGATGTTGATAGCAGGTGTGAACTAGCCTTAAAAATGGTTATACAATAAATTTCGTGTATCTTCAAACAAAGAGATTTCTTAAAGAAATAGCAATTTCAAATTAATTATTAGTTTTGTAATTTCAGTTCCAACTCCTCTAAACTATTTTACTACTATAGGTCTTTCTATAACGCATTTTACATATTTTTTATCATTTTTAAGTAGTTTATCGATATTGACAGGTTACTGTAGCAACAACTGTTCATGTATTTTAGGTCATAAAATCTAGGATCTGTGGTTGGAGATCCTTTTTATATATGTAACCCATTAACTGAGATACACTGTAATGGATCTCAGATATTTTTTCAGTTACTGTGCAACCAGAACGAAATGGTCGAGCTCCCTATTACACTTTGTTCGTTATTGGCAGGTGATGTGCATACATACTGCTGCCTATGAGGGACTTTGAAAGTGTAAGAAACAAATCCATCGTGTTCTGCATAATAGTCTTCTCTTAATATTCTTTCATGAAGAGTACAACTGTCTATGTTATTACTTTCTCCACCAGACTATATTTTTGACAATAATTCATTGATTTCTTGTTTTATCTTTCACTTGCCTCCTGAGTTTTTATAGCTCTTATAAGATGTCATAGAATGATTATAAATCTTCATAATCTTTATTGGCTGTTCGTGCATACCTCTGAGTAATGTTCATTATCTGACATATTGTTTGTAATCTCAATGTCAGCAGCTTTACCTATTCACTACAGGTGACAAAATTAAGAACTGATTTTGCAATCACTGACGAAACAAGCATGGCTGCTCCATGTCTTTAGTTGTTGTCTAGTCCTACAGAATTGTACGAATGTTCACCTCTGGCATTCTGACTTCCAGGCAACCTTTCGTCATAAAACCACAAAATGTTGAATTCCAATCTGCTTCTCTCTGTCATAGCGGTTGCAAGTTTTGTTTTCATTTATCGGTTCCTATTTTCATAGATCTGATTGGGTGAATAGAAACTCTGAACAATTGTCATTCATCGCAACCATACTGTTAATTTTATAGGTATACATTCCAATATTTTGAGTGCAGTGGTTTCTCATTGCCTTCTGAGTCCTGATGTCATTAATCAGATCTGATTTCTACACCTTTAGTGACATTTTCTTACACCACGAGCAATAGAGAGCCCTTACCTATACCCACTCCTCAGTTTACAAGGACATGGGAAGCAGCTGGTGGAGCTCACACAGGGCTGCTTGGCCGGTGCACAGAAACACATTCTCGTTCGCAGCGCTGGACAAGTCCACCCCCCTGTTCCAATGGTATGTTCCCACAGTTTTCTATTGCCTGCACAGCTATGAGCTTCATCCATTATGAATGAAACATTCTCTGCCTGCCCAGCTACACTGCAAGAATGGAGGTGTGCGAGCGCCAGTTGCACTGAAACCTTTCTCAAACGATTTTAAAGGAACTAAACGGTAAAAAATTGATTCTCACTCATCTCATAGCCCCATTTGTCAACTTTGTGATGAACTGCCTGTTATTTCTTTGCCAGTAATGATTACTGAGTTAAATTCGAATAGTTTGTATTGAAAAATTGTGGTCGCTATGAGTTTGTGTTTATGCATATTAATCAAAAATGTTGCTACATTCGACATTGACCTAATATAATGAATTTTTCTTCAAACTTGAGATGAGTTCTGTGTATGTAGTGTACTCACTTCTGATCGTCTGCACAAACGAGAGTGGAAGTGAAGTAGTAATATCATCAATCAGATCTCATGAATGGTTTGAGATCCTGTAATGAATTTTTGGTAAATGATAGTATGCAAAGTGGAGAGTATTTTGCCACTTAGGTAAGGAGCAGAACTTTCTTATGTACTGTGATGGTTTTACTACCAATTTTTTCAATGGAATAATGTACTCATCACGCAGCCATACATGTACTGAGTGTGTAGTTCTTCGAAGATGAACTGATCACTTTCACCAGTGTGTTGTGGGTTGCATGGGCTGTAGAGGACTGAATGTGTTACTCCAATTTTTTAAGAAAGTTTAGCTGGTCCCCAGGAAATTGTTCTGGTGAAGTCTCAGTGAAGCCACCTGGTACCTGTAATTGTTCACTGAAGACTAGTTGTGCTGGAGAACAGGACAGATCTCTTTTAATGCTGGCTGGAAGCCAAGCAGTGGTCATGACAGAGTATCAGTCCCTGACTCTTTGTGACACATAATGATATCTTTGAGTGGTTGATGCAGGTGTTTAACCATGCCATTGCTAGCACAGTGATAGCTTCTGGTACAAAAATGATGGGTGTCACACAAGTTGAGCAGGTGGTTGAGGAACCATGGTCAGTTGTGATGGTGAGAGGAATGCCTTGGCGAGAGAACCATATGTTAATCACTGCTATGGCAACAGATTCAGCACTGAAGAGGTGTGGCTTCGGACCACCTGGTGTAATGATTAACAATGGTTAGGTGATAACATTGACTGCTAATGCATAGTAGTGGGCCAACCAGATGTAAGTGGATGTGTGCAAAGTGTGCCGATGGTACAGGGAAGTCCTGAGTTGCAGCATGCACATGTCTTGAGATTTTGTTTCGTTAACATGCAAGGCAGGAACGCGCCCATAAACAACTGTCCTTTTCCATCCCAGGCCAGACGACCTGGCTCATCACTATTTTGAGCATTGCCTTGATATTCGATGTGACATCTCATGGAGTGCATTGAAGACTTCTCGACTGTGTGTTTGTGGGATGAGCAGATGTAGCTGAATGCCATTGCTGTCAGACCACATCTCATATGAAGAATCATCAACTGGCACACACGCCAGACGAATTGCGGCACAAATGGCAGGCGTGGGTGGCTGAGAGGTGCTAGGCGCTACAGTCTGGAACCGCGCGACCGCTACGGTCACAGGTTCGAATCCTGCCTTGGACATGGATGTTTATGATGTCCTTAGGTTAGTTAGGTTTAAGTAGTTCTAAGTTCTAGGGGACTGATGACCGCAGACGTTAAGTCCCATAGTGCTCAGAGCCATTAGAAGTGAGGCACAGTTTGCACTGTGGATGTACTGTTGAATAAAGGTGTCTGTGCACTGTGTATTTGCAATTTTTGTGTAGTCCACCACAGTCGCGAGAGGCAGTCAGTTACAGAGTTAACTTTGTCTTGCGTGGCGAATATCGGTTGTGAATTGAACCACGAAACCTGCATCTCTGGCCTGACGGATGAGGCAAGTTCTGTTGGCCACTGGAGATAGATGTGAGAGATCAATGATAGTAGATAATGAAAAGTGTTCACCTTCTAGTATAGGTTGGAAGCATAAGATGGCAAGGTACGTGGCCAGTAGTTCTCTCTCTATGGCACTTCATTTTATTTGTTCTTCTTTCAGACACTTGGAGAAGAATGCTAAGGGTTGTCATGAACTGTGTACTTGATGTAGTAAGGCTGTACCCACCTATGCTTGACTGTCGTCAACAAAAAGTCGGAATGGCGCCCCAGACTTTGGATGTGTGAAAAACATAGCCTCAGATATTGCTGTTTTTAGATTATCGAATGCTGCAATTGGTTCCACATTCCTCTTGCCAGAGGTATTTTTGCCCAACAGGAATTCATCAAGAGGCTTTTGTGTCACTGCTACATTCATTAGATAATGACAATAATAACTTATCATTCCATGCATTATCAGAGTTCCTTGTATGTTGTGAGCTGGGCGTATCTTGAACAGCAGAAGTGTTTTCCTGCAGTGAAGCTAGGCCAGAATGGGAAACATTGTAGCCCAAAAAGGAAACTTCAGGTTTGGCGAACACACTTCTCGGGATTGATGACAATACCATAATCTCAAGACCTTGTCAGAACTGACAAAAATGTTGAAAATGATCTTGTAGGGATTTGAAAATGATCAAAATGTCGTCGACATAGTAGAAGACAAATGAGAGACCACGTAAAGCACCGTCTAAGGCACTTCGTTACATTTTGAGGCAGGCGAGGTCCAAGGCCGCTCTCAGATGCACACGATCACTGACACAACAAACACTGTCTTCAAGGTAAGTAACCATAGTGTCCGCCTTCTTAGCCAAATCTGCTAGCGGCAGATTAGTTTCAGCGGCTAGCACAGGGTGTAACTTTGTGAGAAGCTTGTTGAACCATATAAGGCGCAAAGCAGTCTCAGTCAACGACTCTTTGCGTGCAAATGAACATAATTCCTGTAGCAGTTCTGAAGGCTACAAATGCACTTATGTTTGGGATGACCGTAATTTTTTCAAACGTTCTTGGAGCGGTAGAGAATAGTGTTCAATTAGAGGCTGCTTTACAGCAGCGTACGATTGTTCATGTAGCACATGCTCCACATTTTTGACTGGGTCCAATTGCGGTAACACTGACCCGTATCTGTTAAAGTCACAGTGCACTCAGCGTTTTTAAGATATTGCTTCCACTTGATAAAACCGCAAGTCACTGTTTATCGTCCAAAATAGCGACAGTTTCGCATTACCAATGGCTGGTGGAGACAAGTATGACGCGGTCGTAGATTGGCGTGATGACTTATGTACTCAGTTGTGGTCGAAGTAGAAGCTGTTGGCATAGAAACTGGTGTATGTTCCTGATTGATTGATGTCGGAAATAGTTCGGAGGTTGGATGCAACAGTGATGGATCTGACTCTGTTGTCAATGGTTTATCCGTATTCTACTCCGTAGTCACCAATGTAGGGGTTAGAGTTGTACAATCTTGGGATAAATCCGGGGCTACCTAACCGAGGAGTAGGCCAACCACTGGTTAACTTGCAGTGCACGTTGTACGTCGCCATTTTATCCCTTGTTTAGTTATTCCCAGAATAGTGTTCATGTCGAGTTAAGTTTGCAATAACTGAAGAGCACTCTGGGCCTTTTTGCATGTCATTTCTTATTTATATAGTCCTCTTCTGCAGAAATACCACGTCAGACATGAGTGATAAATCTTCTAGATCGCAAAACTTCTCGCTTGAGGATACCTTGAGGGTAGTAGACACTGTGAATGAGTTGAAAAGTATAGTAGAAAACAAGAAAACTGTTGCAGTTTCATTCAGTGAAAATATTAGTGCAGAAAATTTAACTAAACTGGTAGGGTACATATACTAGTAACTTCCTATCTTGAATTTAGTTAAATGATCAGGTATTTGTTATTTGATCAGTAAGAGATCTTTCTTGATTTCCAAATAAAGTATATGAAACATATGCGATGGTTTTCATTCACAAAGAAGTTCATATAGATCGACAGAGCAGCTACAATAGACATACGATTAAGGCTGCAGATTGGTGGCTCCCATATGTGTAATGCAAGTTCCAAAAATACACGATTTGATAAAGTTGTCACAGCAGGACGCCATCAAATGTAGCTGTAGAGTAGATGGTGAACTGAAGAATCGACTTTTAAGGAGGCACACGAATAGATGCAACTGTGAAATGCAGTCGGCTTCGTGAAATAGTTGGCCTTTGTAGTCTCCCCAGCAACCTGTGATAACATAGACATCATGAAGATTGATTTGACTGAAAATTCTGAAAGATGTTACTGGCTATCCTGTTGTTGTATTTACGTCTTAGAATGATACATTTATTACAGCAGCAATGGGTGTTATACAGATAATACCCTTGCTAAATTATTGAACACTATTTGTGCATCCAATTTTGCAATTCTTTGGTGTATATAAATCATTTTTCTGTGATGTCATGATTATTAATTACATCGAGGGTATACATAAAGAATAAGATGCCAACATTTACAATGAACATCCATTATCTTTTCTATAATCTTGGGGTGGAAATGAACCTGTGACACATACCAAACTGGAGGCTGGTGTTATTGTATCTCAATGTAAATGAATGAGAAACTATTTCACACATACTTCTGCATTGGAAAATCATCTCTGGAAGGGGAAGGGGAAGTAAACAGAGGCCTGGCACCATCACTCTGTTCTACCTTCTCGTTTTGTCACCTCAGATTAATACAGTTTTGTTTTCAGAATAAAAATACCTGTTCTCAAATGTGAAAGAATTAGCAGAGTTGCAGGTGGTGCTGCTTCAAAAGTACCTTGACACGAAACAGAGAAGGGCGACACAACTGTATTGGTTAAAAAAAGCATCATAAAGCTCAAAATTAGGTCCAGAAAATAAAAACCAATACAAATGATTTCAGAGTAAAAGTTAATTAACCCATATACATTTGATTCTTTTCTTTAATTACATCAGATAACTGAAATAGTTTTAAAAACTGTCTCTTGTGCATGTTGTCCAGTGTCATACACATCCTTTTAATAATAATGCTGGTTGTTCCCTTGCCAATACCAGTAAAGTCTATAATGGACAGAAAGAAATCGTCAGAGGCAAAATATTTGGGTGTCAGTAGTAACTAGTTCATTGGTAGAACAGAGTCATTTCTGAATGAAAGAAAAGAAGGACATGAGACAATTCAAGAGAAATTTAAAAACATTATTTAAAGCCTCTCCTTCCATTGTTATGATTATGTAGACCCAATAACTAAAGATTCCTGTTAACTGAATGGAAAGTGAGTATATTCTTGTCACACGAAGATAACAATTACTTTATGATAAATATGTATGTGGTTATGTGGATAATACTAATAACTGAGAAATACATCTGTCTGCTATAGCTTTCTCTTTCTTAAAAAAATATTTTCCTGTTAATTTTACTGTGTTAAATTTAGGTTGAGTAAACACAAATAATTTATATGTTTATGGGAATAATGCTAGGTGGTGGACTACTTCGTTGCTCTGAACCATTCACTGAAAGATGGAAAGTTTTCGTCCCAATGGGATATATGAGTGAACAGTGTTTTCTGTTATAGATCTGGCTGAGTGAACTAGAGACATTAGTGTGCTATAAAACTTTTTGCTACATTAATCAATCACAATAAACCATTATTTCAGAAAAATGGTCCTTCACGCAAGTACAATATAAGACATTTCAATTTAAATTACCTCCAACTAGCTACAGCTTGAAATAAAGGAGAACACCAAAAATAACTTGATATTCAAGGAAATAAAAAAGCTAGCATTCTAGGCGCTTCTTCTGCATCCTACAACTATGCAGATAACTGGATTCCTGTTGTGTTCTTATAACATACAAAGACAGCTATCATTTCATGATAAATATGGGTAGTCTTGGGTGGATAATACTAATGACAAAAAAACAACAGCTATGTCCTACAACTGGGAAAGCATCACTTTTTTAAGAACAAAACCTTACTTTCCTCTTTATGTTACTGTGTTAAACTTTGTCAGAGTAAGAACAAATAGTTCACTGGCTTCAGAGAATGATGGAAGGCGGGAGACAATGTTATTGCTCTGAAGCACTAATGGGCCTGTAATCCTAATATTTTCATTAAAAGGTGGAAAGTTGTTTTGTTCTAGTTTCCGATTCCACTCGTCGACTTTCAGAAATGATGTGATACTTGTAACATATATTGTGTTCGAACATTATGAATTACCTCAAATAATGATAATGAGCGTATGGCATTGGTGGCCGGAAGACCTCTCGCGAGGCAGTTCGGCGACCGCTCCACAAGTTCTTTAACGCCACTACGGCGACTTGCGAGTGAATGAGGATGAAATGATGATGAAAGACACATAACACCCAGTCGTCTCGAGGCAGTGAAAATCCCTGACCCCGCCGGGAATCGAACCCAGGACCCCGTTTGAGGGAAGCGAGAACACTACCGTAAGACCACGAGCCACGGTCTCTCTTCAACATGGGTTTAGAAAACATCATTCTTGTGAAACACAACTAGCTTTTTCATCGTATGAAGTATTGAGTGTTATTGACAATTGAGTTCAGATCGATTCCGTATTTCTGGATTTCCAGAAGGCTTTTGACCCTGTACCAAACACACAGCTTAATAGTGAAATTGCGTGCTTATGGAATATCGTCTCAGTTACGGGACTGGATTTGTGAATTCCTGTCAGAGAGGTCATAGTTGGTGGTAATTGACAGAACGTCATCGGGTAAAACAGAAGTTATTTCTGGTGTTCCCCGCGGTAGTGTTACAGGCTCTTTGATGTTCCTTATCTATATAAAAGATTTGAGAGACAATCTGTGAAGCTCTCTTGTTTGCAGATGATGCTGTCGTTTATCCACTAAAAACAAAACAAACTCCAAAACGATTTAGAAAAGATATGTGAAAGGTGTGACAATTGGCAATTGACGCTAAATAATGAAAAGTGTAAAGTCAACCACATGAGTGCTAAAAGGAAACTGTTAAATCAGTCAAATATAAAGACCATATATTCGACTAAAGACCTAGGAATTACAATTACAAGCAACTTAAATTGGAAGGAACACACAGAAAATGTTGTAGGGAAGGCTAACCAAAGACTGCGTTTTATTGGCAGGACACTTAGGAAACGTAACAGATCTACTAAGGAGACTGCCTACACTACGCTCGTCCATTCTCTTTCAGAATGCTGCTGTGCAGTGTGGGATCCTTACTAGATTGGACTGACGGACTACATCGAAAAAATTCAAAGAAGGGCAGCACTTTTTCTACTATCGCGAAATATGGGAGAACGTGTCACTAAAATGATACAGGATTTGGGCTGGATATCATTAAAAGAAAGGCGTTTTTCGTTGCGACGGAATCTTCTCACGAAATTCCAATCACCAACTTTCTCCTCCGAATGCGAAAATATTTTGTTGACACCGACCTACATAGGGAGAAACGATCTCTACTATAAAACAAGGGAAATCAGAGGTCGCACGGAATGATATAGGTGTTCATTCTTTCTGCGCGCCATACGACATGGCAATAATAGAGAATTGTGAAGGTGGTTCAATGAACCATCTGCCAGTCACTAAAATGTGATTTGCAGAGTCTCCACATAGATGTAGATGTAAGCCAAAGACGCTACATATAGGCAATCCATGAAAGCAACGGATCATGAAAGTAAAGAGATGAATGTAGCATACAATAAAATTACAATCACATTCACACAGTTATTTACTTAGGCATGAATTGTATCGAAACGAAATGAAGATAACGTAAATAATTAAGATCAAGAGTTTAGAATAAATTTTCATGTCTGGTAAGAAGTATTCTCGTAATTTATGCAACTAGAAAAACACAGAGAACCTTTAAATTGCTGTACAGTTAAGCAAATGGTGAAGTCATACTGTTATAAAATAGCTTACTTTGATATTAAGTATTATATCTAACGGGAGAAGCGCAGGAAAGTGGAAGTTTTGGGCAGTGAGAAACTAAAATGTATCAGAAAAACTGGAAGATTAAATGAATGACAACAAATAAGAAACAGTAGCATAAAATGTGGAGAAACCGACAGACTAAATTCTAAAAGAAGAGCCAGTACATGATAAACAAATATCTACGAAAAATAAAGAATACTGGAAACGATAAATAGAATTAACATATGTAGCTAAATTCCAGTTATAGATGAAAACCTGCTCCATGATTCATATGTAAATTTTTTTGGAGTTGTACATACTGAACCCCCCCCTCCCCCCAAGAACCATGGACCTTGCATTGGTGGGGAGGCTTGCGTGCCTCAGCGATACAGATAGCCGTACCGTAGGTGCAACCACAACAGAGGAGTATCTATTGAGAGGCCAGACAAACGTGTGGTTCCTGAAGAGGGGCAGCAGCCTTTTCATTAGTTGCAGGGGTAATAGCCTGGATGATTGACTGATCTGGCCTTGTAACACTAACCAAAACGGCCTTGCTGTGCTGGTACTGCAAACGGCTGAAAGCAAAGGGAAACTACAGTCGTAATTTTCCCTGAGGACATGCAGCCTTATTTGTATGGCTTAATGATGATGGCGTCCTCTTGGGCAAAATATTCTGGAGGTAAAATAGTCACCCATTCGGATCTCCGGGCGGGGACTACTCAGGACGACATCGTTATCAGGAGAAAGAAAACTGGCGTTCTACGGATCGGAGTGTGGAATGTCAGACCCCTTAATCGAGCAGGTAGGTTAGAAAATTTAAAAAGGGAAATGGGTAGGTTAAAGTTAGATATAGTAGGAATCAGTGAAGTTCGCTGGCAGGAGGAACAAGACCTTTGGTCAGGCGAAAACAGGGTAATAAATACAAAATCAAATGGGGTAATGCAGGAGTCGGTTTGATAATGAATAGGAAAATAGGAATGCAGGTAAGCTACTACAAACAGCATAGTGAACGCATTATTGTGGCCAAGACAGACACGAAGCCCACGTCTACTACAGTAGTACAAGTTTATATGCCAACTAGCTCTGCAGGTGATGAAGAAATTCAAGAAATGTATGATGAAATAAAAGAAATTATTCAGATAGTGAAGGGAGACGAAAATTTAATAGTAATGGGTGACTGGAATTCGAGTGTAGGAAAAGGGAGAGAAGGAAACATAGTAGGTGAATATGGATTGGGGCTAAGAAATGAAAGAGGAAGCCGCCTGGTAGTAATTTGCACACAGCACAACTTAATCATAGGTAACACTTGGTTCAAGAGACATAAAAGAAGATTGTATACATGGAAGAAGCCTGCAGATACTGACAGGTTTCAGATAGATTACATAATGGTAAGAGAGAGATTTAGGAACTAGGTTTTAAATTGTAAGACATTTCCAGGGGTAGATGTGGACTCTGATCACAATCTATTGGTTATGAACTGTAGCTTAAAACTGAAGAAACTGCAAAAAGGTGGGAATTTAAGGAGATGGGACCTGGAAAAAATGACTAAACCAGAGGTTGTACAGAGTTTCAGGGAGAACGTAAGGGAACAATTGACAGGAAGAGGAGGAATAAATACAGTAGAAGACGAATGGGTAGCTTCGAGAGATGACGTAGTGAACGCAGCAGAGGACCTAGTAGGTAAAAGAACGAGGGCTAGTAGAAATCCTTGGGTAACAGAAGAAATATTGAATGTAACTGATGAAAGGAGAAAACATAAAAATGTAGTAAATGAAGCAGGCAAAAAGGAATACAAACGTCTCAAAATGAGATTGACAGGAAGTGCAAAATGGCTAAGCAGGGATGGCTAGAGGACCGATCTGTGGCTAATCTCACAAGGGGTAAGATAGACACTACCTACAGGAAAATTAAAGAGACCTTTGGAGAAAAGAGAAACACTTGCACAAATATCAAGAGCTCAGATGGAAACCTAGTTCTAAGCAAAGAGGGGATAGCAGAAAGGTGGAAGGAGTATATAGAGGGTCTATACAAGGGCGATGTACTTGAGGACAATATTATGGAAATGAAGAGGATGTAGGTGAAGATGAAATGGGAGATGCGATACTGCGTGAAGAGTTTGACAGAGCACTGAAAGACCTAAGTCGAAACGAGGCCCCAGGAGTAGACAACATTCCATTAGAACTACTGACGGCCTTGGGAGTGCCAGTCCTGACAAAACTCTACCATCTGGTGAGCAAGAAATACCCTCATACTTCAAGAAGAATATAATAATTCCAATCCCAAAAAAAGCAGGCGTTCACAGATGTGAAAATTACCGAACTATCAGTTTAATAAGTCACAGCTGCAAAATACTAACGCGAATTTTCTACAGACGAAAGGAAAATCTAGTAGAAGCCGACCTCAGGGAAGATCAGTTTGGATTCTGTAGAAATTTTGGAACACGTGAGGCAATACTGACCCTACGACTTATCTTAGAAGCTAGATTAAGGAACGGCAACCTACGTTTCTAGCATTTGTAGACTTAGAGAAAGCTTTTGACAATGTTGACTGGAATACTCTCTTTCAAATTCTGAAGGTGGTGGGGGTAAACTACGGGGAGCGAAAGGCTATTTACAATTTGTACAGAAACCAGATGGCAGTTGTAAGAGTCGAGGGGCATGAAAGAGAAGCCGTGGTTGGGAAGGGAGTGAGACAGGGTTGTGGTCTGTCCCTGATGTTATTCAATCTGTATATTGAGCAAGCAGTAAAGGAAACAAAAGAAAAATTCGGAGTAGGTATTAAAATCCGTGGAGAAGAAATAAAAACGTTGAGGTTGGCTGATGACATTGTAATTCTGTCAGAGACAGCAAATGACTTGGAAGAGCAGTTGAATGGAAAGGACAGTGTCATGAAAGGAAGGTATAAGATGAACATCAACAGAAGAAAAACGAGGATAATGGAATGTAGTCGGATTAAGTCGGATAATGCTGAGGGAATTAAGTTAGAAAATGAGACACTTAAAGTAGTAAAGGAGTTTTGCTATTTAGTGAGCAGAATAACTGATGATGGTCGAAGTAGAGAGGATATAAAACGTCGACTGGCAGTGGTAAGGAAAGTATTTCTGAAGAAGAGAAAATTGTTAACACCAAATATAGATTTAAGTGTCAGGAAGTCGTTTCTAAAAGTATTTGTATGGAGTGTAGCCATGTATAGAAGTGAAACATGGACAATAAATAGTTTGGACAAGAAGAGAATAGAAGCTTTTGAAATGTGGTGCTACAGAAGAATGCTGAAGATTAGATGGGCAGATCACATAACTAATGAGGAGGTACTGAATAGGATTGGGGAGAAGAGGAGTTTGTGGCACAACTTGACTAGAAGAAGGGATCGGTTGGTAGGGCATGTTCTGAGGCATCAAGGGGTCACCAATTTAGTATTGGCGGGCAGTGTGGAGGATAAAAATCGTAGAGGGAGACCAAGAGATGAATACACTAAACAGATTCAGAAGGATGTAGGTTGCAGTAGGTACTGGGAGATGAAGAAGCTTGCACAGGATAGAGCTGCATCAAACCAGTCTCAGGACTGAAGACCACAACAACATGTACTGAAACGTAATACTATTTCTACGTTTGTAATTGCTCTCTAAAACTTCTGTGGTGTATAACAAAAATTGGAATTTGTAACTAGAACTGACCTTCCATACAGATCAATCCCAGTTGCCGATTCCAATATTAGTAACTTCTTTGTAGTAGGTCAGAGAGCAATTAAAAATGAAGAAATCATGTTAATCTGCATTTAGTGATCACATGCACTGAAAAATGATTTAATAAATGAAGCATCGAGTGGCTTGAATCGGTACTGGGATTATCCTATTGTGGCGATACCTGTAAGACACCGATAGCCCACGCCTCTCGCGGTGTGCGTTTAACCCCATTTAAATGACGCGCCAAGCGCGCGCCCAGCGGCTGTACGATTAATTAAATAATCGGCGTGCTAATCAGTTGAAATCTCTGGTCCAGAGGGACGTGAAGAGGCTGTGGTCCAGAGAGAGAGTAGAGTCAGTCGAGTCTAGTTCAGTCTTAAGAGTCAGTCGAGTCTTGTGCAGTCTTAAGAGTCAGTCGAGCTAGAAAGTGTCTTGTGAAACGATCATTCTGTAGATAATTTTAGTGTGATGATTTCTTTTATATGTGTTGTGTTGTCTTCTTCGATGAGTAAAAAAAAAAATATATAGGTAAAATAAATTTTTGTGATGTCCATCAATAAGTTCATTCTAGTAAAAATAGAACCACTTCCATTCACCTTTATTCACCCCTTTTTTTTTAATTCCGGACATCACACTGGCGACCGTTTACAGGACGCCAATCTTCGGATTTTACTGGAATGAACTTAACAAGGGCAAATTAAAGTAAAATCATACGTGTAGTAATATTTATTGTCTTGTACATTGGCTAAAAAACTGTAATTTTCTCTTTCATGCCCAATATGAAAACGAGAGCTAACGTTGTTTCAAGATTAACAAGATTTCTGCAAGCTTCAACGCTGCGCGGTGAGTAGTGCAAAGGCATTTGTTCTGCTATGCCATTGTCCAGCGTGCGCCTCCCGCCTATGCTAACTTTTATTCCCATTTCCCATGCCTTTCCCTAAACAAGAATCATACCCTTTGGCAATGGAATTTCTATTATTGTAACATTGAAATTCAACAGTAAGATATGCAGAAGTCATTGTTACGAGTCAATCCTGTTTGTTACGTCATGTCACCACTTTTAGATTTGCTACGCGAATACGGTTACAACCACAATAATAATTAAGACATTTTTGGAAATTCTATCAAGTAATAGTTATTACCGTCTAACTATTTAAATTTTATTTATCTTTTGTACTTTGCAAGCACTCGCCATTCTGGGTGTACTATTTGTATATTTCACGTTTGTTAATTATTGGCAAAAATGGAACAACAGCAACAGCAAACTGATAACGATGATGCTACTGTATCATCAGCATCCCCTTTCCTAGGCTTTTCCAGCCCAGAATCTATGGAATTTACTGCAGGTGTATCACATCAAATAATACTAAGTAACGAAAGTAATTCATCAGGTGACACACCCAATAATCCTGACCCTATGGAAAACGATAGTAGACGTGTCCAACTAGGGATTTCCCACTCCGATCCTAATTTGCACAACTCTAGTGAAAGGAACAATGATCCAAACATTGATCCGAATCAGTACGGAATTTTAATACAACTTCTTACGCGAAGTATGGATAGCATCCTTAATGAAAGGTTTGATAAACTAGACACTAGATTTGATAAACAGGAGCAGAGTACAAAAGAATTAAACAGCAAAATCGATCAATTGTCTTCTGAGGTGACATCTACTCTGGAAAAACGGGCTAACCAAATCTCAGAACTTAATTCAAAAACGACACAATTGACCGAAAGTTTCAACGAATTGTCATGTCGTGTAAACACTCACGAAAATTCCTTTGTTAAATATCAAACAGTGACAAATTCCGAAATGCAGTCATGTAAAACCAAGTTGGATCAGGTCACGAACGCTCAGGCTCAAGTCAATGATCTAGTTCAGAATTTAGTGCAAAATCAAACCACCTCACAAAATAAAATTTCGATGGATATCGAAGGTATTACTCAACAAGTTAGCGTAGTATGCTTACAACAATTAGAAATGAAAGAAAAAATTTCCCATTTGGAGGAAAAAACAGAATCGCTTTCTTTAGAGTGTAACGCAAACATTGCAGAAAAATTAGTGCACGAATGTGGTATTTGCAACAAGCTCATTGAGCAAAGGGTAGAAACCGCTACAAAAGAGATTTTACACCAGGCCATGTCGCAGGTGCAAACCGAGACCAACACTTTAAAAAACCAAATTTCTCAGTTATTAACTCCCGATTCTAAGGTAGTTACTGTTCCGCCTACAACCCCACTCACAACGAGTTCACCGCCTAATTTCACTGTGCAGTTTGTTCCACAGTCTAACAGCGAATCACTTGCGAGCGAAAAACATCAAACAGAGCCGCTCTCAGTGATCGCACAAAACAGTAATTCTCAACCACCGTTGTGCCATGAAGTTTCACCAGGGAACAATAGTTCAGGCCCTATAGTGCCTGCCGGTATTGTTGACGGTAACATGATTAAACATGCCTATTTTCCAACGTTCAGTTCCGATGATACCCAAGCGGTGCACCCGATTGTTTTTATTAGGTCTTTTGACGGAATGTTTCCGCACAACTGGTCAGATGCGGAAAAGATTTTTTTTGTAAGTAATCTGTTGAGGGGGCGAGCATCCAGATGGGGAGCTGAAATAAAAAGGCAAAATTTAACTTTCAAGCAATTTGAAGAGGCTTTTCTGCAGGAATTCTGGTCAGAACATGAGCAAAAACAACTTCAACGTGAAGTTCACAATCCCGAACCATACAACCCTCGTAAAGAAACTTTGCGTCAATATTTTGAAAGATACCTGGACAAAACACTTTATTGGTCAAAACCGGCCGATCTTGCCGATGTGATTAACACCTTAAAAAGTCATTTACCCCTGCATTACCGGACACAATTAATTGGTGTTCTGGAAACTAACATCAAGAAATTTCTAGATTATTTGAATGAAGTAGACCTTGTGTTTAGAGGAGATTCAGGGAACACTCCACATATTTATAATGCTAATTCCAACTCTCGCCAAAACAATTGCCATAATTTCAATCAAAATAACAACAGCGGTAACATGTGGAATGCAAACCCGCTTCCTCAAAATCAGGGGCAAAAATCACAACAGCCCAACTTCACACAGTATTCGCAGCAATCTTGCGATCCCCGATTCCAAAATTCCAACTATTACAACAGTTTTGGTAATGGTCAATTTTACCGAAAAAGTAATAGTAATGGCAACAGACGCAATGGTAGTTTCAACAACAATCAGTACTCCAGAGGCAACAACAACCGTAACCGAAACAACAACAATCAAAACAGACGTCAGGATGGAAGATACAACCCTGGTTATTTTGAGAGAAATTCGCCATATCAGCAGAATAATTCAAATTGTCAAAATTCTAGAGTCAGTTATCCACCCCCGCAGTGGGGAAACCCGAACTATACACCACACAACTACAATTATATGTTTCCGAATGCACGACACTTTGTACCAACAAACAATGCTAATAATCAGGACTGCGGTAATCAAACTCCACCGAATACCAAACATGTCCATGAACAAAGGATAAATATTATTGAGGTAAGTGATGACCAAAATGCGTCGCCTAATAACTCGGCGGAAAACATGAGCAGACCGGCGTAAGCGCCCAACCCCCGGTCGAGAACGTGAGCACGGGCGCAAATAATCTTGCAAATTGTTTTTTGAGATTCCAAGACGGACACACTATGGAACATGACCTTCTTGCCGAGAATAATAAGTCTAGTAATAACGACAAAGTAAAGGTAACGGTTCAGGCAACTGCTGTTTCATCGTTAGAGAAATCGTGTGTTCGAAATTAATGATTTGGTATTGCTCACAACCCATCCCAAATCTACGAGGCTCAAACGTTTGCTTAAGAAATGGCAATTAGTTTACTCAGGTACATACCGGATCGTCGATATTCCTCACCCTGGATGTTGTTTATTAGCATACCCTACAACACAGAAAGTTAAAGGACTTTACGCCCACCACCACTTAAAGCAGTATGTAAAGTAAGAGAAAGAGAAAGGATGTGCTAGTTACAGCTAAAATGTTAGTGTTAATTGTTAGTCAATGAAAAGAATCATAACGCATTAAACTATAGCAAATCTACGTTAAACATTACATGCAATCCAAGAACTATTTAATCTACGTTATATTTACTATGCTACGAATAATTTGACTACTAGCCAAGGACAACGAAGTTAGCGACCAAACTTACTCTTTAAACAGGCATTTTCTAGAACAGGAAACTATGTACAAGAAAAACGATTTTATTATGTTAATAACTGTGATGAATTTGAGAGCCACCAGAATGCTATACTATACGCCAGCATGAGTGAATGATTGTGCTGAAATGAGCGTGAAAGAATGAATGTGAATTTTAGTTTATAAGGTAGTTTTTATGATGATGATGAGGATTTCGTTGTGTGTGAGCCAATGATGCCACCACGTAGTATTATATGATGATTTGCGATTTATATTGAAGCTGTTCTATGAGAAGAAAGGTGAATATTAATTATATGAAGCTGTATGAATGAAAACGATACGTGTGTATGAATACTGATAGATGTTAATGAGAAATGATTCGCCGTGTAGGCAATAAAAAAGGAGAAAGAAAAACTTATTTGGTATGTGCCCTATTTAAAAAACCATTATCTCACGCTTGGCATAAAGAGTTTGTTTGCTCTCCATCGTAACAAACGTAAATTTTGTACATAGGTCATTGTGGAGGAAAAATGTTTATCAGCCACAGCGAAATAAATAATCTGCTTACGTAGCGAATAAAAATTGCTGTCGTTATAGGATCTCATTCTTTACACAGGCTAATTGTGTAGTACCATGCATGCAGGCTGCCTTCGTAAGATTCGTATTCTACATTTACGAAGGTCGTGTTTAATGGTTACGAACTTATGAACTCACTAACATTAACACTATTTTAAAAAAATGTTTTTATCCTGTGAAGTAATTTAGGTGAAATCTAGCACTCATTACTTGATACTGTGAGGACATGGACATATGTATTTGTGTAAGTGGGATAGTATATCAGTTATGCAATTTTATGTCGTTCTGTCTGGACCAGAGTTAAGAAAATGCGACTCTCATAAAACAATTGCTAGGATACGAAGTCTCCCGCTCTCTGCTCATGTTCTCGAGCAGGAAACAAAAACTACACGACTACCGGTACGACGTACAATTCACGATTACAAGAAAACATACTTTAGTGTATGAGATTTTTCTTTCTCTTTCAGCAAAGTGGGTAAGTTTTTGAAGATTTGTGTGTGAAGCAGTACGACGCAGCTGTCTTCGTGGACACAGCGATTTTCTTGTCTTTATGGAAACTAAAGCGCATTCATTTTCCTTTACCTATAGGAAATTCATATATTTATTTTACTACGTGATACTCACTAAAGTACACCTCTTATGGAAGGATCCTATAGTCATTTATTAGTACGTTTACTGACCGAATTTTTTTCAGGAATATAAACTACCGTGTCATTAAGCGCGTATTTACCTAAACATGACTGATTCAACGAGTGAATTAAACCATATACGGTACTCACAATGATTCTTGCAAAAATCTTTGACTGATTTACAGGAAGTGATTGACAATGATCATTGAATTTCTTTTTGCTTAAACAGCAATTCGGATCAACTTTAAAGGATGAAACTGAATACAACATGAGTTGGCTTAAAGTCAGTGACACTTGCGCAATGGCGAAGTTTATGATGCATACGTTACGCAAACAGATGCACTATTCGTCGCACACATGTGTGAAAACACTACTGTATTGATGAAGATTTTGTAAATATGAATATAACCCAATCCTTCTATCTTGATCCTACTCCCACCTCCTTGCCCACTGCTGGACGATGGATAGTGGGGTAGTGAGGTTTTTGCACTATTCTTTTGTATATTTTGTCCATTCATAATTTGCAGCACTTAGGGTCTCTCGTCGAGTTTTGCAGAATTCTTGATGGCAGATGCCATATATTTCAATATTCTGTAAAGAAGGAGATAGTACTCCGTTAGTGCACATGCACAGCAAGAAATAGATGGCACAACCTGAATTTCGTGTACATAAATATGTCATGTCATGTCTAATTGTAAAATTTTGTAAATGTAAACAACTAGCAATCTCAATATAAATCTGAATTTTGTAAAGTTTCACAGGACACGACTAGCAAAACATGTCTAATTGTAAGTTTTTGAAGATGTAAACAACTAGTATTCTCTATATAAATATGAATTTTGGGAGAGTTTCACAGGTCACGACTAGCAAAGTATTTCAATGGCTATGTAGCAACTTAGCTACGAAGAAGTTCATTTGTATTATGTATATTGAATTTCATGTCTATAGTAGGTAATCATTTTATGTATATGTACATGTCCATTTTTTCTATGTAATTTTGAACTTGCCTATTCAAAACTTAAATGTCCTCTTGTGAAGGCTACACACAAAACAGTCTTACTATGTGCACCTAATATAAAAGGAGAAAAGATGCAAAGTGTAATTTTGCTCAAAAGTGAAGTGTCTGTGAAAATGTGTTCTCAGAAAGAACAGGACGTTGAACCTCCCTTCTGAACAGTGTAAAAAAAAATCAAATAGTGTTGATAAAGAGAAATCAACCAGTCAAGAGTAAAAATATGATAGAAAAGTGTTTTCCGTACAAAGTGATAAGTTTAATCTCAAATTCTACGATAAAGTGCAATGATGTGTATCACAGTGATCCCTACCTTGGAAAGTGCTTGGAAGTCTGCGTTGTACGGTCTTCGGATGCGGCTACCAGTACTGTCGCGTCCGTCGTAAGGGGTGGCGCCGTCAGACGTGTCACCGCCTATTATACCTCAACAGCGGACCCGAGCGCGAGGCTGTACGCAGTGCCGCGGTGCGTGGTGGATGGACCACTTTATCAAAATTACTGCACTCGTGCACGCACAGACACTCTTAAACACCAACAATACTGACATGAACTTTGTTGTCATCGACAACTTAAAACCAAATTGTATGACCTTTTGTGTTCTTTTGTCGTAAGCAGATTCATTACCTATTGTCCTGATGTGCAAACTGTAAAGTAAACAAAGTTGTGGTGCTGTGACTTTTACTGTGCTTCACACGACGCACCACACTGAACTGAGGCAAAGCATAGTGCTCACTGGTCGACACAATAAGAACTGTGAATACAGGGTAGTAGCTATTGTTTTAATAACAGGACTGCCAACGGTGCACGCATCTCTCTAAAAAAAATGAATCATCCATTGATCAATTTCAAAGTGGCTATTTTGTAATGTGCAACAATTTATGTATATTTACTTAAACTTTGTACTTTAGGCTATAATTCTTTATATATGTATGTACTTGTCGTATGTTTGAAAATGTTGTATAATGCTGGTGCAAACACTGCACAACCTTGTTCGTCAACTCAAATCTGGTACTGCCGCGAAGTTTGAAAAACTTACGCACCAGTGGAGGGGGCCGTGTGGCGATACCTGTAAGACACCACTAGCCCACGCCTCTCGTGGTGTGCGTTTAACCCCATTTAAATGACGCGCCAAGCGCGTGCCCAGCGGCTGTACGATTAATTAAATAATCGGCGTGCTAATCAGTTGAAATCTCTGGTCCAGAGGGACGTGAAGAGGCTGTGGTCCAGAGAGAGAGTAGAGTCAGTCGAGTCTAGTTCAGTCTTAAGAGTCAGTCGAGTCTTGTGCAGTCTTAAGAGTCAGTCGAGCTAGAAAGTGTCTTGTGAAACGATCATTCTGCAGATAATTTTAGTGTGATGATTTCTTTTATATGTGTTGTGTTGTCTTCTTCGATGAGTAAAAAAAAAAATATAGGTAAAATAAATTTTTGTGATGTCCATCAATAAGTTCATTCCAGTAAAAATAGAACCACTTCCCTTCACCTTTATTCACCCTTTTTTCTTTCTTTCCTTACAACAAAACAAAAAAAAATTATTAACACCCACCCTTTTTTTTTTAATTCCGGACATCACACTATTTAGGAGGTCAATTGTAGTTACCAGTTCCAACTTTTGGGTAGTTCACAATTTTGGACATTTTTGCAGTAAATCTGTGGACTATGTTTTTGTAGGATTTCTAGATGTCTTATTGACCTCAGAACCACTACAAAAAACTAATAAATATTGTAGTTACAGCTTTAAAATTTTTCCCTTTTTCATAGTAATGAAGACAGTAATACCATATCCTATAATACTTTAGTGCACACTCGTGTTGTTAGAACGACATAAGTAACGAAATATGGAATGGTTGGACTTGGTAAATGGAGTTAACCTATATAGGTCAGTTCCAGTTACTGTTTCCAGTATTTGTTAGACCCTACTTTTTGTCAATTTGCGTACTTGTATACTCGTCACTTTAAATTTAACAGTTCGTATTAAAAGTTAACATGACTTCACCATGTGCTATACTGTACTGGATGTAAAGGTCGTCTGTGCTTTTCTTACTCTCTTAAATTACGCTAATAATTTATTTCAGACATGTATATTTCTCTTCTTCCGTTCATATTTCTTTTCTTTGCCTTTAATTCTTGTCCATATTAATTGTGGCCAACTAATTAATGACATGGACTGTATTCGTAATTTTATCGTATGCTACATGCGTTTATTAACGAATATGATCAGTTGCTTTCAAAGATTGTCTCTATGTAGCGTCTCTGATGTCATTGATCAGAGCTGATGAGTGGAACTGGACACTATAATTGACCCGCATTCCCAATAGAAAACAAAGTGGAACAATATTTTCTGCCATTGATGAGATTGTGACACCACTGTTTCGTCAAAACGTTTTGCTACACGAAAAATCAATGTTTCGTCAAAAACAGAAAAATCTGTTAATGCAAATTGCGCACATAATCGGTGTGGTTTTTCTATTTGGTTAAGTGTATTATGGCACTATCTGCTAAGTAAGACGAAATAGTCCGTTTCGCTACTGCAGCAATTGTAACATATACACTAGATAAACAAGACTATTTTTCTACAAATCGTCATTTTAATGCCCCTGATTTACATAAAAAACATGACGGAATTTACGAAGTACTGAAATCAAATGCATATTACTATAAATAAACAGTATTCAAGAAAATAAAGAAACAGTCTCACCTGTCCGTCATATGCTCCAGTTTCTCATATACAAGATTGAAAACATGAAGCACAGCTTCCTTTAATAAGCGAAATTTGGAATAGGCGTCGTCTCATTTTCTTCTCCTTTCTTAATCTCACGAACACTTTTCAGACAAAATATCGCCATCGCTCTCTGCATCTGTCACTACTCCTGCCATCTTGAAAACGTATTCCCCGGTTAAGCTCGTTAACCTGTCAGAAATTGCCGATTAAGTTATCCCGAGTTTATTCTCCGGTTAGGCGTTATGCCGGTTTTGTACGATGCGTTTCTCGCGCTATTCCGAGAATAGCGCTTAACCGGTTGCTACCCGGAGAGTGTACAACCGGCACTCAGTGAATAGAATTTCTTAGTTATCTCAACTATGAACGAACAAATGTATTGTTGAACACAACAAATAATTTATTAAACATCAAAATACTTGTAGGCATTATGTAGCTCCATTCTATTAATGAAAGACTCGTTCGTATTCTGAATGCTCGACTTTATTGTGAAGCAATGAGCCAGACATTAACATAGAACATCTAAGACAAAAACAAACAAAACGCAAAGAGTAAATGATTATGTGCACACTAGAGTCTTTGCCGCTGCCCCTGAACTGTGCACACGCAACTATTCGTCTGCATGCTCCCACATACTTGCAAGGAGGACAGATTAATACACACTTAACACACGTTGAAGAAGTTCATAAATAGTCATTTCACTGGAATTGATTGATTAATCGATATTATGGTCACCACAGTAGCACAGTCTAGCATAACAGTTGCGACACTCACTGCTGTAAAACGTGTTACCGTTTGACAACTGGAGTGACACTAGGGCTCCAAGCGGCGAGAAAGAAGAACGTCAGATGCGGCGTAAGCATAATGTTTGGTTTGCATCCCTTTCCTACTTGATTTACGAAATATGTAAATGATTTTTTGCCTCCAAGATTTGTGTAATTTCAGAAAACATAGATGTTTCTAAGAGCGATCCTACAATAAGCGCAAGTAGGGGTAAAATCATGAATCCAATGGCAAGCTACAACACATTCGTGAAGAAACACTTGTGATGTTGGATAGACTGCAGCTTACCATGTTGACATAAAAGGAATACAAACACACAGATCCACACTTAAGATGCACAGACATGTACCTATATGCGCAAAAGGGATGGGAGCCTCATTTGTCGTTCCTTGGTCTACTATGTTTTAGTCATTGTTTCCTGTTGCCACAAGTACGATCTTCATTTTTATATTATTGTAAGAGGGACAAGCAACTGCCAGAGAGTGGGAGAAATATGCTGTGCCTGTAAGCCACAAGTCCTCAAAGCTAATAACAATGTCAGAAGTGCTGTCATATGTTAAATGTGCCATTAGAGACTTTTTTATCCAATGACATATTCCCTAGTTTGTCAGTATCGGAGAAATGTTGTATCTTCTGCTTTAAATGTCGGAATACGTTGTTACTCATCCAACATTTAATTCGTATGACTTCCACATACCTCTGTAATGTACGCACTGATAGAAACATAAAACATCTCGACAAAACCAGTATGCCTGAGTGCTGTAACATAATAAATTAGAAGCAAACACCTTATTTTCGTCCTTACAACTTGCAGCACATCTCTGCTTCAATGGCATGCTAATCTGCTTAAAAACAAGTCAAGGCAACAAAATCGAGTCGAAGTGTCCCGACTGTTACGTTAGACTGTGACAGTAGTATCTGATCAATGTGTAGCCCAAGAGTAGAAATATTTCTGTTTATATACTTTTTATGCAGTCGTCATTAAGAAATAGAAAGCTGAAGTTAATTTCGTCCAGTTAGTATTCGAGTTCATTAGGATTGCTTCAGAAAGAAAGATACATAGCTTATTTTTTCTACACAGAGATACAATACAGGCCAATCCACATTGGCTTTCACGGCACCTTCACATAATGGTACCATCATGTCAAGTTGTATTCACATTGTCCGTCACATCACGGCACTTCAAAGCAATTCAAGATGCATGATGTCAACTCGCTTAACTGTCCTCAACTATCTTCCTGCGGGAATTGCGATCTTCTCAAGATGACTTTCAGTTATCTTCACATGCGGTAGCATATATACATGAATGCTGGAGTCCACATTTGTACAAAAAAGGTGTTTATTGGACTTTAAATTGTTTGCAGCTAGCAGGGATAGCCTGTCATTAGACAAGGAAGACAGAAGTGCAAAACAACGCAGAAAAGGTGTTGGATACGAAAATATTCATTATGTGGTACAGAAGTGGAATTTCACACACTATACAAGGAGCTCAAGGAAGAGGAATCTGCATTTTATATTGTACAAAGTTGAAGCGCGAGTCTTTTCATTTCTTACACTAGATTGTACCCAGAATTACTAAAAGGAACACTGGGTTACAATCTGCCACCACATCCCTTGAAAAATTGGTTCGATTAAGTTAAGTTAATAGTGAAATGCAAATTTTTGTCCAATAGTCATGTCTCCCTCAATACCTATCCCTTCGAGATTTGTGGGTTTTGATTGTATCCTGTATTTGGCATTGAACAGTTAGAGTGCCTTATTTTTACTGAGGTTAGCTAGTGGAACCACATAAATATTGGCCACTTATATTTACAAAATTGTTTAGCACATAATCCAAAGAGCTACTGAACAACAAATAAGCCTTCCACAAATACATAATTTAAACTAACAACACCAAATTACTAGATGTAGATTCACAAAAAAAGCATTTTGCAACTGTTGCAGCATCTGAAAGTTTTAGTCCATTTCTTTATAAAACACTACAATTGCCTGACAACATACAAATAAATTCCACATACTGACGAATCTGATTCTACCTACAAGACTTATTTCACTTCAAGTTTGCAGCTGTATTGCCATACATTTCACTGTAAAATATTAAACATGGTAATGGTATACATAAAAGCCACTTTATTAATGTAGTAGGGGGCAAGTAATTTATTATGCTCATGTACTGTACAGATGACTGTCTCACTACTTCAGTGCTACAGCCCTAGGTGAGCTTTCGCTTCTTCAGTGATCTTCCTCCACACTTCTCAGTTATTTGCTGCTCTTTTCCACCCCCAGTCTCCCATAAGGGTGAGATCCACTATCAAGTCGTCGATCCATCTTCTTCTAGGTCTCCCTTTTCACCTAGTGAATGGATAACATCTTTCATCATTTTCTTTGAAGTTCTATCCTCAAGCCTTTCTCTCCAAGTGTCCTAGCCATCGTATTCGCTATGATTTCACAAATTTTACTGTGTCCTGTCCTTGTATTAACTCTTGTAATTCGGCACTGTAGCATGTTCTTCAGCCAACTTCCTCCCTTATTGGTCCATAGACTTTGCGTAGTATTTTCTGCTCAATGGTTCTTAGTGCATTTTTTCATGTTCTGTCAACGTCCATACCTCTGACCCATATGTGATAACTGGGCGGACTAAGTAATTATATATTAGCAGTTTTGTTTTTCTTGTAACAAGGCTATTTCTAAAAAGTTACATATTTGCAAAGTAAGTTCTGTTTCCTGCTTGTATTCTTTCCCTTATAGCCTTTCCAATACTGTTATCATTTGTTATTAGGGCTCCCAAGTAGTTAAAAGAGGACACTCCTTTGAAGCATTTCCCATTGATGTTTAGGTTTTTAGGGATTCTTCTGGCCTTAGATTGTGATAGTACCATATATTTTGTTTTATTTTCATTTACTATGAGGCCAATTTTTAAGGATTCTTCCTCCATTGCCCAGTATATTTCTTGGAATGCACATATCTGGCTAGTTTTCATAAATATGCTGCCTCTTTTGTTGATTTTATTTACTACACTATGCAGGGCTATACTGAATAGGACAGTGGAGAGACTATCACCTTGCTTCACATCTTTATTTAAGTCAAAACTTTCACTTGTTCGCTAAGGACCTTCACTTTTGCTCTTCTCTCTGTCATTGTCATACTGATTAGTCTGTTTAGTTTAGCACATACACAACTTCTTCCGGTACTCTGTGTAGTTCTTGCCGATTTATGCTGTCAAGGGCTTGTTTGAAGTCGATGAATGGGAAATGCAGATCTATGCCATATTCATAGAACTTGTCCATCATTGGTCTTATCACAATTGTTCCTCTGTCTGATCGAAAGCCACACTGATATTCCTCTAGTATGCCTTCTGCACACTTCTGTATCCTTTCATTTAATATACTTATGAATATCTTATAAGCTGTGCTTAGAAATGTTATACCTCTATAGTTTTTACATGCTGTTCTGTCCCCTTTCTTATAAATGGGAATTATTATTCCAGTTTTCCAATTATCTGGCATGGTTTCTGTTTTCCAGATATCTGATATTAATATCTGCAGTCCATTTATTACACACTCACCACCAGTTTTTATTAATTCAGCGATTATGCTATCTTCCCCAGGGACTTGATTGTTTTTTGACTTGGCACAGCCTGGGAGACCTCTTGTAGTGTTGGCTTCCTTGCCTCATTGATATCATTGTCTACTTCTAGCTCCACTTTTTCTTCCTGTGTGTCTGTTTCTTCATCTTCTAGGCTGATGCACAGTGTACCTATGAAATAATCTTCCCACTATCTGTTCATCTTCGCTTATCGTTTCCCCATCTTTACTGTAACAGGAGATTGTTTTTGATTGGAATCTATTCTTCATATTGCCTACAGCATGACAGAACGTTCGTATTTCACTCTGTTCCTTTAACTCTTCTAGTTCATGAAATTTCTTTAGTCCATTCTCTTTCCTTTCTGTTGCACAGTCTGTTGGCTCTTCTCCTTAATTCTCTATATTGTTCCACATTATTTCTGGTTTGTCTCTATAGCACTTTTTTTTTTGCCCTGTTCGTTTCCTCTATTGCTGACCTGCAACCTTCATCAAATCATTCCTGGGTTCTTCTATTCCTTCTTATGCCTATTATTTCCTGTGCGGCATCTTTAATGGCTTTTTCAGTCTGTTCCATCTTTCGTCTACTCCTGCTGTAGTCTCTTCATCGCTCAACTTTCTGCTTAGTGTTACTTGGTATTTTTTTTACTTCATCAGGGTTTTACAGTTTGTCTGTATTCCATTTAATCATCTTTCCTATTCTGTTACCATTTGTTAGCGACAGTTTCTCTCTCAAGACTGATTTTATCACAAAGTGGTCTGAGTCACAATTTGGTCCTTTGCAGCTCAGAACATCCATAACTGACGTGGAGTGGCGTGCAATCACTAAAATATGGTCAAATTGATTGACTACTCCATTAAAAAAAATGCAGATTTCCAAGTACCCAGATGGATCCACTTGTATGGGAAGCAGGTAATTTCAATAATCATGCTATTTGTTTCTGAAAATTGGTGTAGTAAGTCTCCATTCTCGTTGTTTTCTTCATGTAGTGAATATTTTCCAGAAACTCTATTTGGATGCTCATTCCTTCCTATTTTTGCATTAAAATATCGTATTACTAGCATCAGGTCATATTTAGCTACTGCGCAGTATACTTTTTCCAAGTCTTCGTAGAACTGTTATTTAATTATATCCTGTTTTTTTTATCTGTTGGTGTGTGTGCATTCACAATTGACATATTCCTATATTTCCCTCACAGTCTGAGTCTACATATGCTTTCATTTATGGGTTCAAATTCTAGGAGGCTTTTCCTAACTTCCCTAGTTATTATAAAGTCTGTTCCATGTTGGCCTGTTCTTTCTTCTGGTTCACTATATATCAGTGATTACTGAGGTTTACATAGGAGCCCATTCCCTTGCCTTCTTATTTCCTGAAGCTCTACGACATCATATTTAAATTTTAAAATTTCTTCAGCTATGTCTTTCATTTTTCCAACCTGAAACATTGTCCTCACATTCCATATGCTACAGTCACATACTTTATCCGTTGCCTTTGCCAGGGTCATGACATATGTTTTCCATCCATATTTGTTGAATATATATATATATATATATATATATATATATATATATATATATATATATATATATATATATATATATATATATTTCAACAAAAGCCTCGGAAACAGTATGGGGTTATTAGCCCCATGCCCAACCCCCAACCTGCAGGACCAGGATTACTTCAATTAAGCCTCCGTAATTTCCTATAAATTTTAAAAAAATGAATAGCGAAACGAAACATTTTATAACAAGGAACAAACAACAGACAACTGATATCAACCACAAAACCTATGATGAAACGAAATACGGAGAGCTGCGCATGGCCATATACTGGGAAGAAATGAGCTTGGGGGTCACATGATCAATAATGGATGGATGACATCAGCTGTCCATACTTTTATTACTGAGAAATCTTGACGTTGCTGTAACGTCACGTAACAGGATGGGCAGTCAGTGCGAAAGCTACTATTTGAAACGATTTTTTTTTTATGTACCATGACATGGCGTGACGACAAGTGTGAATTGGCCTTAGTTAGATTGAGGCTAATGTATTTTCTTAAAGTACTTTAAATGTGCTTTTCATACTGTGTTCTTAGGCTTTCTGATTTGATCAGGTCCAACATGTGTCATGTATTGTCAGCACTGTGTGTTTTCCTGATCTAATTTATAAACATGAGCCACACCTCTAACTTGTCAGAGTAGAACAATGTATAATTGGCCAGAGACGTACTTTGCTGGTGAGTTAAGTTTTTGCCTGCCAAGCTCCTGTGCATATCCAAGCATTTACAAGAAGTATACAGTTGTAGAAGAAGGTAATGTCCACAATGTAAACTAGCTATTTAAGTGAATTTAGAAACGAACACAGCACACTACCGCACCAAATTATTATGAAGGGACTATTCTACTACGATATTATTGCACTTAACCTCCCGTGGCCGGTATCGGAAGCACGCTGTGCCTCTACGGGAAACAAATACAGTGGTGACTAAGGAAAATGCAAGACATTGTTATCAAGATAGTTTTCCATATTCTATCAAGTGTTTCAGCGTGCCATCGTTAAATATCATGACAAAAACTCGCAATAGGCAAAGCGAAGGATCCTCACGCCAAGCTTGACGTTGACTAAGAATACCGCATGAGTTTACCTATCGATCTCTTGTGTCTATCAGCATTTTGCCGTCGAGAAGTTGGTAACAACTGAATTATTTGCTATCTGCGGCGAGAATAAGCTCTTTGCTTCCGCCGTGAAAAGTGTTGGATATAGATTGTTTTAGGTACACGAGGTTGTAGAGAAGGTATCGTTATAAATCGAGATATTATATGTTTAATTGTGTTAAACAATTTCTTTAACAGTGCCAACGATTGTTATTAGCAATGATGGAATGAAATTGAAATGTATAGTTGTTGTTTACTCTGCTTAAGTAGCCTGATGTTTGCAGATGGCGAGAAGGTACGAGCTATGTGTCGGACTACGCAAGGGACACCGGACGACAAGAATACGCATGGGAAAAACTAAGCAAGATAAGAGACCAATACGACCTTCAAGGCTGAAAGGTGTAAGTACAAACTTATATGGTATTTGATCTCCATGTTTCTGCGTTAATAACTCGATTTAATTATTCTGCTCCCACCCAAATTGTGACCAAAAGCTTGGGAAAGTCTACGCTCTTTACCTTGCAGATGTTTAAGTTTTTCCGCACGGTGCGATCCATATTGTCAGAATTGTCCGCAATTCGTTGGAGAGGGCTCTTGGGGGTTGTATATGCCACATTTTTGCTGGAAACTCTCGTCAAACTACTTAATGCTACAATTTCCTTTAAAGCTGTCTTGGTCTGCCGTGTTTGTTTCCAGGACTGTCCACAAATGGTAGTACAGAGTGCTATGTGTGTTTGTGTTGTGATGGTAGGCCACTTGTATTGGGTTTCCTGTGAACTCATTTTAATGTTTTAAAGCGTTTCTGGTGTTTCATGTAGGAATACATCAGTATTTATTTATGGGGAGTTAAATACTTTCTTTTGTAAATATTCTTGTATGTATGGTTGTAGGTTGCGTTCAATTAAAAGTCTGAAGGAAACTTATTTTTTCTGCTGCTTCAGAAACTAGTCATTACACTTAATTCTCAGTGAGAATTTTTATGGGTTTTGACTTATTTCGCGTGCATCTGCAAAATTTAAGTCCCATATTGTTGTTAAGCAATCACGTTTCGGTTTGTAGTTGCCTGTGACTATGGGTCTTACAACTTTCAGTGTAGGCTGAATCAAGCCTAAAATGTCACACTATTATGATAATCTTATACATGAAGGTGAATTAACTTCTGTACTAAATTAGTTGGGCGAAGAAGAATATTAAATATTATTTATTGGATTTGAGTGATATTAATTGCTGCTTTGATATCTTTTGGTGTGTCTTCAGTTTGTTAGTCTGTGAATCTAACGGATTTTAAAGCAAAAAAATGCTGGTATTGGTGACATTGATCTGTAGCATGGCCCATTCAAAAAAATCCTCACTGATATCCCATTAGTCTCCACATGAATGTTGTTTAGGTTAGTTGCTTTCTTTAGCTAGACGGCAGTTAACCTATACAACTTGTTTATGTGCAACTGCAGAAGAAAGATGCCTGAAAGCAAAGAAAACATGTATAACCTAGTCACCACATTGTTTACGTTTGTGAGACATTTCCTATGTCACTGGTCAGAGTTCATGACTAGTGTTGGATATTCCTGTTTCTCTGAGTAATAACATTCAAACTCAGTTGAGCTGCAGTATATTTTTATAGAGGTGAAATCAAATTTGTAACATGAAGTCTTACATAGTTTTGTGGGCAGTGTAATTAAACAGTTTGTAACCGATTGTGGTGGAAGTTACAATGGCCTATGCTTACATCTGCAGTAATTTCCCTGTAGTGAAATTTTCTTGCTCATTTGTATTGCTGTATCGCACTTTTTATTGATCTTCTCTATTAGGCCTTTATACAATGTGATGCGCAGTTTATCCATCCCTGCAATCATTTGGGGTAGTGTCATTAAAATGAGTTATGGTCTTTAGTCAGACGTTATGTAAAGTGTATAACATGAACATGTCATAAATAGTAGTGGTTACAAATTTGCATTTTCAATATTAATTGCCTTCTTGAGCTGTGTATGGAGTCAGAGGATTTGAAAATTCTTTTGGTTTACGTGGTAACTTTAAGAGTTGTCATACCACAGGTTCATTCTGAGGGGGAAACTAAGACATAAATTTAGTAAAAAAAAATTGGTTTTCTATTTTGTCATTTTATTGCTTAAACTCAAGAATTATTCTCTTCTTCTGCTCATATCAGTTCTATCTTCACCTTGTTGATTTATTTTGTATGACACAATTGTCACTAGCCATTACAGTAATCACATCGCCAATGTTTCTGCACCTTTTCTTCTGCACATTACACCCCTGTAGTTAACTGATCAAGGAGGCTTTTCTGAGTTCGTTTGTGCGTGTTACTTCTTCCTGTTTCCTTTTCTCCTGATCAAAAGCAGATTTATTTTCATAAGATTAGTATTCAGTTTTCTACCTTACTCCTCCATTCCCCATTGTCAATACATTTATCAGCATCCCTGTTCTTTTGTTGTAACTTTAAAAGTGAGCTAATATAATGTTCACTGTCTTGCAATGTTCTGGTGTGATAATGGGTGGCAATGGGTCGTATCAGTAAGAAAAACATTCTCCAGAGAGGATTCTCGGAGCAAAAGAACTTTCCCTGAGAAAGTTCTCAGTTTTGTTTTAACAAAAAATTTGAAATATATTCTCTGAAGTTCCTTTTCACTGCCTCCTCTCCGCCTTGGGAAGGTGCTCTGTGTGGCGTCTGCCCTGTTTGGCACAGAATGAACTCATATTGTTAAATTTCATTCAATGCACTCAAACAGGCAAACTATTCAGTGTACACATATGGAACTAGAAGAGTTGCACTATGTTTCACTTATACTTTTATTTGTGGCAACAAATTACAACTATTACGGACAGTTGACAAATGCATTTTCTTGCAGTGTTACTGGGTTTTTGATGTGAGGGAAACTTTGCTATTGAAGTAAGGTGAACATTTTGTGTGAGCAAATTCTTAAAAGATTGACATTTTCATCTACTCCAAGCTGGAACTATCAGCTTTCTAATGCAAGATAAGTTTGTTTGAATATGATGGATAATGGTCTGCTTGGACGTAAAGTACGCAAGTGGTTGCCTGCACAGTTCGTTAAGAGAAGCAGATAGCTAGGTTTGTAATAAGCCAGTTATTAATCTTATGATCCATGTACTTATTTCTAACGTAATGTAATTTATACTCTGAAGTAGTGATGATGAACATCTGGAAATGTCAGTGACAGTTTTTAGGTGTATACCCAAGTCTTCTTGTATTTATGTCTGAAAATTTGGGTGTGCTAAATAGCAATAGAAATGTTTTAATTTTCACTTTGTGACATAGGTTGCTCCTTCCCCTTCCAAAGATTTTTTGGAAGTATCTTATGATCTATTCTCTCTCCAGTATTTCTTCGTTATGTATATCTGTTTTTGCATTTCAGATTACATGAATTCTGCCATTATTACTAAAATGTAGGAAAAACTTAACCTCAGCAGAACTTATTCAGCTTGAAGTGTGCTATAGAGCTCACTGCAGAAAACTGAGAATGTTCTCTGCTTGTGAGAAGCTCCTCTAGTTTTATTCATACAAAATCGGACTATGTTCTTTGTTATGAGCAACTTCGCCTGCCCTTCTACTCGTGCTGAGAACATTCTCATTTGAAGTATAGCCTATTCTCCAACTTGTTTCATTCATACGAATCTGAGAACGCTCTCTGGAATTTTGAGTATAAAGTACATTTTCCATTTTATTCACATAACGAAGTGTAAAGTTTGCTCAGGAGCTAAGATATACTGTTCATTTGCTTGCCTTAATTCTTCACACTTGCCAAATTCTGGTTATACTTGTTTCTCGAGGTGTTATTGCTGTTGAGAGTAGATTCCAATATCTTGAAGTAATTATGATGCTTCTCTGGAACAACATGTAATATATTGTACTCTCATTTAGTGTGATTGTGCATAACACTTTGCTTTTTACTCTGGACATCAGAAATATATTAATGAGGTCAACAGATCCCAGTTTTATGTTTTTCTCTTGTCCTGTGGCATTGAGATTGTCACAGTCATTGGATTGTCACGACCATTTTTCCATGGTTCAAATATCTCCAAGGTGGGACCCAATGACACAGAATAAACTGGCCAGCCAGCAGGTACTGCAAACATTGTAAGATAGTTATCATTGTTCCAGCTTGCAGGTGCGCTCTGTCCATCCACTCTAGAATATGTGCACATAAATAAAATGCTCGAGAGGTTATACCAGTTCATTGCTTAACACTTTGGAGGCTTGCCACTTAGTAGAATATTGGGCCTGGGAAACAGGCTGTTTATGCCGGTATTTAGTGTTACTGGCACATATAATTTATGTATCTTGTAGAGTAGGCTAATACATATTAAGAAAGACCAGGCTTAAAGATTAATTTTTTGCATTTACTTTTGTTCTTTGATAGTTTCAGATTTTAAAATAGACATAAAATATAATCATCCTTCTAAGAAAAAGTATGGATTGAGTTACTCAGCAACATGGCTCATGTTTCATTCAAAATACTTCCAAAAATTTATAATAGAAGACACCACTAGTCAAGGCAAGAATTTCGTACTTTTCTCATACAAAATGACTCCAGTTTTCGAGCAATAGGTGGCTTACATATGGAGACAATTGTGGCTCTACCTGCATTTGGAGTGGTCTTTTTAAGTTGGGGCCCAGCTATGCTTGTACTGGTGCCTGGAAGTGTTAAATAAACTATTTATGGTGACAGTCATCATTTGTCAGATTGTAGGTGCATGTGCAACACACAAGTTCATCACAGTGCTTCATGCATTACAGTACCTTTATTCCTTATCTCATAATTAACTTTTTTTTTTTTAGAAGAAACATGAGAAGTTCTGGTGACATTCTAAGATAATTAAAAGAACTTCTTGAATCTTCCATCGGAAATTTTCATCAAGGATGCTGAGCAATCTAGCTGACGTCTTTTCTTCATCCAGTCACGAATCGAAACACGTTTCTTATTTTTTTCTTATGCAGCGATTCCACACAAGCTTTAACTCAATCACAACTGGTGTGACATGGAGCTGCCAAAACTTTCATTTCATACCTGACTCAGGGACCCACAAAACAACACTGAAGTGTATACTGGTTTCGCTGTGTCCTCAGTCATATATGAAACGACTTGCATGCAAGTAATTCTGCTCAACGAGTGGCACAACCCAGTGTTCTTTAAACTAGGCTTAAAGTAATGAATATACAACATTGAAGCCAAATGTGGCCAACATTGTCACACACGTGTAACTTTATTGCATAGTGTTGAGAATGTCAAATCAAATTTCAGCCATTTCATTTATTTTATTGGACTACCAGTTTAGGCAATTTATTAAGTCATCTTCAGGCCCCTTGACCAATATGCTGGAAGAGTCCGATATTGGTCCTGGTCAAAATAGGGGCCACCATTCAAGGACTGATACCTCTAGATTTCTTCTTGATGCAGTGATCACTTCAATCATCATCAACAGAAATCTGCAGGTACCAGTCTATGAATGTTGGCCCCTATTTTGACTGGAATAGAGGTTGGAATCTTCCTACATGTTCGTTAGGGGGCCTGAAGATGGTGTAATAAATCACTGAAACCAGTAGCCCTATAAAACAAGTGTTTGGAAATTAGATGGCTGGAAGGTATTTGATTTTATATTCTGTACTGAACAGCAGTCCTGCAACCATCTCTGAAAAGATGGAAGTGTGGAGACTTACTGTGTAGTTTCCTGTCTCGTAGTACTGAAGTATGGTACGTCAACACTCATTTTGTAAATTATTATTATAGTGGAAAGCCTTCTGAAATAAGTTACATATCTGACTTGCAAGAAGTGAAACATGTAAAGAATCAAAGGCTTAGAAACAAAGCAAATTTTTAAGAATGTTTTGAAAGTGTTAAAGAATGCCGTGAAGCCACTCTACATCATTAAGGCTAAATCTACGGAAATACAGTTGGTGGTTTATCAGGAGCTATTCTAACCTTTTCAGTAAACAACTGTTTTGTGTTCTGGCCTCTATGGGTTTTGTGATTTACTTCCAGTTGTAAAGCTTCTCTGTAATGTCAGTATCGTGGCATTGTTCTGTTGTATGAACAAGTCACATTCACAGTGTACATTTGATTTTCTCTTGTATGTTTCAGATTCAGACAAAACACACAAAATTTGTTAGAGATTTGATTAGAGAAGTGTGCGGGCATGCCCCATATGAAAAGAGAGCGATGGAATTGCTGAAGGTATCAAAGGATAAGCGGGCCTTGAAATACCTTAAGAGAAGGGTAAGTGTGTGTGACATTTAAAAATGCTGTGATGAGCAAATCACTTGTGACATTTAAACAATGCATGTATTAGTACTCTTGAAATATTTGATTTGAATGTGTGTTTGAAGTAATTCTACTTTCCTAAACTGATTAAAGTAATTGGCAAAAGATCCAGTAATTGATAAATCTATTTGAAACTTTTCAGCTTGGCACACACATTCGTGCAAAAAGGAAGCGAGAAGAATTGAGCAACATCCTTACACAGATGAGGAAAGCCCAAGCACAGGCAAAATAACTGTTTTGACTGAGTTAATGTATTGATACCTACATAATAAAATTTCTTAAAATATTGGTCTACATATTTCATTCAGTTTCATTTCAGACTAACTCTTCAAGAATTCCATAACCATTAGCAAATAACAAAGTGATAGTGGCTACGATGGCTGTCACACAGTCGTCCTTTCACTGTTGGCATATAGTTCTGCTTATCTTGGTGCCAGTTACCATGGAGTAGCTGCAAAGGATGGGCAGTTGTGGCCAGTAACAGAATTACTGTGATCTATCTTTTGGGGTTTTCTGGGTCATTTAATTTATGCAATAATGTTTCAAAATGTGCTGCTGTTGACCAAAGAATGAGAAGGCCTTTTATAATCTTGCACAAGGAACTCACTGTATGATAAGAGTATTGTTAGAGATAATTCAGTAATAAACTCTAGAACTGTTGCAGCAGCCTTATTACACATGTAATGTCAAACTTATGTGCAACTTAACCAACTGCATTTGTGGTAGTCACCTTGTTATTTTGATCCAGGCAAACTGCTTAACAATCCTTCAGATTGCACATGCATTAAGTAAACTGGCACAGGAAAGCTACTTTGCAGTGCAAGATACTTTGGTAATAAGTATGAAAATGAAAATGTTTCCTAAACTACTTGAATTCAACAATAAACCTTCAGGGAGATTAATTGAAACACACTTGTGCCTTGACATGTAACAGAAAATGTTGGAAAAATTACTACAAATTTAAAGAGTGGGTTTGCATACTTCCAAAGCAAAACATCCACTGCTCAATACAGTATGGAAAGTGAGACAGAGGTATGAGTAGCCACTGTTAGATCCCTAATACACACAAAGGGAGAATTAACTCGGTGAGTATGACCTAGACAAATTCTTATTCTGTCTTAAAGTTAACTATTTACAAAGGACTGACCCAAAATCAGTGTGAAATTACTGACAACACGTTTGGCCTCTGTCAACTGTTTTTGAGAAATGTTCTTAGTTCAGAAAATAATGCACAGCTAATTTGATTTCAATTATGTTTGCGATAGCATAAAAAGTTATAAATTTCAAGGTTGGTTTGACAACCAGTGCTTTAATAGACAGTCTCCTTGAGGCTGCACTCACAGTGAAACAGACACCGGTGGATTCTGCTGACAAAATGTTTAGCATAGTGTTTCGTGTTGCAGATAAAATTCAGAAGGGAGGTCCTATTGAATAATTAATTTGCAAAGTAGATCTTTTGAATTTCTGGAAGTTGGCGCTTATCATTAACTTTTGATAAGTTCCCGAAAAGTTTTCAGTATTTGCACATATTTATCGTTAACATGGTTTCTTATAAACTAATGTATGTTCTGAAACTTCCTGGCAGATTAAAAGTGTGTGCCCAACCAAGACTCGAACTCGGGACCTTTGCCTTTCGCGGACAAGTGCTCTACCATCTGAGCTGCCGAAGCACGACGCACGCCCTGTCTCACAGCTTTACTTCTGCCAGTATTTCGTCTCCTACCTTCCAAACTTTACAGAAGATCTCCTGCGAACAGTTTTAATCTACCAGGAAGTTCCATATCGGTGCATACTCCGCTGCGGAGTGAAAATCTCATTCTGGAATGTATGTTCTGTTCGATTCAGAATTAGTAAAGAAGAAATTACATAATTTTATTAAATAAATTTCACTTTCATTAGTCCCATGTTTTTGTATCACAGAACCTCTAGTTTTCATTCACTGGGCTGGTTGTTTGATTTGCTTTCACCCAGTTTAAAAAGATCGCTTCTTTTTAATTTGTGAGAATATTTGGTATTTATTAAAATTTCTGTATTAGATTTTTAGAATTTTTTAAATCTATTTTTATGAAGCAGTGTCAAAATAACATACTCATTTCACTGCAATCACAATTTACAACATGAAAGAAATGGGTAAACCATGCTACAAGTAAGGATGATTTTTTTATCCTAAGCAAGGCACAGAGCTACAGCCCTGCCAAACCTAGCCTTCACTTCTGAATGATGTGAGGGGTCTCCCAAAATAACACTTTTCCCAGTTGGATAACTGGACTAGGTTGGACACATGCAAGTCACCAAAAAGGTGTCCAGTTGAAAGACATGCCCCAGGTCAGTGAGCCACATGAAATTATTGCTGCTACTACTACTACTACTACTACTACTACTACTACTACACTTCCTCCTGAGATCACAATCGCTTGAGCAAGACTTTGTGGCCCCCTGGGGGCCATTTCCCACAGGTTGAAAAAAAGGGCCTCGCTGCAATGGAGCACTTCCTTTCATGCCGATCACCTGCCACCCTACCTAAAACCTCTTTCCTCATTACCTTAGCCAGCTTCATCCTGACCCACAACTTCTTCACTTTTGAAGGCCAGACATACCAACAATTAAAGGGAACAGCCACTGGTACCAGGATGGCCCCCTCGTACACCAACCTATTCATGGGTCTCTTAGAGGAAGCCTTCTTGGTTACCCAGGCCTACCAGCCCAAAGTTTGGTACAGATTTATTGATGACATCTTCATGATCTGGACTCACAGTGAAGAAGAACTCCAGAATTTCCTCTCCAACCTCAAATCCTTTGGTTCCATCAGATTCACCTGGTCCTACTCCAAATCCCATGCCACTTTCCTTGACGTTGACCTCCGTCTGTCCAATGGCCAGCTTTACACGTCCGTTCACATCAAACCCACCAACCAGCAAGAGTACCTCCATTATGACAGCTGCCACCCATTCCACATCAAACGGTCCCTTCCCTACAGCCTAGGTCTTCGTGGCAAACGAATCTGCTCCAGTCTGGAATCCTTGAACCATTACACCAACAACCTGAAAACAGCTTTCGCATCCCGCAACTACCCTCCCGACCTGGTACAGAAGCAAATAACCAGAGCCACTTCCTCATCCCCTCAAACCCAGAACTTCCCACAGAAGAACCACAAAAGTGCCCCACTTGTGACAGGATACTTTCCGGGACTGGATCAGACTCTGAATGTGGCTCTCCAGCAGGGATACGACTTCCTAAAATCCTGCCCCGAAATGAGATCCATCCTTCATGAAATCCTCCCCACTCCACCAAGAGTGTCTTTCTGCCGTCCACCTAACCTTCGTAACCTCTTGGTTCATCCCTATGAAATCCCCAAACCACCTTCCCTACCCTCTGGCTCCTACCCTTGTAACCGCCCCCGGTGTAAAACCTGTCCAATGCACCCTCCCACCACCACCTACTCCAGTCCTGTAACCCGGAAGGTGTACACGATCAAAGGCAGAGCCACGTGTGAAAGCACCCACGTGATTTACCAACTGACCTGCCCACACTGTGAAGCTTTGTGGGAATGACCAGCAACATACTGTCCATTCACATGAATGGACACAGGCAGACTGTTTGTTGGTAATGAGGATCACCCTGTAGCTAAATATGCCCTGGTGCACGGCCAGCACATCTTGGCACAGTGTTACACCGTCAGTTATCTGGATACTTCCCACTAACACCAACCTGTCAGAACTCCAGAGATGGGAACTTGCCCTTCAGTATATCCTCTCGTCTCGATATCCGCCAGGCCTCAACCTCGGCTAATTTCAAGTTGCCGCCGCTCATACCTCACCTGTCTTTTCAACAACTTCTTTGCCTCTGTACTTCCGCCTCGACTGACATCTTTGCCCGAACTCTTTGCCTTTACAAATGTCTGCTTCTCTGTGTGTGTGTGTGTGTGTGTGCGCGCGCGCGCGTGCGTATACCTATCCTTTTTTTCCCCCTAAGGTAAGTCTTTCCGCTCACGGGATTGGAATGACTCCTTACCCTCTCCCTTAATACCCTCATCCTTTCATCTTTCCCTCTCCTTCCCTCTTTCCTGACGAAGCAACCGCCGGTTGCGAAAGCTCGAATTTTGTGTGTATGTTTCTGTTTGTGTGTCTATCGACCTGCCAGCACTTTTGTTTTGGAATCTTTGTTTTTAATACATTTTTCCCATGTGGAAGTTTCTTTTTATATATACAAACTTTCCTTTGTATAATTGTAATTTATTCTGAAAATTACTCTAATATTTTTACACAAGAAGTGAAGGGGCGAAAACCAATTTTTATTGTTCCAACTGTGACCATATTTCTCACTTCCATACAGCTTAATTGGTAGAATCCTTGGTCCACTCTGTTCCACCGGGTTAGTGTTAAATTTACATACTCATTCAGTGCTGCGTAAATTAGCCACTGACTAGAGTAGAATTGATGCCTGCAGAAATTGGCAACAACATTGAAAGAATATTGTGTGATTGGAATACAAATTTATAGGTACTGGTAAGTTTATTTTTGTGCTTTATTTATAACTGACTCAGTGAATGTGTTTAAACAATTAAATTGGCAATTACCGAAACAGTTTGTGGCTACTGTACAGGAGAGAAAAGAGCTTTTCCCCAATTGAGAACAACTCTCACAATTTTTTTTAAATGCACGTGTTCTAATAACACTTTTGCGAGATCAACTTCTCAGTATGGTTTCAAATTAGGAAACACTTGTCAGAAATGAGATGTCATACAGTGCAACATACTGAAAATTTATGGCAGTGAAAGAATTAATTATTAAGGGAAAGATAACCACTTTCATTTAGTGGACTGATGTGAGGTCAGTCAAAATTGTACCCAGTGTCACCACAATAAGAGAGTTCATAAAATCTGTGGAATTGTATAGCATATTTTCTTCACATATTCATTTTTATTCACTGGGCATGCTCTGGCTGGACAGAAACAGGTGGAAAGCCTTACATTCTGAGTGTGCCATCAATAAAAGTGATAAAAGTTCCATGTGTTGTGAACCACACTAAAATTTCATGTATTTTCTTGATGAAAGTCTTTTTGTCTGTTGGACAGCAGCAATCAATACATGGCTAAAATACTTTCTTTGCAAGAGTCTTTCCATCAATTATTAGTGTCCAAAATGTGAAGGTTTGAATGTTGTCACTTTAAACTTGGCGCTTAAATGTTATGTTTATACATTTCTGGAACACCCACGAAGTAATATTTTTTTGTTTATTGTATCAACATTTTGTGTTAGGAAAGAAAGGAGTAGTCTAATGGGAAATTATTGTATGGTTACAGTAAAGTCCACAATAACCACAGAAAAAGGTAATATATTTTTACTGTAGCTTCCAAGTAAAAGTTTGGTTGCATATTTCTACATTATACTACAGATTTCAGTGGCTCCATTCTCCGCTTATCCTCCAGGTTTCAGAAGCATACCAAACTTGTTACCTTTGATACCAAGGCAGTTGACCAGTTGTTGACTTACATAGGTGATGTCTTCAATGAGAATTTTTGGTTATGGAATATTCTGCAAGAAGTGCAATGTGAGACTGTGCTATACTATTCTAAGAATAGTTTCTTTCAGTTTCCCACAAAGATTCTTTGCTGTGTTTTGTGATCTTGTCATAACTTAGCTACTTTCTTTGCATTAGTAAGGTCTCCACATTTGAGATGAAGATGCTAACATTTTATGCAGAGATCAATGTAAACATGACCAAACTGCCAATTAAAGTTTTGTTTAAAGTAGTGGAGGAAAGCAAATATTTCACTTTAGAGCCCACTTTTAAGTGAGGGAACATTAAATGCATCTTTTTTTCATTTAGTGTAGCACTGAAGTACTGTCATGTGAAGAATAATTGCTAAGCTTAGTTGGAAATGATTCAGTATGATAACAAATCAGATTTTTTCACTTATTGTGTGGGGCAACTGCTTTCACCAACGGCTGTCAACCGTAGCAGCACATTTTGTTATACAATTAGATGTAAATTCTATTTTGTGTACATACATTTTTTGCTATTATTAAATGTATGTCTGAATCACTAGATGGACCTTCACTCAACTGCTCTGCAAAAATAGTTTAGAATAAATTAATTGTGGTGAACAAGCACAATGTGATCAGCACCTAATGTGGAGAATCACTGCATGTGACAGGATCTCTTGCTCTTCTCCAATCTTTGTATTCTCATTTTTTACGCATGTTCGAAGGAACATTGCATCTTACTTCTGAACAATGGGACTGCAGTATTGTGTTGTATCTCTTGTTGTCTCAGTTTTTTGTGGCCCTTTATCTTTCAGGCAAGACACCAAACCTAACAGTTTCAACACATTGTTCATTGGCCCCAGAGAAATCTATCAACATCATAAAACTTGTTACAAACAATTCTGAACTTGCGTCTGTGTGGGCACACGCACACAGAGAGTGGGTGCACAATGGCTGTGGCAGCAGCTACTATGCGTTTACAATCTGGATACATTCAAACAGCATCTGTTGATGTGCGATATTGAATTATCATTAAAGGGTGTTAATAGTTCTATTACTTTTTTAGACACTTTCAGAACTAGTTTAGGGCATTGTCTTATTTTAAACATGCTGCTCATAGGAACAGTGCACACAACAAAAATCAATTGTGATGGTCAAGCTACTGGCTGCAAGTGTCTGCAACCAGCACCTGAGGTAGCAAAGTGATCGCAACATTGACTAGAACTGAAGGTATCTACATCTACATTCATACTCGGCAAGCCACCCAACGGTGTGTGGCAGAGGGCACTTTACGTGCCACTGTCATTACCTCCCTTTTCTGTTCCAGTCGCGTGTGGTTCGCGGGAAGAACTACTGTCTGAAAGCCTCAGTGCGTTCTCGAATCTCTCTAATTTTACATTCGTGATCTCCTCGGGAGGTATAAGTAGGGGGAAGCAGTATATTAGATACCTCATCCAGAAACGCACCCTCTCTAAACCTAGAGAGCAAGCTACACCGCGATACAGAGCGCCTCTCTTGCAGAGTCTGCCACTTGAGTTTGCTAAACATCTCCGTAACGCTATCACGGTTACCAAATAACCCTGTGACGAAACGCGCCGCTCTTCTTTGGATCTTCTCTACCTCCTCCGTCAATCCGATCTGGTACGGATCCCACACTGATGAGCAATACTCAAGTATAGGTCGAACGAGTGTTTTGTAAGCTACCTCCTTTGCTGATGGACTACATTTTCTAAGGACTCTCCCAATGAATCTCAACCTGGTACCTGCCTTACCAACAATTAATTTTATATGATCATTCCATTTCAAATTGTTCCGCATGCATACCCCCAGATATTTAACAGAAGTAACTGCTACCAGTGTTTGTTCCGCTATCATATAATCATACAATAAAGAATCCTTCTTTCTATGTATTCGCAATACATTACATTTGTCTATGTTAAGGGTCAGTTGCCACTCCCTACACCAAGTGCCTATCCGCTGCAGATCTTTCTGCATTTCGCTACAATTTTCTAATGCTGCAACTTCTCTGTATACTACAGCATCATCCGCGAAAAGCCGCATGGAACTTCCGACACTATCTACTAGGTCATTTATATATATTGTGAAAAGCAATGGTCCCATAACACTCCCCTGTGGCACGCCAGAGGTTACTTTAACGTCTGTAGATGCCTCTCCATTGATAACAACATGCTGTGTTCTGTTTGCTAAAAACTCTTCAATCCAGCCACACAGCTGGTCTGATATTCCGTAGGCTCTTACTTTATCAGGCGACAGTGCGGAACTGTATCGAACGCCTTCCGGAAGTCAAGGAAAATAGCATCTACCTGGGAGCCTGTATCTAATAATTTCTGGGTCTCGTGAACAAATAAAGCGAGTTGGGTCTCACACGATCGCTGTTTCTGGAATCCATGTTGATTTCTACAGAGTATATTCTAGGTTTCCAAAAACGACATGATACTCGAGCAAAAAACATGTTCTAAAATTCTACAACAGATCGACGTCAGAGATATAGGTCTATAGTTTTGCGCATCTGCTCGACGTTTTTGAAGACTGCGACTACCTGTGCTCTTTTCCAATCATTTGGAACCTTCCGCTCCTCTAGAGACTTGCGGTACACGGCTGTTAGAAGGGGGGCAAGTTCTTTCGCGTACTCTGTGTAGAATCGAATTGGTATTCTGTCAGGTCCTGTGGACTTTCCTCTGTTGAGCGATTTCTGTTGCTTTTCTATTCCTTGGACACTTATTTCAATGTCAGCCATTTTTTCGTTTGTGTGAGGATTTAGAGAAGGAACTGCAGTGCAGTCTTCCTCTGTGAAACAGCTTTGGAAAAAGGTGTTTAGTATTTCAGCTTTACACGTGTCATCTTCTGTTTCAAAGTCATCATCATCATCATCATCCCGGAGTGTCTGGATATGCTGTTTCGAGCCACTTACTGATTTAACGTAAGACCAGAACTTCCTAGGATTTTCTGTCAAGTCGGTACATAGAATTTTACTTTCGAATTCACCAAGCTCTTTCTATGATTGGTTATTCTTATGGTAGCTGCCTTGTTTACAAGTAGCAATCACTTTATTCCGTGTATTGGAAGAATGTTGTCTGTGGTTTCATGAAGGAAGGAATACTGATAACTTAGCCTAAAGCTATCATCAACCCAAATGTTTGAATACCACTGTGCTTTACTAAATGTGTTATTATGGGCAGTGGTTTGACATTGCCTTCTTCTGACCTTCAAACTGACAGACCCAGTCATTTGTAGGAGGACCTGTATTTAAAACATGCATTATGGCCCATGGTACAGCGTGGTATTTTTCACATTAACAAACCAATGCCACAGCTGAAGAATGGTAATTGACAGAAAAAGTTCTAGTACTGAATGGTGGTCAAACCATAGCCCTTTGGATTTGTAGCCCTTCACTCAACAACTGAGCCATTATCATTCAGTTATGGCTGGTCATCTCGAGCAAGACTGTCAAAGCACTTTAGTCATAGTGCTAAGTAAAATATTGACAAGGAGAATTTACAAAGCAATTTCAAGTTATAATAAATTAAGATGTTCTCAAAGTTGAAGAGAGTGTGTTACTATTATATTTCTAAAACAGCCAAGAAAGTCAGCTATCACCAAAAATGGCATCTCATTTAACCAGCTGTAGATAGCAGCATAATATTTTTTGATCAGGTTGTATTCCAGGTAGCGAGTATGCATAACAAAACAGCTCAAAGCATCTGAAGAAGGCATTGGATCAGTTGAAATATCTTGTAGAAAAATGAAGTTAACAATTCGGCTGCACACTTGAAAGCACACCAATATTCTTGGAAGAAATTTCCAATGGAGACACTGCAAATGAAGAAATTGAACTGTCTTAAACATATTTCCCTATAAAACATTTGTGAACATAATAAATAACAGTAGCTAGCATCTTGGATTAAATCGTCTTGTGACAGAAAGAAAGTTTTCTATCTGATTCGAAGGATGGGCTATAACTGAGAGATGTAACTCCATTATCCTCTGTTTGTATAAATTTTCAGTCTGTTGTAAAAGGAGGAAAACACTGCACAAAAAACTCCAAAAATAAAGCAAAAAAATTGGAGCAATGATAGTTGAGTTCCAACATAATAGATATGGCAGAAATGGCATTGATATTTTCACCAACTTAAATGATTGTTTCCTCCAATACTGCAAAGCTGGGTGACACAGATATGACTATCAGTCACACCGAGGAACAGCTACAGTCATAATTAAATAAGACTCTGGGCCCGATGAAAACCCTGTCAGATTCTATACAGGAGTGCCAGATATCTAGTATGGAATTACCTTCTCCGTGCAAACTATAATTGATTATGAGATCATCTACCATGTGAAATAGCCCAACTTCTGATTGTCTCACAAGACGCTCTAAATACCATGGATCATGGCAGTCAGGTTTATGCAGTATTCCTTGACTGTCGAAAATCATTTGACTCGGTAGCACACCAGTTTAATGTAAACAAAAGCAGGATTGACTTCAAGGCCTAGGCAAGTGTTGTTCATATTGTATATGCTGTAACTGCGACCGGGACGGTCGCGGGGTTGAAATGAAGGAAGGCGTAGCGGGACCCACGGAGAGGCCTGCGAACATCAACACAACGGGAGAGGGCGGACACGACCAACGGAGGACAGAACGAACAACAACAAGATCGAACAACGGAGTCACAAGGATACCTAACAAACACGTCCACTCGTACACAAAACAAGAAAGTAAGTAAGCTGTCTAACGTGAGGCGATGTGTCCACAGACATACGCGAGATTAGACTGGCTGGCTGAGCGAGAGGCAAGCGCTTAAGTACTCAATCGGGGACGCCACTAGAACCACATGTTCCAATTGGTGAGGAGGAAGGCGCCCTCACACTAAAAGCTGGCCAGCAGGAGGCACGCTCCGCCACAGCTTTCGGCGCGATGGTGCAGAGACCTCTAGGGGTCTCCGACGCGGCTCGCGGTACCAGATCCCTCCCCCATGAAGCTTGCGGGCCGGAAACGCCCTGGACAGTGCCGAGGCGGGTGGCAGTGGGAAGAGGAACTGGGCTCATCAACTGCAATTGGTGGGGAGGAAGGAACGAACCAGAGTCCAGGGTGGGGGAGGGAGCCCCCAATCCACCCAGAGGCGGAGAGGGCCAGCGGCAGGCCCACAAAGAGATGGCAACTGGGGTCAGGGACGGTGACTTGAGAACCACGTCCGTACCGGGAGGTAAGGTAAAAGGCGGCGACGCAAATCCTGTGGCAGCACGAGGGCAGAGCTGATAATGATGGCGGTGCTCCAAGCCTTTCAATGTCTGCACCAACATCACACGCCGCCCATGGACCACAACGACCGTGGCGGCTGTCCAACCCGCCTTGCGACCTTACTCACGGGCGCCCAGGGCCGTGCCTGGGGCTTATCGCTGCGAAGGGCGAGAGGAGGATGGCATCAGCGGACCGTGGCTATGGCCCATGAAGGAGCTCTGCTGGACTGTGTCCATCAATTGGTGTAGTGCGATAGGTGCTCAAAAACCGGGTGAGGGCTGACGTGGTTGGAGATGTGTCGATTGCCTTAGTCAACTGGTGTTTAAAAGTGGAGACAAGCCTCTCCGCCGCGCCATTGGACGAAGGGTGGGAAGAGGGGCTATGGATATGTTTGATACCGTTGGCCTGACAGAAGTCGTGGAAGGAGGACGCATGAATTGGGGACCATTATCAGAGACCCTAGTGTGTGTGGCAGGCCCTCAGTGGCAAGAACCTGGGCCAGGAGCGTGAGTGTAGCCTCCATGCTGGTGGATGTCCTGCAGACAACATATGGGTATTTGGAGCAGACATCAATGATGAGTAACCGCATGGCCCCAAAAACGGGCCCGCAAAATTGATATGGATGTGGTCCTAGGGCCGGCAAGGCAGGGGCCAGGTTGCGAACGACTGAGGGGGGCCTTGCCTGGTGACCCGCACAGACAGTGCACCCACGGACCAGGCGCTCAATATCGCCATCAATGCCGGCGAGCCAAAGCTTCCATACGGGGCATACCCCAGTGCCCACGGTGTAACAAACTGAACACCCGAAGCCACAAGTCCGGAGGGATGACCACCTGGTGGCCATCCGACTTTGTGGCCAACAGAAGGACATCATTGACCACGGATAGCCTGTGGGACAGGGGCTGAAATCGGACTGCATCTGTCGAATAACATAGGATGGCTACCTGTGGACCATGCAATTGAGAACCTGCCACAAGAAAGGGTTGGGGCAGGAAGCTGCAGCAATGTGAGCAGCCATAAGAGGCAGAGCGTCCAGTGCATCTCGGTGGACGGAATCTATGTGAAAGCAGAGGACCTCCTGTTTGTCAAAGGCAGGATCCGGGCCTGCTGGGAGACGTGACAAAGTGTCTGCATTATCATAGTGGGCTTATACCGGATGGTGTAATCATAATTATATAAAAACAATGCCCAGCACTGGAGACGTTGGGCCGTCCGCTCTGGAAGGTGAGAGTGGGGTCCGGAAAGTGTAACCAAGGGTTTATGGTCCGTCAGGAGGGTAAAATTCGCTCCAAAGAGATAGCTATGAAATTTTTGGATGGCGAACACAATCGCTGGGGCCTCCTTTTCAATCTGGGAGTAGTTCCATTGTACTGGGGTCAACATCTTAGAGGCGTAAGCTATTGGCTGTTCGGAGCCATCGGCATCCCGGTGCACGAGGACAGCACCAATGCCGTATGCCGATGCATCAGCCGCCACAACCAAGGAGCAGTCTGGAAAGAAGGGGGTAAGGCAAGGGGTGGGCTTCAGCATCGCCTTTAAACGGAGAAAAGCCTGATCACAGGCAGGAGTCGATGCAAGTGAATGAGGGGTTGAGCAACGGAGGCAGCCTGGGGCAATGAGTCTCTTGTGGGACTGCACCAGATTTCTTTTTAATTTTTATTTTTTTATTTATTTATTTTTTTTATTGTGGAAATGAGCAAATAGAGGTTCTACACTTTTCTCCAAATTGTACAATTTGATGACAAGTTTATGAGGGTGTAGAGGAAGATAACAGATAATTTGGCACCAATTAGGGAAATATTTGATGAGTTTGTGAAGGTTTGCTTGAAGAGTTACAATGTAGGATCATTGACAACAATAGATGAGGTACTGGAAGCATTCTGTGGACGTTGCAAATGCAGACAGTATATTCCAAATAAGCCAGCAAAATGCGGTAAAAATAGAATCTGCACTCTGTGATGCTGGAACTTTTTAGATGCTAAGTATGGAAGTATATGGAGGCAAACAAACTGCCGGTCCATATCAAGTACTCAATGATGCAGGTAATGTAGTGTTACGACTAGTTCGACTGATTGACAACACAGGTAGAAATGTGACACTGGATGACTACTTTACACCTCTATCAGTTGTTAATGAATTGTACACTAATCACTGACATACAGTAGTAAGTGATCAGCGGTGGAATAAGAAAGAAATTCCACCAGAACTGCTATCAATCAAGGGACGACCAGGGAACAGCATCCTTTTTGCATCTGGGGAGAAACCAGATAATTGTCTCCTTTCCTCATACGTTCCAACCAAGAAACAGGAAAAGAATGTACTTCTGCTGTCTACCATGCATATCATATAAACACCGATGATGGTAAAGATAGGTGTCTGGGGCTAGCAGATGTGAGGACATTCAACTACCGAGCAAACTGTTAGATGTCTCTACAGTCTCACTACCATGATCCTTTGTGTGTACAGGGTGCCCTTTCTGCTGCCCAAACTTCAGGCTTCAGTCTTGGTGATTTTTCATGGCAGTAATAGTGCGGAACACTGCTTGTGTTTTTTAACCACAGTTTATTACATTATTTTGGTTTCACTGATTGCCACGTAAACAGTGTCTTTAGTTATGCTTACTTAAATAATGTTTCATTACATTTATTCTGTTTTTATGTTTAATGTATTTAAATATAATGTAATAAAGATTTTCCTGTGCCTGTGATTTACAGAATTTTGTAAAAATGGATCGTGGTAGCATGACTGTTAAAATGTCTATCAGTTTGCTTGGTAGTTGACTGACCTCATGTCTGCTAGCCCTCGACACCTATGTGGTGAAGAGAATAAACCTGAAGTGATTACATTCGACATTGTTACAAAAGGAGGTGCAGATGTTGCTGATCATCTGAAATGAGGATTTTATCTTTCAAGAATAAACAGCCACTGGCCTCTTACACTGCTTTTCAGCGTGTTGTACATGCTCAAATAATATACAAAACAAATACAAATGACTTAATGCCAACCGAAGATAATAGATCAGTGTGACTTGAGCAGATGTGCACGATGCCTCACAGACATAAGCATGAACCGTACTGACACAGCTCAGTGAGTTTGAAAGAGGGCACGTTATTGGCATGAGAATATGTGATGCATCCATGTGTGAAATTGCTGCTTGTGTGGGACAAAGTGTTTCGGCAATGCAACGGCTGTGTGCAGAGTGGTTCACTGAAGGCAGCAGAATATGATGAGATGGGTCATGTTGCACCGCCCAGACCATCTACCAAGAAGATCGACACCTTATTTGAATGGCATTGCAGGGCAGATCTGCGTCCTCCTTGGCTGTAGCACAACAGTGGAACACATCATAAACTGTCAGGAGTGACAGTCTGTTGCTGTTTATTACAGCATGCTCAAAGTGATTTCAGGATTGCAGCCAGTTGTGAACTTCACTCTACAATTTTTCAATTGGACACCTGCCAGTCATCTTCAAGTGAGCCATCGAAGACTGCCAAAGACATTCTCCACTCCACCTTACATAGCGCACTGATAGTATCGCCATGCATGCATCAGAGTCATGGTGACGGCAGGACCACACCACCCAGCAGCAGTGACCTTGCTCTTCGAACTTCAGGTATCAGCTGTCTTCGGTGTTGCCACTCATCACATTCATCATAGTATTCTGATGTCTTCGTCTGGAGCAAATCACAGAGATGACTGGATTCCACACATTATCCAGTTGGTGGCCACTGTCCTGGTTCGTTAGATTTTCTGCCACACATATTTCAATGGATTCTTTTTTAATGAAGTCCCAAAAAGATGTCACTGTAGCCAAAATTAAAGTTTTGTCATACTTCTTGAATGTACATTGGAGATACAATGTTCTGCAACTGCAGACTTGCAGAAGGCGACTCCAATGTTTATGTTCTGTGCAATGTTCTCCCACTGCACATATTGTTTGTGCTATATAGGCCATACCACACTGGAAAGGTGTATTGTAAATTTCTGTCTTCTGCAATAACAAATTATCCTTCACTGATCCCAGCGGGTTGAAAATCTTTGATGGTGGGCAGAAAATCACTTGCACTTGAAAATTACTAAGGATTCTTGCTGTTCTGAAGGAAATATTTCCAATGAAAGGAAGAAAAGCTAAGGACTGTGCTGGGACATTCTCCTCTTTATCTACTTCCCAGGTCTTGGTTTTAGCTGAAAATGCCCTGTTATTTGCCGGATTGAGTATTCATTGTCGCTGATCACTGTCCTTAAATGCGCAAGCTCTTTAGGTAAGTTCTCTGCATCCAACACTGTATGGGCCCTGTGTACAAGGGTTTTAAGCACACAGGGGTGTTGGCAACTTGAAGAGTGCAAGTACAAGTCTGTGTGAGTAGACTTACACTAAACAGAGTGTCCCAGAAAGCCATCACTCTTCCGTCTAACCAAAACATCCAGGAATGGGAGACAACTGTCTTTCTCCAACTCATTAGTAAATCAAATGTTCTCATGAATGGAGTTAAGATGTAAAAACTCCATTAACTTATCTTCTTCATGGAGCCACACCATGAAAGTATCATCCACATACCTCCAAAAAGCAATTGGTTTAAGAACCATTGATTCAAGTGCCCTTTCTTCAAACTCCTCCCTAATAAATGTTAGCCATTTTATGGCTTGGGTTACGTGTGCGTCATACACTTATTCGCCTACCTTCAATGAATATGCAGGAACGTGTTAGATGGCAATGGTGTATGGAATGATGTCACTGGGGACAGGAATGGCATCAGATAGTGTTTTCAGACAAATCCAGTTCCTGTTTGTTTGAAAATGATGGCCACATTTTGGTTAGTCGCTGACAGGGAGTGACATCATAGTGACTGCATTTGCACAAGACATACTGCACCAACTCAAGGCCTTATGGTGTGGGGTGCTATTGGGTACAACCACATCTCGCAGTCGGTGTGCGTCCAAAGCACTGTGACCAGTGTGAATGACATCCTGTGACCCGTAGCCATACCTTTTCTGCACAACTCCCCAGGTGCCATCTTTCAGCAAGACAATGCATGGCCAGATGTTGCTGCACAATCATGTGCCTTCTTGGTGTCCCTGGCCTGCCAGTCACCAGACTTGCCACCAAGTGAAAATGTGTGGGATATGCTGAAGCAATGGGTGTAGTACTGTGACCCATTGCCACCCACCACAGATGAACTTTGAAACCAGGTGAATGCAGCATGAATGGTTATACCACAGGATGCCATTTGCACCTTATATGCATCAATGCTATCACACATTGAACAAGTTACAGGGACTATGGCAGGCTCTGTGCCTACTAGGCAGCAAAAGACATCCTGAACAGAGGATGACTGAAATGCTAATCATTTCTGCAGAGCATACAAGTGTACATGTCCTGTGAATATGTACTTCCTATCTCTAGTCATTCAAAGTATTCTGTTGTTCTGAACATACGAGTATGTTCAAACATATCAATTCCCAGCACATCACACCACTTGAAGGAAAAAATAAAGGTGTGTAAATATACACGACCTACCTACAGCAGAAGAAGCAAGCGATTCAAGAGAAAAACCAAGATGTCCCTACAGGCCTGGAGGGGGGAAGAAAAAAAAAAAATAAAAAAAAAATACCGATACATATGGCACTGCTGCCATTTTTCTTCCAGTCCTATTTGTAAATAACACACAGCAACAAGTGTTCTTACTTGTCATGTGTATGTCACAAGAAAGTGGATCTGATGAAACAACAAGTTCACTGTTACCAGTCACCATTAACAGTGAACTTGTTGTTTCATTTAATGTCAGTAACAGCCACGGTAAAGCCTAACCTAAAAATGTTCACACTTAAAGGATCTGACTCAGATTAGTAAAAGGGAGTGAAATTAACACTTACTGTCATTTCGAAGTGATATCAGGAGAGGTGTTGGGAATGTTATGATAAACTGTGTGTAACCATTGATATGTTTTATTTTATGTTTATAAGTATCTGTAATGTGCTGCTAATAATAAAAAAGTACTTTACTTCATAAAAGCATCTATGTATGGAATTTCAACTAAAATAATCTTTGTTAGTAAAAATGTAACATGGAGTTACTGCATTACCATAAAAGGTGCGAGCAATTGCAGGTTAATCTGCAAATTATCAAAATAAATAGCATATGTTTATTAGAATAGTGTGTAAAAGTTTGAAATAAATCGGTCAACAACTTTTCAAGGTTATTGGTAGCAAATTCTAAACTAAGACTTGTCTTAATATAGAAGTCTAGATTCTGTCAAAACAAGGCCCCAGGAGTAGACAACATTCCTTGGGAGAGCCAGTCCTGACAAAACTCTACCATCCGGTGAGCAAGATGTACGAGACAGGCGAAATACCCTCAGACTTGAAGAAGAATATAATAATTCCAATCCCAAAGAAATCAGGTGCTGACAGATGTGAAAATTACCGAAAAATCAGTTTAATAAGTCACGGCTGCAAAATACTAACACGAATTTTTCTACAGACGAATGGAAAAACTAGTAGAAGCCGACCTCGGGGAAGATCAGTTTGGATTCTGTAGAAATGTTGGAACACGTGAGGCAATACTGACCTTACGACTTATCTTAGAAGAAAGATTAAGGAAAGGCAAACCTATGTTTCTAGCATTTGTAGACTTAGAGAAAGCTTTTGACAATGTTGACTGGAATACTCTCTTTCAAATTCTGAAGGTGGCAAGGGTAAAATACAGGGAACGAAAGGCTATTTACAATTTGTACAGAAACCAAATGGCAGTTATAAGAGTCGAGGGGCATGAAAGGGAAGCAGTGGTTGGGAAGGGAGTGAGACAGGGTTGTAGCCTCTCCCCAATGTTATTCAATCTGTATATTGAGCAAGCACTAAAGGAAACAAAAGAAAAAATTGGAGTAGGTATGAAAATCCAGGGAGAAGAAATAAAAACTTCGACGTTCGCCAATGACATTGTAATTCTGTCAGAGACAGCAAAGGACTTGGAAGAGCAGTTGAACGGAATGGACAGTGTTTTGAATGGAGGATATAAGATGAACATCAACAAAAGTAAAACGAGGATAATGGAATGTAGTTGAATTAAGTCGGGTGATGCCGAGGGAATTAGATTAGGAAGTGAGACACTTAAAGTAGTAAAGGAGTTTTGCTATTTAGTGAGCAAAATAACTGACGATGGTCGAAGTAGAGAGGATATAAAATGTAGACTGGCAATGGCAAGGAAAAAGTTTCTGAAGAAGAGAAATTTGTTAACATCAAGTATAGATGCAAGTGTCAGGAAGTCTTTTCTGAAAGTATTTGTATGGAGTGTAGCCATGTATGGAAGTGAAACATGTGCAATAAATAGTTTGGACAAGAAGAGAATAGAAGCTTTTGAAATGTGGTGCTACAGAAAAATGTTGAAGATTATATGGGTAGATCACGTAACTAATGAGGAGGTATTGAATAGGATTGGTGAGAAGAGACGTTTGTGGCACAAGCTGACTAGAAGAAGGGATCAGTTGGTAGGACAGGTCGTGAGGCATCAAGGGATCACAAATTTAGCATTGGAGGGCAGCGTGGAGGGTAAAAATCGTAGAGGGAGACCAAGAGATGAATACACTAAGCAGATTCAGAAGGATGTAGGTTGCAGTAAGTACTGGGAGATAAAGAAGCTTGCACAGGGTAGATTAGCATGGAGAGCTGCATCAAACTAGTCTCAGGACTGAAGACCACAACAGTAACAACAGATTCTGTGTATATATTTATATAGTGTATATATTAATAATATGTAGCCTATGTCAGTCTGAACATTTATTATAGTATTGCATAAAAAGCTGAAGAAAATCTAGTCAAGAACTTCCTGAAATTTTTTTCTAAAAGCTTTTGCCTTTATCTCAGATATACACTGTCAGAAAAACACCCTTTTAGAGGTTTCCAGTTCACTCAAGACTTTATTATTTGCAACAGTGCATATAGAGTACATGAAATGACGACATTTATGGATCAATAGCCCAAGCAGTTCTGAGGTACCAGGTATTGACCAATGCTAAAATACCCACAGTATTACATGATGTAGCCCCCATTGACAACAATGCAGGCGCTGACTCTGCACCCAGTCAATCTTACAGATAGCAGATACTGTCCTGAGACATGTTATGCAATGCCTGCTTGACCTGTTGACATAATTCTGCAAGACTTGTTGATTGACGAGTTACATTAATCATTTTTCATCAAGAACAGCAAGAGAACATGTCTAATAACATTCTGCACATACAGAACACTGGTTAGTGTCTCCTCCAGAAATTCCAAAGGTGAAAGAGTGTTGTAGCTTATCTCAGCCCACACCATAAGACCTGGGGTGCGTCCATTGTGTCTTGGACGACTGCACTCTACGAGACAGTGCTCACCAGGTCTGTGTCATATGTGCAAATAACTGTCATTTGCTTTCAGGCAGAATCTCTGTTTCCATCGCTTAAGCACACAGTTCATCATTCCATCTTCCCAGTGATCCTCTGACAACACAAGCCGAGCTGTGCATGTTGGTGCTGTTGAGTGAGAGGAAGACGGGCTAGAGGTGTGCAGGCCTGTATTCCCACAGCTAACAATCAATTCACAACTATTGGTGCTGACATGTCTGGCCTCACAAGCCCTTTTATCTGTGCTGCGGTACCTGTACAATCTGCCACTGCACCCGAATACGACTAACTTGGCAATTGTCTCTGCTGCATGGTCATCTAGAACGTTGTCTGTGGGTGGGGGGTGTCCCCATGACCACTGACATCAGCATCATTGCACAACTGACGCAGCATGTCCAACACGTGAGGCAGCTGTCTGAAAGGACCATCTGAGTTGTGCCACTTGAAATGCTACAATTTTATCCATTCAAACACACTCAGTAGGCTGTAGGAAGCATAAGTGTATTCTCAAGGTATAGTTACCAGCTTGCTTCACACATCTGCAATGGACTGAACCCTCTGGCTGTGAGCATTCCCTATTAAAGAGTAGACACAGGTTGCAATCTGGTAGCTATACCACTACAGTATATGTTGGCAGATGAAATTGAAAGAATTATCAGTACTTCTACAATCTCCCAGGTGGCATATGCCGTCATCAGACCAAAATCAATGGCTTTCCATTAGAGTATCATGCAAAAATCTAAAGTAAATTGGTCAAGAACTTCTTGAAATTTTTGGTAACACTATTAAATTATAATTTGTCTTTAAATAGTAGTATAGAATAATGGCGTGGCAGACAATATAAAGACTTGGCAAACCCGGCAATGCTTCTCAATTGCCAGATATCTATGGTAAATGGATATACGTCACCTTCTCCCTCCTCTCTTTGCCCATCTCCTCCTCATCCTCTCTTGGCTCACCTCTTCTACCTCATCCTCTCTCTGTCCATCGCCTCCTCCTCCTCCCTCTCTCTGTACATCACCTCCAGTGCCATCACTCTGTCCATTTCATCCTGTCCCCATCTCTCTCCATCTCCTCCTCCCACCTCTCTTTGCCCAACTTTTACTTTTCCCTCTCTACATCCACCCCCCCCCCCCCTCTCTGTCCATCTCCTCTTACCTCCTCTCCTTGACCTTGAGCCTCATTTCATATTAAAGTAAATTCGTATTCTGTAGTCAATAAGCTGTGTACACAACTTTTACATTTTTTGTAAAAAAGTATTGCGTAAAATTCAAGACTCTTGCTAAAAACATCTGCTCCACTGGTGTAGGCAATGTAAATTGAATTACAGAGATATGCAAACAGGCAGAACACGGCACTGCAGTCGGCAACACCTATATAAGATGAATAAGTGTCTGGTGCAGTTGTTTGATTGGTTACTACTGTTACATTGGCAGTTTATCAAGATTTAAGTGATTTTGAATGTGGTGTTACAGTTGGCACACAAGCGGTGGGACACAGCATCTCCGAGCTAGCGATGAAGTGTGGATTTTCCCGTACAACCATTGCACAAGTGTACCTTGAATATCTGGAATCCAGTAAAGTATCAAATCTCCGACATGGCTGCGGCCGGAAGATGATCATGTAAGGATTGGACCAATAATGACCGAAGACAATCGTTCAACGTGACAGAAGTGCAACCCTTCCACAAATTGCTACAGATTTCAATGGTGGGCCATCAAAAACTGTCTGCGTGCAAACCATTCAACGAAACTCGTCAATATAGATTATTGGAGCTGAAGGCCCACTCGTGTATCCTTGATGACTGTAAAACACAAAGCTTTATGCCTCACTTGGGCCCGTGAGCGGCGACATTGGACTGTTGATGACAGGAAACATGTTGCCTGGTCGGGTGAATCTCATTTCAAATTGTATCGAGTGGATGGACGTGTACGGATATGGAGACAACTTCAGGAATTCAAGGAACCTGCATGTCAGCTGGGGACTATTCAAGCTGTTGGAGGCTCTGTAATGGTGTGGGGCGTCTGTAGTTGGAGTGATATGAGACCCCTGATATGTCTAGATACGACTCCGCTAGGTGACACATACGTAAGCTTCCTGTCTGATCACCTGCATCCATTCATGTCCATTGTGCATTCCGATGGAATTGGGAATCCCAGTGGGACAATGCGACACCCCACACGTCCTGAATTTATACAGAGTGGCTCCAGAAACACTCTTCTGAGTTTAAACACTTCTGCTGGCCACAACATTGCCCAGACACGAACATTATTGAGCATATCTGGTATACCTTGCAACGTGCTGTTCGGAAGAGATAGCCACCTTCTCGTACCCTTACGGATTATTGACAGCCCTGCAGGATTCATGGCGTCAATTTTCTCCAGCACTACCTCAGATGTTACTCGAGCCTATGGCACATCACGTTGTGGCACTTCTGCATGATCATGGAGACCCTATACGATATCAGGCAGGTGTGCCAGTTTCTTTGGCTCTTCAGTGTGTTGGAGTGTTATGCAAAAGTCTGAAGTAAACTAGTAAAGAACTTTTCAAGAATTTTGGTAACATTGAACAACCACTTGTCTTGATATAGTAGTATAGATATATATACTTATATACCACATATACTTATTAATGTAGACTTGTCTGTCCCAACATTTATTAGAGTATCACACATAAATTTGAAGATAATTAGTCAAGGACTTTTCTCGTTGATATACTTTTATATGTATTTACATGCCATATATATTAAAACATTTGTAGCCCCATGCCCATCTGAACGTTTATTAGAGCATCATGTAAAATTTGTAGTAAATTGTTCAACATTTCGATTTTACCAAAGCTAAGAACGTTTCTCTCTTATGTAAAATATTTATAGTTCAGCGCAAATATCTCTGAAACAACAAAAGTGACTAGAAAACGACTTTCACGGGTAAGAACGTAAGGCAAGGGCTCATGAAAGTAAATACTATGAGACTATGGATGCGGTGATATATTATTTTCAATGCAACCTTATGTTTCTTTCTGTTTAATGGACACTCCGTATTATTTCTTACGAAATCACTACTATGGAAAAGTACAAAAGGGATTACGTTGTTGCATACCAATACGTCAGTTACATCCCGAAAAATTGCAAACTGAAGTTGAAAGTTGAAATAACGAAACGCGTCGATACTGCTCATCCTAAGACGCAGCAATTCGCCGACGTCTTCTTCATAGCCCTCTCTGTTTCCTCATTTCCGACTGGCGTGCCGGGGCTTGACGTAGCGCCGTATTTTGCGTGTTTACATAGCTCTGTATCTGAACATGCATGCCTATACCAGTTTCTTTGGCGCTACAGTGTATTTCGTCCGTAAGGCAATTACGTCACACGAGTTGCTCATGCGCAGTAGCTCCTGAAATAATGCACAACTGGAGGTGCGTTTGCGACCCTGTTGCCAAGTTTCACGGAGACAAATGGAGCAGCTGTGCGGAAGATTTAAGTGCCGTATCTTTCAGATTGCAACATCTATCTTACGTTTAACAAAATTAATAGAAAAATAACCAGGAAATCTGCAAGGTGTCAAAAGATAGGGTGTTCATTTGCTCTTGCGTTCTTACACAGCAGCCACCACTGGCATTAAGTACAGCGTTTGTTGCACGAGCAACATCATGTTCACACTTGCATCTTGGGATGTCTAATAGCGGTGGGTTTCATTTATTTCAAATGTCAGCTTCAGTCTGCAATTTCTTGGGATGGAAATGACGTATTCCGATGTAACTAACGCCATTCTTTTTGTGATTTTTCATGTTATTGACCGCGTGAGAAATAATACTGGTAGTCCATTAAAGAAAAAGATAAGTTTGCACTTAAAACAATATTTGTTTACGTTGTAGAATGTCTCATAGTATTTACTTTCATAAGCCCTTGCCCTTTTATTTCGTAAACGGTTACACATATCTCAACACGGTTTTCGGCAAATGTTAGAGCGTCGAGGGGCACATATGTTTTTGTTTGGTCAATGTTGTTAGCGCCGGTATCAACGGAGATATTGAAGCAAGCACGATTTTTTAAATGGAACTGTATCCTGTTTATAACTGCATTCCATAGCTCTTGAGAAGACAATTACATTGATATAGCGTTTGTTATGTTGACCTTGAAATCTGTTGTAAAAAAATCGAGAAGTGTCTTATAATGTAAGTGCACAGTCGCTGGAAACGCTATATCAAGCAGGCATCTCGAACCTGGCTGCACACTTGTCTACCTTTTTGCAACATCAGCACTCTGAAGAAAATATATTTTGCTCTATTTGAATCCCATCTAAGCTATGGGTTAGGGGTATGGGGATCCAGCAGTAAAGATAATATGAAAAGTGTACTTACCTTACAAATGAAATGAAATGATCTTATGGCATTGTTGGCCGGGAGGCCCCACTTGGGGAAGTCCTTTTTAGCTGACACCACTTCGACGACTTGCAAGTCAATGATGATGAAAGACACACAACACCCAGTCATCACGAGGCAGAGAAAAATCCCTTACCCCGCCGGGAATCGAACCCGGGAACCCGGGTGCGGGAAGCGAGAACGCTACCGCAAGACCACGAATTATGAGAAAGAAATGTGCCAGGGAGTCCTGCAGAAATTTGTTTAACGAATTTAAAATACTAACTGTTCATAACGTATATGTACTAAAGATAATCATTATGGCAGTAAACAGTAACAAAACAATTAATAAAGAAATAAACGATCACAACACTAGAGGTAGAGAGAGAGACCACACCATCTCTTATAGAACAACATTTTATGAGAAAAGCCCTCACTATGCAGGCATAAAACTACTGAATTGCTTTCATCCTAATATCTCCAAATTGCCAATTACAAAACTAAAAACGAAGTTAAAATTATGGCTCCTAAACAATCCTGCATATTCAATAGATGAGTTTCTAGATTTAGTACACTTGTATGATGGAGCACCATCTATCTAAAAATATATGTAATCTCAGATCTTAGACTGTGTTACAAACTGTAAATATTTGAATCTCAGATCTGAATACTGTGTCACAAACTGTAGATTCCTTAATCTAAGTATTGCAATAAGAAATTGTTTTATGTACATTCCATATATGTAACATTGTTCTCGCAACTAAATTGAGAAAAAGGTTGTGTACATAAAAGTGCCAGGCAATAGTATGTAGCTCTAGTAAGTAAGGCTCTGACTTATTCAGAAGACTGGAAAAAAAAGTAAATTGTAATCGGTTGATGTTGGATCAAATATAAAATAAATAAATAAAAATAAACCTGAACGTTGGCCTGCGCTGCGAGAATAAAGCTTTATTTCCCCATGAACCACCTTAAAACCTAGATTCAGTTTCACCTATGAATGTCGGGTATGGAAATACAGCGTAAGCTAGAATCTAATGTATTACTAAGGGCTTAGGAAATCTATTTCATATTTGTGTATCCTCACAGATTTACATGAGCTGAAACAGTGAAATCAGCTGTTCATTCTTCAAAAATGAAGAGGAGTATGCTGCAAGAAGCAACTGGATAAAATATCTAAACGTTAGAAGGAAGGTTTGACCAATCTTTTCCTGTACGTGGCTGTGTGCTTCTTAGTGATAAAATACATGCTGTCAGACAAACGTTTCTACCTATTCTGCTCTAAATTATGTAATATGCGATACATTCATTGAACTAAGCATTTTATTAAAAATACTTTAGTGGCCACCTGTACATCACAAAATAAATATTCTTATTAGAGAAACATCGTTTCATACTGAATGTAAGTGCGTAATGACAGTGTTACCAGCTACATGCAATATACACTGCCGACTTATTTGCCATTGCAGCGCAATTTTGTACACACGTAAATGAAATAAACAATTCACTAACAATGATTTGGTAACCATCCAAATCACAAAACATAAATTTCGCCTTCCAAACAAATAACTTTATTCTTTATTTAAGCAAGTGTTCAAACTCTTGACAGTGGGTTGAAAGGTAAATTTGTAGTCGCTGTTCGAAATAACGATGAACAGGTGTAATTACAGCGGATGATATGGTAGAGCATGCACTGGCGATTCTACGACACATTGTCTGATGTAGTTGGGGCTTCGCCATAGATTGCATCTTTGAGTGGTCCCCAGAAAAAGAAATCAAGAGAGGTCAAACAGAGGAACGTCACAGGCTATTTGAGAACAGAATTTCGTCCTATTCAACTTTTAGGAAAGTTCTCATTCAGTATTTGCGTTAGAACACAGGACGAATGAACTGGACAACCGTCGTATTGCAGCCACATCCACTGGTACCTCTTCTAGAAGAACTGACAGAATGTTCGTCTGAAAGAGCGCATACAAATGTCCATTTAGAAATACGTAAGATGAAGTTATGTTCCACGTTGTAATTTCCTATGATGCCTCACCATACGTTTATACTCGACGGCCATTGTGTTGCACCCATTGTGTTGCACCTCACGAAGCCAGTGTGCATTTTCCGCTGCCCCTGTAGTGCATCTTATGCAAATTCACATTAGCACGTTTAGTGAGCATTGCTTCATCAGTAAAGCACACACCGGGGGAAAAAAACATAGCTTCGTCTCTCAGTTGCTGAAAAGCATACAGACAAAATTTTGTATGACGTTCGAAATCACGGTCGTCGAGTGCCGGATGTAAGATGACAAGGGATGGAAATTCTGTCGATGCAGGAATGCGAGAGACACTGTTTCGGCTGATTCCACATTCTCTGGCAATATGTCTAGTACCATTGTGCGGATTCATAAGCGTCGTAGGCAGAACAGCTTCTTCGAGTTCTCTCTTAGCTGCAATATTCTTTCTTGTACTCTTTTTGACGCTCAAGCAGTCTGTCCGCACTAGAGTCTTAATAATTTGTGCAGTTGCTTTGCGTGACGGACATTGGCGACCTTTATAGATAGCCCTCGACATGTTGCGTTGAGCGAGCTGAAGAGTCTATTTCACCCACTAAATGCGTTGGGAACTCATGTGGTTTTGACATTTTGGAGCTGTCTGCCTGAAGGTAGCATGAAAGAAGCAGAATAACGGTCTTGAAGAGGTGATATTGACAGGTGTGTAATTGTACTGTGGCAGGGGCGGGGTGTTCTTGCTGCAACGTGTTGGAGCCAGATGGTGAGGTCCAACATCACCCTAAAATTGTGTCAAAGTGGCTTGGCTGGTAGTGGTTAGTGTTGGAACAATACCGATTCTATTCCAAAGTACTGTTATCCAAGATGGTGGCGTTGACGCCATCCAAGATGGCCACGATGACGTCATTCAAGATGGCCGATTTTGGAGGGAAGTTTGAATTTTGACGGGAAAGTGCCCCGCCAATCCCCAAGGAAAATGGCGCGAATTTCACATTCCAATATGATAATGCGTAACACTTAGGAAAATAGCGGGAAAAAAGGACTTGCCTTTATTGTTTAACCAGTTTCCAGCATGTGTGTTCGCTACTGGGTCTGGACTTCAACTTGCTTAGTTCATATCGTCGCCACCAGAGAGCGCCACCGTTACTTCAATCAAGATGGCAGATTTTGAAGGGAAGTTTGAATTTTGGCGGGAAGAAGGTCAATTGGGCTATCTCCACTAACTTAACCCCCCCTCCCCCCCAGAAAATGGCGGGAAGATCAAATTCCAACATGATAATGCGTCACAACTAGGAAAATGGTGGGAAAAATGGACGTGTCTTTATTATTTAACCAATTTCAAGCGGATGTGTTGGCCACTCAGTCTGGTCCGCAACTGGCTTAGTTCATATCCATACTGTCAGAGGACGCCACCATGACGCGGCGCGAGATAGAAAGCTGACGATCCTCAGCCATCTCCTGACGTCACATACCCTCGAACAGCCAAGTGCACCCTCCATACACGCTCTGGACATAGTATTTCGTAAATATTCTAACACCCACATTACTCATCTAACAAATGAATTACCTAAGTACTTAATTCCATCTCAATTTTGATGTACCACTTCGATATTCAATGAACAAATGAGAACTTTCACATTTTCCCACTAGGGGCGCAGTATTCCTTCATATAGGTAAGAAAAGGGCTTCGCTATGCTTTCAACTACCTAGTTTCAACTACTTTTGATATAAATAAAAATGGGGGTCACTATACTTTCAATTACCTAGTTTCAACTAGGAAGAGGTGGCTGTCTGGTCCTTGAAAAGTTCACTATACTTTCAACTACCTAGTTTCAACTACTTCAAACTTTCCATCAAAATCCGTCGTCTTCAATGACGTCATCGTCGCCATCTTGGATGACATCATTGCCGCCATCTTGGATAACGGTACTTTGGAATAGAATCGGTGATGTTCCAATACTGTGGGTGACATTGTAGATGATAATGCCCATGTGCTCCCTCGTGTTTCATCATCCTGGTTGTTCATTAATTGACAGTGACTGACGATGGAGAACATATTGTTGGTTAGCATGAGTCATTTGTCAAAAGATTCAGACTCAAGTGTAATCATTGCTAGTTGTATTTCAGTCGGTAGTTTAACTATCTGTAGTGTCCGTAGTATTGTGTCTGGCAAGAGGGCACGATTGACAGTTGCTTGGAGATGTAACAAGAGGTGTGACAGAGGGTTGTCGTATGCATGTTGATCGTACATAGCCTCCTATACTTGTTGTTCAGGAGCACGCGAGGCACAGTAGGAGTGCGAATTTTGCTGTGTCATATTTGTTTATTTGAGGCAGCGACATTATAACATCACTGGTGACTTGACCTGCTATATGGCAGAGTAAGCTGACGTAGCTAGCATGGTCATTGAGGACTCCTATTACTACACTCCTGGAAATTGAAATAAGAACACCGTGAATTCATTGTCCCAGGAAGGGGAAACTTTATTGACACATTCCTGGGGTCAGATACATCACATGATCACACTGACAGAACCACAGGCACATAGACACAGGCAACAGAGCATGCACAATGTCGGCACTAGTACAGTGTATATCCACCTTTCGCAGCAATGCAGGCTGCTATTCTCCCATGGAGACGATCGTAGAGATGCTGAATGTAGTCCTGTGGAACGGCTTGCCATGCCATTTCCACCTAGCGCCTCAGTTGGACCAGCGTTCGTGCTGGACATGCAGACCGCGTGAGACGACGCTTCATCCAGTCCCAAACATGCTCAATGGGGGACAGATCCGGAGATCTTGCTGGCCAGGGTAGTTGACTTACACCTTCTAGAGCACGTTGGGTGGCACAGGATACATGCGGACGTGCATTGTCCTGTTGGAACAGCAAGTTCCCTTGCCGGTCTAGGAATGGTAGAACGAGGGGTTCGATGACGGTTTGGATGTACCGTGCACTATTCAGTGTCCCCTCGACGATCACCAGAGGTGTACGGCCAGTGTAGGAGATCGCTCCCCACACCATGATGCCGAGTGTTGGCCCTGTGTGCCTCGGTCGTATGCAGTCCTGATTGTGGCGCTCACCTGCACGCCGCCAAACACGCATACGACCATCATTGGCACCAAGGCAGAAGCGACTCTCATCGCTGAAGACGACACGTCTCCATTCGTCCCTCCATTCACGCCTGTCGCGACACCACTGGAGGTGGGCTGCACGATGTTGGGGCGTGAGCGCAAGACGGCCTAACGGTGTGCGGGACCGTAGCCCAGCTTCATGGAGACGGTTGCGAATGGTCCTCGCCGATACCCCAGGAGCAACAGTGACCCTAATTTGCTGGGAAGTGGCGGTGCGGTCCCCTACGGCACTGTGTAGGATCTTACGGTCTTGGCGTGCATCCGTGCGTCGCTGCGGTCCGGTCCCAGGTCGATGGGCACGTGCACCTTCCGCCGACCACTGGCGACAACATCGATGTACTGTGGAGACCTCACGCCCCACGTGTTGAGCAATTCGGCGGTACGTCCACCCGGCTACCCGCATGCCCACTATACGCCTTCGCTCAAAGTCCGTCAACTGCACATACGGTTCACGTCCACGCTGTCGCGGCGTGCTATCAGTGTTAAAGACTGCGATGGAGCTCCGTATGCCACGGCAAACTGGCTGACACTGACGGCGGCGGTGCACAAATGCTGCGCAGCTAGCGCCATTCGACGGCCAACACCGCCGTTCCTGGTGTGTCCGCTGTGCTGTGCGTGTGATCATTGCTTGTACAGCCCTCTCGCAGTGTCCGGAGCAAGTATGGTGGGTCTGACACACCGGTGTCAATGTGTTCTTTTTTCCATTTCCAGGAGTGTATAAAAATATTGTTGTCATCGCCAATCTCAAGAAGGAGTTGGTGGCATCTAAAAGTGGTAATCTGAGGGGAGTACTAAACCACAGAGATACAGAGAAGGCCGAATTTGGAATCTTATCTCTTGTAGCAGGTAAATTGGTTGCTGATTGTGCATGGAGCCTGGTTTATTGCAGTGAAACGATTGTGAGTTCTACACTGTGTTCCTGTATAAAATTTAGCCAAAATTTACATCCCAATCTATATACAGTATACGTATTGAAAAAAACGATGTCCCACAAACTGTCATCAATATAAACTCGGATGCTAACCTTTGACTAAACAGAGCCTTATTTAAATTGAAATGTAACTGGCCTGAATACAACTTTTCTTTATATTGAATGCTCAACCTGAAGTAAAATAATAATCTGGCACTAATCAAAATATTCACCTACTATGCGTCTTGAAAAAAATATTGCAGATTTCTCAAAAGTACAAGGGCAAACAGCAATCAGGGAGTGGCTAAGATATTTCTATTTTTAAGTAACATTTCTCAACAATATTTAAACTGTTGCATACTATATCTGCAATGTGGCAATGTGTAATGATAATCGTTCTTTAAACAATGGGATGGGGAGAGCAAACATTCCTGTGATATGATATTCCAAGACAACGATTTTAGAATGAAGTATGTCTTCAAAAAGACAGAGTATAACTTTGTGTTGGTCTGAACAGTACCATGCTTAACAAAGTGAACAACGATTTAAAAAGGGTACAATGTTAACAAAGAATTTCTATGAAAACCAAACAGCTTAGCCAGTTGATATGTCAATGAATGACGCAGGGAAGTGAGGTGGTCTTTCTCTCAGCTCTGAGCAAGTGACCAAAGTTAAGTAGTTGACAATAATCCTTACAAATTAGCTGTGCAGTGTTGGAGTCTTAAAAAATAAAAGTTTAGATTTCTTTAGCCTTTCAATAAATACACTATGTGATCAAAAGTATCCGAACACCACTAAAAACATACGTTTTTCATATTAGGTTCATTGCGCTTCCACCTACTGCCAGGTACTCCATATCAGCGACCTCAGTAGTCATTAGGCATCGTGAGACAGCAGAATGGGGCGCTCCGCAGAACTCATGGCCTTTGAACATGGTTAGTTGATTGGATGTCGCTTGTGTCATACGTCTGTACACGAGATTTCCACGCTCCTAAACATCCCTAGGTCCACTGTTTCTGATGTGATAGTGAAGTGGAAACATGAAGGGACATGTACAGTTCAAAAGCATACAGGCCGACCTCGTCTGTTGACTGACAGAACTGCCGAAAGTTGAAGAGGGTCGTAATGTGTAATAGGCAGACATCTATCCAGACCATCGCACAGGAATTACAGACTGCATCAGGATCCATTGCAAGGAGTATGAAAGTTAGGTGGGAGGTGAGAAAACTTGGATTTCATGGTTGAGCGATTGCTCATAAGCTACACATCACGCCAGTGAATGCCAAACGACGCTTCGTTTGGTGTAAGGAGCTTAAACATTGGACGATTGAACAGTGGAAAAAAGTTGGGTGGAGCGACGAATCACGGAACACAATGTGGCGATCCGGTTGCAGATTGTGTGTACGGTGAATGCCCAGTAAACGTCACCTGAGCGTGTGTAGTGCCAACAGTAAAATCTGGAGGCAGTGGTGTTATGGTATGGTTGTGTTTTCATGGAAGGGTCTTGTATCTCTTGTTTTGCTTGGCACTGTCACAGCACGGTCCTACACCGATGTTTTAAGCATCTTCTTGCTTTCCACTGTTGAAGAGCAATTCAGGGATGGCGACTGCATCTTTCAACACGATCGAGCATCTGTTCATAATGCATGGCCTATGGCAGAGTGGTTACACAACAATATGATCCCTGTAATGGACTGGGCTGCACAGAGTCCTGACTTGAATCCTATAGAACACCTTTGGGATGTTTTGGAACACTAAGTTTGTGCCAGGCCTCAGCGACCGACATCGATACATCTTCTCAGTGCAGCTCTCTGTGAAGAATGGGCTGCCATTCACCAAGAAACCTTCCAGCACCTGATTGAACGTCTGCCTGTGAGGGTGGAAGCTGTCATCAAGGCTAAGGATGGGCCAGCGACATATTTAATTCCAGCATTACCGATGGAGGGCGCCACGAGCTTGTAAGTCATTTTCAGCCAGGTGACCTCTTGCTGGGAGTCGTCATAAAGGAAGAAAAGTCGCAACTGAGAAAATACGAAGTAACCTTTCTCTGACATACTATAAATGCCAACGGCATTAAACCCACTCTAGAACAGACTGAATTAAACCAACAACTGTAATCTCTTCAAATGTATCACTATTTGTGATGATTCTTAAGTATTTTCAATTTTTAGCCTCATCATTTCTCACAAGCGTCAGAAATTCAAGCCCCATTCACCAGCGTTCTTGCTGGACAAAACACGCATGGTAAGAAGAAACTGGTATGGACATCACAAATGAAAACTGCATTCGACTGAGCAAAGGCCAACCTTGCAAAAGCAGCAGCACTTGCCCACTCCCTCCCAGATGCGGTGCCCACGGTCACGACGGACCCAAGCAGTACAGCTATCAGAGCAGTCATTCATCAAGTAGTAGGCAGTGATACGAAACCCCTTCGTTTTTTCTTGAAACAACTTACAACCTCACAGTTGAAGTAGTTCATGTTCAAATGTCAACTCTCTGCCATCTATGAAGCAGTACGATACTTCCAGGAGGTCATCGAAGGCAGACAGGTAATGATATACACAGACCATAAACCACTGGCAGATGCAATATGAAACCCATCTAAGGATGTCAACCCCTGATGCTTCCACAAACTGAATTTAATCTCTCAATATACAACTGGTGTTCGACATTTGCGTGGCGCTGATAATATTGTTGCAGACTGCCTGTCAGGCATTAACATCATCTCCTTCCACATCGCCTATACAGCCCTCGCTCATGACCAAGAACTCAACTCATCAATTGCAGACTTAGTCAGCAACAATATAACAAACTTACATATCAAACAGTGTGCTATGCCAAACACTTACGTCCGTTTTTTTCTTTTTTTTTTTTTTTTTTTTTTGACTCATCAGTCTTCTGACTGGTTTCATGCAGCCCACCACGAATTCCTTTCGTGCACCAACCTCTTCATCTCAGAGTAACACTTGCAACGATCTCCTAAACTATTTGCTGAGTGTATTCCAGTCTCTGTCTTCCTCTACAGTTTGCCTTCTACAGCGCTTTCTAGTACCATTCATGTCATTCCCTGTTATCTTACCAGGTGTTCTGTCATCCTGTCCCTCCTTCTTGTCAGTGTTTTCCACTGTACGTGGGCAGGGAAAGGGGAAGAAGGTTGTTGGATTTTGATTACGACGGTAAAGTACAGGATGTCGAGCTGTCAGGACTTGAGAGTGGGCATCCAGGGCTGCCGTTAAATGACAGAACAGGAAATTAGGTAAAACGAAGAGAATATATTTCGGTGTACAGTACACAAATGGGGTACCTAGTGTCGGACGTTACCAGGTTTTGGCCAGTGTTGGAGGACAAACGACTAAGTAAGTGGGCAACGGATGGGGAGGTGGTTCATGTTAACTCGTGTCAATGGCCAGTCATGGAACACAGACTCAGAGGCTCTGCCTCCCAAGAAAGATGTCCGTTTTGCTTTAGGTCTGGATCACAAGATAGAGAGGCAACTGTGTTCTGCACTCTGGAATGATCCAGCGTCCATACATGCGACCTGTATCCCACACACGCTATTGGCTGAAACCAACAATGTGAACTCACTAGCAGTTTCAGTGTAGGGCTCAAGGCGCCTCTTGTCAGCAGCTTAACTGGACAGAACTGCCTCGGTTCTGAAAATTGGCAACTTGTGTCACGTAGGCGTTGCGTAAGTTGCTCTGGGAGAAAACTTGTAAAGATTTCGCTGGGCCTTTGAAATAAAATTTTTTAAAACCAATTCCCTAAAATATTCCTTGACTTGCTGCCACCGTACATTCTGTCCCTCTTCCAGAGGAGTGGAGGCACATTGTTTACGAAAGGATGTCAGTCACTCTGTGGTAAGACGGCTTGCCCTAGTAGGGGTCTTAATGCTGTGGGAGGGATCTGTTACAGTATTTCATTTAGTGTCTGTAGGAAGGGACTTACATACAGTCAAGTTTATCAAATTTCATGCGTTAAGAAAATAGTAAAGTATTAATTATTCAAATTTTGTGCAGAAATACAATATTTTCTGTAATTATTAACAAACCATACTGTAAAACTAAATTTACAACTATAAAAACTGAAGGACAGGGCCAAAAATAGCACTTGTTGGATTATCAGTTGACTGTGAGGATCGGCTACACCCTTGTTTTTCCTCTAAAACGACGAAGTAGAAAAGATACCTGTCTTGTCTACTGATTTTAGAGTTAACAATTTCCAGATCATCAGGGGACCTTTATTGATATAACATAAGCTTGTAAAACAAAGTTATAGGCATGGGAAAACACACAGAAAAACTCTACAAAAGATAATCAAAATATGTGTCCACAGTGACAAAACAACTAACAATATCCTCATTCTATTCATAAAACTTCACATAAAAGAAGGTAAAGAATGCAGTGAGCTTATACTCAGTTCATAAAATATGACAAGATTCATGGCTAAATGTTGTTCTGCGTGACAGAAGCGCATGCACTGTTTGTAAACAAACCTCGACTAACGGGAGTAGAGCACAGGTCTTGACTGGGGGGGGGGGGGGGGGGAGGAGAGATCTGCATGGTGATGCTGACAAACCATAATGATAATGGCGCTTCTGTCTGGTAAGGGAGTATTATCTACGGCATAACGCACGTCTTGCAGCAGTGGAAAGAGTGGAGAGGTGGGTGTAAAGAAGAATGAAGGGCGAGAGGGGTGAGGGGGAGGTGGCACTTTCAGCACAACACGCGTTTGCTTGCTAATGCGATTTTGAAAAAAACGTTTTTTGAAGCACAGCTGGTGGAGTGCACTGGTTATATAACACTAAATAACACTAAGTACGCGCAAGAACAGAGAAATACAATGCTGTCAGAAATGGGAATGAACGTATGGCATTGTGGGCCAGGAGTCCCCCATTCAGGGAAGTTCGGCCGCCGAGGGCAAGTACTTCTTGCATCGACGCCAAATTAGGCGATTTCAGTGTTGGAGTTGGGGATGAAATGATGATGAGGACAACACAACACCCAGTCCCTGAACGGAGAAAATCTGCTGCCCCAGGGAATCTAACCTGGTCCCCTTGGTGTGGCACTCCGCCCCGCTGACCACTAAGCTAACGGGGGCAGACACAATGCTGTGTGACAGCGGGTTAAACACAAAATAGAGAGCGACACCAAATTTGTACATGAAAGGATCTCTACTTTTGTAGAACAAAAACAAGGGCTGACAAAGGTTAGTTCAGACCGTTAGTACAGTACTTGTTTTAAATTTAAAACAGAAACAGGGTGACAGAATGCATCTCTGTGTTGAATTTCAGCAAACAAAAAATTCAGAAAACGCTGGCCATCCGGTTTAGGAATTCGTTGTCTGCATAAAAACTACAACACAGTCGCCTCATGACGACGAAAATTCCGATACGTAAGGGTCAGAATGTGTGATAGAGTACTGTAGGACTTAACGCACGTCAGAAAAAAGTAAACGTTAATTTCACTAGACAAAGGTTAGGAAAGGAAGGGAAATGCTCAGTTCAAATGACATAAAAATTAAAATCGCACAATCAATTCTAATGCTTAGTGACAGCTTGAAAGAAAACAGGGAAATAAATGCTTGTAAACCGACAGTAGAATTAGCTCGTGTGCAGGGCAGTGGAATATCAGTTATGAAAATCAGATGAAGATTCGAAGTAAAATCGTCCTTTGAACAATAAAAAACAAGTAGAATAAACATAGCTAAGAGGGGCTGCACTTTCTCGGTTTGACAAGAAAATGAATAATTCAAAGAAACAGACTTGTAATAAGTAGCATTGTAGAAAAATTTTGGTAAGGCAAACTTATTGCATTCTTTCGAAACAGAAAACAAAAACTTTGTCAATATATGAGATCTACAAATGCAATACAGTAAACACCAAAATTTTACAACAAAGCTGAGTATTGAAAATAGCTGAATTCACCACATCACAAAGACCTATACAGTAGTTGGGAGAGGATACATTTAAGCACCTCAAAATATTCAAAACGCTTAAACTTGCCACATAATACAAATAGGCATGCACCTGGTCATAATTCTCACAAAAATATTAACTGTTACAACCATTTAATGTTTATACTCTATATAACAGTCAACTGAGCAAATACTTTGCACAAATAAATTCTTAGTTACAGAAAAATTAGAATTTAAAACAAAGGCAGTGGACAAAAGAACTTATTACAAAATATGATGGAATAGTTTCCCACAAGGCTCATTACAGTTTGTGTTCACACAAAACCTATACAATAAATGACTTATAACTCAAATGAAAAGTAGACTTAATTACGACAGACGAGACAAAAAGAGGGAGAGAAGTGGTATTGTGTGGGAGTGTGGCCTGCTTATCGCAAGGCGACACCTGTGCCAGACCACATGTTTTCACCATGCAATGTCTGTTTGCAATAAGCTCTCACTGATAACATAGCCTCAGTTTAAACGACTTCAAAACCCCATAGTCTCGCTGCATGGTAAAATGAATCATGGTTAATGGTTTTTCTGACTTCTGGGGTAACAACATAAAATGAACAATGTAACACCACTGAATCATCTTGTATCCTACAATTACCAATATAATTAGCATTCATTGTACCCTCCTCAACTACCACAACAATACACTATCTCTACAACAGAAATAACATCACTTAAAACAAATCACACAGGAAATGCCTGCACTTAATTACCTTCAACCACGTGAACCACAGAACCTCTTGCCTCCTAACAAATAACCTCAATAAAGCGACCTCATACATTTCTTCATATCACCAAAACTTTGCTGCCCTCTTGGGCATAACAGCCGAAGCCATATCGTCACATAATAACTTATGGGAGTACAACAGATAAATTCTATTCCATCATTAATTATAACTCTTTTAATGGCACATATCTTAACACAATTAGCTTCATGCAATTAGCTTATCATAGAAGATTAGTTGAGAGATAACTCAAATCACTATGAAATACACATTTATTGGTCACTCTTACATATAACAAATATGGCTGTTACACATAATATGCGCCGAAATTCGCACAAGACATACTAGTCCAAAGAAGAAAAGTGCCAAAGATAGGGCACTCTGCGGTAGAGACGCCACAGATACCACCTCCCACCTCCCCCCCCCCCCCCCCTGGTATTGCGGAGCACAGCAGGGGAAAGGCTCACGAGATGAAGTCATAATCTTGGTGCCAACTCAGCGGTTGTAGGAGGCGACCGGCGCTGGAATTGGGGGCGACAGTGTCGGCATTGCTGCAGCCCAGTGGTTACAATGGCTGCACATGAGAGGTGATGCAGGGTGGAGACGAATCGGCGGAATGCAGGACGGCTACGTCGGGAGCAAGGTCGTCGTTGAGGGACCACGCCAGTTTAAGTCTATTAACTGAGACGGTCTGGGGCTCTCCATGGAGGTGGATGACGAACGTGTTGGTACCATGATGTAGCACATGGTGAGGGCCCAAACAGAGCAACTGAAGGTGAATCCTCGATGAACTCGGCGAGGAGAAGGAGAGGCTCGCCGTACAGAGCCTCATTGAGCAAGGAATTCAAATCTTCTTTATGATCCGAGCGAATACCCAGTAGAACCCACGAGAGGGCCTTCGATCATAGGTCTCTGTAGCACATTTGGCTGGCCTTGAGTGTGCGGTGTCACCACTCAACAAGGCCGTTTGACTGCAGGTGGTACCTGTGGTATGAAACTTGGTGACACCACAGAGTTCGCAGAGAGTGTGGACTCAAATCGGCATCCCTGGTTAGTGGTGAGAGATAGGGGACAGCTGAAGTGAGCAACCCACGCCAAAACCCAGTGGATCACACGGTCAATGACCAATAAGATATATCGGTAGCCCTCAACAGGAGGAAGGGGACCAACAACATCGATATGGACTCCCTGGGAACGTCACATAGGACAGGGATTGCCGAACCAGTTAGTATATAGGACTGGACAGAGAATGATGAGCCATTGTCTGATCTTAGTTACTGTATATTGTCGTCGTCTGCTTGTAGTTGGGCAAGCTCCTCCAGATTCAGTGGTGCGGTGAGGATGCAGATGCAGGAAAGGTACTCCGCCACAATGTTCTCTGCGATGCAGATATAGTAGTGTGCATCGGAAGATGGCCTTCAGCCGGATTACAGATACAGTCAACGAGTGGCTTGTAATCGGTATAGATCATGTAGGGTCGCCCCTCGAGGTCACTACAAAAATGTTTAATAGCCTCGTACACTGCAAGCAGCTCACAGTCAAATGCTGACCACTTGCACTGGCTCTTCGCCAGTTTCTTGCAAAAGAAGTGGAGGGGCTGGGTGGAGTCTGCAGTGTGCTGCTGTAAAACAGCGCTCACAGCTGAGTCACTGGCATCAGTTGTGATGGAGACACGGGCCTCAGGGTCAGGATGGACGAGTGTGATGTCTTTGCCTAGGGCAACTTTAAGGTTACCAAAAGCATCGAGCATAGATTGGGTACACTCCAATTTCCGTTTTCCAGTGGTGTTCTGCCAGAGAGAGGGTCAGTGAGGGCCATTTGGACTGAGGCAGCTTGAGGAATATGATGGTGGCAGAAAACGATGGAACTGAGCATGATCGTCAGAGTGAGGAAGTTTAAGTATGATTTCGACATGAGAGGTTGTCTGCAGAGATGGAATGGCTGAGGAAGGTAATGGATGTGGAACATAGTTGAGATTTACCATGGCTGATCACCACACTGTTGGCAACAATGGCCGAACGGACTGAAGTGAGGAGAACTTGATACTCCTCAGTGGAGGAAGAAAAGATAAGCAAGTGCAAGCAAAAGGCAGAGGGAGCAAAATGGAATCAATGAACTGCTGCCATCTCTGTGCAGCAATTTTCAATCTATAAGGCACGTAACAATATTCAAATAGGATGAGGGGTGTGATGATGACCATTTTTGGAATATCCAGTGGATGCATAGGAATCTGGAGATACACTTTGGAACAATCTAATATTGAGAAAAAGGTAGACCCATGAAGCAACTGCATGAAATCTTCGATATGTGGTATGGGATATTTATCGATAATGGTGTGGGCATTAAGGGACCTGTAGTTCCTGCACATGTGTAAGATGCCTCCTTTTCGGGAACAAGGTTAATACGGGAAGACCAGTTGCTATCAGAGGGGCGGAGGATGTCCAAAACCAACAGATCCTGAACGATCTCCTTGGCACACAGAAGTTTGGAAGTGTTGAGGCACCTAGCCTTATAACGAACAGGTGGGCCATAGGTGTTACGAATCTTATGGCAAGTACCATTACTGGTGGCTGACAATCACATAGGGAACTTGGCATGAAGGGTCAAGAAGGTATTCACAGGTAACATTGGTTCACTGACCTTGATAAACCAGGGCGACGTAGGCGGGACGTCAGCTGCAGTTGGCGACAGAAGGTGCAATGCAGGAGTGAAGCAGCGCAAGGAACCTGTAGAGGCGCATGCAGGCGCTCTTGCAGATTGGTCTGCGGCGATGCATAACAAACAGCAGCTGGTGGAACGCTCGACACTGGAGCGGGCTGGCGAGAAGACTCTGTAGAGGCATGTGCTAGGCCGCATCGCTGTGGGGCTGTAGATAGGTGACGAATGATGCGCCGTGCATGTGGCAATTCGTCAGAGGTGGAGGCCATGTGGGCACGTAAGTCATTGTTCTGGGTGTGGAGATCATTGATCTGGGAGTGCACATATGACAGATCAGAGAGCGTTGTGGTTATGTGCCCGGCCAGGGAAGTACACTTGGAAAGCATAGCCGAGGATGTGGAGAGCAAAGTGGTGGTGAACTTGGGTGTGGATGGAACTGTTGAGCCGAATGTGTGGTGGAGCGCGGCGACCTGCAGGTCTGGTGAAATTTTGTACTGGTGTAGAAAATTCAACACGATCACAGGTTCATCCACATTGTCAGTGTGGAAGGTCCAAGGGAAAGTGTGAACTGGTGACATCTTGATGGAGCCATGGACCACAATGTGAGATTGGTTGGCGGCGATCAATGCGAGGGTAGTGAGGGGAACCGTGCCAACAGCATGCTTGGCTAGGATGACACTAACATTGGAGCCAGTGTCGACGAGAAAGCAGATGCCGGTTGAGATATCTGTGGCTTACAGATGTCGCATCACTGAAGCAGGTGGTGCAACGTGAGAAGATACATGATGTGAAGTACATGGCGTGATGTGGCACCTAAATGTGTGCACCAGTCTCTTTTGGGGAGGTGCAGGGCACGTAGCAATTGCAGGTGTCATCCCCGTAAGTAGTGTGGAACCAGCACAATGGGTAGGCCAATTGGCAGGCTGGCACAGTGTAGGCAGAGGTTGCGGCTGACTGCAGTGGGGCCAGTAGCCGATCGGCCTGCTGCTCGAGCAAAGTCGGTGCCAGTTGGGAGCCCACTGGCAGTACATCCAGTATACTGCTAGGTGGCAGCTCCTGACAGGCAGCTGACGCACTGAAGTGAGTGCGCCATTGTCTCCAAGTGAGCAGGGAACCAGAGGCGTGTTGTGCTTTGTGATACGACGAGACACCTCACTGAGCAAATACTGGAACGTATGCTCATCCATTCTTTAAGTAATTTATGAACGACTTGATGTCCTCCACTAGAAGCTCACGTAAAAAATTTTGTTGAATGCTTTTATCGTCTCTTCGTAAAACCTATGGCTTCACCCAGGTACTTTTTATTTCTTTTCTTTTTTTTATTGTTGTCAGTCATCTTGAACTTTGACTAAAGGTATGACGACAGTGTAATGCCCCTTTTTAGCACCACATCAAATATCTTTGTCAAACAAATTTGAAGAATATTTGATCAAACCATTGTCAAAAAAAAAGATAGTGTAACTCCGGCCTTAGGGGGCAGTGACTGAGAAGCTGGGCCGACTGCGATTGTCAAATGAGGCCGGAGCACACACAGCACGCAAGTGCACTGTGAGCCTCAACTCAGTGTACCCAGCACGCACGTGTTGGTGCGGCAGTAGATTTCCACAGGCTCAGGTATGTGTGGATGCAGCACCTGGAGCGGCATCGTAGCCGACGCTCTGCAGCACCCAGGGTGCCTATTCTGTATCTTTCCGCCATTGTCCGATCGTTTCGGTACTCAAGAGCACCGAACGGTCTGGTACTCGAATTAGAGTCCCTGCATTATTCAATATGCATTTCGGTAGCGCTGTTGTCGGTTCGCGTCGCGCAAACCAATCAAAAGCAAGCGGCCACAGATCCGCGCATGCGCACTGCAGCGCGCACACCGCCATGAACACAAAGCGGCTAGCAGACGACACAGGCGCGCTATTCTTCCAAGTATCGAAAATTGCGTTTACGTTGCCGTAACGCATGACGCCGCATTCCACTGGGCTAATGTGCCCGCCTTCATCGCTCTTGCGTCCTCCTTAACACTATCACGCGCAGTATATCCATTTCCATAATTATCAGCTGAAATGCATAGAAATTTTTACAATTTCCCTGATCGCATGTTTCCATGCATGCATAACAACGATAGCGTATTTGACTGTTTTCTACAGATTGTCGTAAGTGCCGCATTATGTCATCTTATTCTCATTCACACAGACATCGTGTTTTGGATTTTACGTTTCGGAATATGAGTTAGGAATAGTATGTAGTATCGCATTTTACTAATAAATCTACAAAAACACCCGAAAAATTGATTCTGAGAGTTTCAAAGAATAAGAAGATAAACAGAATGTGGTTATAACTCGCTCCTAGAGATACAAATGATTAAGTAGCCCACTTCCCTATATGATACGTGAACGATTTGGGTCTTAAATACAAAATTGAAAAAACGCATTTTCGAGAGCTCCTGCAGTTCGGCGAAGTTAATAACATGCATCTCATCAATGAAAATGTTTCGTACATGGTGCTACATTCTAAAAATATTACTGCGGAGATCTTTCAACTCTGTCTACTGTTGTTGAGGATTGGATCGCAGATAAACAGTTGTGATGAGCAAGATTATGAAGATGTCTGGTGCTAGTTACGTTCCCATTAATTTAAGTCGTGCTCTTAGATTCCTGTCTAACCGCAACTAGGAAATCGCTGCATATTCGGAAAAAATGGTGAATTATTTCTGACAAGAAAAAATATAAAGTTCACTGACGGTTGTTTCACTGACAGCAATTTCATCTCCAGCAATGTCATACTCCGTTTTTTAAACACACAGAAATCATGAAATCATTACTGAGGAAGTGCGCTCTTACATGTAAGTAATAATGAATATTGCAGCTCAGAACGTGTTGCATATATCAAGAAAAAAAAATCACTCATCTGTGCGCGAATCAGTATCCTTTCGGATGGCATTCCTGAGCGTTATCCATATTCTTTTTATCATCTCATTTTGTTGCATCTGCTGGGGGCGGACGTCGTAAGACACCCGTTTGAGTTCGTCTTTGGTCGATTAACTCAGTTCTTTTATTACAGAGGGCAGCTAACCCTCTGACCGAACACGTTGAGCTACCGTGCCGGCAATTGGCCAGAACAAACAACAGAAACATAGTGCCCAATTCTCGTCCTATTCTGCAGAGGAACGTAGGCTGACTTCGTTGCCAAACGGTGCTGCGTAAGTCATAAATGCTTGATAGTTTGGAAGGTTTCCAATATCAGGCTTCACATAATTGCTTGCCATTGTTACTTGAAAGTTGAAAACACGTTTCGATAATTACTAACGAAACCATTTGTGGGAAAAGTACACAAAGTCATTAGTAACGTCAGTTGACACTCATGTAATATACGTAAGGAGAGACGATGTCTTGATATTTAATGATCTTTTAAACTCTTATTTGCATAAAAATAACACACATTGTGAAAGAATATTGACCGAAAACTTTTTTTTTTTATGTAATCATTCACAGTAACAACCTAACCTAACCTCATTTCTAACAAAGAAAAATAGTCTATTATGAACTCACTTTCCAACCGGATGTGTACTCTGGTGATTCTTTAGTAACACAATCACTAAATCCAAAGCTAAAATCGTTAAATATGCTTAAAATAACAATTTGTAGGTGTACATAAACCACAGCTCACCGATCGACAGAGTCACACCGAAATCCAAAACCTCTCGGTACAATTGTCATAAAATCGGTGGGAGGACCATTTGGTAACAGGTCTCAGAAGCTTACTGAATAGGATATTTCCATAAAGAACCGTAAATGACGTCACTACCGAGACTAACCTACTACATCGATCGGTATGAACGACCAGAATAGGGCCCCAGGCTTTGCTCATAGCAAAATAACAGTGGCGAATACTGACCGACCACACAACGTCAAACGAAGATAATATACAGGAGATCGTGTGGTCAGGACTTGTAAGTGGGCACCCAGGGCTGCCGTTAAATGACAGAACAGGAAATTAGGTAAAATTAAGGGATTTCCGTGTAAGGTATACAGAGGGCGCGTCTCGGGTCGGAAGTTAGCCGGTTTGACCAGTCTAGGAGGAGGAAAAACCAAATAAGTGGGCAATGGATGGGGAGGCCGTTCATGTTAACCTATGTCAGTAGCCGGTCATGGAACGCGGAGCCAGAGCCTCTGCCTCCAAAGAAAGACGTGTGTTCTGCTCGAAGTCTGGATTGCAAGAGAGAGTATCCCACGCACACTATTGGCTAAAACCGATGGCGTGAATTCACTAGCAATTTCAGCGCAGGCTTAAGGCCTCCTTCGTCAGCAGCTTTAACTGGACAGAACTGCCTCGGTTCTGAAAGGCAGGCAACTTGTGTCACGTAGGCACAGCGTAAGTTGCTCCGGGAGAAAACTTGTAAAGATTTCACTGGGCCTTTGAAGTAAAATTTTTTAAACCAAATTCCTAAAATACTCCGTGACTGGCTGCCACCATGTACACCAAATGACCGTTTCCTCTCCGATTCAGCGCAGAACCTCATTCCTTGCCTTATCTGTCCACCTAGTTTTCATCATTCGTCTGTAGCACCATATCTCAAATGCATAGATTCTCTTCTGTTTCAGTTTTCCCACAGTCCATGTTTCACTACCTCACAATGCTGTGTTCCAGACGTACATCCTCAGAAAGTTCTTCCTCAAATGGCTAGCACACTTCACTTGGCCAGGAATGCCATTTTTGCCAGTGCTTGTCTGCTTTTGATGTCCTCCTTGCTCCGTCCGTCACTGGTTATTCTGCTGCCTAGGTAGCAGAATTCCATAACTTCATCTACTTCGTGACCATCAATCCTGATATTAACGTTTCTTGCTATTCTCATTTTTGCTACTTCTTGTTACTTTCGTCTTTCTTTGATTTACTCTCAATCCATATTCTGTACCCATAAGACGGTTCATTCAGTTCAGCAGCTCACGATAGCAATGTCATCGGTGATCGTTGATATCCTTTCACCTTGAATTTTAAACCTATTCCTGAACATTTCTTTTATTTTCATCATTGCTTCTTCGATGAACAGATTGAACAGTAGGGGCAAAAGACTACATCCCTTTCTTACACCCTTTTTAATCCGAGCACTTATTTCTTGGTCGTACACTCTTGTTATCCCATCTCGACTCTTGTACATATTGTATATTATTCACCTCTCTCTATAGCTTATCCCTATTTTCCTCAGAATTTCGAACATCTTGCATCATTTTACATTGTCGAATGCTTTTTCCAGGTCGACAAATCCTACGAATGTGTCTTGATTTTCCTTTAGTGTTGCTTCCATTATCAACCGCAACGTCAGAATTGCCTCTCTGGTGCCTTTACCATTCCTAAAGCCAAACTGATCATCATCTAACACATCCTCAATTTTCTTTTCCATTCATCTGTATATTATTCTTATATGTATCTTGGATGCATGAACTGTTCAGCAGATTGCGAGATAATTCTCGCACTTGTCACCTCTTGCAGTCTTCGGAGTTGTGTGGATGATATTTTTCCGAAAGTCAGATGGTATGTCGCCAGACTCATACATCCTACAAACCAGCGTAATAGTCGTTTTGTTGCCACTTCCTCCAATTATTTTAGAAATTCTCCTGGAATGTTATCTACCCCTTCTACCTTATTTGATCTTAAATCCTCTAAAGCTCTCTTGAATTCTAATTCTAATACTGGATCCCCCATCTCTTCTAAGTCGACCCCTGTTTCTTGTTCTATCATGAGATATATCTTCCTCCGTCATAGAGGCCTTCATTGTACTCTTTACACCTACCCGCTCCCTCCTCTGCATTTAGTAGCGAAATTCCCGTTGCACTCTTGATGTTACCACCTTTCCTTTTAGTTTCGCTGAGCCTTCTTTTGACTTTCCTATATGCTAAGTCAGTCCTTCCGGCCATCATTTCTTTTTCCATTTCTTCACGTTTTTCATGCAGCCATGTCATCTTAGCTTCCCTGCACTTCCTATGTATTTCATTCCTCAGTGACTTGCATTTCTGTATTCCTGAATTTCCCTAAACATTTTTGTTCTTCCTTCTTTCATCAGTCAACTGAAGTATTTCTTCTGTTATACTTGGTTTCTTCGCAGTTACCTTATTTGTACCAAAGTTTTTCTTTTCAACTTCTGTAATTGCTCCTTTCATAGATGTCCACACCTCTTCAACTGTACTGCCTACTAAGCTATTCCTTATTACAGTATCTACAGCCTTAGAGAACTTCAAGCGTATCTCGCCTTTCCTTAGTACAACCGTATCCCACATCTATGGTAGAAGTACTGTAAGGGAAACCTCATCCTTCCGCCAGACTTTGTCCTACTAGCAACTACACCTGTTCTCACTGATACACCAGACATGTACAGCAAGTGAAACAGCACATTCACAGTTCACAAATTCCGTCCCAAGTGACACACACTACACCAAAAACATTTGTTCACAAGTGCTCTCGGAGTGTGAATAGAGATGCTTTGTCATGATGCCGTTCATCCATCATTGCAGCCTCCTTACATGGGACCATTTCAGGTCATTCAGTCGAGACCTGTAAAATGTGGATATTGTCCTCAAAGGCAAAGTGACTACGGTATCTCTCCAGGATCCTGCTGATGCAGACGTGGAGAATGTAGACACACCCCCACTTGGCAGTGACGACCAACAATACAGTGACACTTGATGCACTAGCAGTCATCACTATTGACACTTACGACTTACAGACAGATGACCACAGCATTAGAATTATCGACGATCACTTCATTATTGATGCACAAAGTGACATTCCGAGCACATCCATCGATCTGGTGACATAAACCTATGGGCTACTCTCTCACATCAGCTGGATGGCCCTGTCATCGTACCTGTCTACGAATGGCATCCTCACCATTACTGCACTGACACAAAACCCCTGAGAGCATCAACACCTGCTATGCCACCTACTATGCTCCCTTCACCTGCAGCAACATCAACACCAAAGAAACGCACAACAACATCAACTGCCCAACCTCGGTCATGGTTCAACTGCCCGCTATGACCATTGGCCGCCTGGCTCCATATCAAGAGCATACCGTCTCCATCACATCACAGACACTGAGAAGTGGTCCAGCCGTGTCCCGCTCAGCAGCCAGCCACAGCACAGCTGATCATGAACACCTGTGCCTGCACTACACCCGAGATGACACGAGGCAATCACCTCTCCCTTTAGTGGTAAATATTGTTAACTCATAACCATGTTTTCCAAGTTATTAGTACACATCCCGATATCTGTAGTGGAGATCTACCTATTAGCTCAGATTCTCAAATTTAGTGCCCTAAACATAACAGGTGACCTCCACAAGAAAAAGTAAAAACAGAACTTACGAAAGTGGATACCAAAGAAGTTTTCATTAACCACAAAAGCAACAAAATAGAAACGACAGAAATTGTAAGACCATCACCAAATAATTACAGTTTTCAGTACATAAATTTTACCAAACGGTACATTTGAGCAGAAAACTCAAATTTCGAACAGAAGAAACGCACTGGCGCACAGAGAAGCGACTTTGGCAAATCTTATTTGCATGGGAGAAGCAGATCGCATTGTGGCAGTTTTTACACTCATACTTTGACATCTTTCTGCGAACCGTTTCCGCAGTGCAAGTGATGAATCTACATGCTTTGGATATGGGAGAGGTGATGATTCTCTGTATCTTACGTCCGAAGAGTGTGGTGGATGGTACAGTACTTCCCAGTCCCATCGAACGAACAAAGCATCCACAGCTTGCGCCGTATGCACCCGCACATTGTCGTGCAAAATAATGGGTCGGTTGCGCAGAAAGTGTCGCCGCTTCTTTCACAAAGCTGGTCGCACGTGATGCTCCAAAAACGAACTGTAATACGACCTAAGTTCTCGTGACTTTGATTTGATTCCGAAGATGAAGAAACCACTTCGTGGCATTCGTTCCAGAGCTGTTCCAGAGTTCCGACAAACAATAAACCGCTCCATTCGCACCATCAACAGAACAGGCTCTGCTAACGGTATACTACGCCTCCCACATCGCTGGCAACGGGTTCTACACAACGCAGGTGACTCCTTTGAAGGACAGTAACAGGTGCAAAAATGTAACTCTTTGGTATCGGTTGTGAATAACTAGTTGCCATTTCTAAAAAGTACGATGTCCATCGAGGGGTCCCTGGGTTCAGAACTAAATACCTAGAAAACTAAGATCGATTGTTAAAGCTGTAAGAATTTTATACAGAGGTTTCGAAATAGTTCGAAAAACTGCTAGCAGATGCTGCTGTACGCTTCGCATCTCATTCAGTATGTGTACATAATTAAACTCATCCTCTGCAAGTAGTCTTTGTAATCACATCACAATCGTTTCGAAATGTCCACTGCTACCAGTGCGGACGTGGTGCAAATAAACACTGTAATTTGTCATCACATCCTGCAGTGTCTGTATGAAAATGGAGTCAGACGCCACACAAACCGCCGGATCAAACTCGTCCAGTGTGGTAGCATGGTTCCGGTAGACAGTCTTTCAATGAGCGCAACGAAAGGTATTCACAAGGAGTCATGTGGAGGCCAATCCGTCCCTGCGCAAGTGAATTTGCAATAAACCAACGCAATCACTGTATTCCCGAAGTGTTCGTCATAAGAGTGAACTATTATTCTGTACTACGTGTTCTGGCCCCATATTGCTTGAACCAGTCAGTGCTTGTCGATCTTCCAACACTAGCTGTGTAATAGTGTTCCAAAACTGCGACGTAACCTTCACTGCTGATTTTCCTCGCATGAAGAAGGGCCAATAATACCTTTTCTGTATTTTGAAGCCCAAAAAGTAACTTTGGAAGAATTCAGTGGTTTCGCTTAGCACAAATAGGGCTTTTTGGAACGCCAATATCGCCAGATTTGTTTGTTCACAACTCCATTGAGGTGGAAGCGTGATTCATCAGTGAATCAGATGCAGTCAACACCAAATTCTTCCTTATCAGTGACTGTGAGAATATGGTTTGCCAAGTCAACCCTACGTCGCACAGCTTGTATGGCTAAGGCCTGGTGGCTTTGGATATTGAATAAGAACATATGTAGGCTCTGTCTTAGTATTTTATGTGTGCTGGGACGCTTCAAACCAGTCTCTGCTGCTATTCTTTGGGAGGATTTCCTTGCATTTTACTGAATAATTCCAGAAATTGTGGTGACATTTTTGGGAGTAACTATAGTTTTGTCAACGTTTCCCACTAGATCATCAGCCACACTCTCTATCCGTAGGAATTTGGCGAAGAGCTTACGAATGGTTTCTGAATTGAGTCGTTTTGAAACATTAGATCGTATTTCAAAACTGCATCTTGATCCCAAAGGACTGTGTTCTACCCTGTGATGTTCCAGTATCAGAAAAAACATATTTTTCAATGGAATACATGTTTCCAACCTCACCCTTTGGTACACTAAAGACCACTTCCACGGTAGAGCTATTCAGTCTAAGATGTGGCGCACCATTTATCGGCACTATGTATTCCGATCAAAGTACCATCTGTTAGCAACTTTTCGAACTATTTCGAAACTTCAGTACAAAATTCTTACAGCTTTCACAATAAACATACTGTAAATCAGGGTTACTTGGACCCTATAAGGTTACTTGAACCTAAAACGTTTAAGTGATTTAAGCCATTCCTGGTACTGGTTTACTGAAATATTCGATATAGTTCTCAGATCACCCATGAGATAGCATCTCTCAGTAGGCTGCGGCACATTCCACGTATTTCCAAGAGCAGCTACTAGGACTTCTCGTCTTACATCTTCTTTGTACAACATGCAAAGGTGAGTACTCAGTTTTATTCCTCAAACCGTACTTTCTGTAATTTCAATGTACATGTTTAACTATAAATCACCAACAAAACGTTATTCGTCAAAGTGTTTGCTGGTGTACTGATAACCAAATACAAGGACCATTTGGACCTACAACTGGCTTGGGTCCAAATAAGCTGGAGGCATGTGTTGTTGTTGTTGTGGTCTTAAGTCCTGAGACTGGTTTGATGCAGCTCCCCATGCTACTCTATTCTCTGCAAGCTTCTTCATCTCCCAGTACCTACTGCAACCTACATCCTTCTGAATCTGCTTAGTGTACTCATCTCTCGGTCTCCCTCTATAATTTTTACCCTCCACGCTGCCCTCCAATGCTAAATTTGTGATCCCTTGGTGCCTCAAAACATGTCCTACCAACCGATCCCTTCTTCTAGTCAAGTTGTGCCACAAACTCCTCTTCTCCCCAATTCTATTCAATACCTCCTCATTAGTTATGTGATCTACCCATCTAATCTTCAGCATTCTTCTGTAGCACCACATTTCGAAAACTTCTATTCTCTTCTTGTCTAAACTATTTATCGTCCATGTTTCACTTCCATACATGGCAACACTCCATACAAATACTTTCAGAAACGACTTCCTGATGCATAAATCTATTCTCGATGTTAAATTTCTCTTCTTCAGAAACGCTTTCCTTGCCATTGCCAGTCTGCATTTTATATCCTCTCTACTTCGACCATCATCAGTTATTTTACTCCCTAAATAGGAAAACTCCTTTTCTACTTTAAGTGTCTCATTTCCTAATGTAATTCCCTCAGCATCACCCGATTTAATTCGACTACATTCCATTATCCTCGTTTTAATTTTGTTGATGTTCATCTTATATCCTCCTTGCAAGACACTGTCCATTCCGTTCTACTGCTCTTCCAAGTCCTTTGCTGTCTCTGACAGAATTACTATGTCATCGGCGAACCTTAAAGTTTTTACTTCTTCTCCATGAATTTTAATACCTATTCCAAATTTTTCTTTTGTTTCCTTTACGGCTTGCTCAATATACAGATTGAATAACATCGGGGAGAGGTTACAACCCTGTCTCACTCTCTTCCCAGCCACTGCTTCCCTTTCATGCCCCTCGACCCTTATAACTGTTATCTGGTTTCTGTACAAATGATAAATAGCCTTTCGCTCCCAGTATTTTACCCCTGCCACCTTGAGAATTTGAAAGAGAGTATTCCAGTTAACATTGTCAAAAGCTTTCTTCAAGTCTACAAATGCTAGAAACGTAGGTTTGCCTTTTCTTAATCTTTCTTAGTCGAAAGGTCAGTATTGCCTCGCGTGTTCCAACATTTCTACGGAATCCAAACTGATCTTCCCTGAGGTCCGCTTCTACCAGTTTTTCCATTCGTCTGTAAATAATTCGAGTTAGTATTTTGCAGCTGTGACTTATTAAACTGACAGTTCGGTAATTTTCACATCTGTCAACAGATGCTTTATTTGGGATAGGCATGTATATTTTTCATTTATATCAAACTAAAACACCTGTCACGAACTGTGACAAGTTTTCTTCAATTTGTACATAATGCAAAACATTTTTGAAACTATTTAGGTCTTTTTTCTTTACACGTTTAAGGCTTACTATGTTGCCTAAATACAGAAGATTGCTTAGGAGTCGCAAGTACAATGAATTTGCAGGTGAACAGCTGGCAAATTGCTTAAATGCATTCAGATCAGGTGCACTGTTCCAAAGGCAAGCAGAAGATTTTTTAAAAAAAGACAGGTCCACCATAAAACGTATTCTAAAAATTCTTATTATTGACAATCTCGATCATTCAAAAGTTTTCAAGATAGAAGTAGAGTAACCGTTTGCAAGCCACCTAGACAAGATTTGCGCGCATGGATTTCAGTTCATGAGCTGGATTTTAGAGTCACCTTTAGAGCTACATGAGGGACTGTAAATGTTTCTAAGAAAAACATTACATGAAGAGACTGGGTTAGAACATTTCTAAGGAGACACACCCAGTTATCAGTAAGGTTTTCCAGCAATATGAAGAGTTGTAGTGATAAATCCCATCCCTTGAATGAGAGGTATCATGTCCTTAAATACATGTGTCAGGCAAACAATACTCATGACAGAGTAGTCGATAAGTGGTAGGATGTTTTAAATAGTAGGTGCTGATATCAGAACTAACAAGCGAGCGACTCCATGAAATCTAAGAACGCGAAATGTCAACGATAGTAAATGTATTGTAGTTGTTAATTATCAAGTTCAATATCAGATCTGTTATGTACATAGTACAAAGAGGCAATGTACGAGTTGATAGCTGTCCTCATTTATCATTTACTGTGTTGTAATTTTGTAGATAATATAAAGAAGTGAATTGCCTCTCACTCCTTATTTATGTGGTAGAGTGAATGAGAATGAGAAATTAATTATCAGCAGCTTTATCAGCAGCCTGTAAGGAGGCGATGTCTGAGTCAAGTTGGAGGAAGAAGGTACATGGATTCAGAGCACAAACTACCTGGACGCTGATTAATAATCCTTAACAGCGACCAAATGTTCATTAAGCAACAATCATTGTATGTAAAAGTAGTATTCAGGTGACAGCTTCTTTAAGTGTTTGGTACATGAGATGAAGTATAAAAACACCACGCACACCAAACCCACCTGAGTCACTTCAGAGTTAGAGCTTCTCTTGATGACAAAATACTTAATGAACATATGGATCATTTAAATCTCTCAAATGAAGGTATCTTCGTAACTGCCGTCTGCTTCACGTCTGCTGTGCAGCGAGCTACCTTAATTTAAGTATTAACTGTATTTTTCTTACTTGTCACTTCTTCTTCCGTGTGTTTTGCTTTTAGGAAGCTTTAATTGTCGAGTGCTAGTAATAGTGTTCCATAGATTTCGTGTTTGTTTTGAATACAGTCAGAGAGAGTCCCTTTAGTCAGCCATAGTGCCAGTAGTGCTAGTGCGTTTTCAATACAGTCCAGACACAGGTAGTGCTATTTTCATTGTTTTCTACTAGAATTGTCTAGCAACCACAGTTTAGTCAACTAACAGCTGCCTTTAGTGAATTAGCAGTCTAGTTAAAAGTTGATTAACTCTCTACAGTAACTTGATTTCTTAGGATGGATAGGATGTGTGACGGCTGTGTACGGACGCACGAGGAGTTGGCCACTGTTTGCGTACAGCTGAGCGTGTTGATGGCCGCCGTCAGCCGTCTTCAGGCTGACGCCTCCGAGTGTAGCGGCAGTGGGGAGTCTGGTGCGTCGCATGGCACACCCCAGGTGTTACATGCTTCGCCTACTGTCCCTGCTGTCGAGACATCTTCGCGGGTACCGGGAGCGGTTGGGCCAACCTCTCCCCAAGGGGAGTGGCGGGGCGCTCCTTCAGCAAGGTCCTAGCACGGAGGGAGGGGTTTATTAGTGATTGGGAGCTCCAATGTTAGGAGGGTGACGGAGCCCCTTAGGGAAATAGCGGAAAGGTCGAGGAAGAAGGCCAGTGTTCACTCTGTCTGCTTGCCGGGGGGGTCTCATCTGAGACGTGGAGGAGGCCATGCTGGTGGCGATAGAGAGCACTGGGTGCACCCAACTGCAAATTGTTGCTCATGTTGGCACCAATGACACCTGCCGTCTGGGTTCAGAGGTCATCCTCAGTTCGTACAGGCGGTTGGCGGAATTGGTGAAGGCGGGAAGCCTCGCTCGCGGGGTGGAATCTGAGCTAACTATTTGTAGTATTTTTCCCAGAACCGATCGCGGTCCTCTGGTTTGGAGAAGAGTAGAAGGCTTAAACCAGAGGCTCAGACGATTCTGCGGAGATCTGGGGTGCAAATTTCTCGACCTCTGCTATCGGGTGGAGAAATGTAGGGTCCCCCTGAATAAGACAGGCGTGCACTACACGCAGGAAGCGGCTACAAGGGTAGTGGAGTACATGTGGAGTGCACATGTGGGTTTTTTATGTTAGAGAATTCCCTCCCAAGGCCCGACAAGACGCCTCCTGAGATGCGGCAAGGTAGTTTTAGGCAAAATGCAATAGGGAATAACAATATTAATGTGGTAATCGTAAACTGCAGGAGCGTCTATAGAAAGGTCCCAGAACTGCTCTCATTAATAAACGGTCACAATGCCCATATAGTACTAGGGACAGAAAGTTGGCTGAAACCAGACGTAAACAATAATGAAATCCTAAACTCAGATTGGAATGTATACCGCAGAGACAGGCTCGACAGTTAAGGGGGAGGCGTGTTGATAGCGAAAAGAAGTGCAATAGTATCGAAGGAAATTGACGTAGGCCTCCTGGCTCACCAGCTATTGTGACTGAGCACCTGAAGGATAATTTGGAAAATATTTCGAGTAGATTTCACCACCATGTTATAGTTCTGGGTGTAGATTTTAATTTGCTGGATATAGACTGGGAAACTCAAACGTTCATAACGGGTGGCAGGGACAAAGAATCCAGTGAAATTTTTTAAAGTGCTTTATCTGAAAACTACCTTGAGCAGTTAAACAGAGAACCGACTCGTGGCGATAACATATTAGACCTTCTGGTGACAAACAGACCCGAACTATTTGAAACAGTTAACGCAGAACAGGGAATCAGCGATCATAAAGCGGTTACTGCATCGATGATTTCAGCCGTAAATAGAAATATTACAAAAGCTAGGAAGATTTTTCTGTTTAGCAAAAGTGACAAAAATCAGATTACAGAGTACCTGACGGCTCAACACAAAAGTTTTGTCTCAAGTGCAGATAGTGTTGAGGATCAGTGGACAAAGTTCAAAACCATCGTACAATATGCGTTAGATGAGTATGTGCCAAGCAAGATCGTAAGAGATGGAAAAGAGCCACCGTGGTACAACAACCGAGTTAGAAAACTGCTGCGGAAGCATAGGGAACTTCACAGCAAACATAAACGTAGCCAAAGCCTTGCAGACAAACAAAAATTACTCGAAGCGAAATGTAGTGTGAGGAGGGCTCTGCGAGAGGCGTTCAATGAATTCGAAAGAAAAGTTCTGTGTACTGACTTGGAAGAAAATCCTAAGAAATTTTGGTCTTATGTCAAAGTGGTAGGTGGATCAAAACAAAATGTCCAGACACTGTGACCAAAATGGTACTGAAACAGAGGATGACAGACTAAAGGCCGAAACACTAAATGTCTTTTTCCAAAGCTGTTTCACAGAGAAAGACTGCACTGTAGTTGCTTCTCTAGATTGTCGCACAGATGACAAAATGGTAGATATCGAAATACATGACAGAGGGATAGAGAAACAAAATCGCTCAAAAGAGGAAAGGCCACTGGACCTGATGGGATACCAGTTCGATTTTACACAGAGTACGCGAAGGAACTTGCCACCCTTCTTGCAGCGGTGTACCGTAGGTCTCTAGAAGAGCGTAGCGTTCCAAAGGATTGGAAAAGGGCACAGGTCATCCCCGTTTTCAAGAAGGGACGTCGAACAGATGTGCAGAACTGTAGACCTATATCTCTAACGTCTATCAGTTGTAGAATTTTGGAACACGTATTATGTTCCAGTATAATGAGTTTTCTGGAGACTAGAAATCTACTCTGTTGGAATCTCCATGGGTTTCGAAAAAGATGGTCGTGTGAAACCCAGCTCGCGCTATTCGTCCACGAGACTCAGAGGGCCATAGACACAGGTTCCCAGGTAGATGCCGTGATTCTTGACTTCCGCAAGGCGTTCGATACAGTTCCCCACAGTCGTTTAATGAACAAAGTAAGAGCATATGGACTATCAGACCAGTTGCGTGATTGGATTGAAGAGTTCCTAGATAACAGAACGCAGCATGTCATTCTCAATGGACAGAAGTGTTCCGAAGTAACAGTGATTTCAGGTGCGCCGCAGGGGAGTGTCATAGGACCGTTGCTATTCACAATATACATAAATGACCTTGTGGATGACATCGGAAGTTCACTGAGGCTTTTTGCGGATGATGCTGTGGTATATCGAGAGGTTGTAACAATGGTAAATTGTACTGAAATGCACGAGGATCTGCAGCGAATTGACGCATGGTGCAGGGAATAGCAACTGAATCTCAATGTAGACAAGTGTAATGTGCTGTGAATACATAGAAAGATAGATCCCTTATCAATTAGTTACAAAATAGCAGGTCAACAACTGGAAGCAGTTAATTCCATAAATTATCTGGGAGTAGGCATTAGGAGTGATTTAAAATGGAATGATCATATAAAGTTGATCGTCGGTAAAGCAGATGCCAGACAGATTCATTGGAAGAATCCTAAGGAAATGCAATCCGAAAACAAAGGAAGTAGGTTACAGTACACTTGTTCGCCCACTGCTTGAATACTGCTCACCAGTGTGGGATCCGCACCAGATAGGGTTGATAGAATAGATAGAGAAGATCCAATGGAGAGCAGCGCGCTTCGTTACAGGATCATTTAATAATCACGAAAGCGTTACGGAGATGATAGATAATTTCCAGTGGAAGACTCTGAAGGATAGACGCTCAGTAGCTCAGTATGGGCTTTTGTTAAAGTTTCGAGAACTTACCTTCACCGAAGTGTCAAGCAGTATATTGCTTCCTCCTACGTATATCTCGCGAAGAGACCATGAGGATAAAATCAGAGAGATCAGTGCCCACACAGAAGCATACCGACAATCCTTCATTCCACGAACAATACGAGACTGGAATAGAAGGGAGAACCGATAGAGGTACTCAAGGTACCCTCTGCCACACACCGTCAGGTGGCTTGCGGAGTATAGATGTAGATGTAGGTGTAGGTGTAGGTGTAGAAAAAATCTACAGTTATGATGAAATTTCTATGCTGCATGATCGTGGAAGAAAAAATATTTGTTGTAGAGATTATAAATATCCAGAGGGGGAAATAAAACATAAGTCGTGTTTTGTGGGAAAGTTGCTAATAATTCAACTACTCTGTACATAATTTAGAAGGCAGAACAACTATAGACCATGTGGACAGGAAATTGGCTAGTAGTTGCCAGGAGTAACAGAAGTGAAAATGGATGGATTGACCAGGGAATATTTGAATACTGGTTTAAATCGCATGTACTCTGATAATTAAGAAACTAGAAGAACAAAAGTCATTATTGGGAACAACGTAAACTCTCATCTGAGTATGAGTGTTTTGAAATTGTGTGAAGTTAACAACATCAAACTTGTTTGTATGCCTCGATATTCCAGCACCTAACGTAGCCTCTAGATATCGCCTATTTTAAACCCACTAAGTCCACGTAGAAGGCTGTTCCTACCAGATGATAAGAATCTTGATGCTGGTAAAAATGTACCAGCACTTCCAAACCATCAGATTCCATTTTAGCTGAAAACAGTGCTGCTAGAATTGGAATCTTCAGTCTCAAGTAATTTACAGGCAGGTTTCAAAATAGCCGAGATACATCACCTCAATAGGCAGCAATTACTCAATTACTTAAGCACCTTCCGCAAGAGGAATGCCTGTGAATATTAACTGAGTAGCAGATTCATTCATAGCACGTCTTGAAGGCAAGTGACATCCGTCTGTCAAGACTTGGAAAACTAAAGTGAGAAAACTGGAAGTTTCAGAAGGAAAAAGCGGTTGCGATGATGATACTGACGAACAGGGTAAAATGTTAAAAATGTCAAACAGAAGAACCGCAGTAAAAGTGAAGACAAATACCAAGAAAACGAAGAAACCATCAAAACAATTCGACATTGAATCAATGTCAGAAGATGCTGATGATTTCAACCTGCAGTCATCAGGAGAAAGTGATTTCAGTTTGTTTCACAGTGAGAATGAAGCATGTAAGTTGAGGGAACTTGATTTTCCATCTACCAGTAGGCTTATGATGAACAAACTCAGATGAGCAGTACAAAAACCGGGAAGAAAAATGAAGACAGTGGCTCAAAAGATATTAATCTTAAACAGACATTGGAAGACGTCAATTTTGTTATCTTTTTATGGGAGAAATGGTTGGTTCAAATGGCTCTGAGCGCTATGAGACTTAACATCTGAGGTCATCAGTCCCTTAGAACTTAGTACTTAAACCTAACTAACCTAGGGGCATCACACACACCCATGCCCGAGGCAGGATTCGAACCTGCGACCGTAGTGGTCACGCGGTTTATGGGAGAATATTGAATTTCCTAGTATTGTAAGAAAACAAAAAAGACATTCTGCATTACAAATGGTGCGAGAAGGAGATGATTAAACTCAAAAACTTGTCAAAAAGGATTTATTTTCTATTTTCAGTCTAAGTCAATGTTTAGAGTCGGTTAAAGTTCTGTTATTTGTTTCATAACTCTACATTTTTATTATTTTATTGTGTTGTTAAAGGAATTTTCTGAATAAAATTATTTTACAAAATTCACATTTAGGTATAAATAATACCTTTTAATAACAGATACTTCGTCTTACTTCAACCCAACACACATTTATAATGCTTTTGCACAGGAAATTAGAATATGGGTCCCAGTAAACCAACCTAATGGCTACTAGAACCCAATTTTTCTACATCTACACCTACATGGATGCTCTGCAAATCACACTGAAGTTCCTGGCAGAGGGTTCATCGAAAGATCTTCACCGTAATTCTCTGTTATTCCGATCTCGAAAAGTGTGCGTAAAAAACGAACACGTACATAATTCCCCCCTATTTCGCAATAATACAAAACGTGCTGCTCTTCTCTGAGCTTTCTCGATGTACTCTGTTAATCCTATCTGAGAAGGATCCCGGATCGCGCAGCAGTACTCCAAACGAGAACTGCCAAGCATAGTAGGCATTCTCTTTTGTAGATCTGTTACATTTTCTAAGTGTTCTGTCAATAAAACGCAGGCCTTCTGTTTTTTTCCCCAATTTAAGTTGTTCATAATTGTAATTCCAAGGCGTTCAGTTGAATTTACGGAGGTTAGATCTGAGCGCTTTTTTTGTGTAACCAGTGGCGGATATATACGGAGGGCGCACGGGGTGCCCCCCCCCCCCCGGGTGCCCCCCCCCCCCGGGTGCCCCCCCCCCCCCCCGGGTGCGCCCCCCCCCCCCCCCCCCCCCACCTTCCGGGGCCGCTCGCATTCCCACCTACGCCGCCCCCGCCAGTCAGCCCGCACGCTATTCGTTCGTTTCTCTCGTCAGTCGAGTCGACTAAATCGAGTTATCGAGTAGTTGTACTTTCCTATGTAGCACGCGCGCCGTCATATTTTATACGTTTCTGTCTGGCACATAGATACCTAACACATGCTGTAAGGTAACAGGGGATAATATGGTACTCTTTCAAGTAATTTAAAATTTAAAACACAGCAGCAGAGATAATATTCTGGGCAAAATGGACCGGAAAATACTTGTTTTGTGTTTTGAGGGGCGTTGTAGTTCCGTTGCATAGTGTTTTGGTTTTCTTTTAATTGCAACGAATTATATAAGTGTGGTGATAATTTGTAAAATTATATAATGTATTTAGATTTAAGTATTTAAATGTTATAAAATATTGTAAACGAATTGTGTCAATGTTTAGTGATTATTTTGACTACTGTGGTGTCATGTGGCCCGACTCAGGACTGTGGATATGAGCGGGAAAATCGGGGTCTTTTGTCTTTGGCCGTTGTGGTGGCGAGTTGGGAGCGCCAAAGTGCTGCGAGTGCAAGCATGGACGCCATTGTATGCGAAGGAACAGAGTGAAAGTGTGTGAGTGTGAGACAAACAGTGTACGAATTGCACCGATTATTATTCGTGAACTTAAAAATGCATGGCCACAACGTTAAAGTGTTTCTTTTGCATAAATAAGTTTCAATCTGAGCGTGTATAGTTCAATTCACTGCTGTTCAAAAGCCAGCCAATATCTGACTCAATAATAGGGGCGCAAATGCAACCGTTTACTACCAACCCCCTTTGCAGATGAGCCACGTGAAAAATAGGTAGTAAACGAGCCCGAGTTCAGTTGCAATACATACGAGAAAAGTCGCGGCCTTCTAGGCGCTCAGTCCGGAACCGCACGACTGCTACAGTCGCAGGTTCGAATCCTGCCTCGGGCATGGATGTGTGTGATGTCCTTAGATTAGCTAGGTTTAAGTAGTTCTAAGTTCTAGGGGACTGATGACCACAGATTTTAAGACCCATAGTGCTCAGAGCCATTTGAACCATTTGAATAGCAACTTATCAGAATACCAGAATACCAGAATAGAAGAGATGTACACTCTCATGGAACCAGAAATAGTAGCAATCTTGACATACCTTACTACAGATTATCCAAGTCATTGAACAGCTACGAAGTGGTGGGTATGAGGATGTTTAATAATTTGCCACTAGAATGGGTAGAAGCTCCATTTGATTTATTTAAAGACAAATTGTTCAGTTGGTTAGCTGCAAATCCATACTACTCACTTCAAGAATTTTACAACTGTAAAATATCATAGTGGTACCGATTTGGAGAGTGCAGCATAATTTCTTTAACTGAATCAGTTATGATGCAATGTTTTCATATTATTTCATTTTAAATATTGTATTTTATGTAAAACCTATGTCACATATTGATCTTTAACCCATGTATATATGCTGTATAACTTGTATATATGTAACTTGACTTTGTCAATTGCTGTAATAGCTAAACGACAATAAAATTTCATTCATTCATTCTCTCATTCAAAGTCGCGGCCATTCTAGTGAGCTCGCTACGCTATTCCGTCTGGAATTCATTCTACTGTTTTCTTGTACAGAGAACCTTCGATATGTAGCGTTATAAATATGTGCTATTCGCCAAATAGGAAGCTAGTTTATACTGGCATGGCAAAAGCAAATTTAGATTCGACGCTCAAGGTGTACGACGGCATGAGATCTAATGCTGATGGTCACTTTGACCGTATTTTTGAAGAGGCGAAGGCTGTTATGGAAGAGTTAGACATGCAGATGAGTGTTCCTCGTCTCACAGTCAGACAAAGAACAGGGAAAACTGCGATCATAATGATGATGCTATGGCATAAAAGAAAAGAACCGTTTTTATTCCAACACTGGACCATGTTACGACTGACATGAGAGAACGTTTTGCTGAAGAAAATATTTATCGTTTAAAATTCAACATATTTTTGCCCTCACAACTACTGAAACATGACGGTAATGCTCTGGTACATGTACTGAATCAGTGCTGAACTGTACTACCATTCTTTGAACAAAAATCACTCTTTGTGATTAAAAAGAGACTAATGGGAGAGATTCTTCAATACAAGCAAACGAGCATAAACGCCGTCAATGATCGTGATTCTGTTATTCAAGTGTTGTCTGTTTGTCGTAGATCTGACTGTCCGACTTTGCACACGCTTTACAAAATATTTGCTTGTCTACCTGCATCTACTGCTACAGTAGAAAGAAGTTTTTCAACATTGTGGCGTACAATGAAGGAGGATCGGCTTAATGGCTTAGCTCTGTTGAACACTCACTCAGATACTGATTGTCCTATTGAAGACGTAATTAACCAATTTACCAGGAAGAATAGGCAAATAGAATTCATCATTTAAGGAAGAGAACCACAACTGCGAGGCGCTCGCTATCTGAAAGAGGCCGAGAAGAACGACTACCCGATGCTGTGCACGCGCCGGTGAAGCAGAACTGTCGTGTTGTTTTAACAACGAGAGCACATTGTCATGCCGGCATAAAGCGAAGCGCAGCATTATGGGCAAGCGAAGTACTAAAAGGAAGATCGAGAGAAGAGAACGGTCAGCGCCGAGGGCGCCAGATGAAGAACCAGGTAGCCCCGTCAGCCAACGCGTGGTGATGGACACCTCGTGCAGTAGCAACGAGGACGACTCGCCCCAGAGCGGAATAGATGTTGCCACCGGTCCCGCCTACAAGAATGACGTGAACTGTTGCAACTCCAAAGCTCTGACTCCCCCAGTACACATCCGATACGAAGACTGGGCTGAGCGAGTTGCGGCAGTCGAGAAGTCGGGCGTAGACGACGACTCGCTGCTTGTGGTGCAAGCAAACTGCGAGTGTGATGAGAAGAAGGTAGCGCTCGAGAAAGACAGGCCGCGCGTATGTCACGAAGGTAGTCCTGTGCTGGCTCGCTCGCTCAAATCAGCAGACAAACTACGTTTCTACACCTTGTTAATTCGTAACTAGGCGTGTCTGTGCAAACTAAAACTGAATCTTCTACCGGAATCCGCTATTATAGAATATTGTCCTATAATGGTGGGAAGTCCATGGGCCTACTTATAATTTGTTACAGCTGTACTGGCGTACAATAAAAAAAAATCACGCTAAAATGATTATTAGTTGCATAAGGCACCACTTCCAGCACGTAATGAGAACTGTTAAGCAGAGGAGACTAAATGCTATAAACACGCCGTTGTACCTTTTATATCGAGTATTGATCTTAAATTAAATTTTGTTGTAGTACTGTCAATCAGTAAGACTTCATAATAGCAGATTCCAGTGGAAGATGCAATTCTCGTTAGTGCTTACACGCCCAGCTGCGAGTTAACAGATTTACAAACGCATTTTGTCTGCTGAGCTGAGCGAGCGAGCGAGTTCAGGACTACCTTCGTGACATACGCGCCGCGGCCTGTCTTTCTCGTGAGCCTCGGGTCGCGCCCTATCTTGCACCGCACGTCGTCGCAGCGCCGATGGCAACTGAAGCGGCGCCGTGGAGGGAAAAAAGGAAGAAGAAATGGATAAACACAGCCAGGGTACTCGTGAGAGGACTGCCCTGGATGTGCAATGAAGACACTGTGAAGAAGGGACTTCACATGAGAGCGCTCGAAAGGGTGGCTGTAAGGCAACACAACAGATGAACAGGAATAGGCCGCCGCTCGTCGTCCTGGCTGTGGAAACGGCCTTGGGCGAGCAGAAGCTGACCGCAGAAGAAATCTACGTGCTGGAGAAGCTCGTGGGCTTCGTAGTAATAGCGACGCCTCTACCAGCAGAGCTCGACACGAAACAACAGTGCTTCAAATGTCAGCAAGAAGGATATGTGGCACGACATTGCCGCAAACCCGCGGTCCGTGTAAAGTGTGCTGCCAGACGTGACAGCCACGCGTGCACAAGGACGCGAAAAGACACAGCAACGTGCTTCTGCTGCGGCGGACCACACGTGGCCAGCTGGAGGGGATGCAGGGCCCTCATGGGCCACAACGCCAAGAGGGACAAGAGACAGAAGAGGAAGACGGACCAGGCAACTCCTGCAACTGCAGAAGGCGCTGAAAAGAAGAAACGGCGGAGAAAAAAACGCAGGAAACAACCTGCGACCATAACTCGGCAACAGTCAACGACAGCGATGAAGGAAGACCCCGCCGCCGTGCGGTCGGCTACCCCCAATCATCAGTGAGAGAAATGGAGGGGTGAGGCCCCTAAGTGGATGGCTGCCGCCACCGCCATTAAGAGTGGTAAAGGGGCGGGCAGGCCAACCACAAACGGGCGACGGCAATCAATGCCAGACCGCCAAGATGACGAAGACGCCGCAGTGGCAGAACACGGCGCACCTTCAAGCAGCCACGACGCACAGCGATCGGAGATGGACGTCGCCCTGGAAGAAGCGGTATCCCGCTTCCGGACGGTGGTCCACACGGAGATGGAAGCAGCCTGCCTCACAGTGAGGGAGTGCTTCCGTCCCCGACAGCAAATGAAATCGCGTGCGTCACCGATGACGGCGCAAACGGACGCCGATGCGACATCCCAAACGAGAGAGCCTGCTCGCCGCATGCACAGACCACAGCAATGAAGAAAATGGTGACAAATCGCGCCGTGCAAACGACCCATGTCCCAGCAAAGAAAGAAGACCAAGAAGTACAAACTTAACTGGCATGACATCTTAGTAAACACTGAGGTGCTAGACATGACAGATCCGAGGCCAGAGGATCGAGACGACGCGTACCAACGCAACTGGCTCGAGGTGTGGCTAAAGAAAGAGGCGGAACGACTCTAATTCCAGAGAGGGGAAAACTGGAACAAGAAGAGCAACGCCACCGTCAGCCCTCTCGCTACAATAAAAGATAGGCCCGCCCCAAAGTGCAGGGCGGCAGAAACAACGCCGTAGTGCTGAGAAGCCACAGCAAAACGTAGCGATTCCCCAGTGAAGCGCTATGAGAAGAAACAGGTGACAACACCAACAGCTCTGGCCGGGTTTTACAGGTTTTCCTCTGGCTGTAAGGTGAATACCGGAGCTGTTCCCCAAAATTTCCTGCAAATAATTTACCATTTGGGAGATATAAGTTCCCCCCTTCCCCCTAGAAAGAAAAATAAACAGAGCAAAAACAGAATTACGTAAAACCCCATGCCTGAATAGTGCTCAATCCGTAAGGCACTAGAACAGCCTGCCTTCCTCCTAAAAAGGAAGAAAAAAAAAACACATTCGGCAGCTCAGTCGGCATCCATCCGCGACAGCGGCAACGTCTTTGAACGTCCGGTTTTTTCGATATTCGAATTTGAAATGTGCACTGAAATCGAAAATCTCGCCAGTTGTGAGGCGCGATCTGTGATACGGTTTTTGTTGGCAAAAAACCTAAAACCTATAGAAACTTATCGTGAACTGTGCGAAGTGTACGGAAACAAAGTAATCGGTGAATGTTCTGTCCGGAAATGGTGCATTCGGTTTAAAAGTGGCCGAACGAACATTTGCGATGAGGAGAAGAGTGGACGCCCGAACATTGTGACCGACGATCTTGTCACTAAAGTTGATGAAACAATTTGTAAAAACCGTCAGTACTGGAGCAACCTGCATTCTACCCCACTTTCCATTGTTGCCAGATGCATCCAAGAACGCGGCGATGACGTCACCAAAGATGGCGGGATGTAGACTTGGCAACAGCGCTTGATGTCGTCCAAGATGGCGACCATGAAGTCGGATGATGACGCAAGTACCGTTATCAAAGATGGCGGCTTTTGGCGGGAAAGTGCCAATCACCCCTTCCTCAGAAAAATGGCGAGAAGTTCAAATTCCAACACGATAATGCATTACACCACAGTTATCCATACTAAACTAAGAAAATCGCAGGAAGATTGGTCACTTGGGCTACCTCCACTAACCTAAGTAATCCAACCGCTACTTCTTCCTTTGAACCGGCGCCATGTTTGAATTTTGGCGGCAAGATAAGACACTTGGGGTTTCTGTACTAAACTAAGAAAATGGCGCGAAAGAATGGACACTTGGATAAACCTTAGTCACCTGACCGCCACCTCCTCCTAAGGATTTGTGGGAAAAGACTTGGACATAAGTCTTTATTTAAACAATTTCATGCAATACAACCATCCGCTGTGCTCACCATGAAGTTCAGACTCCAACTGACTTAGTACACAATGCCACCAGCAGAGGGCGCTGTCGTTCAAGATGGCAGCCATGACATCAGTTGATGATGCAAGTAACATAATCCAAGATGGCAGCAAACAGTGCGTTCACCACCAGGTCCCAACTCCAACTGACTTAGTATACAGCGCCACCGCCAGAGGGTACTACCATGACTTCAGTTGATGACAAGGACCATAATCTAAGATAGTGGCAAACAGTGTGTTTTCCATGAGGTCTGGACCTAGCATTCAGTACCAGCAGCAGAGGGTGCTGTCGTGACATCAGCTGATGACACGAGTACCTTTACCCAACATGGCGCCAATTTTTTTTTTCTCCACTCAGATGACCAGAATTGGTGGTGCACATTCAGTCTTTGCTGAGCTGTTGTTGTGAAACCATTGTCATGTGTTCCATCACCTAGATGAGTGTGAAGGACAGAGTACCTTTCAACAGCAATGTACACATTCAAAGGAGGATTGGAGCCACACTTCTCTACATGAGGTATGGAAGAATATGATAATGCATGAGTGTAGGAGCAATAAGCACAAGAATTCAGTTCGTCAGATTGCGATAATGCAGAGGGATGGAGCCAGGATGAATCGCATAACCAGCACATACTCATGTGCATGTGAAAATGGCCAAGATATTCACCATGAAGAACTCACTCTCCGAAAACGCAAGAGACATGCAGTTGATGTCAATTCGCTTTGCTGTAAGCATATTTGTATATCCGATATATACCATTTAAGAGCAGCTGCTCACCCCCATCCACGTGGTCATGTGTTCTACCTATGAGTTATTGGTGTTTGAAAGGGACGAGTTTAACAGCTATGTTGTTTGTAAGCTTGATGTCATGATGATGTAGGTGGGTGGTATATAAGGAAGACTCAGCAACCGCTCAATCTCTGCCCCGGTCAGTCAACCAAGATGAAAGTTCCGCGTAGTCAGCGTGTACACAACTTTCCCACTAGGGCGCGCCCCGCTAAGCACAACAGCGCAGGCGCAGCGCTCGTCCGTCTCACTAAGAGATGGCGCTATCTTAGAGACGGACCAAATTCTGCTTCCGCTGATCCACCTATTAACATGTTACGCAGCCAATGAGATTGCTGTTAACGTAGAACCTTTTCTTTTCGTGGATCACACTCGCACAGTGATACCTGAATGCTTGAGGTATTACAACGAGTGTACAGACCTCCGATTAGTCAGTATGCATTTGTCTGTAGTCAAGATTCAGCCTGCGCCTAATAAGATTATCATATTCCTGTACATAGCCTTGAAGAGAAATGAATAGACACTTCGTCAAGTATTAGAGATATGTGAGAATAAGATTAACGTACCAAGACCAAAGGAACTTCAGATTGTCAATTGTAAATAGCATCCAGAACCAAGTTAAGTTATTTTTATGCTTGTTATTATTTTATTAAATGTGTGTGAAAATTAATCAAGTTCTGTTTAAAGTTGGTCACCGTCAATCTGCTACTCTAACCGTGCAAGTGGCATTTCTATCGTCTGACATAGTGGCAGAAGATAAACACACCACGATAAGGCCATGAGACATATAACTGACACTCACCTCCTTCGTTAGAGCGACAAGTCAAATAATCCGATGGTGTGTGTACTGAGGGTCTTCCAGTACGCACACCACAAAGTGTCAGTCATCACAGCAGCAGCAGCAGAATAGGAGAAGGAAGCTGCAGAAAAGTAATAATCTATTTCACAATATTATTATTATTTCTGTAGCAGCAGCATGTGATACTTATGTATATTCTTCTTTGTCAGGTAGCTGCACCCATGATGTCAGGATCAGCAGGCTCCAGCCTATAGGGGTCTGCACACGTGGTGGCCTCAGACTCTTCCATGCAGGATCCTATAGTGCAGCTTCTCAGAACACTGGAACAGGATAGCAAGGTGCTAATTTCAGTGCCAGAGGCTGCACTTGATGGGGCTTCACAGTACTGGACTCCTTTGTATGCACTGTCCATTGATCATCGCACAAGAGATGTACAACCATCAGTGCAAGTACAGCTGGCTAACTGTGCCAGTGTGGATGTTGTGGATGAGAAGATACCAACCCCCAGTGCACTGCAACCATTACTATTCGCCTCAAGCTCTGTGTTAACAGTTAGTGGTTCAAAACGTCTTCATGTAGGGCTTGGAATTTCACAAGACGGTAGCCTGTCAACTGTGTTAGTACTCGAAAATGTGTCGGAAAATATTAAAGTGCGGTTTTCGGAGTACGAGTGGGATGAACTCTGTCACGTAAAAAGATACATCAAGAAGCACATGACTACTGAATATGCTCCATCCCAGTCATATCAGGATATGTACTGCGGCAGTCTAACTGTGAGTATTCTATGACAGTATGACGATGCTACACTAAGAATTAAAAGTGGTGAGGGTCAGAGTATTTTCATGCAGCACTCGTGTGTTGGTAACTTGTTCAATACTGGACATGGTGGTAACTAGTACAATAGAGAGACTAAATAGATACCGCCCATATGTTCAAGGTGTGTACAGTGACATCATTAACTGGTTTCGCACATGCAGCATTAAGATAGAATATATAGATCATTGTTTTAGTACCTGTATAACTGCAGTGCCGAAGTGTTGTGCTATTCCTCGAACAGGTGCTGAAAAAGTTGAACTCAAATTTACTGATGCAACACCAGACTAGCGCAATGCGCCGATAACATTACGAGATATACGTGCTGGATTTGAGGGACACAAGGAGCAGCTATTTTCCAAATACTGTTTTGTTGCTGCGCCAATTAAAAAAGAATCAAGTGATTTTTTTCATGCTAATGATAATTGTAGATGGTGAATAAATAAAAATATTTACAATCTTAAATTTGTGTTTGTGTTTTTATTTCTCTAGACAAAATGTCACATACGTTAATGAGCGTTAGTACACATTAGTAAACGTTAGTGTGCGTTACTACACGTTAGTGCACCCTTATGTACGTCAATGTATGTGACACTCTTCCCTTGAAATACACTCCTGGAAATGGAAAAAAGAACACATTGACACCGGTGTGTCAGACCCACCATACTTGCTCCGCACACTGCGAGAGGGCTGTACAAGCAATGATCACACGCATGGCACAGCGGACACACCAGGAACCGCGGTGTTGGCCGTCGAATGGCGCTAGCTGCGCAGCATTTGTGCACCGCCGCCGTCAGTGTCAGCCAGTTTGCCGTGGCATACGGAGCTCCATCGCAGTCTTTAACACTGGTAGCATGCCGCGACAGCGTGGACGTGAACCGTATGTGCAGCTGACGGACTTTGAGCGAGGGCGTATAGTTGGCATGCGGGAGGCCGGGTGCACGTACCGCCGAATTGCTCAACACGTGGGGCGTGAGGTCTCCACAGAACATCGATGTTGTCGCCAGTGGTCGGCGGAAGGTGCACGTGCCCGTCGACCTGGGACCGGACCGCAGTGACGCACGGATGCACGCCAAGACCGTAGGATCCTACGCAGTGCCGTAGGGGACCGCAGCGCCACTTCCCAGCAAATTAGGGACACTGTTGCTCCTGGGGTATCGGCGAGGACCATTCGCAACCGTCTCCATGAATCTGGGCTACGGTCCCGCACACCGTTAGGCCGTCTTCCGCTCACGCCCCAACATTGTGCAGCCCGCCTCCAGTGGTGTCGCGACAGGCGTGAATGGAGGGACGAATGGAGACGTGTCGTCTTCAGCGATGAGAGTCGCTTCTGCCTTGGTGCCAATGATGGTTGTATGCGTGTTTGGAGCCGTGCAGGTGAGCGCCACAATCAGGACTGCATACGACCGAGGCACACAGAGCCAACACCCGGCATCATGGTGTGGGGAGCGATCTCCTACACTGGCCGTACACCTCTGGTGATCGTCGAGGGGACACTGAATAGTGCACGGTACAACCAAACCGTCATCGAACCCATCGTTCTACCATTCCTAGACCGGCAAGGGAACTTGCTGTTCCAACAGGACAATGCACGTCCGCATGTATCCCGTGCCACCCAACGTGCTCTAGAAGGTGTAAGTCAACTACCCTGGCCAGCAAGATCTCCGGATCTGTCCCCCATTGAGCATGTTTGGGACTGGATGAAGCGTCGTCTCACGCGGTCTGCACGTCCAGCACGAACGCTGGTCCAAATGAGGCGCCAGATGGAAATGGCATGGCAAGCCGTTCCACAGGACTACATCCAGCATCTCTACGATCGTCTCCATGGGAGAATAGCAGCCTGCATTGCTGCAAAAGGTGGATATACACTGTATTAGTGCCGACATTGTGCATGCTCTGTTGCCTGTGTCTATGTGCCTGTGGTTCTGTCAGTGTGATCATGTGATGTATCTGACCCCAGGAATGTGTCAATAAAGTTTCCCCTTCCTGGCACAATAAATTCACGGTGTTCTTATTTCAATTTCAAGGAGTGTATAATACTTGGAGCTCATTCTAGCGTGTAGCCGTTGTAACTCAGTTGGTAAGGTGACTGCGCTATAGTACCTACATACACACACAAACGCACATATTGTTTATCATATAAAAGCCTATTGCATGCCGGTACCTAACACAGTAGGTATCATGGCAGGCTGGGTGAAGCACCCTCGGTGCAAGGACTTTCTTGTAGGTGACTGGTCCTGTGATGATGACGAAGACAAGAAGACGAATAAGAAGAAGAAGAAGAAGAATGGACCACTCCTTCCTGACAGCATACGACCGATAATTGTAGGTAAGACAATTGGCCTCATGCTTCTGTTAACGCTTTTCGTTTTCTCTAAAACACTCTTTCAACACAAGTACTAATTACTGCAGAAAATATTAGATGGAGTAGATGGTGTGCTCCCTGCCGCCGTTGGATAAGCAGCTGCAGCAGCAAGTCGTATAATCCTAGCTTACTTGTTTGTTAGATAGTTTAATTAATTTCTTTGCGTGTTTTTGGGTACTTGCATTGTTTAATTCATATATTTCGGGCGTATTATAGTATTTGACAGTTGTAGCATCGCGCTTTAGTGTTTACTTCGTAGATTCTTATTTAAATTGCGTGTGAGTTTCGTATAGGAGGTGCAATTTCGAGTTTTAGTTACGGTAATCGTAAATTCAGCAGATTGTAGCGCAGTCGTTAGGCATTTGTACAGGTTAGTTGATACATTCTTTGCGTGTTTCGCTTGCGTTATCTAGGCACGGACTCGTGTTTCAGTAACTGTTGTTCAACATCGATTAGAATGGACAGGGACTGCGATTGCTGCGTTCGGATGAGGGCTGACTTGGCATCCCTTCGCTCACAGCTGCAATCGGCGCTGACTTCGGTCGCGCAGCTTGAGGCTGTTGCCAATGGGCACCACTGTGGGGAGCCGGACTTGGGTATCACGGGGATATCAACCTCGCGCCGTCTGTCCCCAGATCGGTCTGCCGCTGTGGTTGCCCCGGTTGCTGCCCGCAGTGGGGCTGAGCCCTCGCCTGTGGTTGATTGGGAGGTCGTTCCAAGGCGTGGCAGGCAGCGAAAGGCGTCCCCGGAGGCTGATCAGAAAGCCTCCCCGGTGCGTCTGACAAACCGGTTTCAGGCACTGTCTCTGGCTGAGCCAGATGCAGCTGCCTGCCCTGTTTCAGAGGATCATTCTCAGCCTTCAAGGTCCGGGCAATCGCAGAGGGTGGGCTTGCTGGTAGTTGGGAGCTCCAATGTTAGGCGCGTAATGGGGCCCCTTAGGGATACGGCGGCTAAGGAGGGGAAGAAATCCAGTGTGCACTCCGTGTGCATTCCGGGAGGAGTCATTCCTGATGTGGAAAGGGTCCTTCCGGATGCCATGAAGAGCACAGGGTGCAGCCAGCTGCAGGTGGTGGCACATGTCGGCACTAATGACGTGTGTCGCTTTGGATCTGAGGAAATTCTCTCTGGATTCCAGCGGCTATCTGATTTGGTGAAGGCTGCCGGTCTTGCTTACGAGATGACGGCAGAGCTCACCATCTGCAGCATCGTTGACAGAACCGGCTGCGGACCTTTGGTGCAGAGCCGGGTGGAGGGTCTGAATCAGAGGCTCAGACGGTTTTGCGACCGTATTGGCTGCAGATTCCTTGACTTGCGCCATAGGGTGGTGGGGTTTCGGGTTCCGCTGAATAGGTCAGGAGTTCACTACACTCAGCTCGCGGCTACACGGGTAGCGGAGGCTGTGTGGCGTGGACTGGGCGGTTTTTTAGGTTGGAAGGCCTCGGGAAAGTGCGGGATGGGCTGCAATGTCAAAGGGTGCTTGGCAATTACAGGACGTGCTTGGATCAAGGAACAGTCGGAATTATAGTTGTAAATTGTTGTAGTTGCGCTGGAAAAGTCCCTGAGCTTCAAGCGCTAATAGAAAGCACAGAAGCTGATATCGTTATAGGTACAGAAAGCTGGCTAAAGCCTGAAATAAGTTCTGCAGAAATTTTTACGAAGTCTCAGACGGTGTTCAGGAAAGATAGATTAGGCAGAATTGGTGGTGGAGTGTTTGTGTCTGTCAGTAGTGGTTTATCTTGTAGTGAAGTCGAAGTAGATACTCCGTGCGAATTGGTATGGGTGGAGGTTATACTTAACAGCCGAATTAAGTTAATAATTGGCTCCTTCTACCGACCCCCAGACTCCGATGATACAGTTGCGGAACAGTTCAGAGAAAGTTTGAGTCTCGTAACAAATAAATACCCCACTCATACGGTTATAGTTGGTGGGGACTTCAACCTACCCTCGGTATGTTGGCAAAAATACTTGTTCAAAACCGGTGGTAGGCAGAAAATGTCTTCCGAGATTGTCCTAAATGCTTTCTCCGAAAATTATTTCGAGCAGTTAGTCCACGAACCCACGCGAATTGTAAATGGTTGCGAAAACGCACTTGACCTCTTAGCCACAAACAATCCAGAGTTGATAGAGAGCATCATGACTGATACAGGGATTAGTGATCACAAGGTCATTGTAGCTAGGCTCAATACCATTTCTTCCAAATCCATCAGAAACAAACGCAAAATAATTTTATTTAAAAAAGCGGATAAAGTGCCACTAGAAGCCTTCCTAAAAGACAATTTCCATTCCTTCCGAACTGACTATGCGAATGTAGACGAGATGTGGCTCAAATTCAAAGATATAGTAACAACAGCAATTGAAATATTCATACCTCATAAATTGGTGAGAGATGGAACGGATCCCCCGTGGTACACAAAAAAGGTCCGAACGCTGTTGCAGAGGCAACGGAAAAAGCATGCGAAGTTCAGAAGAACGCGAAATCCCGAAGATGGGCTAAAATTTACAGACGCGCGAAATTTGGCACGTACTTCGATGCGAGATGCCTTTAATAGGTTCCACAACGAAACATTGTCTCGAAATTTGGTAGAAAATCCGAAGAAATTCTGGTCGTATGTAAAGTACACAAGCGGCAAGACGCAGTCAATACCTTCGCTGCGCAGTGCCGATGGTACTGTTATCGACGACTGTGCCGCTAAAGCGGAGTTATTGAACGCAGTTTTCCGAAATTCCTTCACCAGGGAAGACGAATGGAATATTCCAGAATTTGAAACACGAACATCTGCTAGCATGAGTTTCTTAGAAGTAGATACCTTAGGGGTTGCGAAGCAACTCAAATCGCTTGATACGGGCAAGTCTTCAGGTCCAGATTGTATACCGATTAGGTTCCTTTCAGACTACGCTGATACTATAGCTCCCTACTTAGCACTCATATACAACCGCTCGCTCACCGATAGATCTGTACCTACAGATTGGAAAATTGCGCAGGTCGCACCAGTGTTCAAGAAGGGTAGTAGGAGTAATCCATTTAACTACAGACCTATATCATTGACGACGGTTTACAGTAGGGTTTTGGAGCATATACTGTATTCAAACATTATGAATCACCTCGAAGGGAACGATCTATTGACACATAATCAGCATGGCTTCAGAAAACATCGCTCTTGTGCAACGCAGCTAGCTCTTTATTCGCACGAAGTAATGGCCGCTATCGACAGGGGATCTCAAGTTGATTCGGTATTTCTAGATTTCCGGAAAGCTTTTGACACCGTTCCTCACAAGCGACTTCTAATCAAGCTGCGGAGCTATGGGGTATCGTCTCAGTTGTGCGACTGGATTCGTGATTTCCTGTCAGGAAGGTCGCAGTTCGTAGTAATAGACAGCAAATCATCGAGTAAAACTGAAGTGTGTTCCCCAGGGAAGCGTCCTGGGATCTCTACTGTTCCTGATCTATATAAATGACCTGCGTGACAATCTGAGCAGTTCCCTTAGACTGTTCGCAGATGATGCTTTCTCTTCCGAATGCGAAAATATTTTGTTGAGCCCAACCTACATAGGTAGGAATGATCATCAAAATAAAATAAGAGAAATCAGAGCTCGAACAGAAAGGTTTAGGTGTTCGTTTTTCCCGCTTGCTGTTCGGGAGAGGAATAGTAGAGAGATAGTATGATTGTGGTTCGATGAACCCTCTGCCAAGCACTTAAATGTGAATTGCAGAGTAGTCATGTAGATGTAGATGTAGACGTGTAACGTACAGAGCATTCCGTGAACGCGACGACACCCCCCCCCCCCCCTCACCTGATGAGGTAAAGCCTAACACAGTCATCATATTTGACGATGTGACTGTTGAAAAGCAGGATCAAATTCGTGGATACACTATTGGCCATTAAAATTGCTACAACACGAAGATGACGTGCTACAGGCGCGAAATTTAATCGACAGGAAGAAGATGTTGTGATATGCAAATGATTAGCTTTTCAGAGCATTCACACAAGGTTGGCGCCAGTGGCGACACCTACAACGTGCTCACAAGAGGAAAGTTTGCAACCGATTTCTCATACACAAACAGCAGTTGACCAGCGTTGCCTGGTGAAACGTTGTTGTGATGCCTCGTGTAAGGAGGAGAAATGCGTACCATCACGTTTCCGACTTTGATAAAGGTCGGATTGTAGCCTATCGAGATTCCGATTTATCGTATCGTGACATTGCTGCTCGTGTTGGTCGACATCCAATGACTGTTAGCAGACTATGGAATCGGTGAGGCCAGGAGGGTAATACGGAATGCCGTGCTGGATCCCAACGGCCTCGTACCACTAGCATTCGAGATGACAGGCATCTTATTCGCATAGCTGTAACGGATCGTGCAGCCACGTCTCGATCCCTGAGTCAACAGATGGGGACGTTTCCAAGGCAACAACCATCTGCACAACAGTTCGACGACGTTTGCAGCAGCGTGGACTATCAGCTTGGAGACCATGGCTGCAGTTAGCCTTGACGCTGAATCGCAGACAGGAGCACCTGCGATGGTGTACTCAACGACGAACCTGGGTGCACGAATGGCAAAACGTCATTTTTTCGGATGAATTAGGTTCTGTTTACAGCATCATGATGGTCGCATCCGTGTTTGGCGACATCGCGGTTAACACACATTGGAAGCGTGTATTCGTCATTGCCATACCCGGCGTGATGGTACGGGGTACCATTGGTTACAAGTCTCGGCCACGTCTTGTTTGCACTGATGGCACTTTGAACAGTGGACGTTACATTTCAGATGTGTTACGACCTATGGCTCTATCATTCATTCGATAGCTGCGAAACCCTACATTTCAGCAAGATAATGTACGACTGCATGTTGCAGGTCCTGTACGGGCCTTTCTGGATACAGAAAATGTTCGACTGCTGCCCTGACCAGCACATTCTCGAGATCGCTCACCAACTGAAAACGTCTGGTCAATGGTGGCCGAGCAACTGTCTCGTCACAACACACCAGTCACCACTCTTGATGAGGTGTGGTATCTTGTTGAAGCTGCATGGGCAGCTGTACCTGTACACGCCATCCAAGCTCTGTTTGACTCAACGCCCAGGCGTATCAAGGTCGCCATTACGGCCAGAAGTGGTTTTTCTGGGTACTGATTTCTCAGGATCTATGAACCCAAATTGCGTGAAAATGTAATCACATGTCAGTTCTAGTATGATATATTTGTCCAATGAATACCCGTTTATCATCTGCATTTCTTCTTGGAGCAGCAATTTTAATGGCCAGTAGTGTATGTCTGCTTTGGTCGTCATATGGGTGTTGACGTATTTTATCTGAGTCAGACGTATTCCAGGATCCAAAAGCAGTTGTTGAGGGATAATTCCAACCTCATTGTAGCCTTCAAACATGACACTCTCAATTTAAAACACATTTACCAGGCTCACATGGTCGTGCGGTTCTAGGCGCTGCAGTCCGGAACCGCGGGACTGCTACAGTCGCAGGTTCGAATCCTGCCTCGGGCATGGTTGTGTGTGATGTCCTTAGGTTAGTTAGGTTTAAGTAGTTCTAAGTTCTAGGGGACTGATGACCTAAGATGTTAAGTCCCATAGTGCTCAGAGCCATTTGAACCATTTTGAACCAGGCTCACACAGGGACCGATATGTCATACAATGAATTTGTAAAAATATGTGCAGATTGCTGGTCGGTACCGTTGGGCCTTCCAAGGCCTGTTCGGATGGAGTATGTGTGGATTGCTGGAATCACTCACAATACGGGTTTCTCATTATTGATAAAACTCGAAAACTGAATGACGGTAGGTACAGCTGGAACTCTCCATATATAAATGTGCAAGATAGGTGAGTGCATCAGTAGACACTACACCATGGAGAATTTGCACGCATGGCGGACGCTCATTCTGAAAGGTTAGGTGTGCATAGACAGAATGCTCGCATATACACCGACATGAAATTTAAAAATCTTGTTGTAAGGGAATTAAAGGACACTCAAAAACTTCTTGCGCTTAACCAAAACCGGCTAGAGAACAGAATTAGCGCAACTGAGGAGTAGATAGAAGCCGAGGTTGTTGTTATTGAAGAAAGGGGTGCAGGAAAGAAGAAAAAGAATAACAAAGCATACATAAAACCACATGATATACAGAGCTCAGAATAGGATGCACCGAGATGTCGACAAAGCATAAAGCCATTCAGGTGCGCAAAGAAGTTCGAGAGAAATTATGCTTGTTGAGGTTGGGACATATGGATTGGGAGCAAACACTAAGAGAAACTTTTAAACCTGTTACCGAGTCTGTCAGGAAGATGGCTTCGCGTGATAATGATCCAATCGCTGAATTCACCAACCAGTATGCGGTGGGTAGGGTAGATAGAACATTTGGTGTCAGCAGGGAGAGACCATATATGCTAGGCTCTCAAACTATAAGTTTAACCGGTAGCACAATATGCATTGGGGATAAAAACTTTAAAAGAACGCCTGGCTTAATTAACCTAATCTTCCTAAGGCCCTCAAAAAACTTAAAATACTCTACCAATGAACGCAAAGTGTATGGTGAAAAATACTGCCGTTGACTGAGCTGTATAAAAATCCTGACAGAACACTGACAAACCCGCAAAACTCTAAATACACAACCATTATACAACCTTTACTGAAATAACAACCTAAAAGCATTGGTGAGGGTGTAGACTTTCAGCATAAAGGAGTGAGCAATCAACTCCCATAGTCATGGGCGTGCCCAGTGAGGGGCAGGGGGGGGGGAGTTAGTTGCCCCCCCCCCCCCTCCCTAGAAGATATTCGAACTCGTTCGCGCAGATCCGGGAGTAATTTTTTCGTCTTCGGCGCGTTACTGTCGGCAAATCCTAGAAGATTGTTACTGAATTAAAAAGTTCTATTTTCAAACAAGTTCATTCTTATATTAAAAATGTTTATTGAAAGCAGTTTTTCACTAGTTTACTGTTTTATTTAATAAGAAGTGCTGTATGTTGTCTCGAGTCCTTGTTTCTTGAGATTAGTATCACCTGCCCCCCCCCCCCCCCCCAGTTCAGATCCTGGGTACGAACTTGCCCATAGTATATATATATTATGATGAGCCGGATGAACTAACAGTCAGACTTTGACTGTTGTTGGCTTCGGCTGCTGCTGGCAATACAGCACACTCGAATGAGGTTACCTCAATAATTTCAGAACTTAGAGAGAGAGGAATCATCGAATGATAATAGTGAGTGTGGAAACAGTGGTTCAGGAGCTGCCCAAATCGACACGCAGAACATTCCCGCGCAGACATGTAATGATTAAAGGACTAGATGACTCATGGCAGGCAGATCTTGTGGATATGGATATCTACTCCCGTGAGAATAAAGGTTTCAAGTATATTTTAATGGTAACTGATACATACTCTAAATTCACTTGGGCATTACCTGTTGAAACTAAAACGGATAAGAGATGTTGCTGTGGTGTTTGACCGTTTGCTGTAGATCGGAACAAATCGATGGCCGGACAATCTTCAAACCGATCATGCTGGCGAGTTTTACAATGAACATTTCAAGACTGTGATCAAGAGGTACGAGATACACCACTACTCCATGTTTACCCACACATCGTGGAGCGTTTGAACAGAACAGTCAAAGCTCAAATGTGGATGCGGTTCAATCTTCGCGGTTCGTGCAAGTGGATAGATATCCACCCACAGATAATTGCACGGTATAATCGAACCAAGCATAATACAATAAAAATGAGACCGATCGATGTTCGCGGTAATTCACTCATGGACACAGTATATTTCCGCATTAAAATGCTGGACCCACTCAAACAGAGGTTCAATGTAGGCGACTTAGTACGTACTTCAAAACACAGGACTGCGTTTGAGAAATCGTACTTACCAAACTGGTCAGCAGAGATATTCACACTATCCAAAGTGCAGAGAACGAACCCTTGGACATATATCTTAAAGGACGGCAAGGATGAAGAAATTGCAGGATATTTTTACACGAAGGAATTGCAGAAGAGTTCTGAACCAGATGTATTTGTCATTGAACATGTGATAAGACATCACGGGAATAGAGCGCTATTTAAATGATTGGGATTTCCATAATCGGAAAACAGTTGGATTGACGCTCACGAGTTAGTGTATATCTCCTCAGTAGCGTACCATGCATGATAGGAAGAACACCATAACAAGAGGTGGCGGTGGTATTCTCGACAAAATGCCGGTTGAATTGCACATTCTGGGATATAACTTCTATGGACCTGTAACAATGCTTCAGAAACGCCTGTCACGAAGTGATAAAAGTATTAACCTACTAGACGAAGCCTGCCTAGAGCACGACCTCGCATACTCTGCAAATAAGGATCTCCCGGCACGCCACGTCACAGACCGAATATTAGCCGATAAAGCCAGGAAATAAGACAAAGAAAAGATCTCGGAATAGGTCAGTGTGTTGGTTCATTCGTAGTTGATAAAACTATGCGTGGAAAAATTAAGTTAGGCTTGGGGGTGATGAATTTCAAGCGAATTATGAATGCAGCGCGAACAGCTTTGGGGGCTAAGAAGAAGAAATCCAGTGGTTTGAAAGACTGTATTCTCACTTCGATGTGTGCAGCTAAATGTGTGTTGAAGGGCGAGAACAAGAAGAAGAAGAAGCAGACTGCAATGAAACCACGTAGATTCATATGGCTACCAAAGACATCTGGTGGAATTATTCCCTTCCTAGTTCCAGCCCTTGCAGCTCTTTCAGCGGTAGCTTCACTTACAGGCAGGATGCAGCTAGCTGTTGCCAAAACGATCGAAAACGCACAGAATGCGCAAACGCAACTAGAGGAAGCCAGAAGACATAATCGGTCTATGGAAGCAGCTGCCATCGGAAAGGTCTCTACTTGAAACCATACAGGAAAGGACTAGGTCTCTTCATAAAGAAAAAAAAAAAAAGTCCGTTACTTATCCTACCAGACCGAGCGCTCACCAATAAAGATCTGCTTAAGATTGTTAAAGAAAAACTTCACATGCCTGGATTCTGTGGCGTCTTTATGTGGGATACATTACCGAAGACCATGTGGCGGAATTGTAAATTTAGATGTTTCTGGGGGTCAGGGAACCATTGGGTGGCATATGTTAAGAAAAGTGCAAATACAGTTCAGTATTTCGATTCATTTGAAGATTTACAGCCACCTGAAGGATTATAACACTGCCTCACCAGCAAAAGACGTGTCTTCTACAATTTCCACAGATATCAGGACTTTAACACATACATGTGTTGGCATCTCTGCGTTATGTTCATCATCACCTGCATGACAAATTAGCATGCGCCCGCAGCATGGAATGCGAGCTATATTTAGACCAGGCGGATGGGTGTCTGGAATGTGCGCTTTTTCCTCGTCAGAGCAAGTGTGCAAACATCCATATATGTAAAAGAGCCGTCATTGAATGCACACCCATCATTTGAGGTTTAGATGCAATATCGTACACTCTCACTTTAAAAGAACGAGCATCACTATTACGTGTCGTCGTAACTGCCGTCTGCGTCACGTCTGCTGTGGAGCGAGCTGCATTAATTTAAGTATTAACTGTATTTTTCTTACTTGTCGCTTCTTCTTCCGTGTGTTTTTGCTTTTAGGAAGCACTAATTTTCGAGTGCTAGTAATAGTCTTCCATAGATTTCGAGTTTGTTTTGAATACAGTCAAATAGAGTCCTTTTAGTCAGTCCAGAGACTGCTATTTTCATTGTTTTCAACAAGTGCTTTATCTGAAAACTACCTTTAGCAGTTAAACAGAGTACCGACTCGTGGCGATAACATATTAGACCATCTGGTGACAAACAGACCCGAACTATTTGAAACAGTTAACGCAGAACAGCGAATCAGCGATCATAAAGCGGTTACTGCATCGATGATTTCAACAGTAAATAGAAATATTGACGATCAGTGCACAAAGTTCAAAACCATCGTACAATATGCATTAGATGAGTATGTGCCAAGCAAGATCGTAAGAGATGGAAAAGAGCCACCGTGGTACAACAACCGAGTTAGAAAACTGCTGCGGAAGCAAAGGGAACTTCACAGCAAACATAAACATAGCCAAAGCCTTGCAGACAAACAGTAAATTACGCGAAGCGAAATGTAGTGTGAGGAGGGCTATGCGATAGGCGTTCAATGAATTCGAAAGCAAAGTTCTATGTACTGGCTTGACAGAAAATCCTAAGAAATTTTGGTCTTATGTCAAAGCGGTAGGTGGATCAAAACAAAATGTCCAGACACTCTGTGACCAAAATGGTACTGAAACAGAGGATGACAGACTAAAGGCCGAAATACGAAATGTCTTTTTCCAAAGCTGATTCACATAGGAAGACTGCACTGTAGTTCCATCTCTAGATTGTCGCACAGATGACAAAATGGTAGATATCGAAATAGACGACAGAGGGATAGAGATACAATTAAGATCGCTCAAAAGAGGAAAGGCCGCTGGTCCTGATGGGATACCAGTGCGATTTTACACAGAGTACGCGAAGGAACTTGCCACCCTTCTTGCAGCGGTGTACCGTAGGTCTCTAGAAGAGCGTAGCGTTCCAAGGGATTGGAAAAGGGCACAGGTCATCCCCGTTTTCAAGAAGGGACGTCGAACAGATGTGCAGAACTATAGACCTATATCTCAAACGTCGATCAGTTGTAGAGTTTTGGAACACGTATTATGTTCGAGTATAATGACTTCTCAGGAGACTAGAAATCTACTCTGTAGGAATCAGCATGGGTTTCGAAAAAGACGATCGTGTGAAACCCAGCTCGCGTTATTCGTCCACGAGACTCAGAGGGCCATAGACTTCCCAGGTAGATGCCGTGTTTCTTGACTTTCGCAAGGCGTTCAACACAGTTCCCCACAGTGGTTTAATGAACAAAGTAAGAGCATATGGACTATCAGACCAGTTGCGTGATTGGATTGAAGAGTTCCTAGATAACAGAACGCAGCATGTCATTCTCAATGGAGAGCAGTCTTCCGAAGTAACAGTGATTTCAGGTGTGCCTCAGGGGAGTGTCGTAGGACCGTTGCTATTCACAATATACATAAATGACCTTGTGGATGACATCGGAAGTTCACTGAGGCTTTTTGAGGATGATGCTGTGGTATATCGAGAGGTTGTAACAATGGTAAATTGTACTGAAATGCAGGAGGGTGTGGAGCGAATTGACGCATGGTGCAGGGAATGGCAATTGAATCTCAATGTAGACAAGTGTAATGTGCTGCGAATACATAGAAAGATAGATCCCTTATCATTTAGCTACAAGATAGCAGGTCAGCAACTGGAAGCAGTTAATTCCATAAATTACCTGAGAGTATGCATTACGAGTGATTTAAAATGGAATGATCATATAAAGTTGATCGTCGGTAAAGCAGATGCCAGACTGAGATTCATTGGAAGAATCCTAAGGAAATGCAATCCGAAAACAAAGGAAGTAGGTTACAGTACACTTGTACGCCCACTGCTTAAATACTGCTCACCAGTGTGGGATCCGTACCAGATAGGGTTGATAGAATAGATAGAGAAGATCCAACGGAGAGCAGCGCGCTTCGTTACAGGATCATTTAGTAATCGCGAGAGCTTTACGGAGATGATAGATAAACTCTAGTAGAGGACTTTGCAGGAGAGACGCTCAGTAGCTCGGTACGGGCTTTTGTTAAAGTTTCGAGAACATAACTTCACCGAAGAGTCAAGCAGTATATTGCTCCCTCCTACGTACACTCCTGGAAATTGAAATAAGAACACCGTGAATTCATTGTCCCAGGAAGGGGAAAATTTATTGACACATTCCTGGAGTCAGATACATCACATGATTACACTGACAGAACCATAGGCACATAGACACAGGCAACAGAGCATGCACAATGTCGGCACTAGTACAGTGTATATCCACCTTTCGCAGCAATGCACGCTGCTATTCTCCCATGGAGACGATCGTAGAGATGCTGGATGTAGTCCTGTGGAATGGCTTGCCATGCCATTTCCACCTGGCGCCTCAGTTGGACCAGCGTTCGTGCTGGACGTGCAGACCGCGTGAGACGACGCTTCATCCAGTCCCAAACATGCTCAATGGGGGACAGATCCGGAGATCTTGCTAGCCAGGGCAGTTGACTTACATCTTCTAGAGCACGTTGGGTGGCACGGGATACATGCGGACGTGCATTGTCCTGTTGGAACAGCAAGTTCCCTTGCCGCTCTAGGAATGGTAGAACGATGGGTTCGATGACGGTTTGGATGTACCGTACACTATTCAGTGTCCCCTCGACTATCACCAGAGGTGTACGGCCAGTGTAGGAAATCGCTCCCCACACCATGATGCCGGGTGTTGGCCCTGTGTGCCTCGGTCGTATGCAGTCCTGATTGTGGCGCTCACCTGCACGGCGCCAAACACGCATACGACCATCATTGGCACCAAGGCAGAAGCGACTCTCATCGCTGAAGACGACATGTCTCCATTCGACCCTCCATTCACGCCTGTCGCGACACCACTGGAGGCGGGCTGCACGATGTTGGGGCGTGAGCGGAAGACGGTCTAACGGTGTGCGGGACCGTAGCCCAGCTTCATGGAGACGGTTGCGAATGGTCCTCGCCGATACCCCAGGAGCAACAGTGTCCCTAATTTGCTGGGAAGCGGCGGTGCGGTCCCCTACGGCACTGCGTAGGATCCTACGGTCTTGGCGTGCATCCGTGCGTCGCTGCGGTCCGGTCCCAGGTCGACGGGCACGTGCACCTTCCGCCGACCACTGGCGACAACATCGATGTACTGTGGAGAGCTCACGCCCCACGTGTTGAGCAATTCGGCGGTACGTCCACCCGGCCTCCCGCATGCCCACTATACGCCCTCGCTCAAAGTCCGTCAACTGCACATACGGTTCACGTCCACGCTGTCGCGGCATGCTACCAGTGTTAAAGACTGCGATGGAGCTCCGTATGCCACGGCAAACTGGCTGACACTGACGGCGGCGGTGCACAAATGCTGCGCAGCTAGCGCCATTCGACGGCCAACACCGCGGTTCCTGGTGTGTCCGCTGTGCCGTGCGTGTGATCATTGCCTGTACAGCCCTCTCGCAGTGTCCGGAGCAAGTATGGTGGGTCTGACACACCGGTGTCAATGTGTTCTTTTTTCCATTTCCAGGAGTGTATATCTCGCGAAGAGACCATGAGGATAAAATCAGAGAGATTAGAGCCCACACAGAAGCATACCGACAATCCTTCTTTCCACGAACAATAGAAGACTGGAATAGAAGGGAGAACCGATATAGGTACTCTAGGTAGCCTCTGCCACACGCCGTCAGGTGGCTTGCGGAGTATGGATGTAGATGTAGATGTAGATACGTGCAAATTACTTTCCACCGATTGATTTAAGTGCAGGGAGCTGGAGTATTACACTGACTGGTCTGGAGATGTATAACAGCATTCCAAACATCACAAAGAGCAACAATAGACTGCAACTGAAAACTGACGGTCGCAAGGAGATTCTAGAAATACAACCTGGTGCCTACGATATTGATGATTTAAATGAAGTCTTAAAACAGTCTGGAAAAGGTATTGAACTACAGGAAAACATTAATACACTTAAATCTGAAATACTGCCAGGGAGTGCTACGATCGACTTTAGGCAGAGAGATTCAGTAGGTCCACTGCTAGGTTTTGCAAAGGATCGTGTAATGGTGAAGTACCCCAGTAAATTTTACACATCGGATCAGGCTGTGGACATACTTCCAGTCAGCATAATCCACAATGAGAGCAATATTGCCACAAAGTCATACCTCAATGATAAGTTGATTCACTCAATTTACGGATTCTTCCCTACAGTCGGTACTGGGTATAAAAAAGTTCAAGGCCACACAAATGCTTTGTATTTCCCGGTGACAGTTCAGACATTGGACTACCTAGAATTGCATATTGTGGACGAGAATAATCAACTTGTTAACTTTCAAGGAGAAGAGCTCAATGTACGCTTGCATCTAAGGCGAGATGGGAGTAAGGTATAAAGCTAGCACACGAGCTCACAACCCGTCAGTACATCGCAAAAGTGCTTGGTGATAACACACCTTAATTACGAATTCCTTATTTCAGCAGGTTTCAAACCGCAAAATGACGTCGCTCAACGAAACTTAGTCAGTAGAGTATGATGATCGAATTACATGTCATGAATACCACTCACACAAACCCTACACTTCAACCACATTTAACAAAAAATATGAAATTAGGATTGTTACCCAGCGTCAGGACGCCGTAACGCCGCCTTGCAACAGCTTCCTGTATCTGGACTGCACATTTAAGAATGGTGATGGCACTGAGGTAACGCTCTCGAAGCTGACACGTAATGCTCTAGAATTCCTGTTTCAGGAGATACTTTATGAACTTAACGGTATCGAAATCGACTGCACACAACATGTTGGCATCACACCAACCCTTAAGAAATATGTTTCAGCCTCAGCCTCTGATTCAAACAGCTTGGAAAATGCGGTATGGTTCATGGATGTGCCAGATGGTGAGAGGGGATACAACCGACTTACCGCAGGTGTGCCATTAAAAATGCTTATGGCGTACTTTGAGGACATGCGGCGAATTATTTTGAATGATAAACGGGAACTTATTTTCGTTCGGAGTGCAAGTGAAACGAATTCATTCATTCAAACAGCTGCAGAGAATGTTCAAATCAAGTTTAATAGTATAGTACGGAAAATGCCTCACATCAGTGTTGCTGACGAGGAACGCTTGAAGCTCTTAAAAGATCTAAATGCTGGCACCCATCTACCACTAACCTTCCAATCATGGGAGGTTTTTGAATACCCGGCCCTACTTACAGCATCCACACATACGTGGGCTATTAAAACATCAGTGCAGTTGGAAGCACCTCGATATTCATCATACTCGCATTTCAAACTCAAAAGCGTTGGAATGTATCAAATGACTCAACTGAATTTGACCACTGCAAGTTAACTAAAGGGAGTTTACTTGCATTCCAAATACTATCCATACGATAATTTACATCTACAGTGGGACAGCAATGTATACAGTCTGACATTTGACATGTATGAGAAATTCTAAGCATCTTACTACGAAGGCATTGAAATGAAGGATGCCTATTCAGTCCACAGAATTTCAAGAAGCTAGCGCGACTAATCGTGATTGACTGTTCAAAACAGAAAGAGATTATTAAATCAGGTCCTGTAGATGTGCAGATTGAATTTGAATCTTCAACAAACTTCTCAGATCACACTGCAGCATATGCTTTAGTTCTGCACGATCGTGTTGCTAACTACTGCTCGCTCACTGGTGTAGTGCAATGAGTTGTATAAATTAATAGGTGCTCAGCTAGCTCTAAGGCAGATCATGATGCTACCCCAAGTTGTGAGGATCATAGCGGACATTCAAGGATTTTACTACAATGAACGCAGGCGATTCATAAATTGCATTCACACAAAATAATGGAATAATAGGAACATTTGGATCAAGCGTTGCATAACCGAAACCATTCAAGGACGTGAAGTGCATTAAAACATGTAGAAGTACAATGTGCTTAACACACTTCTATCATGGAAATCACTGGGATGACCCTGGCATCTCTTATAAAGATTTGGTGCGAGTGCTCCAAGTATTTGATCACAAGGAGACAATCATCTACGTTAAAGGTGATGAGAAGATTACATGGCTGCGTGGAATCTACAAGTATCGTGCTATTTAAAACCTGGAATACTACGGATGTTCACCCCTCCATCAACTTAGACGGTGAACGTGTGAAGAAGAAGAATATAGCATTGTGTCTACATGTGAAAATGTAAAATTACTTTTAAGTTGGATGATGATGTACAAATAAATGAAATTTAATGCAAATATTGTGTCTTACTCTTTAACCTTCCATTAAATTCACAACTCTCTCTCTCTCTCTTTCCTTGAAATAGTGTTTAAAGCAACAGACCTTATAGACCTGTGCAATGCAAAGCGGACGTAACCGCCCATTGTACAGAAATACATTTATGATAAATTCAAAACTCTCTTTGAAATAGTGTTTAAAGCAACCGAACTTATAGACCTGTGAAGTGCAATGCGGATGTAACCGCCCATTGTACGGAAATACATTTATGATTTTAATCAAAAGAATGAGGTTTGAAATAACAAGATTCTGCATTTTTAGAAAGAAAATAAGTGAATTTATTATTAAACTCAGATTTACTTGTGAATACGTGTTACAGATTTAACAATGATGAGTGAAATATAACTTTACAGATAGGTGATTCAGATTTATAGAACAGGAAGAAGATGCGGTGATATGCAAATGATTAGCTTTTCAGAGCAGTCACACAAGGTTGGCGCCAGTGGCGACAACTACAATGTGCTAACATGAGGAAAGTTTCCAACCGATTTCTCATACACAAACAGTAGTTGACCAGCGTTGCCTGCTGAAACGTTGTTGTGATGCCTCGTCTAAGGACGAGAAATACGTACCATCACGTTTCCGACTTTGATAGAGGTCGGATCGTAGCATACCGCTATTGTGGTTTATCGTACCGCGATATTGCTGCTCGTGTTGGCCGAGATCCAATGACTGTTAGCAGAACATGGAATCGGTGGGTTCAGGAGGGTAATACGGAATGCCGTGCTGGATCCCAACCGCATCGTATCACTAGCAGTCGAGATGATAGGCATCTTATTCGCATGGCTGTAACGGTTAGTGCAGCCACGTCTCGATCCCTGAGTCAACAGATGGGGACGTTTGCAAGACAACAACCATGTGCACAAACAGTTCGACGACGTTTGCAGCATCATGGACTGTCAGCTCGAAGACCATGGCTGCGGTTACCCTTGACACTGCATCACAGACAGGAGCACCTGCAATGGTGTACTCAACAACGAACCTGGGTGCATGAATTGCAAAACGTCATTTTTTTCGGATGAATTATGTTCTGTTTACAGCATGATGTTGGTCGCATCCGTGTTTGGCGACATCGCGGTGAACGCACATTGGAAGCGTGTATTTGTCATTGCCATACTGGCGTATCACCCGGCGTGATGGTATGGGGTGCCAATGGATATACGTCTCGGTCACCTCTTTTTTGCATTGACGGCACTTTGAACAGTGGGCGTTACGTTTCAGGTGTGTTATGACCCTTGTATCTACCCTTCATGCGATCCCTGCGAAACCCTACATTTCAGCAGGATAATGCATGACTGCATGTTGCAGGTCCTATATGGGCCTTTCTGGGTACAGAAAATGTTCGACTGCTGCCCTGGCCAGCACGTTCCCCACATCTCTCACCAATTGAAAACGTCTGGTCAATGGTGGCCGAGCAACTGTCTCGTCACAATACACCAGTGACCACTCTTGATGAGCTGTGGTATCGTGTTGAAGCTGCATGGGCGGCTATACCTGTACACTCCATCCGAGCTCTGTTTGACTCAACGCCCAGGCGTATGAAGGCCGTTATTACGAGCAGAGGTGGTTTTTCTGGGTACTGATTTCTCAGGATCTATGCACCCAAATTGCGTGAAAATGTAATCACATGTCAGTTCTAGTATAATATATTTGTCCAATGAATACCCGTTTATCATCTGCATTTCTTCTTGGAGCAGCAATTTTAATGGTCAGATGTGTTTATGGATGTCGAGATGTGGTATACAGCTGAGTGCTTTAGCGGATTCACGTACTTCCATCTTGCAAAATCGGGCCATAATAGCTCTCAAGGTGGATTCACGATACCACTCAGCAATGGATGTGCTCCGAAAAATAAGGCCATTATCATCCCATATATATTGCAGAGTTATAGTCTCTGCATCACCTGAATTTTTAGGCGGTTGATTCAACTCACAGCATAGTACTGCACTGGATTTAATGGCGTTAAATCTCGGATCGTCTAGGACTTTTGAGGAGCTCAGTCTCCAAGACAGGGAGGCACGCATCTAAAAACCCAATCGGGTCGCGGTACCTCCCTCCCGGATTCTCAATCCCTGTGAAAGAGATGCGCCCCTCAAAAGCCCTAGCAACTGCTGAGTATTCTAGAGGGCTCATTATACCATTATTCTGATGTACTTCACTATCAATAGGATGGGGAGAGCACTACCGCTAGCCACAGGATGATCAATATTACTATTACTACTAGAGCTAGGAGTCCAGCTCGTACTTGATGGGGCTGGTGAGGATGAGTCAGCTGTAAGGAGGGTTATACGCTTTGGTACATGCACCTTTAGTTGACGGTGGGGGCGAGCTGTCTGAGGAGGCAGCGGTGGCGGTGATAGTTGGTGGGAACAACCAGGCTGCAGCGATGGCCCCCGGGGCCTGATGTCCCCATTACCGACCTGTGGGGTGGGAGACAGTTGCACCTGCTCGTCTTCTGCCAGCTGAGTTGCCCATGGGCACCAGAGGGCTTGTGGTGGCCTGGGGGCAGCTGCTGCTGCCACCTCTTGCGCAGGTGTGATCGGCACTGTACATGGCACAGCGTGTCTCTGTGGGGGTGTGCGGCCGATTCTCTCCCCCACAACCACCATTCTAGGTACGCGATGTACTGCATATGTTATACCTGTAACATAAATAAGAAAAATAAGTTTTAATGATCTATATTTAAAAGAATAAATAATAAGACTAAATCATGGTAATTATTTGCTGTAATGATAAAGTTCAAAAATATTCACCTTCTCTATGGCTTGAGCAACTCTTCGGCACATTCAATGAGGTCTCCCACTCACTTAGGAATATCTGTCGCCTCATCTAAAAGGGCCATAAGCTTACGCCTTTCGGATTCTTCTTCATCTTGATCCGCAACGGCTGCCATCTCATAGACCCAATTGGGGATTTCACCCCCACCTTGCACGGCAACCTAGGCATCCCCTCACTACGCATAGAATCATCTAGATAGAAAAGAAAAGAATATGTCTCAGACAACTCAATCTAGCACTTGGAAACCAATATATATTACAAGAAATTATTTTATCTAAGAACTGAGTTTTACAAATGTAGTTACATTCGCACTGTGCTCCAGCCCTCTCGACCACTAGCTGATGGGTTAGCTCAGCCAACATGCAAGGGATGAATTCTAGAAAGATGGAAAAGACTGAGTATAATATATGGTCTGGAAAAAAAATCTCTGTACCATACTCATACATACACGTGAACTGTTAGAGGGTACAGCAGTCTGCGGTCCAAAACATATATAGCACAAGTACAGTTCATTAAAAGACGCAGCAGTCTGTGTAGAGTGCGGCCAAGACAGATATAACATACATGATGATGATGATGATGAGTCCCATACTCCGTTTACCGAGCGTAGGGGAGCGACGCGGGAGACCCGCGCCGCCATACTAGGCAAGGTCCTAGTGGAGGTGGTTTGCCATTGCCTTCCTCCGACCGTAATGGGGATGATTGATGATGATGATGAAGACGACACAAACACCCAGTCATCACGAGGCAGGTGAAAAATCCCTGACCCCGCCGGGAATCGAACCCGGGACCCCGTGCTCGGGAAGCGAGAACGCTACCGCGAGACCACGAGCTGCGGACATAACATACATACAATCCGTTAAAGGACGCAGCAGTCTGTGTAGAGTGCGTTCCAAAACAGTTATAGCATACACACAATCCGTTAAAGGACGCTGCAGTCTGTGTAGAGTGTGGTCTAAAACAGATGTAGCACACACACAATCCATTAAAGGATGCAGCAGTCTGTGTAAAATGTGGTCCAAAACAGATATATCACACATACAGTCCGTTAAAGCAAGCAGCAGTCTGTAGACTGTGGCTCAAACGGATATCTGAAACTGAAAAAGTACTTACCAGGTCATTGATCATCTCCTCGGCGACGATTGCCGCTGCTGCCACTGTCGCTGCTACTGGTGCTGTTGGTACGCTTCATGATGCAGACGAAAGTACAGCAATTGAACTCTGGGCAAAGTACAGAAGCAGACTGAGGGCGAATTCGGTTGTGGTATGGCTTATATAGCTTCTATGACGTCGAAAGACGTCACTAATGCAGTAGCCAATAGGAGTGCAGCATTCTAGGGGTGGGGGTGCTAGGTCATGAATGAATGGTGACTGTGTTCCTAGTGGGAAAACCTAGAACTTCTCATTTGGTCATTGGATATCCAAGTGATACAGTCAGTTATCGAATATGATTAAAATTGCATTGGAATTATGTACTTAGGTAATTCATACATTAGATGCCAGATGTGTTCAGTTAGCAATGATTAGCATATTTCTAGAAGACGACCTGTGGCGGCAGTATGAGCGTGTGGGCTAAAGGACATGACGTCAGCATTCACGAGCTCACGGGCTACTATACACGCACCATATGCCCGATGATAAACGTGTGAGAGAAAAAAGCATTGCAGCATCTCTCTCTCTCTCTCTCAGTGATTGACTACAGGGGTGATATGTGTTTCACATACTGTGAACAACGATCTTGGGTTACTTAATGGGATCGTGCTCTGGCTGTGTCCTAGACCATGTGGCGAACACAATGTTTGCAGCCATCTTGGGTAAAGGTACCTACGTCATCAGCTGACGTCACGACAGTGCCCTCTGGTGCCAGTACTGGGTACTAGGTCCAGACCTCGTAGCAAACACACTGTTTTCCACCATCTTGGATTATGGTACTTGCATCATCAATTGACATCATGTTAGCGTCGTCTGGTGGTGATGCTGTGTACTAAGTCAGTTGGAGTCCGGACCTCATGGAAAACACACTGTTTGCTGCCATCTTGGATTGCGGTACTTGTATCATCAACTGATGTCATGAACGCCATCTTGCACGACAGCGCCCTCTGCTGGTGGTGCTGCGTACCAAGTCAGCTGGAGTCTGGACATCGTGGTGAACAGATCGGATGGCCGTACTGCATGAAATTGTTTAAATAAAGATATGTTCAAGTCCTTTCCCACTAATCCTTAGGAGGAGGTGACTGAGGTTAGTCCAAGTGTCCTTTCTTTCGCACCACTTTCTTAGCTTAGTTGAGAAACCCAAAGTGACTTATCTTCCTGCCAAAATTCAAACTTGGCACCAGTTCATGGGAAGAAGTTGCGGTCGGATGACTTAGGTAAGTGGAGGTAGCCCAAGTGACCTATCTTCCCTCGATCTTCTTAGGTTAGTACAGATAATTGTGATGTGATGCATTATCCTGTTGGAATTTGAACTTCCCACCATTTTTCTGAGGGAGGGAGATGTAGCACTTTCCCGCCAAAAGCCGCCATTTTGGATAACAGTACTTGCGTCATCAGCTGCCGTCATGGCCGCCATCTTGGATCAAGTCTACACGCCGCCATCTTGGATGACGCCATCGCTGCCATCTTGGATACATCTGGCAACAATGGAAAGTGCGTTAGTATGCAGGTTGTTCCATTACTACCATCGCTTCACAATAACAGAGCTTTCGCTTTGTTCTCCACAAACACCGAGGAAAGCTGACATCCAAAATTTGGTTTTTGCACAACAATGCCCGACCTCACATGGCATACCGCACTAAAGAACTCCTTAATTCATTAAAATATGAAATTTTCCCTCACCCGCCCTACAACCCCGATCTTGCACCAAGCGACTACCACTTGTTTCCCAAGATGAAGAACTGGCTTCCAACGCAGCCCTTTGATGACGACGTGGAACTCCAGGTGGGCGTGGCTCACTCGCTGAAGCCTCAGGCAGCAGAGTTTTACGACCAAGGTTTTTCAAGACTTGTCCACCACTATGATAAGTGCCTCATTATGTTTGGTGACTACGTGGAGAAGTAGTATGTCAGTCGCTCTTTCAGGTGTACAATAAAATGTGTTTCTTGTACTTATTTTTTTTATGCCAAAATGTTCCCTACTTTCTGAATAGCCCTCGTAAATCATAGTTTTAGAGATATTTACTTTTGGGATCAGGGGCTCTTTCACTAGACGACTGTATCAAATTACTCTAAGCACTATGGGACTTAACATCTGAGGTCGTCAGTCCCATAGACTGAGAACTATTTAAACCTAACTAACTTAAAGACATCACACACATCCATGCTCGAGGCAGGATTCGAACCTGTGACTGTAGCAGCAAGGCGGTTCCACACTGAAGCACCCAGAACCGCTCGGCCACAGTGGCCGGCGACGTCCTTTATGTTAGCTTCTTTTTCAAATATCAATGACTTTAAAATCAGGAAGACAATTATCGGCAGTGATACTTTCCGAAAACATCACGAACTTTAGCAACATGGTCAAATTCTTTCCATTGTGTTCCAGTAGTTTAGTAGTCAAAACAAAGGCAACGTTTCAGGCTTTCAAACTATTCGAGATTCACGGCAGAATCGATTTCAGTTCCCCGAAATTCTTCCAGACTTTGACGATTTTCTTTGTATGCTCCTGTTAGGTACAATAAGCCAGTAAAAGCCCTTAGTTCAATTACATCTGTCGAGCTAATGTCCCTATCCCTGCAGAAACGATCCTTGATAGTGCCCATATATTGGTTTGTGTATCTGATGGACACATCGAGGATGACATCAGTGAATAAATTATTCTAACAGCCTATTGCAGTTTTAGTATTCTTAGCAAATCCTGTGAGTCCAGAAAGATGAGTGATGATGTTTTGAGATCCCGAGCAGTATCTTTTCCCAGATGGCTTTTTGTCACACATGGTCTTATCACCTCGCCAAATAAAATTTTCTTCATTTGTTATGCCTTCCATCTTCATCAGTCTCCTCACAATTTTGCTCCACCTGCTGCCTTCTTTCTGTTCAACTTTGTGTATGCACATATACACTGAAGCGCCAAAGAAACTGGTATAGGCACGCGTATTCAAACAGAGTGATACGTAAACATGCAGAATACGGCGCTGTGGTCGGCAACGCCTATATAAGACAAGTGTCAGGTGCAGTTGTTAGTTTGTTATTGCTGATACAATGACAGTTTATCAAGATTTAATTGAGTTTGAATGCGGTGTTACAGTCGGCATACGAGCAGAGGGACACAGGATCTCCGAGGTAGCGATGAAGTGGGGAAAATTTCACCATTGTACCAAGAATATCACGAACCCGGTAAAACATCAAATCTCCCACATCGCTGCAGCCGGAAAAAGATACTGCAAGAACGGCACCAACGACGACTGAAGAGAATCGTTCAACGTGACAGAAATTCAACTCTGCCGCAAATTGCTGCAGATTTTAATGATGGGCCATCAACAAGTGTCAATGTGCGAGCCATTCAACGAAACATTATCAATATCAGCTTTCGGAGCCGAAGATCCACTCGTGTACCCTTGATGACTGCAGGACACAAAGCTTTACGCCTCGCCTGGACCCATCAACACCGACTCTTGATTACTGGAAACACGTTGCCTGGTCGAACGAGCCTCGTTTCAAATTGTATCGAGCGTATGGACATGCAAGGGTACGGAGACAAACTCATGAATCCAGCTGGCAGAGGCTCTGCAATGGTTTGGGTGTGTGCAGCTGGAGTGTTATGGGACCGTCGAGTCCAAGCCAAGTCGTGTTGCGGTACTTCAGCGTGCCCGCGGGGGTCCTACACGATATTAGGCAGGTGTATCAGTTTCTTTGGCTCTTCAGCGTATTTTGAGTAACACAAGTACGCATGCACATTGCACTTTACTTCATGGGTTAAAAGTGCTGCTTAGCAGCCGACAGGCTACTGGGGCTCTTGTGTGTTGTGTAGTACGTTGAGGTTAAGATTTAAAGTTATTTATGTGTAATTGTGGTGTCACCGCCAGACACCACACTTGCTAGGTGGTAGCCTTTAAATCGGCTGCGGTCCGTTAGTATACGTCGGACCCGCATGTCGCCACTGTCAGTGATTGCAGACCGAGCGCCGCCACATGGCAAGTCTAGTCTAGAGAGACTCCCTAGCACTCGCCCCAGGTGTACAGCCGACTTTGCTAGCGATGGTTCACTGTCTACAGACGCTCTCAATTGCAGAGACGACAGTTTAGCATGGCCTTCAGCTACGACCTAGCAAGGCGCCATATTCAGTTGCTATAAGTACTATCTTATAGAATGTCTTCTGAACAGATAATATTGTGACTCATGTACCGTCAAGAGCGACGTTCATCATTAATGGATTAAAGTTAAGTATCAAACTAATTATGTCCGCTTTCTGAATTCTCATTACTTGTCATGTTCCAGGCCTAACGTCAGTATAGTTCTTCCCTCCTCACGCCAGCCTGCGTGAGCTAAAACGCGCGCACTTCGGCTTCCACTCGTAACACGGTGTTGGCTCTTCTACTAACACAAAAGTGATAATGTCTGTTGACTCCAAAAACAGCAAGCTGAAATTTATACGGATATGGAACTCCATTTCTGAAGGAAATTTGAATAAAAATTTGAGATGTGATGTCCTGAGCGTCAAGTACTTGATACAAAGTCTCCGATCATATTACTGTGAAGAATAAAATAGAACTACCAGTTTGACAACAGAGAAGTAGAAATGTATGTATCTATGAAAGTGTATATGCAAACTGTTAGCGAATATTTATTCTATGCGACTTAGCAGCAGAACAGTTGAGGAGTCTGGCAGCTGAACAAAAGAAAATAGGGGTATTCTAGATCCTTAGAAAAACTACTAGCAACTGAAACAAAGCACATCGAAGATGCAAAAAATACAAAATTAGAAACCGTAGCTCCGTCTAGTGGATTCTAGGGTCAGTGAAATTTCCGAATTTCTCGAGTCTGAGGATGTTAATCTGTATAAGGGATGAAGAAAAAATGCCGCTCTTGGAGGTAGGCATGTGATTATTCATCCAGATTCAAGACAAAAGTTTATCTAGCAAAATCAGATCAGGTGCTTCATTATGTAAACATATGTACGAAAACGAGGAGCTGGCAACACTGTCACACTGTGCATTGCATGAGAATGAACAGAGGAAAATGTATCACCTCGGACGACTGTACCAGCCATCATAGCTCACTAAGTAGTCTGCTGGCACGTCAGACCCACAGGTACCATGGAATCATGGTTTGAGTCTTCCCCATTTCCTTCTTTATTTTTTAGAAACCATTTCCTAATTCTCATCGTTTATATGCAGGACATCATTATGTCAGATGACAATAGCCTGTCACCTGACAGTGGGATATATGAAACTACATACATGTGTCTACAAACTGTACAGTATACAACCATAACTGTCCTGTCAAGTTTATGTAGGATGAATTCCCAATAAAGTATACAAACAATGAATATGTCGATATGCGTCCAATAATCAAGCTGCTGCAGGTGCTGCTCATATGTATGCTACACGGTACTCTCAAAAGGCGTCCTCCTGATAACAATGTTTTTTGTTTCGTGGAGCAAAGACTTCTGGAAACCAGTAATCTTCAGCCACAAGTAAGGGAAAAGGGGTCGAAAAAGGACTAGAGAGCACTCCAGAAACAGAGGACATGATTCTTGAAAGTATTCACCAATCATCACAGTGAAGTACGTGTGTGATGTTGCAAGGCAATTCCAGATATCTCAAAGACTGGCTGAACAGTTTTGTGAATGGCTTTTGCATCAAGTGGAAGATAACACACATGTTGTAAATACTGTGATGTGGACCAATGAATCTAGCTTCACCCATGAAACTATCTTCAAACTCCACAGCAGCCATTATTGGTCTGAACACAACCCACATGTCACCTTTGAATGTGGCTTTCAGGCAGACTTTGACGTAAACCTATGGGCTGGAACCATTAGAGGAGTGCATTTGGGCTCTTACCTATTGCTGGACAAGTTGAATGCGCCCCTGTATCGTACGTTTCTTTGCGGTACTTTTGCTGATGCATTAGAAAACTTCTATTTGATATTTGGCGACAGCTGTGGTTTCAGCTTGACAGTACTCTGGCTCACTTCAGAATAAAAGTGTGTAATTATTTAAATGAAGTGTTCCCAGGGAAATGGATTGGTCATGGAGGTCCAATGTTCTGGCCTCCATGTTGCCAGGCCTTACTCCACTAGATTTTTATTTATGGGGACACTTAAAGGAACAAGTTTATAGTACTTCACCCATGGATGTATACAACCTAATAGCTTGTGTGTATGCCACTTCAGCAGTGGTGGATGCAGATATGCTGTATAGGGTCCAGCAAAGTATGATCCAGCGAGTGGCCAAGCGTTTTCAAATGCAAGGTGGTCACTTCAAACATTTTGTCTAAAGTGAATGTTACTCATATACATACATACCGGCTCTATGAAGATAAGCCTACACATCAAACATATGGAATGAAATTATTGTGTATTGCATAACGTGCAATTGGTGTAGCCTACATATTTCGCTGATTGTACCTCACTGGATACAGACGATGTTACTGTATCCATTATTATTTTCTGTTGGCTTCATTTGTGCCTGTATGAAGAAAAGGGGTCATTTACATCTGTAAGAACTTCAGTGGTCATATCTTAATGTTTAAATAATAATAACAAAGAAATACACAAGATACCGCATTGCAGAGGTATAAATTGGATACAATTACATGCTTGAATAAAAAATAAATAAAAATAAAAACGTTTTTGGAGCAAATATGCCTCGAACGTCAGGGAGACTGCATATCCATTCCCCAGACATTGCTTCGTCTCAGTTTTTTTTTTTTTTTGCGTTTTTGTTCGTTGGGTTTGGACATTGTGGACGTCACACGACATCCGTTAAAGTTCGTTTGTTGATCCTTCCACTCAGTTTTTTATTACAAAGGCCAACCAGCTTTCTGACCGAACACGCTGAGCTACCATGCCGGCATTGAGCTAATGGGACAGCTGCAGCACAGGGCAGAATTCATATTACCTGTTCTGGAACACGCTGTACGCAGTTGAAGCGTTGCCAGAGCTTCGTTTTTTTTTTTTTTTTTTAATCGCTGTTCTTGTAAGTCTGTTGGCGGGTCTATATTTTGCTCTACTCTTTTGTCTGGAATTGGGATTAGGAATCGCAAGCCAACAGCCAAGCGAGGCATTTTTTCTTCGCCCCATATAGTCTTTTATGATTAAAGTTGTGTAAACAACTTTTCTTTAAGGATAAAATACAAATGACGTATTGAAAGCCAGTTAACCCTCACATAATGACTAAGTACCTCTATTAAGTATTTATCAGTTACAGGAATAATCATCGAAATCCTTTGTCTTGAAAGGGAAAATAAACAGTTTTAACTGGTATATGAGTCAGTGGTTTCAAGGTTACGAAATGTTACCAAAACAGAACATCACCATTACATTGTAGTTCTCGCATCTCTATCAATTAGATATTTCTTACCTGCATTCTAATTGTGTTTTTTTTTTCCTACCGCATTTTCATTACACAGCATGAACTCCCCGGCAAAGAAACGGATGCATAGCTGATTGCTTGCATAATGAAGCAATTGGGGACAGAAGAATACGTGTGCATATGCACATTCTTTCCATTAATTTTTGCATATGTGCTTGTATTCGCACACATTTGTGATACTGCAAGAGGAAAGCGGAATCATGAGAACATGCTTTTACTAATTTGCCTTTGCAGTCTTCCACCTCGTCTTGACAATCAATGTCACATGGGTTTAGAAACTTTTTGATGGAAAATTACTTAGCCTAATGACAGTAATAACAGTATTGTCTCCAAGCTGAGTAACTCAGAGGATATCTTTGATTTGTCTTACTTTATCCTTAAAAAGTAGTAAATACGAGCAGCGAGCCCTTGATTTTCCTTATAAGCCCGATGTCTATTTGCAGACAAGTTGAAGTTAACCATTCTCTTGCATCTGTATAAAAAGAAAGGAGATAGAAGATCACCTGAAAACTATAGGCCTGTTGGGACAGTGGCAATAGTATCAACAACTATTGAAGCAATAGGAAAAAGAAAAGATCTTAAATAAAGATAAATATCTTAAACAAAGCCAAATATGTTTATCAAAAGGAACTGCTTACAATTAAGGCAATTCAGGACATTGTGTTACCTTTCTTACAAGTGTTTGAAAATAAACAACACTGTATTACCACAGCCTTGATCTTATGAAGATCTTCAGCACTGGTTAACATATCTTAATCTACAAAATAGAACATTAGTAGTTCTAAGGTCATATTTAGCTAACAGAAAACAAATGGTAATCCTAAATAGGAGCAAAAAAGCTGATTTCTGAATGTGAGATATAGATTCCCACAATGTTTTGCACTGTGACTTTTCATGTTCACCATATGAGGATGTTTTGATAAGTCTGCTGAATTTCCATGAAGGAATCGACCATTTTTGACGTGCACTCATGGTTGATAAGCTTCATTATATCACAGATCGTATAAAAAATTTCAACAAAGTACAGTGTACAGTTCATTGTTGACAGCTGTATGAGTAAGTCAATGTGTCGACTCCAATTGAAAATGGAGGAAACTGAGTTTTGTGCTTTTATTAAACATTTTCATTTGAAGGGCTGGACTGTCATGCAAATCAAAAGAAAATTGCATGAAGTTCACATGGACTCTACACCATCATTAAAAACCATTTACTTTTGGATTAATGAATTTAAACATGGTCAGACAGGCACCGAAGATGAAGCGCGCTTGGCCATCCAGTCAAGATCACCACAAAGAAAACCGCTGACAAAATGCATGATACAGCAATGCAAGACCATGTTTGTGACCCTCGAAGGGCCAATGTGAAGAAGTAGGGTCAGTTGATTGTAAAACAAATATTTTTCTCTCTTTTTTTTATCAGACTCATCATATCAGTCTCATTTAAGTAAATGACTTGGCAAGTCTTATGTCATGTAAAGCAATGATGCATGAAAATGAAACGACTTTTATTACCTATCACACAGTTGAAATCGCCACAGTACAAATGAATGACATCTTGTTGAAACAGGCAGTTGAGTGGTAGAAGGATAATAAAACAGAACATGTATTTTTCCCTCTCAGCAATCTTAATATAGACCTGCCAATCTCAAGGAAAAGTCAGTGAAATTATTAGGCATCCCTCGATAAGTTATGTAGGAATACATATACAGAAGAAGTTTTCAATAAATGGTGCAAAGTAGTGCACCTGACAGAAAATTAAAGGGCTGTCAATCAAGATCTCCTCCTAATTACCTGTTATGCATTTTCATACATCTTTGACCATGGGCTGATAATGTTTGACTGAAAGTTCCATTATTTGACATGATGTGTGTGTGTGTGTGTGTGTGTGTGTGTGTGTGTGTGTGTGTGTGTGTGTGTGCAGAATATATGAAAAATACAATGTACTAGAAAGTAGGTAACAAACATTATGCCCATAGGCCCATATCTTTTCAGTGTGGCAGCTGAAAAATGCCAAAGCCCTAAATTATGATTTTACAGTAGAATAAATGGTGGAACTTTCATTTAAACATTATTGTATGATTGTAGCCCCAAGCTGCAGAAAGATTATGGGATAATACATTGGGAAAACTCTGCTGGAGCTAAAAAGTCGTCCTTTGCCAGAAGAAAATAATCAGACGCATTTTGTCTACAAAACATAAGTTCCTGCAAAAAATACATCACCGAATACAAAACACTTATTGTTCCTGGCTTCTTCATACTCCCAAGTTCTTATTTATGCCGAAGAGGATGAATGTACATATAAAATTGGGGCTAATGTCCATACTTATGAAACCATGAGCAAGAAACTTCGTAACTGACGCTGGACTAGACTATTCAAGACCAAAAAAATGTACCGCGAAGTGTTAAGGAACTACCACAGAATAAATTTAAAATGGTGGTGGAATTCTGAGCAAAATTCATATGTAATACTGGTAGTGTAACCGGCTATGTAATTTAATTGTAATGTGAACTAAATGCTGTACAACATAAGCCGTGTAATAAACTGGAAATTGACATTTACATAAATTAAATATTTAACATTATATTCTCTTAAAACATTATATTCTCTAAAGATATAACTCGTACTACACGATGTCTCACGCAACAGCAATGTTGTCCTCTGACAAATAATACGATTTGATTTGGTTGCCTCCCACACAGAAAACCATCAGACAGTGTAGAGTCTTCCTCGTCACTGCAATTCATTAATCCTGTATTTCTCGAGATGACATGAGTTAGACAAATTATAGTAATTCCAAGGCACATCCATGCATAATCTGATGTGTAAAAAAGAAAACGGGATAATTACGTGTTCTGGCACAATGAGCCCGAGAACTCAAAATACTATACATTTTCACAAAACTGACATTACTTATCCCTCAAATGGGCAAAATAACAGCTTTGATGAATAAGAACAAAAATACTTGGCTCAGTAAGTGGGATGTAATCGGGTGTAACAAATTTGAGTGGCTATGAATGTCACACAGGCTCTCCACAAAGATAGCATCAAAACTGGTGATACATGCTGTAAACAGCACCTGAAGATAGGAAGGTACTATAGCAGCGGAGAAAGCCCACGCCACCCGGGAAAGGAGAGCGTAAACACGTCAGCTGTGCCTGTCGGGTCGATTGTGGCAGACGGAGTGTTAAATGACCTAATGAAAATGTAGCCGGGTACTACCATCTACAACCTCAAATGTTTCGACTGTGAGCGCTCTGTCATTTTCAACGTACATCGGGAGAAGCTCAAGATTCGCATAGATAGCAGTGCTCGGATTCAATGTTTCTTCTGTTGACCGGGCGTTCATACACGTATCCGAACAATGAAACATTTTTTGTCTTAATTGTCGTCTGAATACATACCGGTATGAATCAGATTCCAGTTTAACAATAAAACTTATGTACCACTTTGTAGGGTAAATATTATAATGTAGAGCTTACTAAACGTAATTCACAATGTCGGAAAATACGAAGTCCCTCGTATTGTAATTCAGTCATGCTAGGAAATTTTGAAGTTCTTCATCCCTTCCTGTTCAGCACTTTATGAACAAAATAAAGCACAGATAACGCTGAATGTCAGAGCACACGGCATAAATGAGTTGTTATTTTGTGTACAGCTACGGTATGGACTGAATTTTCAGACACAGTTCAAAATATTAGATATGGATACATGGTAACATGTCTTGTTGGCAAATGCGCTGATTGTTTTCACTCCACATGCGAACTAATAGGTAACACAAAGGGCCTAATAGCTGTTACAGGAAGACTTAAAAATTGCCGAAGACTGTGATAAATGTGCTGTTAGTGTATGAAGCACTCAGCAGTACCTGCAGGAGCAATTATCTCATTTTGGCCGTTGTAAATACGTCAGATATTTAATATTTTGCCTGATGAGTTTATGCATCCAAGATACCAAATTGAGGACCTGGGAAGGATGAGCGCTATATAGGTTTGCATGTGTAACGTTATAAAGACTACAGCATATTTGAAGCACCATAAAAAGAACACAATTCTGAATAACCTATTTGCGGTAACATCTCGTATCTCCCAATCAGCATTTACATTGTTTGTTAGAACAAAAAAATCAACACTTGCTTAAAACAAAGTTGTATACCGACGCTTTCAATGAGTCAGGCATTTATTGCAAAAAAACTTACAATCTCAAGTTCTGGCTTCAGCCAACAGCATTATTTCACTACAAATATTTGTAAAAAACAACACAATGTCCTAGTACGGGAATTAAATCCACACTACAGTCTACAGTGACAACACTTATTTTCTTTAGGCTTTCAAGAATATGGTTCTATTTACTTTCAATATCGAGCGCAAGTAATTCACTTGGTCATTTCCAGGTATATGTCTTTAAATTGTCAAATGAGCCCTTTACATGTTCACAGTGCAACGAAATGTGACAGCAAAATTTTACATTAATTTATACCTTATTAATTACACCTTCTTTCCTTTGGTCTTCTATTTGTGTTCTGGACGTTGTATTCAAATGAATGTCGCCTTTTCTTGGAACTAGTTGAACTTTCTTTTCCTGAATTACACGACTTCGAGGAAATGGCGGTCTTTTCCTTTTCTGGTTTTACAGCTGTATGATATTCCTTAAAAGAATTACGCCGAGTTGTTCCATTGCCCCGAAATTCGTTTAGTGACCTTGTCGTCAGTACCGGTAATTTCCTATCGATCGTCTGTTGTATTGGTTGCGGAATTCGTGGAAAGAATGTGGAAAACCATTGCAGTTTTGTCAGAAATCTTTTTAACATTTCTCCTATTGTCATGACGTGACCCCCTCCTGCCTTTACATCAATTTCTTCTTTGTCGTTTAAAAACGGCTCGAACCATTCCCATAAGTCTTGTGGAGGCTGTGTGTATCTAATGTACATAAAACCTAAACCTCTAATGTAAGGGGAATCAGGGTGAGTAATCAAACCATTGACCTGTTTTCGAGTCATTTTTAACGTAAACATTTTATATAGTAAGCAGTAAGCTGATGATACAATCCCTCCCGCACCAACCCCTCGAACACCTCCACACAGTGCCGTTAACCCAGTTGTGTTTCGGCTTCCTTTTTCCCACGGTTCTAGGTGACCAACTCTGTAATAAATTTCATCGACGACTTCGTGGTACGTTTTCAACTTGCGAAGATTCACTTTAAAGTAATACGAAGTTCGTATGTTTTCCAAGATGAGTGGGTTTAAATTCATTGTACGTTCGTTTCCCCACAGTTGCAATACGTTGTTTTTCTTCTCTTCTTTCGATGCGGATTTTTTGTACAGCTTCGAATCATTACACACTTGTTGACCATCCATATTCAATAATCTTCAGTGAAAAGAAGTAGAGCTGTTACTGCACCTAAAAAAAAAAAGATATTTTGCAGTGGGAAGTGGTACTTTTCTAACTGGCAAACAGTACTACCTGTGACCAATAAAATAATTACAGATATCATAATTACATTCAAGTAACACTATCCGAATAATGCACGTCGGTATTAAAAACATTACTTATAGGGCGCCTTTGTAAACACGCAGCACGGAAGTATTGTGTTAGAAACAATAAAACAAATTATTTTCTTACCTCACATGAATATAAATACAGCAACACTTGAATGTCTAGTCTACCACATTTTCTTGCATGTGGCTCGATATTAACTTTATATTTTCCTTCGGAAAACGGAAACTTATGGAGGCGTATTTTTATATCAATATATGCCCAGCCAAAGCACTTCTACCGCCTCAAAGGTCTTCAGCGATATCAACAATAATGACAGATCGTGAGTGGGAGCGGATGTTATGAGCTGTGATGATGTTGAGTTCGTAGTTTCTTGTGTACAAGTATATAATTCTAATAATTTAATAAAAATGAACGTCGTTGCAGCTGTTAGGCTATACATTACGCGAATGACAGAAGAAAGTGGCCCAGGAATGAAAATACTTCTGATGGACAAACACACGGTATATTTACAGGCGTTTGGTAAACATTGAATAATCGGATACTTGCTTTTGGAGCTTACCTCTGTTGTCGTATATGTGTTCCCAGACTGGAATCGTGAGCATGGTATTCGGGCAGTCGGAGATACTAAGGAAAGAGGTGTACCTATTCGAAAGGATTGATTCTGGAAGCGCCTATGAACCAATGAGACACTTGAAGTGTATAGTATTTATCCGACCAACGAAAGAAAACCTTTCATTTCTTGAAAGAGAGCTTAGAAATCCGCAGTACGGCGCTTATTACATTTGTAAGTACATTGTTTTGATGACACGATCTTCGTTGTTTATTTATCAATATTGAGAACGATTTGCTTTCAACAGTAAAACTATGTCTGCAGAGGATGACTGCCCTTTTGTAAAGTAAACAACGTTTTCTCATTTTATTGTGATACAGAAATTTAGATCAGTTTAATTTGTTGCATTATGTAAGACATGGAAATATGAAAAAATTAAGACTATACTTTTCCGCAGGAAGATGACTGTACCATCAGTTTCTGGATTTTGCATTGGAAAGCAAATTGCTCTGCATCCAAATATTATATAGGCCCCTACTTCGTGTCAGCAGCCAAAGCTACATAATTGCTTCTAAATGTGTTATTTCTGAAACTGTTATATTGTTCATTGACCTGCTTATTATGGAAGTGTGGAATATCATATAATTTTCAAATCAGATTTTATCTGGACTACTGTAATCTAGCAGGCACTGAAAAGCAGTTTAGAACTGTTCTTCCCATCTTTCTTTTATAGGCTATGTATTGTGCATTCTTTAGTTGTATTCCATCCCCACCAGCAGTAGACCTTGCTGAGGTGGGATGGCCATATTGTAGGTGCAACTCTATTGGAGGGATACCCCTGGAGATGCCAGGTAAACATATGTTTCCTGAAATGAAGTGGCAGCCTTTTCAGTAGCTGCAGGCAGGGGAGTCTGGCTGATTTATTTATTTGGTCCTGTAATGGTAGCCGACATGGCCGTGCTAAGTTGGTAGGGTGAATAGCTGAAAGCAAGGGGAAACTACAGCTGTCACATTTGCCAAGAGCCTGTGTATCTACTGTATGTTTAAATGATGATATCCTCTGTGGTAAAATCGGGAGGCAAAATAGTCTTCCATTCAGGTCACCTGGTACGGACTCTTTAAGAGATGTCATTAGGAAAATAAACTGTCATTCTATGGATCAGAATGTGGAATGCTAGATCCCTTAATGGGGTAGGTAGGTTAGAAAATTCAAAAAGAGAAATGAATAGATCGAAGTTAGATGCAGTGGGAGTTGGTGAAGTTTGATCCCATGATGAATACAGTTTGCAGTCAGGTGAGTACGGGATTATGAATACAAAATCAAATAGAAGTAATTCAGGAATAACCTAATAATGAATAAGAAAATAGGAATGCAGGTAAGCTACTATGAATAGTGTAGTGAACAAAACTACCATTGTAAAAGTTTATATGCCAACTTGCTCCGTAGATGATAAAGATCATGAAAAAATGTACGATGAGATGAAAGAAGTTATTCAGAGAGAATTTGATAGTAGGAAAAGGGAGAGAAGGAAAAACAGGAGAACATGGACTGCCTGTTTGAAACATTTGAATAATGCTTGAGAAATTGAATGTAATTGACAAAAGAAGAAAATATAAAAATACAGGAAATGAGATGGGCAACAGGGAATACAGATTAATAAAGGAGATTGACAAGAAGTGCAAAAGGCTGAACAGGAATGGCCAAGAGGACAATTACAAGACTGTAGAAGCAAGCCTAATCAAGGGAAAGATAAATGCTACCTGCAGAAAAATTTAGAGTTGAGGGAGAAAAAGAAGAAGAAGAGCAGCTCAGTTGGCTAGCCAGTACCAAGCAAAAAAGGGAAAGTTGAAAGTTGAAGGAAAAATATATAAAAAAGATTATGTGACTTACCAAACGAAAGTGCTGGCAGGTCTATAGACACACAAAATTCAAGCTTTCGCAACCAACGGTTGCTTCGTCAGGAGAGAGGGAAGGAGAGGGGAAGATGAAAGGATGTGGGTTTTAAGGGAGAGGGTAAGGAGTCATTCCAATCCCTGGAGCAGAAAGACTTCCCTTAGGGGGAAAAAAGGACAGGTATACACTTTCACACACACACATATCCATCAGCACATACACAGACACAAGCAGACATTTGAAAATGTGTGGCTATACCACGAATTATGGATAAGGAAACAGCATTGTGAAGTTGTTGCGGCTCACTTCCTACTTGTGCAACAATGTTGACGATTGCAGAAGGGTGGACATTGTTGCTTCATACTGTGTGTCAAATAGGCATGTAGGAAAAGCTTGTCGATGGTATGTGAACCTGTTCCCAGAGAGGAATTTCTTTCAGCAACAACATTTTGCAATATTAGCCAATTTTTACTGCTACTGTAAGTGTTCAACCCACACGAAGAATCCGATCACAGCCCGTGGTAAACAAAAATGCTGAGTGGATGTTTTGGCTCTAACTGCTGTACATCTTCAAATAGTTCAAGGGAAATTGCACGAGTTGCAGGAATTTCGCAGCAACGTGCATGAACACATATACCACCCATTGCATCAAGCCTTAGTAGAAGGGGACAACTTTCAAAGCCGCTTGAACTTTTGCATTTCAATACAAAAACTGGCAGCCAGTGATGATTTTCATTCACAGGTGTTATCTCTGATGAAGCAACGTTTACGAATCATATTCATGTGAATCGGCACAATATGCATTATGGGGAAGTGGGGACTCCCCACCGGTTAAGTGAATTTGAGCTTCAACACCCCTGGAGCACTGTAATAGGTCTCGAATAATTGGCCCATGCTTTATAGACAGTAATGTGAATGGCAACATTTTAGATAATATTTTGCCAATACTTCTGGAAGATTTCCCATTTTAAACAAGAATGGATATTTTGTTTGAAGATGATGGCTATCAAGCACATTGTTTGTGGACGTCTCGTAAAGTTCTGAATTGAAACTATCCTGGCCATTGGCATGGATGTGGAGACCCTCATGAGTGGCCTGCACCATGACACCTCCAGATTTTTTTTTTTTTTTTTTTTTTTTTTTTTTTTTTTTTTTTTTTTTTTTTTTTTTTTTACTGTGTGGAATGGTAAGTGCAAATATGTGGCCGGGAATTATCACTGAATTTGTAAATATTAGTGAAGAAAAACTTTGAGATGTAGGATTTACTTTCAGAAATAAGGTTGTGAAGTATACTTCTGTGAGCAGGCACCATTTCAAACATATTTGCTTGAGTAAAACATGAAGATTTGTGAGAGGCAAGGGGATGCACCTAAGACCAGCACCCCGATGGTGAGAGTCAATGGGACTCAGCCAATACAAGCACCCGGAGGGTGAGAGGCAAGGGGACTCATTAAAAAAAGACACTGAAGGAAACAAAAGTGTACTACATCATCATCATTGTTCCTGCATTGATAAACAAGCTGATAACCTATTCTAACCATTTTCTGCTTTGACACCATCAGTGAGTTATTGTACCAATAATGTGAACAATGTAATGTGTTATGTTCTCAAGAATCATATTTTGCATTACAAAATATAAGAATACTGCCCTTCTACTCTACTGGGATCCTAATCTATTGGGTAATTTCCTGAGATACTATCGTGTTTCAATCAATTGTAACCTATTCTGATTTGTGTTGAATACAGCACCATCTATCGCATAACAATAAAATTGCCCCATACAGAAGTTATGATTCATTTGTAAAGGAAAGGCCTTTACAAATGTCTGCTTGTGTGTGTGGGGGGGGGGGGGGGGGGCAGGGGCGCGTGCGAGTGAGTGTATACCTGTCCCTTTTTCCCCCTAAGGTAAGTCTTTCCGCTCCCGGGATTAGAATGACTCCTTCCCTCTCCCTTAAAACCCACATCCTTTCGTCTTTCCCTCTCCTTCCCTCTTTCCGGATGAAGCAACTGTGGGTTGCGAAAGCTTGAAGTTTGTGTTTGTTAGTGTCTCTATCAACATACCAACACTTTCGTTTGGTAAGTTACATCATCTTTGTTTTTAGATAAACTTTTCCCGTGTGGAATGTTTCCCTCTGAATTACACACAGATGTAAGAAACGATGCTTTTGAGGAGTGTTGTTACAAAAATCTCCAGACGATAAGTTACATCCAGTCTCTAACAAGCAAAGCCTCAGTCCAGTTTTGGATTAATGTTGGTTCTTTGATACTGGCTTCCTTAGTTTCCTGCAATATTGGTTTGGTATCAGCCTCATGAAACTGACTGCCTTATTCACATGGAAAGCATCACAGCAATAGTGTTCCTAATTGTATGCCTAAGTGACGTTTGCCCTATTGAACTCCTATTTTCAGTACTCTACATAATTTATTCAATAACTCTTAAAAAGCAGTGAGAAAGGTGTCTTGAAATCAGAACAGTTTGTTCTAAACTCCGTATTTATTAAACTTTAAATGCTTAGAAAACATCCCAATGATATCTCAAGTTTATCTACTTTACATTAACATTTACACAATTTATAATTCCACTTGAGTTAGCTATTCTTTTGCTGATTCTGTCTGATTGCTGTAAAACATTATGTATTTTCTCAATTCCTACAAAATTAATGTAGATCAACAATTATTGATGTTCACCGCTACTTTTCGCATTCGGATGCGTCGTTATGCACACTGTGACTCGTTCTGCAGACTCTCTCCAACCATCTGCTGCACATCGAATCAGTAGGTGCCAAAACATTCCTGTATCAAATAATGGACAGTCCAGTTTGGAATAACAGTAATATTATGAAAAAGAAACTTTGCTACTCACCATATAGAATAGACACTGAGTTGCAGACAGGCACAGTGAGAAGACTGCTATATGTGTAAGCTTCAGGTGAAAAAGGCCTATTTCTGAAATAGAAAAAACACAACTCACACACTTATGTTCACTTTCTCCGGCTGTTGTATGCAGATTGTGGACATCAAATGTGCCTGACTGTAGCAGCAATCTGGCATAGTTGATGGGGGTAAGGAGGCAGCATGGGGTGGGGAGGGCAGGGATCGTAGGGGAGTGGTAGGGGAACGTGAATTGCTGCTTGTGGGAGTATGCAGGGATATGGGGGAGACATTCTAGGACTGTTAGATGCAATTGGGAGGTTTGGGGTTGGGGAGGGAGGAAAAGGCAGTGAGAAAGAAAACAAGTAGAGAAGGGGGAGAAAACTAGTGAGCCCATTGGCAGAATGGGAGGCTGCGTAATGCTGGGTTGGGAGCATAGAAGGGAATAGATAGGTAGCAGGAGGGGAGTAGCGAAGTCTGAGGTGAAGGGGGGTTACAGGAACAAAGGATGTATTGCAGCGAGAGATTCTCTATGCAGATGATGGGACATTCCTGTACCACCTGTTGGGTTCGGACTGCCAGCGATGGTTAAGGGCAAGCATCGATTTGTAGTAACTTTATTGATATATGTAGCCCTACATCCTTTTTCTAAACATTTTTCAAATTACAGGAAATGAAAATTTTGGAATATAAAAAAAAATCTATCTGGTAACCAATGAAAAAACTGAAAATTTACCCGAAAACTCTAAATGCTAATACTTCCAAAAGAACAAAAATACAAAGTAGCAATGGCACGGTCTTAACAACAGTACAGAAAATTTTTATGTTAAAATATAAAAAAAAAAAACATTCACACTTAAATTCATCCATCTCTGTCATGTCAAGACTTAATTTTTCTTTTCTTTTTGTGTCAATTCATGTATCGCAAGAATTATCAAAAAAAGATGGAGAATCAAAACTTTACAATTTCATATTTATTTGAAATTGTTGTATCAGTATAATTCTCTAGTATGGATACAGTAAGGTATTAATGGTTTGCAGCATTAATTTCTATTCACTTAAGTTGATTGCTCATTTACATACATAGAGAAATGCACAGGAAATATCATAATGTTAAGTCTAAAGCTACGAGAAATTTTATGAAAAATCTCAAAATATATTAAATAGTTTTCTCAGAGAAATATGTATTCATGGAAATAGCTAAGTCACAAGTCAGTTAATTCAAGAAAAAGTCCTTATTTAGTGTAATGTTTTGCAAATATAATAAAAATGTATAAGAAAGAAAAAATGCAAAAAATCATTCCTCTGTAATAAAAACATTGCTCATTACTACGTTTAAGCAAGTGGCCTGTGACCCACCCCTATCTGCTGTGCACAGCTGATAAGTGGCGAAGGGAGGCTGCTGCTTTCCTGCAGTTTCCGAAGCTTCATCCTCCACCTTTCCTACTTCTGCTTGATTCTAATGCCCGTAACCCTTTGTGGCGGTTAACCATGGTAAAGATGTCGAGGATCTGATAAGTCAACTTGATCTTTGCCTCCAAAGTACAGGTGCCATCACTGATTTCAGTGTGGCATATGGCTCACACATAGCCATTGATCTCTCAGTTTGCAGTCCTGGCCTTCTACCATGTATCCACTGGAGAGCTCACAATGACTTGCCGCAGTGACCACTTTCCACTCTCTCTGTTCTTCCCCCAGCATCACTCACCTGGATGCTCCAGATGGGCTCTTACAAATGCTGACTGGGATGGTTTCACTTCCGCTGTTACCATTGAATCTCCATTGCATGACAGCATCAAAGAGGTGACCAGATCATCACTACTACCATTGTTGCCACAGCTGAATGGATAATCGCTTGTTATTTACTATGGGAGTGTGACGTATTGTTCAACATTGCCCTCAGCATTGTAGGTGCTGGACCCTGAACACAACTGCAGAGTTTGACGCTTTAACGGGCACTTTCGGAATGAGCCCAGTGAACAGCTTCCTTGTGGAAGCTGGGGTTCCTCCATTGTGGATCAGGTGACAACTACTTGTGAATTATACTGCCCACATTCATAGTTTGCCTCACCTTCCAAATTATCATCGCCTTTCCCTTAACACAGTGATTCATCTCCCAGAGTGGTGGACCAGATTGAGAATTCTGATTGCAGTCCTTGCCCGGTCCCTTTTCACTGAAATTGCGTCTTTCCCTCAGCCACCTTTCCTCTGTGTCCACTCACGTACACCACCTCAGTTGGTGTCGCGGCCACAGCTTCGTCTGGATGTGTGTGTGCCCCCAAAGATTCGGTTCACCCTGATGCCCTCTGCCGCAAATTTTTCTCCATTCTTAGCAAGTTCCAGGGCTCGGAAATAGTCTACACTGATGGCTATTGGTCGCATTGGCTTAGCTTATGCTCATGCTAGATGCACTGAACAGCACTCCTTGCCGGATAGCTCTAGTGTTCTTACTGAATAGTTGGTAGCCATCCGTCCTGCTGTTGAGCGTATACCCTCCTGCACAGGTGAATCCTTCCTCATCTGTAGTGACTCCTTAAGCAGCCTACCAGCTCTCGACCAGTGCTTATTGGTAATGACTATCCAGGAGTCTGTTTCTGCCTTTAAAAAATGTGGACGTTCAGTGGCCTTCATTTGGACCCCAGGACATACCAGAATCCCGAAAAATAAAGCTGCTGGACAAACAGGCTACTGGTAAACCAACTCTGGAGATTGGCATGCTGGAGACTGATCTCTGATCAGTCTTACACCATAAAGTTTTTGGATCTGGGATAATGAATGGCATACCCTCAGTTGTTGTAGTCGTTGTTGTTGTTGTTGTTGTGGTCTTCAGTCCTGAGACTGGTTTGATGCAGCTCTCCATGCTACCCTATCTTGTGCAAGCTGCTTCATCTCCCAGTACTTACTGCATCCTACATCCTTCTGAATCTGCTTAGTGTATTCATCTCACGCACTAAGTACACCAAATAAACTACATATTATCAGAAAGACATTGAGTTTGGAGGTCTTCCATGCGAACAACTAGCAGGAACTCTGTTGTCCTTTGCTGGCTCCGCATTGCCCGTACTTGGCTGATTCATGGTCACCACCTCTCTTGTGAGGACCCACCTTAGTGTCACTGTAGTTCCCACTTGACAGTTGCCCACATCTTGTTTGACTGCCCAGTTTTACCCTCCTTGAGGTGGACTTTTAACATTCCCGCCACACTGCCTACGGTGTTAGGAGACTATGCCTCAATGGCCGCTCTAGTTTTAAGTTTTATTTGTGAAGGAGTTTTTTTCATCACACAAGCTAAGGGTGGGCATCTGGCCTTCTCTCCCAGGCCTTCACCCTCCCTTCCTTTTAACGCTTTCTCACTGTTTCTTTGCTGTTTGTTTACCTTGGTGTTAGTTTTTCCTCTGTCAGTGTTTCTCTAGCCTTGTCTTTTAGGCTGGAGATTTTAGTGTGTTGCTGAGTGGCGAGCTCATCTTTTTTTACTCTTGCAATCAGCTAGCCCATTCCATCTGCTGTATTATTTTAATACTTTCTACCACTTTCTTTCATTTTGTGCTTGTTCTCCCCTTTTGTCTTTGTTTTTTTGTTCTCTCTTTTAGTGTGGTTCCCAGTTAGTTTTCCTCTTTTTTACTGTCCCAGACTCTTTTGGGAAATGGTTTACCCCACGACCTGTTTGAATATGGAAAAAAGGACTGATGACCCTGTAGTTTGGTCCCTTTACTCTCCAAACAAACCAACCAGCGAACCTACTGACCATTGCTGTCTTTGGGCACATCTCCTTCGTATAATACCTTTTTATTATGTTCTCTGTATTTTCACAATCAATTTCGAGTCAGTTTTGGTATTCTACCAGCTTCATCATTCTATTATTTAGTTTCAGTTTTCTTGTAGGATTGCTTATATGTGCTGAGAAATAATGAACCAGGGTTCTGCCTGCATCCTTTCATTATTTCTCTGCAGCTAATATGTGTTTCAGTTTTTCTCAGTTGCTTCTGTACTCATCTGTAGTTTATGATAATGTTGTACATAAATACAGTGTATATCATAATTTTTTTTCTTTTTTAATAACAGTCACTTTTATGTCACCTATGTGCTTTGACAGAAATCATTTTTATTTTTTTCAATGTTTTGCTCATTCTCTCCTTCAGCATATCTTTTCCTTCCCATCTGCATATTTAGCTACTTGGTGGATACAAGTAAATATGTTTACGTTTTTCAATGTTTTGTTCTCATAAAAAAGACATGATTATTCTTTCTTTCTCTTTCTTCTCAAGGTGATCTCACTTAATTTTTTCCGAAGCCTGTTCTTTCTGAATACTTATTTTTTGCCTCGTTATTTCACTATGTTTTCCCCAAATTTCTCCCTTAATCATCAACCACTGTGAATCAACAATAACTTCTTCTTCTAAATATGGCAGGATGACTGTGTCCATGCATTACAACTTTTTTTTTTTAATTTCAAGTTCTAACAACTCGTGACATTTTATGGCTTTCCCATAACTCTCCAACAGCACCTTCTATTTTAAAAACAAGTAACAGTTAAACTTGTAACTTACATTCTTGCCTTAAACACTTCATTACTTATACTGTTTGCTACTAAACAAAGCTGAAATTCCAAATATCACAGGTTTTTGTTAACTTTAATAATTTGAATAACTTCCACATTATCCTTTGTTATAGTTTATTCTTATAATAAGTTACTCTATTCAGCATTTCATTTCTCCTATTCTGATGGTGTAAAGTGATGACATGCTAGCAGCTGCTTATGGCTCTACAGATTTTGTTCCAGAAACTAGTGTAAGTTTCCTGTATTTTCTTTTGGTGGTTTATTCATGCCCACTCTCATCTTCCAGTCTTCATTCTCTTCTTTGCTCTTACCACACCCTTTTTCTCCTCTGTCCATGTTCTGCACTTCACTGTATTTAGAAGGAAATCTGTCACACTTGTGATTCCTTGGCCCCTTATTATTGCCTGTTTTTCTGTGGTAGTGCAGGCTACTGTCACGATTCCTTTCTGCTTTGCAGTGGAATCTTTCTTTCTGTCCTCTGCCGAAGACTTTGTTTAATGTGGCCGCCTGTCTCTTCATGCATCTTTCCTGCATCACTGTTATAATTTCTTTTTCCACCATTTCTATGTCCTTGCCTGTTAGCTGCATATTTTGTGTTCAGTTGGTGTGCATACTATACATTCTTATTCCACTGATACCCTTATCATGCCTGTTTGATGGTTGTGTATGTTATAGGGGAGTTCTTGCACTACCCAGCACATTTTATTTCATTAACCATCTTGCACATCTAGGAAATAATTCTTTCAAGTTCTTTCCAACAATCCTCTCACTTTCAGGTGGAACTTGGTAAATGTGCTGCTGTGTATGAATTCTGCTTAAAGGTCATTCTTAGTATTTGTTGCTCGATGTCCACCAACTGAATTTTCTTCCTGGTAATATTATGTACTGCTTATTCTACAATTTATTCCTTTGTGTGTTTTATCTTGTCTACTACTTGACTAATGATGTCGACTTTCTGTTGTACCTGTGCTACATCTAATGTGACCATTTTTGCTTCTACATTTTCTGGCCATTTAGATATTGTTTTCTATTATTTCGTGTGTCCTGTTCCTTGTTTCCGTAACTGTGACTTTCTTTCGTGATTAGTTTTCTAGTCTTATTTTCCACATTTTGAACATGTCCTCAAAGCTCAGTTTTTTTTCCCTCTCGCCTTTTGTTTGACTTTCATTTCTTTCATGCTACATTCTAGACTGCTATTTCACAATTTTTTTTATATTATTTGCTTGCTTTTTGTTTGACAGTTTCATTTCTTCTGTTGATAAATTAATTGATCATATAATTTTTACTAAATCGAAGTTATTTCCTAACTCCATCTTTGGCAGTTCTGCATACTTGCCTTCACTGCTGTCATGACTCCCCCTACACCTTCTTGCATTGCCATTTGGGTTGTGTCCATATTTCCCATGCCTATGCCCAAATTACTGTCTGATAATGGAAATTTCTTATTACTTATGCTGCCCTTTTGAAACTCCTCCCAGTCCAACATGTTATCACGTTCACTTTCATTTATCGGTATTAATTGCTTGATTTTACTATCCTAGCCTCACAAATACTTGTCCAAAATATTACTTCGTACACACAGCTATAAGCTGTACTAGACGAAGTATTATTATTGCTATTATCACCTGCTACTGATGTTCTAATTACTTGCTTACAGCACTTGAGATACATGTCATGTTTTGCTACTAGTGGCTGCTACTTGCTGTGGTGTTGCATGTGCTTATTCAATGTGTTATTTGTGAGAGTCAGCTTCTTCTTATCTCTTATATTCTTTGTTCCGCTCTTTCTACATCTAGACCTTTTTAGTTCCATTTTTCATGTGTGGTAATTCATCTATTATCTTTGTTTTTCTTGTAGCAGTTGCAACCAAAAACTGAAATATTTGTGACTTGTCCAAGGGAGTTCACAGTATCTTGCTTGATAATAAAGTTCCAAACTGTGTGTAGGAGATAGATGCCGTATCAAACTCCTACTCTCAGTACTCCAAACAAAGAGTTCAGTAACCCATAAAAATAATGAGAAAGATCTCCTGAAATCAGAACAGTTTGTACTGGACACTGTATTTCACTAAATAAAAATATGTACCAGATAAGTATGATTATTCTTACAGCGTTACCAAAAGAGGTGCTACATGACGCAGGACTTTCATTGAAGAGGATGGTAGTTGGAGTCTGCATCCGACTATCCAGATATAAATTTTTTCCACAAGTCTCCTAAGTCACTTACAGCAAATGGTGGGATGGTTTCTTTGAAAAGGCCTTGGCCAGTTTCTTTCTCACCTTTCTCCTGCCCAGCATTGTGCTGTGTCTAGTGACCTCACAATCCTTTCTTACATCATTCTAATTAACATTCCTTCAATATTTCAGAATTTTCTTTTTATATTTAATCCCATAGTGAGTAAGAGTGTATTTTATCACAATTACATTTTTCTAAATATTTTACACTCTCAAATATTCTCTTTGGATGCTAGGTAAATTGCTTCCAGTTTGTTACCCCACACAGATAGCACCAATTTTCACTGTATGACATTTTGAGGTCTGTTTGTAGCACTTAAACTGCAACAAGTTGTAATATTTTTGAGTCTTAGTCAAACTGAAAAATAAAAAATCTTATTTTGCTTTCAGATTTCAGCAATATTATAGCAAAAGCTGACATAAAGACATTGGCTGAAGCAGATGATCAAGAAGTTGTGAGGGAAGTCCAGGAATTTTATGCTGACTATCTGGCTGTTAGTCCGCATCTATTTTCTCTTGGCATAACGGCATGTTCTCAAGGTTTGTGCACTTCATTACAAATTGTGAGCAAAAAAAAAGCGTGGACCATTGTAAGATTACACATGTAGAGTATGCTCCAGAGATGTAAATTGTCAGTGAATGTTAATTACACTTTTAAATTTGTGTATTATTGTACAAAATACAAGTAATGCAGATTTTGCAACCACTTAAACTTTTCATTTATTTAATTAATTGCATTTTTGATTATCCGCATTGTGATAACTGATTATGTTGTGGAACATAATAATTGAATTTATACTGTAATTTCTAGTGCAAGAGTAGTTACCAAATAACATTGACTTAAATTTTTAAAAAATTTCATATTTTATGGCACATTTAATTCATTTGCGAAATGAGCAAACATCTTCAAATATGTTTACAGCTGTATGATTTGCTCTTTTCGTTGTTGAAATTATCAAAAATGAAAATATATTTTATTTTTAGTACTTTATTTATGAATGCTAATGTTTTAAAATCAGATGATTGTTAATTCCAAACTTATTGTTGGAGTTAATGTATTATGAGGTGTTTGGTAATTGGGTAATTCCATGTTACAAATATCATTCACTCAGTTTCCATCAAGATACTGGAAAATGACCTGTGGGTGAAATTGTACAATAGTACAACAAATAAAGCAAAATGACAGTGGCATGCAGAATCCAATGATGTAAACTTCTTTGTTTTATTTCAAAATCCATCACAGTTGGCATAAGTTATTTCCTTATCGTCTGGTATTATGAACTTTAACATTCGTTTTTCCATTCTTAAAGTAGTGCCACCATTGATGCACTCCGATATCACTCATCACATTAGGTTCATATGCAACAGAAAATTGATGATAAATGTCAGTAGTTTTGACTTTTTTCCACTGGAAATCTTGTTACAGAACAAATGACACATTTCTGGGATTTTCAGTTGCTTTGCTCAATTTGCTAAGCACACGGAGCTAGTACCTTAGTCAGTGTAATCATTGTTTTGTTCCCTCAACTACTTCCCATGCTACATGATAATGTCGGTCACTGTCCAGATAACCATTGTAGTTCAAGGTTATGATTTTACATGCCTTTTTTATGAACAGAAAGGATTTTTGTAAAAGTCAAACTGGGCTCAGCTGCTTCAATTTAGATTAGGGAAGAAAACCATGAATGGGATCTACAGCAACACTTGAGACCTTGAATTACTTCCAGCTACATACTGAGGCTACACAAACTAAAACAAATACACTCTTCAATAATCTTTCGCTCTGCCGTACCTGGAAACGTTTTTAAAATCCTTCAAATTTCACAATACTTTATTTTGTAGTAGCTAAAATAGACTGGGTCAGTACTTTTAATGTAAAGTGGTGCATCTCTCCCCCTCCCCCTCCCCCTCCGCCTCCCCCTCCCCTTCTGCCCCCCCCCCCTCTGTTCAGTTATATATGTAAGAAAATCCTATTAGGCAAGTACCTCATCACAGAATGTAAAAGAAGAAAGAGAGCTAAGATCAGATTTCGCAGTTCATTATACAGAGATTCTTACTGACAGCTTTACTTTTGTGTTCATTCCATGTAATCAACTTTTTTTTATCTGGTCCTTGCCAGTTTTTCTTACTGAAAATGCTGGCAATTTGGTTCACTGCAAATTTCCTAATTGATGAAATAGTTAAAGAAATACTAGAAATGAAAAGACCAACAATTGGATTAATTACTTGCATCTGTATGATGTGTCATATCTCTTATTCACAATGCCAACCCATGTAGAGAACAATTGATGAAATAGTTAAAGAAATACTAGAAATGAAAAGACCAACAATTGGATTAATTACTTGCATCTGTATGATGTGTCATATCTCTTATTCACAATGCCAACCCATGTAGAGAAACAGAAAAGACAAATCTTACCTGAAAACATGAGAAATACAGGAAAATGAGACAGTTCTTGATCTCCGTGTGGAATATATACAGATAAAACAATAAATAAAATATGTAAACATATATGAGTGTAAATAAAACTGAGGTGTGTTCAGATAGAGTACATACCCACATTTAGAGTATACTTTATAGGTGTGACATAATTGCCTTTACGTTAATGTCAAATAATTAGTATGAAAGAAAAAATCAGTTTTTGTAAAATAATACTTCATTTACTCTTGGCAGGAAACACATTTGCTTATGAATAGGTGATACACGTCACTCAGTAGCACATTGTGTATCAATGACAATTGCTGCATGAATGTGTGAGAATCTCCGTAAACGTCGGTTGGGCCCTCTGTGCCTGGCACGATCCCAAGATCAGGTAGTGTATTTTGTTTGCTAACTGCTAATGTAGGAGGGTGGGTGGGTGGGGAGGGAGGGAGGGCAGATTGAAATATCTACTGCAGTACTATGGCTACCTTGTTTTAGCAGTGTGGCCACAGACAGCTGCTGACTGTGACTCTACTATGAAAAGCGTGTGGCTGCACTTCTTGAAACCTGTCCCGTTTGTGTGGACAGAGACATCAATGGTGCTCCGTGTCGTGGAATAGAAACACGGAAAAAATCATGGCGTGATGTCTTAGTGACACACACACACACACACACACACACACACACACACACACACACACACACACACACACACACACACACACCCTAATCTTTCTTCACAAAAATCCCATTTTTCTTGATACCACTGGTGCTCATAATGATATTTTAACATTTTGAATCTGTGGCTATACTGAATCTCCATCACTGCTTATTATACATCATTCCAAATTGCTTCCATTCATTATAACAGTTTAAATTTACTTAGAATATTAAATAATAAAAATTGCAAATCTAAACAAGCACATAAGATTTCTTAAAGACACTTTAAGATTCCACTGATGTTTCATCATTGTCATTGTCCAAGAAGTCTCTCCTATTGTGTAGTGTTGTTGGAAATTTTTAATGTTTTCTCACATGTAGGACATCAGCTTTTTTATACTCTGCAATTCTGAGGTATTGGATTGGCTCATAGCAAATTTTCTCATATGGATGTGTGCATGAAGTGTGCTAGAATTTTCTCTGTTTGTTTTCTTACTTTCTATGTGTATCTGTACTTCTAAAAGTGCATACTTTATATTCTAAGAGCTCTACCTCACAACTCTCCCTCCGGCTTATATTCAACCCTCAGTGTGCTTTTCGCCTTTGTTCTATCATTCACTGCTACTATTAGTGAAGCACAAAATTATTGCACCTGGGATTGAGGGTGCTTCAATCAGCTTGTCCTGAGTTTGTATAATTATATTTCATGAATACAGGCTGAATGATTTGATAGTATATGCACAAGTGCCCTGAAAGCATTCACACTCTGGGACGTTTTCCTTAATCACCACATTTTTATCAGCTCTAGTGCTGTCAGTGGGTGAGGCAGGGGAGTGGTGGGACAAGAGAAAAGTGGCGTGTGCGATGCTCACTCAAGACTCTCCTGCCATTTCTAGTCATTTTTGTAGCTCACAATGCGCCTCATCACGTGTACACAATTTAAATGTTTTTCAAAATTGATTGTTCAGTGATTACAGTTCAAAGAGCTTTTTGCATGACGTTTGTTATTCCTTTTAACGAAAATGTTTGAGAGTGTGTTACACTTACAGTGGGTTGAGAATTCCTGAAGAATAGGTTGGGGGGGGGGTCAGAGGTGGGGGGGGGGGGGGGGGGGGGGAAATATACGTCTGACCGACCTAAAAGTGCTCGTACACCGGAGATTGAGGTTATTGTGGTTGTAAGGCAGCCTGTTTTGCAGTCGCCAAAACTTTCTGCAAGGAAGCTTGTTGCAGCTGTTGGGCTTCCTCAGGCGAGTGTAAGAATAATTTTATGCAGATACTTGCACTTTCATTCATATAAAATCATGTTTGGCTAAGAACTTAAACCTGCAGATTTTGTACCCCATCAACAGTCTTGTGAAAACATCCTGCAATGTGTCCCAGAAGATGCTGTATTTTTCTGTAGTGGTGGGTCCCATTTCCACTTAAGTGATGATGTAAATGGACAACATTTCTGCTGTTGTTCTGTTCATAACCTCTTAAACCCTGCAAGAAATACCGTTGCACTCTGATAAAATGAGTGATCGATTTTCAGGTAACAGAGGTTGTGTTAATGATCCATATTGTTTTGAAGAGGATGGTGTAATAGTTATGGTCACTTCTCACACTTACTTTGCCATGCTTGATTACTACTTATGGATTCAATTTCAGAACGTAGGACTGGACAAGCATAAAGTGTTGCTCCAACAAGATGATCCTACAGCACACATTGCTGGGACATCAACGAGAATGTTCAGAGACTTGTTTCCTAGAATATTGATCTTGATACATGGGGATGTTGCTTGGCTGCCCAAATCACCAGTCCATGAGCTATTCCACAAGACATGACGTGCTGGACGGTTAGACATTTCAGACATCACCCTGAATTGTGTGTTGCTTGGCTCCCAAAACAGTCATTACAAACTGTTATCATGGCATTGTAAGTTTTTGAACAACCACATTTCTCTCTGCAAATGTGGTAGGTTTTCAGTTATTGTCTGTTTTTGTGTCTTAAGCTTATTGCAAATTATTTAAAGAGAATTTTACACCAGACACATTTTGCTTTTATTTTAAAGCATCTTCCGTGGATATTATGCAAATTGGATACATGTGTTTGTACATCTCTGGTTGTTTTAGATTAAAAAGAGCATTTTGTTTATAAAGTTGGAGAGCAAATCACTCACAGTGTTTCCATCTCTTGTTCACATATTCTTCAGACCACTGTTTCCTCCCTCCCATGTTAGCAGCAGTTGATATCGAAAGACTTTTTTTCACATATACACTTGGCAGTTTTTGCCCTGCTGCAGTATTTCTTGCATTGCATTTGCATTATTTACACCACCTCACTTTTATAAATCTAACTGAAGTTGTATATGTTGTCACTTTATGAAATGATATTTTTTTAAATTTTATTTTTATTTATTTTTTATTTTTTCATCCCCCTGTACTATCAGTCCGTCAGCAGCAATGGAGGCTGAATCTTTAAGAATGCCAGTCACTCATGCTGGCTTAACATCAGAAAAATCATTAAACAAATGTCAGCTGAAGAACCAGAGACAGAAGCCAACAGGCAGTTTGTCAGCAAGTGACCACAAAGCCTTAACAGTTTTGTACTTTGAGAATAACTGGATAACTGCTAATGGATGTATGATGGTTTCTTTTCTGTATCTCATCTAATATGACAGTTGACCCTGAAAGCAGAAGGGATAAAGATGGTCTCAATTATGTCCGCATTGTGATGTGAGAGATTTTCAGTATTTTAGAAAACGGCTTCAGGAGGAAAGTGTTTTAGAATTGAAAACCTCACAGACTAAGCACAAAGGTGGAATTATTGGGGAATAATTACTTCATAAATCAAGACTTATGTTGCAGTTTTTAATTTAAATACAATCTAGGTGCTTAGTAAGAACATTTGCTGTGCCATCTTTCTGTTTAATTTATTCACCATATTCAGTATGTCACGGTACACATTGGGAGAAGTAACTATCAGAATATAATTATGTGGTGTGGATTAATAATTGACTATTAGTCTGTTTGTGTGTATATAGGGTATAAATAAGACTCATAGCTTTGGAGAAAGCTGTTGGTCCCTCATTTAGTTGTTGCTGCTAATATTTACATGACTGCACCAATATTTTGATGCAGTAAGACTAGAAATGTAAGACATACTAACAGTTAACATTATTACATAATGTTCTGCTAACAGGAGCTTTCAAACTTTACCTACCAGCAGCTTGTTAGTGGCCTGTGCACCAGAATACAAAACCTCACTGTAACCCTAGACAGTGAGGCAAAGCACACAAATTATTTTTCTGTTTTATATTATGGTTATATGTATCAAAGTCCATGTGGATCTAATTTTTATCACTAACTACCAATACCATTAAGAAGTAAATAAGTTTAACAATTCAGAGATGTAGATGATTGTGCAAGGTGTGGTTATCTACTTTGCACAATAAACTTATTGCTCTGAATGAGGTTGCTCTTTAAATTACTGAGATGATGCATTCAACAGCAGTAAGTCCACTATTTGCTCTAAACTTTTAAAATATAATTTTGATTTCTTTGAGTCATTCTGGCATGAAATAACAATTCTTTGTATCATTAACACAGTGGTTAAACTTTATTTTCAGTAGTGTACATGTTAAATATTGTTACAGCCAAGAATTTCATAAAGGGGAATTGTGAATAAGTTTGAGGTGTGCTGTTTTGTGTGACCTCAGTTTGCTTGATATTAATTAATGAGCAAAGTGATAAAGAAATGAAATATAGTGATGAACATTACAAATGTTAAATTTTATCTTCAAATGAAAATTTATAAGGGGTATTCAAAAAGAAACGAGCCAGAGTCTGGAATGCGCAAACCGGTGACAGGACAGTAATATTGTGGCATGTGGTTCAAGGTGTGGTTCCGACCGGATTGTGGAAGTTCACAACCCGTCGTTAGAGGGGACGCGTGTACGTCACATGACTATTCAGAGCTAGGAACAGCATGCATCAATCGTCCAACGCTGCCAGTCTGATGTTCTTCTTTGACCAAGGTGGCCCCTTCTGATCCGCTTTCTGCAGCATGGGACAACAGTGAATGCCCAGCGTTACTTGCAAACCGTGACTACCCTTTGCCAAGTGATCAAATCAAAATGACTAGGCAATCTCACCCATGGGGTCCTTCTGCCCCACGACAATGCGAAGCTTCACACAGCCAACACAGTCATGGCACTCCTGCAGAAATTCAAATGGGACATTCTTGGCCACCCTCCGCATAGTCTGGACCACTCTCCCTGCGATTACGCTATTTTTGATCCCCTTAAAAATGCTCTGAGGGGCAAACGATTCACCTCGGGCAACAATGTCCGACTGTATGTGCAGAACTGGTTAACATTGCAGCCCCGGGATTTTATGAGACAGCCATTAACCATATTGTGTCACAGTGGGACAAGTGTCTTAACAACCAAGGTCAATACTTCTAACATACAGGTACTGGTTTCTGTAATTATGCCTCTGGCTCATTTCTTTTTGAACGCACCGTATATATCAAAGTAATTCAATTTCCCCTCCTTTTCTTAAAAATTTTCTCTTCAAATGTGCAGGTGTGTCGTGGAATAGTGCCAGTCTACAGAGGACAGTGGAAGGTGTGACAGCTGTTTTGTTGTCTCTTAAGAAGTGTCCATTTATACGATACCAGAGTTCTTCCAGAATGGCCAAAAGACTAGCTGAAAAAATTAGGGTAAGTCATTAATTTTGTATGCAGGTTATCCATAGTGTGCGTGTCTGTAGCTCCTTCCTATGTTTCCTAAGTGATGGTGGAAGCAAAAAAGAAAACCTAGCATGAAAGGATATAAAACAGTAAGCATATGCTGCTGCAGCATAAATGTTTTTGACAGACCTAAATGTGAACTTGTGAATTAGATATGAGCTGTGAAATCATTCTAATCTGAGGGTCAAGTTCTTGACTGTAAGAAGAATGGACCTGTATTGCCACAGTTATTCCTTACCAGAAATCCCTTTCAATAATTGTCAAACATGATGACCAGTCCTGAAGAATTGAGGTGAAAGCAACTCACAAATAAAAATGGGTGACACTTATATTTGGCTATTTAAGCACTTCAATGTAATACGCTGGATTGATCGTCTCTCTGTCTACTATCTATTCGTTAAGGGGAGTTGGAACGCCCTATCCCGAGAATGTTAAATTAGTGACTTGGCTTCCCTCTATTTCAGGAACCACTGTAGCCATTGACATGAAACTTTTACAGGACATTAAACTGTTTGTTTTGAGTCTACTGAACTACAATAATTGAATTTCAGGCACTGCTTTCGGAAATAAAATTTTTTAATTACATGGTTAAAATTTTGTGTACTTTTTTGTATGTTATCCAAAATAATTTTAATTATACATAACATTATGTTCTTCTTTTAGTTCAGTATACTCAGAATATGTATGTTATTACTCCCTGAAAATTTGAATACTCTACTCGAAGTGGTTTCTGAGATTTAGGGAAAAATGCAACAGAAAATGTTAATTTTCAGCAATAGCTTCTAAAGTTTCAAAATACTGTAACACACTTAATATAAGCTTAATTTTTTTTATTTTTAGTCACTCAGAAGCACCCATCACCATACTGTATATCATCCTCTTGATCTTTTTCCAAGTTTTTCCTTCTTTCTGGACTCCTTAGTGGCCAACTGTGCTTCATACTCGAATTTATCGATGCGAACCTTGTCCATCCGTTCACTGATGCAGTTTGCTCCAGGATTAATTCCCATATGCTGTAGCACTTTCATCCTACCAATGTTGCCATCATTAAAAGCAATAACAGCAATACTGACCTCCCACCTTAGTGTCTAAATTCCAACAAAAACATTGCTTGGTAAGTGAGTTCATATAAGATTATTGAGTAACTCATTGGGATTTTGAGTCTGACCATGCAGACACTTCTTCAGTAATTCAGGATTTGCCAGGTCTCTGTAAATAGGTTTTGTGATATCCATGACTGCTGCTGGGATGGAATGTTTATGGCTGCATGAACTGTTTGAGTACTGAGCATTGTGGTCATTGCACCATGAATCAGGTCCAGGAGGGCAAAGGTGCTTTACTGGTTTTTCATCGGTTGCCTGCTTCATTTTCAATAAATTCTAAGTATTATTTCTAATGGCTATCACATAATACTGCTGTAGTTCATCAGTCACTTTATCTGTCAGCCTGTCTCTTATGGTTTTGCCATCAGAAAGTTTCTTGTCTCTCAAGCTTTGTTTCAACTTCCTCAAGATGGTATCAATCCTCTTCTGGACATGACCTTTTATAACTCGGCAACCCACTGCCTTCTATATAGAAAATTACAGAAGGATGTAGGTTGCAGTGGGTACTGGGAGATGAAGAGGCTTGCACAGGATAGAGTACCATGGAGAGCTGCATCAAACCAGTCTCAGGACTGAAGACCACAACAACAAACAGATTTTATTAGATATTGAAGTAATGCACATAAAAATTTTAACATTTTCAACCAGTGTAGATTATACTAAAAAAGATACTTCCAAAGTGAGTTTATAAGTGACGTATATATATATATATATATATATATATATATATATATATATATATATATATATATAAAACAGAAAGAAACTTCCACATGGGAAAAATATATCAAAAATAAAGATTCCAAGACTTACCAAGCGGGAAAGCGCCGGCAGACAGGCACATCAACAAAACACACAAACACACACACAAAATTACGAGCTTTCGCAACTGGCAGTTGCTTCGTCAGGAAGGAAGGAAGGAGAGGGAAAAATGAAAGGGTGTGGGTTTTAAGGGAGAGGGTAAGGAGTCATTCCAATCCCGGGAGCGGAAAGACTTCCCTTAGGGGAAAAAAAAAGGACAGGTGTACACTCGCACACACACACACACATATCCATCCGCACAAACACAGACACAAGCAGACATATTTCCTGCTTGTGTCTGTGTATGTGCGGATGGAGATATGTGTGTGTGTGTGTGTGCGAGTGTACACCTGTCCTTTTTTTCCCCTAAGGGAAGTCTTTCCGCTCCCGGGATTGGAATGACTCCTTACCCTCTCCCTTAAAACCCACATCCTTTCATTTTTCCCTCTCCTTCCCTCTTTCCTGACGAAGCAACTGCCAGTTGCGAAAGCTCGTAATTCTGTGTGTGTGTTTGTGTGTTTTGTTCATGTGCCTGTCTGCCGGCGCTTTCCCGCTTGGTAAGTCTTGGAATCTTTGTTTTTAATATATTTTTCCCATGTGGAAGTTTCTTTCTGTTTTATATATATATATATATATATATATATATATATATATATATATATATATATATATATATATATATATATATATTCCAAGACTTACCAAGCGGGAAAGCGCCGGCAGACAGGCACATGAACAAAACACACAAACACACACACAGAATTACAAGCTTTCGCAACTGGCAGTTGCTTCGTCAGTCCCTTCCCTACAGCCTAGGCCTTCGTGGCAAACGAATCTGCTCCAGTCCTGAATCCCTCGACCATTACACCAACAACCTGAAAACAGCTTTCGCATCCCGCAACTACCCTCCCAACCTGGTACAGAAGCAGATAACCAGAGCCACTTCCTCATCCCCTCAAACCCAGAACCTCTCACAGAAGAACCCCAAAAGTGCCCCACTTGTAACAGAATACTTCCCAGGACTGGATCAGACCTTGAATGTAGCTCTCCAGCAGGGATACGACTTCCTAAAATCCTGCCCCGAAATGAGATCCATCCTTCATGAAATCCTCCCCACTCCACCAAGAGTGTCTTTCCGCCGTCCACCTAACCTTCGTAACCTCTTGGTTCATCCCTATGAAATCCCCAAACCACCTCCCCTACCCTCTGGCTCCTACCCTTGCAACCGCCCCCGGTGTAAAACCTGTCCTATGCACCCTCCCACCACCACCTACTCCAGTCCTGTAACCCGGAAGGTGTACACAATCAAAGGGAGAGCCACATGTGAAAGCACCCACGTGATTTACCAACTGACCTGCCTGCACTGTGATGCTTTCTATGTGGGAATGACCAGCAACAAACTGTCCATTCGCATGAATGGACACAGGCAGACAGTGTTTGTTGGTAATGAGGATCACCCTGTGGCTAAACATGCCTTGATGCACGGCCAGCACATCTTGGCACAGTGTTACACCGTCCGAGTTATCTGGATACTTCCCACCAACACCAACCTATCCGAACTCCGGAGATGGGAACTCGCCCTTCAGTATATCCTCTCTTCTCGATATCCGCCAGGCCTCAACCTCCGCTAATTTCAAGTTGCCGCCGCTCATACCTCACCTGTCTTTCAACAACTTCTTTGCCTCTGTACTTCCGCCTCGACTGACATCTCTGCCCTTAACTCTTTGCCTTTAAATATGTCTGCTTGTGTCTGTGTATGTGCGGATGGATATGTGTGTGTGTGTGTGTGTGTGCGAGTGTACACCTGTCCTTTTTTTCCCCTAAGGGAAGTCTTTCTGCTCCCGGGATTGGAATGACTCCTTACCCTCTCCCTTAAAACCCACACCCTTTCATTTTTCCCTCTCCTTCCCTCTTTCCTGACGAAGCAACTGCCAGTTGCGAAAGCTTGTAATTCTGTGTGTGTGTTTGTGTGTTTTGTTCATGTGCCTGTCTGCCGGCGCTTTCCCGCTTGGTAAGTCTTGGAATCTTTATTTTTAATATATTTTTCCCATGTGGAAGTTTCTTTCTGTTTTATATATATATATATATATATATATATATATATATATATATATATATATATATATATATATATATATATATATATATAATTCTGTTATAACTCCCCTTAAGCTGATAGTAAACTAGGACAGTGAATATTATTGTCATCTTAAATGTGTTGATTAGATACTGATTGTGGTAAGAGTGACTGATACTTCAGTTTGAAAGTCCAGGTTGGAATATCAACAATATTATGAAAATGATGTGTTGCTACTCACCATAAAGATGACACGTTGAGTTGCAGAGAGCCGCACTGAAAAGACTGTTAACCAATGAGCTTTTGGCCAAAGCTTTCTTCAGAAAGAAAAAGGAAAACACCTACACACTCACACAAACACTTACACAAGTGCACAAACAAGCACACCTCACACACACATGACCATATATCTGGCTCCAGCCACAAAACAACAGTATTGAAAAAAAGGGGAAGGAATAGCAGGATGCGAATGGAGGGAGAGAAGTCAGGAAGTTGCCACTGCCTGCCGAGCATGGAGGGATTGGTGGTGTCCGGGTAAGGCTGCCAGGTTCAACCTTGGAGGCTTTGGGGTACAGGGGAGGGGAGGGGGAGGAGGGGGGACCGGGAGACTAGGAGTGGAGAAGGAGAGAAACAGAGAAAAGAAAAAGACTGGTTGGTGCGTTAGTAGGGAGTTCACATCCTATCACCCTCAGTGTGTGCCGCTCTCTGCCAACCCGCCTACCTGTCTTTTCCTCTCTGTGATTTTGAACTCTCAAGACACCAAAATCCAGTTATTGCTCTCAGAGATTGTTTAACAGAATTTAACAAATTCTGGTACCACATAAACCAGAATTAATGACTTTCATATCTTGGCCCTTACATGATAGCAAGGACAGCACAGAAACGTCAACTCCCAGGATACAATGATAGAAAACATTTTTGGCAAACACATAAATGAACAGTTCACAGATCTGATGTAAGATTAGAAATAATAGTCACTGTGGGTAGAGTGCTAAAGTTTTTCAACTGGAGTCCAGCTTGGTGTCCTAGACAGAATCCATTTTTTATTGTACACCCAAAAACTTTGACACTCGCACTATTTGCAGAGCTGTTTGTAATGAGGATGTCAAAGTAATTGAATTATTTAGTTGTACAATACCAGAACAACTTACTTGCGACAGAGAAATACAAAATGCATTTCATTTTTCAATGAACAGTTACTGATTAATGATTCTTCAGAGGCTCTCCACCACTTGATGTGAAGCAGTTGACAGTTTTGTGTTTAGCTATCTTTTAGTGTAAGCAAGTCATGCCATTGCTGCAGCCTGCAAAGTGCTGCATTGTATTAGAAGAACATTAAATGTTGTTAAAAATGACATATTAGAACATAAAAACGTGAAGTTCAGTCTTCTGCCTGTCAGCACATATTTACTCTTCATAACCACATAAGAGAATAATGAGTTTCACTCATTTCATGTGTTGTGTGGGTTTCATCCAAACTTTTTATCAAGTGAGAATTCTATTCCCACCAGCAGCTTCATTGCTGTGCACTTATCCAAGTGAACTTTACAATATGCAGTGCTATATTGTATTCTACACCAGCATGGAAAGTGCATAACTATTTAGTTACAGTATTCAGTTGTTGCTATTTTGTGGTTTGATGCAGCTCTCAATTCTAGTATATCGTGTGCAAGCCCCTTCGTCTGAATAACTGTTGCAAACTATGTCCATTTGAAAGTGGATTCCCCCTTTAGCATCCCTCTATGATTTCTACCTTCCCACACTTCCTTCCATTTCCAATTTGAAGATTCCTTGATGCCTCAGGACGTGTCCCATCAACCAATCTCTTCTTTCATTCAAGTTGTGCCACAACTTTATTTTTTCATCAGTTTGTTTCAGTACTTCTTCATTTATTGTTCGGTCTACCCATCTATTTTTTTAAGTCTCCTGTAGCACCACATTTCAAAATCTTCTATTCTCCTCTTATCTGAACTGCCGATTGTCCATGTTTCACTTGCATACAGAGCTTCACCATCATGTTAACAAATTCCTCTTTCAAAAATGTTTGTCTTGTTATGGCCAGACTGCATTTTATATCCTTTCTACTTAACCATCACCAATTGTTTTGCTGCCTAAATCGCAAAACTCAGCCACAAGTTTTAGTGTCTCATTCCCAGGTCTAATTCCCTCAGCACAGATTAATTTTGTTGAACTCCACTCCATTACTATCCTTTTACATTCACAGATTTTCATCTATGTCTTTTGAAGACATTTTCCATTCTGAAGATGACTCTCCAGAACTGGCTGAAATAAGGTAATATATTTTCAATATTTGACAGAACAAGCATGTTATGGCTTACTGCCATTATCAAGTGATTTCTAGTTGGAAGTTAGCGACCTTTTTGCATCTGTAGCAATTTTTTTCTGCCGAGTTAGTGATAAGTATAATATTTTTCATACTTACAAAACATAAAAAATACAGTATCATAGTGAAGAAATGACAGAATATGGAACTGTCAAAATATCTTTCAAAAATGTATTTTTTATGTTTGTATTTTGACAGTTCTTTACTACTACAGCATCATAGTGAAGGAATGACATAATATGGAACTGTCAAAATAACTGTCAAAATGTATTTTTTATGTTTTGTAACTAAAAAAAAATATTACATTTACCACGGCATGACAGAAAAAGGTTACTACAAATGCAATATGGCCATCACTTCCAACTAGTCACTTGATAATGACAATAATCTGAAACATATGTTATGCGTAAAATATTAAAAATGTATTACCTAATTGCACCTAATTTTGGAGCTTTCATTTTCATTATGGCTTATAATGATGTACAGGATGCTGTGAGCCTAACAGAACGTAAATCTATCTATTCTGTTTAACTGCTCTACCAAGTCCTTTGTTTTATGTGACTGAATGACATTGCCAGATTGAATAAAATTGTGGATAGCCTACAAACCTGTCTCATTCCCTTCTCCACTACTGATTTACTTGCACGTCCTTTCACTTTGTAACTGCACTCTGCTTTCTGTACAAGTTGTAAATAACCTTTCAGTTCCTATATTTTATATGTGCTGCCTTTAGAATTTCAAATAGTGTATTCCAGACAATGTTGTCAAAACCTGTCTATGTTGCCTCTCTTCAACATATTTGCTAAGATAAGTCAAAGGGTCAGTATTGGCTTGCATGTTTCTACGTTTCTTCAGAACCCAAACTGATCTTAACCAAAGGTGGCTTTTACAAGATTTCCATTCATCTGTAAATAATTTCAGTATTTTGAAACCATGACTTTTTAAAACTGATGGTTTGGTAGTATTAACACCTGGCAGCCCCAGCTCTCTGTGGATTTGGAATCATTACAGACTTCCTGATGAGTATTTCCTGTCTTGTATATCTTGCATACCAGGTGGAATAATTTTGTAATGGCTGGCTACCCTAAGGATTTCAATAATTATGAGAGAATATTGTTTACTCCAGAGGCCTTCTTTCCAAAAAAGTCGTTCAATGCTTTCAGTCTTTTTTCAATATCGTGCCTCCTATCTCATCTTTACACACTTCCTCTCCTCTCTCTATAATGTAACTGTCAAATTTGTTTCCATTACATAGACACACTATATATTCATTTCACCTTTCAGCTTTTCATTCCGTACTTAGTACTAGTGTGCCTTGTAACCTCTTGATATTGATTCAGCTGCTCTTATTTTCTCCAAAGGTCTCCTTAATTTCCCTATTGGCAGCCTCTATTTTTCTCTTAATTATTCACCCTTCTACAGCCTTACATTTGTTCTCTAGCCATTCCCGATTAGCAGTACATTGTGATAAGTAAAGTGGAAGAGGCAACATTACATGGTGGTAGAAGTGACATTATTTTATTTGTGAAGACTTGTCTAAACATTGTATTTTTTTGGTAGGGGAAAAAAATCAGTCTTTCTCAGAGGCTGTCTTATCACGTGTTTAAGTGCACATGCCTCCAGTACATGTTGTTGTTGTTGTTGTGGTCTTCAGTCCTGAGACTGGTTTGATGCAGCTCTCCATGCTACTCTATCCTGTGCAAGCTTCTTCATCTCCCAGTACATACTGCAGCCTACATCCCTCTGAATCTGCTTAGTGTATTCATCTCTTGGTCTCCCTCTACGATTTTTACCCTCCATGCTGCCCTCCAATACTAAATTTGTGATCCCTTGATGCCTCAGAACATGTCCTACCAATCGGTCCCTTCTTCTTGTCAAGTTGTGCCACAAACTCCTCTTCTCCCCAATTCTATTCAATATCTCCTCGTTAGTTATGTGATCTACCCATATAATCTTCAGCATTCTTCTGTAGCACCACATTTCGAAAGCTTCTGTTCTCTTCTTGTCCAAACTATTTATCGTCCATGTTTCACTTCCATACATGGCTACACTCCATACAAATACTTTCAGAAACGACTTCCTGACACTTAAATCTATACTCGATGTTAACAAATTTCTCTTCTTCAGAAACGCTTTCCTTGCCATTGCCAGTCTACATTTTATACCCTCTCTACTTCGACTATCATCAGTTATTTTGCTCCCCAAATAGCAAAACTCCCTTACTACTTTAAGTGTCTCATTTCCTAATCTAATTCCCTCAGCATCGCCCGACTTAATTCGACTACATTCCATTATCCTCGTTTTACTTTTGTTGATGTTCATCTTATATCCTCCTTTCAAGACACTGTCCATTCCGTTCAGCAGCTCTTCCAAGTCCTTTGCTGTCTCTGCCAGAATTACAATGTCATCGGCGAACCTCAAAGTTTTTATTTCTTATCCATGGACTTTAATACCTACTCTGAATTTTTCTTTTGTTTCCTTTAGTGCTTGCTTAATATACAGATTGAATAACATTGGGGAGAGGCTACAACCCTGTCTCACTGCCTTCCCAACCACTGCTTCCCTTTCATGCCCCTCGACTCTTATAACTGCCATTTGGTTTCTGTACAAATTGTAAATAGCCTTTCGCTCCCTGTATTTTACCCCTGCCACCTTCAGAATTTGAAAGAGAGTATTCCAGTCAACATTGTCAAAAGCTTTCTCCAAGTCTACAAATGCTAGAAACGTAGGTTTGCCTTTTCTTAATCTAGCTTCTAAAATAAGTCGTAGGGTCAGTATTGCCTCACGTGTTCCCATATTTCTACAGAATCCAAACTGATCTTCCCCAAGGTCAGCCTCTACCAGTCTCTCCATTCGTCTGTAAAGAATTCGTGTTAGTCTTTTGCAGCCATGACTTATTAAACTGATAGTCCGGTAATTTTCACATCTGTCAACGCCTGCTTTCTTTGGGATTGGAATTATTATATTCTTCTTGAAGTCTGAGGGTATTTCGCCTGTCTCATACATTTTGCTCACCAGATGGCAGAGTTTTGTCAGGACTGGCTCTCTCGAGGCTGTCAGTAGTTCTGATGGAATGTTGTCTACTCCCGGGGCCTTGTTTCAACTTAGGTCTTTCAGTGCTCTATCAAACTCTTCACGCAGTATCGTATCTCCCATTTCATCTTCATCTACATCCTCTTCCATTTCTATAACATTGCCCTCAAGTACATCGCCCTTATATAGACCCTCTATATACTCCTTCCACCTTTCTGCTTTCCCCTTCTTTGCTTAGAACTGGGTTTCCATCTGAGCTCTTGATATTCATACAAGTCGTTCTCTTTTCTCCAAAGGTCCAATCCATATTCACCTACTACATTTCCTTCTCTCCCTTTTCCTACTACCGAATTCCAGTCACCATAACTATTAAATTTTCGTCTCCCTTCACTATCTGAATAATTTCTTTTATTTCATCATACATTTCTTCAATTTCTTCATCATCAGCAGAGCTAGTTGGCATATAGACTTGTACTACTGTCATAGGCGTGGATTTCGTGTCTATCTTGGCCACAACAGTGCGTTCACTGTGCTGTTTGTAGTAGCTTACCCTATTGTTTTATTCATTATTAAACCTACTCCTGCGTTACCCCTATTTGATTTTGTATTTATAACCCTGTATTCACCTGACCGAAAGTCTTGTTCCTCGTGCCACCGAACTTCATTAATTCCTACTGCATTCAACTTTAACCTATCCATTTCCCTTTTTAAATTTTCTAACCTACCTGCCCGATTAAGGGATCTGACATTCTACGCTCCGATCCGTTGAACGCCAGTTTTCTTTCTCCTGATAACGATGTCCTCTTGAGTAGTCCCCGTCCGGAGATCCGAATGGGGAACTATTTTACCTCCGGAATATTTTAACCAAGAGGACACCATCATCATTTAATCATACAGTAAAGCAACATGCCCTCGCGAAAAATTACGGCCGTAGTTTCCCCTTGCTTTCAGCCGTTCGCAGTACCAGCACAGCAAGGCCGTTTTGGTTAGTGTTACAAGGCCAGATCAGTCCATCATCCAGACTGTTGCCCCTGTAACTACTGAAAAGGCTGCTGCCCCTCTTCAGGAACCATACGTTTGTCTGGCCTCTCAACAGATACCCCTCCGTTGTGGTTGCACCTACGGTACGGCTATCTGTATCGCTGAGGCATGCAAGCCTCCCCACCATTGGCAAGGTTTATGGTTCATGGGGGGAGGGCCTCCAGTACATAAAATGCCAATACTATGGGCATACCACAATGTCTTACAAGGACCAAACCATTTGCATTGGGTTTCACACTTTACACTATATCAGAAGACTGAGTGTGTACTGTCACAGTCGACTTCCTTTTTTTATGCAAATTTCATCTTTTGTTATGACTGGCTCTGTAATGACCACGTTATTTTTAAAAAAATGTGCTTAATGATGATTGACATATTGAAGTCTTTATTTTATATGTATCTTTTGTATCTCATGCTAGGTGTATTCCACTAATTGATGGAGGATATTGGGGAAACTTGTATTTTGTAGTAGTATAAAGTGTGGTGTTGGTTGTTCATGCACATTGAGAGCTCAAGAGCTGCCTGTCTGTAAGATGAAGCTGAACTCTTTCCATAGATTGTCTGTAATGAATAGTAAACATTAAAATACTCTTTCAGTAAACACAGGCAAAGGAGGAGAACACAGAAGACGGAATTTAAAAGATCTTAATTGGGAGAAAAGAGGATATCTGAGAAGTGATTGGCTTTTGCAGACGGTCTCGCCATTTTAGCCGAATCTGTAGAAGTTCCAAGAGACTGGTTCGAAACGTGGCTTATGTATGTCTTTTGAAGAAAAACAGTCATGACAGACCTGAAGGAGGCACCAAAACACTTGGAACCTGATTGTGTAAGGTTAAAATTGGCTTCAAAATTAAAATATCTAGGTGAAATAATACAACCAAATGTTTTGGGCAAAGAAGCTAACTTAGCAAGGGCAAGCAAAATGGAAGTGGCTTTTCAATTGACAAAAAAAGCTGTATAACAAGAAATCTCTTTCCATAAATACAAAATTGTGGTACTACAATACTGTAGGGTGAAATGTACACTCTAGATAGTTGTATGTCTGTGTGCAGGAAAATATTGAGATCAAAATATGACAACATGAAATGGAAGTTGAGAAGTAATAAAGAAGTTTATGAAAGAATATAATGAATATTAGACACAATGATGAAGAGAAAAGTTGTATCATCTGGGTATCTAAAAAGGCTGTATGAAAAAAGAACAACAAAAAGAATTTTTAACTTTTGACAGATAGCAAAAAACGTGACATGGATCAAAGAAGTTTAAGCAGACCCGAGAGAAATGGAAGTAATGGAGAAAGAAATAGGATAAAGAGAAAAGTTCAGAGTAATAGTAAAGGGACTGGTGCAATAATGACAGAAGAAAGAAGAGATAAATGTTGGGAAAGAATGGAAAATTATTGGAAAGAAAGAAGAAAAGAAAGAAGGGGATTTACAGGTAAGATGTTTCATGTGGTCCTCAGTAGTCGCAACCAGTTAAAACATAGGGTAATGTAATCACTCTTTTTTTATTCTCTTGTTGGAATGTTTTCCTCTATGAAACTTTTTAAGGATAATTTCCACATAAATTTTAGCTAATATTCAATAAATAAATTTACCATTCCACACAAAGTTTTCACTATTCAATATATATTTTTCAGTTTCATCGGTGTAATACATTCAACACACGGACTGATACTTTTAAATTATCAGAGTGTGAATATGACTAACTCCAGTTACAATCTTCCTTTATGACAAGATGAAACACAGCAGATTGACAGAAAGAATGAAGCCTTGACGTCCTGCAAAACCCAGTCCAACAAGCCGTAGCCAGTGAGAGGTGCTGTAGTGATATGGCCTGTTTTGTTTGCTTAATGGTGGATAGATTTCTGAAAGCAATTTGGATGTGTTAATGCAGTGTACACAGCAATGACTTATAGTGGATGAAAAGAAACATGGAAAAAAGAACGAACACAAATGCATTATGTTCTTATTATTACATTGCCACATATTAACATACATACATATTGCAGTTTTTTAATTTTGACTGATGTACTTTCTTAGGTCACTCAGGAACTAAGAGTGTATAGATTCCTTATACGGGTCATGACCATTCCCTTGCCACTCAGTCATGTTGTTTAGTATAAACTATTGAGCATTGATAAAGAAAAAGAAATGCCAGAAAAATCACTGAGGTCGGTCAATGATGATTTCACCATTCCTTTTTATATCATAAAGTGTTTCAATTACAGTACTACTCTGAACAAGCTTTTACCAATTCGAGCTGGTACACACACACACACACACACACACACACACACACACACACACACACACACACACCTACCTACCTACCTACCTACCTACCTACCTATCTTCATTCACCTTCTCCTATCCTTCTTTCACTTTGGTGTTTGAAGCTTCCCTTTTTCTTCTTCCTTCCTGTGAACTGAAGGCTGGCCCACACATCTGAAGTGTAACAGGTGACTAGGTAATGCATAATTCCCAGCCCCGGATCAAAAGTAGAGTTCGCACATACCCCCTGGTACAGGCCAGGCCCAGGGAGGGGTGATTGCCTGAGCTGCTGTCATCCCAAATTGCCATTGGTCCCTCTGTCAGGATTTCAGGAGGTGTGACCTGAGGTGTGGACAACAACCTAAAGTGGGTGAGCCCCCCTTTGAGGGGTGGGGGGGGGGGGGGGGCAGTTCGAAGGAGCACGCCATTGGAGACGCTGGCAATAATGGGAGATTTTCTCACAATGAGCCAATCACCAATCACTCCATGTCTACCAAACGTAAACTGAATGATGCTAACGATTCAAAGACCCTCCCAGTTGCACCACGGTTTCCCATGGTTTCACGTACAGAGGATGGTCTGTTCTTTACAGTGGTAAATTCATTTCTTATTCAGAAAGGTGTTGATGCAGTTGCCGGCCCTGTAAAATCCTGCTCTTGTTTATGCAATGGCACTTTGCTTTTGGAGACTATTTCTGATTCTCAAGCACAACAACTGCTTGCCGCTTCGCTTCTCTATGGCTATCCCGTTCGTGTTGAGGCCCATAGAACTCTGAATTCCTCTCATGGTATTATTTACACTAGGGTGCTTGATGGTCTAACTGAGGCAGAAATCCAAATGTACCTCTCTGATCAGGGTGTCCTTGCTGTCCATCAGGTGATGAAAAAGGTAGATGCACTCTTAGTGCCCACACGCACTCTTTTTCTCATCTTTGATAGAGTGGTGCTCCTGTCCAAGATCAAAGCAGGCTATAAAGTTATCACAATCCAACTGTACATTCTGAACCAGATGCGCTGGTACCAGTGTCATTGTTTCAAATACTCTCTAATGTTTAGTCAACACCTGGCCAAACATATAACCTGTGGTAGGGATGCACAAGAGGTTGATTGTCCATCCCTTTCTCCCCGCTGTATCAGCTGCAATTGTGACCGCGGTGATCATGCCACCACCTCTCGAGATTGTCCTGTGTATCTCAATGAATAGGCTGTCCAGGAGATTCGGTAAAGAAAAAAAGTACCTTACCCTGTCGCCCGCAGGTGATTGGCTACTCACAAACACTGTGTTCTACCATCTGGCATTTACAGTACTGTTCTTGCTACATCTTGCCCTATGAAGGACATGGCCACACTGGTATATGACCTCAGATTCAGCACTGCGGTTGTGAAATTGCCCAGTTTCATGGTAGCATCGCTGTCTCCTCATCCAGCTGTGCACCAAGCCACCAAACATTTGCTTCCTGGGACGAAGTCACCTGCTAGATTACTGGCAGAACCACCCCTGTGACAGCTTCCTATGTCTCTCCAGCCAATGAACATTTGAATCTTCCTCTGCCAACCAGAAAGACTCCACAAAGTCAAACAAAGGCAAAAAGTTTTCTCCTTTGCCAACTCAAAGATCCTCTTCAACAGTGTCACCACGGGATACCCTCTCCTGGCTGACCACCGTATCGCCAGCGCGCACCGCCAAACATTTTTCTGCCCTGGACTCTGCAGATCGACAGAGGGAGAATGCTGATGCCTCGTAGATCTCGTGCAGCAGGATCTTCCAGCCTCTGCACCCTGTAGCAGGGAGTCTTTGAAGGCTGGCACTCGGTAGCCACTGAGGTGAGACCCCTTCATTTTTCCCCATCTTCCCTTTCCTCGTTATGACTCTCCTTCAATAGAACCTTTGTGGCCTTTAATCAGACTGCTCTTACAATTGCAATGGCATCTTGTTCTCTGCATGCAGGAAACAAAATTGCATCCTCATGACTGTTCTGAGCTCCTGCATTTCTTCCTGGTCTGTTTTGACCTACCCTCCAAGGACGACATTCCCTGTCATGGGGGAGTCATGCTGCTCATGTGGAATGACGTTCAGAGTCAACCCATCTATCTGAATAACCGCGTTCAAGCTGTTGCAGTTCACCTTTTCCTCCCTCATTTGACCTTTTCCCTTTGCGCTGTTTACATCCCTCTGTAATTCGATGTCGCAAGGGCAGACTTCCTCCAGGTTATTGGGCAGCCGCCTCTCACTGCCTGCTCGGTGACATTAAAGCACACCATCGCCTTTGGGTTCTCCCAGAACCTGCCCGAGAGGTGTCTTCTTTGCTGATCTTTCAATCAACTTAACCTCATCTACCTTAACACAAGGGCACCCACATTCCTTGCAGACTCCTTGCACACCTATTCCCATTTGGAACTATCCTTCTCCACTGCCAAGCTTGCCCATCATCTCAGTCCGTTCTCTGTGACACATACTCGAGCAATCATATCCCACTTGCTATCTGTTTGCAGACTCCTACCCCACTGAAGTGCACACCCAAAAGGCAGCTTACTAAGGCCGACTGGAGGCTTTACTCCTCCCTGGCAACCTTCGACGAACAACATTTCCCCAGTTGTGATGACTAGGTAGAATATCCTAAAAACATCATCTTTACTGCCACAGAACATTCCATTCCTCGCACTTCCTCTTTACCATGCCGTGTTCTGGTCCCGTGGCGGGCTGAGGTGTGCTGCCATGCAATTCGCGCGTGGCGATGTGCCCTCCGCGTTTTTAACTGTCATCCTATAGTGACAAACTGCATTAATTATAAATAGTTGCGCGCACAGAGTCGTTGCATTCTTCGGGATAGTAAAAAAGTTAGCTGGATTTCATTCGCTAGTTATTTTAACAGTTCCGCTCCCTCTTCCATTGTGTGGGCCAACCTCCGATGGGTCTCTGGGACCAAGATCCATTCCACAATTTCTGGCTTGACAGTAGCAGATGATGTGATAGTGGACCCTATTACTATCTCCATCACCTTGGGTTGCATTTTGCAGAGATTTCGAGCTCCTTCCACTGTCACCCTGCCTTCTTCCATCAGAAACAAGTGGTGGAGGCTTGGGCGATACCCTTCTCTTCTCAGCCTCAGAACAAGACAATGTTCACATTCAGATGTTGCAGCCCCTTTTTCTTGTGGGCAAGCACTTTCTGCTTCATATGTACAATCACATCTGGACAGAAGGCATGTTTCCCAGACGCTGGTGTGAAGCCACTGTCATACCTACACCTACACCTAGGCCTGGTAAGGACAAACGCCTTCCTTCTAGCAGCTATTATCCAATGTCTCTCACCAGCTGTGTTTTCAAGGTGATGGAAAGTATGATTCTTGCCTGGCTGATATGGTAGCTTGAGTCTTGCAATTTACTAACCACTGCACAGTGTGGATATCGAATGCGCAGTTCTGCAGTTGACCATCTCGTCACATTGTCCACCTATGTCATGAATGGTTCTCTGCAGAAATCCCAAATTGTGGTCATATTTTTCAATTTGGAGAAGCGTGGACACCTGCTGGAGGACTGGTATACTCCATACTACTCCCTACACATGGTGCTTCCATGGCCGCATGCTCTGTTTCCTTCAGGAATTTTTAAAACATCAAGTTTTCAAGGTACATGTGAGTTCTGCCTTGTCGGACACCTTTATCCAGTGTGCCTCAGAGTTACGTCCTAAGTGTCATCCTCTAGCTACTGCCATTAACCCTATAATGGCCTGTCTCCCACCAGGCATCTCTGGCTCCCTTTCCGTTGATGATTTTGCCATCTGTTGCAGTTCCCCATTGTCTTGTCTCACTGAGTGGTGCCTTCAGCTACGTCTCGATGATCTTCACTCTTGGAGCTCAACAGTGGTTTTCATTCTTCCTCTGACAAAACCATTTGTATGAATTTCTGGTGGGACAAATGGTTTCTCCCACGTTACTTACATCTTGGGCCTGTTGATCTTCCATTCATTGAAACTACGGAATTCCTTGGGCTCATTCTCAATAGGAAACTTTCTTGGTCCTCCCATGTGTCTTATCTGGCAGCCCGCTGTACATGGTCCCTCATTGTCCTATGTGTCCTCAGTGTCCTCAATGGTACTTCATGGGGAGCAGATCGAACAACCACCTGCATTTGTACTGGACCGTTGTCCATTTGCAACTAGACTAAGGGTGTTTCATTTATGCATCTGCATGTCCATTCCTCTTATGCCATCTCAATACTATCCACCATTGTGACATCTGTTTGTTCACTGGCACCTTTTACACTAGTCCAGTTGGGAGTCTGAACGTAGAAGCTCCTGAACTGCTGCTGTCCTACAGCCGTGACTTTCTTCTCAGCAGATACGCATGCCATTTGCCTGCCATGCGTGGCCACCTATCTTATGCCTCCTTCTTTGATGACTCCTGTGATCGCCAGTATGGGGCCTGTTGCTCTTCTCTGTTACCTCCTGGAGTTCGCTTTTGGCTCATCCTCTGGCAGCTTAACTTCACGCTACCTGCATCTTCCCAGTGGGTGTGAACCCTTCACCACCTTGGCTTTGTGTGATGGCCTGTGTTCACCTTCGCCTTCATTCACTTCCTAAGGACGTTACTCCAGCCTTGCTCCATCACTCCAGTTTCATGACCTTCACCTAGTACCTTTGTGTCCACTGATGGTTCTCAGATTGACCGTGTTGTTGGGTGTGCCTTCATCATTGGACCAACTTTTTTCGGTATTGGCTTCCAGAGTGCTGCTCAGTATTTACAGCAGAGCTCTTCACCCTGTATCAAGCCACACAGTACATCTGGTGACACAGGTGTCATCTGCTCAGAATCTCTGTGCCTTCAAAGCTTCTGTGTGCCGTACACTGTCCATCCCTTAGTGCAACGGGTCTAGGAAAACTGTCACTTGCTCACTCTAGATGAAACCGCTGTGGTGTTTATGTGGGTTCCTGGTTGCATTGGTGTGACAGGAAATGAGGACCCTGACACTGCTGCCAAGGCTACAGTCCTCATATCTCAGCCCACTAGTTCTTACATTCCCTTGAATGATCTCTGTGTTGCAGTAGGTGGTGTCACTTTGGCACCACCACTGATCCTCCCTTCATGGGGACAAGCTCTGGGTTATTAAGCCTGGAGGATCTGCTCTCGGCCCTCCTGCCATGAGATCATTTTAGCTAGTTTGCGTATCATGCATTGTCTTCTTAGCCATCAACATTTGTTAAGGCCCCCCCCCCCCCCCCCCCACACACACACACACTTTTTTCTCATTGTACTCAACCTTTGATGGTCTGCCATTTCTTGATGGAATGCCCTTTTTTTAAACACTTTTGTGATTGTCATCTGAGTTATTGGCTGTTTTAGTGAATGATGCACAGGCTCTCAAACACCTTATTCTTTTCATCAGTCATAGCAGTATGGCAAAGGCCATTTAATTTCTAATTCAGGGCCTCCATTTCTCTTTGGCATATTTTATAGACACGCACACACTACAGTGTTTCTCAAACGATTTTACAGATACTATTCGGTAAAAAAAAATCATTTTTTGCTGCTCTTATTGCGTTATTTGCCAGGTTCAGTATGATGTGCCCACCATTTTGTTAATGGTCACAGTTATTGCGATATTTGTATGAAAGTAAGACACTCTGCGAAATTTGAAAAAGTTTTCAACGAAAAATGGAGGTTGCACTATAGCTCACTGTTTGAATCCTTTAGGGGAAAGAACAATTAGGAAGTGTCTTCCCAATTCTGAAATACTTCCATCTGAAGAGGAAATCACATGCAGTCAGGAATTTGCTTTCAGGGTACTTGGCAGATTATGATCAAGTTTACTGAATGATCCAATTGCACCTCCCGGCAGTAATTCGTAAATTCAGTAAATAGGTCTAATAAGCTCTTGATATGTTACAATGTTTGCAGTTCATGATCTAATGGGTAGTATCGCTGCCTCTATATCGCAGGGTTCCTGGTTCGATTCCTGGTTGGGTTGGAAATTTTCTTCTCTCAGCAGTTGAGTGTTTGTGTTATCCTATTTATTTTGTGTTATCCTATTTATTTCATCTCATCTTCATTGATGTGCAAGTCACCGAAGTAGAACCAAATAGTAAAACTTGCAGCAGGCTGGTGAACAACTTCAAATGATGTCTCCCACCCATATGACCTTTTCATTTTTTTTCTCTTGGATAGGTGGAAGGTGCCTGATGCTGCAATAAGGAGACTTTTCCTAAATCATTGTGCAATATTTTGCTTAAGTTACAGTCATCAGAAGTGAGACTAGAGCTTTCCTCCATCACAGAACATGTACTGAGATGAGATGTACTGTGTGTCTGCAACATATCACAGGGCATGGAAAATCCATTACTGTATGCACAGCACCTCATAGGCAAATGACAAAGAAATCTTCACTCTGTTTGACTGAATATGGGAGACAGGGCAGTCATCTGACTTCTGGAACAAAGTTGTTCAAATTCCACTTTTCCAATCTATCAGTGGTCATACTAGGTCATATATTGTCTTACTGGCCTCACAGAGCACAGGTAAGATCTCCATTTATCAAGTTAGAATCCAGAAAGTTTCTTAGCTGTTTTCAGCTGGCCCCCTTTGTGCACGATATACAACAGACTATAGATACTGGCTCCCAGGTTGATGCCATATTTCTCGACTTTCGAAAGGAATTTGACTCAGTTCCGAACTGTTGCTTGCTCCAAAAAGTGCGTGCTTAATGTCTATGTGATGACATATGCGGTTGGATAGAAAGCTTTCTAACAAACAGAGAGCAGTATGTCATCGTGAATGGGGTGACTTCAACAGAAGCAAGCGTAACTTCAGGTGTGCCCCAGGGCAGCGTAATAGGTCCTCTGCTTTTTACGATTTACATAAACGATCTGGTTGATGGTATTGACAGTGGCATTTGATTGTTTGCTGATGATGCTGTAGTCTACAGGAAAGTAGTATCACATGAAAGTTGTGAACAAATCAATGATTTGCAGAAAATAAATGTGTGCTGTAATGACTGGCAGTTATCTCTCAATATTAGTAAGTGTAATCTACTGCGTATAACAAGGCGAAAATCCCCATTAATGTACAAGTACAAAATAAATGTCTAGTCTTTGGAAGCAGTAACATCTGTCAAGTATCTGGGTGTGACTATTGAAAATGATCTCTGATGGAATTATCAGATTACACAAGTAACGAGCAGTACGAACTCTAAATTGCGGTTTATTGGTAGAGTCCTGAAGCGATGCAATCCTTCAACAAAGGAAATTGCTTACAAAACGTTAGTTCGTCCTGTCTTAGAGTATTGTTCATCTGGGATCCTTACCAGTTGGTTCTCATTCAAGAGATTGAAAAGGTCAAAAGAAGAGTGGCAAGATTCATTACTGGTACATTTAGCCATCGCAGGAGCATTACAAATCTCATAGATTGAAGTGGGATACACTTGCAGAGAGATGATGTGCTAAACGGAAGGGGCTGCTCACTAAATTCCGAAATCCGATCTTCCCCGAGGATGTAGAGCACATACTATTACCACCAATTTTCAAATTGTGGAATGATCACCATTCAAACATAAGGGAAAGTAGAGCTCATACTGAGGCATTCAAACAGTTGTTTTTTCCGTCGTGCGATCAGCAAGTGGAACAGAGGGGGGTTGGAATATGACTTTGGCGTGAATTGTGCCCTCCGCCACACACTGCATATGTAGCTGTAGATGTAGACAGGATATACTGGCCAGATAAATTTAGGACCAATACTATAACCAGCCTCAGTGCTGTTGCCAGTGCACTATTACTGTATGATAGTTAACTACTCATGCCGAAAGCACAATAAAATCTGTTGTGTCCATGGAACTTTCAAGCCCACTTCCATAAAAATATTTTAATACCTGAGTGCATGCAAGGAATACCTTTGGCAACTGTGCAAGGAATTGTTATTTAAAAATGCAGTTGAGGATTGTAGTGTCACTGTTGTTGTGAGTCTGAAGCCAGGCTCCATATCGGTATATATATCGCAACTTATATCAATTCGAACTTGCTTACTGTAGTTGAGCCTTGGTTTCCATCTACGATTTGTAGTTCCTGCATTTATCCCTGTTACCAAATTAACTATTCCTTGATGCCTCATGATTCCTAGTACTTATTTTAGTCAGGTTGTATCATAAGCCTTTTCTTCATGACACAATTCAGTATCTCTTAATTAATTATTTGATATATCTGTCTAAACTTCAGCATTCTTCTGTAGCACCATATTTCAAAAACTTCTTTGCTGTTCCTGTCTGTATTGTTTATGGTTTACATTTATTTTCTATATAAGGCTACACTTCAAACAGAAAAGAGTTGCTAACACTCCAATATATTAATGTGAAGTCAAGCAGCCACAGGTTGAATAGTATTTGCCTTTTTTAAATCATTAGTATCACTATAATGAGAGCATTTTCAGGTATTCACCAACTGATGGAACATGTCAAAAGTAGAGATCTACACTCAACACCATTATTAATACTTAGTGTGACAGTTTGTTGATACATTAATTCCGAAAAGTCACTGTGCTCATTGTGGCAGTGTCTTGGTTCACCAACTTAAATTTTTATTTGGTGGTAATATACTTCTCTTTTTCAGAAAATAGTTTCTTGTTATTGCCAGTTTGATTTTTATACCCTCTTTGCTTTGGCCATTGTCAGCTATGTTGATGTCCAAATAGAAAATTTGTGTTATATGTCCATTGTCTCATTTTCTAATCTGATACCCGAAACACCCCCTCAGTTTGACAACACTCAATTATCTTTGCTTTCCTGTTGTTGAGATTCATTTCATAACCTGTTTTCAAGACAGTGTCCACCCAATTGAACTGATTTTCCAAGTCCTTTTGCTGTCTCTGATGGAATTATTGTTATCAACAAAGCTTAATTTTTGATTATTTCTCCCAGCACTCAAATTTCCTTTCCAACTTTCTCTTTGATTTGCTTTACTGCTTACTCAAAATGCTGATTGAATAACATCAGGGATAGACTACAACCATGTCTCTTCTCTACTCAGTTACTACCTCCCGCTTATTTCCTTAGACTCACACAATGCAGTCTGCATTCTGTACAAATTGTAAATAACCTTCTACTCTTAGTATTTTGTTCCATTTTACTCTATAGTTCCAAAGAGGGTATGCCATTCAACATTGTCAAAAGTCTCTCTAGATCTACCAATGCCATAATGTAGTTTTAGTGTTAGTTTAGCCTCTAAACTAAGTCATTGGGTCAGTATTGCTCAGTGTCCCTATATTTATCAGGACTGCAGATTGATACTCCCCAAGTTGACTGTTACGAAGGGACTTCAAAAAGTAAATATGCGTTATCATGGAAGGACAAGCAACTTTCATTGAATACTGCATTACACTTCAAAGTGACAAAGACACATGAAACTGTTTTTCAGCACAGTCACCAAGTCTCTGAAAACAATGCTTGAAACAGTTTACTGATCTTTGATAGTGATTGAAGCTGAAGAAATGAATTAAAATTTGTGAAACGGCTGGGACTTGAACCTGAGTCTCCAGCTTACGGATGCCAGACTGAGATTCATTGGAAGAATCCTAAGGAAATGCAATCCGACAACAAAGGAAGTAGGCTACAGTACGCTTGTTCGCCCACTGCTTGAATATTACTCAGCAGTGTGGGATCCGCACCAGATAGGGTTGATAGAAGAGATAGAGAAGATCCAACGGAGAGCAGTGTGCTTCGTTACAGGAACATTTAGTAATCGCGAAAGCTTTACGGAGATGATAGATAAACTCCAGTGGAAGACACAGCAGGAGAGACGCTCAGTAGCTCGGTACGAGCTTTTGTTAAAGCTCCGAGAACATACCTTCACCGAAGAGTCAAGCAGTATATTGCTCCCTCCTACGTATATCTCATGAAGAGACCATGAGGATAAAATCAGAGAGATTAGAGCCCACACAGAAGCATACCGACAATCCTTCTTTCCACGTACAATACGAGACTGGAATAGAAGGGAGAACCGATAGAGGTACTCAGGGTACCCTCCGCCACACACCGTCAGGTGGCTTGCGGAGTATGGATGTAGATGTAGATGTAGTTACAAGGCAAATGTGCTCGCCGTTACACAATCGTTGCAGTATGGTTAACACAGCTGCGTGGACTAACATAGTCCAATGCCCTCCCTAACACAAACTGTAATTCGTGCCTTCAGCCCATTTTCCCCTTCTTAAATTGTCAGTCATGCTGAGGCTCTCCAGTGTTGGAATAGCATCCCAGTTTTGTACATAGTGAGAAAATCATGCCTTAAGAAGGGGAGAATGGGTGGAATGCATGAATTGAAGTTTTTGTTAGAGAGGGCACTGGACTAGGGCAATCCGTGCAGCAGTGTTAGCCGTGCTGCTATGGTGGTGTAATGGTTAGCACATCTGCCTAATAAGCAGGAGATCTGGGTTCAAGTCCTGGGAATGGCACAAATTTTAATTCATTTCTTCAGCTTGCATCATTATTGAAGATAAAGTTGAGACTCGTACGTCTCAATGAAATTTTAATTCTATCAGATCAATAGTTGTACCAATCGTTCAGCTCCTTGCCTGTTATCTGTGCCACACCAGAACTGTCTCTGCAGGACTCCTAAAACATGTGTTTTCTTCTTACATTGTGTCTCTCTCATCATCTTAGTGTCGGGTGATATTAATGACTTGCTTTCTGAAATATGTGCTCAAAAGTATCTGGACACCTGGCTGAAAATGACTTAAAAGTTCATGATGCCCTCCATTGGCAATGCTGGAATTCAGTGTGGTGTTGGCCCACCCTTAGCCTTGATAACAGCTTCCATTCTCGCAGGCATATGTTCAGTCATGTGCTGGAAGGTTTCTTGGGGAATGGCTGCACTGAGTGCTGCACTGAGGGGAAAGATCAATGTTGTTTGGTAAGGTCTGGCACAAAGTCGGTGTCCCAAAACATCCTACAGGGATGTTATTGTCGTGTAACGACTCCGCCACAGGCAGTGAATTATGAACAGGTGCTCGATAGTTTTGAAAGATGCAGTTGCCATCTAAGAATTACTCTTAAACAGTGGGATGTAAGAAGGCGCTTAAAACATCAGTGTAAGCCTGTGCTGTGGTAATGCCATGCAGTACAACAAGAGGTGCAAGACCCTTCCATGAAAAACACGACCACACCATAACGCCACCGCCTCCGAATTTTACTGTTGGGACTAAACACGCTCAGGTGACGTTCACCGGGCATTTGCCATATCCACATCCTGCCATCAGATTGCCACAATGTGTACTGCGATTCATCACTCCACACAATGTTTTTCCACTTTCCAGTCATCCAATGTTTACGCTCCTTACACCAAGCGAGGTGTCGTTTGGCATTTAGTGGCGTGATGTGTGACTTATGAGGAGCACTCGACTATTGAAATCCAAGTTTTCTCACCTCCTTGCCTAACTGTCATAGTACTTGCAATGGATCCTGATGGAGTTTGGAATTCCTGTGTGATGGTCTGGATAGTTGTCTGCCTATTACACATTATGACCCTCTTCAACTGTCGGCTGTCTCTGTCAGTCAACAGACGAAGTCAGACTGTACGCTTTTGTGCTGTACATGTCCCTTCATGTTTCCACTTCATTATCACATCAGAAACAGCGGACCTAGGAATGTTTAGGAGTGTGGAAATCTCGCGTACAGACATATGATGCAAGTTATTCCCAATCAACTGACCACATTTGAAGTCCGTGAGTTCCGCAGAGCACCGTATTCTGCTCTCTCGCGATGTCTAATGACTACTGAGATTGCTGATATGGAGTACCTGGCAGTAGGTGGCAGCACAATGCACCTTATATGAAAAGCGTATGTTTTTGGGGGTGTCCGTATACTTTTGATCACAATGTAGCACTTGTTCTGTTCTTGTATAATGTGTAGTATTTTGTAACAATGATTTATTAAAATGATGGTCTAGTAATACTCATACCTGTCTGCATCTAACTACTTTTGTTTTAGGATTATTCCATTCTTTCTGAAGCCTGAGAGTATTTCACCTGTATCATATATCATGCATACTAGGTGGAACAGTTTTGTCATGATTCGTACTCCCAGTAATCTACATAATTTTGAGGTGCCTTGATCTGATGTAGAACCTTCAGTACTCTGTCAAATTGATCTTGCAGCATCTCACCCCCCATTTCATCTCCATCCATTTCCTCTTCCCTTTCCATAATGTTGTCTTAAAGTTTCTTTCTGTTATGTAATTCATCTATATATTCAATTTTTCAGCCTTCATTTCTTTGGTTAGTAATGGCTTGCCATCTGAGCTCTTTATACAGCTGCTTCTCCTTCCTTGAAAAATTGTTTAATTTTGTACAGTAACGATTGCTTCAGTTTTGCATTTCTCTCCTAGCCCTTCTTGTTTATCCATTTTGCTTCTTCTATCAGTCTCATTTTTTTTAGGTGTCTGGACTTCCTTTTCCTGACTTCTTTCACTGTATTATTATATTTTGTACTCTTGTGTTATCCAAGCATTTCCACTAAGGGTTTTCTTTTTGTCAGTACCATAGCAAAGTAGCACCTTGATTCCTTTACAGATCTACTTTGAATTTGCTATACAAAAAGAATGCATTCCCAATATAGTTTATTTTGTAGCATCTGAAGGAACGAAAATAGTTATAACATTGTGAGTAGTGATAATTCTTAATAGACTAATTTTTTTATGGTACTCTCAGTTTTTCTCTCTATTTGTGGCATTCACCTCCCAGACAACATCACTGTATGTAGTGCTTGGATGTATTTGACCCCAAAGACACTGGCGAGGACTCTTGAGGACAAAATTTTGTCATTCCAACCCTCCCCTCCCAATTGTACTTTCAGCAATCTAGTAGGTGTACTCAACAGAGAAAATGATTTGAGCCCAAAGAACACTCTCATCTATAATGAAAAAAATCTGTCTTGATCGCAAAATAGAAGACAGTTTATTGGTGGTGACTGATTTCGATCTATACAGATAATCTTCAGACCATAAAGCACCTCCTTCAGTGATCTGCAGAGGCACTGAGCAGAGCTGAACTGTAAACCGGAAGGCACAGTCATCAGCTCAGGTAAACTTTCTTCTGTTTCGCAATCAAGACTAATTCTTTTATTGTAACTGAATTTAAATCATTTTATTCCAACTATGTTCTAAAAAATTGTAGACTCTAATCACTAGCTACATAATTGGAGGTGGTCTGTTGAATTCTGGAATTAAAGAAACATAAAAGCTGGTGGAACAGTCAAGAAGGCTTTGTAAGTACAGTACCAGTGCGCGCTGCATTCCCTTCATAAACTGTCAGCTCCCTATTCTGTGATGGAATTGATTAAAAAGAGCTATGCCATGACGTAACTCATTGTTGATCTGATGTAACAAGCTAATGTTGCACCCTATTTTACACAGGTCACTATCCTCTAATGCATAAATTTCTTTTTTGGTTAGTGGCTCCATCAGTTTCTGGTTTTTGTTGAATATTTGTTTTAGGATACCCTATTTGGAGAATGTTATTTTACATTAAACGAGCAGCTCTTAAGTTTAATTGGAAGTATGTGCTCTATTTTAGCTGTTAAGACAATTCCTCATAGTGCCAGAAAATAGGTATCTAAATTATCATTCTTACCTTTCTAAACTGCTTTCTATATAAAATTATACCTTAGAGTACAGTGATACATTTTGAACGTAATTGCTGCTGTGAACTTAATTTTATTCAGTACTGCAGAGTGAGCATCTAAATGTTTTTTTTTCTTTCACTTCTGATAATGGTAGCCAGTTGTTCTGTGGAAGGTTGCTAAGAAACTTAAGCATAACAGCCGCACTTTTCTCACAATATACATCATGTGGTATCTGTAATATGGGCACATTGGATGAGTGTCAGGGCTTTAGAGAGGAAGCTACCAATCTGCTGAACCTTCTGAGATTATATAGTTAAACTATTTTTTGAGAGTCAGTTGCCACATTTTATAATACCCAACCTTTTTTTTGACAGACAAAAATATTCAGTGACAGAGACACCTACATAAAACACTTCCTGTTTTGTGATTTGGTTTGAACAATTTCTTTTTTAGTGTAAAAGGCATTTAATCCTCTGTAAAAACATGTGTTGTTGTTGTGGTCTTCAGTCCTGAGACTAGTTTGATGCAGCTCTCCATGCTACTCTATCCTGTGCAAGCTTCTTTATCTCCCAGTACTTACTGCAACCTACATCCTTCTGGATCTTCTTAGTGTACTCATCTCTTGGCCTCCCTCTACGATTTTTCCCCTCCACACTGCCCACCAATTCTAAATCGGTGATCCCTTGACGCCTCAGAACATGTCCTACCAATCGATCCCTTCTTCTAGTCAAGTTGTGCCACAAACTCCTCTTCTCCCCAATTCTATTCAATACCTCCTCATTAGTTATGTGATCTACCCATCTAATCTTCAGCATTCTTCTGTAGCACCACATTTTGAAAGCTTCTATTCTCTTCTTGTCCAAACTATTTATCGTCCATGTTTCACTTCCATACATGGCTACACTCCATACAAATACTTTTAGAAACGACTTCCGGCACTTAAATCTGTATTCAGTGTTAACAAATTTTTCTTCTTCAGAAACGCTTTCCTTGCCATTGCCAGGCTACATTTTATATCTCCTCTACTTTGACCATCATCAGTTTTTTTGCTCCCCAAATAGCAAAACACCTTTACTACTTTATGTGTCTCATTTCCTAATCTAATTCCCTCAGCATCACCCGACTTAATTCGACTACATTCCATTATCCTTGTTTTGCTTCTGTTGATGTTCATCTTATACCCTCCTTTCAAGACTCTGTCCATTCCATTCAGCTGCTCTTCTAGGTCCTTTGCTGTCTCTGACAGAATTACAATGTCATCAGCGAACCTCAATGTTTTTATTTCTTCTCCATGGACTTTAATACCTACTCCAAATTTTTCTTTTGTTTCCCTTACTGCTTGCTCAATATACAGATTGAATAACATCGGGTATAGGCTGCAACCCTGTCTCACTCCGTTCCCAACCACTGCTTCCATTTCATGCCCCTCAACTCTTTTTTTTAATATTTATTTGCGCCCTAGAGCACAACATTTATGTTTATACTACACAAGTCAGCTTATGACCTGTAGTGAAGGATACCTTGTAATGTGTACTGCTGCCATCTCCCACCCCCTGCCCCTCCCCTTCATTTCCCTGTTGTTACAGTTGCAATTGGTGTAATAACCCTCCATGTGAACTGTAATATCGCTAAGTTTACCTTCATTGACTTTTTGCAAGATATACATAGGAGACAGCAATGTATTGGTTGAGTTTTCTAGGAAATTATTGTATCCTTTGAAACTGAGGTTGGATGAGCATCTCCATGATACTAACACAATTACAAAATGAACCTATAACAACTTGCTGCTTACTTTTGGATATTCTCTATTTCCTGTACCAATCCTTTCTGGTACATGTCCCAGACTGAAGAGCAGTTTTCAAATAGTAGTCTAATAAGTCCTTTGTAAGCTACCTACTTTGTGATTGGATTATGCTACTGAGGATTCATCCACTGAATATGTCAGTCTTGTACCTTCCCTACAATTAGTTTTATATGGTGTTTCCACTTTAAATCACTCTATATTATGAGAAGCAAAGTTGCTACTCATTATAGAGCGGAGATGCTTGAGACGCAGATATGTGCAACAAAAAAAAACCTCACAATTATAGCTTTCGACCATTAAGGCCTTCGTCGACAATAGACAATAAACATTCCACGCAAATGCAACTCACACACATGACTGCAGTATCAGACAACTGAAGCCGCCGCGCAGTGTGGTCTCAGTTGCCAGAGACTGCATTTGTTTTGTGTGTGTGTGTGTGTGTGTGTGTGTGTGTGTGTGTGTGTGTGTGTGTGTGTGTGTGTACAAGCACAGAAGACGGTCAAATGGCTGGTGAGCCTTATATATAGTTAAGGCTCATTTGCCGTTTGACCATCATCTTCTGTGCAGATGCACAAACAGTGCCTGAACTCTATGGGAATCGGCAAAAGCTGTGAGTAATGAGTATAATGGGCATGGACACTATAAATATAGTGGAGGACAAGTTGGGAATGTGGGCCTCACAGGAGACATGCCAGAGATAAATCTCTGCATTCGCACTATCCTCTGTGTCTCTGTCCCAGATGGATAGAGCATCTGCCGTGTAAGCAGGAGATCCCGGGTTCGAGTCCCGGTCGGGGCACACATTTTCAACTGCCCCGTTGACTTATATCAACACCCATATGCAGTTAAGGGTATTAGATTAGATTAGATTAGATTAGATTAATACTTGTTCCATAGATCATGAATACGACAGTTCGTAATGATGTGGAACGTGTCAGGTTAATGAAAGATGTCTGTATAAGATATTACATTACACAAAATATTGCATGACACTAATGCTTAAGTTAGTTTTTTCCCCTCCCTTAATTTATATCTAAAAATTCAGACAATAAGTAGAAGGAGTTGTCGTCTAGAAATTCTTTTAATTTATTTTTAAATGTTGGTTGACTATCTGTCAGGCTTTTGATGCTGTTTGGTAGGTGACCAAAGACTTTTGTGGCAGCATAATTTACCCCCTTCTGTGCCAAAGTCAGATTTAACCCTGCATAGTGAAGATCATCCTTTCTCCTGGTGTTATAGCTATGCACACTGCTATTACTTTTGAACTGGGCTGGATTATTAACAACAAATTTCATAAGTGAATATATATACTGTGAGGTTACTGTGAGGATTCCTAGATCCTTAGATGTCTGCAGGATGACCGTGGGTGGGCTCCAGCAATTATTCTGATTACACGTTTTTGAGCAATGAATACTTTTCTACTCAATGATGAATTACCCCAGAATATGATGCCATACGAAAGCAGTGAATGAAAGTAGGCATAGTAAGCTAATTTACTGAGATTCTTATCACCAAAATTTGCAATAACCCTAATAGCATACGTAGCCAAACTCAGACATTTCAGCAGACCATCAATGTGTTGCTTCCAGTTTAACCTCTCATCAATGGACACACCTAAAAATTTTGAAAATTCTACCTTAGCTACAGACTTCTGTTCAAAGTCTATATTTATTACTGGAATTGTGCCATTTACTGTACGGAACTGTATATACTGCGTTTTATCAAAATTTAAAGAGAGTCCGTTTGCTGAGAACCACTTAATAATTTTGTGAAAAACATCATTTACAATTACATCACTTAGTTCTTGGTTTTTGGATGTTATTACTATACTTGTATCATCAGCAAAAAGAACTAACTTTGCATCCTCATCAATATGGAATGGTAAGTCATTAATGTATATCAAGAACAGTAAAGGACCTAAGACCGAACCCTGTGGGACCTCGTGCTTGATAGCCCCCCAGTTTGAGGAATCAGCTGTTGTATTAACATTACATGAACCACTTATTTCAACTTTCTGCATTCTTCCGGTTAAGTATGAATTAAACCATTTGTGCACTGCCCCCCTCAAACCATAACGATTTAGCTTATCTAAAAGAATTCCATGATTTACACAGTCAAAGGTCTTTGAGAGATCACAAAAAATACCAATGGGTGATGTCCGGTTATTCAGAGCATTTAATATTTGATCAGTGAAAGCGTATATAGCATTTTCTGTTGAAAAGCCTTTCTGAAAACCAAACTGACATTTTGTTAGTACTTTATTTTTACATATATGGGAGGTTACTCTTGAATACATTACTTTCTCAAAACTTTTTGATAGAGCTTCAGAAGAGAGATTGGGCGATAGTTGTTGACATCCAACGTATCCCCCTTTTTATGCAATGGTTTTACAATGGCTTATTTCAGTCTATCGGGAAAAACACCCTGCTCCAAAGAGATATTACATACGTGGCTGAGAATCCTACTTATCTGTGGGGAACAAGCTTTAAGTATCTTGCTGGAAATGCCATCAATTCCGTAAGAGCTTTTACTTTTCAGTGAGTTTATTATTTTACTGATTTCAGAGGGAGAGGTTCGTGGAAATACAGTTGTTTCAAACTGCACAGGTATGGCCTCTTCTATTAGAAGCCTTGCCTCTTCTAGTGAAGATCTAGATCCTACTTTCTCCACAACATTTAAAAAATGATTATTGAAAATATTTCCAATTTCAGATTGTTTGTTAGTACACTTGTCATTCAGTTTTATGGCACTGAAGTCTTCCTGTGCTCCTTTTTGCCCTGTTTCCCTTTCAGTAATATTCCAAATTGCTTTAATTTTATTATCAGAGTTACTGATCTCAGACATGATACACATGCTTCTGGACTTTTTAATAACTTTTCTTAGTACCGCACAATAGTTTTTATAATGTTGAACAATTTCGGGGTCAGTACTCCCTCTTGCTGTTAGATACAGTTCTCTTTTACGGTTGCAAGATATTCTTATTCCTTTAGTTAGCCAAGGTTTTTTATATGTTTTCTTGGAATTATGTTTCACTGTTTTCTTGGGAAAACAATTTTCAAATACCCTTAAAAATGTATCGTGAAATAAGTTATATTTCAAGTTTGCATCGGGTTCTATATACACTTCATCCCAGTCTAGCTCCTTTAGTCTTTCCCTACAATTTGCAGTATTTATATTGTTAATTGAACGCACTACTTTGAAATTCTGATTTGATATACTGCATGGAGCTATGCCATGTACTGTAACTAGCTGTGCACCATGATCTGAAAGACCATTCTCAACAGGATAAGCATTTATGTTCTTAAACTTATCTTGGTGTATAAAAAAGTTATCTATCAATGTCCTGCTGTTCTTTGTTATCCGAGTAGGAAAATCAATGATGGAGCTCAAATTGAAAGAACTGAGTAATACTACAAGGTCATTCTTCCTATCACACTCTTTCAGGGAATCAACATTGAAATCCCCACAAATGATAATTTGCTTCCCTCTGTCTGACAGATAGCACAACAAAGCATCCAAGTTTTCTAGAAATAGCTGGAAATTCCCTGAGGGGGACCTATACACTGTTACAATTATGAAAGTGCCATCTTTTAGTTTTAGTTCAGTGGCACATGCTTCCGTATGTTGCTCTACACAAATTTTTTTAGTTTCTAAATGTTTTGTGCTGTGGAAGCTTTTGACATACATGGCAACTCCTCCTCTCATCATATTATCTCTACTTACATGTGCAGCTAATTTGTACCCATTGATGCTAACCTTTTGCATATCAATGACAATGTGATGCTCAGACAGGCATAGTACATCTATTACATTCTCAGTTTCTATATCTTCTAAACAAAGCAGAAGCTCATCAATTTTATTCTTCAATCCCCCAATATTTTGATGAAATATACTAACATTTTTCATTTTACTTTTGTGAGTATCTTGAACTTTTTTAACATCTTTAGTACTTGCCTGGCTGATTTTCCCACTGGACACTGATCTTACACTAAAAAAGAGTTACCACCATGAGATGTAGTTCCTCCCCCCTTTAAATTTCCTGCTATCAGCCCAGCCAGTTTACCCTTCCCCTTCTTGTTGAGGTGTAGGCCATGTCTAGTATAGTCCCACCTACAGAGTGAATCAACAGGAACCACACCAATGTGTGAACCCGCATCAGATCCAAGTAGCCGTTCCAACTCGAAATTAACTTTCCTGACAGAAGAGCTCAAATGAGGCCGGTCGTGGTGCTCCAGAACCGACACAAACCCAACACTGGTATGACTCGATGCCAATGCAATATTTGCCAGGTCACACTCTATGCTGTACCCTGGATCTTTGTCAATACTGTTGCCCGGCCCACCCACAATAACCACGGTATCTTCCTTAGTAAAGCCTCTACATAGTGAACCTAAATCCTCTGTAACCTGCCCCAGTCCAGCACTAGGTGTGAAAAAACTTGTGACCTGGTATTCTGACCCTAATTCATCCTGCAGAAGTTGGCCCACACCCCTAGCATGCGAACTACCTAGCAACAAGACTTTCTTTCTCTTTGCACACTTCCCTACCTTCTTATTCAATTTGCTGCTGAAAGCTTGTTGAGCCCTGTCTACATCTACTTCTGTGAGAGGCTCATCAGTTTCCGACTGAGGCAACAGATCAAACCTATTTTGTACATTAATAACAAAGCTGTCACAAGAATTTCTTGGCCTGTTCCTTATGCCTGTTGCCACTTCCCACCCCTGTTTACCCTTCTCCCCCCTTAACCTGCACAGTTCTCATCTAGCCTCATCTAACTCAGCCTGAAGGGCAGCAATTTTCCCCTCCTGTTCCACAATATTTCTATCTCTACTGCATAGCCTACAGAACCACTGATGAGTCTCGCTCATTTTCCCAATTCCCACGCCACTACAATCTCTCCAATGAAAAAAGTTACTACATCCATCACACCAGACCCCGGAGCTAACGATTCTACGGCACGTCAGGCACTTTACACTCATGGTACAAATCGATTTTAGTGACAGAAAGACAATTAAGTTACCGGAAAACAATCAAAATACATGTACAAAAAATTAGGCCTACTCGCGACAATGTAAACAATCGTTCAGAAGTTTCTTACTGGAAATTACTTAAGAGATGACGATACTCTACAGATATAAAGGGGCAGCAAACGTATTTGGCACGCTAAACTATCAGTAAATGCACTTAAAATTGCGGTATGAAGTTTAATCTGAAAGCTCAAAAGTTTGGCCTGGCCGCGATATGTAAACAAAACGAACTTTGCTTGACTACTGTGAAAATACGTGAGTAAGACAAAAACTTTTAATGGTACGCTTGAAGAGCACTTAAATTAATGTAATAAATTAGTTTCAAGTGTTAGAAACAGTTTATTACTACTAAAATTACTTATCTTGTACGGGAGCTGTGACTCAAACGTCCGTGTAGCAAGTCCATTAACAATCATAAACAAAGAAGTTATAAATAACTAGTTAAATAAAAATACTAACAAAGAGATAGAGGGGCTAGCCAGTACTTACCTCAGCTCAGTACAGCCGATAGATACACAAAAGACAACCGAAAATTTACGTTCCTAGCTTTCGGAATAAATGTTTCTTCATCAGGGAGGAGAGAGGGAAAGAAAGGGAAGAAGGGAAAGTGGATTTAGTTACTTACAACCCAGGTTATGAAGCAACAGGGAAAGAAAAACAGGGAGGGTAGCAAGGATGGAGGCATGGTTGTCAGAGGGAAGCCAAAGATATTCCGGAAAACAGGGAGGGTAGCAAGGATGGAGGCATGGTTGTCAGAGGGAAGCCAAAGATATTCTATTGTAAGTACTGTGCCAGCTTCAAACCAAAGAGGATGCATACAGAAGTAAAGAGGTATATAGTATAAAGATGTAGGATGAAAAGATGCATGAATGGCTAAAGAGGAAAGGGAAAGAGGAGAAGACTGAAGAGTAAATGGGAGTGAGGTTGTTTAACGTAGGTTTAGTCCAGGGGGATGGCGGGATGAAAGGATGTGTTGGAGTGCAAGTTCCCATCTCCGCAGTTCAGACGGACTGGTTTTGGGTGGGAGAAGCCAAATGACACATACGGTGTAGCAGGTTCCTAGGTCCCTAGAATTATGCTGGAGGGCATGCTTGGCTACTGGGTATTGGACGTCTCCTAGGCGGACAGTTCGTCCGTGTCCGTTCATGCGCTCAGCCAGTTTTAGTTGTTGTCATACCAATGTAAAAGACTGTGCAGTGCAGGCATTTCAGCTGATAAATGACATGTGTAGTTTCACACGTGGCCCTGCCTTGAATTGTGTATGTTTTACCAGTAGCAGGGCTGGAGTAGGTGGTTGTGGGGGGATGCATGGTGCAGGTTTTGCAGCGGGGTCGGTTACAGGGGTAGGAACTGCTGGGTAGAGAAGGTAGTCTGGGAATATTGTAGGGTTTAACAAGGATGTTACGGAGGTTAGGGGGGCGATGAAAGGCAACTCTGGGTGGTGTGGGGAGAATTTTGTCAAGGGATGATCTCATTTCAGGGATTAACTTGAGAAAGTCATATCCCTGGCGGAGTAATTTATTGATGTATTCGAGGCCAGGATAATATTGGGTGACAAGGGGGATGCTTCTGTGTGGTCTGAGGGTAGGAACATTGTTGTTGGACGGGGGAGGAATGTATTGCTCGGGAGATCTGTTTGTGGACAAGGTCTGCAGGATAGTTGCGGGAGAGGAAAGCACTGGTCAGGTTATTGGTGTAATTGTTGAGGGATTTGTCACTGGAGCAGATACGTTTGCCACGAATACCTAGGCTGTAGGGAAGGGAGTGTTTGATGTGGAATGGATGGCAGCTATCAAAGTGAAGGTACTTTGTTTGTCTGTGGGTTTGATATGGACAGAGGTGTGGATGTGAGCTTCAACAAGATGAAGGTCAACATCCAGGAAGGTGGCTTGGGTTTTGGAGACGGACCAGGTGAAATTCAGATTCGTAAAGGAGTTGAGGTTATGGAGAAAATTAAGGCGTGTTTCTTCACCATGAGTCCAGACCACAAAGATGTCATCTATAAACCTATACCAGGCCAGGGGAAGCAGATGTTGGGTCTTCAGGAAAGCCTCCTCCATGCGGCCCATGAATATCTATGGCTTCCCTCTGACAACCATGCCTCCATCCTTGCTACCCTCCCTGTTTTCCTTTCCCTGTTGCTTCATAACCTGGGTTGTGAGTAACTAAATCCACTTTCCCTTCTTCCCTTTCTTTCCCCTCTCTCCTCCCTGATGAAAGAACATTTATTCCGAAAGCTAGGAACGTAAATTTTTGGTTGTTTTTTGTGTATCTATAGGCTGTACTGAGCTGAGGTAAGTACTGGCCAGCCCCTCTATCTCTTTGTTAGTATTTGTTTCACATCTTTATATGAGATTTTCCATTAATTATTTAGTTAAATAAAAAATAGATCAGTTTATTAAGTTTTCCAATGATGCAGTTGCTTTAGAGCAGCTTGGTGTAATTTGTCCAAGGATCTGGCAAAAGCATGTAAGGGGCAGCCCTGAACAAAATGTGGCACCATCTATACCATCTCACTGCATTCACAGCACAGTGTGTTTCGCTATTCACAGTTGTAGAGAGTAGCAGCCATTCCCTCTGTCCTACATGTGATTAGATTCACTTTTCACCAAGTGACCAGAGGAAGATTGTGTCAGGGAATTTGATAACTGGGTTTTTGCCTTACAAGCAGCCTTGCTGGGCGAAGATGACCGTTCCAATTTCCAGGCAGCCACAGGATTGGAACCACTAGCTAACAGACTAATCGAGGTTCTTCAGGCTGGTTGACAGGATTTCAGTTGGCTTGTAAAATCTTGCTGAAAATCATCTCACTGGTGATTCTTTTCTATTCTTGTATTTAACCAAATGAGAGCTTGCACTCTCTTACTTGAGATGGAGTGATGTTGCTTAGCACCAGGAACCACTGAATGGGAATAAACAGAGGCATACCAAATACAATATGCATAATCACTCAGTATTGGACATCCACTAGGTGATGTGAGATCCATTCAGTTGCTGCCTATGACACACCGTCAGATCTGCAAGTTACATATTTTGCTTTTTGTGTGTTATTTTTGTATTTTTATTCTTAAATTTCGTGCATGTTTCTGTATTTGAGGTGTAATCTTGCATTAAGGTAAATGTAAAGTGTAGATTCACACATTCACAGCATCGTTCGAGGCAGAGTGTCAATGTGGAGCATGGCCGTCTGGCCTCACTCATTCACCGTATGAGTGAGTGAACAGGTGGCCGCTCCTTCGGGTTTCCTTGTTATTGGAGTTCCAAAGTTAGGCGCATTATGGAGCCCTATAGGGACATAGTGTCCAGGGCCAGAAAGAAATCCAATGTGCACTCAATATGTCTGCTGGGGGCCTCATCTGATATGTGAAGGAAAGGAGGCTTTGCCTGCAATTATCAAGCATGCAGGGTGCAGCATGTGGATCTTATCTACACCAATGTCTGTCACTTGGGTTTTGAGACCATCTTCAGCGGAGGTAGTGGAGACTGTTGACCTTGGGTGTGGGATGCAAGCACAGATCGCAATTTGCGGCATCAATCTGAGAATTGATCAGGGTCTTTTTGTTTGGAGCCAGTGACTCCTTCAATTCCGTGATAGTCTTGGCTGCAGATTTCTGGACTTGCCTTTTGTTTTGGAGAATTTAGGACTCCTCTTGATAGGTCATGAGTGCACTACACAAAGCAGTTGCTCAGATAGGAGAGTACATGAGGAGTGCACATGGGTTTTTCTTTTAGGCCAGGTAGTAATTTGAGTGCCAGGCAGTAATTTGAGGTCCTCTGATGAACACTTGCCACTCAGTACACACAGAGTAAAATCAGACTGTGTTCAAAGTAAAGATACTTCGACTGCCAAAATTGTAACAGTAAAGTGTTGAAGTAATATTGACAAAATCCCTGAATGTACTGCCCTTCAGGAAAGTTGTCATGCTCATATTATTCTTGGAATTGAGAGCTAGCTGAAATCTGAAATAGAAATTTCTGAAATATGTAGTGAGGCATGAAACATATACCAAAAAGACAAATTAGAGTTCTGGAAGAGGTGGAGCGTCCTTTGCAGTTGACAAAAATAATGTCGCTCGAGGTTGAAATTGAGTCTGACTGAAATTGTCTGGATGTGTGTAACAGGTCAGTGTGAACTCAAGTTAATTATTGGCTGTTTTTACCAGCCACGTGATGGTGCCATGACAGTTTTAAGAGTCGTCCAAAGAAAATCTATGCGCATTAGTGTGGAAGTAACCCAGTTATGTCATATTAGTTGGAGATGGCTTTAACTTACCTATTATGGACTTGAGTGCCTGTGGATCATTGCAGGTGGCCTAAATAGGCAGTCTTGTGAAATACTTTTGAATATATTTTCTGATAACTTGCTTGAGCAGCTAGTTCTACAGCCCAAATGCACCGGAAATATTTTAGACATTGTAGCTTCAGACAGCACTGACTTATTGACAATGGCAATATAGAGACACGGTTATCATGGTGGCTACACAAGTTAATAAATCTATCAACAGGACTAGGAGAGTATTTTTCAGAGAAAGAGCAAATAAGCAGTTTTTCGCTTCCCACTTAGAAAATGAATGGGCATCCTTTACTTACAATATGATGGTCATGGAGGAATTATGGACAAAGTTTAAATGGATTATAAATCCTGCCGTGGTGAAATATGGGCTCAGTAAGTGGATTAAGGGTGGAAAAGACCCACTGTGGTTCAATAAGAAAATATGGAAATTGCTGAGGAAGCAGAGACAGTTGCACTCGTGGTTCAAAAAAGAATGCACAGATGGTGATCGGCAGAAGTTGGTAGAAATTCATGCATCTGTTGAAAGATCAGTGTGTGAAGCATACAGCTATACCACCGTTATACATTAAAAAAACATCTTGCTGTGAACCAGAGAAAATTTTGGTCATACATGAAATTGTTAAGTGGGTTGAAGCCTTCTATCTAGTCACTTGTTGACAAATGCGGTGTGGAAATATGAGACAGCAAAAGGAAATATTACTTTTAAGCTATCATTCACACTGGAGGATTGTGCATTCATTTCATTGTTTGATCATTGTACAGACTCGTGTTTGGAGGATGTAGTAATATGCTTTCTTGGTGTAGAGAAGTAACTGAAAGTTGAAAACAAATATGTTGTCAGGTCTGGATGGAACCCTACTTCAGTTGTACAGAGAGTACTCTAATGCATTTTCCCTGTACTTAGCTTGTATTTATTGCAAGTATCTCGCCCAGCATGAAGTCCCAAGTGGCAGGAAAAGCTCAGGTGACTTCTGTATATAAGAAGGGTAAAAGAAAAGACCCATAAAATTACAGATGAAAACTCTTAACTCTGGTTTGCTGCAGAATTCTTGAACACATTCTCATTCCAAATGTAATAAATTTCCGTGAGATGTAGAGCTTCTGTTCACAGACAAGTACAGATTTAGAAAACATTGCTAGTCCAAAACTCAGCTTGTGTTTTTCTCATATGACATCATGGGAACCGTGGATGTGAACGGCAACAGGAAGATTCCATATACCTAGATTTCCAGAAAGCTTTTGACGCAGTGCCCCAATGAAGTCTGTTTATGAAGGTACGAGCAAGTGAAACAAGTTCCCAGGTATGAGTGGGGCTCAAAGACTTTGTATGTAATAAAACCCTGTAAACTGTAATTGACTGTGGGTATTCATAAGTGATGAATGGTTGCTTGTGAAGTACGGATGCGGATGTAGATGATGTGTAAACTAAAGCCAGTGCTGGTGTCCTGAAATTGTATCAGTTCCCCAGAATTTCCCATTAGCTTTTGCAATAAATTATTGTGGCTTCTTTACTTTGCAGCTGCTTTCTGAAGAGGGTGCCAGTATGTAAGTGACCTATCCAGGTGATGCCCATGTACTTTGAGTAGTTGTTGCAGTTTTATTCATTGTCTGTGATTATAGCGGTGGATGGCAGTTTGCATATTTGTTGTTTGAATGGAATGCTGCAGTGTTTGTCATCGTTGAGTTTGGTTTTTGCTTCCAACTCGTGAAATCCTCGTTAATACACACTAGTTCTCTGTTACAAAATTGCTCAATATTTGTAGCTTCAACTTTAAAGTAAAGTAAGCTACAAATTTCCTCTTAGTGGTGCTAAGAGCAAATGAGAAAAGGTGCAGCTATACTGCTTTCCTGGTCCTCATAGCTGCAATAAACACACTTTTTTTAAATAGTACTTGCCAGTACTCTCAATTCCAAAACATACATGCGACTCTGTCAAGTGTATGGCAACTGATACACTCAATTCTCAACAAAAATGTAATTGTTAAACTGCTTGTCATTCCAATATGGAAAGTGGCACAGTGTGCAGCCTTGCACAGTAATATAGGTTGGCAGATTGTGGCTGGAGCTTTGTGGTTCCATAAGGGAATGTTCAGCTTTCAGTTTTTGTGATCTATGTTACAGGCATATAAACTAAGAACACTTATAATGAAATTGTCGCATTATGATGAAAAATAATGAAAATACTGGATTTCATAACACATCTCGTCCCTGTTCGTTCTCTCTCTCTCTCTCTCTTTCTTTCTCTCTCTCTCTCTCTCTCTCTCTCTCTGCCTCTATCACGCATTTGTGTGTGTTTTCTCTACTGCTGTCACTTTCATTATGGGTTTTCAAATAACATATATTTTTGTCTGCTGCCTTTCCACATCCTTTTGTGTGTATTTTTGCCCACTTTTCAATTCTTTCTTAGCTTATAAATTATTTATTTTTGTTAATATGATCACTGTTCATATTTGATATATGTATGGTCTGTAAGTAAGTGATAATAAATACTGTTTCAGGAAGTTTTGTCTAAAGAAGCATCCCTTTTTGAGTTTAGACAGTCAGAAGTTCCACCAGTGTTACTGATTTTGGACAGACGTGATGATCCTGTTACTCCTCTCCTTAATCAGGTATTTTGCAGATTGACACTAATTAGTGAACTTACATTTGTCTGTGCATTTACTGAAGATAAATTTATTTTTCAGTGGACCTATCAGGCAATGGTTCATGAACTATTGACTATTAACAACAATAGAGTTGATCTCTCAGGTGTTCCTGGCATTTCAAAGGAACTGAAAGAAGTTGTACTCTCTGCTGAGCAAGATGAATTTTATTCTGCTGTAAGTAAAAGAACTCAGATGCTCAGCATTTGTCACCTTTAATTTTCATCCATTTTTGTTTGAAGCATTCAAGCATGAACATTTGACAATTTTTTTTTTTTTTCATTCACGTGCTTTTCATTGTTTGTGAATTTGAACTCATGATATAGGAAGTTTCAAACTTCATACTTTTTCTTTTAAAACAGTGAAAAATCCAGAATTGTATGTAAATTTCTGTGTAAAAAAAGGAAATTAAGTGTTTAACATCCCCAGGACAAGGTCATTACATTTGCAAAGGAACCATGGATAACATAAATCTGGTTCGTCAGATGTTTTTTGAATGTTACTGCTCTCAAATGCAAGCTCAGTAAATCAGTTGCTCAGTTAATATCTGTGTGAGGTTAGATAGTTCTTTACTGAATAGAAAAGGCATTGAGCAGTGTGATGTTACGCTATAATCCTCCTCCTCCTCTGTCTCTCATCTTGCATAATTCTTTTTCATGGCATATATGTCGGCAGTGCCTTGATATTTGCATATTGTATGGATCATAACTGCAACGTATGATGTGAAATCAGACAACTTCTAAATTATGAAGCATTTTCTCAGAGACAAAGATAGCAACATGCTGACCATTTGCACGATTGTGTTAAGCTGTTGGTTTTGTAGATAAAGTGATTATATTCAACAATATCCAGCATCCCTCTTTATTCCCTCTGCCTCCCTCCTTCTGTAACCACCCCCTTTTCCTCCTATATCCTTCCCCCTCCATTCTTATATCCCTCCTACCCTCACCCATCTGAAACTCCTCCCTTTCACTCCTAAACACGCACACTCATGCACAAAACATTTTAATACACACATCAAAAAACGTTTGCATCATCCCAGTTCCCACAACTACTGAAGATAGACGTTGACTATGGATATTGTATCACAGACACAGTCCCTTTGACTGTTCAGAGACGTCACTAAACCTACCCAAAGACGTAAACAACCATGCATGAGCAGCACCCTTAGACGAGAGGTGGAGGGGGGGGGGGGGGGGGGGGGACGGGTCCGACAGCCGAACAGTTCATCATTCCACCAGGAAGGAGGTACACGGCTCGTGTTGTCTATAGTCCAACCATGCCTAGATGGTCAATACCACGGTTCAATCGCATCCACATTGCTACTTTGTGCCAGGAAGGGCTCTCAACAAGGGAACTCTCCAGGCGTCCTGGAGTGAACCAAAATGATGTTGTTCGGACATGGAGGAGATACAGAAAGACAGCAACTGTCAATGACATGCCTCACTCTGGCCGCCCAAGGACTACTACTACAGTGGATGACGACTACCTAAGGATTGTGGCCCCCGAGAAACCCTGACAGTAACACCACCATGTTGAATAATGCTTTTCGAACTGCCACAGGATGTTATGTTATGAATCAAACTGTGCACTACAGGCTATGTGTCGTGCAACACACTCCCTACATCCATGGTGAGGTTCATCTTTGCAACCACGACACCATCCAGTGTGGTACAGATTGGCCCAACAGCATGCCGAATGGATCGCTCAGCATTGGCATCATGTTCTCTTCACCAATGAGTGTCGCATATGCCTTCACCCAGACAATCATCGGAGATGTTTTTATAGGCAACCTGGTCAGGCTGAATGCCTTAGACAAAGTATCCAGTGAGTGCAGCAAGGTGGAAGTTCCCTGCTGTTTTGGAATGGCATTATGAGGGCCAAAGTACACTGCTGGTGGTCATGGAAGGTGCTGTAACAGGTGTACAATACATGAATGCCATCCTCCAACCGATAGTGCAACCATATCAGCAGCATTTTGGCCAGGCATTTGTCTTCATGGCTGACAATTCGTGCCTCCATCATGCACATCTTGTAACTTTCTTCAGGATAACGACATCGCTTGACTAGAGTGGCCAGCATGTTCTCCAGACATCAACCCTATCAAACATTCCTGGGATAGATTGAAAAGGGCTGTTCACGGACACTGTGACCCGCCAACCACTCTGAGGGATCTACACCAAATCGCCATTGAGGAGCGGGACAACCTGGACTACCAGTGTCTTGATGAACTTGTGGATAGTATGCCACGACGAATACGGGCATGCAACAATGCAAGACGATGTGCTACTGGGTATTAGAGGTACCAGTGTATACACCGATCTGGACCATCATCTCTTGAAGGTCTTGCTGTTTGGTGGTGCAACATTCAATGTGCGGTTTTTATGAGCAATAAAAAGGGCAGAAGTGGTGTTTATGTTGATCTTTATTGCAATTTTCCATACAGTTTCCGGAACTCTCGGAACGAAGGTGATGCAGATCTTTTTTTGATGTGTACGTATGCTGTGCAGTGGAAGGAGCAAACTGATATAATTTCAGTTCGTGTTTGAAGTTACTTTTAATGTGTGTTAAATTCCTTAAATCACTGGGTAAGTGGTAAAAGATTTTTATGGCTTGTTGCATCACTCCATACTGTGCCACACAAAGCCTGGGTATACTTTGTCCTCAATGGTGATTTACCCAAAAATATGATGCCATCAGACATTAGTGAATGAAAACAGGGAAAGTTAATTTCTTTACATTTTCATCTCCAAAATCTATTATCCTTAAAATAATAGTTGCATAGCATATACCTTGAAGAAGATGTGTAACATGTCACTTTCTGTTAAGGTTCTTATTAATATAAGCACTTGAGAATTTAGAATGTTCTCTTCTATTTATTTAGCACCCTCATGCATTATTTCTAATGATGTAGCCTGGCCTTGTTTAGTAAAAACTGCATTTATAGTGTTTTATCTAAATTCCATGTGCAGAGAATGAGTTATTATTTTTCAATAAATTTTTATTGATATTTGCTGTTGTTAAAGTTTCTTTATTAAGCTCAATTATAATACTTACATTATCAGCAAAGATAACTATTTATGCTTATTGAATATATGATAGCAGATTATTTATGTATAATAAGAGCAGACCCAATATCCATCTGTGTGGATCACCCGTTGTAATTATTCTCCATTTTGAAGATGCTGTTTTTGTGTGCACCCTCTGGGTTTCTTAGTGTGATACTTCACATTGTTTGTGTTGGGTAGGTTAAATACTGTTGCCAAAAAGCTCTCTGCTGCCATAATATTTGAGCTTCTCTTGGAGAATATTGTGAACTGCACTGTAAAATGTTTGACATCCCAGAAAATAACAGTTGACAATATTTTGTTAATTAGATTTTGTATAATTTGATCCATGAATTGAAAAAGAAGCATGTTCTGTAGCTAGAATTTTTTTAATTCTACATTTACACTGACTAAATATTTATACTTTGAGAGAGGTGAGTTTATGGGTCTTCCATGGATAATTTATTCTAGTACTTACAGAAGGAGTTATGTAGTAACAATATGACAACACCATCTGAAGTCTGTATCTGATGTTGTTCCTTTTAATTTTACCACTTCAGTTCTCATTAAACTACCTCAGTGTCACTGGTAAAAGTCTTACAAGAAAAGGAACTGGGGCCATTTGAAAATTTTGGAAAACAAGAAGAAACTTGTAAATAGTCTTCACGGGTTTGCTGCTGGATCATGTTGTGCAAATTCCACAGTATTTCTTGGAGCAGCTGTCAGACGTCTCCAGGTGGTTCAACCTTGCTGGTGGCTAGGTTCAACTGATGGTATCTGCACATCGATACCCCATTTCTAGAATATGCATGCGAAGAATTCGCAGGCATGGAAATCACGCATGCGTAATGATTTGCAAATAGATGTTGCCATACTCAAACCGAAAATCGCAGAGCGTCTCTCCTGCATGTGCGCTGTATGCTACGTTTACTAACAGTACGGCAAGATGTTACTCACAAAAGACTGTAATAGACCAATGTTATGATGGGTCTGTTATTGAAAAATTTTGATTTTTGCATCGTGATTTAACAGGAGCCAATGGAGGGTTCCGGGCTGTGCTTAGTTGAAATCTCACATCCCTGTTGATGAGATTATCAGGTGAACGGGTATGTATTGCTTCCTTAGTGACTCAATTCGAGAAGGTGATGCTCGGGCTAAAACTTTCATCTTATCATAAATCATGCGATGTCCTGTATTCAGACAATGGTCCTCAATTGCAGACTTTTCTGGTTGATGAAGGCGTGTATGACGCTGATGTTCATTGCAGCGTTCTTCTGTGCAACATGTCTGGCCTATATATGCTGTCCCACATTGACAAGGAATCTTGTATACACCACATTTCCTCAGGCCTAGATCATCCTTAACCGAACCCAACAGGTTTTGCAGTTTTGAAGATGGTTGAAAAACACACTTAATGCCAAATCTTCCAAGGACTCTTCCAGTTCTTGATGACATGGCACCAAAATACAGCAAAAAGGCCAAATGGTGGGTGTCTCTGTATCTTCATTCTGCTCCATAGGTTGAACTTGCCTGGACCTGAATGCTTTACCAAGGGTTGGAATGTAAATAGTGGCAACTATTTATTCACAACCGACACAAAAGAGTTAAATGTTTGCACATGTTACTGTCCTTCAGAGTAGTCACCAGCATTGTGTAGAACCCGTTGCCAGCGATGTGGAAGGCGTAGTATACCATTGTTGTAATTTCCATCTTACTCTCTATCTTGAGGTTATCAGATTTGTGTAAAAAACTCCAATGAATTTTAGTATTACTGGTTTGCATATTTGAATGTTGTATGTGTCTACTTTGGTAACAATATTCCGAACATTTGTATCAGTCATTTTGGTTTCACTAGGAATTTCAATGTTTATGATTTTCCTTACTTGATGGATGTACATGAGTAAATGATAGTGAAATTGTGCTTTTCATCTTTCATGAGTTATCATTGATTTTTTGTTTTCAGGTTTCATCTTTTCTTTCTCTGCTCATATGTATTGTCACCTCTTTTCTTTTGCTTTTCTTTTCTTCAGTCAGCAGTTTCAAGTATTAATTTCTATCTTATGTGCCATTCCTTTCTATACATGAAATTTCTCTAATGGTCAATGGTTATGAAACAAATTCAAGAAATAAGACCTTAATAATTGTAGTTTGTGTACTGTAAGACCTTCAGTACACACACCATCTGATTATTTGACTTGTCGCTCTAACGAAGTAGGCGAGTGTCAGCAATGTGTCTCGGGGTCTTATCATGACGTGTTTATCTTCTGCCGTTAGGTCAGACAATAGAAATGCCACTTGCATGGTTAGAGTAGCAGATTGACGGTGACCAACTTTAAACAGTACTTTATTAATTTTCACACACATTTATTAAAATAATAACAAGCATAAAAATTACTTAACTTGATTCTGGATGCTATTTACAATTGACAATCTGAAGTTCCTTTGGTATTGGTACGTTAATCTTATTCTCCCATATATCTCTGATACTTGACAAAAATGTCTATACATTTATCTTCATGGCTATATACAGGAATATGGTAATCTTTTTAAGTGCAGATTGAAACTTGATTATAGGCTGGTACAGACAAATGTAGACTGGTGCAGACAAATGCAGACTGGATAATTGGAGGTCTGTACACTCGTTACAATACCTCGCGCATTCATGTATCACTGCGCGAGTGTGATCCACGAGGAGAAAAGGTTCTGCGTTAGCAGCAATCTCATTGGTTGCGTTACATATTAATACGAGGATTGGCGAAAGCAGAATTTGGTCCGTCTCTATGGCAGCAACATCTCGTAGTGCTGAGACGGATGAGCGCTGCGCCTGCGCTGTTGTGCTTAGCGGGTGCGCTCTAGTGGGAAAGTTGTGTACGTGCTGACTATGAAGAACTATGTACACAATTACAATATTTACCTTTTAAAATTTTTAAATTAAACAATTTTAAATGAATCAGCCAATTAAAATAATTTAAACAGTTCTAGATAAATTTCTTTAAGACATTAGGCAAACCTCTAAAATGTTTACACCAAAAAACTTTACAATAAAGCTTAGAACAAGGGTAGAATATGTATTAAATATTAAAGGGAAACTTTCTTGTGTGAAGCCAATTAATCAAAGGCCTCTTAACCGACAACAAAATTTCATTGCAAGCCACATAACGCCAGATACTCTGCTTCAGCACACACACCCAGGATGCAAGACTACCAAACTATAGCAAGCCGTGCTAGGAAATGCTAGAGAGCCATGCACATGGCCACAAATAAGCCAGGTCGATGTGGAAAAAATCATCAGCATGGAACTCTCTCCCAGCAACTTAGTAAGTGCTGTTAACAAGTAAGAAATATAAGTGTATGACTGGATTATACTACAAGAAAAGTTACGGTTTAATCATGTGTGCACTTACAGGACCTTTTTAGTAAGTTGATATGCCCTAGGAAATAAGCTTCACTTACAGAGTACTGCAGAAAGGGAGCTGTTATTGCTTCCAGGAAGGAATATAATAAACAACTCGCTAGAGTCTTACCATTAGCTGGAGCTCACATGTTTTAAAGGACTGGATAGGTACCAGAGCACCCACCATCTTCTGAAACATTGTGAAAGCAAACATTAAAATTTAGGAACAGCTGGTTCTCTTGCATAAGATTAATTTTTTTTTCATTAAAAAAACTGCATAATGCTTAGGGTACTGATATATCTGTGCATGACAACTGGACACATTACATAACTGCAACAACATTAACAGTAGCAAATTTTTTTGAGAAGAAATGCTGGTCAGCAGATGAAGACAAGTTACATCAGAATCACCCAGAGCAATACACTAATTCTAGAATCACAGAGCCAAATAATAAGGTGTGCACGATGACTCAATGAACATAAACATGAACATCTAATCAAACAGCTTGCAGAATGGGAAATCGGTGCACAGAAGTGAACAATTACTTGCGCACAATGTAAGCGAACCAGATCTTTCCCTTCTGCCCAGTTCTAGCAAAAAAGAGTGAATGATGACCCGTAAAACTGATCAGCACTGCATGTCCGTTGCTCCAAGTACTTCTACTGCCACCGGCTCCATGCTGTGCGAAAACTACCCATCAGCTTCTTGCACCACACTTTTCAGAGGCCTCTCCCGAGACGTGCCTCTAGGGGCTGCTTCTGAAGACTGGGCGAGGCAGCAGTAACCACATGAGGGAGTAACCTGCGCTCCGTGGTGAGATCCCAGCTAAAAGTTATCAATGGTTGGAAGGAGAAATGAGCCACCACAGCTCACTCAGTAGATTGTATGAGCTTGGTATATTATTCATAAATCAGTTTGCTGTATGTTTCAACTAAATGTCAATACAGCCTTATAAATAGTACAATTTAGAAAAGAACATAATTTAAAAAATTGTATCTAGTACTTTTATTGTTAGGTTTCGATTTGTTTAATGAATGCTGATGACAAATATGTAGAGAATGCATAGATGAGAGACAGGTTGGTGTGTTGAAAACTGAAAACTACAAAGGTTTTTAAAAAAATTATGCGCTAAATTGTATTTTAGAGCAGAAGTGTGTATACGTAAAAAAAGGGAAAGGCAACAACTCACCTGAAGCAGATTGATGTGTGGAGCTCAGAAACACGTAACAGAAACAGCATTCACACTAGTTTTGGAGCACTAACTCTTTCTTTAGCAGAAGTACACACATTCACTCACACAACCACACAGAAACCCATACTGAGTCTTGCTGTGACCATGAGAGTGTATGCTGTGGTGTGTGAATGTGTGAACTTTCACAATTTAGGGAAAGACAAGTTGCTACTTGCCGTAAAAAAGATATGTTAAGTTGCTGACAGGCAAAACTAAGACATTTACACAAAGGTTGCAACCATTGCCTTTATTGGCAAAAGAGAAAAACACACCATCCATACACACAAGCAAGCATACCTTACGACACATGACCGCCAACTCTGGCAGCTCGGGCCAGAACGTCATCTGTTGTTAAAAGAGATAGTGTTTGAGAGCTAGTGTGAATGCTATTTTCTATTACATGTTTCTATGCTCCACACATCAACCTGTTATAAATAAGTGATTGCCTTTCCCTTATTTTACATGTTGCTCATACAGGAATTTCCATTATTGTTGAAGGTGTCTATATTTTTGACTATTGACAATCCTGGTAGACTGATATAGTTTAAAGTTGTGGATGAATTTCTGAACATGACAGCATTGTATCCTCATTGCAAAGGAACTTCCTTTATAACACAAAACAATTGTATTTTATATGGGCTTAGAAGTTGTAGCTTTGAATGGTAATCGTTTTTGCTGCGTGGGGTAGCCGATCGGTCTGAGGCAACTTGTCACACGTGGCTCTCTCTCTCCCCCCCCCCCCCCCCCTCCCCCTATTGGAGGTGCAAGTACTCCCTCAGGCATGGGTGTGTGTGTTGTCCCTAGCGTAAGTTAGTTTAAGTAGTGTGTAAGTCTAGGGACTGATACCTCAGCAGTTTGGTCCCATAGAAACTTACCACAAATTTCCAAATTTTTTAGATTTCTTTTGTTACAAGCTATTATTTGTTCCCTGATTTTTGAAAATATGCTTATTTTATTTCAATTTTTACATTTTTTTCATACAGCTGATAATTTTTTTATCTCTCTTTCAGAATCTGTATCTGAATTTTGGAGAAATTGGGCAGACAATAAAGGCTTTGATGGAAGACTCCCAGAAAAAGGCAAAAAGTCATAAAAAAGTTGAAAGTATTGCAGATATGAAGAATTTTGTGGAAGCCTACCCCCAATTTAAGGCAAGTTTGCAAAGTGAGTGAATTAGTACTGTACTGTAAATTGTAGTTCTGTTACAATGGTTGTATCTTCTCATGCTATATTTCTGTTCAATCTAGTACAGAGTATTTTGGTGTTCGTATTAAATGATGATACTACAAAGCGAATTATAGGCTATCCGACCTGTAACTGTCACAAAAGATACGTAAAATTGAAGATGTAGCAATATTATGAGAAGGAAAGTTGCTACTCACCACATAGCCAAGTCGCAGATAGGCACAACAAAAAGATTTTCACTCTTAAAGCTTTTGGCCGAAGGCCTTTGTCAACAATACACACACATGCACACAAGCGTGTGCTCTCTCTCTCTCTCTCTCTCTCTCTCTCTCTCTCTCTCTCTCTCTCTCTCTCACACACACACACACACACACACACACACACACACAGATTGCAGTCTCAGGCAACTGGAACCACACTGCTGTTGCCTCAGATGAAAGTCGTGTGTGTGTGTGTGTGTGTGTGTGTGTGTGTGTGTGTAGTCGAAAAAGGCCATTGGCTGAAAGCTTTAAGTGTGAAACACTTTTTGTTGTGCCTATCTGTGACTGAGCATCTCTGCTATATGGTGAGTAGCAACTTTCCTTGTCATAATTTGTTACTTTCTGTCCTGGATTTTCCATTGTTTCAAATTAAAGATGGAATCAGCAGTATTCAAGGTCAGGATTCATGTTCATAATGAAGCTTCAACAACTGATAATACATCTTGGAAACAACAGTATCTATTGTCAGTTCACCCATTTCAGACTGCCTCTGTGCTCTGCCATTTCACAACAAATTATACTTGGGACAGTTGATTGTACTTGATGTCTCCTGTTCTCCTCACCCCTCTCCGCGATGAAGTAAAGAGCAACTGAGAAACAACAACATTGCAGCTAAATGCATTGTGTGTAGAGAAATCAGTAAATGATGGGTTAGCAATGTGATGGTTGATTGGGAGTGTGACGTCTTGTGATTTCAAATGGAAATTCCAAGATTTCTTCTCCTTTGAAAAGCAGTGAAATATAAGGAGAAAGGGAAAGTAAAAAGAAGAGGATAAGGGTCAGGATGTATGCTCTTTCCCGCATTGTGCTAAGAAATGTAATCATACTCTACTTTTGGATAATATGTATCATGAGTACTGCACAATATTCATTCATTGTAATCTTGTTCTTTGTAGTGGTAGTATATTGTTGTATGTGACTGAAAGATAACATAGTAGCATTTACTTTTTCATTGTTTGTGTTAAATGCTTGTATATTGATTTGTTTCAGAAAATGTCTGGAACTGTTACCAAACATGTCACAGTAGTGGGTGAGCTGTCATCTTTGGTTAGCCGTCATAACCTGTTGGAGGTATCAGAACTTGAGCAAGAGTTGGCTTGCCAGAATGAACATTCCCAGCAGCTGCAAGTATGAAAAGGATTGAATATTTAGCAGTTACATTTTCAGATAGTTTATATTAAATTTATTTCATGTTCTGTTTATTTTAAGAGAATACGAAGACTGATTGACAGTGGTGGAGTAAGAGATTTTGATGCAGCTCGTCTAGTGATGTTATATGCTTTACGCTATGAGAAACATGCCAACAATGATATAAATGGGCTGGTGGTTGAACTGAGAAAACGTCGTGTTCCAGATGAGTTAATAGAGGTGAGATGATATGTTATGTGGTATAAATGTTGTAGGGAAGTTCTTGTAGAATGTAAGAACTCAATAGGCAGACACAAAAGATGGAAAACTTCCTAGCTTTTGGAGCTATTCTATGACAAGCGCGCCCACACACACACACACACACACACACACACACACACACACACACCTACCTGTGCTGCTACATAGTGCTGGCTAGACTGACATTGCCAATGTATTTTGCAGCAGAGGGGCTAGTGTTTTGGGGTTAGTGTCAAGTGGGGTGGTAGAGGGAGGTGGGAAGCAGGGAAAGGGTTTGGGGGTAGGTGGCTTGTGGTTCAGAGGGAGACTGGTTTGCCTGCTGCCATTGTGTGAGGGAGAGGTGGCAGGTATAGTTGTAGCAGAGGATGGGAAGCAGCACATGCTGAAGGTGATCTGGAGATATGAATTAGAAGGGGATGATGGGATGGAAGAAGGGGGAATGTTGGGTGGATGGTGCGGGGACAGTGGGTTGCCTGAGATTGAGGTCAAGATGATTACAGGAGAGGAAGATGTGTTGTTAGGATAACTCCCACCAGTGTAGTTCACAGAAGCTGGTGGTGGAATGCAAGATCCGTACAGTTTGGGTTGTGAAGTAGCCAGTGAGATTGAACAGTTCTGTAACCTTGTGGTCAGCTATGTTCTTGACAACAGTTCAGTAGTGTATATGTGATTGATGCTTTTACATATGGCACAGCCTCTGATGGGGTAGGATAAGGTTGTGGTAGGACTTGAATAGGAGGTGCTGGGTGGGTGGATTGGGCAGGTCTTGCACCTTGGTTTCCCCCCAGGGCTATGATCCCTGTGCAAGGTATTGGGAGTGGGAACAGTGTAGGAATGGACTAAGATGTTGTATGGGGGGGGGGGGGGGGGGGTGTATTGCCTGTCTGTGAAGGTCTTTGTGTGGCCTTCAGCATACTGGACAGAGGAGTTCTCATCACTGAAGACATGTCATACATGGGTGGTGAGGCTGTTTGGGAGGGATATTTTGGTGTGGAAGATATGGCAGTTGTGGAAATGCAGGTGCTGTTGGTGGTTAGTGGGTTTAATGTGGTCAGAGGTCAGGATGGAGCCATAACAGAGGTGGAGGTCAATGTACAGGAAGGTGACAATTAGTATACCTGAACCATACTATGGGTTGGGAGTTATGGGAGGCTGGGAAGGTTTCCTTTAAATGGTCCTCCTCTGGTATAGGAGGGTGTCATGTGAGTGCTGATGACTGTGCTGTGAATTTGTTTGTCAAAGGAAAAGTAGTTGTGGGTCAGGATATAGTTGCTAAAATGTATAAGGAATAAGGTGATGAGTTTGGAATCTGGAGGAAGTTGGGAGAGATAGCATTGGATAGCGGCAAGGCTGTGTGAGGAGGGATGTTGGTGTATTGGGAGGTGGTATTAACAGTGATGAGTATGGATCTGGGAAGTAAAGGTGTGCTGATATTGGAGGTCTTTGATGTGGAAGGCGAGATTTTGGGCAATTGGTTGGAAGTGTTTGACTACAAGGGTGGAAATTCTTTTAGTGGGAGCACAATTGCCAGCTACAATAGGGTGTCCAGGATTATTGGGTTTGTGTATTTTGGGGAGCATGTAGAAGGCGAGTGCATGGGGTGCTGTTGGGGTAAGGAGCTAGGTGGACTTGGGCGAGAGGCTTTTGGAAGGGCTTATGTAGTTCTGTAGGAATTAGAGCTTATGTTGGACTTCGGGAATTGAATCACTCTGGTGGAAGAGTCAGACAGTAGGCGGAGGCCTTCGTCAAGTAGTCACTGCGACCCATCACAACAGTGGTGTAGCCTATGTCCCCAGGGAGAATGATTAGTTCTGGATCTGTTTTCAAATTGTGTATGGCTGTCCTTCCTTCTGCCAAAAGGAATGGCCCTGAGGAAGGATGGTGAGGCCCAGTTGTAGGTAAGGAATATCTGGAAGCTGAGTAGGGAGTGGTTAAGTGGGAGGCGTGGTGGTGGAAGGTCACAGTTGGATGGTGGTATCAACTGTGAGAGAGAGGGAGCATTCAGTGTTGGGATTAGGTTGGTTTTGGTTGGAGGGATTAGGTTGGTTTTGGTTGGAGGGATTGATGGCAAGCAAGTATTTTCATCGTGGGGATCGGTAGAAGGGGATTAGGAGGAGGAGAGTAGGTCTCTGACAAGTCCAACATGGTTAAATTTGGGAGTAGAGCCGAAGGTTAGGCTTTCGGATAGGACTGAAACATCTGTGGGACTGAGGTTTTTGGTGGAGAGGTTAATAACAGTGTTTTGGGTTTGCTTGGATTCTGGATGTTGTGGGATGTTGAAAGGGAGTTCTGGAGGATGTATAAATTGAAGAGGTCAGCTGGGCAGAATCTTAGTGCTATGAGAGGTTGACAATGGGGTTCACCGTGAGAAGAATGGATGTTGATGGATAGTGATGTCCCAAGGCAGGAGTAGGATGTCAACAGGTTGGACAGTTTATGGAGGTGGTGTCTGGAATGCTTCTCCAGGTGTTGGAATGCAAAGGTTTCTAATTTGGATGTGATGTGTATGTAATGAGGACTGTACAGTAACAGTATCTTGAGGGGGAAATAGAGATGGTTCAGGGATATCTGTGCCAAGGAGAGCTGTTTTTGCAGTGCTAGATTCATGAGGGATGGGGACTGGCGAAATCTGAAAAGGTGACCAACTCTGCTGTCAACACTGCACAACCTTTTATGTTGGTATTACTACCAATCACCTGTTCACCAGTATGAATGACCATGACCAAACTGTCCTCAAGGACAGAGTTGGCCAATTGGTGGCATGGCACCACATGCAGCTGACCACAGTATCTCAATTTCAATGGCTGCATCACAACCCGAGTCATCTGTGTCATTCTTTTAGGCACCAGCTTTTCTGAACCACGTAGATCGAAGTTATCATTACAACTCATCTTGCACTTCCATAGACATCCTGACCTCAATTACAAGTAATCCAAAGTCCTCATACCCTCCTCCCAACAGTTCCTCCTTCCTCCGTCCTGTCACCCCCTCCCACACAATTCGTGTCCCCATATCGCCTTCAGCATATGCCATTTCCCACAGGCTGCTACAACTATACCTGACACCCCTGTCTCATTCATTGTTAGCCAGCAAACCGGCCTCCCTCCAAGCTGCTAGCCACCTGCCACCAGTTGCTCTCCCTGCCTCCCCCCAGTCCCCTCCCCCTCTTCACACTCCACCCTAAACTACTCTCACCACAACCACCACACCTGTAGCAAAATATCATTCAATCTGCCGGCACCATACCCGGGGTATAGGTGCATGCACACACATTTTGGTGTGTGTGTGTGTGTGTGTGTGTGTGTGTGTGTGTGTGTGTGTGTTTTACTGTAGGTTGTCAAAAAGATTACTTTGAAAGCTAGCAAGTTTTCCTTCATTTGTGTGTGCCTACTGACAATTTAACATTTCTGCTTTTCATTGAGTGGTCTACTTTAATCATAAAGTACTGAGACATTACTGTCTGTAGTCTCAAAATTGGAACACTCTATGAATTTTTGATTATTGTTGTTTGATCTTCGAGCCAACTGCAGACGCATTCACATGTTTATACTGGTGATTCAGGTCTCAGAGATTATAATCCTCCCATGGTCTTCCAATTTGTGAGACTTATCAAATTGCCTCTTCCACTTTTGTCTGCCCATAGCCAGTCTTTTCGTTTCTGAATAGTTGTCCAAGGAGACAAATGTTCAGAAATGAAAAGACAGTCTATGGACAGACAAAAGTGGAAGAGGCTTAACCCACGACAAGACCTGATGTAAGGCAGAATACCTACAACAACAACAACAACAACAACTACTACTACTACTACTACTACTACTACTACTACCACCACCACCACCACCACCACCACCACCACGACCACCACCAAATTGTGGCGTCAGCCTTATATGTCTGAGAGACTTTTGTTTGTGCTATAGTTTTGTGTCATTACACTTGGCAAAACATAATCTTCAAATGACCAAGCAGAAGACAGGCGTATTAACCCAAAATAAGGGGTATAGTTTTTCATGTACAAAATCCTGGGTCATGCATCCTCTGCGGATTCAGTCCATCTATACCCTGAAAAAATAAATGGATAACTAATGGTTGGAAGTGATTCACAAATTTCACATTTTGGGACTGGTGTTTGACCATAATATGATGTCACTGTGCACAAAGCAGCTCAAGATGACCTGTAAGCTGAAATTAAACTCTCTACACTTCCGTGGAAACAGTTATTGGGGAGCAGCTCAACAAGTTCTAATAGTATTTTATATAATTGGTTTTAACCCTATTAGACTGTGTATGCACTTTCAATTTTTGCTAACTATACCCTATGCACTATGGTGGCATCTGCTCTTATGACTGGAACTTTTCACATGAGGTCTGTGTTGAAACAGGTAATCCAACTTTAAAGATACACCACCAACAAATTTTTATTATGTGGTTAAGATTTACTGTAGGTTTTTGTATGGTGCTTTTCCAAACCACAACATCCTTATTCATATGAATTGATTGAAAACAGGGAGAACAGCAACTATAAGACTAAAATATGTGCATTTGTGGCTCTTTCTCCCTGAGATAAATCTTCTGTCTTAATTCATAGACCCCCCCCCCCCCCCCCCCTTCTGCATCTAACACTTGATGTATTCCTCAACCTGCAGTATGAATAAACCTTTGATATGGAATAAAGGATCTCACAGACCTTAATATTCATCACTGGCAGATTTTATTCACTGCTCCACAACTATACACCTGTTAGTCTTCTATATACTATAACATCCTCATTTTGCTATTTAATTTATATTTACTTTTTGCCTTTAGTACCATATCAATGTTCTTAACAATTGACCATCTAATCTATTTCAAAATTGAGATAATGTTATATAACTTTTACATTAGCACTCTGTGGACAGTACTCTGGGTACATAAAAATCTCTTTCAATAAACACAGAGGAGACAAAAGTAGAATTATGGTCGAGCTCATTATAAAAGGGTTTGCTTCCTTTTCCTGATGAACGTGAACTAACTTTTTTTCATTTTATCTCTGACTTTGTAATGTCATGTGTCCATTATCAACTAACGTATGCAAGCACATTTGAACAAAAACTTGTGCAAGTTTACTCCTGCAAGTCTCACAGGCAAGCTGATTTCAGGAACTTGGTGCAAGTGCCTGTAGAAGTGTTCACTGTAGAGTCGCATTGTGAGGTAGTCCAGGGGGATGGCGGGATGAAAGTATGTGTTGGAGTGCAAGTTCCCATCCCACCATCCCCCTGGACTGAACCTACGTTAACCAACCTCACTCCCATTTACTCTTCAGTCTTCTCCTCTTTCTCTTTCCTCTTTAGCCATTCACGCATCTTTTCATCCTACATAGTTGTTTATAGTACATAGTTATGTTTATCTTTATACTATGTACCTCTTTACTTCTTTATGCATCCTCTTTGGTTTGAAGCTGGCACAGTACTTACAATAGAATATCTTTGGCTTCCCTCTGACAACCATGCCTCCATCCTTGCTACCCTCCCTGTTTACCTTTCCCTGTTGCTTCATAACCTAGGTTGTGAGTAACTGAATCCACTTTCCCTTCTTCCATTTTTCCCCTCTCTTCTCCCTGACGAAGGAACGAAGTTCCGAAAGCTAGGAACGTAAATTTTCTGTTCTGTTTTGTGTATCTATCGGCTGTACTGAGCTGAGGTAAGTACTGGCCAGCCCCTCTTATCTCTCTGTTAGTATTTGTTTCACATCTTTATATGAGATTTTCCATTAATCATTAATTCTGAGATTGTTGAATGAAAATTTTGTTTCAAAATTTTATAAATGATATGAACAAAAATTCCATTGTAATAAATTCACTCATTAGAGAATCTTGTTATTGTGTTAATAGGAAAGAAAAACACTATGGCTATCATGAAATTGGAATTGTTTTTCTCAGTTGACTAAAACTGTTGCAGTATTACAGATTATTTCACAGGATCTTGGACTCCCCAAAAATTGGTATTTCAAATATAAAACAACAATCAGCTACAAATTCAATTTATTTTTCGCCAGAGCTGGAGATTACTTACTATGGGGAAAAAAGAGAATTCAAGACATATGACAGTTTAAGAATTTAAGTCGCCCAAAATTTAGGGTTAAAAAATATGCATCAGAACAGGGGAGGAGGGAAAATCAACAGTGACATGATAAAAAAACAGGTGTAAATAAAAAACCTCTTAAGTTGGAAGAGAGCAGTAACATGAAAGATGAGGAAATGACATATTAAAAAATGAGACTCAAATGAGTACAATGTGATATGGACATGGGGAGGGGGAATCAAGAAGCAAGAAAAGAAAGATGAGAGAAACTACACAGATATTTCTCTCTCCTCAACCACACAAAGGGTGGGCCCTCTCAGTCTGTGGTAAGGGCGGCTTGTCCCTCCTAAATATATGTATCTGCACTCCTGAATGTAAATATTGATTAGCCACTCTGTCTTGTAATTTTACGGAGTATGAAAAGAAAAGAAAAAAAATTAGAATGAAGGAAGAAATGAGCAGCACGTCAGGTTAATGGCTAAACGAAAAGAAAATAAATGAGAAGTGTGAAACTCCCTGGCAGATTAAGACTGTATGCCAGACTGAGACTCAAACTTGGGACCTCTGCCTTTCAGGGGCAAGTGCTCTACCAACTGAGCTACGGAAGCATGACACATGACCTGTCCTCACAACTTCAATTCCACCAGTACCTCAACTCGTACCTTCCAAACTTCACAGAAGCTCTTCTGCGAAATTTACAGAACTAGCACTCCTGGAAGGAAGGATATTGCGGAGACATGGCTTAGTCACAGCACGGGGGATGTTCCCAGAATGAAATTTTCGCTCTGCAGTGTAGTGTGTGCTGATATGAAAATCCCTGGCAGATTAAAACTGTGTGCTGGACTGAGACTCAAACTCTGGACCTTTGCCTTTTGCAGGGCATATGCTCTACCGTAGGTGAGAGGATGAGTCATGCTTGGGTAGCTCAGTCGGTAGAGCATTTACCTGCGAAAGGCAAAGGCCCACAGTTCGAGTCTTGGCCTGGCAGACAGTTTTAATCTGCCAGGAAGTTTCATATCAGTGCACACTCCGCTGCAGAGTGAAAATTTCATTATGAAAATGAGAAGGGTAATTAGCACCTTATAGGCCCAGCTAAATGGTGGGAACTAGGTACATGCCATAGGCCAAGTTCCCACCAGCAAAGTTCTGCAGTTCTGTTGTTGACCACAAGGTGAAACACACGCTATGTTTAACACTACTGTCTTGCAGTATGTGGTGTGACTGCATATTGTGTTTCCAGAACTGGCTGAAGGTACACTCTGCTGCTGGGGGCACCAAGTTAGGAGGGGTGCCAAAAGCATCACGGCTGTAACCTATCCATACAGGACATTTGACAATTAATAGTGACCACTTGGTGTGCCCAGCTGCACTTGTTGTTGCCTGCTGGTCAGTCCAAAATGTACTGAAATATGAAGGTAGTATCAAGGAGATGGATGTGATTATAAATTTCAAGGAAAGAGGCTGATACTCAGGAAAGAAACAGTTAATTTTATCTGTGTTACTGAAATAGTCATGCAGAAGGGCAGTAGTTGATCTTCCTGATAGCTTTAATTGTAAAATATATCATTTGTGTGTTTAGACTTGACAACAGACTGACAGTTACTAAACCCCAATGAAGCCCTTTTTGAGTAAGCAGTGGAAAAGTGTACATTAAAGAAACTATGCTGGTTTCCAAAGCTATGCAACTGTCTTGTACTCATGGGTTTAAATAATTTGTGGTGAATATGAAACAAATTAATGTGAGGAGTAAGTTAAAAGCAGCAGCTTTGTCACAGAAATGTTCTGTAGCAGGCTGGCCATCCACATGGGAGGAGACAGTGATGAGTAGCAAGATGTGGAATGAGAGTTTGTCACATCTTTTAAATAGAGATAAGCTAGTGACACTATTGGGGAGTTATGCCAGATGATGTTCCAAATAAGAAAAAGATATGCTCAGTTTATGTCTGTGTGATTTGAGTCTAACAACTGTAGGACAGCTAGTAATTTTAAGCTAGCCTATTTTTGAAAGATGAGAGACTGCCTTTCTTCACTCTTTCTTGTGCTGCCCATTTTTGTGTCATTCATAGTTACGACTTGTGTTTATCTTTTTTTCTTCATCTGACTTAATGACCACCCCTTCCCAGGTTTTACATTTTACTGTTAGCATTTTGCAATTGATTTCCCTTTTTCTCACTAGAATTCTGGATGACTTTCATACTTGATTCTTGGAATACTCTTGTTTACTCCCCTTTCAGCTGATATGCTAATCGACTAACACCCCTAAGAAGTTCTCCTCTTACTTAAAATCAGCAAGTGGTTCAAAATCATCTGTTCAGTCACTCAGTGTCCATAGTCCATACAGACACTGAAATGCAAGATAACATAGAAAAGGCCAAAATACTGAATTCAGTCTTTCGAAATTGCTTCACTGTGGAAGATTGTAACTGTCCCTCTTTCAGTAATTGCACAAACACTGAAATGGCAGATATTGAGATAACCAATTGTGGAACTGAAAAGCAGCTAAAATCACATTGTAGTGGAAAGACATCAGGATCAGATGTAAATGTTGTTTGACTAGGACCTCCTGTCGGGCAGACCGTTCACCGGGTGCAAGTCTTTCGATTTGACACCACTTCGGCAACTTGCATGTCAATGGGGATGAAATGATGATGATTAGGACAACACAACACCCAGTCCCTGAGCGGAGAAAATCTCCGACCCGGCCAGGATCAGGACCAGATGAGATGCCTGTAATATTCTACAAAGATTATGTGAAAAAACTTGCTCAGCTTCTAGCCTTTTTTAAACAGTATTTATTACAAAGGTTTCAGAAGTGTCAAATATCTTGAGAAAAAACTGCATACACATTTGAATCTTATCAGATCCCTTTATTAGATAGAATTTCTTGGTCCTCTTCCTTCGTGAGTTATCCGATTTTGTCCTCACGCTTCATTTCTCTTCTTCGTCCATTAACTTATTTAGGTACTGCCTTTGTAGCTCAACTGACCCAAGATCCCAGTAGGCTCTACGTATATTCTGTCTTGCTCAGTGAACTTACTTACACTATTGCGGACATTTAGAGCAATATTTTGGCTTCACATTTCTTGAAAGAACTTTGGAATTCTGGGTAGAAATATATGCTTCACCGTGCTGTTGATTGATTTTTCTTTGATTTCTTTTCCATTCCTCTTCAACCGCTACCGTTTTTGGTTTTCTTGTTTTGTTACTACTCTCAGTACCAGCATTGTCACCTGCAATTTCCCCTTCCTGATGGTGGTGATTTACTTGTGCACTAGTGCATACTCAGTAGTTATTGTTACATTCTTTACATGGGACGTTCCTATTGTAGTACTTCCTACCGAAATATATACACTAAGAACCAGGTTCTAATACTTAAAATATTCCATTAAATTTGGTTCCTTATCCAGTCACATTTGAACCATCCTTCTTCTCTGGACTCCATAGCACTCCTGTCCTCCTCCGGTAGCTGCGTAGTCAGGACAACAGAATGTCAATCCTAAGGGCCCGGGTTCGATTCCCGGCTGGGTTGGAGATTTTCTCCGCTCAGGGACTGGGTGTTGTGTTGTCTTAATCATCATCATCATCATCATTTCATCCCCATCGATGCGCAGGTCACCCAAGTGGCATCAACTCGAAGGACCTGCACCCGGCGAACGGTCTACCTGATGGGAGGCCCTAGCCACACTACATTTACATAGTGCTACTACTTGGTAGTAAACCCATTCACAACTGAAACAATATTTATCCTCCTTGCCAGGAAGTAGTATTTCATTGTTGTCACAGAGCGACGGTGACAATGCTTCTAAAGAACAGTAGTGGGAAAAGCAACTTCTAACAGTTCTGTTAGAATCAGAGAAACGTAAGAACTGTTCGTTTCACAAATTAACACTGCATCCAGTGGTCTAAAAACGTATCAGCTTTTCTGTCTGTCTGATTTTTACTATTTTTTGTAAAATGTAGATACATTGATGACTAAAATGGAAACCAAATAAGATAGTTACACTTGTTTCATCGTAATGTAGGTCTTGATTTCGTGTACCTTGAGGTACTAACAACTCAAAAGTGGCCAAAATATAGTTACGTCTGTCTGATCCTAAATGGGAGAACTGTTCTTCCCATGTGGAACGGGGAAGGGGGGTGGGGGAGGGGGGTCAGTCAGTGGAACTAGAAGTACCCTCTGTCACACACCTACCTGTCACTTGCAGAGTATTGATGTAGACATAGGTGTAGTATAGGTGTAGATGCTGAAGAAGGAACCTCTGGTTTGGAAAGCCAGTGTTTGTGTCACATGTTTCTCTCTCTCACCTCCCCCCCCCCCCCCCCCCCCCTTACAAATATAAAAAGAAAGTAGCAAATGAAATAAAGTTCTAAATTTATGTTTGAAAACTTAATTTTATTTCATTTGTCAGTTTACACAGAGATAATTAAGCAGTTCTGTGTTTTATTGCTAGGCAGTGTTGAATATGAAGCATTATGGTGGAGCAAATGCAAGACAGAGTGATATATTCGGTGCTCAAGATGCTGTCGTGAAGATAACGAAGAGAATCTTCAAAGTAAGTTAAAGTTGATATTTTAGTAAGCAAAAACATGACCAAAGTGAGACAAATGCTTGGATATTTTTTGCAGTGTTACTCTATTGGTGTGGAAAAAATGCCAGAAGAGAGGAAATACTGCAGTATGGGCAAGGTTGATTGTGTGTTTTACAGCCCAGCGTGTGTGTGTGTGTGTGTGTGTGTGTGTGTGTGTGTGTGTGTGTGTGTGTGTGTAAAAAGGAAATTTAAGGAGGAAAAGCAAATATTTTAGGTGACAGTGTAGTCTAATTTGAATAAAATGTTTACCCTTTTTTATTGTTTACAAAGATACAGCTGTTAAAATGTAACCCCAACAAGTGCTGATACAAAATGTTAAGCAAAGGCTAATGATGAAATTCAACGTTAATTTTCATGAATTCCACCTCAGACTTCAGTGTAATTTCAAATTCTGTTGACAACACCACATGAAGCTCTTCATTGCATTCTTTTGAGGCCAGCAATCTTCATAATCTGGTTGATCAGTATGTCTTTTGTGTTAATTTTTTTGTAGACTTGGCTATTTGACCATTACCACTAACAAAGTGTGAAAGGGGGTCAGGTCGTCAGATCTTGGTGTCCAAGAAACATCATTTCTGCTGATCCCTTTAATACCATTCACTGGTGAAGCCACTTCACTTGTAACTGACATCAGTGATCTGAGGAAAACTCGCATGCCTTTGTGGAGACACATTTTCGGGAATGCTTCTTTGTAAGCATGTTCTGTGATGTGATAAGACAATCAGTTGATTCGGACTATTGTGTTAATGCATCGTCTTATTAGATCCCCATTACCCAGATTTTCCTGAAAACAAGCTTCCAGCACTGCTGGAAGTAGTTCCTTCAGCTACAATGATCTGTATGTTCTTGCAGCATGATGGGGCCCCTGCTCATTCTAGTCACCAGACGCCATATAATTTAATGTAAAATTCCTTCTTGGATAGATTTCCAGAGGAAATGGTCATACTTCTTTGGCACTAAAGTCTCCAGACCTTACCCCTGCAGATTTTTACCTGTGGTATGGCTGAAAGGTGACATTTAAAAAGAAAAAAAGTAAACACAAGAGATGAACTGATAGTTTGGATTATGAATAGCTCTGCCTCATGAAAGAATGCCAAGTCAACCTCACAAGGGCCATATGTGGTACTATAGGAAGTATCTCTGACTCACAACTGCAGTCTTCTGGTTGTTCTTCACCGTGATACTGGGTGGTGAAGTAAAATCTGATAGGGAGCTAAGACTTCCTATTATTCAATCTTGCTCACCTTCTTATTTCAGCACACTTGCCAACCCCTTGTGATTGAACTTTATATCTTGAAGTACCACAATTACTGCTGAAAGTTAAGAGTACAAATCCAGCGTCCATTTCTCAGAATAAATACGATGCTTCTGTCAATCAATGTGTTGATACTGTACTCTTGTTTACGTTAATTACGTGATACAAGAGTGATTTATCATTTGGAACATCACAGTTATATTGACAAGGACAAAGACCAAAAACAGTCTGTCTTCTTTAAGATTCCAATGGAGTCCATGTATATCCAGTTTTATTTTGTCCCTGTGACATCATAGGCATCATCATGGCCACTCTCCCTGTATGGTGTGCACTGTATCTTCAAGGCAAGAATCAACAACATAGAATAAACCACTTGACCAGCAGGCACTGGATGTGGTACAATGTTTATCATTGTCCTGGCTTGCAGTTACATTGTATCCATCCATTTCATGATACACTATGTGATCAAAAGTATCTGGACACCTGGCTGAAAATGACTTATACGTTTGTGGTGCCCTCCATTGGTAATGCTGGAATTCAATATGGTGTTGGCCCACCCTTAGTCTTGATGACAGCTTCCACTCTTGCAGGCATACATTCAGTGAGGTGCTGGAAGGTTTCTTGGGGAATGGCTACCCATTCTTCACGGATTGCTGAGGAGAGGTATTATTGTCAGTCGGTGAGTCCTGGCACAAAGTCAGCGTTCCAAAACACCCCAAAAGTGTTCTGTAGGGTTCATGTCAGGCCTCTGTGCAGACCAGTCCATTACAGGGATGTTTTTGTTGTTCAACCACTCTGCCACAGGCTGTGCGTTATGAACAGGTGCTCAGTCGTGTTGAAAGATGCAAGAATTGCTCTTCAACAGTGGGAAGCAAGAAGGTGCTTAAATCATCAATATAGGTCTGTGCTGTGATAGTGCCACACAAAACAACAAAGGGTGCAAGTGCCCCCCCCCCCCCATGAAAAACAACCACACCATAACAACCCCCACCTCCAAATTTTACTGTTGGCGCTACACACGCTCAGGTGACATTCGCCATACCCACAGCCTGCCATCAGATTGCCACATTGTGTACTGTGATTCATCACTCCACACGTTTTTCAACTGTTCAGTCATCCAATGTTTACACTCCTTACACCAAGCGAGGCATTGTTTGGCATTTACCGGTGTGATGTGTGGCTTATGAGCAGCCGCTTGAACATGAAATCAAAGTTTTGTCACCTCCTGCCTAACTGTCATAGTACTTGCAGTGGATCCTGATGCAGTTTGGAATTCCCGTGTGATGGTCTGGATGGATGTCTGCCTATTACACATTATGACCCTCTTCAACTGTTGACTGTCTCTGTCAGTCAACAGAGAAGGCCGGTCTGTGTGCTTTTGTGCTGTACGTGTCCCTCCAAGTTTTCACGTCACTATCATATCGGAAACAGTGGACCTAGGGATGTTTAGGAGTGTGGAAATCTCGCATACAGACGTATGACACAAGTGACACCCAAACATCTGATCACATTTGAAGTCTGTGAGTTCTGCAGGGTGTCCCACTCTGCTCTGTCATGATGCCTAATGACTACTGAGGTTGCTGATACGGAGTACCTGGCAGTATGTGGCAGCACAATGCACCTAATATGAAAAACATATGTTTTTGGGGGTGTCCAGATACTTTTGAACAAAGTGTAGATGCACATAAGTAAAACATACCCAAACAGTATATTACCTAACTCATTACAAAAATTAACATTTTACAATGGCAATCATCATTCATTGGCTCGAAAAAAGCTTATGTATCACATCACTTCATCAAGGTGATACATTACACTCACAATCAACAGTGGGGTGCAGAGTGTAGAAATAGATGTAGAACCAATGCTGAATGGTCTGATCCACAGTGCGATGAACAATTTTATGACCTGAGCTTCTATAAAGGGAATCATACCCTTTATTGATATCTTCTATGCTACCCGAGAGTGACACCTCATGAGATAATTGCGAAGTGCGCCCTCCCCCCCCCCCCCCCCCCCCCTTCCCCTCCTCCGTGACCTATAGCCTATCTCGCATCTGTACCATTGTCACTAGTCACCATGTTGCCAGAGCACCTTTCAGTTACCCTTATACCTTACGTTATAGCAGTGCTATTGAAGAACTGTAATCATATGAAGGCTAGTATACTCTGCTAAATGAGGTGATATTTTAAATGAGGTAATAGTAAACAAGTTATTTTTATGTAGGATAAGGAAGACCATTGATAAGTGACCTTTCCCAAACAGTGATGAAATCTTCTCGAGTGATCAGCCAAGTGGTGGTGTCGTCTTGTGGCAGTGTTTTGATAAGTTTTGTACCCATCATCTTCAAGCTAAACAGTTTCCCTCCCTGCATCAGTATTTCATGTTATTGTCACATCCAGTATGACCAGTGTAATTTAAGCCAATTAGCTTTATGAATTCAAGAATTTAGATTAAACAATGTGGTATGGTTGGTAAGGGTTTGCTCTCACTCACTTCCAAAGAAATTAATAACTAGTCAGATGGTTGGTATTATAGGCCAAGAAACATATCTGATTCTGTAACAGCAATTTATCAACAAAGTTGCTGTAGTCCTGGATGCATGGTAAATACCATCAATTTGTTTGAAAGAAAGGCACAGTATTTAGATAGATCATCATCTTTTGGTATAGAAGGCTTTTGTTAGCATGTTAACGTATTCTAGTTAGTCGACTGTTAACAGTATCACCATTATCATCATCCATCAATGTCAGTGTCATTTCTGAGACAGTCTTGACAAATTAGAAGAATGTTCTAGCACATTATTTTTCTTTGAGAACTCTTATATTAACAGCTTTTATAAGCTAGTATAAGGGTATATTGATTGTCTTGGTTTAAGAATCATGAAAGAATGCTGTATACATGGAAGTGATCTGGAGACACAGGAAGTTTACAAATAGATTATATAACAGTGAGACAGAGGTTTCAGAACCAGATTTAAATGAAAGACATTTCCAGGGACAGACTGGGACTCTCACCATTATGTACTATAGATTAAAACTGAAGAATTTGCAAAAAGGTAGTAAATGAAGGAGATGGGATCTGCACAAGTTGAAAGAGTCAGATTGTGGAGAGTGTAAAGGGAAACATTAGGCAATGATTGCAGCAGGGGAAAGAAATACGGACAAGGCAAATGAGTAGCTTTGAGAGATGAAAGCAGCAGAGGATCAAATAGATAGAAATACAATGTTTAGTAAAAATTCTTGGATGTCACAGGAGGCATTGAATTTAATTGATGAAAAGAGAAAAAAATGCAGCAAACAAAGCAGGCAAAAGAGACTACAAATGTCGTAAAAATGATATTGACAGGAAGTGCAAAATGGCTAAACAGGAATGACTGTAGGACAAAAGTAAGGATATAGAAGCATATATGATTAGCGAAAGATAGATACTGCCTACGTGAAAATTAAAAAGTCCTTTGGAGAAAAGAGAAACAACTATATGAATATTGAGAGTCCATATGGAAAACCATAACTAAGTAAAGAAGGGAAAGGTGAAAGATGGAAGAAGTGTAGAAAGGGGCTACACAAAGGAAATAGCTTGATGGCAGTATTATAGAAAGGGAAAAGGTTGTAGGTGAAGATGAGATAGAAGATACGAAACTTTGAGAAGAATTTGACAGAGTACTGAAAAACTTAAAGGGAAACAAGGCCCCCTGGAGTAAACAGCATCCCTTCAGAAGTTCTGATATCCTTGGAAGAGCCAGCATGACAAAACTGTTCAACCTTGTGTGCAAGATACCCTCAGACTTAAAGAATGTAATAATTCCATTTCTGAAGAAACCAAATGCTGATATGGGTGAATGTTACCAACATATCAGTTTAATATTGTCATGGTTGCAAAATACTGATGCAGATTATTTACAGAATAATGGGAGAACTGGTAGAAGTCGACCTTGGGGAAGATCAGTTTGGGTTCCAGAGAAGTGTTGAAACATGGAAGGCAATCCTGATCCTATAACTTTACTTAGAACATAGGTTGAAGAAACGAATACTTACATTTATAGCTTTTGTAGACTTAGAGAAACTTCTTGACAATGTTGACTACATGATGCACTGAAATTATGAAGGCGGCAGAGGTAAAGTACAGGAAGCGAGAGGTGATGTACAACTTATACAGAAACCAGATTGCAGTACATGTGTGGAAGACATTAAAGGGAAGCAATGTTGGAGACGAGAATGAAACAAGGCTGTAGACTATCCATGATATTATTCAGTCTCTACATTGAACAAGCAGTAAAGGAAGCCAAAGAAAGAAATTGGGAGAAGGAATTAAAAGTTCAGGGACAGAAATTAAATCTTTCAGGTTTCTTGATGGCATTGTAATTCTTTCAGAGACAGCGAAGGACTTGGAAGTGCAATTGAAGGGAATGGACATTCTTGAAAGGAGAGTATAAGATGAACATCAACACAAGCGAAACAAGGGAAATGGAAAGTAGTCAAATTAAATCAGGTGGGTAGTGCTGAGGGAATTATATTAGAAAATTAGACATTACAAGGAGTAGATGAGTTTTGCTATTTGGGCAGTAAAGTAAAATGATGGCTGAAGTAGAGCAATTGTTAACATGGAATATAAATTTAAGTGTTAGGCAGTCCTTTCTGATGAATTTGTCTGGAGTGTAGCCTTTTACAGAAGTGAAATGTTCACAGTAAGCTGTTCAGCCATGAATAGAAGAGAAGCTTTTGAAATGTGGTGCTCTGGAGGAATGCTGAAGATTAGACTGGTAGATCAAATAAGTAGTGAGGAGGCACTGTATAGACTTCTGGAGAGAAGGAATTTGTGGCATAACTTAACTAAAAGAAGGGATTTGTTGATAGAACACATTCTGAGAAATCAAGGAATTGTCACTTTAGTGTTGGAGGGAAGTGTGGTGATGAGGGAGACCAAAAGACAAGTATGGTAATCAGGATCAAATGGATGTGGGGGTACAGTAGTTATTTGGAGATGGAGAGGCTTGCACAGGATAGAGTAGCACAGAGTGTTGCATCAACCCGTCTTCAGATAAAAAATAAAATGTCGTGTGAAGAGTGCATCATTGTCATCATCATCATCATTTTGGTATAAAGTCAAATCGTTACATTTTATTAAATTAAAATTGGAAATGCAAAGTAACAGCCTGTGAATATAAACAGTTAATGACAGTGTTTTCCAGTATGTGCCTGTGCTTCATTGTCAGTGCTTCTCATGACTGTAGTATGTGCTTCTTATATTCAATGTGTTGTACATACAAGTAATAGGCAACAGTAATTCACGATTCACAAAGTATTGAAATGTTTCTGAAATGCACGTTTGTTTTCAAGTAACTACTACTGCTTGTATGGTATAGACTTCCAGTTTTCAGTACAGTGTAGATAATTGTGAAAGTGAGTTCTAAAGAAATGAAGGGGAGGGGGGGAGGAGGAGGAAATAAATTTAACTGGCCGTTTTATTTCGAAGGAAGAATTTTTGGTTAGCTTAACAGAAGTGACATACTAGAAGATTCTACATTGCAGTTATTTGAAATGATAAATGGAAATACAGAAATTACATTCTAAACCTGGGTTTTGTTTGTTAAGCAAAAAGTTGTGGAGCTGTTATTGTATTGCCTTCCAAATTAAATGGCTTATTTTCCCAACGTTTCCAAAGGGAACTATTATATTATATGAGTGCAGTATTTGGGAATTTTTGTGTATATTTATAAAATACTTTGTTGTAAATCACATGAAATTTTAGTGCCCTTCTGTTTTCATATGAATTTCCCACCTGTTCACAAATCTATAGAAAGCCTTAACGAATAACCACATTCAGTGTTCAGTTACTTAATTTTATTTAAGGTGTCATCTGCAGTATGTGTTGCCAAATCAAACAAAAGAAGAGTCAGGGAGAATGAATGTGTAACATAAATGTGTCCAGATGTGTACTGGTGATAGGATACAGCAAGTGTTCCATTGGAGATCTTTATCACACGTGAAGCTCCTCTGCTTCTTTACGGTGAAATTGAGTGGCCATGTAGAGTCTGATTGGGAGCTATGGCTACCTATTATTCAGTCCAGCTCACCTTGTTACTGCTGCACACTTGCCAATATCTTCTGATCAAACTTTGTTTCTCGAAGAGCTGCAATTACTGCAGGAAGTTAGAATACAATATCCAGTTCTTGAAATAAATACAATACTTCTCACAAACAACATATTGTATATTGTACTCTCCTTTACAGTGACCACACATTTCGAAATTACTCCATTATTTGGAACATCACAAATACATTGATAAGGATTGCAGCAAAAAATGGAGTGTCTTATTTAACTGATTATGGTTGAGTAACTAGATAACAAGTTTTCTCTTGTCCCTTGTACGTCATAGGCATTGCTACAGATGCCCTGCCTCCATGGCTCGCAGCATATCTCCAAAACAGGGCCCTACGACATCGAATAAACCACTCAACCAGCAGGTGCCACGAATGTGGTAAGGGATCTATTGTCGTTACGGCTTGCAGATATGTTGCGTCCATTCCATGATGCATGTACTTAAATGAAACATACCAAAACGTAGGTTATACTAATTCATTACCAAAATAAACTTTTTATAGTGGTGATCATCATTTGTAGTTTCGGTAAATGCTTCTGGAATATGTCAATTCACCAAGCTGATATGTTAGACTACACATTCCTCCTCTAATGCGAATGATGATGTCACTACTGCGAAACACCAACAAACAATAAACATTCAAAGATGAAACCAAATTAAACCTTCTTAACTAAAAGTATTAATCCACATTTATTACATGTGGAATGCATCTCAGTGAATTATGAACTGTTAATCATAGGCACGTATTTGTCTTAACTGCACTTTAAGTTTCTTAACACTTTGATTAAGCAGTTGTTCTTTTGCTATGGATATGGAACCTCAGGTAAGCAATATGGATCATTGAACCATTTTAAAATATTTCTTCGTTTTGTCACATGAAGTATTCATTTCTAGGACCTACAATCCAGTAGCCATTTAGTCTAATCATCCAAATTTCATCTAATCAGATACATTTCTTCCAGAATTCAGGCTTGTATAGCCCAGCTCATACCCTTTTGTAAAACACTGGATGTGTGCTACACTTTCGGCAAGAGTGTGAATACAGGTTATAACAACAGATATAAGAAGGGTTGATAAAGAGGGAGGATAGCCAAGGTACTTCAGGAGGAGAAGAAAGAAAGGAAAAGAGAGGCTAAGGTTGTTAGAAAGTAAGCAAGAAAGAAGATAGATACCAAAGACTGATAACCATTCCCCCTCCCCATCCAAGGGATCCCACCCTAGGAGGTTCTTCACCTAAGGGTTGGAAACTGAAGATGTTAGCCAGTTTGGCAGAACAAGCTCCAATGGCTTCTCCTCCCCAGGTTTCGGAAAGTGGTTCTAACACGTTTCCATTGACGACAAGTTGAGGGAGTAGCAACAGGACACAGTATTCACCTTTTCCTTAGTAAACTCCTCATTTAAATTAAACCGGTTCCATGGACTTAATCACACAAACCTTCCACAGAAAATAAGTATAAACCTAACCTTACCACTTACAGAGATTCCTCTGAGAGGAATATATCAAACTCTACAAAACTTGGAAAGATAAACTGGGATATTGCCCAGTGTAATTGTTACAGAGAATGCATCATCTCTTGTTATGAAACCAGTTTCCTAGTCACTCATTTTCGGATTTTCTATAACTGCAACCAAACCAAAAGAAGAATCACTGTTTTGAACAATTTACAACCCTTTGTTGTCAGGCATTCTGTTATCAATTACCCATCTTTCCAACCCTCAAGAATAGCATACAAAGCTCTGACAATTGCCTCTTTCTCGTGTCATCTTTAAATTAGCATATGGAACAGATTAACAGACTCTAGTAAATTCATCTACTTTGCTGCTTTGGAGATACCTCAAAATGGTACCAACCTATGTACCAACCATCAAGCTACGCATCTTTCTGCAGAAAGATTATCTTTATGTTGTTGTTGTGGTCTTCAGTCCTGAGATTGGTTTGATGCAGCTCTCCATGCTACTCTATCCTGTGCAAGCTTCTTCATCTCCCAGTACGTACTGCTACCTACATCCTTTTGAATCTGCTTAGTCTATTCATCTCTTGGTCTCCCTCTACAATTTTTACCCTCCACACTGCTCTCCAATGCTAAATTTGTGATCTCCTGATCCCTTCTTCTAGTCAAGTTGTGCCACAATCTCCTCTTCTCCCAATTCTATTCAATACCTCCTCATTAGTTATGTGATCTACTCATCTAATCTTCAGCATTCTTCTGTAGCACCACATTTCGAAAGCTTCTATTCTCTTCTTGTCTAAACTATTTATCATCCATGTTTCACTTCCATACATGGCTACACTCCATACAAATACTTTCAGAAACGACTTCCTGACACTTAAATCTATGCTCGGTGTTAACAAATTTCTCTTCTTCACAAACGCTTTCCCTGCCATTGCCAGTCTACATTTTATATCTCCTCTACTTTGACCATCATCAGTTATTTTGCTCCCCAAATAGCAGAACTTCTTTACTACTTTGTGTGTATCATTTCCTAATCTAATTCCCTCAGCATCACCCCACTTAATTCGACTGTATTCCATTATCCTCATTTGCTTTTGTTGATGTTCATCTTATATGCTCCTTTCAGGACTCTGTCCATTCCGTTCAATTGCTCTTCCAAGTCCTTTGCTGTCTCTGACAGAATTACAATGTCATCGGCGAATCTCAAAGTATTTATTTCTTCTCCATGGATTTTAATGCCTACTCCGAACATTTTTTTTGTTTCCTTTACTGCTTGCTCAATATACAGATTGAGTAACGTCGGGGAGAGGCTACAACCCTGTCTCACTCCCTTCCCAACCACTGCTTCCCTTTCTTGCCCCTCAACTCTTATAACTGCCATCTGGTTTCTGTACAAATTGTAAATAGCCTTTCGCTCCCTGTATTTTACCCCTGCCACCTTCAGAATTTGAAAGAGAGTAGTCCAGTCAACATTGTCAAAAGCTTTCTCTAAGTCTACAAATGCTAGAAACGTAGGTTTGCCCTTCCTTAAGCTAGCTTCTAAGGTAAGTCGTAGTGACAGTATTGCCTCACTTGTTCCAACATTTCTACGGAATCCAAACTGATCTTCACCAAGGTCGGCTTCTACCAGTTTTTCCATTCGTCTGTAGAGAATTCACGTTAGTATTTTGCAGCTGTGACTCATTAAACTGATAGTTCAGTAATTTTCACATCTGTCAACACCTGCTTTCTTTGGGATTGGAATTATTATATTCTTCTTGAAGTCTGAGGGTATTTCGCCTGTCTCATACATCTTGCTCACCAGATGGAAGAGTTCTGTCAGGACTGGCTCTCCCAAGGCCGTCAGTAGTTCCAATGGAATGTTGTCTACTCCGGGGGCCTTGTTTCGACTCAGGTCTTTCAGTGCTCTGTCAATCTCTTCACACAGTATTGTATCTCCCATTTCATCTTCATCTACATCCTCTTCCATTTCCATAATATTGTCCTCAAGCACATCGCCCTTGTATAGACCCTCTATATACTCCTTCCACCTTTCTGCTTTCCCTTCTTTGCTTAGAACTGGGTTTCCATCTGAGCTCTTGATGTTCAAAGGTCTCTTTAATTTTCCTGTAGGCAGTATCTACCTTACCCCTAGTGAGATAAGCCTCTACAGCCTTACATTTGTCCTCTAGCCATCCCTGCTTAGCCATTTTGCACTTCCTGTTGATCTCATTTTTGAGACGTCTGTATTCCTTTTTGCCTGCTTCATTTACTGCATTTTTATATTTCCTCCTATCATCAATTAAATTCAATATTTCTTCTGTTACCCAAGGGTTTCTACCAGTCCTAGACTTTTTACCTACTTGATCCTCTGCTGCCTTCACTACTTCATCCCTCAAAGCTACCCATTCTTCTTCTACTGTATTTCTTTCCCCCATTCCTGTCAATTGTTCCCTTATGCTCTCCCTGAAACTCTGTACAACCTCTGGTTTAGTCAGTTTATCCAGGTCCCATCTCTTTAAATATCCACCTTTTTGCAGTTTCTTCAGTTTTAATCTACAGTTCATAACCAATAGATTGTGGTCAGAGTCCACATCTACCCCTGGAAATGTCTTACAATTTAAAACCTGGTTCCTAAATCTCTGTCTTACCATTATATAATCTATCTGATACCTACTAGTATCTCCAGCATTCTTCCATGTATACAACCTTTTTTTATGACTCTTGAACCAAGTGTTAGTTATGATTAAGTTATGCTCTGTGCAAAATTCTACCAGACGGCTTCCTCTTTCATTTCTTAACCCCAATGCATATTCACCTACTATGTTTCGTTCTCTCCCTTTCCCTACTCCCAAATTCCAGTCACCCATGACTATTAAATTTTCGTCTTCCTTCACTACCTGAATTATCTTTATGCCGTCTTTTAATTTTCCACAGTGAAAGTCTCCCTACTTGTGTATCCTCCTTTTTGTATCAGATATAGATTATACTGTTCCTCTAGTTCCACCTATCCTGTTAATATTATTTAGAATTGTACTTTCCCATCATATATATATATATATATATATATATATATATATATATATAATAGAAAGAAACTTCCACATGGGAAAAATATATTAAAAACAAAGATTCCAATACTCACCAAGCAGGGCCGGTAGATAGGCACAATAAATAAAACACACAAACACACACACAGAATTTCGAGCTTTCGCAACCGGCGGCTGCTTCGTCAGGAAAGAGGGAAGGGAAAGGAAAGATGAAAGGATGTGGGTTTTAAGGGAGAGGGTAAGGAGTCATTCCAATCCCGGGAGTGGAAGGACTTACCTTAGGGGGAAAAAATGATAGGTATATACTCGCACACGCGCACACACACACACACACACACACACACACACACACACACACACATCCATCCATCCATCCATCCATACATATACAGACACAAGCAGACATATTTAAAGGCAAAGAGTTTGGGCAGAGATGTCAGTCGAGGTGGAAGTGCAGAGGTAAAGATGATGTTGAATGACAGGTGAGGTATGAGTGGCGGCAACTTGAAATTAGCGGAGATTGAGGCCTGGTGGATAACGAGAAGAGAGGATATATTGAAGGGCAAGTTCCCATCTCCGGAGTTCGGATAGGTTGGTGTTGGTGGGAAGTATCCAGATAACCCGGACGGTGTAACACTGTGCCAAGATGTGCTGGCCGTGCACCAAGGCATGTTTAGCCACAGGGTGATCCTTATTACCAACAAACACCTGTCTGCCTGTGTCCATTCATGCGAATGGACAGTTTGTTGCTGGTCAATTCCCACATAGAAAGTGTCACAGTGTAGGCAGGTCAGTTGGTAAATCATGTGGGTGCTTTCACACGTGGCTCTGCCTTTGATCGTGTACACCTTCTGGGTTACAGGACTGGAGTAGGTGGTGGTGGGAGGGTGCATAGGACAGGTTTTACACCGGGGGCGTTTACAAGGGTAGGAGCCAGAGGGTAGGGAAGGTGGTTTGGGGATTTCATAGGGATGAACCAAGAGGTTACGAAGGTTAGGTGGACGGCGGAAAGACACTCTTGGTGGAGTGGGGAGGATTTCATGAAGGATGGATCTCATTTCGGGGCAGGATTTTAGGAAGTCGTATCCCTGCTGGAGAGCCACATTCAGAGTCTGATCCAGTCCTGGGAAGTATTCTGTCACAAGTGGGGCACTTTAAGGGTTCTTCTGTGAGGGGTTCTGGGTTTGAGGGGATGAGGAAGTGGCTCTGGTTATTTGCTTCTGTACCAGGTCGGGAGGGTAGTTGCGGGATGCGAAAGCTGTTTTCAGGTTGTTGGTGTAATGGTTCAGGGATTCAGGACTGAAGCAGATTCGTTTGCCACGAAGGCCTAGGCTGTAGGGAAGGGACCGTTTGATATGGAATGGGTGACAGCTGTCATCATGGAGGTACTGTTGCTTGTTGGTGGGTTTGATGTGGACGGATGTGTGAACCCTCTCCTTGAGGTTTTTCTGTATCTGCCACTAGGGCTATTCCTGTCTTTAACACTTTCACTGTAACAGGCTGTGGGTGCAACAGCTGTGGGCCAGAGAGCCTCTGTCACATGGAGAGCTCCAAGGGGACACTAGCATGAACCCACCGACATACTGACCTGATTATATTTTTTACCTTGTTTTGTTATTTTTGTCATAACTGATATCTATTACATTTTTGTGCCTTCTTTTTTTTATTATTATGAATCTCCTGGTTAGGAGCCATTATTTGCTCTGTAACTGTCTTGGGTTGTGGAAGGTACGCGCGCGTAACAACATCCACATAAATCTGCTATTGCAGACCATTAACTTGGTACCGGTCATCCTGTGGAATGATGTGCACTTCCAGTTATTGGGATATTGTTATTAAGAAAGTAGTTGAGATTAAATTAGCAAGTGATTGTATACACAGAGGTGGAAGCTTTTACTTAAATTCTGTTTGGAGTCACATTCTGTTCCTGTGTATGTAGGTGGGTGCATGTTGTCTTTCGGATGTGCCATATTGTGGTTCGTGGCTGCATTTGTGCCTTGGAAATGAGGGGTGTACGCATGTTGAAATATCTTTGGTTGTCAAAGACGTCACCTGGCTGCATTCCTCTAAGTTGTTCGAATGTTTTACATGCTAGGAGAAACTCAGGGTTTTTAGCTGTCAGCTAGTACAGATATATTCAGACTTTGTCTCCTGTTGTCATGTTGTGTACAAATTTTTCATTTCTGTGGCCATAATTTCTTGAGCATTTTTTTCCACCAATTGACACTAGCCTGTTCTTAAGTCTCAGTTTAAATGTGCAGAATCCATCAGGGACAGATCTCTTTCCTGTTCATGCTGTTCTTAAGCATGCTTCTGTCTTACAGTAAGTCATTTGCTGATCCTGTATAATCATGTTGTGCCGAGAATAGTTTTTTTTTTTTTTTTTTTTTTTGGGAACAACCAATTTTGACATACCTTCATAAATTCTTATGGGTTCAAAAGCACAACTGCACTGTAATATTCCAATTACTGAAGGTGACAGATGACTGAAAGTTGAACTGTGAAATCGTTTCCAAAAATTTTAAAAAGCTCCCAGTTAAAACCTTCATTATTGTTGCATTTTTTCACAATACTTATTTCTTCATAAACTCACTGTAAACAAACTGCTCACTCGGTTTTGAGGTGTCACTGTTTTAATGACAGATGTCAAATGTTAAAACAATAGTGTCATATCTTAATAATGCACTGTAGTGGTAGTTTATAAAAACTTAAAAGGCAGTCCTTTTAGCTAGCTTTTGCTTAGTAATTTGTGCCAACCATTATATTCCACCTCTCTGGCAATGACAGCACTACAGTTAACAGCAAAAATAGAGCAACTAATGGTAGAAGTGGTAAGGCTGGATTTGAAAAAACTAAAACCTTTCATGTAATAGACTTTTTGATAGAGTAAATGGAACCATAACAGAAGAATTCAATAGCTTTATCAGTTGTTTCCTTGTTTGCAAAGATCATTGATTAATATTTGTAAGTTATTTATCCTGATTGCTCAATAAAATGTGCCATTGTACCTTTTCTTTGCACATACTATATTTTTAAAAGCTTTTGTGAACCTGCTAATTCTTTTTTGTTTGGCAGGATCTGAAAGGAGTTGAAAATGTATATACGCAGCATGTACCGTTACTTAAAGAAACTTTGGAAGACTTAGTGAAAGGCAAGTTGAAAGAAAGTTCTTTCCCATATCTGGGAAAAGGGCAGATAAACAAAAGGTATGGAAAAGCTATTGCTGCTCTTTAATTTCTTTATTAAAATAACCATTTCATGTGTGAAGTATTCTTAGGAGGACAGCAAAACATTGATTCCTATAAATGAAGAAAAAATTGGGGAACTCCAAAAGATGTCATATGTGATGAACTTTGGAAGGAGAAGTTCTCAAGAGTGAAGTCGACTCAGAAAGCATATACAGTAATGTCCTGACTTACGCTTTCCCTTTTACAGAAATCTGGAGCTATGCTATTTGTTGTTTGAGCATCACACACTTGTAAATATCCACTCCGCACATACAGTGTTTGGATTATGATAGGTTTGGCTAATCAGGGATCTGGCTTGATTGATAGATTCTGTGTCATCCAAACAAAGCACGAGTGCTTCAGTTGCATCAGACAAGAAAAGAAAATTATCACTGGAATGTGAAATTAATATTTGTCAAAGGCTTCAATTCAAAAATCAAAATTTCTGATTTGGCAAATAGTTTGATCTATAGTCAGAACAATGATAACAGGTAAACAAAAAATTCTCACAGCTGTGAAAAATGCCCAATCTTTAAAATCAAGTATCCTTCACAAATGTCATAGTATTATTGCTGAGGTGGAAAAAATGTTAAAGTTATGACGTGATAATAAAAAAAGAGTAAACAATGGTCCTGTTGGTCAGAACACAGTGAGCTCTCAAGCTAAGCTGATTTTTGAGAGACTGAAAGAAGCAGGTGCAGAGGCAGCCAAAGATGAAATGTTTAAAACTAGAAACAGTTGGTTTAGCCAATTTAAAAGTCATCTTAATTGGCATAGCATCGCAGAAAGTGGGGCAGTGGTGGCAAGCACTTACAGAGACTGCTTTGCACTATTCAGAGAAACTCAAGGCAGTGATACAAGAGCCAAACCACATTCATTGCAGATGAAACTGGTCTGTTCTGGAAAAAGATGCCCAACAGAACTTTTATGATGAAACTATACGACAAAAAGCAAAGACAATATAATTGGCCAAGTCCAAACCAACATGTTCCTATCAATACGTTTCTGGTGTGACCACATGGAATGCAAAAAGTGGAAGAACTCTTACACATCCTAATACAAACTGCACCATGGGAAGTTAAAAAGGAGGCCAGCTACCATTTCTCAGTTTGTGGGTCCAGAAAATGCAGACAATCTTCTGTGATTAACAGTTTTGGAACAAAATGATAATTTAGCTGCTATTTTGCAAGGTAGCGTAGTCCATTGTTTTCTCAACCGATCTTGGCACACATTTTCCAGCAGATGACAGTGCATAAATGAATGAATGAAAAAAAATTGTTGTTTGAACAATGCAAGGCTTTGTTGAAGTGATACTAGAGGTACAACACCAATGGCATAATGTATATGAAACTCAGCTACCAAAATGTACAACAATTTATTGTATTCGGGAAAAATGTGAAGCTGACTGTATTATTCAGGACATACATAAGGAAATGTCAGGGTGACCAAAACCATCAACAAGCCCAGCTTCCAGTGCTGTTGTGTTGCAATGCTTTACTGGGCCACCTCAAAAATCTGTGAAGCAGGGTGCACATGAAAGCAGGGTAAGCTGCTAAAGCGTATGGCAAATTCTGAAAAGTGCAAAGTGGAAAGTGTACATTCCAAGATTCCTGTATGCAATGAACAAGGGTCGACCCGAATCGAAGGACAGAGTACTGCGAGTGGTTTTAAGGCATACTTCATGAGGATGAATGGTTTGTAGGGATAGTTATCTGGTCTGACGAGTCGCAATTCAGACTGAAGTACTGACACCATCAAAACTGCATGTACTGTGCTCCTGAAAATCTTCATGTTCACATGAACAAACTTGTTAATCTATTGGGTGTTAATGTGGTGTGGTCTGTGATCTCGCAGTGTGATTCTTTGAACGTATGTACTGTCAGACAACAAAGGACTTGGAAGAGCTGTTGAACGGAATGGACAGTGTCCTGAAAGGAGCATATAAGTTGAACATCAACAAAAGCAAAACGAGGATAATGGAATGTAGTCAAATTAAGTTGAGTGATGCTGAGGGAATTAGATTAGGAAATGAGACATTTAAAGTAGTAAAGGAGTTTTGCTATTTGGGGAGCAAAATAACTGACGATGGTTGAAGTAGAGAGGATACAAAATGTAGCTTGGCAATGGCAAGGAAAGCGTTTCTGAAGAAGAGAAATTTGTTAACATCGAGTATAGATTTAAGTGTCAGGAAGTCGTTTCTGAAAGTATTTGTATGGAGTGTAGCCATGTATGGAAGTGAAACATGGACGATAAATAGTTTGGACAAGAAGAGAATAGAAGCTTTCGAAATGTGGTGCCACAGAAGAATGCTGAAGATTAGATGGGTAGATCACATAACTAATGACAAGGTATTGAATAGAATTGGGGGAAGAGGAGATTGTGGCACAACTTGACTAGAAGAAGGGATCAGGGGATCACAAATTTAGCATTGGAGGGCAGTGTGGAGGGTAAAAATCATAGAGGGAGACCAAGAGATGAATAGACTAAGCAGATTCAGAAGGATGTAGGTTGCAGTAAGTACGGGGAGATGAAGAAGCTTGCACAGGATAGAGTAGCATGGAGAGCTGCATCAAACCAGTCTCAGGACTGAAGAAGACGACGACGACATGTACTGTAACTGGTGAGATGTATCTTCATACAATGCAAACATCTATTTTGCCTGCTATATGAAAGGTGTTTGGAAATAAGACTTTACCTGCAAGATGGCGCACCACCTCCCTACACAGAACAAGCTGTGAGAAACCGTGGAGGTGTCCTTTGTAGCTATCACACTGGCAGCTGTAGTTTGGTCAACAGTTCAGTGGCATAAACATTGTTGGGCTGCTAATGGGGATCACTTTGAACACACACACCCACACCCCTCAGTCTCACACTTTCATACAAGAAGAGACTCACCAAGAATGACATGTATAGTTAAGGAATGGAAACTTGAATTATAAAATTGAATGAGTGTTGCACTGAAAATTGGGAATGTCTGAGCAAGAGAAGCCAAGAATCACCTATCTACACAATATCCAGAAAGACAGACTTCTACAGAAAAAAAGTCTTCTTCATAATGTTTAAGTCGGTGTAGGTCTCTGGAAGCAGGTGTATATTGCATTCCATCAGTGACACAAGTCACATCAGATGTCATGACCAACTGCCCCAAATACAATCATGACATGAAATATGAATGAGACCAGTATTGTGGAGCAAGTGCCAAGTTCCTGGGACTTTCTAATAAGGATTGCATTGAAATGAAAATGTTGGAAAACCTAATGTACAAGGAGGGTTTAAATTTATGCAAATATTGGGGGTCTCTGGCATCCATGATTTATTAAGATTTCACTGCCTTTCACATCCACCAGAGCTGGGAAGTGTTGATAGAATGTGAGTTTCATGGAATATCAGCAGCGGGGTGAACTCACAATAGCAGGAAATAGCTGTGCCGGACCAGTAATAGTTCAGTGTGGTTTGAGTCTATGGAGTGAGTACACACAACAGCAGGACTCACAGTACCTGAATTATTTCGAGCAGTTAGTCCACGAACCCACGCGAATTGTAAATGGTTGCGAAAACACACTTGACCTCTTAGCAACGAACAATCCAGAGCTGATAGAGAGCATCATGACTGTGATAGAGAGCATCATGACTGACACAGGGATAGTGATCACAAGGTCGTTGTAGCTAGGCTCAATACCATTTCTTCCAAATCCATCAGAAACAAACGCAAAATAATTTTATTTAAAAAAGCAGATAAAGTGTCACTAGATGCCTTCCTAAAAGACAATTTCCATTCCTTCCGAACTGACTATGCGAATGTAGACGAGATGTGGCTCAAATTCAAAGATATAGTAGCAACAGCAATTGAGATATTCATCCCTCATAAATTGGTAAGAGATGGAACGGATCCCCCGTTGTACACAAAAAAGGTCCGAACGCTGTTGCAGAGGCCACGGAAAAAGCATGAGAAGTTCAGAAGAACGCGAAATCCCGAAGATGGGCTAAAATTTACAGATGCGCGAAATTTGGCACGTACTTCGATGCGAGATGCCTTTAATAGGTTCCACAACGAAACATTGTCTCGAAATTTGGTAGAAAATCCGAAGAAATTCTGGTCGTATGTAAAGTACACAAGTGGCAAGACGCAGTCAATACCTTCGCTGCGCAGTGCCGATGGTACTGTTACCGACGACTGTGCCGCTAAAGCGGAGTTATTGAACACACGTTTTCCGAAATTCCTTCACCAGGGAAGACGAATGGAATATTCCAGAATTTGAAACACGAACATCTGCTAGCATGAGTTTCTTAGAAGTAGATACCTTAGGGGTCGAAGCAACTCAAATCGCTTGATACGGGCAAGTCTTCAGGTCCAGATTGTATACCGATTAGGTTCCTTTCAGATGCTGATACTATAGCTCCCTACTTAGCACTCATATACAACCGCTCGCTCACCGATAGATTTGTACCTACAGATTGGAAAATTGCGAAGGTCGCACCAGTGTTCAAGAAGGGTAGTAGGAGTAATCCATTTAACTACAGACCTATATCATTGACGTCGGTTTGCAGTAGGGTTTTGGAGCATATACTGTATTCAAACATTATGAATCACCTCGAAGGGAACGATCTATTGACACGTAATCAGCATGGCTTCAGAAAACATCACTCTTGTGCAACGCAGCTAGCTCTTTATTCGCACGAAGTAATGGCCGCTATTGACAGGGGATCTCAAGTTGAGTCCGTATTTCTAGATTTCCGGAAAGCTTTTGACACCGTTCCTCATAAGCGACTTCTAATCAAGCTGCGGAGCTATGGGGTATCGTCTCAGTTGTGCGACTGGATTCGTGATTTCCTGTCAGGAAGGTTGCAGTTCGTAGTAATAGACGGTAAATCATCGAGTAAAACTGAAGTGATATCAGGTGTTCCCCAGGGAAGCGTCCTGGGACCTCTGCTGTTCCTGATCTATATAAATGACATGGGTGACAATCTGAGCAGTTCTCTTAGATTGTTCGCAGATGATGCTGTAATTTACCGTCTAGTAAGGTCATCCGAAGACCAGTATCAGTTGCAAAGCGATTTAGAAAAGATTGCTGTATGGTGTGTCAGGTGGCAGTTGACGCTAAATAACGAAAAGTGTGAGATGATCCACATGAGTTCCAAAAGAAATCCATTGGAATTTGATTACTCGATAAATAGTACAATTCTCAAGGCTGTCAATTCAACTAAGTACCTGGGTGTTAAAATTACCAACAACTTCAGTTGGAAGGACCACATAGATAATATTGTCGGGAAGGCGAGCCAAAGGTTGCGTTTCATTGGCAGGACACTTAGAAGATGCAACAAGTCCACTAAAGAGACAGCTTACACTACACTCGTTCGTCCTCTGTTAGAATATTGCTGCGCGGTGTGGGGTTGACGGAGGACATCGAAAGGGTGCAAAAAAGGGCAGCTCGTTTTGTATTATCACGTTATAGGGGAGAGTGTGTGGCAGATATGATACACGAGTTGGGATGGAAGTCATTAAAGCAAAGACGTTTTTCGTCGCGGCGAGACCTTTTTACGAAATTTCAGTCACCAACTTTCTCTTCTGAATGTGAAAATATTTTGTTGAGTCCAACCTACATAGGTAGGAATGATCATCAAAATAAAATAAGAGAAATCAGAGCTCGAACAGAAAGGTTTAGGTGTTCGTTTTTCCCGCTCGCTGTTCGGGAGTGGAATAGTAGAGAGATAGTATGATTGTGGTTTGATGAACCCTCTGCCAAGCACTTAAATGTGAATTGCAGAGTAGTCATGTAGATGAATAAGGTGACTGGTTTGGCTGTCGAAGTACAGTGTGTGGAATGTAAAAAACAACCCGCCTGAACACATGCAAGCACACCATTGATGTGATCTGACGACACAAGTATATTTTACTGATATAACGATCAGACCCATCCTCCAGACAAAGCCAAACTCATAATCTTACCCCTGTGAGCACAGAATAGTGCCACAACACAATGCGACATGGACTTGACTATGAAGAAGTGCTGCTGGAGGGTATCATGAATCCTGCAGGGCTGTCCGTCAATCTGCAAGAGCAAGAAGGGGTGGAGATCTCTTCTGAACAGGACATCGCAAGGCAGCCCAGATATGCTCAATAAAGTTCATGTCTGGGGAGTTTGGTGGCCAACTCAGAAGAATGTTCCTGGAGCCACTCGGTAGCAATTCTGGACATGTGGGTGTCACATTGTCCTGCTGGAATTGCCAAAGTCGATCAGAATGCACAGTGGATATGAATGGATGCAGGTGATCAGACAGGATTCTTACGTACATGTCACCTGTCAGTCATATCTAGACATTTCAGGTGCCCCATATCACTTTAACTGCACACACCCCACACCATGCAGGGTCCACGGATTCATGTGGTTGTGTTCACACCCGTACACATTCATCCGCTCGATACAATTTGAAACGAGGCTCACCTGACTAGGCAACATGTTTCCTGTCATGGAAAGTCCAGTGTTGGTGTTGATGGGCCCAGGCAAGGTGTAAAGCTGTGTGACACACACACACACACACACACACACACACACACACACACACACACACACACCAAGGGTACTAGTAGGCCTTTGGTTCCAATAGCCATAACAGTGATTGATTGAGTGGTTTGCATGTGCTGATACTTACTGATGGCCCAGCACTGAAATCTGCAGTCGTAGTTCCCATTCTTTCAAGATGTTTTTACAGCCACAGCTACGTCAGAGATTTGCTATTTTACTGGATTCTTGCTGTTCACGGTACTCTTTTCAAATTGTCGTATGGGAAAATCCCCACTAACTCGGAGATGCTGTGTCCCATCACTTATATGCAGACTATAGCACTGTGTTGAAACTCACTTAAATCTTGATAACCTGCCATTGTAGCAGCAGTAACCGATCAAACAACATTCTAATTTCTTCGGCACTTCAGTGCAGTTCCAAACAAATAAAACTACCTAGAAATACTGTTAGTAAACATTGTGGCCAGTACCCTATGTGTGAAGTTCTCGTGCATCCAAATGGATAGTAAACAGATGTAACACAAACATGTATGGAAGTTCTGGCTGGTTTGTTATTGAGACATTAAAATTAGCCACCCCTATAATTCATCAAAATATTGGGACTTGGATGTAAACTCCAGTGTTCTGTGTAAAGTTGTACAAATAATTCTTATAGTTACCATGTTCGTAAATCAGCACAAGCAATAATTCGATGTTAGTGCTCCAGAGATGTAGCCTGCTTATACCAAAGTGTGACACGACTAGTTCCATATCTCTGGAGGCTGTCCTTCAGTGGGATTTACAGAAAGCAGTGTTGGAAGGAATGCACCAAGCTACAAATCCTACTCTAGATAAGAAAAGAATGCAATTAGTAATTGTTTACAAACTAAAACGCACTCTCAGAACTATTATTTCAACACCGGTGACCAAAGGAAGGTGGTGTCTTCACATATATCAAAACATGTCATTTGAAATAATTTATGTTTATTTACAAATAGTTGAAGCACTGCACTTCAAGGAAATGGGTTATATTAAGCAACACTGCTGAGGAAATGTGATTTAAAGACCTCTTGCTCATAACTGTTCAGTTTTTGACTTTCTGCAGTGCTGATGCATTTCTTAGTGTTAAGATATTAATAAACCCTTGCTAAAACAATGTTGACATTTTTGCAGGCCACAGGACATTATAGTCTTCATAGTTGGTGGCGCCACGTATGAAGAGTCTTTGACTGTATATCAGCTGAACAAAAATTTGGGAGTGAGGATAGTTCTAGGAGGAACTACAATACATAACTCCCGTAGTTTCCTCGAAGAAGTGAAAGCCGCAACACGTTAAAATGCTGCTGAGGTACAAGTATATTATATACTAAAATAAATAACATTTGCCATACAAACATTGTATAAGGCTTGTTTAACAGCACCACATTATGTTCACAAAAATTCCTTTGCATTACTAACTGTCAGTACTTTCAGAATTCTCAAATAAGTCTTGATACTCTGCAAGCTCTTCTGAATCATCATCGTCATCATCTTTCAACTTCACCTAGGGAAAGAAACATTCATAAATATAAAAACAAACACTAGTATTTGTCAAGATCATAACACACAATCGGTGAATTATGAATTTCAAAACTGTTATCCTTTTAAGAATATGGATGAGGGGAAAGGTAGTGTGTTAATGTTTTCTACTTCCAAAGCAATAAGTAATCAGTTTAAACCTGTCTTCAACACAGTAACAAAATGCATCATTCTTCAGAGATCCCATCTGTGAGATGGAAATTCCGAAATTTAAGGCTAGAAAAGTGTTACTTGTGAAATTCAATGCAGGTACTCTGCTATTCATTAAAAAAGTTGTCAGGTGTTAATATAAAGCTGAGAATGTAACAGATACAATTCAATTTACCAATGATGTTCATAAGCAGATGGAAAAAAAAATGAGGAACATACCCCAACTAATCCTGTAGATAGTGCATAGCCAGTCATTGCCACAGTTGCAAAGAGTCCAGCTAGTATCTGATTCCTCCTTTTATTAGGAAAGTCACTTTCCTTACTGGCAGCTCTCTCATTATTCTCAGAAAGCTTCTTCATTTCATAATCTAAAATAAATAACATTATGTGGTTTATGTACAACGTAGAGAGACACATGCAGTCTGCTGAAGACAGTTTCTTACCTTGTACTGCTTTAGGGAAATACCTATGTGACACTCTGACAACAAATTTGAGCAAATTGTCACATGCTTTCAAATGATTCTGAAGAGCAGCATTAGGAAATGGTGCTTTTAAGAGAGGTGCTAAATATGCATATACTTTTGCATCTAATGATGTTGGATGAGACCCAAAGAAGAAATCATTTTCACCAAGTCGTGTAGATAGGTCATTCAAACACTTTTCTCCTTCACTATAGACCTGAGGCAGATCGAAACCAATGTATTAATTTGTTGTACCATATACATAAAGAGAAACTGAGTTACTACAGTTAAACTTCAATAGTCATTTGTAATCTTAGTCAAATCACGCAATGTATAGGAATGATTCTTTTACTTTTTAGACTTTAAGCTCTACGACTCATGTCAAATTTAAAGAAAGTCTTACGTACTTATCTAGTAAACTTGTTTCTTGTTTTAGATAGGAACATTAAGAGTAACTATTTCATTAGCCAGTTGCTACACACTGCAATATAAATATCTTCAAAAAATTACATATTTTTACCCCTAACCCTACTTAAGAACCAGCTTATTCATGTTCCAATGTGTGTCTCTCATACATCTCATTAAATGAATGATTAGCAGTGTTTTGCCATCGCTTTATTTTACATACTGTCACTTTTAAGAATGCAATACACATCTTTATAACAGTATCTCCAACCATTTATTTATTTTTATTACAAGCATGTCTCAAGTGACAACTTAGAAATTTGTATATCTAAAACCATGTACAGTATGCACAAAATAAAAAAAAATTATATCTGACTGCATTTGAATTATGCTTCGAGTAATGGTATATTATTCACAACTTATCTCTCCATTTCAGGTGAAACTCAATCTAAAAGCTAACAAGCCTCTGGCTAACTTGCAGGGAAAACCGATGAATGTACAAAAGAATTCAGCAAGTGAAGGTGGTATATTTTATGGAAAATTGATCAATATGAAAGGATTATATTGTGGGAGGGGAGAAGAATGCCAAATGTGAGGAGCAGGACAGGCAACCATGGAAAGTGCTGAAATTAGTGTGAAAACCCTAGCTGCTATTTGATTGAATATATACCTAACATGCAAGCTGGGGACTGGGTATGCCTTGATTTTTCTGAACAGAAAGTTAATTTGCATTTTGTTTTAAGTCAAGATATTTCTGTTACAATCTCTTGTAAAATATACTTAAGGACTAAATGTAAATTACCGAAATAAAAGTTGTTGAAAATTTAAGATTTTTGGAAGATTGAACACTTAAATCTTTCCTTACGAGCTAATTTGTCTTTTTGTTCCACATACTGTTAGAGAAATAGTCTGAAGATTGTTCAATGAACACCCCCCCCCCCCCCCCCTTTCCACCAGACACCTTGAGTGTGAATTGCAAAGTACTCATAATGAATATTCTAAGAACCATTAAGCTGCATTTACATAAGCGATTTTGTCTTACTAGACTACCGATAGAGTGGACCTCCTTACATGGCCCCCAGGTATTTTACTTTTGTTCTCAGTTAAGCCAGTCACCAGAGATCATTCAGTGCCAAAATCGAGTGTGTTCAGAGAGCGCCTACCTTTTTTTACAAAAAAGGTCTAAAAATAACAAAATGTAAGACCAAAGCCACAGTCATATTAGATTTTCCCTATAATCCAAGTGCCGAATAATACTTATTTTTCTGTATTGAAAAATTCCATAAACACATTTCCTTATGTTATTTATGCATAGTGTAGGCTTCTTCCTCTGTCCAGGTCTTGTAAGATATTAATACCTGTATGCCTTCATGTAACTTGGAAAACCCCACAAGGGCCGGCCGATGTGGCCGAGTGGTTCATTCTGGAGCCGTGCGAACCATTATGGTTGCAGGTTCGAATCCTGCCTCGGGCATGTATGTGTGTGCTGTACTTAGGTTGGTTAGGTTTAGGTGACTTATGACCTCCGATGTTAAGTCCTATAGTGCTCAAGAGCCATTTGAACCCCCCAAGGAAACTTGTTACACCGCTGTGCAACCTGACACAAAATACATTACTATAATGGAAGTGAGCTCTGTGATAATAGATTAACTGCTGATCTTACCAAACGCCACAACAGACCCCTGTTTCTGCACATGCAGTCTGCTTGGCTGATTTACACGCAACTACAACTCAGGCTTTAGATTTAGGGGGGGAAAAAAATGGACAGGAGTTTGAACCCCACTCCTCCAAAATGCTGCCCACAAGCAAATATTGTAGCACACAGAGGTTGTTCACTACAACACTGCTCTGTTATTAGAGAGCTATGCAGCAGCAAAGACTAACATGGTTCACTAGCAGAGTAGAAATATTTAAACATGAATTCTCGATTTCCAATTACCCCCCTAGGGGAGATAAAGTGCAAAGTGTAGTAGAGACATGTTATAAGTATTGAGTACATAACTCCAGCTCAGAGAATACAATAAACAACTGAACTGTCATCACCTAAAACTGAAATATCTACACATCCCCCCCCCCCCAAAGAGAGAGAGAGAGAGAGAGAGAGAGAGAGAGAGAGAGAGAGAATGTGGTTGAGAAAGGTTGCCATTCAAGACCATTTTCAGATTTTGCAGACTGAGTGCATTTCACTATTCTGAGAGTTGAACTGCATCTTTTACTACAGCTAAACATTAACTCTGAACCACAGTTACTTGGCATTTTTCATACCAACAATTTCCAAAAAATTATACAGAGCTCTGGATTTGGAATCTGGCAGTTACCCCTCTTAGCCCTAGAAGGAATGGGATCACATAAATATTTGATGGTAAGCAAATGGAAGTTTAAAGAATAGTTCAAAAGATGGAGCACAGTATAACCTCTTATCAAACAATAAAGATATTCCAACTACCTCACAATCCTACACAAGTGTGGTTTCATAGAGTAGTCAAAAATTTAAACTTATTAACCCTTCCGCTGCTACAGATGTAATATGGCTGTGCTGATTGACAAAAGCTGGTGCCTGTGCTGTGAGACTGAGTTCCAGCTGATATGAAAAGATAAATTTAAAAATTTGATTTTTGCACATCTTACAGCCTGCTATCTTCACTACATAAAGAACTGAATTTCTTTTTGTTATCTGATAGATGTACTGCACTGCATCAAATTAAGTAAAATATTGCAAAAATTTTGAAGGTTTGCAGGCTTAAAAAGCATTGCATAAACATTGTGCATGGTTTATTTTAGCTCATAAATCGCAGGAAATGAAAAATACATAAAATACAAAAATTGAGAACATAAAGATCGCATTTTGTTCTCAAGTTATGAGGTTTTATACCTGATGGACGTTTGCACACAATCGCCCTTTTGTGTCCTTGCGCATCACGAAACGTGATCGTAACACTCGCCATATCTTGTGAACAATTCAACATATCGAACCAAGGTTCTTTGCGAATGGTAGCAGGTAATGAGGCACATATGTTGTATGATAAATAATTGAAACTTTTATATTTACTGGGTTATGGAGGTTGACTGTCTGCAGCAGAAAGAGGTCATCAGCTTAGGACACATACAGACATCCATAGCACAGTAGGAAAACAAAGCAGCTTGTGTATTCAGATCCACAGCAACAAAAGGGTTAATAAATATGACCAAGACCTTTGAGGACTCCAGAAATGCAGCAAAGAAATAACACCCCCTATACAGATCTCCACAATTTTGACTTTTTTTTTTCTTTTTTTTAATACTGTAATGTGCTTACTGCTTTTTGCAGAACCAGATATATCTTTTCTTGGATGTATGCTTGTCATTTGGCAACAATTTTGCAACCAGGTGTGCAGGGTTGAAACAGTGAAAATTATGAACCTGAATAACTTTTTTTAGGCACACTTACATTTGCTTCCAGAGCAGAGAATTCTTCATCCTCTCCAAATAAAGCTGACATCATGTTTTTTGCCTCTTTCTCATACTTTCCTGGGTAGTAATAGTTGTAAGGAAATGGAAGTGCTTTTGAATACCATGGTCTTGTTAATTCTATGTAATTTTTTTCATCTACCCACCTGAAATATTATTGGATTTAAAAAATATAACTAAAGCTGTAACTTCATTGTTAAATGTCATCAGTTACAGCAAGGAATGGCAATACAAATAACTATTATTAAGAATCAAAATCAAAATCAGAAATTTTGAAAGATTGTGCCTGAATGTCAGTACACATTGATAGCTACTGTAAGAAAATACATGAATTGTTATTAACTAGGTGTCAAAAAGTAATGATAGTACTGCTGTAATACAAGAGGCAATGAAAAAGTTTCTGTTCGAAGGCTGTACAGTTCGGAATTGGAACGCCAATCAAGCAAAATCGCCATGAGTATGGAGGCAAATGATGCACTAGGTTGAAGTTACCTGTTTCGTAGAACACCGGGTTCTGCTGCATGAAGAAGTCCATAACTGCTTGCAGAACATTCAACACGAATTGTCAAACCTTAAAGGCTTTTTATAACATGGTGTACACAAGAACAAAATTCCCCAATTTTTCCAGGATTTACTGGCTAAAAATGCACTTTTCCCCAGATGAAAATACACTATAGACCCCTTGTGAAAGCACATTTTTCTTACTTGATAAATGACAATATGCTGTCTCTCAGAGCTGAAAAACACACCTGCCAATGAGCAAATATTGTGGGCATAATACATAAAGTCTACTGTAAAACAATATTTCAAAGGCTTCCAAGCATTTCATTTCTGTTTTCCCCACTGTACATGTTGCACAATCATCTAACTAGAAATTTTCAGGTAACAATATTATGAAAATGGTAGTTGCTAATCATCATATAGCAGACATGCTGAGTCACAGATAGGTACAACAAAAAGACTGTCACAAAATGAGGTTTTGGCCAACAAGGCCTTTGTCAGGCTTTGACAAAGGCCTTGTTGACCGAAAGCTCACTTTGTGACAGTGGTGAGTAGCAGCTATCCTTTTTGTAATATTGTTACATTTGATCCTGGATTTTCCATTGTTAGAAATTTTCATGAACATTTTCAGTATTTTTGGATGCTCCATCTATATCAGAAGGGACCTGTTCGAGGAGTTTGAAATCTTTTCCCATCAGGTATCATTTCATAGGGCACTGCTTAATGAGCAAGTGACCCTGAGAAGCTCCCAGTTTCGGTAATTTAAAAGTCACTGGTATTTAGCTACTCTGGGCTGATCCCTACAGGCACACTGCTCTGACAAAAGACCTAGTTGTGATTACACTCCTTGTAGATCACATTGAGTACAAAGTCTCTGGAGACAAATATATTGTGTGTTACACAATGTAGCTGAAAGTTTCTTTTAAAACCAAACTGTGTCAATTATAATGTATTTTTACGTGAAACCTACGAGCGAGGACATTACAAAGCAGTACGATTTCTGGTTCTTTTGACATACCGCTGCTGGTATGATAATATTAATGCCACTCTAGACTGTTCCAGTCCCTACAAATGTGCTTGGTATGTAAATGCTTTAATTAAAAAAATACTAATTTAGGTATTTTGATCAAGATGTTTTGTATTTTTTAAACAACTGGAAAGTGTGCACCAATAACCGATGCCACTGGCTAGTTCACATAATTACCACTCTGTAAAACATTATCCACATTTGGTTACCTTATTTGTTTAATGTACATATATTTTTAAAAAAATATAAATGGTAAATCAAATAAATTTTACACTAAAGTTAATACATTTACATGCAAAGAGGGCACTGTAGACTGTTATGGCGTACACTGAAGCTAGCTGTATTTTAACTATGAACAAAGGCCTCAATGTGAACTCAACCTTTGAAACGAATGGTCCAGTGGTATGCATGTACCTTGTTCTAACTGGTTCTGTATGTCTCTTAGCACTATCCCCACACAGTGAGCAAAATCTGGATATGCAATAAACATTATTTGCGTCTTATTGCTGTAGCCTTTACTACTTGAGACATTATGAAGTCAATTGATGAGAACTGACAATAATTTTTTATGATGTGTGAAGCACTTCCACCAAAGCATGCCACTAAAAGCTACACCAATTGAAACTTGAAATAGCTGCAAGCAGCCTAAGACTGGTGTCAGAACACAGTTTTCTGAACTTAGCAGACCATCTGGAGGTGTCACCCACTTTTAATTACAAACATGATTTCAATGACAAACTTTAATAGTATCTGGAAACAGCACTTCATGTATTAGAGAAAGTGATGGGCGCAGATTTGAAGATAAGAGTGAAATGACAATTTCACAACTCTATATTGTAGTACAGAATTGTTTCCCTTTATTTTCCAAGTAAGGTGGGCCAGAAAGCCCCAGGGGTATGCACTGGATATGCACCACAATGGGTTTCCTATGGGGCTGTAGTGTGGTGGAAGAAGGTAGAACAGCAGTTTGCTGTAAAGAGCTGGCTAAGGTGCAGAGATTGGCCTGTTTAGCCATAACGGGCGGAATTAGCAGCACACCAACTGCTGGAATGGAAGCCATGCTCGATATGCCTCCACTTCACCTTTGGGTTAAGATGGAGGCAGCAGCTGAGGCATACAGACTTAAAACTGGCCAAAACTGGGTCTCATTCAGATATCTAGAATCACACACTAACATAGTGAGTGAAGTAAATATAGGTGTGGCTGGGGAAATGCCTGCCGACTATATAACTCCCAACTGCTTCAACAAGCCTTACAACATAATAACTGGAAGTAGGGAGCAGTGGGAGAAAACAGTTTGACACCGGACGGGGGACATCGTTTGGTTCACTGATGGGTCAAAAACAGATCAAGGCATTAGGGCAGGGGTGTAGGGGCTTCAGCCAACACTGGATAGCATCATCTCTCTAGTGAAATTGGCCTCTGTATTCCAAGCTGAAATTACTGCAATCAGGGCATGTGTGGAGGAGAATATGCATAGGTGCTACAATGACCATAGCATTTACATCTATTCAGACAGCAGGCAACCCTGAAATTATTGGCAGCTCCTGCAGCAAGATCTAAGATTGTTGCAGATTGCCACAAGGCTCTGGTGGAGCTAGGGGGAAGCAATAGGGGGAACCTCGTGTGGGTCCCTGGCCACTCAGGATCTGTGGCAATGAACAAGCCGATAGATTGGCTAGGATGGGGCAACAACTCCATTTATTGGACCGGAACCTGTCTTGACAATCACCAAGGCTATGATCAAATTAGAACTACGGAACTGACTTAGGAAACAGTACGTAGGTTATTGGACCAAGGTCCATAAACAAAAACATGGTAAGGTAATGATGCCCAAGTCATGTTTTAAAAGAAGCTCTGTAATCCTGGGATTGAACAAGAAACAGATCAAACTCATGACTGGACTGATAACCGGCCACGGGAACTTCAAAAAACACCTACACACAATGGGTATAACAGAAGAGGACCCTAAATGTAGGATCTGTGAGGAGGGTGAAGAAACTGCATCACACCTAATCTTCGAATGCATGGCATTGGAGAGTAAAAGATACAAATCTTCGGGACAACTACACCTGAAGAAATTGTGTCTAACAAAAAACTGGTAGAGGGACTCCCTTGCACTATGTAAGGGCATTGGTTGGCATTACTAGATATACAGGGACCGATACCGCACAATAAACCTAGTTTCAGTGTGGGCTCTGGCGGGTCAGACCTAAGCTGTTTTAGCTTTCCTGTTAAAATCAATCAATCACGATGGGCCAGTGGCTAAGACACTCGATGTGCACTCAATAGGAATGGGGTTCAAATCCTTGTCTAGCTATCTTTATTGATATTCGCCGTGATTTTCTACTATCAACAACGGTAAGAGATGAGATAGTTCCCCTGAAAGTTAAAACTGTAGTTTCTTTTACCATCTCTGACCGATTTTATTTGTTGAACATCTCCAATGACTCTTTTTTCCACAGGAAGTGTGTGCTACACCCAAGAAGATACTGTGTTTGGTTCAATGTAAGGTAAGAGATAAGTACATAATAATGTGCAAAACATTCTTCTGGCATCTTGAAGTTTAACAACTCAACAGGCACAGTCTCTGAAAGTGATGGGTCAATGAGAAATACTAAGCAAAGTCAGTTGAGTTGATAATTAAGTGCATGTTTCATGTAGTTTCTCACATTTTTGTGTACTTGTGTGTATTTTGAAGTATCTTTGCGTGCCTTTACATATTTTTCCTCTTCTCCAGCCCTCCTCACAACCTTCTAACACCTTATTTTGTCCATTTCCGCATAATTCCTGTTTCCCCTATGCCATCCTTGCCACACTGTACCCCTGCTCCACCTTTCTGCAACAGTTCAGAAAAGTATCCATTTCTCTAGCTAAAACCCAGTCTCATATCCTGTTTCTTAAATGCTGTGTAAACCATGACCCCCCCCCCCCCCCCAGGCCTAACCATAAATATTCCTTTCTCTCGATCCTACTCCTTGTTTCATGATGATAGCCACCTTTTCAGTTTCCACTATTCCCTGGCCCTCACAAACCTGGTGCTGCAAAAACACCTCCATGACACACGCATCCCAAAACCACATCTTCTCCCTCCATAAGAAACTGCTTGTGCAATCTCTGCTAAATACATCAAATCTCTGAAACTGAATCACTTGCTCTCCAGCATCAAGAGGAAATTTCCAGACATCACCTCAATACATTATCCAAACTAGTGACATGCTACTGCCACCTTCGGGCATCAAATCACTATCCAACCCAACCTACTATGTTTCTCCTTGAACTTGCCACATCCCCTGCAAGTCTCTACCAACACTACACCAAATCCAGGGCTAAAACATTCCTGTTGTTAACCTCAGCCCCCCAGAAGTTTCCTACCAAAGGCTTCACCTTAAGGTGTACATCCATATTAATCAAGCTGGACATGTCAAAGACTTACTCTCTTTCTCCCGACCCTGCAATGGAAACAATTCTTTGCCACCACTTCCTCCAACCAAAGCCAACCTAATCCCAACATTGAATCCTGCCTATCCCAGTTCATACCACCAGTTCATGACGGCTGGTCACTTTCCAGGAATTCCTTCCCTCCAACTCGGCCTCATCATCCTTCCCCAGGTTCCTTCCTCAGGACACCAACCTTTCAGCAGAAGAAAGGACAGCCATAAACAACCTTGAAACAAATCCTGACCTTCATCCTACTTGCAGACAAAGGTTCGACCACTGTTATGAATCGCAGTGACTACCTGGGCAGGCCTCAACCAATTATCTGACCTCCTCCATCTATAAACTTTGCCGGAGTGATTCCATTGCAGAAGTCCAATACAACCTCCAGCCCCTGCTTAAAGCCTTGGGCCCTTCCCGGAACCTCTTCCTTGAATCAGTTTCTCTTCTCACCTCTCTGACACTCCACACACCAATCTTCTGTATGCTCCCCAAAATCCAAAAACTCAACAATCCTGGAAGCCCCATTGTGGCTTGTTATTGTGCCCCCAATGAAGTAATTTTGGCACTTATTGATCAATACTTCCAAACAGCTGCACACAGTCTAGCCTCCCACATCAAAGACAGCGACCAATTCCTTCACAGACTCTCCACCAACCTGAGTCCTTTACCTTCTGGATCCCTACTCGTTACTGTTGATTCCACCTCCAAATACACCAACATCCATCATGCCCATGGTCTTATCGCTAATGAACACTACTTTCCTCAACTTCCTTCAGACTCCAAACCCACTACCTAATTCCTCACACGCCCTACTAACTTTATATGGACTCACAACTACATCTCCTTTGAAGGGAAGGTATACAAACAAATCTGTAGCACAGCTACGGGCAACACATGACACCCTCCTTTTCCAACCTACATTTGGGCCATGTAGACGAGTCCTTCCTCGCCTTCCAATCCTCATTCCTTCACAATGTCAACTCTTTTATCACTTATGCTTCACCTGGTCCTCCTCAACTCAGCATGCCACCTTCCTGGAAGCTGACCACCTCTTCTTTGATGGCTTTGTCCACATTAAACCCAACGCCCACAAACAGTAAGATAGCTAGCATCCTTTCCACACCAAAAAATCCCTCCCATACAGCCTGGCCACCCCGGGGACAGCATGTAAGCAGTGACAAAAACTCCCTTGCCAAGTACACTGAGGGTCTCACCAAGGCCTTCACAGACAGGCACTACACCTCAGATCTAGTCCACAAAAAGATCTCCTGTACCATTTCTGGTCACACACCCAAGAACCAGCTACAAAGGAGTGCCCCCTTCATCATCCAGTATCACCCTGGACTGGAACAACTGAATCCCATCATTTGCCAGGGCTTTTATGACCTACTATATCATGCCCTGAAATGAGGGGCATGCCACCCAAGATCCTTCCCACCCCTCCTAAACTTGTATTCTGTTGCCCACCCAACCTCCACAATGTTATAGTTCATCCCTATGCCACTCCCAATCCCAGCCTCTTGGCACAAGGATCATTCAGAGAATTGGTTCTCCTATATGATTTATAAAAATATCTGAAAGAGCGCTAGTAATACAGCAGCCCATTACAACACCATCTTGTCATGGGTATATCTCATTTTGGAATTTAAAATAATTGAAAGATAAGATCTGTTGTAGCAACTCAATAATTTCTTCAGTTTCATCTATTCAATTTTGAGTAGGTTCTTTTTTGTAGAGTCAATGTTGTGGAGGTTGGGTGGATGATGGAACACCAACTAAGGAGGGGTGGAAAGGATTTTGGGTAAGGTGTCCCTGTGGAAGATCCAAGTGCAAGATCTGGCCAATCCACCCGCCCAGCACTTCCTATTCCAGTCCTGTAACAGGCTTAGCCTACCCCATCAGATGCCAGGTCACTGTGAAAACAGCCATGTCACGTATCACCTCTGTTGCAACTATTGCACAGCTTTCTGTATTGGTATGACTACCAACCAACGGTCTACCAGGATGGATGGCCACTGCCAAACTATGGCCAACAGCAAAGTAGACTACCCTGTGGCATAATATGCACTGAACATAACATGCTTGATTTTAATGGCTGCTTCACTACCACAGCCATCTGGATACTCCCCTCCACCATAAGCTTTTCTGAACTGCACAGAGGGAGTTATCCTTACAACACATTCTCCACTTTGAAAATTATCCCGACCCGAACCTACAGTAACATACTGTCCCCACACCCTCCACCCAACAGTTTCCACCTGATCTGCCTGACTGCCTCCACCCACCCTCTGCCAATGCACCCGTTCTTCAAATGGTTCAAATGGCTCTGAGCACTATGGGACTTAATATCTATGGTCATCAGCCCCCTAGAACTTAGAACTACTTAAACCTAACTAACCTAAGGACATCACACAACACCCAGTCATCACGAGGCAGAGAAAAACCCCGATCCCGCCGGGAATCGAACCAGGGCGCGGGAAGCGAGAACGCTACCGCACAACGAGGAGCTGCGGACGCATCCGTTTTTCTCCCTTTTCCTTTTATGATGAAGGCTGTGGCAGAAAGTTCATGTGTAAGTGTGCTCTAGTTGTGCCTGTCTGCAACTTAATGTCTAACCTATACATAGTTGATATTCCAACCTGGAATTTCCATTTTTGATTTTCCATAAAGACAATTCTTCCATGCCACAACCCTGCTATGTTTTCCTTTGTTACTATTCTCTATAACATTACTCTTCTCAGTGTCAGTCCTTTCTCTTATTTCCTATGACTTCCAACCTGCATAAACTTCCAGGCCACACTGTATCAACGATTGTCTTTTCATAACACATGGCTATGTGACCATACAGATTATTGATGCAGCATCTGATGCCCCTAAATTCTTCTTCCAAATATTTATTTTCTTGTAGTATAAGTCCACAGCTTCTGTAATTTTTTTAAAGGTTTTCTGATTGCCCCAAATTCTTCCCAACAGTAACTGTATTTTCTTGTAGTAAGGGGCCAGAGCCTATATAATTTTTTTTTTACAGGATTTCATCTTGCTTTCAGCTGTTAAAATCTTATTTTGGGATTGCAAATTAGGCCTTAAGCCACTTTCAAGCACATACAAAACAAAATACAATGTAATGAGAACAATTTTTGGTGGAATTAACAGTAGGTTCAACCAATTTTGTGGTAAGAAACTTAACACACTTTTAAAAAGATACTACAGTTTTGAAATAGACTATATGGTTAAAAATGCTATTGATGTAGCTACCCAGATTAAAGACATAGCCATACCTATGCAAGGAAAATTTGTCTCATTTGATACAGTAAATCCACTCACTAACATGCCAATAGTAGAAACTACTGACAAATGACAGCCGAAACTGAAGAGTTTATGGAGTTGTTACAACAGCTTTTACCTTTCAATTATTTTAAATTCCAAGATGAGATGTACTAACAACGAGATGGTGTTGCAATGGGCAGTTGTATTACTAACATACTGGCACACATTTTTATAAATCATATAAGATAACTAATTCTCTGAAAAATTTGCTGGTAAGATATTACAAGAGGTATGTAGACAATACTTTTGTTTTCTTCAATGGCACAATTGCTGAAATCAGAAGGATGCTGTCACAATATAACAGTGTACATTCAAAAATTCTTTTTGCTATGCAACTAGAAAAACAAATCTCTCAATTGTTTAGTTTTGGTGATGAATAACAAAGCCACCCACAAATTTTGAATATTTCGAAAACATAATCCATAACAGTTCACGCCACCCAGAAAAGAATAAGAAAACCCTTTTTCATTGCATGACCAACAGAATCATTAACTTCCCACTAGAACAGAACAAAATTATCAAACAACTGTGTGTACTAAAACACATGGCACCAAATAACGACTACAATGCTGATAAGGTAGACAAAATGTATACTGTCAAAATACATAACAAAAGCAACAATATAAATAAAGAAATAACATTAACATTAGAAGCAGAACCAGAAATAATGAAATACACTGCTGTACCTTATTATGATGCCAAATCAGACAGAATAGACGATAATTTTTGTAAAAACTAATGTACGAATCAGGTTCCACACAAACAACAAAGTAGGAGCAATAATCACACATAACAAAACCATTTACACAATCAGAGATTTATCAAATCCAATATGGTGAATGCGAAAATTTCTATGTGGGGCAAACAGATGTCGTCCCCCCCCCCCCCCCCCCCATCAGATTCACATATCACAAAAATAAAAGCAAGAACTGTAAATCTTCAGTTAGCGCACATGTACGAAACTATAATCTTAACACCAACAGCATCAAGGAATCTTTAAAGGTGCAACAGAGGGTAGAGAAATTGACAAAAATAATCAATTTTTCGAAAACATAATGTAATTGGCTAGATAAAAAGAATCTACTCACCAACCGGCACAGGAGAACATACATATAAAATGTATTAAAGTTTGCAAGCTTTCGGAGCTAGTTGCTCCTTCTTCTGGCAGAAGGGTTGAAGGAGAAGGAAGAAGGGTGTTGGAAAAGGGGTTGGGTTCAGAAAAGTCAGTGAAAACCAGAGAGCTTAAAGGTGGATGTCAGCATAATATGCGAGACAGAGATTTCTGCCGAAAAATCATGCACGAATTAATAAGAGCAAAGAGAGGAAACTAACAGGGAGTGAAGAAAGAACTAGTAACTGTGAAGAAATGCTGAGACTGAAGAAATTAACACAAATTAAGGCCAGGTGGTGGCAAGAACCAAGCTTGCCAAGGACATGTTGTAGCGCAAGTTTCTATCTGCACAGTTCTGAGAAACTCATGTCTGGGGGAAGAATCCAGGTGGCAGATATGGTGAAACAGGCACCGAAGTCACGACTGTCATTTTGTAGAGCATGCTCTGCAACAGGATATTGTGTGTTGCTAATATCCATCCTTTGCCTATGTCCATCCATCTTAACTGATAACTTGGTGATGGTTATGACAATCTGACTAAAAGAAGGTTAACTTGGTGATGGTTATGACAATCTGACTAAAAGAAGGGATACGTTGATAGGAGCCTGAGGCATCAAGGAATTTTCATTTTGGTAATGGAAAAATTTGACAGATAAAAATTGTAAAGGGAGACCAAGGCTGGAATGCAGTATGGAGGTTCAAATGGACAAAGGTCACAACAATTATGCAGAGATGAAGAGACTTGCTCAGGACAAACTGGTGTTGAGAGCTGCATTAAAACTTTCTTCAAACAGAAGACCACAACAACAGTAGAACAATAGGGTGAAGGAGTTACAAAGATAGTAAGGTGAGAATGCTACTTTCATAAAATTTTGTGATCTTGTACTCTAACCCAATTTCCCACCTCAAATTAAGAATATAATAAACCTCTCCTGAAAGAGTTCACTTGGAGTTGATTAGGGTTATTAAAAGTCGTTGTTACATGGTAAATATTATTATCTCTAAAATACATGAAGTCAGTGCATTGTCCCAGAAGATTAAAATACACCACTATTAAAACGTCATAAAAAGAGTGGCGATAGGAATTATGTCAATAATTACGGACTTATTTTAATGCCTAAATGATTTTCATATTGTTTGAAAATAGTATACCATATTGTTAATGACAATATCCTTAAGCACATCACAATTTGGATTTCAGAATGGTTGTTCCACTGATAAATATACAGTGGTGTGCAAATATAAGGATGAAAATTTTCGAATGATGTGTCACTGGCAAGAAATATAGCTCAATGAAACTTGGAGCACAGAAAGAACAGCTACATTATCATAAAGAAGGCAACTGAAAGAAATGACACTTTTAAACAAAGGCAATAATTACACTGAAGCCACCATGATTCATATGATCCCCAAGACATTACAAAAAGCACGATATGGTCCTTAATTTGGTGTGCGATCACCACAGATGGCAATGCATGCTCTGCAACGTGCTCTCATGCTAACCACAAGGTTGGTATGGAGTCCTTGTGACAGTGCATCCCAGACTTCCACCAGAGCAGCTGACAACTGCTGGCATGTGGATGTGCCACAATACATCTCCCCAATCCATTCCACACATTCACAATGGGATTTAAATAGAGAGAACAGATAGGCCAATCCATTTGCTGAATATCCTCTCATTCAAGAACTATTCCACGTGCACAGTCTGATGCGGTAACACACTGTCATTCATAGAAAGGAAGTGTGTGTGAAATGCACCCATGAAAAGATGCACATAGGGAAGGAACATAGTATTCTAACAATATTGGCCAGTGAGTGTAAAATGTTTAAAGATTTGGAGATCAGTAAGCCTATGCAACATTATGCTTCCCCACTCCTCAACACCTGGACCACCAAGACAATGATGTACATCAGTGTTCCTGGGTGCATTACCCAGTCCTATCTCTCAGTTTATGAGGGAATGGCTAGCATTCTCAGACATTATGGTGTGGGAGGCATAAAGCTCTATGGGTGTAATGACCTCTAAATCTCTGAACACAATACGCCCATTGGTCAACATTATTGTGACACTGTGCTAGTTCCCATGTGCATCTTTCCAGGGGCATATTTTGCTGCGACTTAATTTTTATGGATGGCCAGTATGTGTGCATGTTGCAGATTACACACTGCCATCTGTGGCCATCACAAATCCCGATAAGAAACATGACCAACCTTCAGATAAGTCCAGGAGACTATCATAAATTATGGCAACACCAGTGTAATTTATTACTGTCTTTGAATAAATGTCTCGTTTCTATTCATCTCATTATGTATTTCTTTCTGGACTATGCTGTAGCAGTTCTTTCTATGTATGGTCGAAGTTTCACTGAGCTGTGTTACTTGACAGACATATAATGGGAAAGTTACTTTCACCCTTAAGTTTCACACCAGTGTACATTCTCAGTAAACAGATTTTACAAAGATTAAAATCCACTAGTTAGTATTCTCTGTTACTTATGCAGGGCAATTGATCGCAAATCACATTTTATTGCACAAACTATAGTTTTACAGAATAAATGGTGTAGCTTAACACATGGGTGACACCATACTTAGCAAAAAGAATGGAGGAAGTTACACTGCATAGCTCACCATATGAAGCAAGGGTGCATTTTCATGTTTGAAGGGAAACCATTAATGAAGTTCGAAGTTCAATAACAGGTAATATTTTTTGTCATATTTAATAAGCATTTGATGCACATCAAATAGAATTAGTTCTGTTTGCAGATGACAAGTATTATAATCAGCTCCAATTGTGGAGATTACTTATAATGTGTGTATTTTAGGAGGAGCTCCTACTACTTTTCTGCAAATGATCTATCTGTCTCTTTCACAATGTAAAGAAAGTCCAGAGGATTCAATTATGTGCACTGAAAGTTATACCACCAGTGATAAATTAGCAGTATGAGGAGGAGTTGGTAAGCAAAGGAGACTATTCTTAATGTTTCAGTGTACATATTAATGAGAATTTCAATTGAGGATGAACACAATATTTTATAATTTCTTAAACAACTTGGCTCAGCCATAATTATTCCAAGTTTTGGGGGGAGATAAATCAGTAAATTAACATTTTCATTCAGCAATGTCACATGGAATTTTATTCAAGAGTAATTCAAGTTTAAGAAAGAAGCTCATCATTGCACAAAAATGTCTCCTAAGAATAATATGTGGTCTCACACTACCCTCTTTTAGACAAAGCAGTTCAGTATTTCATTCTCTGAGTAACTTTTTTAGTTTGTTTTAAAATTTTACTTTGTTACCTGTCAGACATTTTATGTCAATGGATAAGTTATGAAAAATGTTTGTTGTCACATTGTGCAGTCCTTTTGAGCTAAAACCAACTTTAATGTAGAGTAATGAATGCCATTCTCCTCTTAATTATGTACATAATGGTTCCTTTTTTACTGCACTGCATTATTTACAACACACACACAAAAAAAAACTGAAACAGTAGTTATAGTATGCAACTCCTTAATCAGACGTCTACAAGATGGTTGTTGGTGGGTTCAAAATATTGCTCTTACAGCATGTTTTTAAGCACTGAAGACTTTTGTTGAAGTCACTCCGGAACATTATTGACTGTATCAACTTACTGCTTTGTCTCTTTTTTTTGCCATGGTCCTACGTGCAAATGTAGCTGAACTAAGATGTTTTAGAGTTCCAAAATGTACTTTTTCAGATTTAAGTTCTAGTCAATATGGACACCAAAGAATTTTGAAGTTTCAACCCTATTTACTATTTCCTAGCCATGTGGTAAGGCACTGGTGTAGTACCCCTAGATGTGCAGAACTGGATGTCGAGTCTATTTAAAACTGTGGGCAAGACCTAACACAAAAAATCAGTTAATGATACTTTTAAAAACACTGTTTACTATGTCTTCTGTTTCTGTGTGTAAGCTTCGATTGATTACAATGTAACATCTGCTACAAGAACTACTTCTGCTATTGTATATTAGACAGAAGATTGTTTAGATATACGACAAAACAATAGCTGACCTAAGACTGAATATGTGACTTCTACCCATTCAGAATAATATCCACTGACTACATTGGTTGAACTACTAAGTACAACTTCCTGCATTCTTTTGGTTACATATGATATTATTCACTGGTTGGCTACACCATCAATCTAATAAACTTCAATGTTTTAGGAGAATATTGTGATTCACACTGTAAAATTCCTTAGGTGTTACAGAAAATACCAACTGGGACTATTTTATTATTTAATGCTTAATAGTAAGTGAACATGAAATGGCATTTTCAGTAGAAAGACTCTTCTGAAATCCAAACTGTGGTTTGCTGAGGATAATATTGTTGCTCAGGTGAGATACTATCTTGAATACATCACTCTCTAAAAAAATCTGGAAAATTATGCCAACAGTGAAACAGGTTGGTAGTTATTGACATCTCTCCTATCATTTATCTTTCAAATGGTTCAAATGGCTCTGAGCACTATGGGACTTAACTTCTGAGGTCATCAGTCCCCTATAACTACTTAAACCTAACTAACCTAAGGACATCACACACATCCATGACCGAGGCAGGATTCGAACCTGCGACCGTAGCGGTCGCACGGCTCAAGACTGTAGCACCTACAACTGTACGGCCACAACGGCCGGCTATAATTTTTCTTATGGAGTGGTCTGACAATGGCGTATTTCAGTCTCTCTGGAAAAATGCCTCGAGTTAGTGAAATATGTAAATATTTCAGATAAGACAAGGGTAATTATACAGGAACAAATCTCTATTACTCTACTGAAACATGATCGAAACGAGATGAGCTTTCTAGATATGCATACTTCCAGATATTTTACGGACGTGCCGAATTCCAGCGAATGTTCGGCATTTGCGTAATCACAGCCTTCTTATGCACAATATGGCACATTTGTTTATACCGGGAATCAACTCCACAGGTCGCCTTGCATTTTACTACAAATCTCTAGCACTGCAACTGCTTTGTATGACAGCATCATCCATCAAAAGCCTCTTTGATCTTCCAACGTTATCCACTAGATCGTTTGGAACAGCAATAGCTGCAACACACTCTTGAAATACACCTCCAAATACTTTAATGTCTGAAAATATCACTTTGTTAAGAAAGTGCTGCTGTATTTTGACAGAAAAATCTTAAATTCAATTACAGAGCTGGTTTGATATTCCTACACATTTATTTTGTTAGTTAAGAGTCATTCCATGTCAAATCAACACGGGCCAATCTGCACATATCCAATTTTCATAAAATGTGATGTGTTCCATTGACATGATGAGAGAACAAAATTACAGAATTGTAGCACAAGTATGACAAAAGTAATGGCCGCCCGAAGCTCTAAAAATGTGCAAAAAACTCGGCAACCATGGCTGACAAAAACGGCTGTAACTTCTGTTCTTAAAGAGATATGACAGTCAAACAAATAATTTTGGAAAGGGCTGGGAACAAACTTTCAAATGATATGAAACATGGTCATATTTAAATCATGTACACAATGTCAGTGACCTTTGATATCTCAACATATGACCTTCAAAATTTTTGAACAAAAAATTCTTGCTTCTTCGTGCTACACTACACAACAGAGTAAAAAACTAACTGGAGTGACATTTGGATTAGGAGATAAAAATTAATTCATATAGCCATGTGATACAACAAAACAGTACAAATTATATGCAGACTGCAACAAAATGATCTAAAGTACTGAAAAATATGTTACCTATTAAAAAGGTGATGCGATAACAAACACACAGTAAGGTAGCAACGTGAACAAGCCTATACCAAGCATTTGTAAAATGCAAGATAACAAACTGACTCCCTCTCAACCTTTGTAAGAAAATCTTTCTTGTTCACAATAAAGCTGTCAGGTTTCTCAGAATATACAAAAGAAGGTGAAGGGTCATGAGGATGTAAGAAGCTAGTTATAACCCCTCTGCTATCTTCATTAACACTTAAGACACACCCAAACCACCAGTGACCTTTGTACCTGCACGCAACAAACCCTACGGTATCATCACGGCAAAAGTTTTTCTGATTTCCAGTGAACTGGAGAAAACTCTCGTTTGGATTTTGTTACGGTCAGTGGGAATAACACAGAGTGACTTGTCGGTACCTCCAATTGTGAAAATTTGTGCACACCGCTCTTGAAGGAGACAAAGTGACACAATGTAATTTTCTTGTAACACCATTAAAAGAACTTTCTGGGTGTCATTATCTGACAGCTGTAGATGCTCTGCAGACTGGGATGAGCATCAAGTCTCTTGAAAGTACCAGCGATGCCAACCCATGGTCCTTTGCCATGCATTGTGGAAAAGAAATGCCACTCTCACACACTTTGATGAAAAGATATGTTTGTGAAATTCTTGAAGTTTTTGTACTGCACTTCAGCACCATCTGGGTGAAGTAATACATGTACTTGGGTGTTCAATGGAAACAGGATATCACGAAGTTAACCAAATTACGCTGGAGAAGATGAGCACTCACAGTCATGTTTCAAGCATTTTAATATGGTAACAAATGACATGCAATCAACTGTACGAGATTCTGGACATATATAATAAACAACAAATCATGAATGATAGCTTGTGCATTGGTTCGGTGAAAAGCTTGAACCTCATCCTGCAGGACAAATGCACAATTCTCTGCTAAATCTTATTAATAATGTATTCATTGTCATAAAGTCTCTTTTTCAGATGCTGTAGAAATTCAGACTGTTGGGTGGTTACAGTGGAGTGCAACAGGAATTCTTTTAGTTTGTCAACAAGGTGTTCCAAAAAGTCTTCCACAGAAGATAGACATGCCTGGAGAGCTGTTCTGTCTGTCTATGTCCATAGTTTGTATACTACTTAATCAATTCCATTTTTGTCCAACAATTCTCCTATGTATGCCGTGAAAGAATGTGAGTGTGGGCAGTTCTCACATGCAGACATAACATTTTGGCTATGTGGGATTACAGAAGATTTGAGCCAGTGTTTTTACATGCTACACTGACAGTCAGCATCACATGTCAACTCTTTAAACCTGGAACCTTGCAACATGAGCTTCACATTTTGGTGAACTTGGTGTGCGTGCGCATGCACACACATGCTCATGCTCTCACTCTTTCTCTACACTCTTTCTATGTGATCAGAAGTATCCGGACACCTGGCTGAAAATGACTTACAAGTTCGTGGCGCCCTCAATCGGAAATGCTGGAATTAAAATATGGTGTTGGCCCACCCTTAGCCTTGATGACAGCTTCCTCTCCCACAGGCGTACTTTCACATTCAGGTGCTGGAAAGTTTCTTGGGGAATGGCAGCCCATTCTTCACAGAGTGCTGCACTGAGGAGAAGTATTGGTGAGACTCGCATGAAGTCAGTGTTCTAAAACATCTCAAAGGTGTTCTATAGGATTCAGGTTAGGACAATGTGCATGCCAGTCTATTACACAAATGTTATTGTCATGTAACAACTCCGTCACAGGCCGTGCATTATGAACAAGTGCTCGATCGTGTTGAAAGATGCAGTCACCATCCCCGAATTGCTCTTCAGCAGTATGAAGCAAGAAGGTGTTTAAAACATCAACATAGGCCTGTGCTGTGATAGCGCCACGCAAAACAACAAGAAGTACAAGCCCCTACCATGAAAACATGACCACACCATAACACCACTACCTCCGAATTTTACAGTTGGCGCTACACATGCTGGCAAATGATGTTCATCGGGCATTCGCCATACTCACACCTGGCCATCGGATTGCCACATTCTGTACTGTGATTCATCCCTCCACACAAAACGTTTTCCCACTGTTCAGTCGTCCAATGTTTACGCTCCTTACACCAAGTGAGGTGTTGTTTGTCATTTACCGGCTTGATGTGTGGCTGATGAGCGGCCCATTCGGTCATGAAGTCCAAGTTTTCTCATCTCCAGCCTAATTGTCATAGTACTTGCAGTGGAGACTGATGCAGTTTGGAATTCCTGTGTCATGGTCTGCGAGCTTATCTGTGTTTGGTGAAAATAAGTATGCTTGCTATTGGCCTGTTCAAAATGCTACCTTAGTGTGTGTTACTAATTTTTTAATGGTTACTGTGTTTTCTGTACTTTACATCATTTTGTTGCAGTCTGCATACAATTTGTACTGTTTTATTTCATTACTTGACTTGTACATATTAATTTGTATCTTCTAATCTAAATGTCATCCCAGCTTGATTTTTTTTACAACATTGTGTAGTGTTGGTTGAATAAGCAAACATCTTTTTCAAAAATTTTGAAGGTGACATGTTTGGAGCTACTCAAGGTTACTGACCTTTTAATTGTGTACATTGCTGAAGTAAGGCCATGTTGCTCTCATCTGAAAGCCTATTCCTAGCACTTTCCAAAATTACCAGGTTCACTGTTCTATCTCCATCAGAACAGAAATTACAAACGATTTTGTCAGCTGTGATTGTCAAATTTTCTGCACATTTTAGAACCTCGGGCAACCATTATTTTTATTGTATTTATGCTACAATTCTGTAATTTGGGATCTTATAGTCTCTCATCACTGGCAATGCGCACACCAAATTTGACGAAAATCTGAGATGGGCTGCTTGAAAATTGTACTTTCCTGTGTTGATCTGACATGGAATGACCCTTAAGTGACACTATGGAACTGTATCCAGTACCTCCCACAAGTAAAGAAATACAATACATCATTCTGCACATGGTATCTATTGCTTTACAGGTCTTGAGGATGAAGAGAGAGAACTGCTGACATCAGTGATATGGGCCTGTAGTCCAGTGTTTGACAACCCTCCTTGAAAATGGGAACAACCTACATATTTTCTCAATCACTGAGGATGGGTTGGTGCTCCAGAGAAGAGGAGCAAGTTCTTTCACATACTCTATGTAGACTCCTATACATATCCAAACTGATTCAGTCACTTTCCCTCTTGAGTAATTATAATTGATGTTCTATATCAGTCACATATTTTCATACTTGTCATTTTGTAATTAATGCAACAATTGAGAGGAGAAACAGCAGTACAATCTTTCTCAATGTAACAATTTTTGAGTAGGAATTTTGTATTCTGGCCTTTTCTGTGTGGTAAATAGTATAGTGTCTTCATTTCCCAATAAGATAGTATAAGTAAATGATTCTAGTGGTTTATGTAGAAGTGTTATATGCTGCAAAGCTTTCCAGGTTTTGCAGTATTCAACTTGAAAAGCCAAGGCCAAGGCTACCAAGCCTGACATTCTGGACATCAAATCTATAACCACATGTCTTCAACAGGTTTCCTTTCAACTTCTGAAGTGAACACAGATTCAGTCAATCCACAGTTAAAACATCTGAAGGTCAGTCTCTTGTTTGTTTTAACATTTCTTACTACACAAAGATCATTACCAGATTGTATGTTAAAAAGTCTGCGATCTAGCAAATGGCTGAGCTGGTAAGGCCATAGGCCTACAACTTCCAATATATACATTGTGTCTATATCATTGCTTTTAACTGATGACTGCCTTATTTTACCTTCTATATGACCCACACAATGAATCAAAACAGTAGGTATCTACAACATACAGAATCTGTGATGTACATCTGTATGTTCCCCCACAAATCAGGAATGGCTAGTGAATTTTCAACAAAACTTGGTGCACATATGAATGGATCAAGAGGAATGTTCAATGTGAGCCACTGGCTTTCGTCAATGACGTAATGTCAATGGCTGCTGTCATGTCACCTTTTGGTACATTTACACACAGTTTTGTTGTTAGCTACAACTATGAAAGCATAAAAAAATGGGTTGTGACAGATTGATCTGCAGCTTAGCCTGAGGTCCAGGTTAGGGTGAAAGGTGACAGGTCAGTTATGAGTTTGAGAAGCCAACTATTATGGTACTACAAAAACCTGGCTGTGATGTCAGACTGATCTGTGGCTGAGCCCATTTGAAAAAACTGCCAACAACATCACTTTACAGTCGTCAACTGTTTAAGGCATTTGTCACGTTTCCTACATCACTGATCAAAGCCAACACTTGTATCGAACATTCCTTTATATCCCATATGAATTATTAAAAAATACTGGCAGAGGGAGACGGGATGGAGGGTTCGTAAGACACCCTATAAACACTAAAGGAAGAGGAAGAGGAGGCGGTTATAGTAAGAAGTGACATGCAAAATCTAATAGAGGGAGGGTGAGCATTAGGGATGAATACTGAAGTTCTACAGAACAAAAAAAATTTATTGAAAATATAGAGTTCTTTTCCTTCTTTTCTCTTTGCACACACATTAACTTCTTCCATTTATGTATGAAAAATTATATCCTCCATTGACTGCAAAATGCCGTGCAACAATGAGTAATGCGTTCACTGAAGTTCTCGATGACATCTAGTGGGATGCTGTTAATAACCCTTTTAATTTCATCCTTCAATTGGTGTTTTTGTTTGTGGTTTGTTCATATACACTTTCGACTTCACAAATCCTCACAAAAAGAAGTCACAAGGTGTAAGATCACATGGTCTGATCAGCCATTCCTGGTTGCAATGCAAAGAGATATTTTTTGGAGGAAACTTTTCATTCAGCAGAACAATCATTTCATGGTACATCTGTCATGGTGAATCATCTTGTCGACACCAAAAAGCATAATTTTCACGAATGAGAGTGGAAAACTAATTAGAAAGCATGTTTTGGTATTGGTCATCATTCATAGTAACAGCAGCTCCCACATCATTTTCAAAAAATTACAGGCCAAGCACTCTTTGTGACCAGAATGCACACAACACAGACGTGCATTGTGGACACATCGCATCTTCTGCAATCACTCGTGGATTTTCGTTGCTCCATGATCTGCTTATCAACATTTCCACTTAGGTGGAAGCATGCCTCATCTTTGAAAATTATTCTGTTTGGGAATTTCTTGCTCTCCACTTCTCATGCCAAGACCCATTGAGCATATCAATGTCTCTTTCCATGCAGGTTCAGCTCTTCTGTAAGTTGAATCTTGTACGCACGCATTTTCAATTCTTTTCAAAGTGTTTCATGCAGTGAACTTGGTGATAAATTAATTTAATGGGAAGGACTATAGGTAACAAAGATGAAAAAAACAATGTCTGCCAACTGTCTTAGGGCAAAATGGTAAAAAATTCAAATTTGTCCTTACTTCCCAGACACCTGTTACAAAATACCCAATTCTGCTGTTGCAACCATAATTTTTGTTTTTACTTGGCTTATTGGTGGCACTTCTGACAACATCTCAGTCAAACAAAAATCAATAACCTTCACAGTGGTATCTTGGAAGTACTACAAAGCAAATGTTGCTTGTTTAGTGGTGAGTTCACCCACGAATTTATTTATTATCTAGGAGGAGAAGCAAAATGTTTAGTCAAATTTTCTAGTAAATTAATATTAATATGAATTTTACTGCATAATTTGTTCTTCACTAATACTTAAAAGTCAATAAAACTATAGACTACGAACAGAACCGATTTCTTTTTCTAACAGATGGTTCAGTTAAATAAGTAATTTAGCAATTACAAGGAGTCAGATGGTATTGCTCTCGCACCTTGGAGTTTTCCAAGTTTGTAACTTCACAGCAAGTGAATGACAAACTTGTAATCTATGGGAAAACAATAAACTTCATCTCACTTTTTGACTGAAACTGTATACAACAGAGCAACTACATAAACATGATTGAGTAACTTATTTGTACTTCTTCAAAAAGCCAAAGCACTTCACAGTGAAAATTCTTTAGCAATTACTCTTTGCTCAATCTCCACTTTCTCCTTTCTTTTATCCATGCTCTTCAGTTTCCTCATCTGTCTACTCAAAGCCCCTCACCTTTCTTCTTGTTCTACTTTTTTGTGCCTTAACTTCTGTACTGTGGAATATCCTACCTGTATTTCTTATGCAGTTTAATTTTCTTCAGTTCGCCCTTATTTACCATCAAGAAATCAGTGTTACAGCACCTTTATCGTATTGTTCCTCAATGAGGAAAAAGTGATTTTTTTATGATTAATTGGAACAAATTATTTGTAGCCTATACATCCACGAGACTACCAAAAACAGTTACTGTAAACCAAATTAAATTTCATTTTTGGAAACAAGACGCTACATATCTCTATAATCTTGAATCCCATCCATTCACTTGTCAATACCATTCCCAAATAAAGGAAATGAATTGTAACTGCACTAACTTCCAGAAATTAAGCTAATAAGATACAAAAGAGACCATATCACTGAAAAACATCACACTCTTAGTTTCAGTTTCACTCAACAACGGTGTCCCAAAAACGCTTTTAATAACATAGCAGTCTGGAAGGCTATTTTGACAAAGAGTAACTCACCAAGCAAACTGCAAACTTGGATATAACTTTTGTTTCAGCAGTTCCGAAAACGCTACAATTTCTGCTTGTTGCTTTGGAATCAGCAGATAATCGGCAATGAAATTCTGAAATGTAATACTCTGTGACAAATCACAAAAAAATTGGCTACTATACATGAAAAATTTATGAAAATAATTATTTTGGGAATTTGTTTATTTTTAATGTTTCTGCTGTAACGTCATTGCATATAATAGAGTTATTTTCTAATATGTCACAAAATTTTTACCTTCTTCCTTAGATAACTACATATTTCGTCGAAACCACATATAACATGACTTCCATGCCTGAATACAGGCAGTTTTCCTTTTGGCGTCCGAAACGGATTATTTGTTGCATTATACTGCAGAGGTACCCCGCAAAATGTTGCATACGCCTGTAATTAATGTAAAATGACTACACGTTCTATGACAATAATATGTGTTGGGGATATGTTCTAGTCACAAATAATTGAGGTTGATTTGCTGAAACAAATTCTTACCATTACTTCTAGACAATGTAAATCAATTGAAGCTAGCCCCCAATCGCCTCCCCACACATCGAGTTCCATAGGGTGATTCATTATTAATGGAATAAATGCACTTTTCAGCTTACTAAATGCAATAGTTGTTTACACCAACACAATAATATTTTGTGTTAGTTACACATTTCAATTCACACTTATCGATGCGCAGTTTCGAGAAAAACTTAAGCCTTCCACGGTACTTAATCGATTTAAAATACACAAAAACACAGTAACACAAACTAATGCCGGTTACCCCATGCGTCAATAGCGTGCATACTTCGGTTCAAAGATTATCTCACAAACCGAGAGAAATTCCACTTGAGATTTTTTCGCATGGGAAACTAGTAATTTTTCTTCGAGTGGAAGTAGAGCATGTATTACTTTTAATCATTAAACAAGTATTCAAGTAAATATTTAAAAGTCGATTTAAGGCCAATACACTGGACGACACGACACGTCAAAATGTTCCACAATGTACTTCGAATGGTGGCATTCACAAAGGCAGTCAACGAACCGACACTTAACGTCATGTCACGTCAAGATTTGCCCCCGGGAAAAAGTTTTCACATTGGCGTCATATGCTAAGATAGGAAGTTAACCTACTCTCTGCTAGTGGATTTCACGCGTTTGTGCCTTCTTAATCTGTATTTTATTATTGCTCTTTGTTTTTCTGGCAAATCGCAAATGTTCCATGTTGACCATATTTTTTCCATTGAGTGTTCTATTTATTTTTATTAATTCTTTCACAGGCGTGGTCGTTTACAAGCGAAAAATTATTTAGATTTTAGAATAACAGTACAGTGGTGACTCCCACACTACACATAAACAAGAACAAAAGTTCATGGCCAGTAATTTTTATAAAGTAAATCTTAAGTGAAAAGTCCGCCCAAAAGAAGGAGAAAAATACAGCAGTTTCATATGTTATTAGTTATGTAAGGAAAAAACATAATGGGTAGGCCGGCCGAAGTGGCCGATACCAATCAAATTTGCGTATTTCAGAACGAACTTCGTCAGTTGGCAGCTTGTGAAGTGAAGTCTCTGCTCCGATACAACACCGAAGAAGCGAATGTCCCCCAACCCCAAGAAACTTATGTTGACGGAAATGGTGGAAGATAAGCTGTCACCACTTTAAAACGAAAATAAAGTAAATTGAATTGTTTAAAATATGTGTAAATAACCGACTGAATTTTAATTATACTATTTTTTCACATCAATAATAATTTACAGGAAAAAAAGCGGTTCTAGGCGCTACAGTGTGGAATCGCACGACCGCTACGGTCGCAGGTTGGAATCCTGCCTCCGGCATGGATGTGTGTGATATCCTTAGGTTATTTAGGTTTAAGTAGTTCTAAGTTCTAGGGGACTGATGACCTCAGAAGTTAAGTCCCATAGTGCTCAGAGCCATTTGAACCATACTGTGTAAGGTAAACACTCTCTTTTTATTTCCTGATATATATTGTTTGATTTTTTTGTTTGTATATATTTTCGATAGCAAATAAATATCGATATTTGGAATGTTTTTTTTTATTTCTCAGTACTTCACCAAAACACATTAATCAAGAACATAAATTATAAAGTTTGCTTTGAACATTGAAACTTTTTAACGAGATAGCTCTAAGGAGTACTCACACTGGACAAGATAGCTTATGTCGACATGGACGCAGTTGCTAAAGCCGACTGTACGAGACGTAGCGTCCGCATCATATTCGATTTGTGTGATTAATGTGATTTACCCAAGTACCTTGGTTATATGCGACCACAGTTCTCTCCAGTGGCAATTGCTTTATCTGGCTCCCAAACCACATAGTTTATTCAAGAATTGGACCAGTTTAATATTCCCAAGTTAGCTCCATTAAAAATAACATTTCGTCCTTTTTCCATCTTCCAGTCATGTTGTTCTGTCTTTGGTAGACATAAATAAAAACTTCAATGCAAATACATTTCTCAGGTCTGCAATCTGATCGTATTGTGTAAATCCCACAATATTTCATCGATGCAACTGCTCGACATCTTCAGGTGGTGGTAGTTGCTGCTGTCACTGCTGCAAGATATGACTGATGAAAATCACACAGCGGCTTCGATATTTATCAGGCCAGCAGGAGGCAATATACAAGTGTGGGAAAACGGTAGCATTTGGAGGAAAGTGACGTTCCTAGCGCCCCCTACCAGGAAATGCAGAAAGGCCTCCTGCATGTGCACTGTGAGCAATGACTGTGCTGTTGGACGCTCTTGTGATTAAAAACTGAATTCATTCTCAGCTGTACACTGTTGATAAGACTGTCCGCTGTACAGATATGTATGGCCTCCTTATCGACACAGTCTCAGAAAGATGACGCCGGGGAGAAAATTTCCATCCTTTCATCAAATGCCCCAGGCGTGTATGGCAATGGTATTTGACACAAGATTCTTCCATGGTTTGGCATATCTGCCCAATATAAGAGTTCTGCATTGGCATGGGATGTCACCTTTCCTGAGACCAAGGTCAACTTTAACTGAGCACAATAAATTCCTAAATTTTGCCGGTGGCCAGAAAACTCACTTGATGTGTCTGTTGATCATTTTTTCTATTCATGAAGACATGTCACCAAAATTGGGCAAGAACACCATTGCAATGGGAATGCATTGGGTATCTATCTATCGGAATAGCCATTCTGTTGGAATACCATTCTTAGATGTTGTATCTCCATGTAGATTGTCAGCATCTGAGACCATATATGCTCTATACATCAAAGAGAGTAAGACACTACTGCATTGTGCAGGGTGACGATATCTTGTGACCTGCAAATATAGCTCTGTCTCAGTAGGTTTGCGATAGACACTATATACCAATATACCATTTGCTTTTCTTTTGACCATTACATCCAGGAATGGTAAAATGCCATCTTTTTCCACTTCCATAGTGAACTGTATATTCGGGTGGAGCGAGATCAGATGCCGGTGAACATTAGGCAATGTCTCTATTCAGTGGTGTACACCATAAATGTCTCATCTATGTGCCGCCAGAAGCATGAAGTTTGAGACTTACTGACTGCAGTGGATTTCCTCAAAGTCTTCTGTAAAACAGTTGGCCACTATGGGAGAAAGAGGACTTCCCATGGTGGCACCATCCATTTGTTCAAAAGATTGCTCTCTGAATAAGAAATAAGTTGAGGTAAGCACATGTTTAAACAATGCAACAATGTCTTTCTCAAACTGCCTGCTGATAAGTTACTAAAGTACCTCTGTAGGACTCATTAGAACTTATTAGTTATTCAGTAGCAAAACCCTTATAACATTTGAATTACAAGACTTTAAACAAGAAAGTACAAAATATCTTACTGCAAGTAGTGCAAGCTCACTTGTACATAAACTGCATCAAATAAACTTACCCCTGATAGAGAGATATAACATCGAATATTACAGAAAATTCTACTATTAAATTAATAAGAATGTCCCAGAACATTCTAGAAAATGTGAAGGCAAACAAAGAAAATTGGACTCAGTGTGAAACAAACAAATTACATCTACATCTACATGACTACTCTGCAATTCACATTTAAGTGCTTGGCAGAGGGTTCATCGAACCACAATCATACTATCTCTCTACCATTCCACTCCCGAACAGCGAGCGGGAAAAACGAACACCTAAACCTTTCTGTTCGAGCTCTGATTTCTCCTGTTTTATTTTGATGATCATTCCTACCTATGTAGGTTGGGCTCAACAAAATATTTTCGCATTCGGAAGAGAAAGTTGGTGACTGAAATTTCGTAAATAGATCTCGCCGTGACGAAAAACGTCTTTGCTTTAATGACTTCCATCCCAACTCGCGTATCATATCTGCCACACTCTCTCCCCTATTACGTGATAATACAAAACGAGCTGCCCTTTTTTGCACCCTTTCGATGTCCTCCGTCAATCCCACCTAGTAAGGATCCCACACCGCGCAGCAATATTCTAACAGAGGACGAACGAGTGTAGTGTAAGCTGTCTCTTTAGTGGACTTGTTGCATCTTCTAAGTGTCCTGCCAATGAAACGCAACCTTTGGCTCGCCTTCTTCAGAATATTATCTATGTGGTCTTTCCAACTGAAGTTGTCCGTAATTTTAACACCCAGGTACTTAGTTGAATTGACAGCCTTGAGAATTGTACTATTTATCGAGTAATCGAATTCCAACGGATTTCTTTTGGAACTCATGTGGATCATCTAACACTTTTCGTTATTTAGCGTCAACTGCCACCTGACACACCATACAGCAATCTTTTCTAAATCGCTTTGCAGCTGATACTGGTCTTCGGATGACCTTACTAGACGGTAAATTACAGCATCATCTGCGAACAGTCTAAGAGAACTGCTCAGATTGTCACCCAGGTCATTTATATAGATGAGGAACAGTAGAGGTCCCAGGACGCTTCCCTGGGAAACACCTGATATCACTTCAGTTTTACTCGATGATTTGCCTCCAGGTCATAATACCATATCTCTATTCATTATGCTACACTGAACTTCCACAACATGCAACAATATAGTGTATCCTACCATCTCCAGAAGGCTTTTATCACCAATATTTTATTATCAGACGTTTTATTATAACTAGTCATACAAAAAAATTAGTTTCTGATGGATCTTCAATGTGCGAGTGCCTTGAAATGACATACTTTCATAACACGAAAGTTATAATAAGAGTATTCTTTAATCACAAGTATGACGTTTCTCGTCATTTTACTACAACAAATCGTACCTATAGTGACGTGTTTTTGAGAGATTCTCAATGTCATAGTGCTTTGAATCAGCATAATATAGTCATAGGATGCAAGTTATAATATGAAACCCACCAAAAATGGGCTTCAACTGAAATTCAATATATCGCTTCTTAACTCCATAGTGACAAAAGTAGTGGCCTGCATGTGACATACATTGCGTTCTTCAGTCTCATTGCTCTATATTCAAATGCACCTCTTACATCTTGATATTGTTCTGGACGTTTGGGAAGACTCCATGGTGTGTTTTTTCAACATTATGATGTTAGAAACTCGACATGCCCAGCATTGAATCTGAATGCACGGCCTATATGATGATGGCTTACATGCACTATCATTTTTGAAATGCACTTGGCTTGTCAAGTTACATCTTTTATTTGAAAAAAACTTTGGCTAAACTGAATGGATTGACTTTGTGGGTGGTGAAGGAGAAGTAAGAATATTATTGTGCATGAAGCTATCTAGCTCTAATATTTAATTCAAGAGGAATGTCTACCATACTGTAAAATTTAAAACTTTCCTGCTATACAGATAAGGAGCTCAGTGTATTGCTTGACAGTATTCACCTGAAGATGGCCAGAAGACTTTGCACTGAAATATCGTACCAGCGTGTTACAGATGAGTAGTTCTTTCGATATTTTATAGAACAATCTATTGTACCAACTAAATCAGAAACCAGAACAGGCGGTTTCCAAACGCCATATTAGACTGTCTAACAAAACAGCTTCAGGTCTTAATGTGCCCTTATTTATATATACACTACAAGAGGTACTCGGGATCTGCTGCTTTTAAACATAAACTCTAGATGTTTGTGTTCTCAGGATATCATCATCACTGTAGTGACAATTGTAGCAGATGAATTAAAACAGCAGCTCAGTATATCTTCAGTTGGTACATTCAGTCAAATTTTTGGAAACTATTGCTGGTGTGTGAGAAAAATAAACTATTCCTTTGCACTTGAAAGTAACCAAAATAATCACAAAAAGCAGGAACAGCAGCATTCCTCTGGGATAACAAGATATGTTTCATTTGCATATGTACTTAGTTTGAAGATGTTCTCATTTGGAAAGTAAATTTTCAAAAATAACTACCCTGACAGAGAAAAAACTAGAATGACATAGAAAAAAATGGACCAAAAAATGTCCGGCACTTTGATCGCCACCACCCTATTGTTATGTAAAGTCGATTTATTTAATTTTCAAGTGTGTTAATAATTTGTTTGGTTGGTCACTTTTTCACAACTCTTGGCTTGCTGAGATAGTGATACACTGCAGAACGGTAGCAATGATAGAATTTGAATGAACAGTTTTCATAACACTTATCTTTTATTCTTCTTATTTGTTGTAAGTTGTAAACTCATAGCTCATTCTGAAATGCAACTTTTTTCATACTGCTTTAGAGGATGCTGAGCTTCATTTTGTTTAATAAAATGAACACTGGTGGACTTCCTGTTATTGAATAGGTATATTTTTATCATTTTACTTCACAATACAAATTAACGTCATCCAGCATGCTAAGACAATACACATAACTTGTATGCCTTCAAACTCGTACTACAAGTACAAAGTAGAAACAGTCCAAAGCCAAATATTTATCTCTAACAAAATGTAGCGAAGAAAATACTATCATATATCGATCTACTTGTGCAAAATCATCATTGAAACCTACATCTCAAAAATAAAGTACAAGTAATTATCACTGCTTATCTGTTTAAGATGTCCATAATCATAATCATAATTACATTAAGTGTTTATATATGTTGACATTTATATATTGTCATATAGCTATATGGCAGTGGATTTCAGGTTTTGAGTCTTCATCGTGGGTATCGGTCATTTAATGTGATCCAAGATCGGTTAGACATTTATCTCACCATAACCAGTTTTATTACGGCTCTCACAACAGTCGTTTGGGGACATCCATTCTGTATTACTAACCGCCTATCCCAGGGCATGGAAAGCTGCCTCAGCTGAAGGTTGTCTGTTGACAGCTTCATGGGAAACAAAAATTTGATTTTCGATTGCCGAATTTAAAATTTAAAATACTGACATAATCTTCCTCTTTGAGGAATATAATCCTGTGTGGAAAGTACCACACAGTTAAGACACTTATCACAGCTATAAAATGTGTAAACTGATCAGATAGAACATTATGACCACCTACCTACTATCGATATAAACCCATACAGGCGATATCAACATCACCTGATGAGTAATGACTACTAGTAAGGCACATGCATGATTCATGTAGTGTCAGTGAGCATTCTGTTCATGTGCAGAATGGGGAAGGTGAGCAATCTATCTGAGTTTGACTTAGGGCAGATTGTGACAGCCCAGAGGGTCAGCACGAGCATTTCGGTGGCTCCACGATTTGCCAGGTTTTCAAGGAGTGCTGTGTCGAATGTCGTCAACACGTGGGGAAACCAAGGTGAAACCATGTCCAGACGTTGTTGGGCTGGGCGGGTGCCTCTCATTACAGACGTTGGGTGTTCTAGGAAGAGGGGTATGTGGTGGAACTAGCATTAGACTTTAATGTTGGACAGAGAGCAAGTATGTCTGAACAAACAGTACACCATACACTTCTAGGGATAGACCTCCACAGCTGACAACCCATGCATGTGCCAATATTAACACCACGAGATCAGCATTTACGACTGAAATGGGCATGTAGCAATCGGCACCTAGGACGGTGGCTCAGTGGCAGTGAGGTACCTTCTCCATGATGCAGATGGGAGCCCGCAAATCCGTCGTCTTCCACGGTAACAGCTCCTTGACGTCCGTGATGTAAGACAGACACAAACTAGCGGCGACTTCATTACATTCTGGGAAACATTCACATGGGCATCCATGGGTTCAGTGGAGCCCGTGCAAGGCACCATGGCGGTCGAGCAGCATCGTACACTGGTTGCAGACCACGTCTACCCCTTCATGACGATCATGCTTCCCGATTGCAGTGACATTTTTGAGCAAGATAATGCGCCATGTCACCATGCCAGGAGTGTGGTGGTGTGGTTTGAAGAACATAATGCATAATGGTGAGTTACAATTGATGTGTTGGCTCTCCAACTCGGCAGATCTGAACCCAATCGAACGCATCTGGGATGTATTGAACGTTGTGTCAGAGCTCATCGTTCTCGTCCCGCAATTTACCAAAATTAGGTGAGTTGTGTGTGGATGTGGTGCGAAATCCATGCAGCGACGTACCAAGACTTCATTGCTTGCACGCCACGATGCGTTCATTCACAACATATTTTGCAGACAATGCCCACATATAGCTTTGAACGCTCCTGCAAAATCACATTATTGTACAACACATGGTTCAGGAGATATGACATCATGGGTGTAAAACTAGATATTGATTAAAACAGAGTGCAAATTACCCAGAATACTCTTACAGTGTTTGATAATGAGTGCACTAAGTAATATCTAGCAAACTTTAAACACAGTTTCAAACCTTTCCTAAACTTTTTGCAATCAGAAGTTTGAAGATGTTTGGTACAAGGAAGTTCGATTCTTTATCGAATTAGGGGTTTGTTGGTAGGGTAATAAAGGAGTTGTTTGTTGAGGACAAAGTTTCGTTCGAAAGTCATTTTCGAATAAGAAGAAAATCAATTTTGCATTTCTTTTGAACCACATTATCTGGCACTATAGGGAAATCTAATACACATAAATGAGATTCTGTGTCACTTTATGTAAAATTATGTGCAACACTGAGATATCTGGCAACTAAAGATACTTTATCATCACGACAGTACTTGTATCAAATTCCTAAAGAACACTATTTCTAAATTTTTATGTGTAGTACTGGATGCTCTCTACATATGCCGAGGGTACATCAGAAATAAAGTTTTTGTCTCAGCAATTCTGCTTTGCTTTTATTCTTTTGTTTAGTTGAAGTTCTGCTGTAAATATAACGTTTCCTTTACCAGACTGGTACTTAAATTTGCAACCAAACTTTGCAATACTGTGCAAAACAGCGATTATTCAGCTTATGTTCCAATAAGAACACTGTTGTATTTACATAGGATTTCAATTAGGGTCAAGAGTAGCTTTAAATCCGTAAAGGCACAAATAGATTTATATTTTGACTCTACTATAATACTTACGCTCAGAAGCTAAATAAAAATAATAATTAAACTGAAATAAGAAGTACTTTCACAAAATTGATCGTTCTGCAATAATATTAGACTCAGTAAGTCCATACTCTTAATTACACTTTTTAGAATTCATTTTGTCATTTTAACGATGCTTTATTACTTTGTTACAAATACATGATTATAGGGAATAGCTGCATGCAACAAAGAGACTCCTATTAGATGCGTTAAGAAAATTATGCCACTTTATAAAGCATTTTTTATCTACTTCAAAACTAGCACATTGTTTTCCCATGAAACTAACATTTAACATATACAAACAACTGAAGACCTGTGCTGTTGAACAAACCAAATCAGAATGAGAGTAGATCAACATAGTGGCTGTTGCTGCAGCTTATAGGCGTTGTTGGAGGAAGGGACTTCAACCCAGTAAGAAAGTGAAGATTTGTTTCCGACATTCGGTTTCCGTTTTCTGGAAGTTGTTTGACATGTAAATGTGGTGTACGTCGATTCACATACATGGAACAGAATGGGACAGAATGCCAAACATTCCGCAATACGATTGTCCTGAACTTCAAGGTTAGTAGTTTACGTGTTGCCTGTTGGTGTTTATCTTGGGATCTTCGGTTAACATTTTTGATGATTTTTCTGATGTTTTGCCATTACGAGCTGCTGACATTATCAAAGTTTCGCCCTCCATTACTGATGGAAGACTGGAGTGGAGCCTGCAGCTAGAGATTATATGTATGTACCTGTTTTGGCAACATCTATGGACCTTTCCTGTATCATTACAGCTGTAGTTCTCCCCTTGTTACTTGCTATGGTCGTTGGCTGTAGTGGAAGAATGCAGTATCCATTTACTTCAAGGCTTTCTTCTTTCTTGTCAAAATGGCTGTTATTCTCATGAATTTCTATGGCTTCCCTGAACAAATGGGGAAGCCACAGAAATTGACCAATTCTACCTGCTTCCACTATTCTACACTAAATTTGTATCGTGTTGTGGGTCTCAATAAAAAAGTAGGTGTTTCTGTATACACAAAATGGACGGAGGATGTCTGCTTAGCTACATGCTGTATTTGTAGAACAACAGTACTGAGGCATGCATTGAGGGACTTCAGAAGCCTTCCAATCTCTGATGTTACAAAAACCTTCGTACTCACCTCAGAACTGTAATATATAATGGAAGAATGAATGAGTATTGAATGGAACATCTTTTAATGTAAATAAATATTAGATATAATAATTGACTACCAATCTTAAGCAATTAAGTATGTATAATTATGGTGATTATTAGAATAACTAGCGAACTCCCTAGATCAGTGGTTGTCAAACTGCGGTCCAGGGGCCAAATCAAGTATTCATGTGGCCCATTGTTCTGAGTTGTATTTCATTGCAGTATTCATCTCGTAGATTACAGACAAATCCAAAATCGTCAGAAAACTTTAAGAGCTTCCTAAGAATATTGTTTTCTTGCTTAACAACAAATAAAAATACCTACAGAGACAGCAATATCTTAAGAAGTGCTTAATTTTAATTGAATTTCATAAATTTGGCATAGAGAGATGTACAGTTGCCACTGACCTCAGGGGACAGAGAGGAAGCAAGTGTGGCCACTGCAGGGTTAGAGGGTTTGAGAGGGAAAATGTTCTATTGATTGTTTCCAGTACTGACAACCTACAGGCTCATGTGTCTTGTACTAGTCAACTACTACAGTACATATTTCGAATGGAAGTAACATTGATTCACACTGTGCAGTATAGGAATAGTCATCTTCAAATGCGGTACTTTTTTGTAGCAAAGTATTTGAAATTAAATTAAGGCTGTTGTGATAAAAAGCAATAGGCAGAAGAAAAGTTATAGTAAAACATTTAATAAACATTTGTGATCATATATCTTAATGCATAACGCAATTAAATGTAAGTTAATACTCCACTCTAACAGACAACACAACAACACTTTGTTAGGCAATTCCAGTGTTACAACTATGGCATTGCTGAGGGTGGCAGCAATCTGGAACGTAGACCAGTCAACACAAAGTGTTCCAAATGATGCCAACTCTCAAGACCAGTACCTGGGAGCTTGTGGCCAGCTTATCGCACTATTACTATAGATGGTCTGCTGGGGGCTCATAAATTACTAATTTTTGTACATTAGCAATTAACAATCAGATCATATATATGTGGCCTGAGGTGGTGCCCAAAAGTATCAGCATTGGCTCTTGAGCAAATATGTTTGACATCCACTGCCCTATATTGTCCTCTACTTCTATTAGAATCCCATAAATTTTGAGACAGATTATGTTAGCAGTTGCTTTAATGTATCTTAACGATAAAATCAGTGAATACTAGCTTACAGATCTTTGTACAAGAAACAAAGGGTGCCATAACAAACCATTAGACTGAAGAACCTCGTATTTCCTGACAAACTGGTGCCACTGTTTGATCTGCAGTTTATAGCAGCACATTACCTTGTCTTGTCTACCGAGGGGGAAGCCTACCACTACTCTCCGCCAGATAATGCCAAGGGCAAACACACCTGTTTTTGTTGGTAGACAGTGTCAGGTGATGGGAGACTCATTCAAAGACTCTGGAGAACAAGCCTAAAAAGCCACTGGAAAAGTATTGTTCTCTCTCATTCAGCAGCTTATTTATTTGATCAGTCAGTTACTTGCTGTTGTCAACAATTATTGTACAGCAATGAGATGTGAACCACATCCTGTCAAGTTATGCCCAATCCACAATTTCATTCCATTTTGATACATGCTCCATCATCCCAGTTCAAGTGAGTTTAGTGAAGAGTTGATTGTTCTCAAGCATTATTGTTTGTGAACAGTTTATCATCTGTGTGTGTTTTCAAGTTGTTACTTCATATTTTATTTTAAGCCTTTCAGACCTGATTTTTTTTGGAGCTAGAAAAGCTCTTTCTAATGCTGTCATTATCTTAGATGATTTCTTAATGCTTTTAGAAGCGAAATTTATATAATCATATGTACCTGAAATGCCAGCTAAACCTGCTGGGCAGGACAGATGATTAGGATTGTGGAAAGGGCCAAGGTAGTTGCGGTGGGATTCATTTCACAATTGTAATTTATTATCATTTAGTTCACAAATACACTTTTGAAGGAATTAAATTTGCTTCACAGCTGAAGTCCTGCAAACAGATGCTTTAAGTTCAATTTTGAAAAGACATGACACGCAGTTAAATTTACGAATAAGATAAATCATATACATATATCAGATGAGCATGTGGAGCGGCTGAAGGCGGCCAAATTAAATCTTCAAAATTACAAATATACTATGATGATTACTGAAGGCAGAAGGCCACAATGTTTTAAGATGCTAACAGGCTTGATGGCTCACAAGGTGCACAGAAAGAGATAAACAAACGCAATAAGATGGCTGTAGGCCACAAGGATAAATTCTGCAAATTAAGGAAATATATATTGCAACAATCGGTAAAACAATACATTAAGTTTAAAATTTTCCTTTTTTGCAACACCAATGGCGGAAGGCGCACAATAACTTGTAAAATCCTTCTGAGAAAATTACGATAACCTTTCAAGAGTAGAAGGAAACTCTGAGAACATGTTTCCAGGGCTGAAGGCCCACAACTAACCTTGCCAGATTAAAAATATAAAATACAGTTAAATTACAACAACATTAACACTGCCAAAAGTATAATTAAGAGAACGGCACTCAGGAGTCTCCAGTGGATCAGACTGCCCTCGTTAATTTAGGTGAGACAGGTGGTGAGCCCAACTACACTTACTTCGTGCGAAACCCAACCAAGGGACAGTCAAGGACAGACCGACCAACCGCTTGCTTGGCACAACGGAGTACACGAGAACTCAAGGCCCCCCAAAAAGTTACAAGGATCACTATCCTCAAACAAATGCGTATGTGAATTGAGCTGCCAAAACTATGCACCATGTTGGACAGTAACAACAGGTGAGGAAAAGACACTGTCTAAAAACTACGTTAGCGGCCAGGGCAGGTAACCAGCACACTAACGGCCACAAGGCAGAAAATACCACTGGTTCACTTAAGTATGAAACAAGATAATACAGTTAACTTTATCCCAAAAGAACGCTGCCTGAATTTACGTCAGTGGCAATGGCAGGGAACCAGAACACTAACGGCCACAAGGCAGGAAATTCCGCTGGTGCACTCGAATTGTAGTCAACTAATATAGTTAATTTCACCGCATGGCGGCTAAATTTCAGCTATAGAAATACTCAATGTTGCTCACGGGAAAACCCCCCGAACAGCGAACCACCGAAACGAACCACCACAACAGGAATGGACGTGGCTCGGGTAGTTGACACAGCTACTCAACTTTTATGTCCTGGGTCGGTGAACCACGAAGCTCGTAGCGATTGGACAGCTCCACACACGCCCCGACACTGCACAAGCCCCGGCAGCAGACCCAGGCTTGTCGATAATTTGAGTCATGTTCAAGAGCTTTTGTGGTTATTAGCCATGTTGGAGGTTCAGGCTGATACTTTGCGTGTCCCGCACAAGGTAATTCTCTCGCTACTGTATCCCTTAACTTAAGCAGTGTTAAATGTATTAGTTTCGGAAGCAGTCTATTAAATATCTGAGGACTTTAATTATAGCTAGGAAATTGTCAGTACGAATGCGAATCGAAATAGAACGCAAATTTTTCTAGCAAGTGCAGGGCTCTGCCGAAACATTAGAACAATATGGGAGAGGGTCTGTAACGCAATGTTGGCTCTGGATATGTCTATGGCTGGGGTCTGCTGTCATATCTAGCATTCTTGAGTGCACGCTCCCTGATGATCGGTTATGGCTACTTTTTGCTAGCCAGCTGACTAGCTTTTTGGAGTTGGACCAAGTAGAGGAGTCAATTCAGGCTCTTGAGTTCGTTGATTCCCAGCGTAGTACTAACTATAGTGCATGGACAGTATCTTTAGTTCCAGGGAATAGAAAGTTATGCGTGGAGGCTGTTGTGCAGGCTAGGAAGCACTGTGGCGACACTTATCACTTACTACACAATAGCCGTATTCCTATGGGATTGCAGGCGAACATCTGACACCATAGGAAGAGAGGGGGTAGGAATCGTAAGTCACCCTTCCAATGTACACACATTGTGCTCCCAGTAGGCCCCCTCTCCGCTACGTTTGTACTCGTGTGTTAAAACAGAGTCCCTTTGTGGACTGCTTGATTCCGGAAGTTCGGGGTCCTTGATTGACGATAAGTGGTATTTGGAGTTTTGTCGATTGAATAGGTTATCTGTTGTGAGGCCTACCTGGCAGAATTGTCATGTAGGCCTCACAACAGATGGGGATGAATTGCCCTTGATGGGGGAAGTGTAGCCTATTAATCTGTGATTTTATGTGGACAGTTACCTTATTGGTAGTTAAGAGTTTAGCTGTACCCTTACTCCTGGGCTGCGATTTCATTAAGCACACCGGATTGGTATTAGACAATGCTAGTCACACATTAAGCTTTAAGTTCAGACTGGAGAAAAAGATAGCACTGTGTGCGTGTGATCGTTCTAACTTGGTCGGTATGGTCGGCAACAAAGCCAACGGATTTGAGATTAGTCATCTTCCTGATGATTGCGCACCTCAGTTAATAGAATTGTTAGATGAGTTTCCTGACTTGCTTTCTGAGAAACGTGATGTAACTTGCTTATTGAATATCATAT